>NC_065583.1:17995060-19245060 GCF_024542745.1 Macaca thibetana thibetana | reverse complement strand
CTTTCTTTCTCTTTGATTACCAGGAGGTACTGCGGGTGATAGTAACAAGGCTGCTCAAGAAGCCAGATACAATCCAAGGTCCGGATAATCCCTGTGTGATAAGTTATCCGTGAAGCTTTCCCTGACACAGCAGCCCAGGTGATCTCTATTTCAGTAAACTCCTCAAAGTTGTTGCTTCAGCTTCCTTTGTATATGATTATATATTTCAGCATTAGCCTTTAAATAAGTTGCCTATAAAACAAAGTAGAAAAATATTTGCCCTGATACTTAAAGTCTTCTAAAATTTGACCTCCACTAATGTTTCAATTTGTGTCTGCTATCTCAAAGCCACTCAGTTCACGGCAAGGTGACCCTTCGTTCTTCACTTTGCCTTGACACTGTTTCCCTATCATGCTTACTCTGTCTTCCTTTTTAAATCTATAGGGTAACCAAAGTGATTCTTTTAATATTGTAAGCCAGGCCATGTCATTCTTCTACAAACAAGCCTCCAGAAGATTATTTTGCCGCTCAGGGGAAAAATAAATAAGTAACTGCCTTTGACACGGTTGGCAGGCCCTATCTCACGTTCTGCTCTCTCATTCTGCTCTAACCACACCAGCCATTTTCCCCTGCTCAATTTGCCCAATATACTTCCACCTTATAATTTTTGCATTTATTTTTATTTTTACCTGGAATGCTCTTTCTTTAAATATCTAATTTTGTCTTTCTTCACTTCTTCAATTCCTTTTGGTCTCAATTCAGATGTCTCCTTGACAAAGCAGATATTGTTCACCAACCTATCCAAACTGCCATGCTCCACTGAGCCCCCACTGCCTCGCGTCACTCTCTAGCCCCTTTCTCTCTTATACGTTTCTTTGTGACACCTCCATGATATACAATATGCATTTTGTGATTTGTGTACATACACATTGACTTTCCCTTTAAAACCAAGAATCTTGGGACCAGAGACACTGTCGTATTCGTTTCTGCATTTCTATCTGTAGCATACATCAGCATGCTCGGTATGCAGTTTGTCCTTGATGTAATTTTGTGGAATGATCACATAAATGAATAAATAAATGTCAAACGTCCTTTCCTGTCAGGCATTTGCTTAGGTTTTCCAGCTTTTGTTTATGCCACTCCCTCTTTTTTGCTAAGTCTTAGCTTGACCTTTCCTTCCAATTTAGTTCACATCCTTTATCTTATTAGTTGTACTGTTCACAGTGAGCTTTCCTTCCTATGAACTCTAATAGGAAAAGTTTTGAATGAAAAATATATTTGACAATTATAAAGCACAATATTATTTTCTTAAAAGAAAAGTCCTAGGTATTTGAACGCAATTACATTTCGCTGCTTTTTCCTGCATCTTCAATTTCTTCTTTGTCCTAAACTTTGAAAATAATGTCTTATTGAATCTGGGTAAATAAGATTATTTTCACACACTTTTGTAAGATTTACCATAGTTACAGCTAGTCTCTCCAAAAGAATACTTTAGATATTATTAGTCATGGTTTATTCTGTTTCAGAAATTGAATAAACTTGTTTTCTCTGAAATATAAGTTTAATTAAAATGTACAGTTTTTCTGGTCCTTGATAATTTCTGAGTATAGACTTCAAACACTGTGCAATTTGAATGACTGAAAGTTGTTCTTAGGTCTGTATCATTTATAATTGTGATCTTGGCACATCATAACATAGATGTAACTTCTAAATAATTGCAGAAACATTAAATTATAGTGACCATAATTTCACTATTGATTTTTAAAAGTACTCTAACTTTCTTAAGATCAATAATTTGTGTTGGAAAAAATAAATGCAACTTCTTTCTACTCTAACTTACCATAAAATTTCAATGAGTTCTCTTTTACCTATATATTAGTATTATCTTTTATTATTGGTGTTAGTATAAACAATTGTTGTGTTTCAGATTAAAATTTTCTTGCTGGGAAGGATTAAGTCTTGCAGTTATAAAAGGAAGAAAATAATAATATGTACCTCATTGGAACATAGTGAAAGTTAAATGAAAAATTCGTATAAAATACTCAGCACAGGTTCTGAGAATACTGAAAATACAATAAAAATGCTATTGTTAATATTGTTATTTATTTTTCTATGGAAGAACCTAGGATATTTATAGTATAAATTTCATGCTAAATAGATATCTACCGACAAATACTTGATGGATAGATGGATGGATGGGTGGATAGATGAATGGTTGGAATGACTGATGATTAGATGCGATTTAGAAGAAAGACTTCCCATGCCGTTTTTTAAAGATTTGGCATCCCTGTGGAGATGACAGAGATAAGCATACACATGTTTCAGTCGTCCCAGTAGGCCTTGTCTAGATAATGCATATCTGGTGAAGAAAATGTAAAGATTAACTGAGTGATGTGTAGGGATTGATATTATTTTAGCCCTAGTTCACCATATCTTTTTATCCTCATAAGAGCTCGATGTGGCAGGCCAACTTTTTTTTTTTTTTTTTTTTTTTTTTTGGTTTACAGATGAAGACATCTGAGGCTTAGAAATATGAAATAACTTTCTTAAGGCTTCACATAGGTGGAAAAATAAAATCCATCTCCAGCACTTTTTTCTATTTCATGTTAATGTCTTTCACTAGGCCCTACAAAAAGGTGATTTTCTTTCTTGAGTCCATGTCCAATTGTTAATTCAATGTGAGACACATAGTTCAAAATATAGGGCAGGTCTTAGTTCCTTCTGGGAATTTTGACTAAGGCAACTTCCCAATATTAAGTCATATTAAGATATATATGGCTATGAAAAAAATGGGGCCTATCTGTAAAAAGCCTGTGAGAAATCACAAAACTATACCATAGGTCATCAATGCCAGCTGGTTATAATTTGTGTTGCAAATATTCAAGCAACTCTCTATTCATTGTTATGTTGTGATCTTGGTGTTCGTCATTGTGCCTTAACAAATAAATAAGGGTGTAGTTTTTATTATCACTATGCTGTAACCAACTGAGCTAACAGTCTGGGTTGTAATAATGTGTGAGGTATATATACCTTTTCTATTAACTTTGCACTGTATGTTTATTCTCAGTGATGACACTTAAATTTATATTATAATAACCAAAACCAAATATTTAAATACTTTTGGCTACAGAAAAGTTCATCTTTTTTCCCAGGGGTTAGGAATAGTTTGCTAGAGGCTTAATCCTGATTTAACTGCTTCTGAAACATTAACTGGACGGGGGAGATACAAGCCTATATATGTAATTCTTTTGTGAAGAATAAAAACATTTACTATTGTAATACCAAAAAATATACACTTTTTCAAAAGAAGACAAATCAAGACCTTGTCTTTTATTATTTAAATTAAGGACAGCTTATTAGCCAGATGAATTAAATAATGATAATAATAAATGTTAAACAATGATTACATATTTACTATATTCTGAGTACTGTGTTAAGCACATGGGCTGTATAATTAAACTCTCATCGTAAGACTAGGTGAAAAGAAATACGCGGTCCGTATGTGAATCACAGAATGGTGCGACCCACTGTCGCATGAAAACACCAAGCCTTTAAGAGGTCAATACATGAACAATACAATGTGTGGTAGAGGGGCCCTAAATCCTGTATTCATTCCACCACAACCCATGCTCTTAAATAACTGTATTTCATATTCATAGGGAAGGGAAAAGGCACAAAGATAATTTTTTTTACCAGAACAAGGAAAAATTAGAAACCCTCATTTTCAAGCATGCCAAAGTATATTCAAAGTTAACTAATCTAAAGCGTAGAGAATAAATAAAGATAATAAAACACTGCTTGATTTATCTTGATTTATCTCTTTGGAAATCATGAAACGGCCCCCTCTTTATTTTTTAGCAAATACAAAACACAATAAAGCTCATGCTTTTGGACATACATCATTCTTGAGCAAGTAGCAAGTTACTGACCCTTCTCTATATATGTATTTTACAGTGACGTTACACTCAATTCAGAAAAGCTGACCAATTAAACGCATAATATATTTTTGTTTTATTGATGACTCTCACTGCTAACACACCCTCCCAAAATACTTTACTGTGTGGCTGTTAAATAGAAGTTGGTACAATTTATTTTTGAAATGGCCACTTGCCAGATTGACAGGCAGTGTGCTTTCTTTGTTAATGTGACCTGTTTCTTATCCATAAATGGCAAAGACTGAGCTGTGTTCTTCCAGTGGAATTCAGAAGTGGAACTTATAGAATGATGTTTGTAGTCAAACAGTGATTTTTTTTATATGGCATATAGCTTCATACTTGAAATGAAATTTTCATGACATTGCCCACAAATCTTTCTGAGAAGAAAAAAAAAATGATTCCTGATTAAATTTGGCATAGTGAACCTGCCATTTATCATTTCTGTTTCTTAAAACTTTACTAAAATAGTACAACATGGGTGTGCCCAAAGTACATACCCTCAATAACTGTGTAGAATATGAGAAGACAGTAAGGTAAAAATTAATTGACTGGTGACTGTGTGGCAGTTTAAGAAAATGAATCTTAAGCTGGAATTGGGAAAGTCATTCAGAGATGACTTTCATGAAAGATTCAAATGGCATATTAATTGGGTGCATCAGGTAATGGGGGTTATAAACAAGAGGGTTATATCAACTTCTGTTTATGGGCAGGGTGCGGTGACTCACGCCTGTAATCCCAGCACTTTGGGAGGCCAAGGCGGTCAAATCACAAGGTCAAGAGATTGAGACCATCCTCACCAACATGGTAAAAATACAAAAATTAGCTGGGCATGGTGGTGCACGCCTGTAGTCCCAGCTACTCGGGGGGCCAAGGCAGGAGAATTGCTTGAACCTGGGAAACGGAGGTGGCAGTGAACTGAGATCTCACTACTACACTCGAGCCTGGCGACAGAGCAAGACTCCGTCTCAAAAAAGCAAAACAAAACAAAAAAATCTGTTTATAAAGTAATCTGAGTGCCAAATCCCATGCCGATATTGATGCAATGATGTGCTAGTTATTCCACTCTCCCGCAGAAGCCTGGGAGTCCTCTAGAGGGGGATATGCTGCCACCTACGCAGGAGATTGGAAGCCTCTTTGCCAAGGATTACCATCTCCTCCACACACACACATAAAAGTAACCCAGAAAGCTATTGACACTGGAGGTTCTCTAAGGAACCCATTTAAACTACTGTACAGTAAAGGTGACAGCTGACAAACATCTTATGTACATGCAGAAATTTCAATGCATGTTATGGTGTCCCTGCTCTGAAATATGAATCAGGATTACCAGACATCTCAAGAAAGCATCTAACATGAATGGCAGACAAAGCGAAAAAGAAAAATAGAGCATAAACAGAACCACTATATCTAATATATATTATTAAATTCAAAAAAATTCTAATGTATTAAATGGTCTGACTGAGACAAGCTGTCTCATCATATCATAATATAAACACTGACAATTGAGAGACAATATAACATAGCAGTTAAAAACACAGGTTTTGGAGCCAAATTTCTTGAGACTGAAGGTCAAATCTACAGGCTACTAACAGAACTTCATCAATTTACTTACCTCCTGTCTGCTTCAGTTTTATTTCTACAAAATATGCATAAAAATAATACCTGCCTCCAAGATCAGGAAATAATGCTTTGAGGATTAAATGAATATGTATTTGTAAAGTTCTTACAGAATACTTAACATGTAAAAAGCACAATATAAATGTTTTTAACAAATTCAGCATGGTTGGTCTAAACAAACTCATGATGTAACTGAAATATTAAAATGGAGAAATAGAACTAAATTCATGTGTGGTGGAGATGGAGATGGCAAGTAACAGATTTAAATACTAATCTTCTACAGTGGGAGAGGCATTGCTAAACTGTATAAACCATGGAAAAGCAATATGCAAATATTATTTAGAAACACTGTGGACTGTCTCACGCAAAAGTAAATCTCATATTTGAATAATTTTCTTTAGGGATCAAAAGCATAGGACAGTGATTGCTGGAACAATACTAATTCTAAAATAAGAATTTTAGAATAACGTAACTCTTTATGCACAGAAACACAGTACTTTTAAAGTTTTACTTAGAAATTAGAAATATGCTGTACACTAATTCCCCCTTATCTATGGTTTTGCTTTCTAGGTTTCAATTACTTCTGAGCAACTATGGTTCAAAAATATTAAATGAAAAATTCCAGAGATGTATAATACATCTTATTTTTTTAATTTTTAAAAATATACTTTCAAAGTTTCTTTTAGATTAAGGGGGTATATGTGCAGGTTTGTTCCATGGGTATATTTCATGACACTGAGGTTTGGAATATGATTGATCCCATCACCCAGGTAGTAAGCATAATATCCAATAGTTAGATTTTCAATCCTGGGTCCCCTTCCTACCTTCCTGCTCTAGTAGTCCCAAGTTTCTATTGTTACCATCTTTATCAACATAAGTACTCAATGTTTAGCTCCCACTTGTAAGTGAGAGCATGCAGTATGTGGTTCTCTGTTCCTGTATTCATTTGCTTATAATGCCCTCCAGCTGCATCCATGTTGCTCCAAAGGACAAGCATTCACTCTTTTTACTGGCTGCATAGTATTCCATGCTGTATATGTACCACATTCTCTTTATCCAGTCTACTGTGGATGGGCAGCTGGGTTGATTCTATGTCTTTGCTATTGTGAATGGTCCTGTGATACACATGTGAGTTCGTGTGTCTTTGGTATAATGACTTACATTATTTTGGATATATATCCAGTAATGGGATTGCTGGGTTGAACGGTAGTTCTAAGTTTTTTGAGAAAGCTCCAAACTGCTTTACAAAGTTGTTGAACAAATTTATACTCCCACCAACAGTGTCTAAACGTCCTCTTGCATCCAGAGTCTCACAGCATATGCTAATGTTTGACCTTTTATCATAGCCATTCTGACTGGTGTGAGATGATATCTCATTATAGCTTTGACTCACATTTCTCTGATGATTAGTGATTTTGAACATTTTTTTCGTATGTTTGTTGGCCAGATGTATTGTTTTGAGAGGAAATGTTTGCTCATGTCCTTTGCCTGCTTATTAATAGGGTTATTTGTTTTTGGTTGTTTAGTTAAGTTTGTTACGGATTGTGGATAGTAGACCTTTACTAGGTGCCTAGACTTTAATAGATGCATAATCTACAAATATTTTCTCCCATTATATAGGCTGTCTGTTTACTCTAGTGGTAGTCACTTTTGTTATGCTGAAGCACTTTAGTTTAATTAGGTCCCACTTGTCAATTTTTGTTTTAGTTGCATTTCCTTTTGAGGACTTAGTCATAAATTCTTTCCCAAGGCTGATGTCCAGAATGGTGTTTCCTAGGTTTTCTTCTAGGACTCTTATAGTTGGAGGTCTTACATTTAAATATTTAGTCTATCTTGAGTTGATTTTTGGATATGGCCAAATGTAGGGACCAGTGCAACAGAATAGAGAACCCAGAAATAAAGCCACATGCCTACAGTCATCTGATCTTTGACAAGTTTGACAAAAATAAGCAAAGAAGAAAAGACTCCCTATTCAATAATTCATGCTGGGATGACTGGCTAACCATATGCAAAATAATGAAACCGGATCCCTAACTGTCTTGTTTTAAATCGCATGCTGTTCTGACTAGGGCGTCATATCCAACACTGCACCACTCCATTCAGTCTGGGATGTGAATCATCCCTTTCTCTAGAGTCTTCATGCTGTATACACTACCTGCCTATTAGTCACTTAGGAAGCTTCTTGGTTATCAGATCAAATATCACTCTATCCCAGCTTACTTTCAAGTAACTTTTATTTTACTTAGTAATGGCTCCAAGGAGTATAATAATGACAAGAGTAATGATGCTGCCAATTTGGTTATGCCAAAGAGAAGTCATAAAGCGCTTCCTTTAAGTGAAAAGGTGAACATTCTTGACTTAATAGAGAAAGAAAAAAATGTATACTGTGGTTGCTTTTATCTATGAAATTGTGAAGAAGAAAAAAATTGGCTGGTTTTGCTGCCACACTTCAAACTTTATTATAGGTGGGTTTGTTTGAGAAACATATATAGGGTTTGGTACCATCCTTGGTTTCAGGCATCTAGTGAGGGTCTTGAAATGTATCTCTTTGAATTAGGGGAGACAATTGAATCCATGTTATTAAAATATTAAGAAAGCAACCCCAGCACTGTTTAATCACATATTCTGATGTGATTATCATTTTGACCATTTTCCTGAACTCTTTAAACACTTGAATTTTTCTGTAGACGTGAAACCCTCTTGCTACTTTCTGACCCTGTTTTGATTTGCAGGGCTCTTAGTAGGGGTAATCATAGCAGCCAGAATATAAATGTTATGGCACTGGTTTTTACTTTGCCATGTGAATAATGACTCCCCTGCACTCCCTTGCTGAATTTTCAGGGGTTGGAATTAAAATAAATGATTCTCTTAGATGAATGGTAATAAATTTCTTACTCACTTTTATTTTACTAAACTCCATAGACCATTAGAGGATGAAGTCATTACCTTCATTTAAAGGAACGAGAACAAGAAGCACAGGAACATTAAAAAGGAATTATGTGACTGAGCATCTATCTTTAACTCAGAAAGGATATTATGACTTACATGGTATTATCCATAGTCATGTTAATCATATTTGGAGAAAATGTACTGAAATTAACCAAAAGAAAGATGTATTCTGCATAAAATGTGGAACTTCAAGACTCCAAGGAAAGGATGGTGGGGAAAGTGAAGGAACCATGTATCTCTCTTAAATAATTTAGTTTTTGGAGGCAAGGTGTTAGACTTAATCAGACATCACAAACTGCAAGCCGGAAGAAACCAGGCAGGAACACAAACGAGCAAAGATATCAAGCCTAGAAAGACCTGGTCCCAGTCTACCTTTGCTGACAGCAGCCATGCAGAAACAGAAACACAGTCCAGGTGCAGGAGACATTTCCATTCTTCATGAGAAGCCAAGAATCTAGAGTTTTGTATCAAAAGGTTAATTTGAAATGTTTGACAGTTATTGAAGGAAGGAAAGAAGAACAGGAGAGAGGGAGATGGGGAAGGTCAAACAGTGTGGGCCCAGTCCACAGGCTCCTTTTTTGACCTCTAGGCATAATGAATCATTTAAAAAAGCTTCCAGCCATTGGATTTTAGTGTATCTTCATAGACTTACAACACAGCTGGGGAATATCTTACTTTATGCCTTTTTCTAAACTTTGATAATACCATCTCTATCATATAGTCAAGCTGACAAGTGGAAAATACATAAAAATTTACTTTCCGTTTTCTGGTGACATATAGTTTTCTGAAGCAAATTATTCAAAAACTGAGTCCTAATTATTATTCCTATCACAGCCCATCTGATTAAGTTTTTCACTTCTTAGTTGAAATAAATATAAATTGGAGCAATATTTATATTGCCTTTCTATAGAGAAGAGGGTATTTTATTGAAATATATTATTTACTAGATGAAGCTGAAGAGGGAAGCTAGAGGTTTTTAAACAGATAATTGTGTTTGAAATCTGAAGCAATCCAGTGTTTTAGCTCCTTGAAATTGCATTTACTGAACACACTGATATTCTTGTTATTATAAATCATTTAGTAAGTCCTAGTTTTTATTAGTTTTGTTACAGCTAACTAAAATTGGGGCACAATAAAATCCAAATTAATGAATTTTGCTTAAGAATACTTTTGTGACTGGAAGAACATTGTGTTCTCTAAATTTATAAGAGTTAAAGGGAACAATTGGATGGCTGCTGAGTACCCTTCTACTCAGAAAGAGACAGTCAAATTTCAATTAGCACTTTAACAAAACAGCCCATGTATTTCCACCTATAGGCTTGATTCTGATCATTCAGTTTAATTTAAAAATCAGACTGCATTTTGGATTGTAGGTTTTTTCCACAGCTACTGACTACTGTGATATTGGAAAATTGATTTTTACTGTTATTGGTCTGACTAATTTTTGGTTTACATTGTTCCGTCAATCCATATTTGATGCTCTTTTAATAACATAAATTTTTTAAAATGGTAGCGATGCATGATTTTTATGTATCATGCACTTTGTAAATTGATTTACTTTGAAACAGCATCGATACTTGTTTTCATTTACAGGGCAGTAAATAATTTGCTTAAATGTATACACAAATTCTGGATCCCATAAGGGAGGGGGACTGATTTTACTCACTAAACACTCAGTACTTGGAACAGGGTAGGTTGCAAACACCTTGGTTGTAGTGAAAGTTTACAGAACACAATGAAATATAACTTTTGTTGTCAGCTATGTTCTTTCTTTGATACATGGATATTTTAAATAACTATAAAACTGATAAAGCCATCTTATAGCTTGTGTGTGTGTATTTAACCATGGGGATAGTAGAGAACTATTGCTGTATTAAAAAAATTTTATGGAAAACTGTCCTATGTGACTGGAGTTGAGATCTCGAGGTTATCCCTAATCATGACAATGACTTGAAGGAGAGAAAAATGACCATCTACAGACATTCAGAAATTGACCTCAGACTCCTAGCTAGACCGTGTTATTCTCTTGATAGACATAAGCCATCTCACAGAATAACAACCTCAGATGAGATTACTCTGAGGTTGTGATAAGATTAGATAAAATAAATCCATTTTATAATTTTGTCTAAGCACAGTCAAAAACTATGCCAATGTGGAACCCACAGATAAATAAATAACTGCTACTTCTTTAATCATTGGAATTTTGCTTTTATTCTAATCTCTTATTGTTATAGATAATATTTATTGAGATAATCAACAGAATTGCCCTCACTTTCTACATGCATGTAATCTGGAGAGAACCCCACTTCTTTAGACTTTCCCCCAGTAACCCAACCAAAGCCCAAATCCTTCAACAGTTTCAATTAAACTCCCTCTTACTGAGATACTCCATGGTTCTCCATGGTTCCCCATGGTCTGTATTTGCTCTTCATGTGATGAATAACAGACCCAACCTATTCAGGTGTGTTCTTGACTATCTTTGACTGGAGGACATTGACAATTGCAATAATAGCCAAAACAATAATAATAATAACCCACTGCTCACTTTACTACAGCCACAATCCTCTTGCTAGAAGAACACAACACATGCTCCTGAGGATGTTTGCTGTTGCTGCTAATTCTGCCTGGAGCATTACTCACTAAATATCTGCAAGATTCCCTCTCATTTCCTTCAGATCTATACAAAAATATGTGGTGGATAACAAACTACTCAGAGGCTTAAACAACATTATTTTATTCTTATTCATAATTGTATGTATTAGCTGATGGACTGATGAGCTAGATTGGGCTTAGCTGGGGGTCTGTGTTCCAAGCTGTGATTCTGAAGGACGGGGCTTCTTACTGTGAGTTGAGTTCCTGTATTTGTATTCTCTGGCTCCTGGTAAGGCACTACAACTTCTCATAAGGAGTGCTTCTTCTACAGATGATAGAGGCACAAATTGATATACTGCTCTGCACAAGTAAGTTTCAAGACTTTGTTTTCTCCACCTCTCCAAACATTCCATTGTCCAAAGCAAGTCATATCACTGAGCCCAAAGTCAAAAAACAGGTACTACACCCCTCCCTTGTGGTAGAAACAGCACAGTTATTTGAAAAAAGGATGTGGATACCTAGAGGGGTAAAGAACTGTGCCAGTCAATAACTCAGTCTACCACAAGATCTCTATATGAATTTTATCTTTGCAGAGAAATCTTTTTTGATCACCCTACCTTAGATCAAAGATTCCCCACTCCACCACTTTCTTATCGAACTTTATTTAAATAATTAATTGCTACTTCATCTATATCTGTGCCAGTATGATTGATTTTGTGTGTGTTTATTATCTGCTTGCTGCCATTGACACTACCTCCCACCCCCAACCCCACATATAATATAAACTACAAGGAGCAGAGAATCTGATCAGGGTTGCTTATTGCTGTGTCCTCAGTACCTAGTATAGCACCTGGTAATTGTTAAGCACTCCACTGAATATTAAGGATACTGATATTCTGAAGTCAAGATGACAGAAACATTTCTAGACTCTGACTCTTCAGTACATAGGCAATGCTCCTTCTTTGTGGCCAAAGGTGGAGACTGTAAAAACAATATCAAGCTATACATGAAATGTGAGATATAGGATTATATCTTGATGTATTGTCACTTGGCTGAAATATCTATTTTAAGATAGTAGGAAGAGAAAGATTTAGTAATATTTACTAATTAAAATGTGGCTCATGTTTTCTTTACACAGCCTGTTTCCAAAGTAGAAATTATAATAAAGAAGCAATAGTGTATTGACATCACTAAATCCAATAGGTCAAAAGAAAAAAAAAAAAAGCCTAAATTTTAAAATAACAATCTAAGAGCTTTACTGCAGAAAAAGTTAAATTTATATTGATTTTCCTCATAATATCTGACTACATTTCTCTTCTTAATGACCGTAGTGGCCATTTGTTCTTAGGGATTTCACTGAAAATTAATGCCTCATTGAAAAAAATAAGTGGTTCCTGTATTCATACATCATGAAACATAAAAGATGTATGGTGAAGTTGACAAGATCACTTCTTTATTTTTTTTAAATTTGTTAAAATGTTTTTCTTAACAGAAGGTACAGGTCTAAGTACAGTGGAGAAGTAGCAGTAATATTTAACAGCCAAGTTCAAAAACTCTCTAATTTAATTTTAAATGTTTTTGTATAGTTCTAATTTCATAAAAGAAGAAGAAAACTATATGAAAGTAAAGGTGAAAATATATTTCTTAAAAATCAAATTCATTTGAAACCTGATGTTAAAATATTAAAACTATTGTGGGATCAACATTTTACCAACATTTCATAGAAAAAAATTACATACACTTTTAATCAAAACGTTTGACTTATTAAAAAATGATACTTTTTTACTGTGTTACAAACTGTAGAGAGTATTGAACATCCACATATCTGAAAGTATATCAATGTGATATAAATAAGTAATACAGATAAATATGGTGTTTTTTCCATTTCAAAATTATTACTTCTTGGCTTCAAGAAAGTTTGACGTTGAAGTTGGAATGTAAAAAAGATCAAAGATGGAAGAGTTTTAAAAGTTAATCTGTTGAGCAATGCCAAAACTTCATTACAGGATCCCTTTCAGATATTCATCCATCTTCTGTTTAAATACACAAGAATGCTGAACTTACTACTGCCTAAGACACTCCATGCTAGTGTTGACAACCCATTTATGAGTAAAGTTCTTTCAATGCTCAGTCACCTGGAAAAATAATAATTTATAATTTGCTGGAAATTCTCTTCTTCTGGTTATAACAGCAAAAGTATATATTCAAAGTGGAGACTAAGGTTCCAAAAGTTGTATCTTCAGAGGGCCTTTCAGGTCATGTGACCGCAAGTGTTTGCGACAGTTTTCTTCTTGCAATTTTTAAACAATATAATGTATACCATTTTTAAAGTTATGGACACTGAGATCTACAAGAAACAGAAAAAAAGAACAATAGTGCACAAAAGTATCAATAATAAATAGTTTAGATTGAAATCTATGAGAATTTAAACCATAGTTGAGGACTCCAATTAAGCACCCAAAATAAAGAAGATCCATGATTCGGGTATCTACAATACATAATTTATATATGACATATATAAATATATGATAACTGATCGTAAAATGGAAAAAAATGAAAGATGACAATTTTATTCATGTCATTCATTCACTTATTCCAAAACTATTTACTAAGCATTTATTAGGTGCCAGAACCTGTGTTAGACACCTAAAAGCTCATAAACACAGAGACTTTTGTAAAATCCCTATGGAAGTAAAAACAAAAAATGAGAGAGAGAGAGAGAGACTTTCTATATACAAAATTTTGGTACCAACCTTGTCATAGAGACACCGGTACAAATGTGGCTTTTACTAAGAGGTAATACAGGTGCTTGCTGTGGCATCTCAGATTGAGAACAAGGTTCATTTGTTGGTGCAATAAATTGCTAAGAGCAGTGAAATAGAAAATGACTGTATAGCTGAGTAAAGCCCTAGTTACTGAACCGTGGCACTAGGTTCTACTCAACTGAGCTAATGGGTATAGAATCTAGCACTGGTTCTTGCTAAAACCTACAACTCTTCGTTTAGTTAAACATAGAAATCCAAAGGGAATTTTTTCCAGTTTTTTTTGCCATTCAGTTGATAATGGCTGTGGGTTAGTCAAAAAAGCTTCTTATGATTTTGAGGTACGTTCCATCCAATACCGAAATTATTAGAGCAATTATAGCATGAAGGGCTGATGAATTTTGGTCAAAAGCCTTTCATACCGAGTGAAAAAATGCACCTCAGGGTAATATGCATGTATTAATCTCTGTTAATTTTCGAGGTACAAAATGAGATCAATACTTTATTGGTTGTGCCTTTAACATGAATTTAGTTTGAATGTGATATCATCTGTTACTTTATTGAGAGAAATAGTAATGATGGCTAATGTTTATAATGGCCTCTTTATTTTTCTCAGGCTTAAGATAAAAACTAAACTATATGACACTCTGACAATTCTAACTGTTTCAGAAGAACCAGAACAAACATCTCTTCTCTGAGCCTTCGGTCTTTATACTTTGGAAGAGAGAGATTTTAAATTTATTTGAAAGAGTGATCTTGCAAAATCTTTCTCCTTCACGAGATTTTTCTAGTAATTTATGCACCAAGGTGGGCTATTTAAAAATTAATTGACTCTGTAGATACCATGTTTTGGTCCCTGGAACTATATGACATTCATAGTTGTATACATTTTTCTTAATATATTGCTAGATGAGCTGTGTGAAAGTAATGCCCTTGGAGCCCACTTTCAGGAAGACATAAATAACTTTGTAAACGTGTTGTGCTTCATAGTACATCTCTTTAATCGCAAATTTCTTAATTTTAGTAAGGCACATAAATATTACTCATCTGCTTCTTTTAAAGTACTACTTGTAGATAATAAAAATAGAAATAGATTTATTTTCATAAGAGTAATTGTCAGGGCACGTATACATAATGTACAAAATTAACGACATTAGGGATCCAGAAAAGGATGTTATTCAAAATTCTCTTCTTTGAATCTTGAAATTTTGAACCTCAAGAATTCTACACAAATATCCACAAGACTAGTAAATCAATGAAATTTGTAAGTCAATAATTATTGTCCAGTAAATTACTGAAGACCAAAACCTGAAAACATGGTTTAGACCAGGAGTCTGCACTCCCACAAGCTAAATCCAGCTTGCTGTCTGTTTTTTTTTTTTTTTTTAGAAGTTTGTGTTAGAACACAGGCACATTCATTTCTGTACTTGCTGTCTATGACTGCTTTGACAATAGCAGAGGTGTGTAGATGCAACAGAAATATTTAATATTTAAATATTTAATATTAAAGCCTAAAATATTTACTATTTGACCCTTTACAGGAAGTGTGGTCATCTGGGGTCTTGACTGTTTATTATGCTGCAATCCACATTCTTATTAATCAATAAATCTTGTCAATACTACCTCCTAAGTAAATGAACAAATTTATTTTATTTCCTCTTTCCTATTATCTGTGCTACAAACCTAATTTAGTTCCTTATAATATCCATCTGAATTAAAGGCAATATTTTCTCAACTGTTCCCCAGTAGCCTCTCCACAATCAATTCATCCTTAGTTTTCATGATGTGTGAAAACATAGCTCTATCTCCAAAACCCTTTTCTGAGAGGTTGAAAAAGTTACCCAAATTTCTTTTTATCTTGTATAAAGCTCTTCCCAGTGTAGCTGCAAAACTTAAATTAGCCTTACTCAGTATCTTGGATGAACTCAGGGTACACTATCATCTATTGTTTTTTCTACCTACCTCCTACTTAATCCACCAAACTCTGACTCATATTTTAAGTTCCTTCTTAAATGTAGCTTGAATGGGTATGGCTTTTCTGACTATTTATGGCATAATTGGCAGCATTTGTCACTAAGTTATAGCAGTACTCTAATTGTACATACCTCTTTCTACATTGTATTGTATTTATTTGTATATGATCTTTGTATATCTTCTTTTCTGTGATATTATTATGAACATCTCAGTTAAAGGTAAATACCTTGATTCAATCATCTTCATATCTCCAATGTCTAGCACAAATCCTAGAAGACAATAGTTGTAAAATTAGTTTTCTTAATGGATATGTATAAAAGTAAATAGGAATAACCTAAAATTATGAAACTCACTTTTTATGAAGTGACTGATACAGTTAAATCGCTGTTTTATTTGTTAAATGGAATGTAAAATGTTCTTCCCACAAAGACATTAACTATGTGAGATAATACATATGTTAATTTGCTAGATTTAGTCATTCCACAATGTATATATACTTCAAAACATCATGTTGTACACGGTAAATACATACAATTTTATGTGTCAATATAAAAAATAAAATAAAAATCAAGAAAGAAACCACTTAACTAAAAAAAACTGCTTTAATTTACTCTGACTCCTATTTGTTTAATAATATGTCCTAAATGAAAAAGTAATTTATTTTATTATTATGACTAGGTGGTGAATGTCTATTGAGCATTTCCATATTCCTAGATATGTTATCTTTAATAGCTGTCATGTAGATATTTACTCCATCTATATATGTTTATTTATTTACTCAATTAATCATCTACTGAATGAGTTTTATATTCCAGAATCTGTACTACACTTTGAGAATACAATGATAAGCAAAGCAGACAGCCACTTTCCTTATAAAGCCAATAATTTAGTAGACAGACAATAAAATTAAAGAGATAAATGTATATTATGAGTAGGATTTTGTAAGAAATGAACATTTCAATGTAACAGAAGATAGAAATCAGGGATACTAAAGGAGATTGGAAAGTTTTCTGTGAGGAGGTAACATTTAAGGGAGACAGAAAGGGTGAGGTGGAGTCAGCAGCTGTGGCAGTTGTGTTCTAAAAATATTCCAGGCAGAAGAAATAGGTTGCATCTAAGCTTTGTTGTATCATTAAAAAATTTAACTTTTCTTTTTTTGGTACTTTGTTGATATAGCTGTACATATTTTGGGAATACATGTGATATTTTGATACCTCTATACTATAATGAGTATAATATTTGTACCCATTAACCAACTTTTCTTCATCCGCCATATCCCCCAACTTTTCCAGGCTCCAGTAGCCACTATGCTACTCTCTACTTCCATGAAATCGACTTTTTTTTGTTCCCACACATATGTTTTTCAAGGAATGGGGAGAGAGTTAATGTGGTAACAAGACAGTAGTAGGGAACAGGAGTCAAGATGGAGCAGAGGGCTAAAGATTAGTTGGATTTTTCATAGCCTTGAGAGTAGATTTATTCAAAATTTTAGGAAGCCTTGGCAGACTTTACTTGAAGGCCTAATGTGATGACATTTTTGTACTAAAAAGATTATTCTGGGGATTGCTATGTGGAGATTGGATTGGAAAGGTAGTTAGGAGATTCAAAAACTGTGTATTTTCCTAAAAAAGTAAGAATTGATAGTGCTTTGGTCTAGGCTCTAGGGCGGTAGCAATGAGATAAGAAACTGACAATAGAGAGGAATCATGATTGAAAATTCTAATTCATGATTGCTAAATACAGTATCTGGGACTAACTTATTAAATTAGTGTATCATATGTGATGCTAAGCTCATACGTTTGGTCTCAAATTGTTCTGTAAGCTTTTTTATTCTATGGCATGGTGTGTACAGAACAGGACTAAGATAGATGAATATTCAGGAGATACTGGGTGTAATGGCATGGTTGGTTGAATGGAGAATTTTCTCTACTGAAAGTCAATTCTCCAGAACCTATTCATTATAAGTCCATGCAATCATTCATTTGACACTGGGGTTGGCAATTTTTCCTTAAAGTGCCAGACAGTAGGCCCGGCGTGGTGGCTCACACCTGTAATCCCAGCACTTTGGGAGGCCAAGGCGGGCGGATCATGAGGTCAGGAGATCGAGACCATCCTGGCTAACAAAGTGAAACCCCATTTCTACTAAAAATACAAAAAATTAGCCAGGTGAGGTGGCGGGCACCTGTAGTCCCAGCTACTTGAGAGGCTGAGGTGGGAGAATGGAGTGAACCCGAAGGCAGAGGTTGCAGTGAGCCGAGATCATGCCACTGCACTCCAGCCTGGGTGACAGGGAGAGACGCCATCTCAAAAAAAAAAAAAAAAAAAAAAAAAAAAAGGGCCAGATACTAAATATTTCAGACTTTATGGGCCATCCAGTCTTTGCCACAACTACTGAGCTCCGCAGTTGTAGCAACCAAACAGTCTTAAACAATATGTAAATGAATAGGTGTGACTATGTCTTAATAAAACTTTATTTAAAAACAGGCAGGAACCATGATTTTGTCTTCAAGCTATGGGCCTACATCTGATTTCTCATATGAATAATGTACTTACCATTAACCAGACTTGTTTTAGTTGAGCCTATTATTACATTACACCTCATCTTACTCACATACATCTGGATCAGAGTTAGTATTTAAAGACCTTTCTATAGGATAAAACTGAAACAAATGAATAATTTTAAGAAACAAAATAACATAGATGCTAAAATTTATCATGATTTTATCAGTGGATCTAAAAATGATAAATACTTGTTTTCCTATCTCAGCCTATTCGCCCTTGAAGACCCAAATATTTATTTTTGTGGGAATTCTCAGTAGTTCTTCTACTTACCCTCTAAAGATTCATTTTACCTATTCTCTATGACTTTCTAGAATGTAGTTCGTAAATACATTATAGGACTCGTTGTATTTTATTACAAGTGTTTATTTATGGAACTGCCGTGTTCATCATGCTTTGAGTTTCTTTGGGTGAGCACTATTTCTTATTTATTGGTCATTTAGTTTTCATTTTAAAACAATGCTTATTAGATATCAACTATATATAGGTACCATTCTAAGTACTGAGGAAATAAAAAGCATAACATAATATTTTGTATTATAATAATGATACAAAAAACAGCGTAGTCTTTCTCACAGTAAAGCAGATATTACACAAAGGAATTGATATTTTGTATTACAGTTTGAAGGATCTATTAAGAAAATTAAAGAGATGACATAAAGAATATCCAAGATCTGGGACAAAGCATTTCACTCTTTCCTCTGAAAAAAAAAAAAGTATTACAATCAGCATCTGCAAAGGTTCTGATTAAACTGATTTTGACAAGCTATAGAAACAGAAGGAAGGGCATTATGGCTACAGAGTTGATGAGGAGTTGAGGAAATGGGCAGGAGATGATAGTAGAAAGCCTTGCAGACAAACCTGTGGCAAATGGTATTTTCCAAAAACCACTACAGTAACTCGCCTGCCTCACAGGCTCCTCCAAAACCCTGCCACTTCTCCCATCAATAAATGGCACCAAATCCCCTTTGCTGGAGCCTAGATGGGTCTTTATGACTGCCTTGAGCAATAGAGTAAGGTAGAAGTGACATTCTGTACATTTTAAAACAAAGTGATATATTTTCTAGTAGGTTCTCTTTCAGGATGCTCACCCTTGTTCCTCACCCATCCTAAGAAGAGGAAGCCGCCTTAAGAGTCCCACGTTGAGAGGAACTGAAGCTCCTGGGCTCCCACATATAACTGACCAGCATGCAATTGCTGTTTTGGGGAGGGCGGACAACTGGAATGTATAAGTTAACCTCATTTTATAATCTGTGTCTGGGACAAATAAAGTCCTTATTAAATCATATTGATATTGATGGAATCACAGAAGGAAATGCAAGCAAGCCATAATTACAGAAATTACTTTCTCTGGGTAAATGAGGTCATAAAACCCTAGTGACACTAATCTTAGCCATAATTTTTGAATGTACTTATGTTCCCACATTTATCACTTCATTTATTATTTGTAATAGGCCTTATTTTTTAGAGAAGGTTTAGCAAAATTGAGCAGAAGGTACAGATTTCCGTGTAACTCATGTCCCCACACATCCATAGCCTCTCTCATCATGAACATTATTTTCTTTATTTTGCATTTTGAAACATCAATTCATATTTGATCCATTGTTTCTTATATTTAAAAGTTGCCTTCAATTATTGAATGTTTACACATTTCAAGTACATTTTTATTGAAGTATGACATACATAATAAAACATGGACCATAATAAAAGTGCATAGCTTGATGAATTTTCACAAAGAGAACACATCTGTGAAGCAAGTATCTAGATTGAAAAATTAAATATTACCACAGCCCAGCTGTCCCCTCCATGCCACTCGTAATCACAATGCCTACCCCAAAAATAATAGCTTATCTGACTTCTAACATCATAGGTTAAGTTTGCTTGATTTGAAATGTTGAGTTAATGGAATCATACACAACAAACTCTGATATGATTTTCATCATACTATGTATATACATACTATGATGATACATCATAGTATGATATAAATGTAGTGTACAGATACATTTCATTAATTCTCATTATTATGCAGTATTTTCTGTATGTATTTATCACAATTTACATACATAATGTTCTCAATGGATATTAGGGCTGTTTCCAACACCATGAAAAATTATTGCTGCTGGGAACTTACCTAGGAGTAGAACTGTGGTGTCTTAAACTGCATATACGCTGCATTTAAGAAAATATTTTCAGAGCTGTTGTATTAATTTTACTAATTTACACTCCCACCATCAGTGACTGAGAATTCCCATTGTTCCACATTCTCACCAATGCTTCGTGTTGCTAGTCTTTTTTATTTTAGCAATTCTGGTGAATATGTGGCAGTATCTCCTTGTGGTTTTATTTTTGTTTCCTGATGACTAATGCTGTTGAGTACATTTTCATATGTTTACTGTCTATTTGGATAGTCTCTTTTAGGAAATGTCTGTCAAGTCTGTCCAGATGTTCTGTTAGATTGTTTACCTCCTTGTTGTTGATTATAGAAAAAAAAAAAAATATATATATATATATACATTCATTCCAGGTATGTCCTTCCTTGCGCACAAGTATTGCAAATATTTTCTCCCATTGTGTGTCATAATTTTTCACTCTCTTAATTATGTCTCTCAATTAGCAGATTTTTTTATTTAATATAATTAAATTACATTTTTTGTGTTATAATTAGTGACTTTTGGCATACTACTTAAGAAATATTTGTCTACCTCCAGTAATAAAAATATTCTGCTGTGTTTCCTTTGAGAAACATTTTAAAATTTGATTCAGAATCCATCTACAATTGATTTTTTGTTATCAATACCTATTTTTCCCATATGTGTATCAAATTTAATCCATACCCTTATATGAATGAAAGCACATTTTATGTTTTCTTTTGTGATTGATATTTTCCACTTAATCTATTTCTTATCAGATTAAATCATGTTGCTTTATCTAGTAATAGTGTATTTTTTCTCACAGCTGTATAATACCACAGTGTATCTATACCCTATAATTCATTTATGCATTTTGCTTAGTAACATATCTAGATCACTTTTAGCTATCCAGTTATTAAAAACATTACTGTTGTGATCACTCTATTCTGTTGGTGAACATATGTGTGTATCTCACTGAGTATATACCTATGAGTCAAGTTTGTGGGTTAGATGTTATGCACATGTTTAGATTTAGTAGTACTGAAGAAGCATTTCTCAAATAGTTTACAATTTTGTGACCCAAACGGCAGTATATGAATACCTGTGTTTTCTAATTCATCAAATCAGTTGGTATTTGTTCTTTCTTTTACATTTTTGTTCTTCTAGTTGTATGTTGTGATATTTCTTGTCATTTTAATTTGTATTTCTCTGATCAGAAAACTAGAATAGTTGAATAATTTCCTGTATATTCACTGGTCATTTGAATATCCTCTTTTGTGAAATGCCTATTCAAAATAATTCAGAAAAATTGAAGATTACTTTGAAATATTATCTCCAAAATAATTGAAGGGAGTTAATTCTATGAGATTCTTTCACTTTTTCATATTGATTTTTATGTTTCTTTTTATTTTTAATATTTTAAAAATGTTCTCTGTATGCAAGTCCTTTGTGTAATGCATGGGTTGTAACCATATTCTCTCAGACAACAGTTTGACCTTTTTCCTCGCTAATGGTATTTCTTTTTTTCTTATTGTAAATTTTATTTTACAGTTGTTTTGTATGGGTGCATAGTAAGTGTTCATATTTATGGGGTACATGAGATATTTTGGTACAGGCCTGTGTAATAATAACTAACATGAGGGTAAATGGGGGTATCAGTCTCCACAGGTATTTATCCTTTCTTTGTATTACAAATAATCCCAAGTAAACTCTTTTAGTTATTTTTAAATGTACAATAAATTACCATTGACTGTAGTCAGCCTGTTGTGTTATTGAATACTAGATCTTATTCATTCTATCTAACTATATTTTTGTACCCATTAGCCATCTCTACTCCCCCCAACCCCACTAACCTTTCCAGCCTCTGGTAACCATTGTTACACTCTCTATCTCGATGAGTTCAACTGTTTTAATTTTCAGCTTCCACAAATAAGTGAGAACATGAAAAATTTGTCTTTCTGTGCCTGGCTTATTTCATTTAACATAATTACCTCCAGTTTCATCCATGTCGTAAATGACAGAATCTCATTATTTTATGGCTGAATAGTACTCAATTGTGTATATATACCACATGTTCTTTATCCATATGTCTATTAATGGACACTTGGGTTGTTTTCAAATCTTGGCTATTGTTAATGATGTTTCTTAATAAAATGTATAAAGACAATCTGGTCTAATTTTTTCATTTAAAAAATTTTTGAGATGACACCTTTGTCTGAAGAAAAAATCTTTGCTAATCTCCAAATTATGATTTTTTCTCTTTCCTTTTAAATATCCCACATATTAATAATGAATAAAAATCCTATCTTACACTCTGTAAGAGTGATAATCAGACTGAATCATGATAGGTTATAGCAACAGAGTTTTGGCATGAATAATTATGAAAACATATCAAATGTGTGTGTTTCTCTGTGCCAATCCAACTGTGTTCTTTTTACTAACGAAAATACCTTGAAAGTACCTATTCCTACAAAGTTCCAAGAGTAGGATACCTCTTATTTCATGGTTAGCATTTGATTAACGTTCTGATGATCTAAAAGTTCAAAGGAGTTGGAATGAACCAGTTCTATCATTGTCATTTTTATTTCTGAGATTTATATTACCAAATATGGACTATAGATCTCAAACTGATGTCTGTGTAGTCAAGGGAATTAGGAAATGAAAGTTAAACTTTATTCATTAAGGTATATGAATTGTCTAATTCCTTCAAAGTGTTTCATTCTCACTGATTAAGAACCCCCCTTTGAAATGGTAGACTGTATTCAAGTGTAAGTTTGATAGAATTTTTTTAAAGGCTCTTTTTCTTAATGATATACACTGACAGATTCACATACAACAGATGCTTGGTCACTCACTCAAATTTCTGATCATTTTCCAACACTTCAGACGGAGTGATTTTGACTGCCATTTGTTCCAGACCAAAGACTTTCAGGCCAGAAGCAAATGTCTTTTAAATTCCATGTGATTAATGTCCCTCAACAGTGTATTTGTCACTTCCAAAAACTCCACATGTTGTTCTCCAAGGCAAACCTACCCTGAACTGATCTGGAGAAGAAATGAGGCATGTTGAATAAGCACTATTAGATTTTAATGTGACTGAAACTCAATAATCCTCACTGCTGGAAATTAAACATTAATATCCTGAAGCAGAGACAGGAACTAAAATCTTACCTCATTTTTTTCTTATGTCTAGGTTCACTAAGAAAGGTGATGACACTAATGTGTCGATCTTATCAATGAATAATAAATAATGTGTTAGGTCATGTAGATGTCACATAGTCGAATGAACCCTGTTTCATCAAGTTTGCATACAATTACTAAGAGAAATAAGATCAAATGTCTACTTTGGCAATGTTCTGAGAAAGGCAATCTACCATTTTTTGTTTTTGTTCCCCCACCCCCTTAGCGTTTCAAGCTCTCAATTCTATCCTCAGCAAAATGAATTTTAAGCTTAAAAACTCTTCTTACCTTAGAATTATGCTTTTTATTGTGTGATTTGGACCTTGACGTGAAAATGGAAGCTATTCATTCACCTTTAAACACCATAAAACTCATTTTTATAAAATTCACTTTTAACTCATGATATTAAACACAATTTATTTAGTGCCATGGAAAATGCAGGAAATAAGAATCAATCCCTTGGAACTCTTAAAACTCTTTTCCTTTTTAAGCTCATCTATTAAATATCTCTTCTGTGAAAAGATAACAGAAAACAATGTTCTATTGATATTATCAGATACTCAGGTTTTGGAAGGAACAGAGAAAATCCCCTAGACAAGCACCATCCTACAGCAACATAATGCCAACCACAAATGTATGCAACATATGTCATTTAACAATTTTTAGTAGACACATTAAATAAAGTAAACCAACATAGGTAAATTAATTTTAGTAATATCTTTTATCTAGTCCAGTAATCATCATATTATCTTTTCAATATGTACTCAATGTCATTTATTAATAAGATATTTGCATTTTTGATGTGAAATCTTTGAAATCCAGTGTGTGTTTTAAGCTTTCAGTATATGTCAATTTGGATTCATCAGATTTCGAGTGTCCAGTGCCCACATGTGGCTGGTGGCTACCAAATTGAGCAGTACAGCTCTAGCACATTTGAATTTACTTCTCAAGATAGAAACACTTGGAATAAAATCTTATCTTTTATATCTGTCTTTACTGTTTACTTTTCTAATGGCTCTTTTTGCTTTTCATCTATTTTTATTTTTTATAGAGATGAGGTCTTGATATGTTGCCCAGTCTGGTCTCAAACTCCTGGGCTCAAGCAATCCTCCTGCCTCAGCCTCCCCAAGTGCCAAGATTACAGGTGTGAGCCACCACGGCCAGCCCCATTACTTTTCTAGTCACTGGATTATAATCCCAATCAATCCTCGTTTTATTTTCCTTCAAGCTAGTAAAAGAAATTACTAGAATTATAACTTTTTTTTTTTTTTTGAGATGGAGTCTCGCTCTGTTACCCAGGCTGGAGTGCAGTGGCCGGATCTCAGCTCACTGCAAGCTCCACGTCCCGGGTTTACGCCATTCTCCTGCCTAAGCCTCCCGAGTAGCTGGGACTGCAGGCGCCTGCCACCTCACCGGGCTAGTTTTTTTGTATTTTTTAGTAGAGACGGGGTTTCACCGTGTTAGCCAGGATGGTCTCGATCTCCTGACCTCGTGATCCGAGACGGGTGGATCACAAGAATTATAACATTTTGATAGCAAGGTATGAATTCCAGAAAATACATTGAATTATTGATGATTATTGATATAATTTCCATTTAAAGCTTTCTTTTAATAGAATTTGTTGCCTTTAATTGTTTTGTCTGGGATAAAAGTTATGTCTGCCACTTGCACGTTAGGTGAACATAGGCAACTTATTTTGAATCTCTAAGTTGTAGCTTCCTCATTCCTAAAATGAAGAAATAATATATTATATATATATATATATATATATATATATATTTAATATATATATATTTATATATATATATATTTTTTTTTTTTTTTGAGACGGAGTCTCACTCTGTCACCCAGGCTAGAGTGCACCACGTCCGGCCAGAAATAACATTTTTTTCATAAGATTGTTCAGAGAATTTCATGAGGTCATGCTTATATACTTAGTATAGGGCCTGGCACATTATAAGAGCTTACTATACACAAATAAACATTCTTGTTTAATAGGCATTTTTCATCAACTAGAAAACATAAGAGTTTTCTTTGACTTTTTCATTTACCTTGAGATGCAGAAAAGATATTATAAAGTTATTTAATTTGCATATCTGTTAAACAGAAACCATTTTATTCAAAGTATCCCTGTGCTCAAATTGCAAGTCCTCACTGGTCTTCTTTAACATCATTTTACTCTCATTCAAACTACTCAAATTTTTTCAACACTGATTTTTTTTTCCTGATTTATACAAGCAATTTAACTACGTAAGATTTAAGGTAGCTTTTGACCCATCAACAGCTGATTACAAGAATACCTCAGTTTATTGTACCTCACTTTATAGTGCTTCACAGATACTGTGTTTTGTTTTGTTTTGTTTTGTTTTTTTCCCAGTTCAACGTTTGTGGCAACCCTGCATTGAGAAAGTCTGTCCTTACAATTTTCCCAACAGCTTGTGCTGACTTTGTGTCTCTGCTTCGTATTTTGGTAATTCTTGCAATATTTGCAATATTTCATACTTTTACATTATTGTTATATCTGTTGTGATAATCTGTGCTCAGTGATCTTTGATATTACTATTGTAATTGAGGGTACAACTGACCATGCCCATTTAAAAAGGCAAACATTTCTCTCTCTCTCTCTCTCTCTCTTTTTTTTTAGAAATTCTGTTTAACTATGTTGCCCAGGCTGGAATATAGTGGCTATTCACTGGCATGATCACAGAGCACTACAGCCTCAAACTCCTGGGCTCAAGCCATCCTCCTGCCTCAGCCACCAGAATAGCTGAGATTACTGGAATGAGCAGCCATGCTTGGCCGGAAGACAAACTTAATCAATACTTATTGTATGTGTTCTGACTCCTCCACTGAGGCTGTTCTCCCATCTCTATCCCTTTCTTAGGGTGTCCCTGTTCCCTGAGACATAACAATATTGAAAATAGGCCAATTAGTAACCATACAATGGCCTTTAAGTGTTCAAGTAAAAGAAAGAGTTGTAAGTCCCGTTCTTTAAATCAAAAGCTAGAAAATGATTAAGCTTAGTGAGGAAGGCATGTGGAAAACTGAGACAGGCTGAAAGCTGGACCTTGTCAGCCCAACAGTTAGCCAAATTGTGAGTGCGATGAAAAATTGTTGAAGAAAATTAAAGATGCTACTCCAATGAACATACAAATGATAAGAAAGTGAAATGGCCTTATATCTGATATCGAGAAAGTTTGAGTGGACTGAATAGAAGATTAAACCAGACACATTTCTTTAAAAACTACAGCCTAATCTAGAGCAAGACCTAACTCTATTCAATTTTATGAAGGCTGAGAGAGGCAAGAAAAGTGGAGAAGAATAATTTGAAGCTAGCAGAGGCTTGTTAAAGAGGTTTAAGGAAAGGTGCCATCTCCATAACATAAAAGTGCAAGATGAAGCAACAAATACTGATGTAGAAGCTACAGCAAATTACCTAGAAGATTTTGCTGAAATCATTGATGAAGGTGACTCCACTAAACAACAGACTTAAAATGGCGGCAAAATTGCCTTCTATTAGAAGAAGATACCATCTAGGACTTTCATAGCTAAAGAGGAGAGGTCAATTCCTGGCTTCAAAGCTCCTAAGGACAGGCTAACTCTCTTATTAGAAGTTAATATGGCTGGTGACTTTAAATCGAAGTCAATATACTACTCATATATCACTCTGAAAATATTAGGGCCCTTAAGAATTATGCTGAATTTACTCTGACTGTGCTTTATAAATAGCACAACAAAGCCTGAATAATAGCACATGTGTTTACAGCAGGGACTACCATATATTTTGTGCTCACTGCTGAGGCCTACTGCTCAGAACAAATGATTTGTTTCAAAATATTACTGGTGATTAATAATGCAAAGGGTCACCAAAGAGATCTGACGGAGATGTAAAAGAAGATTTATGGTGGTTTTTTTGTGGGGGAGGGGCTCCTAGAACATCATCCAATCTGCAGCCCATGGATCAAAGAGTAATTTTGGCTTTTGAGTCTTATGATTTAAGAAACACATTCTGTAATGGATCTGGGTAAAATAAATTGAAAACCTTCTGGAAAAGATTTGTCATTCTAGATGTTGTTAAGAACATTCATGACTCAGGGGAGGAGGTCAAAATATCAACATTAACAGAAGTTTGGAAGAAGTTGATACCAACCCTCATGAATGACTTTGAGGAGTTTAAGACTTTAGTGGGGGAAAGTCACTGCAGATGTGGTGGAAATAGAAGGAGAACTAAAATTAGAAGTGTGGCTTGAAGATGTGATGGAATTGCAATCTCGTGATAAAACTTTAACAGATAAGGAGGTGTTTCTCATGGATGAACAAAGAAAGTGGTTTCTCCTGGTGAAGATGCTGTCAATATTGTAGAAATGATAACAAAAGAATTAGAATATGCCATAACCTTAGTTAATAAAGCAGCGACAGGGTTTGAGAGAATTGACTCCAATTTTGAAAGAAGTTATACTGTGAGTAAAATGCTACCAAACAGCATTGCATACTACAGAGAAATCTTTCATGAAAGGAGGAGTCAAGAGATGTGGCAAGCCTCATTGTTGTCATATTTTAAGAAATTGCCACAGCCACCCCAGCCTTCAACAGCTACTACCCTGATCAGTGAACACTCATGGAGGCAAGACCATCCACCAACAAAACAATTACAACTCCCTGAAGGCTCAGAGGATCATTAGTAATCTTCAAAAACAAAGATCTTTTAAATTAAGGTATATACTTTTAAAATATAGATACAATGCTATTGCACACTTAATAGACTGCAGTATGGTGTAAGCATTTCTTCTACATGCACTGGAAAACCAAAGAGTTCATGGGACTTGCTTATTCCAATATTCAGTTTACTCTGTTGATCTGGAACTGAGTCCATATCTTTGAGATATACCTATATAATGTTAAGTACAATTTTGCTCTTGTGGTTTTCACTAAAAGAGGAATAACTTTATTTAAAATATGTGTAAGTTCCCAATTAATCAAAGTATCAATTAATTGGAATATTTTCCCAATTATGTTAGAGAGATGAGAGAGTGCAATTCCATCTATTTCATTTATATCTCATAAGGATGATTTCTGCAACTTTTTCTAATTTTGTTTTATCACAATTCCACCCACTTACTAGATATATTCTCCATACAACACCCAGTCACCTTTTCAAAAACATAAATTAGATAGAATCATTTATAGATCAGAAACCTTACGTTATATTCAAAATGCAACCAAACTCCCTAAACGGCGCCACTGAGCAGATTCTGTTCTATTGTATATCCACACTGGCCTTTCTTTCTTTTGAAATCTTAATCCTTAGTTGATCACCTCTGCCTAGAATATTTTGCTCCCTCTTAATGTTCAGCACTTATATTAAATGTCACCTCTTCAGAGTACTTTTCTCTGAACAAATTACCTAAAGAACAACCCAATTAAAACCTTAGTTATCCTCTCTCTCATCTCATCATTCTCTATCATATTATTGTCTTCTACCTGACTGCTCTCACAATCTGAGATGTTCATATTTGTGTATTTCTTGGTCTAGTTAAGGTCCTCTCCTTCACCAACAAAATATGAATCCTTGCGGGGAAGGAGCACATCTATTCTATTCCCTAGTGACTCCCCATACTTAGGAAGGTGCCAGGCACATAATACTTGTTCAATAATTTTTTTTGGAAAAATTAACAAATTTCATACAAGAGAAAATATTTGGCCTTTCTTTATATCTTTTTGAGTCCCTTTACTCTAATTATGTAGGCTTAACCTGAAAAGTGTATCACAATGGATCTGCATAATGGAGGAAAGTTTCAGGTAAATATAATCATCCATACAATTTATTTTTCCTTAAACCTAGCAAATATCCACCTAAAAATATAAGGCAGCTTTATTTTTCTTTGCCCTTTTTTGTGCATAAATGTTTTTTAGGCATTTGTGGGGAGGTTCAAAGACTTCTGCTAAAATAGAATTTAGATATCCCACAGCTGACTTTCAAAATTAAATTGTAACTCATTAACATTGTATTGTTTTTGCTAATTACCAATTACTACTTCTTTATGAAATCTAACAGTAAATTTAAGGCATAACATCAAATTTACATATACAAACACATTTTTGGCATACGAAAGAAGGTAGAGAGAAAAGAGTACTGATAAGTGAAAAATGTTTTCCTTAGAAAAATGAGAGAATTATAAACTTACATGCTACTGTGGGAGAATTACAAGGCTCAAAATATTTACCAAATACAATGCTAAACTGTTCAGTCTTTAGAATATCTGTCCTCAAAAGCAAAATCACTCTTAGTCATTGACAGCCCTATAAATCGGACTTAGAAATAAAAAGATGCTACATTAGTTTACTGTGTCGTAACAGACAATATAGTAAAAACCTCTCCTGGGGCAAGAGGGTCTCTCTTTGTCCTTTTTGATTTTCCTAAATTATATTTGATAAGACATTCATGCGGTGCTAACCACAGTGCCAAGGAAAAGATTAGCAAAAGATTTATATACAAAGCTTTTCTTCTTCCCTTTCTGTATGTAAATTGAAGGAAAGAACTAATCATTCAAGCATCCATTTCAATCATATGAAAAGAAGAATAGGTTAGGAGGATAAACAATGATTAATGAGAATGCCATCAGGCAAGAAAGTAAAGGTTTCATTATAATATGAAATTGCTGGAAACTTGCAAAATAAAAGTGCATCTCTAAAGAAAAAGATATCTTGTCAATGCACATGAACTTGCTATAGATTTACCTTAAAAGTAGATCCCACAGTATGTTTCTTGAAAGCTATGCATACAGATCGTAGATATTCATGAAATATTTATTAAAATCAGATTTTAGAAAACTCACACATTAAAAATTATTTTTCCTTTTTTACTTGGGTGAGTTAAAGTGATTATCCTTTAATCTTCCAATCCAGGGTTCAGGCATCCTGAAGACTTAACTGTAGGTTCTGTTTGCAATTACGGAGCAAAGGACAATGCACTTGGTCTTTGTTTTACTGAAGTTCTTAGGGCTCCTACTATGGGGGTATTTATTGATTCATACCCTTCCATTATTTCAAACACAAAACACCTTTGGAAGGCATTAACAATCTAAATTTTTGCAAGACTCTTCAGAGGCATTTTGAACTGTAGCAATGCAGTACAGTGGCTTAGCACATGGGATTCACAGTCACATGAACTGAAACTGGAATCACAGCTCTGCTGCAAACAGCTGTATTATTTTGTTTAGGATCATTAAGTTGTCAGTTGTTTCAATAAAAAATGGGGTTAATACCAGAACCTAATCTGAAGTTTGTTGAAAGCATTCAAAATGTCATGTATTTGAAGTAGTGAGGACAACATCTGGCATAAAGAAAGAATTCCATAAAAGGTAGCTTTTCCAAGGGAAAAAATGAATCATTGAAGTATAGCAAAAATGGAGAGATTTACAAAAATATACATGTAAGCTTGATGAATTCTCACAGAAGACATTCATTAATAATTGTGTCCTTGCTGCTATTGCCATATCTGTTCTTGTAATTTATAGGAATGGCTTGTAGTTATACGCTCATTTGTGTATGGCTTCTTTCATTGACCGTGATGCTTGTCATACATGCTCCTGTTGTTCCAAGTAGTGATAGTTGGGGTTTTTAAATTCTCACTATTATATAATATTCATTTGTAGGTTTATACCACCATTTTATTATTCATTATACTATTAATGGAACTTATATTTTCTGTTCCAATTGTTCATGACAAATGGTAAGTTTTCTATGGTATATAGTACTTGAAGATAAGGTATAACCTGTTCTTTGCCACATCTCATATAGCTGCCTATTCCTGTCTATTCTCACTGCCCTCACAGCAACATCAATTCTTTCCTATTTTCCTTGCCTTCAGCCTCTCTGTGTTCAAATTTATTCTGAGTATAACTGTCTTAGTTCTTCTCCGTGTAGGTGAATAATGTCTACACATGGACATAAGGTATAAAATAATAGACACTGGAGACTTGGAAGGGTGGGAGGTTGGGAGGGGGGTGAGGAGTGAGAAATTACTTAATGTGTACAATGTACACTATTCAAGTGATGGCTGCACCAAAAGCCCAGACTTCACCACTACGCAATATATCCATGTAATGAAACTGCCCCTTGTGCCCTCTAAATCTCTACAAACAAAAAACAATAATAATAATTGAGGACTATGTTTAAATTGAATATGAGAACAATGCTGTGAAAAGCATACAAATCAATATCGCCATTTTATCCATGGAAAAACTGAGGCTTAGTTAGGTTAGGCCACTGACACAGTTCTTCAGATCTAGTGAGACACAGAACAGAAGCCCAAACCAATGCTCGCTGGCTCCAGAAGTAGTAACCTTCTCAGTTTTACGAAGCTAGTATTATCTGAATTAGGTATAACTTGCTTCCTGGTTGTTCCAGAAAGTGCTGCCTTCAGTCCTGCCTCATTGCCTTTTCCTGTGACGTGCCCCTTGCCTAGCATGCCTCTCATCATCAGAGAACTCGTCCCTGATCTTATCATGACCTGTCACGAAGCCTTTCTGGACCACTGTGCCCCCATCGGTCTCTGTCTGTGGCTCGTCTTCCTCAGGAGAATGGGTTTTAAATATTCTCCTCAATCCTGTCCTGTTTATAACCTTGTGCTTCAAGCGCGGCTGTGATAGAGCTGAATAGTCAGTGATAGATGTCTACAACTTTCTTGTTTTTACAATATTGGCTTGGCCTTTATATGCAGAAACTTTGAACCACACTTACTATTCTGAGTTATAACGCAATAACGCTGACTCAAAACTCTTACGACTCTCACCTTTCTGTTTTTTAAGCCCACAGTAATGATACGGAAGTGGGACAGGGAAGTGCTGGGAAGGGAAGGGCAGGTCCCTGGTGAGTGCTCCACCCCCTGGGCTAAGGCCTACGGACCTAGCTGAGAACAGGCACTCCCTCCTTAGCGCCCAAATGTTGCATTTCTCAAGAACACCCTGGCCTGCCATGCCCCCATCCTGTGCCTCTAAAACTCATGGAGATCCTAGCAGGCAGACACACAGGTGGCTCAATGTTGAGAGCAATGCTCCGATAGGCACCTGCACCATGGCAGGCCACTGACTGGCTGACAGAAGCAGAATGAGCAGAGCTTGGCTAGGGCAGTTGGAGGAGAGCCCAGACATCTAAGCACCCCAACTCCAGGAGGAAACCTTCCCATTCCATCCCCTTCTGACTTCCCTGGAGCTACCTCCACTCAATAAAACCTTGCACTCATTCTCTAAGCCCAAGTGTGATCTGATTCTTCCGGTAAACCAAGGCAGGAACCAAAGATTCAGAAAGCCCTCTGTCTCTGGGACAAGGTAGAGGGTCTAATTGAGCTGGTTAACACAAGCTGGCTACAGACAGCAAACTAAAAGAGCACCCTGTAACACACGCCCACTGTGGCTTCAGGAGCTGTAAACATTCACCCCCAGACACTGTCCTGGTGTCAGAGCCACACAGCCTGCCCGTCCGTATGCTCTCTTAGAAGTTTGAGCAGTGGGGCACTGAAGAAGTAAGCCACACTCTCATGGCACACTCTGAGAGGGGGACAAGAGAACTTTTCCCCCTTTTTTCCCTTTCAGTAACAATAATAAGATATTGTATTATCCATTTGGGAAAGATAGGTATAGAAATGTATGCAGGTGATTATTCCTTTAAGTTGTAACAAACTTCAATATTTATCACTAATGGAAAAAATCCAACCCTTCACTTCCAGTGTTTCACTTTCATTTCGACAATCACACAGCCCCGTGGGCCACTAGTTAACACTGAAAATGCTAACTTATCAGTATAATAAGCGGTTAGTCTCTTATTCAGTTTGTCCACAGAATGAAAATTTTACTTGCATTTGCATTAAGAGGTAGCAAGCAAGTTAATTGTTAATAACTTGAGTTATTACATTAAGTATAATTTGTTGATGGCAATTTGAAAGCAAAGTAGCACTATGACAACTTAGAGATGAGATCCAGAAAGTTGTTTGCATACAAATATTAAATGCATCATTCTTTTAGCCAATCTATTTTGGTTGGTGTAATTATTATTAATAATAAACTGACACAGTGACTAAAATAACGTATCTCACTGGTTAAGGCAAAAGCATACATAATTTGTGACTGTCTGAAGGGGACTTTTTGGCTAGACTAATGTTCATGCATGCTTTAGCTTATTCCTTAATTATTAAAAGTTATATAATTTCTCACAGTTAATTCATAATACTTTGGATTTTAACATAGAAATGTCAACAGTCATAAGACTATATACTGGAAAAAAGATTTATCAAAATTTAGTATCTACAGAGCAGAAATTCATTATGCACTAGCATTTCCTCTCACTCACCCATAGAATAGACAATATGGAAATTAAAATATCATAGTCAGACTTTTGTATTTAAGAATTGGCCGGGCGCGGTGGCTCAAGCCTGTAATCCCAGCACTTTGGGAGGCCGAGGCAGGTGGATCACGAGGTCAGGAGATCGAGACTATCCTGGCTAACATGGTGAAACCCCGTCTCTACTAAAAATACAAAAAACTAGCCGGGCGTGGTGGCGGGCGCCTGTAGTCTCAGCTACTTGGGAGGCTGAGGCCGGAGAATGGCGTGAACCCGGGAGGCGGAGCTTGCAGTGAGCCGAGATCACGCCACTGCACTCCAGCCTGGGAGACACAGCGAGACTCCGTCTCAAAAAAAAAAAAAAAAAAAAAAAAAGAATCCAGGGACTGGGCATGGTGGCTTACGCCTGTAATACCTGTATTTTGAGAGGCAGAGGCAGGAGGATCACTTGAAATCAGGAGTTCTAAACCACTTTGGCCAACATAGAAAGAACTCTTCTCTACAAAAAATTAGCTGGATGTGGTGGTGTGCACCTGTAGTCTCAGCTACTCAGGAGGCTGAGGTGGGAAGATCCCTTGAGCCCAGGAAGTTGAGGCTGCAGTGAGCCATGATCATGCCACTGCACTCCCACCTGGGCGACAGAGACCCTGTCTCTGAAAATAATAACAGTCCAGATTCTGGAATCCCAGCACTAGCACTTGTTAGCACAACACATTAGAAAAGCCTGGAAACATAATGGTGAGCCAATCATTCTGATTAGTGTTTATAAAAAGAAGTCGAACTTTTAAAGGAATAAAAATGGGATGAATCAGATACACAGTTCACAGAGATTTAGAGCAGAAGACAGGGAACCATGTTAGGGCCTCAAACACAGAAGACGAGCATCAACATGACTTAACTAAGCTATAGGAAAGACTTCGGAGACCAGAATTAAGCAGAAACTAAATTACTAGAATCAATGTTCTTTGCTAGGTCCAGCATTCAGGAGCTAAGGCAATATGAAGATATTGGATGAGGCCAGCATGAAACACAGTGCCTTCCCCACCCCTCTAGATGTGAAGACTGTCTGTGGTATAACAGGGGGCTCTAGGGGCTTTTCTTACTGCACTATTTTTGGATATTTTTCTCTTTGGCTTACAATTATGCCATAAAGCCAGGTATTAGGCAGAGGCTCCATGGGAAAGGAGACATGGTTCAGTTCAAAGTGTCCTCTCAGATAGATTAACACCACAGTTATTAAAAATCTTCTTTTAGTCTTTACCCCAGTCATTACTGTATCTACCAAAGCAATCCCTTCCAAAGACTTCAACTCACCCAAAGATCACTCAGCTCTGTATCTGTGGATTCTGGCTACTTTTTCTAAAATTTAGAAAAGCAACTGTTTTCAGGTTTTTAAAAAGTACCTCTTTTCATGAATCACTTTAAACAAGAACTGCCGTGTGATGAGTGAGAGATTCAGAGATCTAGCCCTAGCTAGAGCTCAATTTTCTTGTACTTACCTTTGAATCAAACTGATCTCATGCCTAGAGAGTGACCTGAGTGTTACCTGAATATAATATAGGAAAGCAATCCATGTTTCAATGGAAAACATACATTAATTATAGCACACCCTTCAGCGTGTCCTCATTCTCATTCTGTAGGAGTCATAAGGACTTATGTAAATGGAATATTTTTAAATTCCCAAGGAAATAGAAAAGTTTGATTTCTAATGCTTTAAATATGCTGAATTAAGAAAGTATTTTTGAAGAAACCAATTCAGAAACTTTTAAAAAATCTTTTTAAAAACTTTTTAAAAATCCAATTTCACATAATTTAAGTAAACCTTTTGCAAATTCGTTAACAAATTTGATTCAATAAAACAACCATAGTTCTATTGGTGTCGAATATAATACAAGCTTTTTTCACCATTCGATTTTTTTCTTCAGTTTGGGAACCACTTCTTGAACACATTTTTTTAAAAAATTGATACATTACAATTTTATGTATTTATGGAGTTCAAGTTGATATTTTGATACATATATATGTTGTATAATAATCAAGGTATTTAGCATGACCATCTCCTCACGCATTTATCATTTCTTTGTGAAGACATTCAAAATCCTCTCTTGTAGCTACTTGGTAATATACAATACCTTACAGTTAACCCATCGTCACTCTACTATGCAAAATAACACCAGAACTTATTCCTCGTATCTAATTGTAACTTTGTGCTTGTGGACTAAACTCTCCCCATGCTCTCCTCTTCACTCCTCTCTTCAGTCTCTAGAAACCACTGCTCCATTCTCTGGTTCTATGATATTAACTTTCTTTCCTTTCCTTTCCTCCTTCCTTCCTTCCTTCCTTTCTTTCTTTCTTTCTTTCTTTCTTTCTTTCTTTCTTTCTTTCTTTCTTTCTTTCTTTCTTTCTTTCTTTCTTTCTTTCTTTCTTTCTTTTTCTTTCTCTCCCTTTCTTTCTTGATTACACATATGAGTGAGATCATGAGACATTTGTCTTTCTGCATCTGGCTTATTTAAGTTAACATCATATTTTGCAGGTCCATCCATGTTTGTCTCAAATGACAAGATTTTATGAGTTTTATGGTTAAATAGAATTCAATTGTGTATATATACCACACTTTCTTTATCCATTCATCCATTTTTGGGCACTTGAGTTGATTATGTATCTTGGCTATTGTAAGTAGTGATGAAATAAACGTGGGAGTGACCTCACTTTGACCTACTGAATTCACACCCAGTAGTGAGAGTGCTGGATTATGTGAGTTCCATTTTTAATTTTTCGAGACATGTCTGTTGGTATGTTTTTCTAAATGTATATAGGCTTTCTGATAAAAATAAGTTAAATAATTCCTAATGTTTTAAGATCATAAAACATGTAGGCTTGTTTTTAACTAAATTAATTTTGACAAATTCTATTGCAATAGTAACTATATTTTATAGTACATTAACTTGAACACAATTTCTAAAGCCTTTAAGGAACTTAAAGCCTTGAACAAATATTAAATTAATTGAAAATGATTAGATGCTTATTATTTCTTAGTAAGACTAGAATACTGAGACGTTAATTGTTAAGCATCATTTTAGGTTTATATGCTTTTTCCTCCTTTATTTATTTATTTATTTATTTATTTATTTATTTATTTTTGAGCCAGAGTCTCGCACTGTTGCCCAGGCTGGAGTGCAGCGGCATGATCTCTGCTCACTGCAACCTCCGCCTTCCGGGTGCAAGCAGTTCTCCTGCCTCAGCCTCCTAAGTAGCTGGGATTACAGGTGCCTGCCACCACGCCCGGCTAATTTTTTTGTATTTTTAGTAGAGACGGGGTTTCACTATGTTGGCCAGGCTGGTCTTGAACTCCTGACCTCGTGATCCTCCTGCCTTGGCCTCCCAAAGTGCTGGGATTACAGGTGTGAGCCACCACACCTGGCCTTCTCCAATTTTTATATGCTACAAAGAAGTATCTTTGGGTCTATTATTGAATGTGTATGTGTTTTGTTTTTAGGTTTTGTTTTGTTTTGTTCTTCTGTGTTGCTGTGTCTACCATTTTGAAAAGTTGTGTAAGAATTTAGCATGTTGGTGGTTGTAGAAATTTGTGTTATAGATATCTATGAGCTCTGTGAATCTGCTGCATTGAGTACATGTGACATGAGACTTCTCAATTATCCACATTATCTTTTCCCTTGAGCAAAGCAATCATAAATATGGTTGGATTTTTTTTTCGTTTTGTTCTCCAAGTATCTTTACACTCTTCAAACTTACTGAGAATCTCCAAAGCACTTTTTTTGTGTGTTTAGATGTGTTACAATTAATGATATTTACAATATTAAAAATGGAAACTGAAAATTTGTTAAATGTTTACTTATTGATTCATCTGAAGAGATCAATAAATGTGTTCTGGTAGTAATGACATCTTAGCAATACGATAAACTTAGTCATGAGCTCACAGACACCCTAAGGTCTGAGCTCTGTTCCATAGTATGAAAGAACAAAATACAAGATGAAACTGGAAAATTAATTTTGTTTGCTGTCATTTACTATGTGAGTCTGAAAAGTTATGAAGTGTGTTAAAATCTCAACAGATTTGCTCAATTTTGATGGGCTTGTTTCCTTGGTTGGCCATTTACTGCCTTAACCTATAATATCAAGGGTAATTCTCTTTTTATGTGTAATCTGTCAAGATAGCAAAAATTTTGTGTCTTACCAGAATAATTTTATCTGCTTTATATTAACTTTATTATTTAAGAAAATAAAACTTCTTCAATTATGAAAGAGCTAAGATTATTTATGATTACATTACCATCTATTTTTAAGTACTTTATTGTCCTGTCCTGGTTCTGAGCTAAATTTTCAAGTTTCCTGACAAATTTGATTTTGGCTTTCCAGTTCAAATCTTTAATATAAAATGGAATGAAATAAACTTTTCAGAATATCTCTTACACCTAAAACTGTCTTTGAGATTTCCCAATGGTACCGTGAAACATCATACAGTTTAATTTTTTCACCTTATACAAAGAAAAGCTCTGGGAATAATTAGTGTATTTGATATATTATGATTTATGAGTTTCATTGCAAGAATTGTCAAATAAACACACTGCTCAGCCTTCCAATGGTTAAATTTTTATCATTAAAATAACTATAGTCATGCACCCCATAATGACGTTTCAGTCAGTTATGAATCACATATTTGACAGTGGTTCCATAAGGTTAAAATACTGTACTTTTGGCCAGGCATGGTGGCTCATGCCTGTAATCCCAGCACTTTGGGAGGCTGAGGCGAGTGTATCATTTGAGGTTGGGAGTTTGAGACCAGCCTGGCCAACATGGTGAAACCCCATCTCTACTAAAAGTACAAAACTTAGCCAGGTGTGGTGGTGGCCACCTGTAATCCCAGCTACTCAGGAGGCTGAGGCAGGAGAGTCACACAAACCTGGGAGGTAGAGCATGCAGTTAGCCAATATTGTGCCACTGCACTCTAGCCTGGGTGACAGAGTGAGACTCTGTCTCAAAATAAAATAAAATAAAATAAAATATAAACAAACAAATAAATAAATAAAACACTGTACTTTTACCATACCTTTTCCATGCCTAGATATGTTTAGAAACACAAATACCACGTGTTACAATTGCCTGCAGTACTCAGTACAGTAACGTACCATCCAGGTTTGTAGCTTAGAGAAATAGACTATATACTATACAATGTAGGTGTGTGGTAGGACATACCATTTAGGTCTAGGTAAGTACACTCTGTGATGTTCACACAATGAGGAAATTGCCTAACAATATATGTATCAGAGTGTATCCTTTTCTTAAACAAAGCATGGCTACTTCAGAGATGGCATGTTTTATGGGAAATCTACAATTATTAGTCAATGCCTTTACTTTCCATATGTCATAACCTCAGAAACACTAAAATAAATAGCAAGCAATAGTTCTGCCAGTTTTTGTATATTTATATGTAGGTGTATAAGTGTGATTGGCCCGATGATATTAGGCAACAACAGTAAAGTGTTATCAGTCATAAATTCAGTTATTATTTAAAATGTTTATATGACCATAACCTCATTTTTTTTTTTTTTTTTTTTTTTTTTTTTTTGAGACAGAGTGTCATTCTATCCTCCAGGCTGGATTACAGTGGCGCGATCTCGGTTCACTGCAACCTCTGCCTCCTGGATTCAAGCGATTCTTATGCCTCAGCCTCCCGAGTAGCTGGGATTATATGCGCTTGTCTCCATGCCTGACTAATTTTTGTATTTTTGGTAGAGTTGGGGTTTTGCCATATTGGCCAGGCTGGTCTTAAACTCCTGACCTCAGGTGATCCGCCTGCCTCAGCCTCCCAGAGTGCTGGGATTACAGATATGAATAACCTCATTTCCTTAATTTGGATCTAGCGTCATCTAGGCCAATACTTTCTATCTGATGATTCACGTCAATATTAACAATTGAGTTGGTTTTGTTTTGTCTTTTGCTAAAAATGCAGATAATTAGAATTTTCATCAAACTTACTAAACTTCTTGATAGTATCATATAGTGCTTGATATATATTCTTACTAAGGGCTTGGTATATTCTTGGGATGTGGTAATATATTGTTTTAAGATTATTATAGTTACATCTCAAAATATTTTTCTTCATAAAAATTGTTTATTCATTTTTACAAAATAAATGTAATATTCACTATATTCTTGGAAAATATCTTTAATCATTATGTCTACAGGCATTTTGTCAAAACCTTTTTTGGTTTAACCTTATTTTCTTCTTTATTTCACAAGCCACGGCATCAATCTAATTTCCTTGTCAGTTGCATTATTCTTGTCATGAATTCTCATCAGACTTTTCACTTTTGAAAATTATCAGTAATAAATTTACCACAGCCATTGTACATCTCTGTCTTCTACAGATAGGTTTTGTTTTATTCTGATCTTTCTGCAAATGTTGTATAATCAGCTACAGGCCAGAGTCTTTCTGGTACTTAAAGAAGGACTGACTCAGAAAGCTGTGAAAAAGGGGTATAACAGGTATTTCCAACAACCATTTCATGGAAAACTAGATTTTTGAGTATAGGTTTCCGATTTCTGATGGCATCCCTTAGACAACTTTAATACCATATGGGGGTACTATGGGGGTACTGAGTAAGAATTTTCTGCAGCTGAAAAGCAGAGAGGTTCATGAGACTGCTAACCTAAGACCCAGTGGAACCAGAATTAATTATATGGGATTGAATAAACTGACAATGGATTGCTATAGCTTTATTTTTTATATTGCTGGCATTTTAATATATATTACATATATATTCTCCACATAAATATATATTTATATAAAAATAAAATATATGTAAATATATATAGTACATATATATTCAAATATCCTTTGCTATTTGTTAGACACACATACAAACTTTGTTATTGTGCTGTGTGCAAATCGTAACAATTTAATCATTTAATAGACTCTGCACTGGTAAGCTAAGGGAAAACTTTTAAATGATATATTTTCCCTGACATCCAGAAATCCAGAAACTCTAATTGAGTCTCCTTCCTATTCATAGCAGTGCAGTTATTTGCATACATTCATGAAAAATTTGTCTCCCTTCTTTTCAGGACACAATTGGAAAGTTGGTTATGCAACCCAAGACTTGTCAGAATGTCATATTCAAAAATGATGCTCTTTCATTCAGGTTTGACCAGGCCACTTCTAAGGCAATTTATGGAACCTTTTCTTACAAAGCCGTCCCAGGAACTGTAGCCAGGTATCTCGCTTACAGGATCCAGACTTACAGGTGGTAACACAAGTCACTCCCAGAGATTCCAGGAAATGGCATATTTGGGGGCCTTGAAAAGAGAAGAACTTGCCAAAATTTATACTATTTGTAGGTGAAATCTAGTGGAGATAATTTCTTGGGCTTGTCTTCCTAGCTTCAGGACAGCAATAGAGGAATTAAAAGGTCCAATCTGAGACTCCTTATGAAAACATCCAGGGAGGCAACTTAAGAAGGCCTGCATAGAAATTTACACTCTTTCTGCTCTTATGTAAATAATCAGGTTAAAACTGCTAAGACTGGTAGCTTTATTTTGTGACCAAATAAAAACATCGTTCTATGAGGGTTTTGTTTGTTTGTTTGTTTGTTTTCTTTTGTTTTTATTATAAGGGGAGAGACTATATGAAAAAATCTGAGCTGCAGTAAACACTATACACCGCCTGAAGCAAATCTTTCTGATTATCTGATTCCATTTTATGAGAGCTATCATGGTGCTTTGTAAGTTGTAAATAACTGATAGCAGTGCAGCATAATTCTTCAGGAAGGAAAAGAAGCCATGAGCGCCATGTCAGCTATTCCCACCTAGAGAAGCAAGAACAAAGATTTTCCTCCCACTAATTCAGAGCACAGGTCCTAGCCTGCCCAGACTTCTGATTTTCTCTTTTGAGAGTATGTGACCTTCAGTGTTCCTACTATCCCAAGCACAGTCTGGTTGGATAGGGCCTGGGCTCTGCTCAGAGGCTGACGCTGCTTTGTTTCGGGGAAACTTGCTGAGATTACCGTGTCCTCCTCTGACAGTTCTGTGGTAACAGATGCCTGATCCTTTGTCTGGATTTACATTTTCAAAGAGTCTGTCCCTTCTGGAGCAGGAACTGAGCTGTCTTTCTCAACAGGGTCTCCGTTCTGGGAAGATGGCTTGCCTTCACTCTGGTGAGGGAGGTTCCCAACCCTGCACTCCCTTCTGGAGGCTCTCCTGATTTGAACTCTTCCGTTTCTGCTTTTTTGTTCTAAATTTAGGTGCTGGCTCTTTCCTAGAAACTGAAACTCAGGAGATCCCATCTCCTTCTCCCTTCAGTGTGCCCCCTCTGCCCTCCAGATCTCCAGTTCAGTCACCCTATGCCAGATTTGGTCTTTGACACTGGGTGTGAAGTTGGAAATGTTGTTTGCTCTCTTCTCAGTGTGATGTGCCTCTGCATGCCCATGGCCAGGATGACAGTGAGAACATCTCAAGGCTGTCTGGCCCTCCCCACCCCCATGTGTGGGTTAGCAAGGGCACTATGCAGGGTGGGTAGCGTCATCTTTTACAATCACCTGTTCTCCATGATCTTAATGCTTTGTTCCAAAGAACTGGGAAACTTGGCTATGGAGTCTACTCCTGAACCATGGGTGTCTAAGAAGGGGAAGGTGAACTGGTAAAGTGGCTATGACTCAGTATCTCTCGTCTGATACAATTATGTAAATTTAAAAACTTTGATAAGTCTTTCTATTTCTTCTACCTACAGTCATACATTAACCGGGTCTAGCTTTACTCCTGGGAGGTTTTGGCTTTCACTTCACAATTTTCAAGGTCTTCAAAGACTGGAGTTTTTCAAGAAATTTTTACTTATTTCTAAATCTTCACATTCTTAGGAATTTTTCTGTTCTCCACTCCAGCTTCTCCATATAATCTGGTCTTGCTTTGGATCAACCCAGATGTAGAACTCAGTCCCAACTTGAATTTTATCTGACATAATCCACCTTCCCAAAAAACGTGAATGAGAAGAAAAATATCCTGGATTGAATATACCATAAGAGTGACAAAGAGGGAGGGAGGTGCTAACACACCCAGTGCAGGAGGGAGGTGCTAGCACACCCCATGGATACATAGACCAATGGAGCAGAATAGAAAACCTAGAAACAAGCCACTGCATTTACAGCCAATTGATTTGCAACAAACATGCTAAGAACACACAATGGAGAAAGGACAGACTCTTCATTAAATAAAACTGGATATCCACATGCAGAAAAATAAAATTTAACCCTTATCTGTCACCACATAAAAAAACTAAAAATGGATTAAATACTTAAATGTAAGATCCAAAACTGTGAAACTGCTAGAAGAAAACTTAGGGGATAAGCTTTATAATATTGGTCTAGGCAATGATTCTCTGGATATCACCCCAAAAGCACAGGCAACAAAAGCAAAAACAGACAGATGAGATTATATCAAGCAAAAAGCTTTTGCACAGCAAAGAAAACAATCAGCAGAGTGAAGAGACAACCTACAGAATGAGATCAAATGTTTGAAACTCTACATTTCATAAAAGGTAAATATCCAAAACTCTAAGAAATTCAAATGCTTCAATAGCACAAAAATAGGTAACCAAGTTTTAAAAATGGACAAAAGACCTAAATAGATATTTCTCAAAAGAAGACATATGAATAGCCAACAGGTATGTAAAAAAATACTCAACATCACTAATTATTGGTGAAATGGAAATCAAAACCGCAATTAAATATGGCCTTACCTCCTGTTATAATGGCTGTTACCAAAACACAAAAACTAGCAAATGTTGACAAGAATGTGAAAAAAGGGAACTCTAAAACACTGCTGGTAGAAATGAAAATAAGTATAGTCATTATGGAAAACAATATGGAGTGTCCTCAAAAAAGTAAAAATAGGACTACCTTATGATCCAGCAACCCCACTAGTGGGTTTCTATCCAAAGGAAATAAAAATCATTATGTTGAAAAGAAATATGCACTCTCATGTTTATCACAGCACTATTCGCAATAGTCAAGATTTGAAATCAACCTAAGTATCTACTGATGGATGAAAGGATGAAGAAAATGTGGTGTATGTACACAATGGAATACTATTTAGCCATGAAAAGAACAGAATCCTGTCATTTGCAACAAGAGGATGAACCTGAATGACAATATGTTAAGTGAAATATGCCAGATACAAAAAGACAATTACCATATAACTTCATGCCAATGTGAAATCTAAAAAAGTTGGTATCATAGAAGTAGAGAGTACATTGGTAGTTTGCCAGAGGTTGAAGTGGTTTGGAAGGAGGAGAGATTGAAGGTATGTTTGTCAAAGGATGTATATTTGTAGTTATACAGGAGAAATGAGATACATTGTACAGCATTGTAACTATAGTAAATGACAATATGTCATTTTCTTAAATAGGGCTAAGAGAATGCCTGTTAAGTGTTCTCACCACACACACAAAAAATGATTCTACATAACGTAGTAACGTTTATTAGTTAGATAGATTTAACAATTTTACAGTGCATATACACCTTAAAACATCATGTTGTGGCTGGGGTTGGTGGCTCACGCCTGTAATCCCAGCATTTTGGGAGGCCAAGAAGGGCAGATCACCTGAGTTCGGGAGTTCAAGACCAACCTGACCAACATGGAGAAACCCTGTCTCTACTAAAAAAAAAAAAAAAAAAATTAGCTGCGTGTGGTTGCACACGCCTGTAATCCCAGCAACTGTGAGGATGAGGCAGGAGAATTGTTTGAACTCAGGAGGCGGAGGTTGCAATGAGCCAAGCCAAGATCACGCCATTGCACTCCAGCCTGGGCAACAAGAGTGAAACTCCGTCTCAAAAATAAATAAGTAAGTAAGTAAATCAATCAATCAATCAATCAATCAATCAATCAATCATGTTGTAGACAACAAATACATAAAATTTTATATCTCAATTTAAAATAAGCAAACTAAAAAATTATGATTGTGATTATTATGTGTGTATATATGTGCATGTGTGTGGGTGCACACGTGTGGTTTGTGTACTTCTAGAAAGGAAATCATGCATTTTCTTCTCCCTTTTTATGCTTACGTAAGAAGCATTTGACAATGAACGATAACTATTTTGCAAAAATAAGCCTGGATTCTATGCAGTCATGGCCTATATGAGTATTTGAGGACCCTGAGGAAAGGGTTCAAGTACAGGTGGTTTATTTGGGAGGTGACCCCAGAGGCACTGGTAGAGGAGCAGTAGTCCCCACTGGGATAAAGCTGGGTGTCAGTGTGGCACATGTGACTCAGTGCCATCCCACAGGAGAGATCACTGGCTGGGGGCTGCTCCTACAAGATGTTAACTCTCTGGCCCTTCAAGGGACCTGGGTAAAGAAGGTTCTGGCAGCCAAAGAGAATCCTCAGGGAGTGAAAAGCCAGTTGTGCCTGACAGTCATAATGCCTGAGTGAGTCTGGGCAGGAAGCTTCAAATCAGCTTCAAGTACTGTGACATGTACTCAGAGTGGTGTGCGTTCCATCATTACTTCCTGTGGTCTTCTCTTGTGTTTCAGAGGTTACAATTGTGTTTTCTCTCTCTCTATTTCCCTCATCCAGTCACTCCTGAGTGTTGAGGCTACTCAGGACTAAAGGAATCCTCTGAGGCCAGTTTCGGGGTCGTGTAGCATTCATTTGTGTTTGCCTACACGGAGGTATCTGGCTTCTAGTAAACCCCTCAGTTTTTATTAGAGGATGCTCCTCCCCCATGCAAACAGTCTCAGTTTATGTGAATCAGGATGGACACAGCGGATTTAAATCAGGACAGTTTAAATAACAACAGGATACGTCCTAGGGTCTTTGTTAAGAATATCAGAAAAGGTATCCACCTTTTTTGCTCTGGAGCTAAAGTTGGAAAGATTTTCCCCCGGTATCTGTGTCTACCATTGTGTGACAATAGGGAGAGGTCCTCTCTGGGAATTGGTCAGGTCAGTACAGTGAAGAGAGCTGAGTTCAAGAGAGAAGTAAGGTCCTGAACTATCATTTGGGAGTGGGAACATTTCTCAGCCTGGTGTAGGACCCAGACCTACACCTCTATTATCAGGACATCCAGAAATAAATTAGTTGGAGTAAAATTTTTGGATTTTAAATTCAGAGGTTTCCTAAATGCAACATTTAATGACAGGCTATTATAATATAGGAAGTAATAGTAACAACCTATTGAAGACATTTTCAGCAATAGGGAAATCTTTGGAAACCAGAAACTGGGGTGACCTTTGGTGAATTTCTTAAATTTTAGTGCCTCAGTTTTCTCAATATTAAACCGAAATAAACCCTGTATGTACCATATAGAAGGGCTGTGAGGGTTAAGTAACCTAATAAACATTTTGCAAAGATCTTGGCACATGGTATTATTACCTCAGTAAGGGCTGCATCTATGTCCAGTATTCATTTGTGGAACCACTAAAATTCTAGTGCCAACTATACTTTATTCATAGTAAGTTGTTAACAGATAAATGCCAGTTGAATGAACAGAGGGAAGAAAGTAGACATAATATTCAAAATATTTAACAACAAGGTGGCTGAATAGACACAGGTAGCATATACCTCCTACATGGAGAGAAACCAGAATAGCAAGTAGATACTCATATTTTGAACAGAATATCTAGGAGATAATATTAGGATTCCCCAGAGAAGAGATGGGAAGCACAAGAAGTAAGTAAGTAGAGAGTTTGAGGCAGCTTGCCCACACAGGAGCTGACTGAGATCTGAGAGAGGCTCCTGGACCTGGGGAAACAGAAAGAGAGAAACTCCCAGGCCTGAGACATGGGCGTTTACCATCTTGGCTATGGGAGAAACCCTTGACTTACTAGGCCCCTGAACCTTACATATAGAGTTGCCTAAAGATTGCACAGAGATATTGCTCCAAAAAGGTAACTCACATAGAATCCCTCAGGCATTCAAGGCTGGTATGTAGCCTCAGTTGGAAGCCATTTTGAAAGCCTGGATATAGGGGTAGCATATATCCAGGTGGATATAGGGGCAGCAGAGCAAGACTCCATCTCAAAAAATAAATTTTAAAAAAGCCAAAATAAAAAATAAAAGTTAACAGAATACATTTCCTTGATTTCATGACTCTTTATACAGACTTCTACTTCTGAGAAAAGACTCATGACTTGACATCCCCCTGAATGGTCAATATTACAAGAAGTCACTTGCCTGTGCTCTATAATTCTATTGCTAAGAGCATGCTTTGAGACTATATGCTAGGTATATGCATGACACTTCACAGAAGTAATCTGTTTGGAGAGTCCTTCAACATGAGCTGTGTGATTTTACTGTTCTTTATTAATTATGACCCCTTTGATAAATACAATATTTAATGTACTCCTTCATTCACCAAGCCAAAGATTGACTATTACTGAGAACAACGGAGTTTAAGGACTGACTCTATGTCCCACAGAAGGGTCAAAGTAGAACTAGAATACAAACCCATCTTTTCTTACCACTAGTTCTCTAAAACATGTAAGCATATGTCTGCTGTAGGACAGACTATACCAGTATAACAACAACAACAACAAAAACCCGTGTTTTCATCTGTTAATCAATTCAAGAACTCAAGGATACACTCATAAAACTGAATACCATTTTTTGTCATCTCATTATATCCAGGTTATTTTCCCAAATTCACATCTGCCCAAAATATCTATCTTCTTTTTACCTTAGAACCTCTCCATATGTCCTCAGGCAATAGAAATTGATTTCCTTAAACATTCATGATTTTATTTAACAAATATTTGTTTAGTGCCTGAAAGCACAAGCCACTGGGCCAAGACTGATTAAAGAAAAACACAATGAGGATCACAGTTCTCCTGCAACAAGAACATCAATAATAAAATTGTAACATTCAACTTTCCTATTTGCCAAAGTCAACAGACAAGCTTACATCAGTCAACTGGTGAGTCAAAATTGTTTATTCCCAGAATAGACACTTTGTTTCATCCATGATAGGCCCTTGATGGAGCAGAACAGAATCATATTTGACATTCATTGGATTTGGCAATGGTCATCACTGCTTAATCAGTTACTCTTAAGTATTCTTCATCTGTCATTATTGTGTCTAAATTACAAACAAGTCAAGGATTAACAATTACCAAGTACTTTGGGATTTAATCAAAATAAACCCAATGGGGTACATCATTAATATCTCAATTCCACAATCTTCCCTTTCATTGTACTTCCGATAATAATTGCCCCAACCTAGCAGATAAATACCTCTGAGTTATTTTTTCTTTCTCATTTATTAACAACCACAAGACCACATTTCCTTACAGATGAACCATACATCTTCAGTTTGTGATTGTATTCCCTTAGTGTACAAAGGAACTGAGCAGGAATTAGGAAATATAAGGTAAACATTCTGGCTGAAAGAATAATTACTATATTGATTTTCTGCTTAATGCCACAAAATGCCTTTGTTTCTAAAATTCCCCCTCTCTTCTGCCAAATATTAACAAGAAAATGACCTTTGCATTACTTCAAACTAAATCATACATCATATTATTTCAACTGCTTTACAAAAGGTCAAAAAACATTTTCCAGTATAAAGATTGGTAGTCGAGAAGGCAACATACGTATATTTTTAATTATACTGTTTAAATATACATATGCACACCTACAAGGTAATCTTTCATTCTGAAACATCCTTTGCCATGACTTTGAAAAAACTGGAAAATACTTAAATTCCTCAAAGACTTTGCACAAGCCTTTCATTTTTTTCATACTTTCTAGAGCACATATTGTCAGCAAGGACTACCAGAAAGTTGTACCATAATTGCTAACTACCTACATATGATGAAAAGAAAATTAAATAATCCATTATCTACAGAATATAAGCTACTTAGTAGTTACAGTTCTTAAACTTGTACTTTAATATTAATGTAGATAGCATAATATAATTATAGTAAAATATATCTAGAATATAATAACACAATAATACATTTTATACTATCTTATAAATATGTATAATATACTACATAAGATATAGTATAATATAAAGTCCAAAGTTTTTACTACTAATATAATACCAACAAGTTGTCTAAATAAATTTATGTTTATGGATACCTACACTTTCTTCACAAACAGTTTAAAAAACTGCTGAAGGGATAGAACCAATCTAGTTTATTCTCAGATAAATCTACACAATGTCTATTTTTTAAACTACAGATTATAGAAAGAAGAGCAAAGGTATTATTACATCATGACTTTCTATGGAAATGAAAACATATCTTCAGTTTTCATGTCAAAACCTCTTGTTATCTAAATTATCTTTCACAGTATATAACTTCTTGGAGATTAAAAAAAAGTAAGTTATTTGGATTAAATATCAGGGTTTTTGAGGGAGATACAGGTATGTGAAAATATAGCAGAGCTAATAAGAGGTAATTCCTGTGACCAGAAATCGATGTGCTGAAATGGATTTTAAATCACAGAAGTACTCAAATCTACTGTATAGTTAAGATGTGAGCACAGCAAGCAACAGAAAGCAGCTCTGGCAGCTGCATGCAAAAGAGTGGTGCTGGACAGTTCTCTAAGTGACCTTGAACAGACCCGGTTTTCTCCTTTTTCACATTTGTAGACCTCAAGAGTAACTGTGGAATGTGCTGGGAATGCAATATCCTAAGATAGAGAAGAACTGGCCAGAATAGCTCAGGTTCTGTTCCAGTCCCTACTAGAAAAAGGGTCTGCTTTCGCCTGTTAGCCCAGGATGTCATGTTGCCCTCTGTTATAAAACCTGGACTGGGATGGTTTCTGGGGTTCCTCAGCTCTGGTGCAAGTGAGACATACACTGAGGAAATGCCATCCACCATGGCAGCCTCCCTGGGCCATGGAAGACTGGCTGGCTCTGAATCCTAGGCCTCTCTTGTTCCTTGCTGCCTATCTGTTTGCAATAAATCCAATCGGCTTCATTAACTTGTTTTGTGTGGGTGTGTTCTGTCTCACTAGACTTAGACAAGTTGGTATCTGGTGCACAGTGACCTTGCTTCACAAAGATGGCGCACTGAGCAGTGTCCTCCTTGATAAAATCATGGCGTCCTGGTGAAGCTAGAAAGACAATAACCTCCAGGATCTGACCCAAGAAAAAATGTCAGCCTGGGGATGTAGGGACTAGACATGCAACTAGATGAGTTATGGGAAAGGAAGTGCAATAAATGGGACATAGGTCACTCCCAATGGATGTGAATGAATTGGCTGCATGGATTGAGGCAAAGAAAAGGGAATATGGAAACGGGGAAGCACAGAATGCAATTCTCTGATTGTCAGACATATATGTGATCACTCATTCCTGGGACCAGAGGGCTCAAAAAGTAAATGCTCATAAAGACCCTGAGGCATTTGAGAGGGAACCAACATGTGCAACTTGAGCCTTCACAGAAACAGAGACTTGTGATCTAAAGGACAAATATGAGGAAAAGCCAGACAAGTCTTAGGCAGATTGGTTGGTGTGTTTGTTCGATAAAGGGACATTGCAGGTCCAAATGTCTCAGATTTAATAGAGTAATTAGTGCAGTTAGAAATAGGTTCCCCACTGGAGGCCAGTGGCCTTTACAACGGTCAGAATTAAAGGGGAAAAGAGAAAAACATTAAGCTGCTGATGTTGGGAGGTTTGGAGACAAATGAGGTCACCCACGTTGCTTATCTGCCTACGGGTCAGGCATTTGGGGGCATTTCAGGTACCAATGACCATGATTCCGCCACTCAGTGCATTATAGACATTGACATTTTGACCATTTGTGCTGCAGAACCTCACCTGCCACCTGCGGAGGTATGACCCCTCATAGCTAAAAATTCATGCCATAACAATGGGGGCATATCTACTCCTGCCTGCCACCTAACCTACCCAAGTCCAAATGAGTTACTCACCTAACGTAGTATTCCATACTAAGTAGAGAGTAGCACATTACCTGGTTAACTGAGGAATTGCTATAAACAAAAATATTACAAACCACCCTGTCACAAAGTAACACTACAGTTGGACTGCTCAAAAAGACCTCCAGGACATTAAGACTATTACAGGCTGAATGCCAGGGCCAGTTAGATGGGAAGCCAAATGAATATTCAGATACAGTTAGGAAAATACTATTGGCCTTGGTGGCACCAACTAAGTAAAATGGAGGCCGAGCAGCCAAGAGGCCTCTGGGTACTGAAGACAGCGTACCCCATCTTAGTGTTCTTTTGGCCATCATAATCAAAGTGGCCAACAAAGCCATCAACTTTGAAAGGCTTTGAAAGAGCAGGATTTAGAAACCATTCAAAAAGCTGTGGCCCGGGCACTACCTTTGCAACTTTCAGAGCCTGCTAGCTCATTGGAATTACAGAAGTCTGCAACTTGCGTGCACACTGATTGTCATCTGGGGCAACAGAAAACTGCCATTGGGCTGCTCTAGCACTTTATACGTTGCCTGATATAGCCAACAGATAGACTCCCCTTTTGAATGGCAACTCCTTGCTCACTATTGGGAACTGATAAAAATAGAACGTTTTATGGCCAGAATGCCACATGTGATTGCTGCAGTACAAACTGCCTATTTTTACTTGTTTGCCTACAAACCTCACCAATAAAATTGGACAGGTTTGGGAGAGCCCACTTATCAAATGGAACGCATACATTTAAAGTTGGATTGAGCCGGAATTCCAGGGAAGCGGTGGGTCCCATGGCTAGCTTTCTAGAATGGACCAAGTGACCCTCAGGGGATGCTTTGACTCCTCCTGTGCCTACTGATGGTATGGCACGATTCACTGATGCCCCTGCAAAACTAAAAGCAGACAGGGTCCACTGGACTGCAGCCCCCATCTGGTGAGTGAATGGCCATACTTTTACTGAGGCTGAACACGAACATTCTGCCCCAAGGGTCAAACTACATGCACCAATGATGGCCACGCAGGCCACCACTTACCAGCCTATCTTGCTGCATTTTCACCGATGTATGGGCATTTATCTACAACCTAGCCATCTGGTCAAGAGAACAGCAACTGAATGATGGGACTATCAAAGGATCCCCTATATGGGGACAGGGACTATGGCAATAACTTGCTGCCTGGAAAGGACAAATGTGTATCACTCATATGGATGCTAGGCCTACCATGTCCTCCCTGGAAGAGAGCTTGTGATCCCACTTGCAAAGCAACTGAAGAAAGAATATCAAGATGTCCTGCTAGTGGGGTGGTTCCCCTTCCGACTAGAGCAGTATGGACACTAAACTCTGCACCATGATGTGAGGGAAACATGGCACTGCAGCACCTGTTGAGAAACAATGGCCTTAGCCGGGGTAGAGGTAACCAGCCAGCTGCTTGATTAGGCAACATCTGCAAATCCCAATCTCAGTGTTCCCAACCATTTATTTCTTTTTTCCTTTAGAGTACATGTCCTGGGGGGCAGTTTGCAGTTCAGGCCACCATAATACTCCAGACGGGGACCCCTAACTCTAATCTGAAAACAATCCTTCCCCTGGGTCACTGCTCTCTATGGGATCCCACAGGGTTATTGGACGGAACCAAGGAATACCAGAGTGCCAGGACTCTCTAGGGACACTGGGGAAATCTAAACCCTTCAGTCAAGTGGGCAGCATTACCAAACATGTCATGTTTGAACAGGATGTGACTTCCCTTCCTGAACTGGAGGACTGAAAATGAATGGTCTGGCTCAAGCAACAAGGACAATGAGTACCTGCAGATGTGGTAACCTGGGGACTGGAACAGACAAAATTGGACACTATGTCTACCCAGCCCAAACCCTATCCAATAAGTAGAAACACCTAAAACCCCAAGAGGGGTGAAGTGTAGGGCACTCATCTGTAAATCTGTTTTATTTTACAAGGATGTGGCAGCAGAGGCCTGGAAGCACAACACTTTTATTAGGTTCTCCCAGGCATCAGCCACCTTGGGTAGCCCGATTAAGGGTTAGATTTATTTAGTAATTGCCATCTCAGACATTACTCTGTTACAAACCACAGCAACTTCTCATCCTATCAGTGGTAAATTACACACACATTCCTAATGCCGCAGTGCACGCTTCAGTGTGAATTTGGCACCCACCACATGGAAGAGAATCAGAGGTGCTCTGTTTTAACTTAACTGCCAAAATGTCACAACTATAACTGAGAAGACCTTGGTGGGCTTGCACTTTGACACTTCACGTTCCTTTGATTACCTGAACAAGAAGTGTCCCAGGGTGAAAATGAAAACAAGGACTGAACTGTTGTTAGCCCTCTGTGTAGGGGCTTCATGGACAATATTTGAAGAAAACTGAGTTCATGCAACTAACTCAAGACTTGGCTGGTGAATTCCAATGCCTTCATACCCATGAATGTGTCACTGAATAATAAAGTGAGAGAAGGGTTGCTGTGTACACCCAAAAGTTACACCTTTCTCTGCAGGTGGTTCAGTGATTCAGTGGTGAGTCAAATATAGGATGGGCAATGTCATGCCTGATGGATGCTAGGATCCTGCATGCTGGAAGTGCTCCTGGATATCACCCCTGGAAATGAGATGCACCACTGGCCTGGGAGGCTTACTAACTGGCTCTGGGTTTACGCCCTTTGTGAGCTCTTTGATAACAGACACAGGAGTCCGTGCTCATGAAAAAATTATAGGAAATCTGTTTCTGACCATAGTAAATGTTGCTTCTTTCACAGCCACTGCCTTGTCAGTCCAACAGACATCCCTCAGCTTCCTTGGGAAGATTGTTTTAGGCAACAGAATGGATCTAGATCTTTTTAGCCCAACTTGGAGGAGTATATGCAATTGCCAACGCCTCCTGCTACACCTAGATAAACTTCAGTTATTGTCGAAGCACAAGTAGAGGAAGTACAGAAGCAGGTGCACTGGCTGCAGACAGTGGGGCCACTGGAAGGATCTTTTTTTGGCAACTTTAATAACCTCTTACCTGGATCACTGGGATCCTCTGTTAGGTCACTGCTCTGAGCAAGCCTGAGCACCTTGCTTATGAGTAGTAGTCAAATGTACTCCTGGGCCTGGTGAAATGTGTTCTGCCGATGGCTCAATGATGTTGCAAAGAGATTGTGTCAGTGCAGGTGTTACATCGATCTGACAAAACCAATCTCCAACTCCAAATCTGGGGATGTCACTGGGCATAGGAAATGGACAAGCTTTGCTATCTGGATCAGCAGTAAACTGCAGAACAGTTCTCTGGGTGACCTTAGACTCACCCAGTTTCTCCCCCTTTCCTGTTCGTAGTTCTTAAGTATAACTGTAGAATGTTCCGAGTATGCAACATTCTAAGATAGGGAGAAACTTACTAGAACAGCCAGGGCTCTGTTCCAGTTCCTCCTAGAAACAAGTTGCTCTTCAATGTTTTAGTCCAGTGGGTCATGTTTTCCTTCCCCTCATATAAAACCTAGGGTGGGATGCTTTCCAGGGGCCTGCAGCTGCAGTACAAGTGCAGTCCATTCAAACAAGACTCCATCCAACCTGGGCAGCTTTCCTGAGCCTTGGGGGACTGGCATGCCCTGAATCCTAGGCTTTTATTGTCACTTGTTGCCTCTCAGTTAAGTAATAAATCTGCTTCATGTAACTTGTTTTGTGTGTGGGTGTTCTGTCTCACCAAATCAGACAAGTTAGTAACCAGAACACAGTGGACCTGCTTCACAGATGGATATCTATTTGAGCAATACTATGAATTCACAGAGCTAGTGGGAGTTTGGAGATGCAGGCTTAGAAAACAAAGATGCAAGTTAGGTCAAACAGCTTTGGAACAGAAAACACAGTCTGTTTCTTCCTAAGAAGAGAAGTTTGAGCATCATTGTTGTAGGTGATGTAGTGAATGACTCCTATAAGTATCCTACCACGTCTTTGCATCCTTTGATCAAGATTAAAAATTGCAGACAGGAATATCTCATTAATGGAGCTAATTCACATTTTTGATCCCTGGCTCTGTCAAATTGAAGTAAGAGAGGATCTGATCCTTTTATCTTCCAGACTAGAACGTGGAGTACAATCTCTCACAAAACTACATGAAATGCAGAATTCCTCGTCTGTAGGAGGAAGGGGGTGAATACTGTACAAAATGTTAAGCAAATATTTACCTAGCCATGACAGTAAAAAAAATCTTTTCTCTACTCTACATGTATATTATTTTATAATAATCTTCTAAAGTGATGTTACTTTTTAAAATTTAACTTGCTGTCATCTTTAATGGCAAAAATATAAGTCCCACAAGAAGACAAATTTGTCTGTCTTGTTCAATGCTTTTTTTCTATCACCTAGACCAGATATTGGTAATATACACACAGATAATCAGAAAACATTTGTTGAATAGATCAAATGACAAATAGAAAAACACTAATATGTACAAAATACTTCTCCAATTCCTTTGTCCCATCCAATCCCTATGAATTACTTCTGCCACAACCCTGTGGCCTGTTTGCAACCTCAAATAATCGTTATCACATAGAAGCCTTGACTAAAGGGAAGATGGAGAGCTTTCAATCTATGTTTTACATATTTAGCAGTTTTATCCCTACATATCCTTGTAGAAAGTGAATCTTTGACCTACTTTAACAGGCAGAGTGCAGTGTTCTGGAGTTAATAATGAACTTGTGGTGATGATAAATCAAGTGTGAAACAGCTGTTTCCCACTGGTCCCTTTGAAAGTGCTTCAAGCTTCTAAAAGACATTTTGTAAACACCAGTAGAATATGAATAAAAAATGTAAACTGAACTTATTGAAGAGCTTTTGTACTGAAAAGTTTCTAACATAATTCAGAAGAAGGAGTTAAAGAAAACAATAAAGGCTTGAAAAGATTGATGATAAGTATTATGACAAAATGTTTGAAAAGGTATTCCATATAGTTTATTCATTTATGTCTGTGAGTGAGTGTGGGAGAGATAATTAGATGTCAAGATTTATGGTCAATAATTCTGGATGATACTTTTTGTCTGAAATCCTTTTGTCCTCTAAAACCCAGTCAGTTCCAGGTTCATATATGTAGGAAGGTTTCCCTGAACTTTCAAGATTATACTCTACTTTATTTTACAATGTAGCACTTTTTTTTTTTTTTTTACATTTGGCTTCTTTATCTGTATTTCCCTACTCAAACATTATTCTTCTAAATGCAAAACGACATCTTACTGGTCCTTGTACCCAAGCATTGAGTTCAACAATATGCAGCACATAGAGCTCAATGCAGTTTCCCTGAAACATTAAGTAGTCTAGGGTGAATCCAGTCATTTAATTTTGCTGAAAATGAATAACAAATCCAATTTATGGGTTATATTAAGAAGAATGGCATGTTAAAAATAACAAAGCAATTCCAATTTGTAAATTTGGAATCAAATCGCATTTTATTTGGTAATTAATATATATTCTCAGCCTTTTTAAAATAAGCAATATACAATATTTTCTGAATATGAGAAGAAAGTTTAGAGGTAATAATGTAGTTATTACCCCTTCTCTCTTAAAGACTTAATAGAAAAGGAGAACCCACATAAGTAGTCAGGCAACAAGAAAACATGGAAGGTAGGGAGAGAATCAAAAGTACTGAAAAGATAAAGTTTTACGCCTTTGCCAGTCTGCCTGAGATGACTCAGGAAAAAAAAAAAAAAGGAATAAAGACTGAAAATCCCAGTGACACCTTGTTTATGCCAATGGTAGTTTTAGGTCTATTTTAATAGAGCTTTCAGAATTCCCCAGACAACACACTCTGTTCCTCTCAAGGTTCCTGCATTTTTCTGAGGCCTTTGGGCATCCAGTAATTTCTCTGAAGAGTTTGGTCATCAGAAACTCCCAAACATCATAGAGAAAAAGCATCATGGAGAGCTTTCAATCTGTGTTTTACATATTTAGCAGTTTTATCTCTATATAGCCTCATATAAAGTGAATATTTGACCTACTTTCTCTGATAGGCAGGGTGCAGTGTTCTGGAGTTAAAAATGAACCTTATTCTAACAGTAAGAACTGAACAATTAATAAATCAAATTATTATTATTTATACCAATATGCCATATATGTATATATAATAGATAATATAAAAATTCAATGTTTATATATACATATATGGCATATATGTATATATGAAATTAAATATATATGTATATAGAAACATAATTAGATTTATTATTCATTTATTCCACTACATATATTGGCTCTCCTTTTCTATTAACTATTTAAGAGAGGAGGGCTAATAACTACATTATTATCTCTAAACTTTCTTCTCATATTCAGAAAAAGGTATATTGCCTTTACCAACAGAAAGGACTAGAAAAACATATCTTTCATCTTCACGAATATTAGCATTAGCCACATTAGGACCCTTTTGCAGCTAAGGAAGAAGAAAAGAGTACTTTCTTAGATGCCATAAAAGAAACATTATTTTTAAGTTCTCACTTCTTTTTTGAGGGACACTTGCTTGAAAATTAAGGCAGTCGATCTTTTTTCTCAAAAACTTAATGGGAAAGTAAAATTTGTATAGGAAAAAAAAAATTGGTTTGGCCCTTATAAACATGCAATGTGCCACAAACACTCACCATAATGTTAAACCACTGAATTACTCTTTAAATAATATATGACATTGATGATGATGATGATGATGATGATGATGATGATAATGATGATGATGATGATGACGAAACATGATCTCACTCTGTTGTCTAGACTGGAGTGCAGTGTCGCTATCTTGGCCCACTGCAACCTCTGCCTCCCAAGCTCAAGTGATCCTCCCACTTCAGCCTCCCGAGTAGCTGGGACTACAGGTGTGTGCCACCACACGTGGCTAATTTTTGTATTTTTTATTTTCGTCATGTTGCCCAGGCTGGTCTTGAACTCCTGGGCTCCAGGCTCCCAAAGTGCTAGGATTACAGACATGAGCCACTATGCCCAGTCTTATTATTTTTAATAGAGAAAATAAATGTAAAGAAGACAAAAACGTAATTTAAAAAGCTTCTTTTATATAACTTTTAGATTTAATCTTTGCTAAATGCTTAGAAAAAATATTTTTCAATAGCAAAATACTTCCTAAACATTGTTTTCCTTGGTATATGTCAAATTAAAGAGAAATATATAGTTGAAAATGAATGGAATGTTTTCTTTATTCCCCTTCCCCATATGCCCTAGGCCTTGTAGTGAGGACAACAAAGTATAGAATTCCTTGCCACTCTGTGATGGACACGAGACATGAGAAAGAACTAGACTATTGTTTCAATGTACTGAGATTTTGAGGTTGTTGATTTCCAAAGCATAATCCAGCCTATTTTGATAGATATAGAAGTTAGATTAATTATTCTTTATTTTATTATTTAAAAAAATTTTGAGGCAGGGTCTCACTCTGTCATCCAGACTAGAGAGCACTGACCCAATCATAGCTCTCTGTAGTCTCCAACTCCTGGGCTCAAGTGATCCTCCCACCTCAACCTCTTGAGTAGCTGGGACTACTGGTGTGCCCACCACACCCAGCGAATTTAAAATAATTTTTTGTAGATACTGGATCTCACTATGTTGTCCAGGTTGGTCTCAAACTCCTGGTCTCAAGCCATCCTCCCACCTTAGCCTCCCAAAATGCTGTGATTTCAAGCATGAGCCACCACATCTGGCCTTATTCTTTATTTTACAGTATTCATATTTACATTTTATTATTTTATGTTTTCTCTTACTCTTCTTTAACTTAAAATATCTACTGATGTTACTGGATATTAATCTACTTTATTCTTTTTAATGGATGCATAATATTTTATTGAATTAATGTATAACATGATTGATATGTCAAATTGCTTGAAAGAATATTAAATGTAGCAGAGGATGACTTTACATAAACTAAAGCTTCCATAAATAAAAAAAGTGTTTGCATGTAGTATAAATAATGAAGATGGTGAATTTAAAAACAGGCCTAGGATAAAAATAAGATTAAAAGAGGAACAGGTAAAATGTGTAAGATGTTTGCTACAAAAAGTAAATGGTTAAGAAAGAGATTGACAGAAGTATGGGAAGAGCTGCTAACCACTGTACGAACATCAAGAGGGAAGCTGGTTTTTGATATTTGTGTTTACTGTAGGAAAGAGAATAGCACCTGACACATTCACCTATTTGGGGTTTAATACATACTTGTGAAGTAGTGCTAATAAAAATAAAAATAACTCCTAACACTTATTCAAAATTTTTATTTGTTCAACTCCATGTTCTGTGCAAAGTGTTGGTAGTAATCCCTGGAAAGGCCTCTTCAGTAAGTTTTCATTTGCTATATTCATTTACTGAACTATTTCTAGATTCCCCTTTTTTTCACAACCACACGTAATCCATCAGTAAGTTCTATGTTCGCTACTTTCAAAATATATCCGAAATCTGACCACTTTTCATCACTGTCACAGCTCCCTTCTAATTCAAGCCATCTTCTTTTTTAGACAAGCCTGATATAGTAACCTTCTAACTAGTTTCCTTGCTCCCACATTTGCCTCCATGCAGTTATTTTTCATCTAGCAACAAAATAATGTTTTCATCATGTAAATCTAATCATGTCCTTCCTCTTACTCAGAGCCCTCCAATAAGACAGTAATCTACAGCCTCCGTCATGGTTTATAAGGACACCTATTTCCGCAACGCAATCTCCTGCTATTCTTCACCCAGCTCACTGGGCTCCAGGGGCACTGGCTTCTTTATTTTCAGTCAAATGCCCACGTTCATTCCTCCTTAAAACTCCTTCACCCTCTGTCTGTCCTATACCTTGAAAGATCCTCTCCCAGAAGTTCACACAGCAATTTCCTCACTTCACTGAATCCTCATGCAAAGGCCATTTCCTAAGAGCAGCTTTCTCTGACTACCCTATCCCAAATACCCTTACCATGTAACCACTTACAATGCTGTAGTTTTCTTCCTAGAATTAATCATTACTATGTATTAGTTATACTTTTACTTTTTTGTTTACTGTTCATCTGACCTATTGGAATGTACATTTCATGAATACAGGAACTCCATCTGCTCTTTTCTGTATCTCAAGCACCTAACAGCATTATTTGATACATGGGGACTTCAGCAAATATTCATGGAATAAATATCAAAAAAGAAGGCTTTGTTTAAGGGTGTCACTTTTTGTTTTTAAGCTTGACATATTATGAATTCCCCTTTTTGTTAAGTGCTCTTTGTTCTAAATTGTCAGGGCTTAACAGAAACCCAGTTAAAGGCTGGGGAGTTTTGTATATTATACAATCTGGAATTGTCAAAATTTTTGTTGGGATTAATAGTATTGATGCAACTGCTTAAGTCATAAAAGCTCAACTTAGCATAAGAGCTCACCCTCAGCTTAGCAATTGAGGGTGGTCATAAGTAAGATGTTTCCTCTCCTGAGTGTACCAACCCTTTACAAACCAAGAAGCAGAGTCCAGGACAAGGGACCCAATTGAATAGCTTGCCTATTCCATCAGCTTTAGATATACATCAATTCTGTCACTCTCTGCTTTGCACACTTTCCAATTAACCAGTTATTTCTAGAGAAAGGGTAACTTCTATGCAATTTGAACTTTCAATTGGAAGATACCAGAAAGAGTTTCACCACATGATCCTATTTAATTATTGCAATCATTTAACAGGTTATGACAATACATGCTTGCATTTTATACGTTAAGACACTGACTCCTCTCTCTAGCTCCAGAGTTTGTTCTCCCACACGGCCACTGCATTCAAACACTAGGTCAAATACTTCCTAGCTACGTGACCTTGAATGGGTTGCTTAACGTTTTAAGGTATTATCTTTATTTAACATAAAGTAGAAATAATAATAGCATTCATGTGATAGAGTTATGGTATGATTGAACAAATGAATGCTCCTGTAAGCTACCTATCCAATCAACAAGAGTAGCAGGGATTCTTAGTGGGAGGTAAATATCAGAATTGTCTGAAGACAACTGTCATAGCCCCAGCTGAGCATTTCTGCACTAAATTCTAGAATATAGAGTAGTTGTTTCTTTGCAATCATTTGAAAGGAGTTTAAATTACTAAAATAGCAATAGCCTCTCATTATTATTAGGATCCTCTCATAACTATTCACAATGCTTCCTTTGCAATTTGCCTTTACTGGATTAAATATTTATTGATTTGGCCAGGCATGGTGGCTCACGCCTGTAATCCCAGCAGTTTGGGAGGCCGAGGTAGGAGGATTATGTGAGGTCACGAGTTCAAGACAAGCCTGGCCAACATGGTGAAATCCCGTCTCTACTAAAATTATAAAATTAGCTGTGCGTGATGGCACATGCCAGTAATCCCAGCTACTCGGGAGGCTGAGGCAGGAGAATCACTTGAATCCGGAAGGCAGAGGTTATGGTGAGCCAAGATCGTGCCATTGCACTCCAGCCTGGGCAACAACTCTATCTCAAAAAAAAAAAAAAAAAAAAAATTATTGATTTAAAGAATATGTTTACGATATAACTCTGAAGTTGTATTTTATAGATGAATGCTCAGTGGTTAATATCACTAATGCTAGAATCACAGTAAAGTAAATTCAAATCTCAGCTCACACCCTTCATCCCCTCATAGTTCTATGATCTTGAATAAGGTAATAGTAAGGTTTAGCTACATTATATTATATTATATTATAGCTAGATTATCAAGCTAGCTGACTTTCCAGTTATATATGACTAGGGGCACAAACCCTCTGGACTGATTAACCTCAGAATAACAGGAATTGTAGAAGTTAATATCTGCTGAGCACATGTCTAGCATTCTGCTTAACACTCTGCCTGAATTACATCATCTGATCAACACAGGTGACCTATAACATTGGTATTATTATTTGTATCTCTTTTAACAGATAATACAAATAAAGTAAAATATTTTATTTATGTTCTGTAAGTTAGCAAGTGATCAAGCTATTAATTCAATCTATATCATTCTGATATCACCGCTGTTGTCAATCCAGTGTTAAGTGCTTTCCAATGTTTTTAAGTAGCCTATACTTTTCTAAATGAAATCTCTTGAAAAACCCAATAAATAAAGCAGAGAAAGTAGAACTTCTATAGCTTAACAAAAAATGAGGGGACCATAAATCCAACTCTCTTTGACGCATTGCTTTCTTGAGGTGGACCTTCCGTGGACCAAGAGTGATCTGAAGTACATATTGAAAATTATTTATTTAAAGCAACCCTTAACTCTCTAGAGTAGTCCTTATCTCTAGCACATAGTATGATTTATATTTAATTCTTTATTTATTATAACTTTTTTTTTCTAGACAGAATCTCACTGGGTCACCCAGGCTGGAGTACAGTGGTACAAACTCTGCTCACAGCAACCTCTGCCTCCCTGGTTCAAGCGATTCTCCTGCCTCAGCCTCTCAAGTATCTGGGATTATAGGTGCCTGCCATCACACATAGCTCATGTTTGTATTTTTAGTGAAGACAGGGTTTCACCATGTTGGCCAGGCTTGTCTCAAACTCCTGACCTGAAGAGATCCGCCCACCTCAGCCTCCCAAAGTTCTGGGGTTACCGGCCTGAGCCACCGCATCCTGCCATTTAATTAATTTTTAATTATTATTAAATTATGGATTTTAATTAAATTGGTTAAATTCAATTATCGAAACATAAAAATTGTATTAGATTAGAAATTTTAATTTAAAATTAATTTAATTTTTATTAAAATTAAAAATAATAAAATACATAGTTCCTCAGTCCCACTGGCTCTATTTTGAATGTTGAATGGAATCTATATCAGATAGCACAGATAGAGAACATTTTCATCATAAATTAAAGTTTTATTGGACAGTGTTTATTTAGAGTCGATCCCCACTAACTCTCCCATTACAATTAGAATAAAACCCAGCCACTTTACTGTAGCATTCCTGGGCTGATATGTTCTGGCCCTTGCCTACTTCTTTGAGTTTACTTCATAGCAATGTCTGTTGTTCACTATGTTTTGGACATAGTGGCTTTCCTATGTCCCTCTGATACACAAAACTTCGTTGAGACCTTTGCATTTGTTTTATATCTGCCCATTACATCCTTTCCCTAGATAATCCCACGTGGCTGCCTTCCTCTAATCTTCTAGATACTAGACCAAATATTGTCTTCTCAAAGATCTCCTTTCAATTATTCCATCTAAACCCTTCCATTTCATCTTTTCAATTCCATTACCCTGTTGTATTTTCTTACAGCATTTGCCACGTTTGGAGTTTTGTTGTCCGTGTTCTCGTATGTTTAGTGCTTTCATTCTTGTATTACTCAGAGGGAAGGTCACGAGGAAGATTATGCTCAGGAAACACTTCAATATCTAGTTTAAAAAAAGCTAGGATTCAGGCTATCCGGGAAGACTGATGGAATCACCGATACAGCTCACGATATTAAGTCAGATGCAATAGCAACTGTTGACATCTCGTGGGAGCTGTGAACTGGGCACTTGAACTTTCACTGCACTGAAATGACGTCACTTGCCAAAGACAGCCATCTAACCTCAAAGGCTAAAAAGTGCCTGACACAAGATCCCATAGTGGTTCAATTAATAGCAAGAAATTTTCACAGAACACAGAAAGACAGACATCAGAGGCTAATCAGAAGACTAAGGTGGAGAGAGGCACCAGTAGATCAGAGAGTTGTTGAGAACAAGTATTAAGTCGATCAGCCAGCAGCACTAATGGAGGGTCAGAAAGAATTGATGGTGAGTTACTGGCAGGCCCTGAGCACAGCTGGTAGCCACAGGAAGAGCTGGCAGGGTGAGAGGAAGGAGCAGCTAATCAAACTGTCTAAGGGCTGATTAGCCAAGCAGTGGGATCAACCAGCAGGGGTAGGCGATTCAACTGCCAGAGGATCAGAGGGACAGGAAAAGGAAAGACAGAACAAGGTCAGTTAGGGGCCTGAGTAAAAGAGAAGATGATTGGGTGGCAGTCTGATCAGCCAGCTGTGACAGCTCATCAAAGAATAAAGGGAGCCAACTGTAGCAGTAGCAAGGAGGGCCGAGGGGACGGAACAGTTTACGGAGCGGGAGAATCTCGCAGTCAGAAAAGCTAATCAAAGCTGACAGCAGCTCCGCAGAGCTAGGGGCGGGACTAGTTGTGAATTTGCAGCCACTGCCTTCGGTCAAGGGTTTATTTTTTCACACCACAAGCAGAGCATGCAGCTCAGCTGCTTTCTCTGCTGTTCCAAGGCTCAGGGGACTGTGATTTGAAGACTCGTTGACAAAGTAGGGCAGAGAGGCCAAGTCCCAGCTCCTATAAATATGGCAGCCTAGACCAGGAGCTGAGACCTGATTGAAACCCTGGCCAACCTGATTCACTCAGGCAAATAAATATGCAAGCATTCCTCTTTTTGTTCTTTCCTTTTTCCTGTTTTCCCTTCTTTTGTCATCTTTTCTTTTTTTATTTTAAACGTAACACCTACACTCTTGGAAAAGTTGTATCAAGGATTCTGAATGTAAAAGTTTATGTCAAAATATGACATATCTTAAATATATCAGAAATATCTGTCCTTTGTTTTTTAAACTTCAGATACAGACTCAACACACTTAACCCCTTTGTTCTTTTATTCTCCCCGCCAAGCCACTACATATTTTCTTTTTTGTTATAACACACAGACAAAGACACACACTTAAATACTTTAAAATTGCATCCTTGTGAAGTGATTTATATAATGGATTTTCTTAAAGCAGAAAATAAATGTCCAACTTGAAAAACAACCATTTTCCCTATCTTCCTTCTGTTGTTGCTAATAGGATTCTATCAGCATCAAACCCATCTTTCATGTTTAGAAGAATAATTGTTGTCCTATAACCTACATTTCCCTTGTCTATGATGACTTGGGAATTTAAAGGCACATAAAAATAATAACAACAATAATAACTACCTTCTTTGAGTGCTTACTTGGAAATACTCTATGCTATAAGAACCTATTCATACTTCCACATTACTGGGAAATGAGGCCCGTAGAAGTTAAGAAGATTAACCAAAGCCACACACACTAGGATGCAGTTAAGTTGAAACTCAAATGCTGCTTCACTTATCCACCATGTCACATCACCTTTAGGTTTCAAACAACATTCAGAGACACCAGATGAAAACTTGCATAAGGTTTTGCTCTTCCCACTTTTGTTCTCTACATGGAATAGACTAAAGAAAGCTTTCTACCAAGGCTTAAAATTTCTGTGTGTTATAAAAAACAAACGACATGCTTTTAGAATATACCAGGTGAAATTATTTCAAGATGTGACATAGCTATATTTGGTAAGTGTTACAGCAGCTGTAAATTAAGCATGGGCTCCAGCATATCCCTCTCTGACCTTCTGCATTGTCTGGATAAGGATCTGGAACCAAAAAAATTAAAATGTTATTTTAGTGTGTGAATTAATTTATTCAATATTAACTAAGCTTGAAACCACAATAATTAAAATAATGTGGTATCAGAACAAGAATAGACAGGTTGATTCAAATTTAAATTCAAGTAAGTACAGGATTTAAATTAGTCTAAAGGTGACATTTCAGATCACCAAAGGAAAGAAGAACTTCCTACTGTTCCTAGGTTAATTTTCTTACTAAAGAAAAAAAGCAGTTTTAAAAAATCCTTGTTTTAAAACAAATACTAAAATTAATTCCAGATAGATGAAACTTAAGTTTGGCAGACTCTGTGTTGGAATATACGTAGCCACTGTATTAAAAAATGAAAAAACAAACAAACAAACAAAAAACTTCAGTAATGTGTTTGCCTTTCAACACAACACTTTTCTTCTAGTGAATGCCCATCACATCATTGTTTACTCTAACCATGATGAAAGGCTACTGGTGAGACAAATGTTAAACAACAGGGGATTGCATAAATAAAATATGATGCATGCTTATAAAAAACAGGTCCTATGCTATCACTACCAACAATTTGTGCTGCAAGGCTCATATATTACTCTGTAACTATAAAATAAACAAAACCAATATTTTCATGAAATATGCAAAATAGACGAAATGTATGTCTAGGTAAACTACTATAAATTACATCAGAAAGGGCACTTTTGGTGATAGTGCCAATTATATGTACTAGTCAGCATGGTGGTTTATATTGAGTAGACACATAATATGTATGTGATGAAGTCCATTTTATTATCCTGAAATGATTCCATAATTCTCTAAAGTTAATTTTAAAATGTCTTTGTATCATCATGATCTTATTTGATTATGCATAGGTAAATACTTAAAAGCTAATGCTCTACTCAAACAGCTTTTATTTTCCTAACTGGTATTTAAACCTTATTACATTAATACTTGTTTAACGTTTTATTTTTACCTGCTTCCAGTCCACTTGTAAACCAGTCAATCAGAATGACTAAGTACTAGTAAGACACACTGGGAAGTTCCTCACGTCTTCAATCTCTCTCTTCCCCAACAAATGTAGCCCCAAAAGAATTTTTTCTCATGTAAATTTCTGCAGGATCTAATATCTTTCCAAGCTTAGCTATAAGTGAAGAATCAGACTCCATGTTATTACATTACACATGAGCCTTTCATAGAAGTAGTACATTTTTAGCTGCCTGCCCTCTCTCTAGGAGACAGAGGGAAAAAGTTATTATTTTTAAGTAGTTACATGACAAGAATCATAATGATTCTTTTGGTCATGCTCCAAACTCCAAAGCATTACATAAAGAAGGCATACCTTGGAGAAACTGAACAAAAACACAAGAATTCTAAGCATTGGGCTAAAGAACACATTGGTTTAATTTGAAAATGGTTTAATTTTAAACCTGAATATTATCACTAGATAGAAATGGTAATTCACAATCAAGCCAGAAGAAACTTGCTTCTTTTGTCAATTTTCTTTAAAGAATTTAAATGTCACATTCAAACATATAACTCTAACAACAATTATACATATATATAGTTAATATATATATAGTTTATATATATATATAAACAACTTCAAAATTAACACATTGTATCACCACATCTCATATGCCTTCGTTCTTGACAAAATGTAATAAAAATTTCAATTTTAAAGGAAAGGACACCACTTTTGGTTAAACCCTAATATTTTTCTCAGATTTACAGCAGTCTGTAAGACAAGCATATTTTTCCACCAGCTCAGGACACAAAGTGGTGTTAAAACTTAGCTCTTAAAAAAAGTTACTAGAATTATGACTAAAGAAAAAAATTTAAGTAAAACTTGAAATGGGCCTAACTATTGATGAGAGCTTGAATTTCAGGAAACAAGGATGGCTCACAAACCATACTGACAATCATAAATAAACATTCAGGTCAACCACCACCACAGCATCATTGTGTTTCAACTTGACTGAATCAGCAGTGAGCAATCTTATCATCCTTACGTTAACACATAAACAGTTTACCTTTGAAAAAGCAGAGTCTTACCAGGAGTATATAAAACATTATCTCCAATACGGAAGGGTTTGAGATACTCTATCTTCCAAGAGAATGGGGAACCATTGAATTATAAACAATGTGTTCATTTCTAAGGAATGTCAATCATTTGAAATAATATGACTTGGTAACTTAATCTCAGATATACTTACTTAAGACACAGTAAATCTCTAATAAAATGATGGCAGTCCTAAAGAGGGAGATCACTTTCAATACAGCACATTCAGTTCAGTTTTGTTTACTTTTTTATATATATATTACTATTGTTCACTATTGAGAATGAAATTATATTGATAAAGTTCCTGCATTTATAATACTGATAGTTTAGGAACATAAATATAAGAGCATGAATCAGTCAAAAATAAGGGAATGATTCTGGGATTGAATCTAAATTTTATTTAAACCAAATGAGTTAACCCATTGCTTGGGCAATATATAAATTCATAGTTAGGCTAATGGAAGAATATCTAGAGCAGAAGTAGCAGACTCAAATACTCACAGAAGCCAGCAAGGTATTATAAATGTTGAATACAGAATGACAAAGAATATTAGGACCCACATAAACATTCAACATTCAATAAAAATAACTATAGCAGGGTAGTGTTACTTTCAAGCCATAAGCTGCCACTTTTGACCTGGTGAAATGACTAGAGTATGTAACTGCAACCCCAAATGAAGGAGCCAAATATTAGAATCCCTGTGTAAGAGACAACCAAGAATGTGACCAGTTATTATTCTTTGCTCAAGAGGCTGTGAGGTTTGCTTCTTGCTAAGGAGATAAGATACGGTCATAGTTCCCAAGAAGCTGATAGTTTGAGTTTATAAGTTAATACCTAGTGAATAACAATTAATTTTGACAAATGCTGTAGTAAATGTAAGTACAGAGAAGAGAACCATCGAGTGAAAATAGAGGTACTGATATCTGCATTAAGTCATTAAGTATAAATAGGAATTATTCAGCAATGAAAGTGGGGAAGCTCTGCAGACAAGAAAACAGCATATTGTACATGTCATTCTCTTGCCTTCTTTATTTCTCAACCTACAATAGCTACAATAGCTAGCTAGCTAGAGCTCACTCAATAAATAGCTATTATTATTAGAGTGGAACAATTGGTTGATGTTTTGAGTTAGCCAGAGCTGGCTGATTCAAATCCTGTTTTGTGAGTTTGTTAGCTGTGTGACCTGGATTATACCACTTACATTCACTAGTTTTGTTTTCTTATCTGTTTAATGAAGATAATAATTACTTACCCACATTGTTGTCCTATGGATTAAATAAAATGATGCACATAAAACCCAGCTCCTACTACATAATAAACCCAGCTCCTACATACATAATAAAATTCAATTTTTATTATCAGGGAAAATAAAACACAATAGGCAGAGTTAGACCAAGGAAGACAGAAAATGGAGCGCAAGTAAAGTGATACAAACTCATCCACACCATTCATCCAGACAAATTTAATAACAGTTATTTTTTTCTCTCTAAAAAGTTATTGGGTGCTCAGATGTGATTCAGACATTCCAGCATGGGGGCCATGGAGAGGGCTCAGTAGGGGAAGTGGTGAATTACTAGAAAGAACATGAGTGGGAATGTTCCCAAGCTTAAGTGAGCTTTGAGCTCCCAAACAGAGCTTGCTGTGGTTTTTATTTACTAAATGTGGGCTGAGAATTTCTGATGCTGTCTGTCATCAGATCACTGACATAATTCCTTATCTCCTGCATTATATCTCTTTCATGGTTATTCTTTTATTTTTTTGCATCATTTAAAATTAAAGCCTTGACTCTGTCCCTTGATTAAATGATTTTAGAATACAACCCTTTTTATTTTAAATTTCTTATTTACGTATTACCTTCCTTCATGGATGCTGGAAATAACTTTAGAATCTTTTAAAACTCTAAGATGGAGAAAACATTCTGGGCAACAAATTTATGTTTATTTTTCAGGTAGCTCATGTCAGTCTGACCCTTCTGAGCCTTACCTTTCCTTGTGGGACCACCCTTTATATCTAAAAGATAATGCTTTGCACACAGTGTCAAACGTATTATATTCTGTGTTAATCATCATGGAATCCAAGGGTTTTCTTTGCTTCCTACCCTCTGTATCCAATGAATTAAACCATGCCAACCTGGTGATTTAGCAAACGATTTATTCTTTTCTGTCAATTTTGGGCTAGTAACAAAAATTGCAAGAAAATCATGCTGCTTAATAAGTTCACATCTAACTGAGAATGCTAGTATTTTTCCACATGTCTAGAATGCATTTGCATCTTTAATTTTTCTCTAAGTAGTATAAAAATGTACTAACATAAACAACCAGTATAATTATGTTTCTATGAGGAAATAAAAAATCCAGAGTAGAAATGAAGAGATTTGTATTTGTATTCCAACTCTGATACTTATAATATGGCCCTGGCTATGTATTGGAACTTTATGGATACTACATACCAAATGTTTATTGATCACATGTCATGTTTCAGATCCTAATCTTATCTCCTCAAAAAAATGGTCATACAAATTTGCAAGGTCAAGTATGTTTCCATGAGAAAACAAAAGTGCATGTTTTAAATTTAAAAATTGTAAAAAGAATGAGAAATTCTTCAGCATCCTTTTATCTATTCCTTTCTGAACAATGTCCCTTATGAAGCAAAAACTGCCTCCTAACTTATGAAAGACAGAAATAGCAGACAGTTATGTTCTGAAGCTTCCTTTGTAACTATAAACTAGGCACAGAAGCCAAAGTTTCTGTTTTGGGTGAACTGACCTTAGAGTCCTAGGAACCAGGAGGAATTTTGTCTTTCTAGTGGTAAATGTAGGAGGACTAAATTTCTAAATCTTGGTGACAGCCGTGCTACTGGCAATGCCAAGAGACACAAGACCAGTGTGACAAGCACCAGCAACCACAACTTCATGGTCACAACGGCACAGGGTTCCCTGACCAGTTCTGCATTGGCATATACATAGTCCCAAACCTTATTCTCCCATCTTTTTAGTAGTGTCTAAGCTTTCCAATATCCTTTCAGTGCATCTGGTGTCTATTCAAATTTGGTAAATATACTTTGTTTTAGGTGCTCTGGGGGAATACACTGAACAAAAACAGTCTCAGCTTCTCTCCCTCCTCCCTCCCTCTCTTCCTATAGTGAAGAGAACACACAATTCTCCTTATTGCATTTGATCAAATTTGCTTCTATCAAAGAGAGAAAGGTAACCTATCTTATTACTGTTTATTGAGCAGCTAGTAGATAGCAGAGAGTTTGTTACTAGATTATTTTCATGCATTAAATAATTTAATTTTTAATACTTTTGATTTATTTTTTGTAATAATAATAGGGACAGGAGGCAGAGAAATTCTAGGCAGAAAAAGGTGGGTCCCTGGCAAAGCCCCACCCTCAAGCCAAAAAGCCTGAGACTGTGGCCCAAAGTGAGAACTTCCATCCCTGTTTTCCTGCTTAAATGTTGCCTTTTCCAAATGCACACATGACCCTGCCCTGGCCCCCATCCTGTACCTATAAAAACCCCAGACTCAGCCAGCAGAGAGAAGAAGCAGCTGGATAGCACAGACTACAGCTGGATGTCAGAGAGAAGCAGCAATTCTGCTATTTTTTTCTATTGCTGCAATTCTGACTCCTAACAGATGTAAAGAGAGTTAAGTTGTAGATGTTTTCAAAGCACCCATCTACCTATGGAAGATGCCACCCTATTACTATCATGGGCTGAGGAGGACATGACAAAAGAGCTCCCCTCCCCAACTTCAGTTGAAACTGACCTAATAGCCCAATAGAGCTGATGGTTAGGGTGTCTTTGAATAAACATAGAAGTTAATCCTCTCAGTCTTAAAACTTGAGAAAGTAACGTTTATGTTAATTGAGTTTCTCTCTCAGGAAACCAACCATCAGGCCTCCCAGATAGTCTCAAGGAGCTGAAACTCAGCAGACCACTGCATTTGGACAATGAGATTCCAGATCCCTCACTCATCGTAACTGCCTAACCAACCACCTGCTTCCTGTTGACCAACTCCTCTTCCTTTCCTCTCCCTCTGCCCCATGAATGAATGCCTCTGTAATCAAATAACTTTAGAAGATGCTGCATACAATGTCTGCTCTTGGAAATCTGCATAACAGGTCAACATATGATAGGCTCTGGGAAGTGTAGTGGTAAAGAGATATTTGTTACTTTCTACCTTGCACCTAAACTTATTTGTCCAAGAAAAATGTATTTTCCAAAGCACCAATAACATTGTGCCATTAGGGTCCTGCTGAATGTATTTTTAGGCATACATCTATGCCATATTATTTAGTCATTTTATTTTGGAAGAGATAATCCTAGAAGTATGCTACACATAGTAACAGGAGAAATAGCATCGGAATGGGATTCATATCACATACCATGTGAAATATCTTGGGGACATCAATGCACTTCTCTGATTCTTAATTTCATCTTCTGTAGAATGTGGTAAATAACCCTTTTTATGTACATTACTGAAATATTGTATATAAAACTCTTAGCGCAATGTCTAGCACATAGGGAACTAGATGTATTATTGAAGAAAGATATTTACCTGACCCCTTCATGGGATTAGCAATAAGGGTGCCTCATTTACTCAGCCTGTAGCTGTCAACACCTCATGGGAGGGAGCATGAGAAGAAACAAGGTGGGAACTGGAGTGCAGGAGTGCTAGAACCAGCCAGCCACTCCAGTGCCAGCAGAGGTGAACTCCACTCACTCAAACCCACTGTGTTCCACCCCTCACAGGAGGGAGCACACAGGTGAATGGGTACAGGAGCTGGGGGAGTGCTTCTGGGAGCTGGCAGGAGCAAACTCTGTGCAGGCCCCATGGCAGTGTCTAGGGAGGGTGCCCATAATCCCTGAAGCCCCAGTGGGGAGTGTTATGGTGCTCATTTAGCTCTGCTATCCGTGGATGGCTTAAGTGTTGACAGATCAATGGGCCCTCTGCCTTTCACATGAGGTGGTTGCATTCCACCAGTAAAGGCAAAGTGTCAGTGTGTCAGCCTTTTGTATCCACAGTCATGGCTCCTGAGCTCTTGTCAGGCATCCAAGAGAAATGAGTTGCGCAAACGAATTGAAGAATGGTGCATGCAAGGGATTTTATTGCTGATGAAAATGGCTCTCAGTGGGAACGGAAGCTGAAAAAGGGATAGGCGGGAAGGTAATACTCTCCTGAAGTTCAGCCATCTCCAACCAGATTCTTCTCCAGAGTTATGTTGTCAAGCTGTCCTTCTGAAGTCAAGCTGCTTCTCTCTGACATCCAGCTGTAGTCTATGATATCCAGCTGCTGCTTCTCTCTGCTGGCTGAGTCTGGGGTTTTTATAGGCACAGGATGGGGGCCAGGGCAGGGTCATGTGTGCATTTGGAAAAGGCAACATTTAAGCAGGAAAACAGGGATGGAAGTTCTCACTTTGGGCCACAGTCTCAGGCTTTTTGGCTTGAGGGTGGGGCTTTGCCAGGGACCCACCTTTTTCTGCCTAGAATTTCTCTGCCTCCTGTCCCTATTATTATTATAAAAAATAAATCAAAAGTATTAAAAATTAAATTATTTAATGCATGAAAATAATCTAGTAACAAACTCTCTGCCATCTACTATCTGCTCAATAAACAGTAATAAGATAGGTTACCTTTCTCTCTTTGGTAGAAGCAAATTTGATCAAATGCAATAAGGAGAATTCTGTATTCTCTTCACTATACTGTAAATGGAGGGAGGGAGGATAGAAGCTGAGACTGTTTTTGTTCAGTATATTCCCCCAGAGCACCTAAAACAAAGTATATTTTTGTATATTGTTACATAAATGTCCTACTGTTTGTGTTAACTTCCCAGAGCACAGAATCAAAATGCTCCATTTTTTTCTCTGTAGAAATTTATTCAAAACAATAGATTACATATAATAAGTTCTTTTTCTCATATTTTACTATGTTTCTCAGTCTGGTCTCAATTTCATTTTTCAATTCAAACTTCCAATGATTAGCAAAAGGCAAATAAATAAGAACATCTTATTTTTGATACAGTTAAGGTAAATATATTGGCATCTCAACAAACATACAGATTGAAAACTTTATTCTGAAACATTGGAAGACTTTCCTACTAAGCAGTGTTCCACTCTCAATTCCATGGATACAAAAATGCTATTGACTGCAGGGCAGAACAGCCTAACCAATTGCACAGAATTACTTTTTGGTATATGGATCACAACTGCACAGAGAACAGCAGATATATAAAGATACTGGCTTCTAGGACAAAGGGAAAATAGCAATTAGGGCAATATAGTCATATCAGAAAGCCAGAACATTTGTGTGATGGTTTGCATTTTGGAAATTGCCAGACTTAATTTTTCATACTTGGTCTCTTCAATGTTCCTGGGAGAATGGTAAATACAGCTATGATGAATAATGTATAGTTATCAAAACTCTCTTAACCTCATCAATCATTCATATATTTAGCATAGGATTCTTCTCCCAAAGAAAAATATCTGAAAATCTCTACTTTTTGAAAGATAGTTCAATGCTTAAAAAATGATCCAAATTATTAATTTGGCCCATAAGGCTGTGTATTCTGACACCATCTCTAATAGTCGGGTTAGGCTATGCTACGCTACAATAATAAGCAAACCCCAAATTCCAGTGTCCTAACATAGCATTTTATTTCTTAATTTATTTGTTACCCAATGCCACACATCCATTCAACTCTTCTGAATAATTGTTCTCCAAATAGCGACTTACATCTGGATCAGTTAATTTTGGAAACTTTGCCATATCAATACGAGGTATCCTCATTGACCCCAGAAGAGAAAAAGAGGTACTAGATAATTAATTGTGCATGCCCTTTAATTGCCTCAGCCAAAGGTGATATTCTCAGAGCTTCCTTGCCTGAAAGGGGTGAGGAGTTTGTATGTGAGTAAATGAATATTTAAGGAGTACCACTGTCTCTTCTTCACCTCCTTACCTGTGCCACTCTCCTACCTGTTCTCAGCTCTCAGCTAAACTCAGTTTTTTAAATGAGCCATGCTCTCTGCTCCTACAGGGAACTTGTACATCCTTTTATTTCTGTGGGTAATATCTTAATATTCTTCTCTATCATTCCACCAACTACCTCTACTTGATTTTGTTTTTCTCCCATTCTCAGCTAAGCATCACTTTCTCAGGGAACTCCTTCCCAAACTACTCCCCTCCCGCAAATACCATTACAGGAATTCTCTTTTAAGAGGACTTATTACTTCATACATATGTGTTTCTCATTTGGCGATTTGACTAAGCCTTGCCTATCCCACTAGAATGGAGCTGCAAGAGAACATGAAATGTATTGTTATTTTTTAAATCACCATTGTATTCCCAATACATAGAAAAATAATTGACCCATAATATAAATGCAATAACTATTTGTTAAATGAATAAATGAATGATTAAGCGTTTGGTATTCAGAGAGATTATAACATATGACCAAAGTTATAACGAACTGGTGACAAAGCCCAGACTTATACTCTAATCTTCTGACTCTAAATTCCATTATCTTTTTATTGTTTCCCAGTAGGCTAAATTTGGAAATGGGCAGTTTCTTGGAAGGAGGGAATTGGAGATGCGTCCTAGAAAGCCTTTCCTGTCAGAAATTTAAAAAGAGACATAGATTTTAGCCATCTGTTTTTACAGAGCCAACAATTCTTTGCCTGGAGATCCTTGGGTGTATAAATTAATTACAAAGCAACCATTGTCAACTTAAAGAACATAATGAAACTATTGTTAATGTCAGCCAAAAGAGCTTTCAAAGTTTGAAGACAAAAAAAAGTGTTTGCTTTGTGGCTTTCTATTGTCCCTTCATTCTTATTTTCAGACTGTTGGGACAGACAAGTCACATTACTTTATAATAAGTCATACTTTCTAAAAATAGAACTTTATTTGCATGAACAATAGTTATGTGTGCAGCTTGATAGTCAGTAAGGCTGAAAACCAGCCTCTATTAAGTAAATAGCTTTTCTATTTCTGTAGATCACCTGAAATTAGGTGAAATTTCATTGTGAGCTAGTCAGTTAAAAACTGCTAATTTATAAAAGTGATGCATGCTCAATGGAAAATAAAAGTAAAAACAAAATTATTAAACAGTGCAAGGAAGAAATCAAATTTTGTTTGAAATCCTACCTCCCAAATGTAATCACAGTTACCATTTGGGCAAACATCCTTCCAAAGACAGTTATCTCTCAATAACCCATATTTTTAAGAAATTGTCTGTTTCCAGATGTGGAACCCAAGGTTGAATTGTGCAATATTTGAGTCAAAAGTCCCAGGTTTAAATGCTTACTCTGCCACCTACCAGCTGTGTGACCTTAGACAGTTAATTTCTCTAACCTTCACTTCTTCCATTTAAAAATTTTGAGAGTATTTACTTTGTAGGGTGGTTATAGAAATAAAATGAGATAAAATATGCAAAGCACCAGGTACAATGCCAGAAATACTCAGGCAGCCAAGGAAAACAAACACAATTTTGTTTTCCCGGTAGGATATAGATAGTGATGATCCGATATGAGGATTGAATGACAAATGGAAAAGTGAGAGACCATTTTGCATGCAGTCAAAATTGCAAGACCAATGCCTTCAGCTACCCTTTTATCAGTGTTGATGGGCACTGAGGCTAAATTGGCCTTTAAACATGTCTGATGGTTACATTTACTAAAATTTTCTGAAAAGTCATTCCCTACAAAAATAACTTGGCTGGGAGTATATGAAGACAGAACTATCATTCATCGAGCAAAGTATTAGGCAGGTGTTATACTAGGTTCTTTACATTTATTGTTTTATTAAATCTTCCTAACAATACTATAAGTTATATGCCATTACTAGACATATTTTACAGATTAGGGAACTGAAACTTAGCAAGTTGAGGTGATTTGTCCAAGCAACTTGAGGTGATTTATCTATTTTTATGTGTCCTTGGGCATGTAATAATAGAGGAACTGAGATATGATTATAAGTTGGGTCAACCACAAATTTGAAGCCCTAATTCATTGGGCAGCACTTCTTTCCCAGGTACCTGGAATATCTTCATTTATTTTTTAAAATCCTATAACATGTGCTTTCAAGAAAACATAAGTTGTAAAGCAAAATATACTGTCTACTTAATAAACAATGAGCTCAAGACTTGAAAGGATGCACCATTTGTTTACTGTCTGATAATATGCACAGCCAGTGGAATGAAAGAGCTAGGGAGGACCAGGAACTCCTAAATTGCTCTAACTAAACTGATTTTTGGAAGAAACCAAAGGCTACTCACAGATTATCTCTTAAAAATTTCTGTCCAGAAAAATAGTGACAATCATACTGCACATCTAACTAGCATGCTCTTTCAAAGGTTATATGATTCTTGCAACAACTCTAAATCTGGAGGGTAGACATTATAAGGCCTATTTTACACATAGAAGAGATTAGATTACAAATGCAATTGGTATTAGAAAATCTAGGCTTTCTAACTTTAGATAAGTGTTCTCTTTACAATACCTGGGAGAGAAAAAGTACAATATTTTGTCTCCCAGGAATAACTTCAACATATTTTGAAACTCATTCACCTATATTGTCGTGTCCTGGAGCAAATAATTTACAGGATATTCTTTTTATGTTTTATACTTTAGCTAGGTGAAGTCTCTGGTTTTTCAGATATCACCATGTGCAACTCAAATAGCTCTGCCTGGCGAGTTACAGGGAAACATCCTAAATGAGATTTATGAGGAGGCCTCTCTAGCTTTGGTGTCCTTCCTAGATAAAGTAGAACTTTTCCCACTAACCTCGCAAGATCTATACTTGAGACACTTGGGAACTCTTTTTATGAGAAATCAAAATGACTGCCTTCATCACAGTGAATAATTTTTGACTTTAGAAAGAATACGTAATTAAGTGACTTGCAGTACAATAACTCTAAATTAATCAAGAGAGGACGGACATTAATTCAGAAAGGGAAAAATCTATCAAGAGCAAACCAAGTTAAACACTGTAGAATCATTAATATCCATTTCACAGGATCAAATGTCATTAGCTCTACTCAGCCAACAGCCTGGCACAATCACTTTCTCTTCCCTCTGCCACTGGTTCATGGAAAAACACAGCTTACTGAATGTGTTTTCAAACAACTTAATTTGCTTCTCATTAAGGGGCTGTGTGGTTAGCCATGATGGATAGATGTTTAAATGAGAAATAAGAGTTTATTAAAAACAAAAAAAAAAGGTGTTTATTAAAAATATTTAATTTTGTGATGGGAAGAACTTATGTTTTGTTTTGTTTTATTTTTCTTAAATCTGCATGCACTAGTTGATTTACTCAAAATCAAACTGAGAGCTGCCAAAACATCCCTGTAGTGAAAAAGCCCATCCAATTCAACTTTGTGGTACAACCATACTTTAGTTAAAAAGAAAACCTGGGCCAGGCGTTGTGGCTCACGCCTGTAATCCCAGCTCTTTGGGAGGCCGAGGCGGGCAGATCACGAGGTCAAGAGATCGAGACCATCCTGGTCAACATGGTGAAACCCCATCTCTATTAAAGATACAAAAATTAGGTGGGCATGGTGGCGGGTGCCTGTAGTCCCAGCTACTCTGGAGGCTGAGGCAGGAGAATCGCTGGAACCCAGGAGGTAGAGGTTGCAGTGAGCCGAGATCGCGCCACTGCACTCCAGCCTGGGCGACAGAGAGAGACGTCATCTCAAAAGAAAAGAAAAGAAAAGAAAACCTGGAATAGAATGCAGACTATACCATATTTCAACTATAACTCATGGGAGATTCACGTTACCTCTCTGAGTCTCAGTTCTTGTATCAGGTGAAAATCAGTTGAATATTCACCACACTGAGTCTCAGTTCAGGTGAATATTCACCTCTCTGAGTCTCAGTTCTTTTATCAGGTGAAAATCAGGTGAATATTGACCACGCTGGAAACTTGTGGGGCCAAAATGAAATCATAACTGCTTTGTAAAGTCTAAAGTAATACTAATTAAGCTTTTAAGACAGAGAACTGTTGATTCAAGTCCTAGTTCCTTTAACTCATTAGCTGTGTGGTCTTGAGTAATTTGCATACTTCTCTGGATTTAAGATGTCACCCACAAAAGTATAACAATGATTCCTGATAAGACTGTTACGTGAAATAGCAGTAAAAAACCAAATTTAACACCTTGTTGGCACTTGATAAAAGGTGGCATTATTATTGCTATGTTTATTAATTTTCCCCGAGACCAACATGATGAGAATTAGTATCAGGTGGGATGATCATAATGGAAAGTATAAAATATAATACAAGAAATCTTTGCCAAGAACACAGGAATAAAGCCTGGTAGGGCTGAGAGAGAGAGGAGCTTTTTCTGCTAAATACTTACTTTCAACTCATACATTTATATATTGAACAATTTTTGTGGAGTATTTACAGTGTGGCATTAAAAAAATGTTATTCATAATCATCATTTTCAGGGGCTTAATATATAGTGAGATAAATAGATTTAAATATATTTATATAAGCAAATACATAAAATGTTATTTACATGCAAATTATATGCATACATAATTTATGTATGTACACACACTATATTTTAATTTAAAAATTTTGCAGAAAGAGCAACATATCACAAGACAGTGTAGAGTAAAATTGAAATGACTGTGACAGACAGTAAGTATTCAAGTATAGGAACAATGCCTGTTTTTCACTGTATTAAGTAAACACAATGTGTTCTCAACAATTGTAGTCCCAGCTACTCGGGAGGCTGAGGCAGGAGAATGGCGTGAATCCGGTAGGCGGAGCTTGCAGTGAGCGAGATCCGGCCACTGCACTCCAGCCTGGGCGATAGAGCAAGACTCCATCTCAAAAAAAAAAAAAAAAAAAAAATAGACAAGTCTTTCTATTGTTACAGCTGAAAGCAGTGTATATCACTTCTGTGCCCATCTCTTGGCCTGAATCCAGCCGTATCATCCAATTGCTAAAGGAATTTAGTCTTTCTTAAGTGTTTTCATGAAGACAAAAGTTCAGTGAGCATCTAGGCTGTGTTTTCAACATCAAGGATGATTATTCTCAAGAAATCAGTTCAATTAAATCCATGTAATGATAATGGCCTAAGTATGATTTCTGAAACAAGCAAATTGTGTGTTCTGAGTGTGGGTGTATGTACATGAATGTGGACATTCATGCATTAGGTATATAGGGAGGACACTGACATCTTCAGAATTTGCTGATCTTGCCACTGGCTTCCTCTGCAATGTTGTCATTCTGAGAAAAGAAGGCTCAATTCTAAAACGGACAAAGATATCTGTCAAAGCTGTTCAACAGCCGCAGGCAAATGCCTTAAGCTGCTGCATTTCAGTCATCAAGGACCTTCCTTATGCTTTCTCATGTCTAAGATCCTCAAGCAGAACTTCCCCCAGTGAGGAAACACTATCTCCCCATGAAAAGATAAGGAGATGCAAGGAAAGAAAGAAGGTTTGGGATGGATCCCAGTAATGTCTTCCATGTTCCTGGAGAGCTTTCTGTCCTTTTTTCTATATACTCAAAAAGAAAAGTCTAGGCTATACAATTCCTCTATTTTATTATACATATTTTTAATGACAGCACTCTCTTTTTCATTTTTATTTTATTTATTTATTTTTGGAGTTTCCATTCATTTTCACACGTCACTTTCCATGACATGTATATGTGGGAGTCATCATTGATTTGTCTTTTATTTTTAAATGTATGTTTCTTTTAAAAATAAAGTGTATTCAGTCCAATCAACTGGATCCTGAAAAAAGTAAAAATAAAAATAAAGTGTAAAAGGAAAGCATCTATGGTTTAAAAAGTCATCAGTTAAGGAACGGTGATAACACTCCTTCTATTTTATAGAATGAGGTGTTGCCTGATTCTAGAATCAAAAATAAAGCCAATTAAGATCTTAAAAAAAAGAAATGGAGATTAAGTACCTCTGTCACTTGGCTATTAGTCATAGAGATTCCCATGTTTAGCAAAAATTGGAATTTTTTCATTAATTATTAGTTACATTTAACCAAAATAATGATCTCCTTTGTATGTGTAGCAGTTGAAATTTCTATTTTAGCCCCTTTCTTTTTTTTTAAATTTTAGCCTCTTTCTATAAAACCAGCAGAACACCATCTTAATTTTCATGAATCCAATTGCCACTACTTTGCCAAATAGATCAAACACATTTACATTTTCACTAAAAAAATAATCAAATGTGTTTTTAAGAGTACTAGTGTGGGTGGCTCTGTCACCTTTATTTCCTTCTCTGCAACCCAAAGCTTCCACTACTGTGAATCACCACCTTGGTGCCCTTTCATCTCATGACAGTTGGATAGGTCACCTTATATCAGTTCTTTTTTTTTTTTTTTTTTTTTTTGAGACGGAGTCTCGCTCTGTCGCCCAGCCCAGGCTGGAGTGCAGTGGCGCGATCTCGGCTCACTGCAAGCTCCGCCTCCCGGGTTCACGCCATTCTCCTGCCTCAGCCTCCCGAGTAGCTGGGACTACAGGCGCCCGCCACCTCACCTGGCTAGTTTTTTGTATTTTTCTTAGTAGAGACGGGGTTTCACCGTGTTAGCCAGGATGGTCTCGATCTCCTGACCTCGTGATCCGCCCGTCTTGGCCTCCCAAAGTGCTGGGATTACAGGCTTGAGCCACCGCACCCGGCCGACTAGTCTAATTTTTTACTTCCTCTCCTTCTCTAAGCCTGTCTGCCCGTTCTGCCAGGTACATAACCTTAGGCAAACCTTGAAGCTTCAATGTGAGAGAGACATAAGATATAAGAAGCCTGGGTTCTAGCATCACTCCTGGAAGACAGCCACCTGCCCTGTCTCAGACTTCCATGTGAGTGAGAAATAAACTTCTCTGCTAAGGCCACTGAGCCTTTAGAATTTATCTATGACTTAGATTGTCTACACTGACTAACAGGAAAATTGGCGCAAAAAAATGTGGTATTGCTTTAAGAAAAGCGTGAAATAACTTTTGCTCATCAGTTGGGCAGCAGACACCAAGAAAATCAATATCAGATGCTGGAAACATGTCAATGGCATTCAGAGGCAAATCTTTAGTAAAAATGTTGCCCCAAATCAGCACTTACTACGCCAGCTACAGCTCTAAGGAAAGAAGATTGAGACTAGGGCCCAGGCGCAGTGGCTCACGCCTGTAATCCCACCACTTTGGGAGGCCAATAGAGGTGGATCACCTGAGGTCAGGAGTTCAAGACCAGCCCGGTCAACATGGTGAAACCCCATCTGTACTAAAAATACAAAAATTAGCCGGGTGTGGCGACAGGCACCTGTAATACCAGCTACTCAGGAGGCTGAGCCAGAATCATCACTTGAACCCGGGAGGTGGAGGTTGCAGTGAGCCGAGATCATGCCACTGCACTGACCCTGTCTCATAAAAAAAAAAAAAGAAGATTGTGTCTAGAAAGTTCTACTTTAGCCCCTTTCCATGAAGCTAGCAGAAAAGCATCTTAATTTCCATGCATGAACTAGATTGTTTTGGTTTAGTTTTGATTGCCTATGTTTGGGAAGCCTTTTCAGAAGTGGAAAGGGTCAGGAAAGAATGAGTTACTTTGGAAACATAGCTGAAAATGAACAGAGAATCCGTAAATGCAGGATCTCTCAGGATTGGAAATTGTAGACTGCAATTATAAGGAATGGGATTTGAAAAGACATTGCCTGATGGAGACCCAGTAAAAACTTCTCAGTAACTCAGAGAACAAACCAGATGTAAGATTGCATTTTCTATTGAATCCCAATGACTTTGAGATATTCGAGAGAGAAAGAATCATGAGGATAAGAAAGCACAGACATCAACTGGACATAAAAATTATTTCTAGGAACCATCTCTAGATGCAGATATCATCACATAAAGCAAAAGAGATTTAAATATATCAGAAGCCTACCATGTGGTTGTGGGAACTGTATTTCCAGAAAACTATGTGCCTGAAACTTAAAAAACAGTTCCTGTTTGAGACTTAAGCAGCCTTTGGCATCTATTCCTCTGCCTCCCATTCTTTTAGAGCTGGAGAAAGGCCATGCAATATTCCCCTGGGCCAATCGCTACACTATTTTTTCCATTCTTTCTGTTTAAGAATGGAGGTCTGTTTTGGTTATTTTAGCCCTGCCTCTCCTTTATATATTAAAATGTATTGGAGTGGAGAGCAGTTAACTTTCATTTTTATTCCATGCGTTGCCAGACCCAAGGCTCCCATATCCAAGCCTTCTAGAAAACAATGAGCAACACTTTCCAGGGCCTGAATAGGATTTTGGGCTGCCATCCTTGTGAAGAGGTGAGTGTTTCCTCCATGCAAAAGGAGATATGTGGTGACCAGAATGTGCAGGGGGCTACGACAAAGACAGGGTAGATATTCACCTTACCATTTCCTCTTCTTGGACATAAGGAAGACTCTATTTCCTAACCCCCTTTGCAATTAAGTTGACATATATTATTGGTTTCTGCAAACAGAATGCGGGCATAAACTCCAGTGATTCATGACATTCCAATGATGGTCCTGACAATACTGGTTGATCCCATGTTCTCTCTATGCCCTCCTTCCCTGTCATGTCTGCTACTGCTGGCTAGATAAAGTCAGGGTGAACTGAAAGCCACGGGATACACATAGCTTGGGTTTCTGAATTACCGTCTGGTGGAGAACTGTTTGACCTACATCAGGTTGATATTAGCAAAAAGTAAAGTTATATTGTTATTATCTCACTAAAATTTTAGAATTTATTACTTCTATATCGCTTAACCTATCCAACGTATATACTTTTATATATAAGAAGCATAGTCATGCATGATTATTATTACATGTGTTACTTCGTTACTGTCCTACTAGATTCAATTTCTTAATATTTTGTTTGCTAAATTAATTAGTAAGATTCTTATAATTGTTCAAATACATTTGACTAAGAGATAAACGTAATCCTAACTGAGCATTACTCTAGTTAAGTCCCTGTGCTGGATACTTTAAAATCACTTTGAGTTATGTTATTCCAATTTTAAAGATGAGACAGCTTAAAACATAGGGAAGCTACATAACTTGCTACTTGAGCGCATATTACTATTTTACATCCAATCCCCTTCTTAAAGTGCTAGCTCTCCTGAGTTTCCCTTTAGCTATACGTCCATCCCCCATTCTCAGTACAGTTGTCTGCATAGAGTTTTACATCTACACCTACACCTAGACTCTTCCCCATGGATATCAGGTATAGTTCAAAGGCAGCATGTGGTTTAAGCCAGTCCAATCACAGCGAATCTTAGAATTTTTATTTAGATTGGGGAAAATAAATTCCCTCTTTATTCTGAATGTTAATCAGAAATGGGAAATTCCCTAGAACTACTGGTGACCAACCATTTTTCAATGACATGGGGAGAAACTATCTGCTTATGAGAAGAAGACAAACAAGGGATGGAATGGATTACATATAGCATCATTTGAATTTTTATGCCTTTTGGGACATGAAACTATATTTAAACCATTATGCTCTTCTCTTAGTAAAGACAATGGATCCCCTCTACATTCATTTAAAGTGCATTTGAGTTGGTTTACCCTCACCTTCAATCTCATGCTTCCTAAAATATACCTAAGTCCAGCCAGGTAACAGCTGAACCAATTTTCGAAATCCGGAACACCATTTTTTTTCTCATTTAATGATACTGTCTTACCTTTCATTTGATAAAATATGGTTTTGTATTAAATTAAGTTATTTGTCTACATTGAGACATTTATAAGGCAACAACTATACATTGGGAATTACGCTAGGAGGGAAATATAAAAGATATAGTATCAGAAGATTACAGTGTTACTGAGATGTGAATAATATCCACTAAACTGCAAGACAACTGCACAAAGCAGGATAGCCAAGTGCTAAATATTAATCTCTTGTTGGTCAAATTCAGATAACATTAAAAACCTTAGTAATAATTGGCTCAAAATATTTTACGAAGAATTATTTTAAATAAACCATTTTAATTGTCCTAGAGAGAATATAATATGAAGGAAAACATTTACATGTATTTTATGAAGTTAGCCTAATATACAAAATATAACTTGACAGATAAGATGTGACGTCCAAGATAGGTTAGAAAAGACAATGCATCTTCTAACTTGTCTTTCTCTAGATCCTTTGGAACTGGGAACCATCATGTAGGAATCCCGGTACTTTGAGTAACCACAAAAAGAACACAATGGAGAGATCCTGAAACTCCATGAGGAGTGGGTGATGACCGGCTTGCCTCTATCTGCTACAACCCCTCATTGTTCCAGTTCTAGCCACTGTGTAATGAGGAACACATGACGGGAACCCAGTTAGAATCAACCAGACAGCTGTTTCAGAATTACTCACCCACAGAAACCACGAGATACAATAAACAATTGTTGATATTTTAAGACACTGAGATTTGGGTCAGTTGGTTTTGCAACAAAAATAAATGCATAAATAAATAATAATAAGCAGAAAAATTATAAAATTGAAAGTTTTAAAATTAATTTAATACAGTTGACCTAAGCTAGATAATGAAACCTGGCAGATGGCACACATGTACACACATAAATACACACACCCATATACACTTGGAAACACATATAGGACAAGAGACCATTCTAAGTTTGAATATGGATACTAAATTCACATAGAAGGTACTTTCAAAAACTCGGTAGAATATCAAAAAGAAAAATTGAATTATTCATTTTTAATTCATTTTAAGGGTATATATGAATCATTCCAAACATCTAAAGATAATGCAGCATTATGAGATTATTAATATCATACCAATGTGAGGAAACATGTCACTATCTTGATAGACGCTAATAAAGCATTTGATAAAATTAACACACATTATAGATTAAAACAACTCTAGATAAACAAGAATAAAAGTTACTTTATAAAGGGATAAAGAGCTACATGAAACCTAAAGTCTTTTTATCAAGCAGCTCTGCTCCATGCAATAATTTCAGAATCCATACACTTTCAATTTTGTATTTTCAGTATTCTATAGGTGCCAGGCCTGGTGTCTTATGCCTGTAATCCCAGCTACTTGGGAGGCTGGTTGATGTGGGAGTAGGGCTTGAGCCCAGGTGTTCGAGGCTGTGATGTGCTATGATAGCACCACTGCATTTCAGCCTGGATGAAAGAGCAACCCTATTTCTAACATATATATTCACTAAAACAGAGCCTTTTCATGTCATTGTACCTACCATCTATTCCATCACTGCTACCACCGATAACAACAGCATCAATAACAACAAATGAGCAAGTTTTCCTACAAAGTTGCTCTTGTGTTCATTTGCTACAGTAGCTCTAAAACTTGAGTGTACACTAAAATCACCTAGAGGACCTGTTGCAAAAAATAAGATTGATGGGTTTCACCCCAGAGTTTTTTTATTTAGTAGGTCTCAGATAGGTCACAAGGAATTTCATTTCTAACAAGTTCCAAGGGAATGCTGTTGTGTTGCTCTGAGAACACACACTTTCAGAGAAACATTGAAACTGTTTTAATATTTCACCTCCGTGAAATTTAAAATACAAGCCCTATTATGGTACAAATAGAGTTGTTCCGAATAGTCTCAATTTTGAGTATGCAGAATGTTATGGTATGACTGTTACACACGATGGGAGAGAGGAATAACTACATTATAATGGATACTATATAACCAGAATAGACATAGGTACAGTATAATTAATTTCTGACACTAAAAACGGTGCTTGGTTTGACATTTTGCTAGGACAGACAGCTCAGTTAAACTCAATAACATTTAGGGCAGCTGCTCTTTATTCCACCTCCTATTTGTACTTCTCACTGTATCTGTTCTTCTCCCTCTTCCAGATAATTGTGTACTGCTTCCTTCTGCTTCCTTTGTCTGCAATATACTTCTTCGATCCACCACATGGCTAACTCCTACTTTCATTTTTATTTCATAGGTTGCCAGACCCAAGGTTCCCATAGCCGTCTCTTTTGTTTGTTTGTTTGTTTGTTTGTTTTGAGGGAGAGTTTCAGCTCACATGATCTTGGCTCACTGCACCCTCTGCCTTCAAGCGATTCTCCTGCCTCAACCTCCCAAGTAGTTGGGACTACAGGCGTGTGCCACCATGCCCAGCTAATTTTTATATTTTTAGTAGAGATGGGGTTCCACCGTGTTAGGCAGGATGGTCCAGATCTTTTGACCTTGTGATCCTCCCGCCTCGGCCTCCCAAAGTGCTGGGATTAGAGACGTGAGCCACTCCGCCCAGACTATGATTCATCTTTAAAGTCACCTTTTCCAAGAGATCCGTCTTGAAACACTTTTTACGGCTGTAAAATATGTTGGGAGGCTTCTTTTTTTCCAATCGGAAGATGTTGTGCTCATCTCTATCATACTTACCAGAGCATAGTGTTTATGTATCTTCCAGTTTATGTATCTTGGCTAAAACTGTAAGCTCCTGAAGAGTGGCAATCTGACCTTGCTGATGTTTCTATTTCCAGCCACCAGAATAAGACCTTGACGATATTTTCAATTAACATGTATATATATGTGTATAATTTGTTGTTAGCATTGTCAAAATAAACCTGGAAATTGTGTTTTATTTTATTTATAACTTTAGTCAAGTAGATTTGGAATAGAAGCCTATTTATTTGCTCATTTGAATTTAATGGACTCATGTCTATGTGCCAAACACAACGGATATATTAGTGAAGAAGCCCATGAGATTTCTATGCTCTAAGGTTCCAACATTTGATGAAGATGCACATTAATAAAAGGATGATTACAGATTAGCATGATAAAGGTTTGACGGGGTAATAAAGACTGAGAGATTTATATATGAGGATCAATTAACACAGACTTGGAGGTTTAGGAAAGGATTCATGAAGAAAGTAATTTCTAAGGTAGATGTTATTTTAAAAATCTGTTTTCCTTGGGTGTTTTCTGTATTAATCTTCTATGTTCACATCTGGCATAGCAATTATCTATGGATTCATTGTTTGGGCTTCCAGAAAGTTGTACTTGAATATAAAATGAGAATCAGAAAGAAAAAATTTATAAGCTAATTATGAGATATCACACTTTTTACTGTTTTTACATAAATAATTTTAGTTCACTGTATTTGGAATTTTGAAATATTTTCCCCCTCTTTTCCTAGTCTACATTTGTATTCACTCATTTTGCATGCAAATATGCAGATTCGAATCATTGATTGCTTTCATTATAATGTAGTTATTCCTCTCTCCTATCATGTTCAACTGTCATACTGTGCTGTTTTGAATTTTGAAGGATAAGACTACTCAGAGCAACTATATTTGCATCATAATATAATTATAATAGGATTTGCATTCCTAATAAGGGGATTCATCACCCTTTTGGTATCACCTTTACCTTTGGATTGTCACTTTAAAGGTTGGTCATCTCAGTGAGGTTTCCCGTGCCCAAGGTGCTGGCATTTAAGAAATGTATTAGATGCCTCAAATGAGACAGTGGCCAGGGACATAGAAAAGGGTGATGATCACTGACTCAAGCAATACAATGGAAAGGTTTGATTCATACTGTGTGCACAATTCTGTAATACCAAAATTAGTATTTAAAGTTTCTCCCATCACCACCCATTTTCTTCTCAACAGACTATTTTTCCTCAGTTAATATTATATCCTATATATCTAACAGGAAACTGTTGACAACATATTAAAGAGGAGATGAAGTTAAAGAGAAGATTGTATTTCCTCATGCAAGAGGAAGTACACATATATTATTAATGAGCAATTTATAAAACGTATAAAAGTTACGTCTTTCTCCTGATGTCACCAGATCATTTTTATTATATTTGTATGAGTCCAATTTAAGTGGCAATAAGTAATGCTTTATATTGTCTTCCATCCCTGGCTACTAATTAGAGTTACATGGCATGGTAGGCAGAAGAATGGTCCTCAAAGATGTCTACATTCTAGTCTCCAAAATCTGTGAAAATGTTATTTTGTGTCAAAGAGAAATTAAGGTTAATCATCAGGTGACCTTAAACAGGGAGATTACTCTGGACTATCTGCGTGGGCACAATATAATCATAAGAGCCCTTAAAAGTGGAAGAGTGATTATGAAAAGAGAACCAGAGGGACAGCAGCTTGTGGTAAACTTGACCTGATTTTGCTGGCTTTCAAGCTTGGGTAAGTGGGCCTTGAACCAAGGAAGGCAAGCATCCTCTAAAAACTAGAAATGATGGGAAGATGAATTTACTTCTAGGTGAACTTTTCTGACACCTTTATCTTAGCTGATTGAGATCCCCATTAGACTTACGATCTACAGAACTGTACAGTAATAAATGTGTGTTCTTATAAACCACTAAACTTGTGGTAATTTGTCACAACAGCAGTAGAAATTCAATAAACTTGGGATTCTTTTAATAGCTCTAATGCCCAGGTCACACTCCAGAGCAATTATAGAAATTCTGGGGTCAGAAGACATAGGTATCAATCATTTTTTCAGGTTCCCTAGGAAATTCCAATGGGCAGCCATGTTTAAAAACTCTTAACTCTAAGCATATTTACAGGTCTTTATAAGGAATTAAACTGCCTCAAAACCCTTCATTGGTGGTAAGGCTGGGGCCATATGTCCTGCCACTCCACATGTGATTTCAGAGTATCAATATCGTCTCAGATAATGCATTTTCTAAGGTGTATTATCTTAAAAAATGCATTATCTGGGTCCCAACTTGACCTACCAAATAAGAATCTGAATGCTTTGTATGCACATTAAATTTTAAGAAACAATTAAATAGTAAGAACTGATGGTTGCCCTCCTAATCCAAGATGTCTCTAAGACTTGTAATGATTTTTAAATTATTATAAAGATGAAACTTTTTAAGCATGTCCTCTAGGCTATGGGTTCCTGAATAAAAGGAACTCCCTTCCTTCCTTCCTTCCTTCCTTCCTTCCTTCCTTCCTTCCTTCCTTCCTTCCTTCCTTCCTTCTTTCCTTCCCTCTTTCTTTCTCTCTCTCTCTTTCTTTCTTTCTTTTTTCCTTTCTTTTGTTCTTTCTTTCTTTTGTTCTTTTTCTTCCTTTCTTTCTTTCCTTTTTCTTTCTTTTTTCTCTTTGTTTCCTTTTTCTTTTTTCTCTTTCTGTTTCTTTCTTTCTTTTTCTTCCTTCCTTCCCTCCTTCTTCTTTCTACTGTTTCCCCTTCCTTCCTGCTTTCCTTCCTTCCTTCCTCGCTTTCTGTCTTTCTCCCTCTCATACTTTTTCTGTTTTCTCTTTCGATTTATCTGTTATTCTGTGCTTTCACTTTTTATTTCCTTTTTCTTCCATTCTTTTCCTTCTCCTTCTTTTCCTGTCTCTTTCTCTCTTTTTCTTCCCTCCACTCCCCATCTCACTCTCTCTCTATCTTTCTTTACTTATCACCAGGGCAAGAGACACATTTCTGACTTGCTGACTCACTACCTAGGTTAATAATATATGCAACTGCAGCAAAGACAAAATAACTCAACCAAATGCATACTACTACCAAATAGAAATATAACTCGAAATGTCAGAGAAACGTACATTTTAATTTATAATCAGTGTTCTTTTTTTTTAATTTTTGTGAGTACATAGTAGGTATATATATTTATAGGGTTCATGAGATATTTTGATACAGGCATGCAATGTGTAATGATCATATAAGGGTAAATGGGCTATCCATCACCTCAAGCATTTGTTCTTTCTTTGTGTTGCAAAGAAAAGTACAATTCAATAGTTCTACTTTAGTTTGTTTTAAATGTAAAATAAATTATTATTGTCTGTAGTCACCCTTTTGTGCTAACAGGTACTAGATCTTATTCATTCTATTGAATTATGTTTTGTATCAATTAACCATCCACACTTCCCACTGCCCCAGTACCCTTCTCAGCCTCTGATGATCATCATTCTACTCTCTACTTACATGAGATCAATTGTAATTTTAGCTCCCACAAATAAGCGACAACATATAAAGTTTATCCTTCTGTGCCTGTCTTATTTCACTTAACACAATGTTCTCCAGTTTCATTCATGATCCAGCAAATGGTGAAATCTTATTCTTTTTATGGTTGAATAGTGTTACATTACATATATGTGCCACATTTTTCTCTTTCCACTCATTTGTTGATGGACACTTAGGTTGCTTAAAAATATTAGCTATTGTGAATAATGCTGCAATAAACATGAAAATGAAGCTATCTCTTCAATATACTGATTTTCTTTCATTTAGGTATATACCTAGCAATAGGATTGCTAGATCATATGCTAGTTTTTGCTTTTTGAGAACTCTCCAGACTGTTCTCCATAGTAGTTTTACTAGTTTACATTCCCACTAACAGTGTACATAGGTTTCCTTTTCTCCACCTCCTGGCCAGCATTTGTTATTGCTTGTCTTTTGGATATAAGCCATTTTAACTGGGGTAAGATGATATCTCATTGTAGTTTTGATTTGCACTTCTCTGATGATCAATGATATTGAGCATCTTTTCATATACCTGTTTGGCATTTATATGTCGTCTTCTGAGAAATGTCTATTCAAATCTTTGGCCCATTTAAAAAATTAGATTATTAGATTTCTTTTGCTATTGACATGTTTTAGCTCTTTATACAATCTCGTTATTGATCCCTTGTCAGATGGGTAGTTTGTGAACATTTTTCCCATCCCATGGATTGTCTCTTCACTTTGTTGATTGTATCTTTTGCTGTGCAGAAGCTTTTTAACCTGATGTGATGTTAGTTGTCCATTTTTGCTTTGGTTGCCTGTGCTTGTGAGGTACTACCCAAGAAACCTTTACCCAAACCAGTGGCCTAGAGAGTTTTCTGAATGTTTTCTTTTATTAGTTTCATAGCTTGAGATCTTAGATTTAAGTCTCTAATTGATGTTGGTTTGATTTTTACATATGGTGAGAGATAGGAGTCAAGTTTCATTATTCTGTGTATGGATATCCAGTTTTCTTAGCACCATTTATTAAAGAATATATCCTTTCCCCAATGCATCTCTTAGGCACCTTCATTGAAAATGAATTCATTGAAATGAATTCACTGTAGTATTTTTGTTCCATGTCTGTATGTCTGTTTTTATAATAATGTCATAGCATTTTGCTTATTATAGCTCTGTAGTATAATCTGAAATCAATTAATGTAATTTTTTTAACATTGTTCTTTTTTCTCAGAATAGATTTTGCTATGCTGGATTTTTTGTTATTCCACACAAAAATTATGATTATTTTTTCTATTTCTATGAAGAATATTACTGGTTTTTAATAGGGATTTCATTGAATCTGTAGACTGCTTTGGGTAGTATGAACATTTTAAAAATTTGATTCTTCCAATCAATGAACACAGAATATCTTTCCATTTTTACCTGTCCTCTTCAATTTCATCCATCAGGGTATTATACTTCATATTCTTGAGATTTTTACTTCTTTCCTTAGGTTTATTCCTAGATAGTTTGCTTTATTTTTAGCTATTGTAAATGGAATTACTTTCTTGATTTCTTTTTCAGATTGTTCACTGTTGGCATATAGAAATGCTACTGACTTTTTAATGTAAATTTTCTATCCTGACATGAACTGAATTTGTTTATCATTAATAATAGTTTTTTTGTGGAGTATTTCAGTTTTTCTAAATATAAGATCATATTATCTTCAAACAAGGATAATTTGACTTCTTCCTTTCCAGTTTGTATACCCTTTATTTCATCCTCTTGTCTAATTGTCTAGCTAGAACTTCCAGTCCTATGTTGAATAACAGTGGTGAAAGTAGACATTTTGTTTTGTTCCATATCTCAGAGGAAAGGGGTTCAGTTTCTCCCCATTCAGTATGATATCAGTTGTGTGTCTGTCATATATGGCTTTTATTATATTGAGGTATGTTCCTTCTATACCTAGTTTTTGAAGGTTTTTATCATGAAGGGATGCTGAATTTTATCAAATGCTCTCTGAGCATCAGTTGAAATTGTCTTGTGGTTTTTGTCCTTTATGTTCTTGATATGGTGTAATACATTCATTGATTTGTGTATGTTGAACCATCATTGTATCACTGAGATAAACCCTATATGGTCATAATGAATGATCTTTTTAATGTGTTGTTAAAAATTCTGTTTGCAGTATTTCATTGAGGATTTTTGCATCAATGTTAATCAGGCATATTGGGCTGTAATTTCATTTCTTTTTTTTTTTTCTTTTTGCTGCATCTTCGACTTTGGTATCAGGGTAATAGTGGCCTTGTAGAATGTGCTCAAAGTATTATTTCCTCCTTTATTTTGTGGAATAGTTTGACTAGAATTGGTGTTAGTCCCTTAAATGTTTGCTAAAATTCAGGAGTAAAGGTAGTAGGTCCTAGGCTTTCCTTTGCTAAGAGGCTTTTTATTACAACTTCAATCTTATTACTTGTTATTGGTCCATTCATGTTTTGAATTTCTTCATGGTCCAATCTTGGTAGGTTGTATGTGTCTAGTAATTTATCTATTTCTTTTAGGTTTTCCAATTTATTGGCATATAGTTGCTCATAGTAGCCTCTAATGATCCTTGAAATTCTGCAGTATCTGCAGTTTTAATATCTGCATTTTATCTCTGATATTATTTGGGTGTTCTCTTTTCTTTCCTTAGTTTAATGTGTTAGTTCATTCTCACACTGCTGTAAAGAACTACCTGAGACTAGGTAATTTATGAAGAAAAGAGGTTTAATTGACTCACAGTTCTTCAGGCTGTACAGGAAGCATGGCTGGGAGGCCTCAGGAAACATACAATTATTGCAGAAGGGTAAAGGGGAAGCAAGCATATTTTCACATGGAGGCAGGAGAGAGAGCAAAGGAGGACATGCCACACACTTTTAAAATATCAGATCTCATGAGAACTCACTCACTGTAAGAAGAACAGCAAGGGGAAAATCTGCCCTCATGTTCCAATCACCTCCCATCAGGTTCCTTCTCCAACACTGGGAATTACAATTCAACATGAGATTTGGGTGGGGACACAGAGCCAAATCATATCATCTGTGTAAAATTTCATTATTTTGCTTATCTTTCAAAGAAATATTTTTTCATTGATCTTTTGTATTGTTTTATTCCTTTCAATTTTATTTATTTCTGCTCCTTATTTTGGATTTGATTTGCTCTTGCTTTTTTAGGTCTTTAAGACACATTATTAGATTATTTATTTGAAGTGTTTCTACTTTTTTGATGTGGGTGCTTATTGACACAAATTTCCCTCTTAGTACTGCTTTCATTGTATCTCATACGTTTACATATATTGTGATTCCATTATCAGCTGTTTCAATAAATTTATAACTTTTCTTCTTAATTTCTCCATTGACCCACTGGTCATTCAAGAGCATATTGTTTAATTTCCATGTTTTGTATAGTTTTCTACTTTCACCTTGCTATGATTTCTATTTTTATTTCATTGTTTTCTGAGAAGATACTTGATATTATTTCCTTTTTTTTTTGAAAATTCTAAGACATGTTTTGTGGCCTAACATATGGTCTATCCTTGAGAACGATCTTTGTCATGAAGAGAAGAATGTGTATTCCAGAGCCGTTGGATGAAATGTTCTGTTAATATCTACCAGTTCCATCTGGTCTATTGTGCAGATTAAGTCAGATGTTCCTAAGTTGATTTTCTGTCTGCATGATCTATTCAATGCTGAGAGCTGAGTCTTGAAATTTCCAGCTATTGTTGTATTGGGATCTATTTCTCTCCTTAGCGCTAATGATATTTGCTTTATATATATGGGTGATCCAGTGTTGGGTGCATATATAATTACAATTGTTATGTCCTATTACTTAATTTGCTCCTTTATCATTATGTAATGACCTTCTTTGCCGCTATTTAGAGTTTTATCTTGAAATACATGTTGTCTGATATATCTACTCCTTCTCTTTTCTGGTTTGCATTTCAGTAAAATACCTTTTTCCATCCCTTTATTTTCAGTCTACATGTGTCTTTATATATAAAATGTATCTTGTAGGCAACAGATCATTGGGTTTTCTTTTTTATCCATTAAGCCACTCTATGTCTTGATTGGAGAGTTTAATCCATTTACATTTATTATTAATAAGTAAGGACCTACTCTTGTCATTTTGTTATTCATTTTCTAGTTGTTTTGTGGTGTGTTTTCTCTCTTCTTTTCTGTCTTCCTGTCTTCCTTTTAGTAAAGAGAACTATCTCAGGTGGTATATTTTAATTTCTTTCTTTCTATTTTTTATGTATTTGTTGTACGTGCTTTGATTTGGCATTGCCATGAGGCTTGCAAATAATAGCTTAAAGCCCATTACTTTAAACTGACAACAAGTTTACAGTGATTGCATAAACAATCAAACAACATAGCAAACAAATCAAAAGAAAAGCAATGAAAGTTTTACACTTTAACTTCATCTTTCACTTTTTAACTTTTTGTTGTTTTTAACTATTTTTATTACACTCTATCTTGAAAAGTTTTGTTTTTATTATTTTTGCAGTTTCATGTTTTAGTCTTTCTAGTCAAGATATGCATAGTTTACACACTACAAATACAGTATGGTAATATCCTGTTTGTGCATTTAGTATTACCATTTGAGTTTTGTACCTTCAGATGATTTCTTATTACTGATTATTTTCCTTTTCTTAAAGATTGAAGAGCTCTCTTTAGCATTTCTTGTTGGACAGGTCTGGTGTTGACAAATGCCTTCAATTTTTATTTGTCTGTGAAAGTCTTTATTTTTCTTTTATGTTTGAGGATAGTTTCACTGAATGTACCTTCCTACTATAAAGGTTTTTCTTTTAATTTCAGCTGTTTAAATATGTCATGCTACTCTATTCTGACCTGTAAAGTTTCCACTGAAAAGCCTGCTGCTAGACATATTGGAGCTCCTTTGTGTGTTATTTGTTTTCTTTCTCTTGCTGCTTTCAGAATCCTTTCTGTATCCTTGACCTATTGGAGTTCTATTATTAAATATCTAGAGGTGCTTTTATTTGGATTATATCTGCTTGGTGTTCTATAACCTCCTTCTTGTAATTGTATATTGATATCTTTCTCTAGGTTTAGAAAGTTATCTGTTATTATCCTTTTGAATAAACTTTCTACCCTGATCTCTCTCTATCTCTCCTTAGACCAATAACGCTCAGATCTGCTCTTTTTGATTCTATTTTCTAGACCTTGTAGGCATCCTTCTGTCTTTTTTGTATTTTTCTTTTGTTTTTGTCTACTGTGCATTTTCAAATAGCTTGTCTTCAAGTTCACTAATTATTTCTTCTGCTTAATCAGTTCTGCTCTTAAGAGACTCTGATACATTCTTGGGTATGTCAATTTAATTTTTCAGCTCCAGAATTTTTGTTTCATTTCTTGTAATTATTTCAATATCTTCAATAAATTGTTCTGATAAAATTCTGGATTCCTTGTATGTTTAATCCTTAATTTCACTGAGCTTCCTCAAAACAGCTATTTTAAAGTCTCTGTCTGAAAGGTCCTATGTCTGCCACTGGTGCTTTGTTTAGTTTGTTTGGTGAGGTCATGTTTTACTGAATGGTATTGATGCTTGTGGATGTTCATCAACTTCTTGGCACTGAAGGGTTAGGTATTTATTGTAGTCTTTGCAGTCTGGGCTAATTTGTATTTGTACTTCTTGGGAATGCTTTCTAAGTATTTGCAGAGACTTAGGTGTTGTGATCTAAGTATTTGGCCACTGCAGCTATATGTGCTTTAGAAGGGATCCTAAGCCCAGTAATGTAGCTCTTGCAGACTCACAGACATACTGCCTTGGTGTTCTAAGGAAGATGCAGGAAAATTCCATATTACAAGGCAGAGATTCTTGTTCTTTTTCCCTACTTTCCCCCAAACAAATGGAGTCTTTCTCTATATGTAATGAGCTGCCTGGAGCTGGGTGACAGGTGAAACAAGCATCTCTGTGGCCACCATCACTGGTGCTGTGATAGGTCAGACCTGAAACTAGCACACCACATGTCTTGCCCAAGGTCCACAGTGTACACTGCCTGGCTATCACCTATGTTCACTCAAGACCCAAGACTCTATAATCATCAGGAGACAAATACAGCCAGATTTGTGTCCTTGCATTCAAGATGGTGAATTCTGTTTGGCCCTGTGCAGGTTCAAAGGTGTTGTCCAGGAGTCAGGACCTGGAGTCAGGTGCCTTAGGAATGTTCCTGGTGCTCTATTCTACTGCGGCTGAGGTGAAACTGAAGCACAAGGCAATGTCTTTCCCACTCTTCCCTTCCCTTTCCTTAAGTAGAGATGTCCCTCTCCATGGCCACCACCATCATAGTCCACGGTGAATACTGTCTGGCTACCTGCATTATTCACTCAAGGCCCAGGAAGTCTACCATCAGCTTGTGGTGAATGTTGTCAGGCCTGAATCTCTTCATTCAAGACAGTGGGACCCCTCTGGCTAAGGGAAGGTCCAGAAATTTCATCCAAAATCCAAGCCCTGGAAGTGGGACCATAGGAGCCCCATTGGCGCTTTACTCCACTGTGGTGAAGCTAGTGCCTAAGCTACAAAACAAAGTGTCTTTACTCTTCTCTCTCTGATCCTCAAGCAGGAGACTCTCCCCATAGCCACTACAGCTGGAAATGCGTTTGGTCACACCTGAAGCCAGTACAGCTCTGAGTTTCACCCAAAGCTCATGGCCATTACTACCTGGCTACCACTGCTGATTATTTAGGGCCCAAGGGCTCTTTAGTCAGAAGGTGATAAATCCTACCAGAATATTGTCCTTCCCTTCAAGGCAGCAGACTTCCTTCTGGCCCAGGTGTGTCTAGAAACGTCATCCATGAGCTATGGCCTGTAATGGAGGCTACAGGACTCTGCAAGTACCCTATTCTACTGTGGCTGGACTGCTAACAAAGTTTCAAGCCAAATCCCTCTTTATTCTCCCGTCTCTTCTCTACAGTGGAAGGAAGGAGCCCCTTCCACAGCTGCAAGCTGTGCTGCCTGAGGCTGGTGTAGGATTGATGCAAGCCCTCCTTTGGCTGCAACACCTAGTGTCTCACTAGGTTTCATGTACCAGCTTTGAGCTCAGCACAGCACCTGGGCTTGCCCAGGAATTGAAGTCCTTGTGGTATAGACTGCTTTTCGAGTTTATTTAGAAACTTATAGCACTTTAGCACACAGTCATGGGGCTTGCTGGAAATCAGATTCCACCTACTGGGATGGACAATTTGTCTCTGGCTAGGCTGGTCTAAATGCTCCTTCCATGGGTGTCACTTGAGTTCTGCCTTGTTTGCTTTCTGCTGTGACAGAGCAGAACTAAGTTCCAATGCGAAGTGCCACAATCACTGCATTCTCTCTCTCGCAAGCACAAGCACACAGATACGCTCTTTACGCCATGAGCTTGCTGCCAAGGTATGGATGAGGGATGATTTAAGCAAAGCAAGACTGTGTTTCTCACCCTGTTTAGTACCTCTTTCCTAAACATTATGTTAAAACCAAGTACTGTGATGTTAAAACCAAGTACTGTGATCACTCCATTGTAATCATTCACCTTTTTTGTGTGTGAACAGTTGTTCAATTTGGTATTCTTGTTGAGGGGGGATAATTGCTGGAGGCTTCTATTCAGTTATCTTGATCTGCCTCTTCTTCCATAGCTCTATTTTTTTATTGACAAATGTTTTTCACCTATTTCTTGGTATGTGTGATATTTTGTTACATGCATAGACTGTATAAGGATCAAGTCAGGGTCCTTGGGGTATCCATCACCTCCAGTATTTATCACTACTATGTGTTGGGAACATTTCAAGTCCTCTCTTCTGTTTTGAAATATGCAATACACTGTTGTTAAGTATAGTCAGTCTATTCTGCTATCAAGCATTAGAACTTATTTCTTCTATCTAACTGTATGCTTGTACTCATTAATCAAACATTCCTTATCCCTAACCATTCACCCACACAATTTTGCCAGCCCATTCTGTGGCGTGAGTTGTTGGGTCTTGTTTTTCACTTCAGACTGAGTTTAAGCTCTCTGTTTTCTTTTGGTTTGTCTAGCCAGGTGTTTATTATTGATTTTGTTTATCTTTTCAATAAACCAAGTTTTCATTTTGTTGAGCCTTTGTATTTTTTTTTTGGTCTTTATTTTGTTCAGTTCTGCTTCAGTACTTATTACTTATTTTCTTCTACTAATTTAGAGTTCAGTTTATTCTAGTTCCTCGAGGTGCATCATTAATATTTTTATTTTGAATCTTTCTACTACTTTGATGTAGGCATTTATTGATATAAAGTTCCTTCATAGCACTGCTTTTGCTATATTCCAGAGGTTTATTATGTTGTATATCTGTTTCCATTTGTTTCAAGACTTTTTAAAAAACTTTCCTCCTTGATTACTTCCTTGACCCAATGGTCATCCTGGAGTTAATTTAGCATGATGTTTAATTTCCATGTATTTGTACTCTTTCCCATGTACCTCTTGGTATTAATTCCTTTTAAATTTTACAGTTGTCTTAGAAGATATTTCATATAATTTTGATTTTTAAAAATTTCTTTAAATTTGTTTTATGTCCTAATATGTGGTCTACCATGGAGAATGTTTCATGAGCTGATAAGAGTGTCCAATCTGCAGCTGTGGGATGAAATGTTCTGTAAATGTCTGCTAGGTCCATTTGGTTTAATTGCAGTTTAAATCCAATGTGTCTCTGTTAATTGTCTGTCTGGACGATCTGTCTGATGCTGAGAGTAGGGTGTTCAAGTCCCCAACTATTATTGTAATGGAGTCTATCTCTCCTTTTAGCTGTAATAATATTTGATTTACATATTTGTGTGCTCTGTGTTCGCTGCATATATGTTTAGAATTGTCATAATCTCTTGCTGAATTTATCCCCTTAGCATTATATGACCCTCTTTGTCTCTTTTTACTTCTTCTGACTTAAATTCTGTTTTATCTGATGTAACTATAGCCACTCCTACTCAATTATGGCTTCCATTTGCACAGATACAATTCTCCAATTTTTACTTTCAGTCTAAAATTGTTTTTACCAGTGAGATTAGTTTCTTTTAGACAGCATAGACAGCATATAGCTGGGCCTGGTTTGTTGTTCCTGTTGTTGTTGTTTTTAATCCATTCAGTCAGTCTACATCTTTTAAGTGGAAAGTTTAATCCATTTACATGTAATGTTATTATTGATATGTGAGGGTTGTTCCTGATTGATTTCTCATTGTTTTGTATATCCTTTGTTCTTTTCTTTTCTTTCCCTCTTATTGTTTGTCATTTTGTTTTTGTTTTTGTTTTCTTTTTCTGCAGTGGTAACATTTGAATTATTTCTCTTCTTTAATTTTGTGTTTGTTCTATCAGTGGGTTTTGAACTTTCATGTGTCTTCATGATGATAAATAGCATACTTTTGCTTCCAGGTATAGTACTCTCTTAAGCTATTTATTTATTTATTTATTTAGACAGAGTCTCATTCTGTAGCCCAGGCTGGAGTGCAGTGGTGTGATTTTGGCTCACGGCAAGCTCTGCCTCCTGGGTTCACGCCATTCTCCTGCCTCAGCCTCCCTAGTAGCTGGGACTACAGGTGCCCACCACCACGCCCAGCTAATTTTTTGTATTTTTAGTAGAGACAGGGTTTCACTGTGTTAGCCAGGATGGTCTCAATGTCCTGACCTCATGATACGCTTGCCTACACCTCCCAAAGTGCCGGGATTACAGGCGTGAGCCACCATGCCCAACCCTTAAGCAATTTTTAAGGGCCAATCTAGTGTTGATGAATTCCCTGAGCTTTGGCTTGTCTGAGAAAGACTTTATTTATCTTTTATTCTCTTATCTTATAAAAGATAACTTTGCCAACTACAGTATCCTTGATTAGCTGTTTTTATCTTTCAGCAAATTGAATATGTCATCCCATTCTCTCCTGGCCTGTAAGGTTTCCAGTGAGAAATCTGCTAGTATTCTAATAGGTTTACTTCTAAGGGAATAGATGTTTTTCTCTTGCTGTTTTGATATTCTCTCTTTGTCTTCACTTTTGACACGTTGATTATAATGTACCATGAAGAAGGCATGTTTGATTGTATCAGTTTGCGGATTTCTGAATTTCTTGTATCTCAATGTCTAAATCTCTTGCTAGACTTGGAAAGTTTTCTGCTATTATTTTGTTAAATACGTTTTATAATTATTTTGTTTATTTCTTTACCTTCAGGGACAATGAAAATTTAAATATGTGGTTATTTTACGGTGTTTCATAAAACACCTAAAAGTCTGCATGTTGTGGTCAATGGCAATAGCAGTGGGGGGTCTAACCTTTGGGAACCAATTGGTATTTACCCGTGTTAGCAGTGGCTGCAATGAGCAAGGTTGGCCAGTTTCCGGACCCACAGAAGCATGTGCAGTTGAGTGCCCACCGTTATGGTAGCAATAGTTTGGGTGGGCCTGATCTCAGTCCCTTAAGAGGAATGCTTGGGTGCCAACAGTAGTGGACTGGGCAGGGAAGTCCCCAGGCCCTTGAACAGCATGAGAATGTAAAGCAGGGCTTGGTGGGCCCGTCCTCTGGCACCCCAGTGATGTGGATAGGCACTGACTGCGGTAGGCAAAAGCAGAATGAACCCAAGACCCACGGCAGAATGCTTGGGTGAGTGTGGCAGCAGCAGTGGCTGCACTGTGGACTTACTTCTGGGGAGAAGAGGTGTGCTTTCAGGGACAACAGTCATAGGCAGGCAGCTGAGGAGCATGCACTTCACTCATATTTCAACCCTGGATGTGACAGCTTGTAGTGACGGCTACTGCTAGTTGCAGAGTTTGTCTTCAGAGTGCATGAAAATGTGAAGTGACATCATTCCTGAGGAAACAGGGTCTTTGCCAAAAGCTCATGCTTCAGCCCTGGATGCAGCATCCAGCCGTGGTGGTAGCTGAACGTGGGGAATCTCTGAAGGCTCTAGAGAAGTGGGGATGCAAGCACTGTTGCACCTCCAGGCAGGATGCAGTTTGGTGGAGGCTGGGCTCTAAATATGCTGCCTGTCAGTAGCTGCTTAGCTCAGAATATGTTCAACGCAGTGTGAGCTCCCTGTCTGGAGCAATGTTTTCACACTGCCTCCATACAACTCCTTATGCTAGTCTTACGGACTGCAAGGGTCTAGGGGCTTTCCCATGCCCAGAATGCAAGAGTCCATGGTGGAAATGTGAAGCTCTATGGGTCACTAACTTATCCTTGACTGCACTAGAGAACCTCTCCAGGCTACTGCATGATCCCAGACAAGCAGACTGCCACGTTTCCCTCTCCCTCCTTGTTTTAGGTGTCTCCTGTAACTTCTCTGTTGAATTCCAGTGTTCTTTCTTACATTATGTATTTGCATTTCAGTTATCTACTCACTATTTTGGTTCACTTTTGTGGAGGATAAGAATACTGGGTGCTTTTAATCCACCTTCTTTTTTTTGTTTTTTGTTTTTTGGTGGTTTTTTTTTTTTTTTTTTTTTTTTTTTTTTTTTTTGGACTTTTAGTAGAGATGAGGTTTCACCGTGTTAGCCAGGATGGTCTCAATCTCCTGACCTTGTGATCCCCCCCAGTCAGCCTCCCAAAGTGCTGGGATTACAGGCATGAGCCACCATGCCCAGTCCATTAATCCAACTTCTTGAACGTACTTTCTGAGGTTTACCTTTATTTATTTTTATTCCAGACTGATTTCCCTTAGACTTTGCAGATGTGTATTAATATTTCTTTCTTTCCTTTTTTTTTTTTTTTTTTAAGAGACAGATTCTTATTCTGTCACCCAAGCTGGAATACAGTGGTGTGATCTCGGCTCACTGCAACCTCTGTGTCCTGAGCTCAGATGATTCTTGTGCCTTAGCCTCCTGAGTAGGTGGGACTACAGGTACACACCACCACACCCAGATAATTTTTTGTATTTTTAGTAGAGACAGGGTTTCCCCATGTTGCCCAGGATGGTCATGAACTCCTGAGCTCAGGCAATCTGCCCGCCTCAGCCTCCCAAAGTGCTAGGATTATAGGTGTTAGCCACTGCTCCTGGCCAGTATTTGTTAGTTTACTCTTAAAATTCCTAAATAATTCCAAATCTCTCTTGGGATTATTTTTCCCATCCTTCTGGTAATATCTTGCCTACATTAAACTTAAATTCCTTTTACCATAAGTTTACAATAAAAAAAAATCTAACCTCTGTAAATAGAATCATTCTCCATCAATAGAACTATGTTCTCCTTTTTTCTCAAGCCAGAGTTCAAAGAAACCAATGACAACGTCATTGTAAGATTTGAAAGTGAGAAATACGAGATTGCAAATTACACTCTGCCATTCCCTATCCTATGCTGTCAGAAACATCAACCAATCCATCAGAATTCTTTCCTGTGCTGAGTTCAAGAGTTTTTTTTATAAATTCATCTCAATATAGCACTTTATATAGCATCTCAATTAATGGTTTATTATTATTTTTTCCTTAATCATTTTACTTAACTCTTACAACAAACCAAGGAGTTAGGTGTTACTAATCCCATTTTACTAATGAGGACGCTAAAATCTAGATAGGATTGTAACGTATCCAAGGTTATGCTGTTAGCAGTAGGTGATTACAAGATTCCAGTCTAGGTTTGTCTGGTTCCAAGGCCCATGCTGTTAAAACTGTGCTGCCTGTGGTGGTATGGCCTGATTTGCTGGCCTGATTTGTTGGCCATGGGAGTGTCAGGAAGCCACATATTAAAGAACTCTCCCTTGAGGTGTTGTAGGAAGAGCCCCAATGATCAGGTGAACTCCTTGCTCTTTCTGAAGCAGCCAAATGTGTGTAAAACTGTCCTATATAAGTTCGACGAAGAAGTTCATTTATAGAACACATCCTTGCTCTAGAAATATGTCATTATAGAGCACAGAGATACATTGCCTATGTATTATCCCACACTAAGAAACAAACCATATTGATTCAAACCAACGACCTATTAGGCTGAATTCAAATTATTTGCCGAAAGCAAACAAGTAATTTTCACTTACATACGGAATTTTTGTAACATGTTGATGCATGTGTCACCACCTGCAAAACACAGTGCTTTTTCAGAGTATCCAGTTTAATTAAGGAACTTCACTAAGATGAGGCATTATCCAAATAGTTGTATCCATCTGTTATTGTGGAGAGAGGGAAGGAAGGGGAAAATTCAGAGATAACATGCCGACCTTACCATGCAACTAAGGATAAATGTTTTCTGCTTTCAGAGCATTATCCAGTATTCTTTTTAAAAGATAGGTCTGCCTATTAGCTAGTTGGCAATGCCCTTTGTCTCCCACCAAGAAGACATCTGAAAGGCTGTTTCTGCAGGAAATGCCAGGAAGGCTTTCTCGTCTTGCCTACAGCCAATAGGTGTTATAAGTCTCACCCATGATCTTGTCTATGCTTATGTGACAATATCTAATGAGACAGAAAGATCCAGTCAGTCCAATATACCACTGATTTTTAAGATGACCCCAAACAGGGAAAACAGAAGTTAAAGATCACTGCCAGTTACAAGATAATTAATTTTAAATAGTTTTATTACAATGACAAATTAAAATTCAAGAAAGTCAAGATTTGGATCACACCTGGGTTTGAGTCTTGGCTCCACCAGCTATTGGTTTTGTAACATTCAGTAAGTCATTTAACAGCTCTAGGTCTCAAATTCTCATTCTATGAAGTGTGAATAATGCCTAAGTCTCAGGATTATTGTAAAAAATAAACAGATGAGTTCAAAGTATGCAAGGGGATTAACATACTGCCTGGAGCAAAGCGAATACTCAGAAAAAAATCAACTTTCATCTCCTTCCCTTTTCTGAGAGTCAGAATTTCATATTTTTTTCACACCCTCAATTGCATATGCTTTGTGCCCTGTAAGTTCAAGTATTCAAGGCAATATATTTCCACTAATTTCCTAACAGAGTACATATTACTTTTTACACTTAATGTTGAATGCACATAACCACAGCCTTAAGCAAATGATTTCTGTTGCCAGATATTAAGGTGGAATACAATTATTCGAGACTGATTAATTTTCATTGAGTTCCTACTATGTGGCAGTTGATTTGCAAAGCACTAGGCGAAGAATAAAAAGAATAAGACATACTTTCTGCCCGTGAGGCATTCACAATCTAGCAGAAAAGGATTAAGCTAACTAAACCATGTACCCCATAAAGTTATATAAAAGGGAAGGTGGGACACAGAGGCTTGATCAAGAAATAAATCTTGAGAAAGGTAATGTTTCATAAGGGCCTTGGGTAGTAAGTCAAATTTTAATAGGAAGAAAGGACAGTAAGGACATGTTGGACAAAAATCTTGGAAACCGACTAGAAAGGACCTAGAATGGCAACATTTAAGTATTTAATATTTTGAGTGGCAAGAATTCAATGAGGCATATAAAGCAGGAGAGTTACAGCACTGTATCAATAGAATTAACTGATAAAATAAAAACTAGTCTGCACTTAGCCAACCATACCCAAGGTTCTATTTAGCTACCATTAGTGTGCTTAGTGTGCCAGCTTTTTTTCTATTCAATTGTAAATGTATGTGGGTGCACACACACTATAAATACATTTCTCTGCATGACGTACATATGCAAATACTTATATAGGAGTGGCAGAGTCAAGAGCTAGGAGTAACCTTTTCTTAGCAAAACAAAAATTTTATTGTTGAAAACCATAAAAAATTATAGTCTAGGGAAATTCTCTAAGAGCATACAGGAATTAAAGAAACATTCACTGGAAAAAATCTACTAAGTCTCAGTAAGAACAGTGAGATTCTATAGTATTTGGGTCATGACTCACTTCCTTTCTGCCCCCTTCAGACCAGCATGCAAAAAACTATATTGCAAATTGGTATAGCCAAAAACACAGGGCTCCCTTTTCTGATCCCCTCCCCAACCCCAGCTTTCATCTATGGAGCTCTGCAATGCTGCCTGAGGATCTTTATTATTATTATTGTTATTGTTATTGTTGTTGTTAAAAAGCATGGGGAACTCTGTGACTAAGAGAAGTATCTGAAATAATGAATATCTTAGTGGTGAGAAATTATGAGAGGCTAGAAGCTCCATGATACAAAACATGATGCAATAGAGGGAAACATTCAGAGCTTTAATAGAGAGAACAAGGGAAAGAGATATCTAAGAAGAGTACTCCTGGAATCATACTCAACCCCAGGAGTCAAGAAGATTGCCCATATACAATGAGCTTTGCTCACTCAGAAGTAATCAGAACAGGATATGGACAGACTTGAAGGTGTTTTCAAAACCACACACAGACCAGTTCAAAGGACACATCCCTAATGGCACAAATACTTAAATTCAACTTCTTACCAAACACTCACTGGCGATCTTCTCTGACACAAGTGTGACTCCTAGGAAACTATGTTTAGAAGTAAATCATAGCCACTACTGGTAATCTGAAAGAGTATGCATGCCCAGTGCTGTGCCCTCAAAACTGCAATAAGAAGAGTAACCTCCAAGGTCTTGGTCCCAAGCCGAATTCAGATTTAAACAAAAAACAAACAAAAAAAACCCATGTAAACACACTGAACAGTAGTAGTAGTCTGTAAGCTACATATATATTCAACATATCAACAGAGAGAGGAAAGATCTTAACGGCTGAGAGAGTTTAATCATAACAATTGACTAATAAGTGGCTTATGCTGACTAAGACCGAGCTATAAGTAGCCAAGCTACAAGATTAAAACAAATAAACCAGAAAACAAACAAACAAACAAACAAAAAACAAAAAAAGAAAAGAAAGAACATCTGACCAGGCACATAAGAGACTGCATGCTAAAAAGTAATGGATTACAGCCATGTTACTAAATCAACGAAAAACAGTCAAATAACAATTACTCCTTCCTCTAGCAGATCTATATTCAGATTTGTTATACTATCTAAAATAAGCTGTTTTCAATAAAAAGTTAGGAGACATGCAAAGAATGTGAATGTAATACATACACAGGGAAAACAGTCAATAGAAGCCGACTTTGAAAAGGTACATAATATAAACACGTTAAAAAAACTAATGGAAATAATGCATCAAAAATATGATAAAGTAATATACACTATTTAAATAAAAACAAATGAAAATTCTCCAGTTAAAAGGTAGAATAACCAAAATAGATCTCAACAGATTTGAGCTGGCAGAAAATAGTCGTTGTCTTGAGGACAAGTCAATAGAGATTACAAAATAATAACAGGCCATCAAAACATATAAAGAAAAAATTGACAGATTTAAAGGGAGAAATAAGCAGCTCTACAATAATAGTTGGAGATTTAATATCCTACTCTCTATCATGTATAGAACATTTAGTCTCAAAATAAGTAAGAAAATAGAGGTCTTAAAGAACACAATAAACCAAGTAGTTTTAACAGACATACAGAACAGTCTACTCAAAACAGAATACTAATTCTTCTCAAGAGCACATGGAACATTTTCCAAGATAGACTGTGTGGGGGCCTACAAATGAAGTCTCAGTAGCTGTGAAAAGATAGCTATCAAACAAAAATTCATCTCTTACCATGACAGATGAAGTTAGAAATCAGTAGCAGAAGGAAAACAAGAAAATTCATAAATTTGTGGAAATTACAAAACACACTCAAATAACAAATGAATTAAAAAAGAAATCACAAGGAAAACTGAAAAATATTTAAGATAAATGAAAATAAAAACATAACATACCAACATTTATGGGGCATAGTGAAGGCCACATTAAGAAGAAAATTTATAGCTATAACGCATTAAAAAGTTAATCAAAAATGTTTTAAATCAGCAGATTAACTTTACAACTTAAGGTACTAGAAAAAGAAACAAATTAAACACAAAGGTAGCAGAAGGAAGGAAATAATAGAAAAGCAAAGATAAATGGGATAGAGAATAAAATAATAATAGAGAAATGCAACAAAACTAAAAGTTGGCTCTTTGGACAGATCAAGTTTGACAAACCTTTAACTAAATAAAAAAAAAGAGAAAAAGCGGGGCAGAAAAGACTCAAATTACAAAAATAAAAAATGAAAGACATCACTACTGATTTTATAGAAATAAAAGGATTATGAGACAGTACTATGAGCAGTTGCATGCCAACAATTGGATAACTACATGAAATTCTTATAAACTCGAAAGCTACCAAGACTAAACCATGAAGAAATAGAAAATTTAAATAGAACCATATAATGAGTAAGAAAATAAAATAAATAATAAAAAACACCCAACAAAGTAAATCCCTGGATCTGAAGGCCTCACTGGTGAATTCTGCCTAATCTTTAAAGATTAATTAATGGCAATTTCTTTTCAAAGTTTTCCAAAAAATATTGAAGAGGAGAGAAAACTTCCTAACTCACTTCATGAGACAAGTATTACCCTGATGCCAAAACCAGAAAAACACAATTGAAGAAGAGAAAATTACAGACCAAAATCACTAATAAACATAGATGCAAATATTTTCAACAGTATACTAGAAAACTGAATTCAACAGCATATTAAAAAATTACTCACTTGGAAAGCAAGGTTCAAAGTATACAAACCAATCAATGAAATATACCACATTAAGGAAATGAAAGAGAAAATACTATGATTATCTCAATTGATGCAGAAAAAGCATTTAACATAATTCAAATTTATTTCATGACTGAAAAAAGACAAAGTAGAAATAGAAGGCAATTACCTCTACATATAAAAGCCATATATAAAAACCCCATGACAAACATCATATTACTAGTATTATTTAAAAATTGAAAGCTTTCCCTTTAAGACCAAGAATATATTTTTCTCCTTAGAAAACCAAAAAACTGGGCCATGCGTGGTGGCTCACGCCTGTAATCCCAGCACTTTGGGAGGCCGAGACAGGAAAATGCTTGAACCGGGACCCGGGAGATGGAGGTTGCAGTGAGCTGAAATCACACCACTGCACTCTAGCCTGGTGTCCTGGGGTACAGAGCGAGACTCTGTCTCAAAAAAAAAAAAAAAAAAAAAAAAAAAGGAAAGAAGAGAAAAGAAAACCAAAAATGTACTTATTGATTGATTCTTTAGAGGTTTTTCTTTTTATAAATTGATACACAATAATTGTACATATTTATGGTGTACAGAGGGACGTTTTGATACACACAATGTGTAGTCATTGGATCAGAGTAATCACCATATTCATTATCTCAAACATATATCATTTGTGGTGGGAACATCAAATAACCTCCTTCTGGCTATTTTAAACTATAAGATATATTATTGTCAACTATAGTCATCATACAGTGATATAGAACACTACAACTTATTTCTCCTATCTAGCTGTAATTTTGTATTCTTTAACAAATCTCTCCCTATTTCTCCATTTCCCCTATTATTTTCAGCTTACAATACTCTTTGTTATACTTTTTATTTCTATGAGATCAACATTTTCTAGTTTGTGCTTATGAATGGGAATATTTCTCACTTCTATTTAACATAGTACTGGAAGTCCTAGTCAGAGAACTTAAACAAGAAAAATAAATTGAAAAATTCAATCAGAAAAGAAGAAATAAAATTATTTGTGTTTGTAGATGATGTGACTTCATATGTAGAAAACTCCAAAAATTCTATATAAATATATACACAAAATACTCTTAGAATTTAAATGAATTTAGCAAAGAATCAAGATATAAAGTTCAAACACAAAATCAGTTGCATTTTTATATACGAATAATAAACCATCTAAAAATTAAGAAAATATTTTCATTTGCAATACCACTACAAATTATAAAATACTTAAGAATTAACCAAACCAAGGAAGTAAAAGACTTGTACAATGAAAATTATAAAACATTAACCAATAAAATTAAGGAAGACATCAATAAATGAAAAAATATCTCACATTCTGGATTAGGGCTTAGCATTGTTAAAATTTCAATAGTACACAAAGTGACCTACAGATTTAATGCAATCTCTATCAAAATGTAAGGTCAGTTTAACATCCAAAAGTTAATTTATGTGATATGCCATGTCAATACAATAAAGAAAAACTATATGCTCATCTCAATAAATCCAGAAAAAGTATTTGACAGAAATACAATACCAAACAAACAAACAAAACTAGGAATAGAAGCCTCACCCTGTTAAAAGGGATTTGCAAAACATTCCACAACTACCATCATACCTCATGGTGAAAGACAATTCTTTTCTCCTAAGATCATGAAAATCATAAGGATATTCATTCTTGCCACTTCTAACGTTGTACTGGGGGTGCTGGTCAGGGCAAGTAGGCGAGAATAAGAAAGAGAAAGTATCCAGATAGGAAAAGAAAAAATAGAACTCCTTATATTTTCAATTACCTAATTTTATACATGTGTGTGTATACACATATAAACATACGCACTTTGTTATGAGCATTATAAAAACTGAAATTAAGAAAACAATTGCATTTATAATAGCATTAAAAACCCAGAATACTTAGTTATATGTTCAATAAAGGACAAAACTTGTATACTGAAAACTAAAAAACATAGGAAGTAATTAATTATTTGTATTTACCTTATTATTTCCCTGATCATTCTTACCACCAGAGAGATCGAAGACTTAATGGGCAGTTTGCTTCTTCAGTGATGTGCTTATTCGTATGCGTTGTTCAATATTCTTCTGTTATTCTTCAATAACAATGTCTGTTATTTTCTTATTCAGGCAATGGAACTCCTTTTAGAGATATAAACACTTTTCTTATGAATGTTGTAAATATTTTCTCCTGACAAATCATTTGTCCCTTCATTTCATTTAATTTTATTCACTTTTCCACTTTTTCTCCCGTATTTGTTCTGTTTCAGGCACTCAGTCTCTTAGATGTTCTCTAAACATTAAGAATTTGCACTGACTGTTCTCTTTGCCTAGAATGCTTTTTTCTGGATTCTCATTCCTCACTCTCTCCAAGTCTTTGTCACATGTCACCTTCTGAATGAGGCCTACACTAACCACTTTATTTAATTTCAGCACAATCCCACTGCCGCAAGAGCCAGGCCAGATCATCTTTACTCTGCCTTTTTTTTTATAGCACTTAAAACCTTCTAAAATAATATATCATTTATTTATTTTCATGTTTTTATTTCTTGTTTTTCTGGTAAATTTAAAATTAATAAGAGCAAATATTTGTTTGTTTTGTTCCTCATATATCCCAAAATTTTTGAACAGTTAGTACATGTTAGGGGCTTATAAATATTTGCTGAATTATATAATTTATAATCACTTCTTCCAAATAAGTTTTTAATGTTTAATGTTATCAAATCTAGAAGAGATATCTTTAAGAATAAGTATATCTTTATCTTGTGTTGTCAAGATAAGCTACACTAAGATTAAGAACATCTTCTCCTTTATTTTTATTATGCTTTTATAAGAATTATTGTTGATTTACACTTACGTTTTGACTTGAACTAGATTATAATTTGGGTAAGATAGAAACTCTAAAAGCTCTTTCATTTTAAAACCTAATTGTCTTAACAGTAATTATAGAACAGTCGATTCTGTACCCACAGATAATTAGCGTGACCTTTAGAATATGCTAAATCTCATTTGTATTGCTTTCTGAAATTTATTCTTTTTCACTCTGCAATAACTTTACTTAAAAGAGTTTTACACCTGAAATTATAATAAATTTATAGCTGTATTTGGGTGAAATTGACCCATATTTTCTAGTTGAGTTAATATTTGCTAATTTCTAGAAAAATTAATCCCCTATATTCAATCTGTTTATTCCTTCACAAACTACTATGACCAGACATTGAATCTCCTCGATATATATTCTATACCACGTTAAGTTCCTTTCATAACACGTACTTTTATTTTTTAATGTCCTTGAGACTTCCACTTAATTATTCAAGTTTATCTTTCATTGTGTCCAACTGCCCAAAACTTTACTGATATTTTTAAACATTTCATACATACGGAGAAGTACATAAATGTATATGCAGAATTTAAAGAGTATTTTTAAATGAACTTCTGTGATAATTTCATCTAGAAGAGAAAATGGAACATTTTTCCATGTATTTTTGAAAAATGTATTCTGAAATAATTTTACTAACTGTATATTCTGATATGTGCTATTATACTCAACTATTTAGTGTTGCTTCTTCATGTAACTTTCTGAGTTTACATTTCATTTGATACTTTTGCAAATATGCTAGGTAATGTTTACAGTTTCTTGTTCCATACATGCATTTTTTCCAGTCTTCTAATGCTTCAAACATAAATTATAATTATTTTATAATAGATACTTTAATAATTCTTATATTTGGCCGGGCACGTTGGCTCAAGCCTGTAATCCCAGCACTTTGGGAGGCCGAGACGGGTTGATCACAAGGTCAGGAGATCGAGAGCATCCTGGCTAACACGGTGAAACCCTGTCTCTACCAAAAATACAAAAAAATTAGCTGGGCATTGTGGCGGGGGCCTGTAGTCCCAGCTACTCGAAGGCTGAAGCAGGAGAATGTTGTGAACCCAGGAGACGGAGGTTGCAGTGAGCCGAGATCGTGCCGCTGCACTCCAGCCTGGGTGACAAAGCGAGACTCCGTCTCAAAATAAATAAATAAATAAATAAATATATAAATAATTTGAGATGAAGACATAATATTGAATTATACAGGTAGGCCCAAGGTAATGTCAAGGGTCCTTATCACAGGAGGGCAGTAGCATCACATTCAGAGAAGAAAGTATCATCATGGGAGTAAAGATGACAGGAAATGAGAAACAGGTCATGATCTAATAAATTCATCCCGCCTCCAATATGGAAAAGGCAAGAAAACAGATTTTCCACTAGAACCTCTTGAAGAAATGCAGCCCTGCTGACCCCTTTATTTTTGGAATTCCTAACCTCTATAATTATAAGATGATAAATGTGGGTTGTTTTAAGTCACTACATTTGGGGTAATTAGTTACAGTAACAATAGAATACTAATACAGTTATTTTAGTAATTTCTTAATTATGGTACCTTTTCAGTACGTGCTTGGTTATTTTTCATTGTGAGGCATATGTTTGGTTTTTTTCCAGAAATTACTTGTGAGACTTCTTCATAACGAGGTTGAAGGTGAGTTTCTCTGGAGAGCATTTGCTTATATCAGGGCTTATGGGTTCTGCAAATACCAGTCTACTGTAAAGTATTTTCATGTTGTGTCTGTATTTTTGGACCAACAAATAAATTGCCTTGCTTATGTTTTCATATCTTCTTTTTTTATACTGTAAGTTTTTCTCCTATTTATAACAACAAAGATGTGAGGATAAAAATAAGACTTCTTTTTAATGTCCTCACATTGGTTGTTGGTTGTTTAAAGTGTAGAGCATCAGTATGTTACCAAGACACCAGGGGCTCGGTCTGGGTTCTGCTGCCTCCCACACAAAAGGACAATGACGGAGACAATGAATATTGCCAAGGAAGAAGCTTTAATCAGGTGCTGCAGCTGAGGAGATGGGAGCTCAGTCTCAAATCTAAACCCCTGACTGACTAAAACTAGGGATATATAGCAGGGAAGAAATAAAACAATGTGTAAGAAAACAAAAAGCAGGGAGGGCAAGCAAGCAATCATGATGAAAAGGTGTTTGGTCATTGTCTGATGTGGTGATGTGTGAGATTCAGTTGTTTGATACTTTTTTTTTTTTTTTTTGAGATGGAGTCTTGCTCTGTCTTTTAGGTGGTAGTGCAATGGCGTAATCTCGACTCACTGCAACCTCTGCCTCCCAACTTCAAGCGATTCTCCTGCCTCAGCCTCCCGAGTAGCTGGGATTACAGGCGCCAGCCACCACGCCCAGCTAATTTTTGTATTTTTTAGTAGAGATGGGGTTAAGCCATGTTGGCCAGGCTGGTCTTGAACTCCTGACCTCAGGTGATCCACCTGCCTTGGCCTCCCAAAGTGCTGGGATTACAGGTGTAAGCCACCACTTCTAGCCGATATTTTTTTGGGGGGGAGGCCTGAAAGTTCTTTTCTGAGGAGAGAACTCCTATAAAACAAATATAACTTTCAAGCTTTAAGGCCATAAGGGGTTAATTTCAATCTGTATCCAAAAAAATCCATGTAGGACTATCAGTTTCAAGTACAGCACGATAGATAGATGGAATTACCCTCTATGGCAGACTGCCTTCTACAGTGAGATAACCGAAAACTGTTAGTAAGAAGGCTTTCATTTGTGTTACTTGCGAGAAGAGGAGGAAGGTGTTTAGGAATTCATGCATTTATCTTTTAGTATTCTTATTTTTATCTTGCTCTTGCCTTGTGGTTGCTAGGCTTTTCTGTCCTTTAGTTGTTGTTATTGCAATTTCATCTGCTTTTTATCCTCCTTACACCATTATAAAAAACCCAATGTTTGAAGAAACCAGTTTGAAGTCATATCAAAAGAGACATGGTAGCTGCATATTGTATAGATTTTATAGGTACCTGAGAATATTACATTATCATTAACCTTAAACAAATGCCACAGGAAGACAGTATATTGCTTGCTGGAAAATAAAGCTAAGGGTGTGCTATGATGAATTTCATATTCATACTTTGTTTAAAGGCAGATGCTTGCATGATTTGGAGTTTTTCCAGGCTTAAAGACTATAAACTTTATCAAGAATCTCAACCAAAGACAGTTGTTTCCTCCATTCCATCTGTGCAGCAGCAAGACGTTACACAAAAATCCAAGCCAGAGATGGTAATTATGATAAGGATATATTGGTACACTAATGAACATCAGTTATCATTATAAATTTAATTATTTACTATTATTAGTAACTGATGTATTGTCCTGTAAAATAAGTACTATTACAGATATTTTAAAGAAAGAATGAGAAACGTCATTTGTTAAATAACGATTTGACTTCTGTACCACAGAAAAATTGATTGGAAGTTACTTTTTAAAATTTTTACTTTTTATTTATCTTCATATATAATAATGATTACTTGTTTATTTCTGCATAATTAAGTATCTGAAATTATGTACCTGGATCCCAGAGTAGTCTTTGTTAAAGTAGCCTGGTTTCATATCAAAGTATGAGGCTCTCTTTATGTGACATGGACCATGTTATAAGCCAGACCACCTTAAATAAGTGGATAAAGATCCCTCAAGATTTGTTTTAACTCATTCATTCATTCAATCAGCAAACACCGAGTATAAGGCACTTACCTAAATGCCCAATATACATCAACGAACAGAGAAGATGAAGTTATTTTACCTCCTGGAACTTATAGTCTGGCAAATAATTTATTATAAATACATAATATACAAAAGTGATAAGTGTTATGATGGAAACCTTAGAGTATGATAAGAAAGATTAGGGGCGCTTTGATTTGGCAGTTTTAAATCGGTGATCATGGTGGGGCTTCTGAGAAGTGTTATCTGAGTAGAAACTTAAAGGAGTCACGGAGTTAGCCATGTGGATATCTGGAGGAAGAGCACCGTATGCAGAGGAAACAGACAGTAAATAGGCCCTGAAGCAGAAGCATGCCTGGCATAATTGGAGAATAGTGAAGAAGCCAGGTTTTTCTGAGTAGAGTGGAAAAAAAAAAAAACGGAAAGGATAGAGTAGTAGGAGTTGATATCACAGAGAAATTGGAAGGACAGATCATGAAGGACTTTATGGGTCATTATGTGAATGTGGGCTATTTCATGAAAAAAATCGGGGAAAATTTTGAGTTGAACATTGAATTTAATCTAGCTTTTATTGTAAAAGGTTCCCTCTGGCTGCTGAGTGGAGGAGAAACCAAAGTTAAGAAAGGATAGGAAAAGTGCAACAGTGAGCTGGCTACTTTGTTACGCAGACAGGCAATGATGGTGGCTTGGTTTAGAGCCAGTGGTAGATAAATGCAGGACATATATCAAATCATCAAGTACATAAATTACTACAATTCTAGATTACATATTGGCCTCCTGACTTCCCAAGTGAATACTTTCATTTCAATATAATAACCAATCACTTTAACTTCAAAACCAAAAATAGTTAATGAAATCTTCATGTACTTCTAGTTATGAGTTCTAAAATGAATGGATGATATTTTCTTTCATTTCCATAGTAGTCATGGTTAAGGACTAAGGTGTAGGATAAAGTGAGAAAGCAAAGCAGGGTTAATGAGCTTCAGAAATGATAGCCCTGTTTGCTGGACCTGATTCAAAGTGGAAATGTAGAGGGGAGTGTTTGAGCATGGTGACTTCATGATTTAAAATTTAGAAAGCAGAAGGATTGATCTTTTCTCCTGTCAAAAATGCCAGAGAGAGTCGCACAATTTATTATTCTTCCTGTTGAGTAAGCAACACTGAAGAAAAGCAAGAAAGTAGGACTTTGCTAAAGCAAAGCAAGGGAAGGATGCTAGGCCACAATAAAGATTCAGTGATAACTTGCTTTACCGTGAATTCATCATGGACTTAGGTGTTTGCGAGACAGGGAGTCAAATACAGACTCTACCCTTTCTTTAGCCACATATGTCACCTTTAAAAAGTTAATTAATCTCACCAATTTTATATTCCTTATTTTTGAAATACATTTTGAATATCATCTAAAATTCATAACAATTTGGAATCATAATTATAATTTCATCCTCCTTATTACTAGCTATTATTGACTACTTTGTACGTCAATTGAAATAATATTGTATAAAATTAGATCTCACTGTCCTCTGTGCCCACTTTCCAAAAACAGGGAAAAGGTAACTAAGACAACCCACAGTGTACATCATGTATATTTTCTGGAACAAGAAAGAAAATGCCTAAAGAGGAAACTGAACAGTTGGTATCTTGTTAGAAGGGGATTTTTTTTTTTCCAGTCTCAACAATAACCTGATGCGGTTGCTAATATTTTCCACCTCAGCTTGTGTTTATTAAGATGATTTTAAAAGGCAATGAAGTGGAGAATGCATCAGGGTAAGTGGCTACATATTTTATTTAATTATCTGATGAAAAGGGCAAAACAGTGAGGAGAGCTCTTCTTTTGGTACATGCCAAAATAGACATACTCAGAATGGAATTCTGAACAAGCCTGCTCTCCACTTAACTAAGCCCTTCTCCCTGTCCCCACGTGGCTTACTTGACTGAAAAGAATTCACTAATAGAAACAGAGCACCTATGATACGCTCTGCATTGAGCCAGGTATTGTAAAGGAAGCACCAAGATGCCGCTTTTATAATACTGATGATGTAAGAACGGCAAATATGAATAACAGCAACAAACCTGAAAGATAAGAACTGTGTAATAACGTTCACAGTAACAGCTGTATGTTCTGTGTAAGGCACAGAACTAACACCACCTCGGAATAATAGGGAAGGGGCCTGGTGTGGTGGCTCACCCCTGTAGTACCAGCACTTTGGGTGGCTGAGGTGGGAGATGAGCCCAGGAGTTTGAGACCAGCCTGGGCAATATGGTGAAATCCTGTCTCTACAAAACACACAAACATTAGCTGGGCGTAGTGGCACACATCTGTAGCCCCAGTTACTTTGGGAGGCTGAGGTGGGAGGATGCCTTGAGCTCAAGAGATGGAGGTTGCAGTGAGCTGAGATTGTGCTGCTTCACTCCAGCCTCAGTGACATAGTGAATCTCAAAAATAAAACAAAAACAAAAAGAACGATTTATAATCTTTTATATATACCCAGTAATGGGATTGCTGGGTCAAATGGTATTTCTGTTTCTAGATCCTTGAGCAATCATCACAGCAGCACTGTTCACAATAGCAAAGATTTGGAACCAACCCAAATGCCCATCAATGATAGACTAGATAAAGAAACTGTGGCACATATACACCATGGAATACTATGCAGCCATAAAAAAGGATAAGTTCATGTCCTTTGCAGGGACATGGATGAAGCTGGAAACCATCATTCTCAGCAAACTAATACAGGAACAGAAAACAAAACACCACATGTTCTCACTTAGAAGTGGGAGTTGAACAATGAGAACACATGGACACAGGGAGGGGAACATCACACACTGGGGCCTGTTGGGGGTTGGGGGCTAGGGGAGGGATTGCATTAGGAGAAATACCTAACGGAGATGACGGGTTGATGGGTGCAGCAAACCACCATGGCACGTGTATACCTATGTAACAAACCTGAATGTTCTGCACATGTATCCCAAAACTTAAAGTATAATTAAAGGAAGGAAGGAAGGAAGGAAGGAAGGAAGGAAGGAAGGAAGGAAGGAAGGAAGGAAGGAAGGAAGGAAGGAAGGGAGGGAGGGAGGGAGGGAGGGAGGGGAAAAAGAAAGGAATAATAGGAAAGTCTTTATAGTAGAATGTGAGATTCAAGTCATATCTGGAAGAATAGGTAAGCTCTGGATATGTAGAAGAGAAAGGGATGCTGGACTTGGAGTCAGACAAACCTCTTTCACTCTCTGCTCCATTACAAGCTGCATGGCACTTAGAAAATTAATAAGTGCTAGGTTATTTCATTGCATATTGGAATTACAGTAGAATCTGTCATGTGTGATCACTGTGAGATTTCAAGAAGATGATGCATATGAAGTGCTTCACACAGAGCCTGTCATATAGCAAGTTCTCAGTAAATGGTGGGAATTGTTCTTGTTCCTTGTATTGTAACTATTATGATTAATTAAAGTATAACAACACTGACCTCAGGAGATTATTGTACAGGAAGACTTTTAACACTGTAACTGGTTTTTGGAGCGTATGCATCTGTAACTAGTTTGGGGGCATATGCATCTGGAGATGGGAATAAGGCATGCAATGTTGACGAAATAGTGAACACAAAAGCTTATGAGAGCTAAGCATAGAATTCAAGTCCAATTGAACAAAAAAAAGCAAGTTTCATACTGAAAGATGTTGGTTAAATGCTTTGAGATGAGAAAACTGGAAGCCTTTTGCTTTGGTTTAGATTAGCAATGTGTTTAATCATTTGTAGCAATTATATTATAATTATATAACGGCCCCCACCTGGAGTGTAGACAAAGATTCTGAACATACAAGGCTGTGCATCAGAGTGGAATGAGGCCATTATTTCCTTTGGGTAAGATTCATTTCTCCTGCACAAAAACACCCGGTGCTCTTTGTTTTTCAATTCAACATTTTTAGTGGAAATAATTTATGGTAATATAGGCAAATAGCACGGAGCATGTAAGGAACTGAAATAAATTTGAGTCTCAAATGAGAAACCTTGGAGTGTCGACAATAGCAAGACGGTCCTTTGGAAACAGCAGGTCTCATTATTTTTCCACACTGATCAACAAGGGATTTGGCTGTAAGGGGTGGTTAAGTGGCTGAAGTTTTAGTTTTGACTTCCTTCTCCTCTAGTGAGACAATTACTGTCAGGGTCAATTAGTCTTCACAAATTTGCAGATAAAGTTCTATGCCATTATCATTTAAGATATTGTTAAAGCAAGTCTCAAATACCACAAGTCTGTCAGCTCTATATGGGCATTAAGAGTATCTGACAACATTGTCTTGTGGTTTAGTTTCAATTTTTTTATTTTTTCCTTTCTTGGGTTTAAAGTCACCTGAAATTAAAATAAAAATTTAGGAAAGGTTTTGGCAAATTTTGAATCTTGAGATACATATCATTAATAAGGTTTAAACTCTAAGATGTTGAGCTAAAATAATTAATGTAAATATTATTTAGACAGAAATAAATCTTGATATTTAAGTGCAATTTTCACTTAATTTGCATTCATCTATAAGAGATTAATTCAACAAGTAAAAATGATTGATTTCAAGGAATTAGAACAATTGAAAGATGCATTTCTAAAATGCTACTAAATACATAATATTTCTTCAAACTATATTATCTTTTTTCAGATGGAGAAAAAAGTTTGTAAACTTTTCTGATTATTCTGATTCTGACTTAAGAAGCAAACAAAATAAAACATAAATACTATAAGTGTTGAAGTCCTCAGAATTCTGCACAAAAGAACAAAAATAATTTGAACACCATACATTTCCTCCTGCTAGGGTTGGACATTTGGTTTTATGAAGATTGTTTTCCAAATGCTTCGCACGATTAAGCGTGCAATATCGCTGCTCTGTTAGCATGGGATAAGGTGACTTCCATGTTTTATGAAACTCATTACCAACAACTCAGTGTGCACCTAAATAGCCTCTGAAGAAAAACAAACAATATACCCAATTGCTGTTTCTGTGGCCATAAATACAATGTTTAAAACTGGTGTGTGTCTTTGGGGAAACACATCTGAAATGGTTCATTGTCTAGTAGCAAATGTTTATGGATGGATTTTCTTCCTGCCTCCCTCACAGCATCCTATCAACATTAGGAGATACAAACTGAAAGAGACTTCAGAGGGAATACTCAAGCCTAGAAAGAATTGACAACCAGTATTTCTTACACGTACTTACTTTTTAGCAAGCTATAAAGGATGAGTATTTTAATGGTTGAGGAAGAAATACATGCCAACAATTCTATACCAAGAAATTCATTCTCTACCCTTGAGAAATACCATGAGGATGTGTTAAACTCAGTGGGGTTGTTGGTGTTGAAATAAATGAAGAAACAGAATCCCTCTGGTCTTATTGTTTCATCTCATGCAGCAAGAGGCCTTCAAAATCCTCTACATTGACATAGAGAAAAATATAATAAGGACGTGACATGTCAAAAGGGTCAAGCCTCAGAAATGAGAATTGGGCACATGTACCCTAGAACTTAAAGCATAATAATAATAAAAAATAAATTTAAAAAATACCTTATATTCACACAATGAAATGCTTTGTAGCGATTACTTTAAAATTGGACTGCTGATATATGCTGGCTTGAGTATTTTATAGATGGTACCTGTTCACTCAAAACTTTTAAATAACCAGATCTTCTATATCTTTACATTTTTATTTGCTTGGCACATAAGTAACCGAAAGTGATGTAGTATATTATGGCCATCATAACACTAAATGGTGCAGCTTTTTTGTAGATTTATTGACTATATTCTTTGTGTGTTTGGAGCTATTAGGTCCAAGCAAGATAAAATTATTCTATTTCTCTCAAGAATTGGATCTCTTTCATGCTATGACTACCTCTATTCCTAATGATGTTCCTTTCAAACATTTGTCTGGTAAAGATTTCTTTTTTTATGTTATTTTAACTGTTCAAACTTTATTTTGTGTATTACTTTCCTGTTATATTTATTCCTTGTACTTGTACCTTAATACTTGTCCTTGTGCTTTTAGGTGAATCTCTTAGAAGTAACACTAACTTTGATCTTTATTCCACTGTGATTATAGTTTTTGTCATCTACCTGGTGAATTTATTGTCTTTACTGGGATTATAGATAAGCTGAGATGTTTCTCACATCTTTGGTGGTTTTTGTTGTTGTTGTTGTTGTTCTACTTTATAATACACCCTTCATTCTTGCCTTCTTTTCAATAAATTGTTTTTAAATTTTGTCTCAATTTTTATCCTCTACTAACTTAGACATTTCTAAATATAGATCCCATTTTAAATGTTTAACTTCAATAAATATACATGTACATTTCACAAGTTCTAAAGTCAATCAGTATCTACCTTCCATTCAAATATGTTTACATGTTTGACTCTGCCAGCCTAACAACTTATTTTTTGGCCAAAACTTTACTTTTACAAGATTAATTAAGCATTATGTAATACTATTTTACGACATTATGTGTAAAACACAATAAATATTGTATTTTGTATTTATTGTATTGTAAATATGGGATACATGTGAACAAATATGGGATGCATATAAACAAATACTGTTTGTTCACATGTATCCCATATTTACCAATGTCTATATACATTTTACTCTTTGCAACTCAAACTTTCATTCTAATGTGATTTCTCTTCTGCTTGAAAGTTCTTAAATGAGGATCTATGGCTGTTAAACAGTCTAAGTTTCTTCGGTTTAATAATGCCTTTAGTTTGTCCTCATTCTTGAAAAACAGCTTATCTTTTCACAAAATTTTAGATTGACAGATTCTGTCTTTCAAGAATTCGATTACTTTTTGAGTATTTAGTTGCTGAAGGCTGCAAGAAATAAAGTTATATTACTTTATGTGATTTTTTTAAACCAATATTGACTACAGCAGTCTTTATCATCAGATATATCAAATGTCTATCTTCTGACTCACAGTCCCTAAAGAAAATGCTTATAACTTTGATCTTCCATTTGTTAAAGAATTCTTAGAGGTCTAGAATATCTTAAAAACATAGAACCTATTTCATTCCACACAGTGTAGAGGCAATCTGAATGTGGAAAGCAGAGATGAGAAACAAACATCTATTAAATTACTTCTTGAGCTAGATATGATGGTACATACTTTATACACAAAATCTCACTGAATTCAAACAACAAATATTTGAGGTTGGTATTAGTGTTCTTGTTTCACAGGTGAGCGTCTAAGATTCTAAGCTGAGATGTGTTCTATTTTACCTGCTGGTTGTGACTCTGTAAGATCTTTGAAGGGAAGTGCACTGCCTTGTTCATCTTTCTATTCCCAGTTCAGTCTTTATTGCTGAGGGCAACCATTCTGATGCTTATGTCCAGGTCAAGGTAGTCAGTTGGTACAATTCTGAACGTGGCCTCTTTCCTCGCTCCCTCAAAAGAAGTGGAATGACTTATCTGCTTGCTAAATTTGGAACGAATAAATGGAACATGCTTAAATTTCTCTCCCCCACTTTTTTTCTTATATGGACATGAGTGGCTGCCCACAGAGATTAGGTGCTCTTTCCCTTTCTACCACACCTTCCCTCCTACCTGGTCTGTCTTTGAACACATGAGAGGCTGCCTTAGCCCAACACTATCATAGTGTGATAGGTAAGTTTGCCTAATTTGGGGATTTAATTAACAGGCCTATTTGTTTTTACACAAAACTAAATTGTTTAACTTGATTTTTATTAATCCAAATAGTGATATTTACATCTCCCACTTATCTTACATTTTATCTTATTTCTCATTTTATTTAAAATCTGGCGAGGGAAAAGGATACTGCTCAAAGACCACAATGCCAGTATAGTATGTTCTATAAAATGTATCAAGGCATTAGGTTAATAGATTCATAGGTACTTCCACTTCACTGAACAATTCCTTTCCTTTAGAATTCTCTGTTGTTGTATTAAAAAATAAACTAAGGATAACCCAAAATAGGTCTATATATAATATGCATTGAATGTTTATTGCTGAACATTAATGACTTTATATTTTTCCTTTTTTTAAAGAATTTCCATTTCTACAAATGCTTTTCCTTTTTTAGAAGGCCCATAATTAATAAGTTCATGACTTATTAATTATGAATTTTTAGGAATTAGAAAAAGGGTAGTGGTAGAATATTTCAGGAGGATTTTTTATGCTACTTGAATCATACCACATAGAATATCATCTAATCTACCCACAAATAAATTTAGCTCTCCTTTCACATTCAAAATTTCTCTTATCAATAGTTTGTAACATTCCAATTTCAGGAATACCTGAGATTACAAGAAAATAAGAACTTAATTAAATCCACACAGTATCCAGGTGGAAGAGAACCTTTATGTATCCATTGATTGCCAAACATTAATTGCCACAGACTATATTTTCAATAAATATTTGATGAATGAGAATCAGTAAATGAATTAAACTCATAAGTAAAATTCCATTTCATAAAACAAAAGACTTCTCAGGCACATCAGATAAAATCTAGGATTCAATCTTTTCTCTAAAAGAACTCTCAAGAGGAAGCTTAATCTGTAAAATAGGTCAGTATAATGCTCTACCTCTTTTCCTAAGCCTTCAGTGAAGATGAAGGTCGCTTTGCGAGGTGAAGTCAGCTGGACTTCCTGGGTCGAGTGGGGACTTGGAGAACTTTTCTTCCTTACAGGGGGATTGTAAAATGCACCAATCAGCACTCTGCAGCTAGGATTGTAAAACGCACCAATCAGTGCTCTGTAGCTAGCAAGGGGATTGTAAAATGCACCAATCAGCGCTCTGTAAAACGCACCCATCAGTAGGATCTTAAAAGCAGCCAATTGGACAGAGGGTTGAAAAAAGGGCACTCTAATAGGACAAAAATGGAACATGGGAGGGGACAAATAAGGGAATAAAAGCTGGCCACCCCAGCCAGCAGTGGCAACCCGCTCGGGTCCCCTTCCAGGCTGTGAAAGCTTTGTTTTTTCACTCTTCACAATAAATCTTGCTGCTGCTCACTCTTTGGGTCTGTGCCATCTTTAAGAGCTGTAACACTCACCGTGAACGTCCACGGCTCCATTCTTGAAGTCAGAGAGACTAGAAACCCACCGGAAGGAACCAACTCCAGACACAACTTCTGAGCTTCCAAATCTGTATTTATGGACAGAAAAAAATCTCAGTTCCTGACAGAAGTTACTGCCTATGGCCAAGCATAATGAGTAGCAGGAACTTTGCTGGTATCTTGTTCTTCTCACCCTGGTCCAGTGATTGTGCTTGTTCAACCTTCATTCCTCCATGATGTTAGTGGTCAAGCCCCCCAGGATATTTTAGCCAGAATGGTTCTTTATGTATGCTATTAAAATGGCATTACAAATGACTTCAGGAAACTTCTCTTTGACTTCTCTTTGTTCTATTCATTCTCAGCTAGCTGAACTAGAATAATACTTTTAAAGGAATCCCCAGACATAAGACCTAGTTAAAGCCTTTTGTAAACAAGAGTAAGAAGGGAGATGAAGAATGATTGTTTTTTCCTGTTCTGTGTATGAACTCTAGAAAGAGAGACATTTGCCATTTGGACTAGGGCATTCAAGTCTGGTCTTGGACTATTTAGAATAATAAAGAAAACTCCAAGTTCTGTCAGAATAAACCACATATATTATAATTAAACACAGACCTCCTTAGTAAGTTTTCTATTACATTATTTTCCCTCTCCCACCCCAAGGATCCAGGCTGTCACGGAGGTGTGTTTACACAAGAGATACAATAGATGGAAAGGAACTTAAAGCACAACTATAATTTTAGAGTTCGTAAAATATTACAAATCCATGTATTTTGAGTTAAACAAAGACCAGAATGTTTTCTGGTTTCAGTGACATAGGATGCATCACATGAGCCATGAAAACCTCCAAAAATTCTTTCAGACAAATGAAATTTGTCTTAAGTTATGTTCTTTTGGACTCAATAGTCACGGCTCCGGGAAAATAGATCCTAGTGATACCAGAGTTCTGGAAAGGGAAGAGTATGGTTCCTTTAAATGATATGGAAGGGGGAAAGGGAAGTACTGTGTAGAGGTGAATGTGGTCCCTGGCTAGGGCTCCACTGCATGGACCCAGGTGAGGAAAGGCACTCCTGCTTTGGAGCCCAAATGTTGCATTTTCCAAGACCACCTTAGCCTGGACTGACAAAAACTTGAGACCTGCAGGACACGGTGGCTCATGCCTGTGATATCAGCACTTTGGGAGGCTGAGGTGGTGGATTATGTGAGGTCATGAGTTCGAGACCAGACTGGCCAACATGGTGAATCACCGTCTCTACTAAAAAAAAAAAAAAAAAAAACATTAGCCAGGGGTGGTGGTGCATGTCTGTAATCCCAGCTACTCATGAGGCAGAGGCGGGGGAATCTCTTGAACCCGAGAGGCAGAGGTTGCAGTGAGCCAAGAATGCACCATTGCACTCCAGCCTGGGCAACAAGAGTGAAACTCTGTCTCAAAACAAAAACAAACAAACAAACAAAAACTTGAGACCTTAGCGAGCAGACACACAAGAGGCTGGACGTCAAGAAGAGCGGATCCGCGAAAGAAGGCACAGAGGCAGCTGGAGGTGGAGAGAAGCACATCAGCGGAGGAACACACAGGCCACTGCACTTCTAGAGAAACCCACGGACAGGCAGGGCACACCAGCAGGCCACCGACTGGCAGAACAACGTGGAGTTTGGCCAGGGTAGCCAAAGAAGAGTCTGGGCTACCGACGGCGCACTCCAGGGGAAAGCCATCTCCCTTCTAGGTGCCCCATCTGCTGAAAGCTACTCCACTCAATAAAACCTTGCACTCATTCTCCAAGCGCAGGTGTGATCCGATTCTTCCAGTATGCCAAGGCAAGAACCCAGGATACAGAAAGCCCTCTGTGGTTGCAACAATAAGAGAGTCAAATTGAGCTAACACAAGCCACCTATAGGCAAACTAAAAGAGCGCCCTGTAACACATGACCACTGGGGCTTCAGAAGGCTTAAACATTCACCCCTAGACACTGCCTTGGGGTCGGAGCCCCACAGCCTGCCCATCTATATACTCCCCTGGAAGTCCCAGCAGCGGGGCACTGAAGAAGTGAGCCACACCTCCATCGCACGTCCTGTGAGGGGGACAAGGGAACTTTTCCCATTTCACTAGTTAGTTGTAACGATGTCCATAGCAATACCTCTGACGCTACAATCATTGACTATCCAGGGAAATCTGGAGTCCTCTGGCAATATGAGAAGATGGTCCTGGTCTCAATTTCTTCTGAGACTGGATTGCTACCATGACTCTTGTCACTTGGGGGAGTAGGCTATGCATAATATCACCTTAGTTCAAAAGGATACATTTTGATACTTACAACCTTTCACAATCCTTTTTTATTAAAAAACAAGATACATATTGAGGGTGGCTCCAATGGGAATAAAATAGATTTTCTGGACATTATCTCTTAAGTGACAGGAAGATATCTGAAGATGTAAAATTTGCTTAATCAGTTTTTTGCCTGTGTCTCCAGGGCTAGCCACTGAAATATGTGTACCTCTAGCACCCTGAATAAATCCAACAATCTCTCCCAACCCCATCACTATAAATAAACCACATCCCATAATAAACATCATGAGCATTTACAGATAGTAATAGGGAAGTGAGATCACTGAGGACTTGGTCTCCATTTTAAAATGATTTGCCCTTGGTATTCTCTAATTATATTATTTCATGTTCTCCATGCACCTTTTCTAGTTACCCTTAAACATTGGAAATTTCCCAGATGGATCTTGGTTTTACTCAATTATTTGGTGTGATAAGTAATATTTGGGTCCTTCCCATAAAGAGGAGGTGAGTAGCATACTATACAAATTTTGTATTTCAACTAGCAAGAAGAAGAAAACAAAGCATTACAAGAAAACTGAGTGAAAACTGTTATTGTGGTTAACAAATAATAAAGATGGCAGAATACCATATCTACTCATGCCTGACCCTAGATATAAAAGGAGAATTGTTAATCAAATTTGGCTAGCCTGCACTACCGTGCCACTTCAGTGGTATTGTGTAGAATATCTAATTCCAGTTGGAGCAGCTTTTACTGCCTGCCTTTTCCCTCAGCTTCTTTGACTATATCACAATTTTAGAAGATATTTTCTGTCTTTACCTATGATCAGAATCATATATAACAATGTTTTGCATAATTAATTCCTTGCATGAAGTAAACAACGGTTTTGCAAACTCTATTTTGATTTTTTTACTTACCCTCTAAATTAGGGAATATTTCGCAAATCCACACGGGTATGTGACATTGTCCATGTACTTATATGGATTTTCAATATTGAGAAAGACATTTTGCACACTAGAAAATATCTGTAAGACCAAGAGATGTTAATTTTAGGTTTTTAAATATCGAATTTGACATAATAAAATAGAGAGGAAACACTCAAACAAAGGTAGCCTGTGGGTTTTATAGAGAGAGAGCGCTCCTTTTGCATTCAGGTAAGTGCAGCTCATTGTTGCAGGCGGAAGAATGGCTTCCACAAAGATGCCCATATCCACATTTTCAGAAACTATAAATATGTTCTGATATATGGCAAAGGGGATTTAAGACTGCAGATGGATTTAAGGTGGCTAATCAGTTAACTTTAAAATAGGAAGATTATACTAGATTATTATCTATGTGTGCCCAAAGTAATCCAAGGGCTAGAAAAAGGTGGAAGAGGGAGAGAGAACAGTCACTGCTAAGAGTGATACAGCATGAGAAAGACTTTACTAGCTATTGCTGGGTTTGACGATGGAAAGAAGCCACAAGCCAAGTAAAGTAGGCAGCCTTTAGAAGTTGGAAAAAGTACGAAAAATTTATTTTCCCCTAGAAGGAACAATCCAGAAGGAACACAGCCCTGCTATACCTTGATTTAGTCCAATGAGACCCATTTCAGATTTTTTACTTCCAAAACTGTACGATAATAAATATGTGCTGTTTTTAGCAACCAAGTTTACAGTAGTTTGTTACGGCACATTTGGAAATTAATACAATATCCTCATACATATGTTTTTATAGGAATTGACAGTATTTCAACTTCTCCTTAAGGCTTCCGGATATGTAATTAAAATGACAAAGTTCAACTGCTTCTATAAAGCCTAAGGCTTTATTGCTTCGATTATTGTTTATTTTCTTAGTACCATTTAACATCACTTGAAACGATTTTATGTGTTTATTTATTGCTGTTTCCTTTAGTACAAAGTAAGTTGCATGAGAGCAGGCTTTTAAGCTACACTGCTCATTGGGTACAAAGCCTAGAAAAGTACCTATCACATATTGGATATTCCATATATGTTGATTAAATGAATGATGAATACATGAGTGAATGATAGGTCTTCAGTAGCAATGAATATTTGAGTGAAATACATCAATAAATTAAAGCTTTTCTTCTCATTTTCCTAAAGTATGTGAGTAAGAATACATGTTATGTTTAATGCTTCCTGATGAAGTTAACCTTAATTATTTTTCATTGCATTGCATTTTTTGCCTCAAGAATAAATTTGTTTTCTTTATTGATTTGCATATTCAGTATTCATATATACTAACCCATGCCTCTGCAGTCACTCTGTAGATTTAGACTGATCATTTTTCTCTTGTTACTCCCAACAAATCCCTTAGGGAATTTTTAATGTAAGCACAGCTGGAAATATGTGCAGTCAAGGTTTTATGCCCAAGAATACAGTGACCCTTTGTTGAATGAGGATTTTCTACAACTGATTTTTTCTTGTGAAATGTCTCCTATTTTAGCAAGTTGCTATAACCTCCTACCTCCCCTATCCTAGTCATCTCCTGGAGACAATGTCTGAGCTCCTGGAATATCCTGCCTGATAATATTCCCATAAGCCTGAGGCCTTGGGCCATGCTATGGCAATTTGACCACATAAGTTTATCCTAACAGTATGATTTATAGTGAATACCTGATTTTACTCTTGAGGCTACAGTCTGGTGGGTGAAGTCAGTCACAGAAACACTGAATGTGTGCATGACTGACAACCAGTAAAAACCCTGGTGACCAAAGCTGGGGGGAGCTTCCCTGATGGCCAATACTTTGCATGTGTTGTCCCACATTGCTGCTGGGAGAGATATGTGCATCCCCATGGGACTCCACTGGAGAGAAAAGCTTGTAGCTTGGTTTCTCCTGGCCTTCACCCCATGGGCCTTTTCCCTTTGCCGATTCTAATCTCTACATCTGTTCTCTGTAATAAACAATAACTATTAGTATAGCAGCTTTTCTGAATCACGTGAATTGTTTCATTCAATCATCAAGTCTTAGGAGGGTCTTATGGACCCTCCTGACCCAATCCATTAATTTGTTTATTCCTCATGATAACCCAATGAACTTGGTTTGAGCTTTTACTTTCGTCTCAGAGATGAGGAAACTAAGAGTTATTTTGCCAAAGGTGAAGCTAATCTAGCAAAAACAGAAAATAAATAAGAAATAATTATTTCTTTATATTTGAATATTTAAATATTTCTACCTTTTAAGATAACAATCAAATACAGGCATACCTTAGAGACACTTTGTGTTTGATTTCAGACCACTGAAATAAAGCAAATACCACAATAAAACAAGTTACAAATATTTTGTCGTTTTCCAGTGCATATAAAAGTTATGTTTACACTATGGTGTTGACTATTGTGTGCAATAGCATTATGTCTAAAATGTATATATACGTTAATTAAAAAATGCTTTGTTGCTAAAAATGTTAATAATTACCAGAGCCTTTAGCCAGCTATAATCTCTTTGCTGGTGGAGGATCTTGTCATAATGTTGATGAATGGTGACGGATCAGGATAATGGTTGCTGAAGGCAGGGTTGGTTGAGACAATTTCTTAAAATAAAACAATGAAGTTTGCCACATCAGTTGATTATTTCACGAAAGATTTCTCTGTAACATGCAATGCTGTTTGATAGCATTTTATTGTTAAAACTGCTATAAACAGATGTACTGTCATCCAGTCTTTGTTGTTTCATTTATAGAGCACAGGCAGAATAAATTTAGCACAATTCTTAAGGGTCCTAGGATTTCTGAATGTTAAATGAGCATTTACTTTAACTTAAGGTTACCAGCTGCCTTGACCCCTAACAAGAGGGTCAGCCTATCCTTTGAGGCTTTGAAGCCGGACATTAACTTCTCCTCTTTATCTATGAAAGTCCTAGATGGCATCTTCTTCCAATAGAAGGCTATTTTGTCTATACTGAAAATCTGTTGTTTAGTGTTGCCACCTTCATCAATTATCTTAGCTAGATCTTCAGGATAACTTGCTGTAGCTTCTACAAGAGTACTTACTGCTTCACCTTGTACTTTTATGGTTATGGAAACATTTTCTTTCCTTAAACTTCATGAACCAACCTCTGCTATTAATATTCAGAGATATTAATATCAACCTCTGCTGTTAATTATTGGAATATAATATTCAAACTATTCTTCTGTAGCTTCTTTATCTTTCTCAGCCTTCATAGAATTGAAGAACTGAGGAACAGAATTGTTAGAGCTTTGCTCTAAATTAGTCTCTGACTTAAGGGAATGTTGTGGATGGTTTGATCTATCCAGACCACTAAAACTTTATCCATGTCAACAATCAGGCGGTTTCACTTTCGTATCATTCATGTGTTCACTAGAGTAGCAATATACTCATTGATTACTTAGATTTATAGCTACTTAATGATATAGCTTATTGGAACAACTCGTCTGGGCAAGAGACATTTCTTTTTTAGTCCTCTTTTATTTGTATCATTCATGTGTTCACTAGAGTAGCACTTTTACTTTCCTTCAAGAATTTCTCCTTTGCACCCACAACTTGGCTAACCATTTGGTGTCAAGGGGCCTAGCTTTCAGCCTATTGCAGTTTTTGGCATGCCTTCCTAACTAAGTTTGATCATTTCTAGCTTTTGATCTAGAGTGAGATATGTGTGACTCTTCCTTTCACTTGAACACTAGAGGCTATTGTAGGGTTATATTAACTGGCCTAATTTCAATATTGCTCTTGCTCATGAAATAGAGGGGTCCCGGGAGATGGAGGGAGATGGGGGAATAACTGGTTGGTAGAACAGTCGTAACACACACATTAATTAAGTACATTGTTTTATATTGACACACTTTGTGGCACTTCAAGACAGTTACAAAAGTAACATCAAAGGTTACAGGCCAGGTGCGGTGGCTCACACCTGTCATCCCAGCACTTTGGGAAGCCGAGGCAGGTGGATCACTTGGACTCAGGAGTTCCAGACTGGCCTGGGCAACATGGCGAAACTGTGTCTCCACAAAAAATATGAAGATTAGCCAGGTGTGGTGGCATATTGTGAGAATTTCCATGATTGACACAGAGACAGGAAGTGAGCAGATGCTGCTGAAAAGTGGCTTTGGTAGATTTGCTTGTTGCAGGGTCGCCACAAATCTTCAATTTGTTAACAATGCAATATCTGCCATACATAATAAAATGAAGTATGACCGTATATAGATTGGAATGTGAAATAAAAGAGGACTAAAAAGAAATTTCTCTTGCCCAGACGAGTTGTTCCAACAAGCTCTATTAAGTAGCTATAAATCTAAGTAATCAACAAGTATATTGTTACTATGTGGACAAGACATAAGTGCCAAAGCATCTAGCTGCAGCTTAACAGATCCTTAACCAAGCCCACATACAAACTGTGTTTTTAGCAATTATGTTAGAAACTATTTAGCCATCTGCTTTCTTTCTTTCCATACTGCTGATTTTATTGTGGGAAGCATTGTTCAGTATTTACAGATACCACAAAACATTCTAAATAATTTAAACATGAAAAGATTCCATATAAGATCTTTAGAAGGATTAGGTAAATAGGTTAGAGATGGAGATTCCAGGAACACCACCACAGACCTCAATTAGCAAAAGGGTTGCTTCTTCTGCCGTGGAGAGAAGGTCAGGAATTCGAAAAGACACCACCACTTCTGCTGGCTGTACCACATCCGTGGGCTGTGATCTCGGAATCATGAGGCTGCCACCAAGAAGTCGTGATGTCCCATGTCTTAAATCTCAGCAGTCACAAAGCTGAGGACTCCACACAAGAAATCCTCTATAGTTTCTGCAGAAAAAGCAAAAGAGAGAGCGAGATAAATGTTTTTAAGACTGTGCTGGATAGGAGAAAAGCTAAAAGCAGCAAAATTGTGACCACTATCTTATCATTCACTTCAGCTTTTCAAAGTTCACAGATCACTTCTGATGGTGAAATATAAATGGGATTGTAGCCTGGCTGCAATCAATGTTCCTTACCTCTCTGAGTACTGAAAAATAAACTAGAAGAAAGTTGGAGCGGATGAGTGAGTCAATCCAGAATATATACTTACCTCCCCTCCTATGCCCTTAAAGATTAGTTATGTTGCCGGGCACGGTGCCTCACCCCTATAATTCCAGCACTTTGGGATGCCAAGGCAAGCAGATCATGAGGTCAGGAGTTTGAGACCAGCCTGGCCAACATGGTGAAACCCCATCTCTACTATAAATACAAAAATTAGCCAGGTGTGGTGGCACTGGCCTGTAGTCCCAGCTACTCAGGAGGCTGAGGCAGGAGAATCATTTGAACCCAGGAGGTGGAGGTTGCAGTGAGTCAAGATCGTGCCACTGCATTCCAGCCTGGGCAACAGAGCAACACTCTGTCTCAAAAGAAGAAGAAGAAAAAAAAAAGATTAGTTACGTTTTGCTAGGAAGAGTGAACAGTTAATTTATAAGGTCAAAAAAATGCATAGATGCTGTGACTCTACTCTAATGAGCACCCCTCTCTCTTCACTCCAATTTAAGACTAAAAAGAAAATTCCTGATTCTTACCTGCTACTTTCTGAACTATTCTGAATTATTTTCAAGAATTGCCCTTCTACCTTTGCATTAATCCAAAACTTTGCTTCCAATCTCATTTTAAGACCTTTTATAAAAGCTTTCTTGATAATCCCTTCAAAACAGCAGTAGTTTTATTTTATTATTTGAATTCCTAATTCCCCAGCAGGCTATGGTAAACCTTTCCATGCTTAATTAAAAGAACTTGACTTAGTCTGTTCTAAAATCATTTCAAATATGTTAAGCCCGTCCTCTCTATTTAGATAATAAAATTTTAAAAGACTATATCATATATTGATTCCTCCTTTCAGATCCCAGAGAAACAGTTGCTTAGATACTTAAATTAATAAGCAGATTTCATTTATTTGGATAAGGTAGCACCTTTTGGAAGTATCTCTAATTCTTTTATTTCAACATACAGGCTAAATAAATGGCCTACAAGAGGCGTTCTTCTGACACAGCAGTTCAGAATACCTCCACCCAGCTTCATAATTTTGCTTAACCGCTGAGCAACATTCAACTTCCTAACGGAATAAAAAAATCAGTTATTTCACTCAATTTCCTTTATCTCTTGCAAAGCTGAAGCAAAAAATAAATAAAATATGTGTCCACTCTCTTATTCATTTTTTCTCTAACGGATATCTTCCTTGCCTTTTCTATTTGATCTAAAATAAAAGTTGTGTTTATTATAATCATAATATATAATAATTATAAATATTTTGCAAAAACAGAAAGGTATAGATGATATGAAAATCATTAACAATCCAGAAAAAGCATTTTAAACTTGTAAGTATATAATCCTTTAGTATTTATTACACAATCAGTGGTAAATATAAAGTCATGTATAATTATTTTAAATACTTATTTTTCTTAAAGACAAGATTACAAACTTTTTTTTAAATCTTGTAGATTTTTTAAGTTTCAAAATTTACTTTTTTAATAATGTGTAACAATATTTGCATGCTAGCATTTATTTATTTAAAGGCATTAGAGACTGTTTCTATTGTCATATATTCTGATTAGACTAATTTGATTTTATAGACCAGACACTCAAAGCAAATATTACTGAGCTATTAACAGATGTATGGACTCCATGGAAAGTGAATTGCTACTTTCAAAGCAAATATTTTAGGTTCACAACTACATCCATACATCCTAAAAAGCAAATCTTTTGTTTTCTATTTTAATTTGAGCCTCTTTCAAAAAGGTTTTTATTAGATCAATCTAAGTAGATTACTTGATGCTGATGCTTCTGAAATTAGGTTGAAACCACTGTCTCCTTTCTTCTTCTTCTTCTTTTCTTTTTTTTTTTTTTGAGATGGAGTCTTGCTCTGTCACCCAGGCTGTGGTGCAGTGGCGAGATCTTGGCTCACTGCAAACTCTACCTCCCAGGTTCAAGCGATTCTCCTGCCTCAGCCTCCCGAGGAGCTGGGATTACAGGCACCTGCCACCATGCCCAGCTAATTTTTTTGTATTTTCAGTAGAGACGGGGTTTCACCATGTTGGTCAGGCTGGTCTTGAACTCCTGACTTCAGGTGATCCACCTGCCTTGGCCTCCCAAAGTGCTGGGATTACAGATGTGAGCCACTGCGTCCGGCCTCAGGACATTTTTTTAAAGCACTTTCCACAAAACAAAGACGGAACCCTTATAGTTAAACGCAAAACTGACATTTGGATCATGGCACAAGTGGAAGAGTGAATATTATAAATTTGTTCATTGATGAACAGACCAGGTGAAATAAAATGATTAAAGGAAGATGAGAGTTAGATCCTGTTGTTGCCATCCAGGCAACATGATACTGCATATATCATGACATGTACCAGTCATCTGAAAATCACTGTTATGTATCTGGGGATGAGTTGCTGTTGGTGGCAGAAGTGGTATCAGCAAAATACGTTCTTTTTTTTTTTCATTCTATCCACCCTATATGGAAGCATCATATTTTCTTTATTTTACTTACCTTATTTTCTAAGTAAAATTACCTTTTAAAACCATGATTTTTATGGTTTTATTGGAGAGAGAAACTGATTGTTCCATTTCTCCATTATGGAAGTTAGCAACTCTCTAGCCAGTATTTACAGAGAAAGGGCTTTGATTCTATTGATCAGAAGCCTATGTAAAGAATTTCTATTTTCTGTGAACCTGGGAAGAACAAGAGAAGACAAGATGAAATCACCAAAGAGAAAACAAATAATCTCTAAAAGATTAGTCTGGACAGAAACAACCTAAAGCAGAAAACAGCAAATATTCTACCATCTCTTCATAACCGTTAGTGTATATAGTGTGTATATGCCAGGGGCCGTTGGGAAATGAAGGTATTCTCTTGTTTTTCCCCCCATTATGTACTTCAAAGACAAGGGAAAGATAAACAAGTACTACAGGTAGAAACAAACACATTTTAAATGTCTTTGGAATTACCTTATCAGTGTTATTGTTTTATTTTGACTGAAATTTCAGTTCAATTTATATATTACAAATACATTTTATATTCCTAATTTTGAAAATAATGACACATTGCTTGAGGCGATTTTTTGAATTACTAATTATTTCTGTCAAGTTGGAAAATTCAGAGTTAATATTATATACTACATGACTTTACAACAACTTATTAGCTAAGTAATATAATTATCAATTTTTGAATACAAAACTTACGATACAAAGAAGTTCAGTATCTTACCAAAAGTCACACAGCTACTAAGGGATGGAAGCAATATTTATAACAACTCATTGTTAAAAATCTATATTAGGTCAAAAAAACACACACTTGCATGTCAAGAGTATATGCATGTATTCTATGGAGAAGCATGCCTTCAATATTCCAAAGAAGGTCCATGGTGGCCGGGCGCGGTGGCTCATTCCTATAATCCCAGCACTTCGAGAGGCCGAGGCGGGTGGATCACGAGGTCAGGAGTTCAAGACCAACCTCGCCAACATGGTGAAACCCCATCTCTACTAAAAATACCAAAAATAGTTGGGCTTGGTGGTAGGCACCTGTAATTCCAGCTACTTGGGAGACTGAAGCAGGAGAATAATTTATCGTTTGAACTTGGGAGGTGGAGGTTGCAGGGAGCCAAGATCATGCCCTTGCACTCCAGCCTGGGTGACAGGGCAAGACTCCATCTCAGAAAAAACAAACAAACAAAAAGAATAAGATGGTCCATAGCTACAGTTTCCACAGAACATGTACTGACAATTGAAAAAAAAAAATGCAGGATATGCAAGTAAACAGTGATCAAAGGTCAAAAGACAAAACAACAGCAAAATTAGAACCAAATACTGGTTTAACGAAAAACAAAAGAACATACATTTTTTAGTATGTTTAAGGTTATTAAAATAGTATCAAGTGAATGTATAAGAAGGATAGAATTTTAAAATTGAAAAAGGATATATGCAAAAAGTGAATACAATTTGTTGAAATTTAACATCATAAAATGGATTAGGTAGATTAACTAACACATTTATCACAACTAAAGGACATATTCGTGAACTGTAAGATAGGTCTGAAGAAATGTCTGACAATTATTATAAAAAGAGGAAAATATAGTAACTCATTTTACTAAGTATTAATATATTATCCAAGTTCTAGGATAGAATAGGATTAATGATTAATGAAGTGAGGTAATATTTTTTAAAAATGATAGCCCACAGCTAGTACAAGCAGCCAAGCAATGGACATAAAAGATACACAAATTGAGAAGGAAGAAACAAAACTGTTTTTGTTTACAAATGCCATGATTGTCTATGTAGAAAATCTAAAAACATCAAACAAAAAATACCTTCTAGAACTAATAAACAACAATAGGAAGGTTGCAGGATACAAGATTCGTATACAAAAGTCATTTACTTTCCTATATAAAGTACTAGCAATAAACAAATTTAAAATTAAAAACAAAATACCATTTATATTAGCAGCCCCAAAATGAAACAGGTCTAAATCTAACAAATATTTACAAGATCTGTATGAGAAAAACTATAAAACTCAGATTGGATGTAGAGGGATAAATAGGCGGAGCACAAAACATTTTTAGTGAAATACTGTGTATAATATAAGTTCAGAAATGAACTGAATAGGGAGACGTTTCATGTTTATGAATAGGAAGATTCAATATTGTCAAGATATCTGTGTGTCCCGACATGATCTATACATTAAGTGCAATCCCAATCGAAATCATATAAGTTATTTCATGTATAGTGGCAAACTGAGTCTAAAGTGTATAGAGAGAGGCAAAAGTCCTAGAATAGTCAACCCAGTAGTGAAGAAGAACAATGTTGAAGGGCTGATACTCCCTGACTTCAAGACTTACTATAAAAGCTATAGTAATCAAAAACATGTGTATGTTGGTGAAGTAAGACACAAGTAGATCAACAGAACTTACCAGAGAGCTCATAGACCCACGTAAACACAGTCAACTGCTCTTTGAGAAAGGAACAAAGGCAGCAGAATGGAGAAAAGATAGTCTTTTCAGCAAATGTTGTTAAAACAACTAAACATCTACATGCAAAAAAATAAATCTAGGCAGAGTTTATACCCTTAGCAAAATTAGCTCAAAGTGAGTCCTAGACCTAAATGTAAAATTAAAACTATAAAACTCTTAGAAGATAACATTAGAGAAAACCTAAATGATCATGCAAATTTTGATGACTTTTAGATACAACACTGTAACCACAATGCACCCATTCATTCAGAGCCACGTTGCAAATCACATAATCTAAGCATGTGCAGATGAATTGAGCATGCTCAATTGCAGTAAAGTTTTTTTCCCCAGTGACAACACAAAATACACCACACCTAAATGAAATAATTGATAAACTGAGCTTCATTAAAATTTAAAATGTCTGCCTTATGAAAGACAATGTCAAAAGAATAAGAAAATATGCTATAAACTAGAATAAAATATTCGCAGAAAAACATATCTGAGAAAGGACTGCTATCCAAAACATACAAAGAACTCCTAAAACAACTCAATCTTAAAATAGGCCAAAGATCTTACCAAAGAAGCTATACATATTGCAAATAAGCATATGCAAAGATGTTCCACATCATATGTCATCACGGAAATGCAAATAGGACAACAATAAGATACCACTACAAACCTATAGAATGGTCAAAATCCAGAACACTTACAACACCAAATGTTGGCAAGGGCGTGGAACAGCAGGAACTCTCATTCATTGCTGGTGGGAATGCAAAATGGTACAGCCTCTTTGGAAGACAGTTTGAAAGTTTCTTTCAAAACTAAACATCTTCTAATTATACTGTCCAGAAATTTCATTCTTTGGTATCTACTCAAAGGATTTAAAAGCATCCCCACACAAAAACCTTCACACAGATGTTTTATAACAGCTTTATTCACAATAGCCAAAATTTGGAAAGAACCAAGATATTTTTCAACAAGTGAATGCATCAATAAACTCCAGTAAATCCAGGAAATAAAACATAATTTGACATAAAAGGTAAATCAGTTATCAAGCCATGAAAATACATGGGAGGCTGGGTGTAGTGGCTCACGTCTGTAATCCCAGTATTTCAGGAGGCCGAGGCGGGTGGATCACCTGAGGTCAGGAGTTCAAGACCAGCCTGACCAACATGATGAAACCCCATCTCTATGAAAAATACAAAAATTAGCTGGGCATGGTGGGGCGCACCTGTAGTCCTAGCTACTCAGGAGGCTGAGACAGGAGCATCACTTGAACACAGGAGGCGGAGGTTGCAGTGAGCCAAGATCAGGCCACTGCACAGCCTGGGTGACAAAACTAGACTCTATCTCAAAAAAAAAATAAAATAAAATAAAATAAATAAAGACATGGAAAACTTAAATGCATATTACCAAGTGAAAGAAGCAAATGTGAAAAGGCTACATACACACTCTGTGACTTGCTAGTATATGACATTCTGAAAAAGACAAACTTTGAAGACAGTAAAAAAAATTTAGAGGTTGCTATGGGTGGGGGCAGGAGGAGGAGCACAGAGCATTTTTAGTGAAATACTGTGTGTGGTACTGTAATGTAATGGTTGCTATATGTCACCATACATGTGTCCAAACCCAGAGAATGTACAACACCAAGAGTGAACTCTAATATAAATTATGACTTTTGGGTGATTATGATCTGCTAAAGCATGTTCATCATTTGGAACAAATATACCACTCTGGTGGTGGATGTTGAAAATTGGAGAAGCTATGCATGTGTGGGGACAGGGAGTATATGGGAAGTCTCTATACCTTCCTCTCAATTTTGCTACTAGTCTAAAACTGCCCTGAAAAAAAGAGTCTTTTAAAACAAGTTATGACTAAGAAAGTTCTAGAACTGATGAAAAAATATGCAACTATGTATTCTGGGTTGTTAATAAACCCCAAGTAGAAGAAATAAAAATTCATAGCTAGACATACTGCAGGTAGCTTTGCAGAAAAAACATGTAGAAAAGCTCTTCAAATAATCCAGAAAGAAAAGACCCCCTCCCCACGCACACACATACACAAAATAACTGAAAAAAAAGAAAGACAATATTTTTGATCTGAGAAATGAAAACCCCTTTAAATTATCAGGTCTGGGGAAGCATTAGAATAAAACAGCAGTCGCGTTACTCCCCTTTGAGCTAAATAAGTATCTCTTGAAGCCACTTGGGATTTGGGCTAAGCCGTAAAATGCTATATGGACACCGTAACTCACACCCTATAGTTCAACAATGTATAGACAATCACTTATCAATATTATCTCTGTAAACCAGTGAAAATTCTGGTTAGACAACTTGGTTTCAGCCCTTTCTTGTTCTCTTTGGCTGACTTGCCAATAGCAACAACAAAATCAAAAGAGAGTGAAATAATATATTTAAATTGCTGAGAAAAATAACTGTCTAACGGGATTGTATACCCAATTTAGGCAAACTGTTCAAGAATAAGGATAAAATAAAGACAACTTCAAATTACTAAAAATAAGGAGTTTCCCATGAATATGCCCTTAGTAACTGAATTTCTTTCTAAAAAGAAAAACAAAAAACAAAACAAAACATACTCCAGAAAGAGAGATATGATGAGAAAGGGGAAAAATGTTCTGAAATTCAAGAACAAAATAGTAGTAAAACAAAATAAAAAATATGAGATCAATACAAACAAACATGGAGGGTATAATATATTGGCAGCAGACAGATACAGTAAAAATAGAATGTGACTAAAATATAGGTCTAGTGCTACTGGTACAAGAGACGAGCAGAGAAAGGCAGAAACAGCTCAGTTTCTTCATTAGTGAGACAAAGGTATTTATGACTTTCTATCCCAATGGTTTTCCTAGTGGTGAAGGAGACCATGGATGTGGTCCCAGTTAAAACCCAGAGGATACGATGAAAGTTCAAAGTATTTATGCTACGTTCGTCAGTTTCTAGGTGAAAATATATATATATATATTGAGCCTTTAAACAACTGCAACCTCCATGAATCATTTTTAAACAAATTCTGTATTCAGGGAAGACACACTTATTCTTGGTACTAGGGTTCAAAATGGAAAAATCAAATTAAAATCTTCAACAATTTAACCTCAACTGGTACAAAAGAATGACTCACCACATAGGCTGAAGGATAAAGGAAAGGGGAGTAAAATGATCAGCAGAAAGAATCAACAGAAATGAACATCTTTCATCAGAAAATGAAAATTTTAAAAAAAAGATGCTAAATCTTTCATTTTCTCCCCTAATGATTATAAAACAAATTTTACACTGAGACCTCGTCACTATTCTCTTATGGAAATGAAAATAAAATTTCTATAGTTGTAAACAGTGTCTTGGATAGCCTGATATTCTTTACAAAATAGGTGTACTGAGGCATCTGTTGTTGTTACTCACATAGCATTTTAAGGATAGCTCATAAATTAGCAGGGATATTTCAAAATAGGAAACTGGAGCACTGAACAAAAGCATCAGAAAACAGTAAGCTGTATCAGGCTCATGGAAGTATTTATGGTGAAGAAGTGGTTATGTGTGTGTTCATCTGACTAAAATTGGAGATGAAGCCGAGTGTCTCACTTTTCTATTTTATGTTATAAACTGTACTATGTCGTTGAGAATTTAAGAAGCTTAAAATGAATGTGTTGAGGAAGAAGAAGGATATGATGTTTTAATATCTAACATGCTACAGAAACCTGAAATGTGTTAAAATTACACATTACTCTTACCATCTGCTATGTTCATATAACGTCAAGTGACTATCAATTTTTTTCATACTTGAAATTGTTTTATCCTCCAGTGAGTTCTTGAAGGCAAGAAATAAAAGTGTTTATTGTTTCTTTGAAACTTACTGAAATTATAACTCCATGAATTGCTTTAAAATAAGTTGACATACAAACATATTTATTGGATCACTGCTTATAATAGCAAAAAAAAAAAAAAAAAAAAAAAAAAACCCATCCCAAAACAAAACAAAACATAAAATGACTTACATGTTCAAGAAAATGATGTAATATGTCTATACAATAAAATACCACATCGTCTCTGAGAAGAGTAAAATAATTTAATAAAATTTGATTTGAAGGATTGGTAAGTTGATAAGTGAAAAAAGTTGCAAAATAATAGATATTATACATGTGTACCAACATTGAGTTTATGTTTTGCAAACTTTTTTTAATTGCTTCCCCAGTGCCTGTTCATCTTCCCTTTTGCAATAATATCCTAAACATTATTTGAAGAAGACAGGAAGTGAGTGACCAAAGTCCTAAATTAGTCCCATACTCCTTTCCTATGGCGATTTGTTAACAAATGGACATATGACAAAATTCAGACTATATGTCTCTAAGAAGACTCAATTGTAGGATTATTGTTGGAAATATTAAATAAGTAAGTATTCTTTTTTTGACTAGATATAGAACATCTATATCTAGAGTAGATATGGTATTGCATATGGGTACTAATAGTAGCACTGCCCTGGGAACCGATAATAGTCATTTCACTCTCACAAAGTGAAAGTCTACAAAGAAGGGGCCAACCAGAGTAGAGCTAATAAATGGACAGAGCAAAACAGAGTCTGGACACCCATGTGAGTTACTGGACCGAACCTCAGCTCAAGTTAGTCTCTGTTCCCCACTTGGTTTCTGTTGACATCCTGGTGAGGAAGAATGGTGCCTCATTACAGGTGGGTAAGGATGGATGGGAGTTCAGGCTCCCATTAGTCCTCCGCTCTTGCCACCCTGGCTGGGAGAGGCAAGGCTGCCTCACATTGCTCCCCTCATGCTTCTGAATACAACAAGGAGGTAGGAAGTCAAGTATCCTGGAAAGTCATGAAAGGTTTCCCACGTAGCCTTTTCTGATGCCAATCCAACGGGGAAGAGGATGAACAGATTTTTACTGCTGAGTCGGGGTGGAAGTCCACGCTTCCCATGTGCTCTCCACCAGGGGGAGGAAAGTCTTCAGTCCCCACTTGGTCATCTCTGACACCACCCAGACAGGAAGGGGAGGGATGTTTCTTCATATCCTGGTAGAATGAAAGTCCAGGCTCCCGTTCACCTTCACTGAGAGTTTGAGGAGTGAGACCACACTTTCTTTTCCTGTAAAAGTTAAAGTATGGCACTTATTGTCTACATATTTTCTCTATTGCTAGGCTGCTCTTTTCTGATCTTTGAATGGACAGAATGGGATTTTCCTGGGGCTTTTTTACTCTCATTCATTGACATTTTGGGGTTAGTGACTTTTCCAGCACTGAGTCTGTGATAAATGAAGCAAAAGAAAACCAAGAAAATCTACTACCTGTTCCTTGTATCTAATGCTCTTGGCTGGTCTGTCTTCTTCTTTTTACCTACCATAGACTTCTTCTGTTGCTTTGTATATAATGTCCATGATTTTTAGCTATAATTAGCAAGAGGACAAGTGAAAACTGCATTTACACCCTGATGTGGAAGACCCTACTTAATATGATTTTACTTCTAAGTTTATTGGGGTAGTCTTCATTGTCCAGTTTGCCTTAATAATTTTTCCATTTGTCTTTGAGTGGCATGCATATTCTTTGGTTGTTGGCTGGAGTATTCTATACTGTCAATGGAACCAATTTCATTATAGTTTTGTTTAGACTTTCTGTATCCTTACAAAATTTTCTCTAAGGGTATAATTCAAACAGTCCCTCAATCAAACAATAGAACTAAGAAACTTAAGGATGTTGTTCTGTAGCAAAGGGATAAGGTAGAGAAGTTATTATCCTGAAGACATTTGTGGGTATGGCTTTTGCCTAATGAAGTAAATCCTATTAATACTCAAAGGTGATGCATCAAATCTTTGAGAAAAAATCATAGATGCAGAAACATAGCTTGGAGAAAAAGTGACAGAAACAGTACAAAATGAAAAGGACCTTTTGGAACCCTAAATATCGACAAGCCAGAAACAGGCTAAAGCAAATACTCATCCAAAAAGTCTGGGCTGCATTTCCTGGCAAAGGAAGGGTGACTTCGATGGCAAAAGTAATTGGCTACTGGGAAGAACAAAAAATTCTGAGGGTGGAGTTGAAAGTTCTGAAGAATCATTTCCAGGAAGTAACAGGACTGAGTTCTAATCAAGGAACTTCCTACATTTGCCTGGATGAATTTCAAAATTGCTATGGATCTGTGAATCTGTGCTTTACATTTTCTCCCTTTTGAAACTGGAGTCTATAGTGGTTAGCATCATTTTTTGCTGGGTGTACAGGAGCAGATACTGTATCTGTTTCACAGACTTGCAGGAAGAACTCTATTTAGGGAGCAGCACATAAGGAGCTTCATGTGGGAGATGCACCCTCATCTGGACTTCATTTAGGTAGGGTGATACTGCAGGTTTTTCTGACATGGTAATGGGCTAAGATTTGGTGAGGAACCGGGGGACATGGCAGGATGTGAGTGTATTTTGTATGTGGGAGAAACTTAGATCTTTTGGAGCCAGAGGGTAGACTCTGGTAACCAGCCTTTCGGACCTACTTTCCAGGCAGCCCCTCTCCACCACTGTGGTCTCTCTCGCTCTCTCTTCTCTCTCTCACTCTTTCTTCCTCTCTCTGTTGGCTCTTATTCTCAGGTAAAACTACATCATAAGCAGCATATGGAGAGCCCTTCATGGTAAGGAAATAAAGTCTCCTGCCAATGGCCAGACGAGTGAGCTTGGAAGTGGCACTTCCAGATAAGACAGCAGTCTCAATCAGCAGCTTAACTCCAAGCACAGAATTGATGCTGAGTCACAAGCACTCAGTTAAGCTGGTCTCAGCTTCCTGAGTCTAAGAACCTCTGTGAAATAATATTATTTTATTTGTTTTCATCTGCTCATTTTGGGGTAATTTGTTATACAGCAACAAATAATACACCAGACATTTTCAATTTCTATACCCAGAATAATATACAAAGAAGAGTGCAAGACTTTTGTCCGTATACTTATTTCTATGGGACTGTTTTTATGAGCGTTTTCAAAATAGATATGTGAATCCGCCCCTGAAACTGTCATTACATCTGTAAGTGTGGTTGTTTCCTGAGCAAAAGGCAAGCTTTCCCTAATTTGGTGGCATGATTCTTTGGGTAAGACATATGGTTACAGCAGAAGTCTGTGAGGTATTGAAAGCTATAGGCCAAACAGTTCTGTGGTTCTGTTTTGCCTCCGGGGACATTGGTAACTGAAAGAAGTGAAGGGCTAGTCTCTAAACTCGCTGTTGCCATGCAACACAGACCATTGGTTTTATCTTTTATTTTCTTATATTTTTGTCCATTACCTCTCAATTGCTGTGCTAAGCTTTAAAAAAAAAAAAAATCAGAAATCCTTCTACATAGGTGTTTGTCTGCTTTTCTTGACAAGCAATAATTTGAGGTTCATGTAAGGTGACTCATTTGAGGCAGCCCTTGTTGAATAGCCCAGTGATTTAAATGAGGTCTGTTGGAAATGGATCTTTGGTTCCAAATCAGTATGCCACTGCATTGTGACTTAGTTTACAGCACTTCTTCCTTTCTTGATTCTCTCTTTCTTTTTCTGAATTCCAATCAGAACAAGAACTAGGGCATATTTCATAGTTTACAATTAATTCTGATATCTTGAAAGGGTTTTAGAGTGAGGCTTTTTCCGCCTTTGTTTTAAAAGAGAGTAGAGATTGTTACCGTTACGCTTCATGTACTTTTATCAAAACAGAGAGCCTAACCTAAATTATCTTTCTGGCAGATATTTCAACAGGCTCTTTTTAATGTTCTACTTGGCAGCATTTGTTTTATGGACATACACTGCCCTCTATAAAGATGTACTGCTTATGTTTCCTGGGACAGAGAAATGGAAACAATCTCTATAAGGCACATACACCAAGAAAGTATTTATTTAATGCACTGTACTACCTTTTTAGAAAGGAAAATAGACGGCTAGCTATTGATTTTTGTTCTTGTTTGTGCTTTTTGTTTTTGTAATACAGTCTTTTAATAGCAATATTCTATCTTCTACTTTGCATCTTTTCTCCACATCTGGCTGTTCACCATTTATCTTCACAATAAATGGAAGAAAAACTTGTAAATCATTTAACCTTGTTTGCCTAATATCTTTCCTTGATATTATGTATTAGCTTGTGTTACATTAAAAGGCTTTTAATATTATAGACCAGGAAGTACTCGTTTAATTCAGTTTTCAGAAAGCAGAAGGGGCAGCTACTCTACATCTTAGAAACAGGGAATGGAGTGGTTGAATGTAACTGTGTAATTACATAGCTATGACATCACTATTATACTTTATTATGGAAAAGAAAACATGTTACACCATTAGGATATACCTCTTCCTGCCTCTTCTTTTCACTCCTAGCTCTCTTAGGAAAGAAACCTAGTTGCCTTTATTTCCATTGCAAACAGTGGTCAATATCGAAAGTTGGAAGATGTGGGCGTGGATGTCAAAAAAACTTAGTATTCCACTGTGGCACGGGTTTGTCCCTCCTTTCCGAGTAGTACTCCTACTGATAATCAGGATCAGAGAGAGAGAAGCCTTCTGGATAGGGTAGACTTCAGGGCACGGTTGTTGGAAGTTGTATTAGTCCGTCCTTGCATTACTATAAAGAAATACCCGAGACTAGGTAATTTATAAAAAAACAGAAGTTTAATTGACTGACAGTTCTTCAGGCTGTACAGGAAGCATAATGACTTCTGGGAGGCCTCAGGAAGCTTTAGATCACGAAGGAAGGTGAAGGAGAAGCAGGCACATCTTACGTGGCAGCAGCGGGAGGAAGAGAGAGAACTAGTGGGGTGGTGCTACTGGTGCTACTCACCTTTAAACAACCAGAGCTCATGAGAACTCACTCACCCTACAGTACAAAGGGGGATAATACTAAATCATTAACAAGAACTCTGCCCCCATGATCTAATCACCTCCCACTAAACCCCACCTTCAGCACTGGGGATTACAATACAACATGAGATATGGGTGGGAGCACAGATTCAAACCACATCAGCAGTTTTCACTCCACACTTTTCTCTGCCTGAGGCCCTTCCAGATATTTCACTAATGAAACAAAATACACCATGACTAAGTACATATTAATAGTCAAATCTATACTGTAAGGCATCTCCATGTTCTGGGAAACATTCTAAGAATACACAAGGCATATGCTATGTGTTAACTCCTCATAGGAATGAGGTAGGAGACCAGCAAGACTTACTTCCTGGTCTCAACAGGCTAAAAGGAAGAAGTCAGCTGGAACTAGCAAATGATGCCAAAGGCAACCTCTAGTTGTCCTAGCTGCTCATCAGGTAGGACACGCCCACCTGATGGTCCTAGCTGCTCATCAGGTAGGACACGCCCAAATGATGCCAAAGGCAACCTCTAGTTGTCCTAGCTGCCCATCAGGTGGACACGCCCACCAGCACCATGACAGTTTACAAATGCTGTGGCAACACCTGGAACTCCCTGCCACTTTTCTAGACGTTTCTGAATAACCCTCCCCTTAATTTGCAAGTAATTAAAAGTAGGTATAAATACTGCCAGCCAGGAGCCCCTATGCTCCTGCTCTGGGTGCGCTGCCTATGGTTTAGCCCTGATCCACAAGGACCAGGCACCGAGCTGCACACTGCTGCTTCTGCTAACTTGCTTTCTTCCACTGCTGGTTCACTCTTGAATTCTTTCCTAAGCAAAGCAAAGAACCCACCCATGCTAATCCCCACTTTTGGGGCTCACCTGCCCTGCATCAGGAACATCAATAAAAGAAGAATAATTCTGAATGCCAAAAAAATGCTACTGCTCCCTTTTCCTCAAACTGTCTGTGGTGAAAAGTGAGTGTTTGTTGTTTATTTTCAATTTACAGTTCATTGTATGTGGATTGAATTTAAAAAATGTAATTAAAAAATAGTAAAATAAAACACAAAGAAAAACAGAACATACAAGCCTGTTGATATGTTAAAGCTTTTAAACATTTTCTCTCAATGTTTGCATTTATTACAAACTCTTAGGAGTTTGTGGATTGGCATTGGTCCACAAAAGACACTTTGAGTAGCATGACAACTACTGCTCTGAAAAAGATGATGCAGCTGGGTGCGGTGACTCACGCTTGTAATCCCAGCACTTTGGGAGGCCGAGGCGAGCGGTTCACGAGGTCAGGAGATCGAGACTATCCTGGCTAACACAGTGAAACCCTGTCTCTACTAAAAATACAAAAAAAGAAAAAAGAAAAAGAAAATTAGCCGGGTGTAGTGGCGGGCGCCTGCAGTCCCAGCTACTCAGGAGGCTGAGGCAGGAGAATGGCGTGAACCCGGGAGGCGGTGCTTGCAATGAGCCGAGATCACGCCACTGCACTCCAGCCTGGGCGACAGATCGAGACTCCCTCAAAGAAAAAAACAAAACAACAACAACAACAACAACAAAAGATGATGCAGCTGGAGCCCCAAGTCGTTTTTTCACAAGGACATTTTTCCTCAATTTGTATTACAGCTCAATATTCTTGAAGCATGTTATATATTCCCACGAGTACTATTGGCTTACTACAGAAGGGACAACTAGGATCTTTTACGGCTGTGTGTGAAGTTGGAAAAAGCTTCCCATATAATTCTGATGGATTCTCCTTGTCCTACCTTAGAACCATTATGGTAAGAAATCACAAACACGTAATGAGATTCTATTCTGTATAAAGCCCTGTACTATACAACTATACACACAAAGACCGTGAGACAGACCTGAACACTATTCATCAATGTGAGAATGGGGATAGCAGTGGGACTCATGCAAAAATAACTAATGATTCAAAGTAATTCATAAAAAGTTAATTTGCACATTGGAAGTGCACAGATTAATTATAGTGTCATAGATTTAAATACCAGTTATACCACCTCCTAGTTTTTACATTTAGATTTATAATCTCAAATTTATAGGGTTTTATGAAAATGTAACTACACTGTTATGGAGGGTTAAACAAAAATAAACTTACGCTAGGGAAGGGGAGAAGTAGCATAAATACACTCCTTAGAAAAAGATTTTAAAAGATTAAATTATTTTATGTGACACCTCAGATATAACACCTAGCCTTACCTCCAAGGATGTGTGTTGTTCTGCCATATTTATATAAACATTGATAAAGAAAAGGTCAAATGTATAAGTGCCATTACGGATGAATGTGAGATTACATACATAAAGCAAGTAGTACAGGTGATGTCATATGGTATGTTTTCAAAACATGGTACCCATGTCTAATTTCATTTAAAGTTTTTCCACCAAGATTAACTAGGTGAGATGAGCTAATTTTATATCCATATAAAATAGCACATTGATAAAGCCCTGGTTGCAATTCCATAAATATTTTCTGATAGATCACTCATCACTTCTCATTTTACAAAGTTAGACTAAAAAGATATTTTAGCACAATTACCTTTCTCAAGATTTGCAAATATTTCTAACATAACTTCAGTTAAAAGAGTAATGACAGAGAAATGTAAGATGGCATAAAGTACTGACAGCCTAAAACAAAATGCAGCAAAATGGATGGAGCTGGAGGCCATAAATCTAAGCGAATTAACTCAGGAACAGAAAATCAAACCCTGCATGTTCTCACTTATAAGTGGGAGCTAAACATTGAGCACACATGGACATGAATATGGGCACAATAGACACTCAGGACTACTAGAGGGTGAGGGGAATGGTGAGTTGAAAAACTACCTATTGATTACTGTGCTCACTACCTGGGTAATGGGATCCACATCCCAAACCTCACCATCACACGACATTCCCAGGTAAGAAACCTTGACATATTCCCCTGCATCTAAGATAAAATTTGAAATTTAAGAACAAGAAATGAAAACAGGAAAAAAGTCTCAGAAACTTTAATAAAGCAAATGATAAATAGATTTGATTTTGATTTTTAAGGCATCCGTTTATTTCTAATATATTTGTATAATTATATATATTTCTAATGTTTTAAGTCAATTCTAGGTATATTTCAAAAGAAAAAAGAATTGAGAAACTAAAGATGTATGCTAAGAGAAGGAAGATTTTAGTACAGGCTTGTGATGTTCAAAATACCTCTCACATATTTTAAGTAATACAATTTATTCATATGACTGGCAATTGATCAGGGAAACAGTTATTCAATATCGACACATTTGGTACAACTTTCTTATTCTGGCCTCATAGCACAAAGAAGTAACATCTGATTATTAACTAAAAACAAGAAAGTACTGAACAGTATTCATTGTAAAAATGTATTTTTATTTCAAATAAAATTCATCTGCAAAAGTAATTTTTTTGAGGCTTTAAGGAAATTAACTACTTTGGCCAAGCTAGAGTTAAGTGTAGCTTCAGCTTTTGTTATCCCTGTTCCATAAGATCTAGATTTTGTTCATGTGGGTATAGTTAGAAAATGGGATCTTTTCTCGCACAGGGCACTTAAACAGAAATAGGTACTTGCTTAACAGTAAACATTTAGATGATGACCATAACAGAAGGTCAAAACTTGCTATGAAACTAGACTTTGGTATGACAGTCAGTCACTAGGAGAAAGAAGGGAATATTTACAAGAAATTCAAATATTTCCTTAAGTCCAGGATTATAGGTGGGTAGCTAAGAATGTTTGAATTCTACTTAAGAGACTACATTTAATAATTAAGTAATTTCTAGATGCACCACCACAGTTGCTCAGCTATAAATGTAAACTGGTGTGTACCTTTTATGGAATTTGAATAGTGAATCATCAGCAGTAGTCTTTCCCCCAAAGACTTTGTTTTGGGGAAAAAAAATCTTTGTTTATAACACATTCATATATAAAATCATTTAATGGGTCCCAGTTATTTGAAAAACCAGATAAAAATTTCCTTAGCATAGTTTATTTAGACTGTTTAAACGTGATTCACAAATCTCACTTTACATACACTCTGCTCCCATTCTTCCTTCTTGTGTACTGTCCTGGTGTCTGGGACTTCACTTGGAGAGGTAAATTGACCTCAAATGCCAACTTCATTTCTTTTTACTTATCTAATCTTAATATGTGTCCATCTGCAAACAATGTCTTCAGTACTTCTAACGTCTAAAATACGTTTGACAATGCAGGCAAAATTGCCATGTTCTATTTCTCTAAATAGAATGTCGCAAAGGCCATATTATGTACTTCTAAGTATCTCTCACAGATCTGAGCACAGTGCTATGTCTATAGTTAAGGCACTTTCACTTATCTCAAGAATACAGGGAAAGAAATAGAGAAATGGAAGTAATGAAGGGGTTTAGCAGTATTAAGAAAAGGGAAAGAAAAGAGGAAGTGAGAAAAAAACAGAACGCAAGAGAAGCAAAGGAACAAAGGATACAAAAAAAAAAGTAAAAACAAACTTACAAAAAACAGTATGTTAGAAAATAAAGAGTAGTCAACACCTCACACAAGAATAAGGTGCCTATTCCCACCACTTAGTAAAATCTTTATGAGTTAGAGGGTAGAGTACTCATAAGGGTCTTGTCTCAGTATTGGGGAGTTATTAGCACTAAACTAAACACATCTTAAAAACAAGTTGGGTACAGTGCTTCATGCCTGTAATCTCAGGACTTTAGGAGACTGAGGTGGGAGAATTGCTTGAGGCCCAGAGTTTGAGATTAGCCTGGGCAACATAGTGAGACCCCTTCTCTATAATAAATAAAAAATTAAAAAATACCCAGATGTGGTGGTGTGTGCCTGTGGTGCCAGCTGCTTGGGCAGATGATGCAGGAGGATTGCTTGAGCCTAGAAGTTTGAGGCTGCAGTGAGCTATGATCACACCCCTGCACTCCAGCCTGGACAATAGAGATTAGTGAACTTGAATATATAGCAACAGACAATGTACAAAATGTAACACAAACAGAAAAACAATTTAAAGAAGAAAAAGTGTATCAGAGAGCTGTGAGGCAACTTTAAGACACATTACATATAAAATTGCAGTCTTCAAAGGGAGGAAAGGAGCAGTAAAATATTTGAAGAAATAATGTCTCCACATTTTCCATAAAGCTCTATGAACCCTAAGCAGAAGAAACAGAAAGAAAACTCTATGAAAGCACTTCAGAAACAAATTACTCAAATCAGTGATAAAACTTTTAATGTTTAAGATTTTTTTTAATTTAAAAAAATGAGTTAATCATAGAGGAAAGAAAAGTTAAAAAAACAGGATTTATTCTCATAATCAATCTAAGCAAAAAGATAGTAGAGCATTATGTTTAAAGTACTGAAGCAAAACATCTAGCAACTAGAATTTTTAAAAGAGTTAACATAACTTTCCAAAAAAAAAAAAAAGAACCATGAAATTTATCAGACTTAGAAACACTGAAAAAAAATATTTTTTAACAAACCAGTCTTACAAGAGACATTAAAGGAAGCCCTGTGGGCAGAAAAATAAAAGATACCTAATGGAAATACAGAAATGCAAAAGGAGTAAGGAACACTAGAAATAGTAACAAGAAAAAATATATTATTGGTTTTCTTCTTACGTAAATTTCTTTACAAAGTAAATAACAAAATTTTACACTAAATAACAATGCTTTGAAGTTTTTGTACCACATAAAAGTAAAATGAATGACAACAATAACATAAAAGTGGGAATTGAGAAGTGAAACTATTTAATGTGAAATTCTTATACTTTGCAAGAAGAAATATAGTATCATTTGAAGACAATCTGTGAAGGGTCCAAATATATATTATGAACTCAGCAACTGCTAACTTTGCAAAAGAAAGAGTTACAGCTAAATCAACAATGGAGATAAAATAGATAAATTTAAATTTTTCTCCAGAAGAAAGCAAAAAAAAAAAAGCAACATGGAAACGAAGAACATATAAGACATATAGAAAAAAATAATGAGAAGAGAGATTTAAGCCTAACCATAATAATAATCATTAAATATAAATGGTCTAATTAGTCCAATTAAAAGTGAGAGGTTTTCAGATTAGATAGACCCATCTATAGCCTGCCTATGAGAAGCATTTTCTTGTAAAGACACAAATTAGTTAAAAGTTAAAGGATATAAAAAGCTGTATTGGTCGGGCATGATGGTTCATGCCTGTAATACCAGCACTTTGGGAGGCTGAGGCGGGTGGATCACTGGAGGTCAGGAATTCGAGACCAGCCTGGCCAACATGGTGAAACCCCATCTCTACTAAACATAAAACAATTAGATGAGGCGGGCAGATCACTGGAGGTCAGGAATTCGAACCAGCCTGGCCAATACGGTGAAACCCCGTCTCTACTAAAAATACAAAAATTGGCTGGACATGGTGGTGAGCGCCTATAATCCCAGCTACTCAGGAGGCTGAGATGGGAGAATTGTTTGAACCCAGGAGGCAGAAGTTGCAGTTAGCCCAGATCACACCATTGCACTCCAGCCTGGGCAACAGGGTGAGATTCTGTCTCAAAAAAAAAAAAAGCTGCATCTTACTAAAATTAATTAAAAGAACGTGGAAGTGACTATATAATATCAGATAAAGTATATTTTGGAGCAAAAAATGGTACCAGATATAATTACTTTATAAGAAAGATATCAGTTTTTCAAGAGGACATTACCATCCTGAACATTTTGTACCTAATAACAGAGCTTTTTAAAAACTGATAACATTTCAAAGAGAAAAAGACAAATTTATAATTATAGAAAGAGATTTCAATACCTCTCTGTATCCCCCCACTGTATTCCAGTAATGATAAAACAAGAATACTGAAAATCTTGAAGCATATAAAATTTTGAAGACATTTGATAAATATTGGATGGTGGAACAACTTTTTATTTTTACAATAAAAAATATTTTTTATTGTAAAAAATATATATATTTTTACAATATTTATTGTAAATTTCCAGCATTTCACTTGAGAGCATGAATAGCAACTTTGTTTATTGGGATATCTGTCTGCTTTGGAGAAAACAGAGAACACACTGTTATTTTATTTTTCCCCAATTTTAATCGAGTTACAGAGAGATTATGCATCACATTCTTTAATTTAAATAGCAGTTGAAGAAAACAGTAATCATTTGAGTAATTAAAACAAAAGACTTTTTCCAGGCATGGTGGCTCACACTTCTAATCCCAGCACTTTGGGAGGCTGAGGCAGGTAGACCACTTAAGGACAGGAGTTTGAGACCAGCCTGGCCAATATGGCAAAACCTCGTCTCTACTAAAAATACAAAACTTAGGCAGGAGTCATGGCTCATGCCTGTAATCCCAGCTACTTGGGAGGCTGAGGCAGGAGAATTGCTTGAACCTGGGAGGCACAGGTTGCAGTGAGCCGAGATTGCCCCATTGCACTCCAACCTGGGCAACAGGGCAAGACTCTGTCTCAAAAAAAAGAAAAAAAAGGACTTTTAAAAGTTAAGATAGATGCTTATAAAACCTCATACTTCTCATTTTATATCACGTCCAACCTTTCCAACCTGTTTTATCTTGTTTAGTTTACACACACACACACACACACACACACACACAAAAAACAAATGAAACCTTTCAGAATACACACCTAGCTCAGCAATATTACTGAGACTTTAATCCTTTTCTCCAAAGTCCTGTTCTGTGCCTTCTACACTTTCTTTACATTACCACTGCTACACTCTCATGTATTTCCCACCCACCCCCCATTTTCTTTTTGGAAATGGAGTCTCGTTGTGTCACCCAGGCTGAAATGCAGTGGTGCAATCTGGGCTCACTCCAACCTCTGCCCCCTGAGTTTGAGCAATTCTCTTGCCTCATCCAGAGTAGCTGGGGCTACAGGCGTATGCCACCATGCCCGGCTAATTTTTGTATTTTCGGTAGAGATGAGATTTCACCATGCTGGCCAGGCTGATCTCCAACTCCTGGCCTCAGGTGATACACCCACCTTGGCCTCCCAGAATGGGATTACACACCTGAGCCACTGTGCCCAGCCAATATTTTCAATGAGTCAGTCTGTAAAACCTTTCTTTTGTAATCAGGCACTGAAGGGTATTCTAGGATTAATTTTTTGAACCATTCACCAAGAAATGCAGGATTTAGAATTTGTGGGTTTTGTTAATAAAAAACGTATGAGCTTGAATGTTTCTACGTTTATGTATGTATGTGTGCACATGTTTTTGTGTAGCTAATCTCTGAATACATTGACCAAAATCTCTTAAGAATTACTATTTCTTTGGTTATATTTGAGTACTCACAGAGTTCACCTATTTTTTTGTTATTTTCCCTTCAGAAAGGAGTTGATACTATATTTAACACAATAGTCAAACAAATTGAGACATCATCGTCAAATTAAATGTAAAACAATAAAAAATTTGGAGCTTGTGCTTTGAGAAAGTTGTACAGTTAAGAAATAGTAGTTGTGTAATTCAATTTATAATTTATGTTTGACTTTGTGACATTTAAAGGACAGAGCGATAGACTGACAGAGATACAGATATCTTTATATATCTATAAAACATATATAAAATATATATCTATCAAATATCTTATATATAAATATCTTATATATATAAAAGATATTATGTATATCTTATATATAAAAGATATTATATATGTATATCTTTTATAGTGAGAGGTTTTCAGATTAGATAGACCCATCTATAGCCTGCCTATGAGAAGCATTTTCTTGTAAAGACACAAATTAGTTAAAAGTTAAAGGATATAAAAAGCTGTATCAGCTAAGCATGGTGGCTCATGCCTGTAATCCCAGCACTTTGGGAGGCTGAGGCAGGCGAATCACTGGAGATCAGGAATTCAAGACCAGCCTGGCCAACATGGTGAAACCCCGATATATATAAAATATATAATATATTTATATTTTAATATATATTTTATATATAATATATATTATACATAATTTTAATATATATTTATATTACATATTATATTTTATATATATTTTATATATATATATATTTATATTATATATTTTATATATTTTATATATAATATATATTTATATTATATATTTTATATATTTTTATTATAAATTTATATATTTATATATATTTTATATAATATATAAAATTAATAAAATATATAATATATTTTATATATTTATATATTTGTATTATGTATTATATTATATAATATATAATAATTTATATAATATAAAAATTTTTTAGATAATATATAATATATAATATAAATATATATTAAAATTATATATAATTAATTAATTATTATATATTATATATTTATATTATATAATATATAATATAAAAATATATTATATATTATATAAATATATATTGAAATTATATATAATTAATTAATATCTATTATATATTTATATATTTATATATCTTTTATAGATATACAGATAAAAGATATCTCTATCAGTCTATCTATCCATCTATCTGTCTCTCTATCTACCTAGCTACCTACCTAGCTATCTCTAAGTTAAAACATCAACTACAAAGGTTAACAACATGAAAAATAAATTTCCTATTTATATGTTTTGAGTTTCCTGGTTTCTGTACTCAGGGACAAAACTTTATCTATGCCTCAATTTTCTCACCTATAAAATTGAGATAATTACCACTTTCATCCCATTGATTTAAATTATCATTTGGTGTAACTTTCTTCCAACTTGAAGAATTTCCTTTAGGGCACATCTTCTGACAATGAAGTATTCCAATTTTTATCTGAAATATCTTTATTTTACTTTATTTTTAAAAGATATTTTCTCTCGATAAACAATTTTCCTTTTACAGCTATTTTCTTTTAGCACTTTAAACGTGTTCCACTCTCATTTGTCCATTAATGTTTCTGATAAGTCATTCCTAATTTGAATAACTCTTCTCCTATTTGTAATATTTCAGTATGCCTTAATGATGTTCAGGATTTTCTTTTTATCTTTTGGATATCAACATTTTAATGTCACATGTCCAGTTATATACTTGTTATTGCATCTATACTTCTAGACTATTTTATCAAGCTTCTTGAGTCTATAAATGAATGTCTGTTACCAAATTCGGAATGTTTTCAGCCATTATTTCTTCATATTTTTCTTCCTTAATGTCCATGATCTGTCTCTGGTCCTTCCAGAATTCTAATCACACATATAATAGATTTCACTCAATATTGTCATACAGACTTCTAAGATACTTCGTTTTTTTCTATTTTTTTCTTTATGTTCATTAGATTATATGATTTCTATTTATCCACAAGATCATTGGTTATTTTATTTCTGCCATTGACATTATTTTCTTAACCCTTTCCAATTATTTTTATATCAGTTATTTTCCAATTATTTTTATATCAGTGCTTTTCAGCTCTAGAATTTTTATTTCGTTTTGTTTTGTTTCTATATTTTTGTTGATAGTCTGTCTCTACTTATTATGCATGTATTTTCTTTTAAGTACTTAAATATATTTTTAGTAGGGTTTTTAAAGTCCTTTTGTATTCATTACAATGTGTAATTATGTCAGAGTTGTTTTCTGTTGCATGCTTATTTTCTGGAGTAGGAGTCATATATTTCTGTTTCATCATATGTTCAGTAGTTTCTAATTGTATGTTGGATTTTACAAATACTAAGTTTTAGAAAATCTGCAGTTTGATACATTCCTCTATAGATTTGTTTTTGCACGCAATTGACTTGCTTGGACTCAAATTCCGTTTTTATCTACTCTGAAGTGGGAAGTCAGCAAAATCTCTGCAAAGTTCATTCAGCTTCTGGCTCCTACTTTTTCACTATAGGCTTTAGTGTCTCACCTGTCCTTACATAGGTTAGTATTCATTCAATGCTTTTGGTGGATTTTAAATGCAGACTTTTGGTCTTTTATGGCTCTTCCTCCTGAATATCCCCACCCTCTCATTCTTACTTGCTGGCTATTCTTTCAAATTCAATACTTTCCAACCTCAAACTAATAAACAGCATCTCTCTGCTACTCTAGCAGAATCGAAGTTTGACAGTTTATCTTTTCAGATGTATGTTCCTCTAATTTCTCCCAACTTTTGGTCACTTTTCAATACCTTCAAATAGCTACATCTTATATTTTGTTGAGGTTGTATAATTTTTTTCTTGCAATAAGTTTGGCGTAGCTACTTCTCCATTTCTAGAAGCCAGAAAATTTACTCCTCCATTCCTGGAAGGCAGAGGTCTATTTCATGTATTTCAAAATTAAAGTGACAAGTCAATTTTCACATCTTTCTTATGTGACTTGCTGTATATGTAACTATGGTAATCTCTTAAAGACCAAAATGTGAAAGCCTGTAATCCCAGCACTTTGGGAGGCCGAGACGGGCGGATCACGAGGTCAGGAGATCGAGACCATCCTGGCTAACACGGTGAAACCCCGTCTCTACTAAAAAATACAAAACACTAGCCGGGCGAGGTGGCGGGCGCCTGTAGTCCCAGCTACTTGGGAGGCTGAGGCAGGAGAATGGCGTGAACCCGGGAGGCGGAGCTTGCAGTGAGCTGAGATCCGGCCACTGCACTCCAGCCTGGGCGACAGAGTGAGACTCCGTCTCAAAAAAAAAAAAAAAAGACCAAAATGTGAGTTATTTTGCATAGTGCCTTTGTGTGTGTGTGTGTGTATTAAATATTTGTTGCATGCATAAGCATATTAATTAGATGTTTAAGAATTATACATTCTTGTTATTCATTTTCTCACAAGATTACCTATTTTCTGCTACAGTCTATGACACTTGGGATATAGATTTTGTTTGATTCACTGATATCTCCTCCAGTAATATATAAAGTGATCAAACAAGATCATTAGAATACATTTGAATTTCCCACAAAAATAGAGATTTTCATATGATCTATTGCTTTTAGTTTTCTCCACTTCTATTATTTTTCACTACAAAGTTAACAATCTAGAATTATAACTGTTTTTAGTTGGACTCCAGCCTTTGAGCAGTTACAAGGGAAGTTTGAAAGCAAGGGATGGAGACAAAAAGAAGTTTTTTAAGTAGTAGATCCATGAAGATAATTCAAGACAATCCAGAAAATAGAGAAATAATTTTTTATCCATTTTAAATTTTTATACTCTTTAAAAATTGCCAATTACTAGATTTAATTAAGGGAAAATGTAAAGTCAATATGTGTGTATATTTTTAAATGATAAAACACATTACAAGACTTCAATTATCATGACTTTAAGTTAGTTTTCTCTGAACAGATTTTCAGTGCTTGTCAGAATGGTATTTGAAGCCAGACAAAAGGGTCATCTGGGCTGGGCGCGATGGCTCACTCCTTTAATCCCAGCACTTTGGGAGGCCAAGGCAAGCAGATCACCTGAGGTCAGGAGTTTGAGACCAGCCCGACCAACATGAAGAAACCCCATCTCTACTAAAAATACAAAATTAGCCAGGCATGGTGGTGCATGCCTGTAATCCCAGCTGCTTGGGAGGCTGAGGCAGGAGAATCACTTGAGCCTGGGAGGTGGAGGTTACCATGAGTCGAGATCACGCCATTGCACTCCAGCCTGGGCAACAAGAGCGAAACTCCATCTCACACACACACACACACACACACACACGTCAGATTCCTATAATTGTTTAATAATTTTTTGTGTATTTACATATATATATACACATATAAACATGCTTAAATAAAGCCATTCTGTCATTAGCCAAAGACCACATACAGATGAAAGATGTTATTGAAATAAATGAGAAAACATATGATAGGGTTACACTTCAGAAATGAGTCTATTATATATATTTCAAGTATATATGATTATTCTGTAAAACTTTTTAGTATTCCGTATACTCAGTTCTAAAGTAGAATCTCAGCCTTTTTTTTTTATGTGTAGCTCCAAGTTAAAAAGTGCTGAAAAATAGTTTATGGGGAAGGCATTTAAATTGAATATATTGGAAAAGTTTTTGTTTGCTAATTTCACAATGTTTTTAGAAGACAGTTCTCTAATTGCAGCATTCAGAAGATTAAAGAGACACTTTATCAGAGAGCAAGAAAATGTTGTTAACCAGAAAACAGTACCTCAGAAGAAAATTAAATATGATAAAAATTCCATTTACCTTGATAAAATTTATCAGTAACTCAATGATAAGTACAAACAAGGGAGGTAAAGCTATGAAAGAGATTGTTTAAGAATTGTGGTATAGGCAATATATCGCAAAGACAGAGGGATAGCACAGCTCTATAAAATGCACCTGTAAGAAACAGCAAGATTATAAAAGTAGGCATCAGCGCTGATAATACTGATAATAAACTGCTGCAAGCACTAAAATGGAAGTTTAAAATTGGAGAAATGAACAAAATAACCCACAGAAAGCTGCTTGGTTTATTGAAACTGGTATGCCCTATATACCTTGGAGACATGTACCTAAAGGCCTTGAAGGATGCATGTCTTTTTCATTCTTTTATTTTTTTGATTTCCAACTTCCATTTTAAGTCAAGGGATACATGTGTCATGGTGGTTTGCTGCACAGATCACCCAATCACCTAGCATGCATTAGCTATTTTTCCTGATACCTTCCCTCCTCCCACCCCCACCCTCCAACAGGCCCCAGTGTTTATTGTTCCCATGTGTCCATATGTTCTCATCATTCAGCTCCCAGTTATAAGTGAGAACGTGTGGTATTTGGCTTTCTGTTCCTGTATTAGTTTGCTGAGGGTAATGGCGTCCAGCTACATCCATGTCCCTACAAAGGATATGATCTCATTCCTTTTTATGACTGCATAGTATTCTATGGTGTATGTGTTCCACATTTTCTTTATCCAGTCTATCATTGATGGGCATTTAGGTTGATTCTATGTCTTTGCTCTTATGAATAGTGCTGCAACGGACATACACGTGCATGTATCTTTATAACATAACGATTTATATTCCACTGGGTATATACCCAGTAGTGGAACTGCTGGGTTAAATAGTATTTCTGCCTCTAGGTCTTTGAAGAATTGCCACACTGTCTTCCACAATGGTTGAACTAATTTATATTCCCTCCAAAAGTGTAAAAGCATTCCTTTTCCTCCACAACCTTGCCAGCATCTGCTGTTTTTGCCTTTTGAATAATAGCCAGTCTGACTGGTGTGAGATGGTATCTCATTGTGTTTTTTATTTGCATTTCTCTAATAATCAGTGATTTTGAGCTTTCTTCCCTAACTTTCTTGGCCACATGTATGTCTTCTTTCGAGAAGTATCTATTCATGTCCTTTGCCCACTTTTTAATTTTTTTTTTTTGTAGATTTATTTAAGTTCCTCAAAGATGCTGGATGTTAGACTTTTCTCAGATTGATAGATTGCAAAATTTTTCTCCCATTCTGTAGGTTGTCTGTTTACTCTGATGATAGTTTCTTTTGGAGGATGCATTTCTTCACCATTGTTTAATTGTTGTCATAAGAAGTATCCTTTGTCCTCTCTAAAATCATCTATTTCAGCTGAAAAAAAAGATTTTGTATTTAAAGATGTGGTTTAGGTTTTTATTAAAATCATGTTTTATTTTGTAATAATGAATCCACTTTAATTAAAGGGATTTCTGCCATACTGTTTGCTGCAGGGAAGTGAAATATAAAGTTCTCAAGATTTGAAACCTAAGATTTCTTAGATCATTTACAACACAAAAGTTGCATGATTCTATATGTAGCTCCAATCTTGGCATACAGTTAGGATGTGGATTAGTTGATTGTCACTAAAATCCAGCATGATGTGTTTAAAGGTGATACAGACTTATATGGATGCTAGTTAAATCATTATTTGTCATGGTGGATAAGTAGGACTTAATTTTTAAAATATATTTGACAATGTCACCTGGTTGGAAAAATTAGCCAAAACTTTAGGCCCCATGTGGTATTTTATGGCAGCATTAAGTATTGAGTGGATCCTACTTCTAGCACTGATAAATTGTAAAACCTCCAATTACTGACTTTATTCCTGAAAGCCCTGATTATTACATTTAATAGACTTCACAATAGTGATCACATGTTAAATATGCTGGGAGTATTAAAACTACAAAGCCTGAAAAGTTGGGCACCAAATTCACTCTCTGGCAATTAGTTACTTTCCAATAATTCGTAGTTAATAACTCATTTGATCCACATACTCATTAACAGGATCTATTTAACAATATTATTACAACTTTTTTCAGGCTTTATGATACATTGCATTGGTGACTTGGAACCAAATAGAAATTAGACAGGTATCTCTGTAATCCTATACAAATTTCCCACTCTTTAAGTTCTGAAACAGCATGATGATAAAATGTCCCATCCTATAGTAAGAGCAGCCCACAACAAGGAGAAAGTTTAATATAAAACACACTTGTTTTTTGTCTGATATGTGAAGGTTCTTATCTTATATTTTGGTAACCAGCTATTTCGTAGAGTTTTATTTGATTATTCTAATTCTAATTCCATGAGAGTTCTTTTTTTTTTTGTTTTGTAGCTTCTAATTTCTTTAATACAACTCTACATGGAAATTGGCATGACCAGTTTCTTTCCAGAGAGAGAACAATAATTGGATATAGTGATACATCAAATTAATGAGAAAGTGAACTTGTTTCTCATAAATTGACCATCATAAAAAGACTAAAAACCTCACAAGTGCTAAGAACAAAAAAAGCTATTATAAATTATATAAGTAAAAGAAAAACTAACATACTATGAAGGAAATTTTCTATTTAAAAAATCTCCAGAAGTTAAGTTTTGGAGTTATGGAGAAAAAAATTAACTAAAGAATATTCCTAGGAGAAAAGAAGAGGATTTGGTCAACATCAATTTCTGAAAAAAAAAATTTTGAAAAAAATTGTAAATGATTTAATTGACTATTATAGTGCCTATGATCTATTTACTTCATATTTCCCAGAATTTCATTTCAAAAAATTCAGTAGGGCAGTTATATTTGCTGTAAACTAACTTTAAATCAGATAAGTAACTACTGAAATAGACAATTTTATTCAGGAGTTTTTGTTGGTTTGAGTTAAACCAATTATACATAATGATACATATAACACACGGTAGGATAATCTCTTCTGTCCAATATAGTAATTTTATGTGTATACGTGTGTATGTGCACATTTATATGTATATTTATGCCTATGCATGTTAAAACCTATATTCATATACCTAGCTATATCCCCAGTAGACTTATGTAATAACTGAAGCCTCAGCTGCTCTGCGGGGATTTACCACTTAAGAAACTGGGTTGTTTGATACTAGCAGCTGCGTAAAACTCAACAAATAAAGCTTTGGGCAGTGCAAGGTGGAGGGACTGCTACAAGAAAAAAATGATCCTTGAATAACTATATCTTCACTGAAAGAGTAGACAAGAGAAAAGAATGCCAGCAAAGAAAGACAAAGCATACATTTTTGTTTTCATACTAGTATTATTTGGGAAAAGCAAAAGCTTCCCTAAGAACCTGCTCAATTACACTGCCGATTTTTTATTTCTGTGTTATTTCTAACCTCTACGTTTACAGTCTCTGAAACACTAAGACAAACCTACAGGTATGTTGGAAGTATCAAGAAGTTCTCTGAAAAATTAATGAAACATGTAAACTAGAAATATTAAAAGCAGCCAGAGGTAAACAAAGTTCGAAAACAACACTGAAGAAACGAAACAAGAACATATAGGGCAATATCTTCTAGGAATGTAAAGAAAGGAAGACATAGAAATATGTAGAAGACCATAACAAGATTATCAAACAAATTTTAGTAATTGACATTTTTGGATATTTTTAGAACAAAACATTCAATGATGTCAGAATGTACATTTTGCTCAAGTACACTATAAAGTCCACAAATAGTTCCAAATCTGTATGGACAACTGATTTTTTACACAGACACAAAGTTAATTTAATGGTGAAAAGATAGCTATTTTGACAAATAAAGTAGAAACTATTGGATAGACTTAGATGAAAAAGAAACAAAAACAAAGTAAAAACAATATTCTGTCTGTAAATCAACAGCATATACAAAAGGCAACTCAAAATGGACATTGCCAGGATTTAAATGTGTCCCCAAAGTTCACATGTTAGAAACTTAATCCCCAATACAGAAGTGTTGAGAAGTAGGGCCTAATAAGAGTTTATTAGGTTGTGAGGACTTTGCCCTTGTGAATAAATTAGTGTCATAATCATGGGATTGTGTTAGTTGTTAAGAGAGTGGTCTTCTTATAAAAGCAAGTTTGACCCCCTCTTGCTGGCTTGTTCTATCGTGCTCTCTTACGCATCTGCCTTTCACCATGGGATAAAGCAGCAAGAAGACCTTCACCAGATGTAGGCCCTTTGACCTTGGATGTCTTGGCCTCCAGAATGGTATGAAAAAAAATGGAATTTCTTTATAAGTTACCCAGTCTGTGGTATTCTTTTATAGCAATGCACAAAAAACTTAGACAAACATACATGTAAATCTAAAACCTTAATAAAACTATAAAACTTTTTGAGCTAACATAGGATAAAATCATCATGACTTAGAATTAGGCATGAAGGGAAAATAATTCCTCAGTACAATGGAAGAAGGATATGATGAATGGCAGACTTCTAATCTGATATAATAGAAGCCGGAAAGCAATGGGATGATTGACTGAAATAAAAGAAAAAATTGGGCAAGAATTCTTTATCCAGCAAAACCATCCTTCGGAAACGATGGTGAGAAAAAATATTTCTAGATAAACCAAGACGAATATAATTTATTGCTATCAAACTTGCCTTTCAAGAAATACTATTGGAAGTCTCTGAAGGAGACATTCTAGATAATATAGCAGCAACTCTGGTTTCTGATTTTTATTTTCCCCTAAAAACACTTTTTTAACTATCATGTCCAGAGACTAAATTAATTATATCTGTCTTTCTTACAGTGTATGTCATTGGTGCTCAATTTATTATGATTGTTATTATTATTTTAAGCATGGCAGCCTAGAAGTAGCTCTATGTCTGCATTGCAGGTTCAGGACTAAGGTGAGGCAAGCAAGGAATCTTGGGAGGAAAATTTAAAGAGGCACTTGTTCACAGTATTGTGAAGTACAGGATTGGTTCATGTGTCTGTGTATAGTCTGGATGGTAAACTCAAAGTTAGGGGGTTTTTTCACTTTTTGCTGGAACCTCTCACGTATCTTTGGATGTGTGTCCAGCCTCCTGCAAGCCAGTAATATGTGGATATATTGAACCATCTCCAACCTTTCAAGCAAATGTGTGCAGGCTCTGTGTTCAGCCAAGCATACTTAGAGTATGTCAAGCCTGTCTCTGGCTGTCTCACCTCCCAGATCCTCCTGTTAAATCACACAGCTACTAAGTAGAAAAAATGGGATTTATTTAAAATTGATTTTCTGGCTCTCATGTTCAGATCTTCTCACTATGCCACACTAAGAATTTAAACTATGCTCTATGATTTATACATGTATTAATAATTAATGTATAATTAATGGTTAAGAAAAAATAATGATTTTTTTCTTAATAACAAATCAAATACCTTTTTCCTCCATCTTTTTTTAAAACAGTAACTTTTTCATTATTCTTTGAACATGTGCCAGGAGTATGATTAATCTATGCCAGGAAAGATGGATGAATATCTTAGTTACCAACAGGCACCTTGCTATGAATTCATAAACAGTTTAAATCAGAGATATGGCAACACTTGATAGACATTCTGCTTTCGAGTATCTATTACTGTCTACATCTTTAAATCATAATTTTCTCACCTTATTATTGCACAAAAGAATTTGTATAATACAAATGGAAGCTGTCAAAATCTGATTGCTTAATGCAACATCAAAGTAAATTGATGTGGACTTGGGTGGATAAAGGGGAGAAATCCAGAAATGCCATGTGACAATACATTCCTAATAGTGAGTAAACCAATCTGGTAATCATGGCTCTTTTAATTTGTGGAGGTAAGTTACCTAGACAAGAAATCAGAAACTCAAGAAAATGTCCACATTTCCTCATGGCATAATTCTGGTTTTTTTTTTTTTTTTTTCTGCATTGGTAAACATACTGGAAAAAAATTATGACTCTTTGAAGTAGTTAAGAAATCAGACAGACCTGGCTTCAAATCTGATATTCATCCCTATTCAGCTGGAATAACATGAGTGAGCTGCTTAACCTTAACCAAAGTCTCATTCATAAAGTGGAAAGTTGAGTTATAGTGAGAATCACATAAGACGGTGCATGTAGAGTACGGTGCCCAGTAGCTATTATTATTGCTGTCAGTCAGGATCAGGAGATTTTCCTCAATTTCACTCAGCTTCCTAATGGTAACAAGCTATTCATTGTTGATATCTTGAAGTCTTCCTAATTGTTGGAAATCTTAGGTAAATGACTGTAAAAATTTTTTCAACTGGTTTTTCTTTGCATTTCTATTTTTATGACTGGACTTTTAATTTTCATTATTTTGCCTTGTTATGTGGCAGATCTTTGTAGTATACATGGGGGATAGAAGTCGTGGAGAGGAGAAGAATGATTATGGACTGTCTTTGCTTTCCAGGAATTTGTAATCTATAGCAAGAGATAAAACATAAATACAACTCTAGTAGTACTATGCTACAGTGAGTTCTAAGTAATTGAGGATTAACAGAAGAGTAACAACAAGTCTGAGAGAGGAGAAAATCAGTGTGCTTAGCATCATCTGGGAACAGTCAGAGCAGGAGTGGGGCTTTGAAAGGCTGGGTCAGAAATTATCAAAAGGATGTTAAAATAGAGAAAAATCATCAAGTAGAACTTAAGCAAATTTCTTCAGAAGTGAAAGATTACAGGCAGCAATAGAAGACCAAAACTAGATGTAAATTGCTGAAGAGTAGAGTGCAAGGAACAGTTAAAAATAGGTCAGTTTTGGCACATTCAGGAGAACCCAAATCAAATAAGTAATCATTCCACAATCTACAAGGTGAAGAAGAGTCGTAAAATCACTTTAGGTAAACAACTATGGTATCTTATGTAATATGTCATCTATGTTTGTTGGTATTTAAAATCTCCAATTAGTAGCACTTGAGAATGTCTTGGTGACTTATTACCTTTTGTGTTTATAATTTTTAACAGTAAATTTGTGTTCATAAGAGGTGATTACTTACTTTTTAAATGATTTTTGCCCCCAAAGAATTGTTCATGGCCTGAAATGTGAAGGCAACATACACTGAGGAGTGATTCTGCATTGTCTCTGTAGGGTGCATGGGACTATTGGTTCTGGGTAAGTTTTTCTGTTAATAATCCCAAGTAATAATGTTTCCATTATGTAAATAGTGCTGAAGTCCGACCCATTACCCCTTCATAGGTAAAACTGGGAGTCCTATTTCTAACTGTGACTTTCTTTTGTATTTTATCTCCAGACTAGTGAGAGGAGGTTTTCTAGACTGTCTTACAGAAGGGACAGTACTTCTTGGGTTTTCAGTTAAGGCAAAAATCTCAGAATCTACTCCTCATGATGCACAAGCATAAGGTCACGTTCTGATTTTCATTTGCTTGTTGAAACCTCAACTCTTGTAGGCTATATTATCTTCTGATGCTCTAATGGGCTGCATGTCAGTGGTTGCTCACAATTATGGTTTGCATTCTTCTTTTCTGGTATAAAAATACTTCTTTTTATTTGCTTTTCAATGGTTTATTGGGATATATGTCACATATCCATACCATTCACCTATTTAAAGCATACGATTCATAAGTTTTATTATATTCATGAAGTTGTGCATCTATTATCACAATCAATTTTAGAATATTTTTTATTACCCCAAAAAGAAACCACATGCCTATTATTCATTTCCGTTAATCCTTCCCTCTTCTACATGCCACCATGCCCAGCTGATTTTTAGATTTTTTTGTAGAGACAGGGTTTCCCCATGCAACCCAGGCTCAAACTCCTGAGCTCAAGCAGTCCTCCTGCTTTGGCCTCCTAAAGTTCTGAGATTACAGGTATGAGCCACCACGCCTCACCTTCTTGAGTTAATTTTGAGGGATCTATCTAGGGTTTATAATATACAACTTATCAGAATCTATTTTAGATGTATACTAATTTAATCCAAGTAATATTTGAAAACATTACTCCTATCTCTATTTCCTCTTATCTTTTTGTGATATTATTAGTAAACATATTATTTCTAATTGTATTACAAGCACAACATAAGTTATTATAATTATTACTGTATATAATTTGAGGTCTATTAAAATAGCTGAAAGAAGAAAGGAGTGCAGTATATATTTTTGATGCTATATATGCCTTCTTATTTACTATTTCTAATTTTCTTCTTTTATCCTGTATATATAAGTTAATATCTTGCTTCCACTCACATCCTTTATGTTATTTTTAAATATTTACTAAAATTTTAAAAAGGTTACTAAAGATAACAAATGATATTTTAGAATAAAAAGGGTCAATCCATCAGCAAGTTATAACAATTATAATCATATATGATCATATATAAAATAGACAACAGAGTCTCAAAATACATGAATAAAAAGCCAACAGAACTGAGGAGAAAACTAGACAATTTGGCATACTACTGGAAGTGCTAGCCAGAGCACTCCGGCAAGAAAAAGAAATAAAAGGCATCCAAATAGGAAAAGAGGGCAAACTATCTCTCTTCATGGATAATATGATTCCGTACGTTGAAAACCCTAAAGACCCCACTAAAGCTTTCTTAGAACTGAAGGACCTCAGCAAAGCTTCAGAATACAAAATCAATGTATGAAAATTAGCATTTCTATATACCAACAACATTCAAGTTGAGAGTCAAATCAAGAACATGATCCCACTTATAATAGTCATAAAAATACAATATGATACGATATAATACCTAGGAATATGTCCAACCAAGGAGGTGAAAGACCTCTTCAAGGAGAACTATAATATACTGCTAAAATAAATCAGATATGGCACATGCAAATAGAAAAACTTTTCATACTCATGGATTGGAAGAATCAGTATTATTAAAATGGATATACTGCCCAAAGCAATCTATAAATCCAATGCTATTTCTTTCAAACTACTAATGTCAATATCATTTTTCACAGAACTATTAAAAAACTATTCTAAAATTCTTATGGAATCAAAAAAGAGCCTGAATAACCAAAGCAATCCCAAGCCAAAAGAAAAAAGGTTAGAGGCATCATATTGCCTAACTTCAAACTATACTACAAGACTACAGTAACCAAAACAGCATAGTAATAGTACAAAACTAGACCAATGGAACAGACTAGAGAATCCAGAAATAAAGCTGCATACTTACAGCCATCTAATCTTTGACAACATTGATACAAATAAGCAATGGAGAAAGGACTCCCCATTCAATAAATGGTCTGGGATAACCATTCAGGAGAATGCAACTGGATTCCTATATTTCACCATACACAAAAATTAACTCAAGATGGATTATGGATTTAAATGTAAGACCTCAAAATATAAGAATCTTAGAGTAAAACATAGAAAACACCATTCTAGACATGGACCTTGGTAAAGAATTTATGACTAAGTCAGCAAAAGCAATTGAAACAGAAATAAAAATTGACAAGTGGGACCTAATTAAACTGGAGAACTTCTGCACAGCAAAAGAAGCTATCAATAGTGTAAACAGACAACCTACAAAATGGAGAAAATATTCACGAACTATGCATTCAACAAAGGTCTAATGTCCAGAACGTATAAAAAAAGTGAATAACTGAACAAGCAAAAAAAGAAAACCCAAATAATTTTATTTAAACATGGACTAAAGATGTAAAGAGACAGTTCTCAAAAGAAGACATACAAGCAGCCAACAAGTATATGAAAAAATGCTCGTCATCGCCAATCATCAGAGAAATGCAAATCAAAACCACAATGAAATACCATTTCACACCAGTCAGAAGGGCTATTAAAAAGTCAAAAAACAACAGATGTCGGCACAGCTGTGGAGAAAAGGGAACGCTTATACTCTGTTAGTGGGAATGTAAATTAGTTCAGCCACTGTGAAAAGCAGTTTAGAGATTTCTCAAAAACTTAGAACTACCTAATTCTAAGAACTAATTCAACCTAGCAATCCCATTACTGAGTACATATTCAAAAGAAAACAAATTGTTCTACCCAAAAGACACATACTCTAGCATGTTCATTGCAGCACTATTCACAATTAGCAAAGACATGGAATCACCCTGAATGTCCATCAACTGTAGACTAAAGAAAATATGCTATATATACATCAGGGAATACTACACAGTCATAAAATGGAATTAACTCATGTCCTTTGCAGCAATATGTATGCAGCTGGAGGCCATCATCCTGTGAATTAATGCAGACACAGAAAATCAAATACTACATGTTTTCACTTATAATTGGGAACTAAATGTTGGGTACTCATGGACAGAAAGATAGCATCAGTAGATACTGAGAACTACTGCAGGTGGAGGGAAAGAGGGGAGAAAGGGTTGAAAAACTAACTGTTGGTTATTATACTCTGTAGATGGGTGATGAAATCATTCCTCTCTAAAACCTCAGCATCATGCAATATACCCAGGCAACAAACCCACACATGCACCTACTAAATCTAAAAGAAAAGTTGGAAAATAAAAAAGGAAATGAATAAATAACAGAAAACAAAAAAACAATAATGGTTAGAGATTTTAACAACCTTTCTTTCATGTATTTAGTTTTGTTGTGTACACTTGCTTTTTGAATCAGGTAATAAATGAAGGAAAACATACATTTATAGTGCCCTTGTATCATTGTATAATTTACCTTTTCTAATCCTGTTTGTTTTCTTGAGTACATTCAAATTTCCATTTGGGTTTACTTGCTTCTGTATGATGAATCTCCTTTAGTATTTCTGGTAAGACAGGTCTTCTAGCAGCAAATTCTCTCATTTCTTGCTTATCTGGAAAGCTCTTTATTTTGCCTTCATTTTTGAAAACTTGCTTTACTGGATATAAGAATTTTGGTTCACATGTCTGTTTTGTTGCTGTTTTCAGCACTTTGAATGTGTCATCTCACTGTCTTCTGGCTGGTCTTTATGGTTTCTGATGTTAAATCACCTGCTGATCTTTTGGGGCCTCTCTTATATGTGACAAGGCATCTTCTCTTGCTGTGTTTGATATTTTCTTTTTATTATTGGCTTTCAGGATTTTTATTGTGTTGTGTCTGGGCATGGATCTCTTTGTGTTTATCCTACTTGGAGCTTAGACAATTTCTTAAATGTTTAGATTAGTGCTTCTCAACAAATTACAGAAGTTTTCAGCTTTGTTTCATTAACATATTTTTCTGCTGCTTTCTCTTTCTCTTACTCTTGGTACTACCATTACACAAATGTTGGTGAGCTCAAATATATTGTATATTTCTCTGAGGTTCTTTCATTTTTCTTCATTCTATTTTCTCTATGAAGAAAATAGAATGAAGGTCATACGAAGATTCTTGCATAATCTCCATCAACCTATTTCAAAGTTTACAGACATTTTATTCTGTCAATTAAAGTCTCCTTTTGAGCTTTTCATATATATATATATGTATCGACATATACATATATGTGTATGTATACATTTATATATATGTTCATATTCATTTTGACTGCTTTAATTTTCAACACCAGAGTTTCCATTTGGTTCTTTTATATATATAACTTCTATTTCTTTTTTAATATTCTCTATCTGATAAAACATTGTCTTCATGCCTTCTTTTATTTATTTAAGCATGTTTTCTTTTTAACTTTTTTGGAGCATATTATTATTGGCTTCTTGGATGTCTTTGTCTGTTGAATATGTTTTATCTCTTTTATAGACAGTTCATATTGTCTGTCTTTCTTTCCTCCTGTATATGGGTTACACATTTCCGTGTCTTTTTACGTCTCATTGATTTTTTTTTTGACAACTAGGAATTGTTTGTAATATACTACATAATAATATCCCCACTTTCAGGGTTTGTTTTTGCTCTCTCTTCACATGTTTTGTGACTTGACTAGGCTATTTTAGTGACATTTATTTTCCTTCCAGTGTGAAGACACTGTTGCTCCTTAAAGTAGGCAGCCATTGGCATGTGCACAGTCACTCTGGGATGCTGGGATGACAGTGGTTTCAGCAGGACCCTTTTTGACTGTCTCTCAGATCTCTGTCTCAAGATAGATGCTTCATTTTGTTATATACCGACCCATTAGGCCATGTTAATTATGAGTTGACTGCTTTATTGGTTTTTTTTTTTAATTTATTTATTATTATTATACTTTAAGTTCTAGGGTACATGTGCATAACATGCAGGTTTGTTACATATGTATACTTGTGCCATGTTGGTGTGCTGCACCCATCAACTCGTCAGCACCCATCAACTCGTCATTTACATCAGGTATAACTCCCAATGCAATCCGTCCCCCCTCCCCCCTCCCCATGATAGGCCCCGGTGTGTGATGTTCCCCTTCCCGAGTCTAAGTGATCTCATTGTTCAGTTCCCACCTATGAGTGAGAACATGCGGTGTTTGGTTTTCTGTTCTTGTGATAGTTTGCTAAGAATGATGGTTTCCAGCTGCATCCATGTCCCTACAAAGGACACAGACTCATCCTTTTTGATGGCTGCATAGTATTCCATGGTGTATATGTGCCACATTTTCTTAATCCAATCTGTCACTGATGGACATTTGGGTTGATTCCAAGTCTTTGCTATTGTGAATAGTGCCGCAATAAACATACGTGTGTGCATGTGTCTTTATAGCAGCATAATTTATAATCCTTTGGGTATATACCCAGTAATGGGATGGCTGGGTCATATGGTACATCTAGTTCTAGATCCTTGAGGAATCGCCATACTGTTTTCCATAATGGTTGAACTAGTTTACAATCCCACCAACAGTGTAAAAGTGTTCCTATTTCTCCACATCCTCTCCAGCACCTGTTGTTTCCTGACTTTTTAATGATCACCATTCTAACTGGTGTGAGATGGTATCTCATTGTGGTTTTGATTTGCATTTCTCTGATGACCAGTGATGATGAGCATTTTTTTCATGTGTCTGTTGGCTGTATGAATGTCTTCTTTTGAGAAATGTCTGTTCATATTCTTTGCCCACTTTTTGATGGGGTTGTTTGTTTTTTTCTTGTAAATTTGTTTGAGTTCTTTGTAGGTTCTGGATATTAGCCCTTTGTCAGATGAGTAGATTGCAAAAATTTTCTCCCCATTCTGTAGGTTGCCTGTTCACTCTGATGGTAGTTTCTTTTGCTGTGCAGAAGCTCTTTAGTTTAATGAGATCCCATTTGTCAATTTTGGCTTTTGCTGCCGTTGCTTTTGGTGTTTTAGACATGAAGTCTTTGCCCATGCCTATGTCCTGAATGGTACTACCTAGGTTTTCCTCTAGGATTTTTATGGTATTAGGTCTAACATTTAAGTCTCTAATCCATCTTGAATTAATTTTCGTATAAGGAGTAAGGAAAGGATCCAGTTTCAGCTTTCTACTTATGGCTAGCCAATTTTCCCAGCACCATTTATTAAATAGGGAATCCTTTCCCCATTTCTTGTTTCTCTCAGGTTTGTCAAAGATCAGATGGCTGTAGATGTGTGGTATTATTTCTGAGGACTCTGTTCTGTTCCATTGGTCTATATCTCTGTTTTGGTACCAGTACCATGCTGTTTTGGTTACTGTAGCCTTGTAGTATAGTTTGAAGGCAGGTAGCGTGATGCCTCCAGCTTTGTTCTTTTGACTTAGGATTGTCTTGGAGATGCGGGCTCTTTTTTGGTTCCATATGAACTTTAAAGCAGTTTTTTCCAATTCTGTGAAGAAACTCATTGGTAGCTTGATGGGGATGGCATTGAATCTATAAATTACCTTGGGCAGTATGGCCATTTTCACGATATTGATTCTTCCTATCCATGAGCATGGTATGTTCTTCCATTTGTTTGTGTCCTCTTTGATTTCACTGAGCAGTGGTTTGTAGTTCTCCTTGAAGAGGTCCTTTACATCCCTTGTAAGTTGGATTCCTAGATATTTTATTCTCTTTGAAGCAATTGTGAATGGAAGTTCATTCCTGATTTGGCTCTCTGTTTGTCTGTTACTGATGTATAAGAATGCTTGTGATTTTTTTGCACATTAATTTTGTATCCTGAGACTTTGCTGAAGTTGCTTATCAGCTTAAGGAGATTTTGGGCTGAGACAATGGGGTTTTCTAAATATACAATCATGTCATCTGCAAACAGGGACAGTTTGACTTCTTCTTTTCCTAACTGAATACCCTTGATTTCTTTCTCTTGCCTAATTGCCCTAGCCAGAACTTCCAGCACTATGTTGAATAGGAGTGGTGAGAGAGGGCATCCCTGTCTTGTGCCAGTTTTCAAAGGGAATTTTTCCAGTTTTTGCCCATTCAGTATGATATTGGCTGTGGGTTTGTCATAAATAGCTCTTATTATTTTGAGGTACGTTCCATCAATACCGAATTTATTGAGCGTTTTTAGCATGAAGGGCTGTTGAATTTTGTCAAAAGCCTTTTCTGCATCTATTGAGATAATCATGTGGTTCTTGTCTTTGGTTCTGTTTATATGTTGGATTATGTTTATTGATTTGCGAATGTTGAACCAGCCTTGCATCCCAGGGATGAAGCCCACTTGATCATGGTGGATAAGCTTTTTGATGTGTTGCTGAATCTGGTTTGCCGGTATTTTATTGAGGATTTTTGCATCGATGTTCATCAGGGATATTGGTCTAAAATTCTCTTTTTTTGTTGTGTCTCTGCCAGGCTTTGGTATCAGGATGATGTTGGCCTCGTAAAATGAGTTAGGGAGGATTCCCTCTTTTTCTATTGATTGGAATAGTTTCAGAAGGAATGGTACCAACTCCTCCTTGTACCTCTGGTAGAATTCAGCTGTGAATTCATCTGGTCCTGGTCTTTTTTTGGTTGGTAGGCTATTAATTATTGCCTCAATTTCAGAGCCTGCTATTGGTCTATTCAGGGATTCAACTTCTTCCTGGTTTAGTCTTGGAAGAGTGTAAGTGTCCAGGAAATTATCCATTTCTTCTAGATTTTCCAGTTTATTTGCATAGAGGTGTTTATAGTATTCTCTGATGGTAGTTTGTATTTCTGTGGGTCGGTGGTGATATCCCCTTTATCATTTTTAATTGCGTCGATTTGATTCTTCTCTCTTTTCTTCTTTATTAGTCTTGCTAGTGGTCTGTCAATTTTGTTGATCTTTTCAAAAAACCAACTCCTGGATTCATTGATTTTTTGGAGGGTTTTTTGTGTCTCTATCTCCTTCAGTTCTGCTCTGATCTTAGTTATTTCTTGCCTTCTGCTAGCTTTCGAATGTGTTTGCTCTTGCTTCTCTAGTTCTTTTAATTGCGATGTTAGAGTGTCAATTTTAGATCTTTCCTGCTTTCTCTTGTGGGCATTTAGTGCTATAAATTTCCCTCTACACACTGCTTTAAATGTGTCCCAGAGATTCTGGTATGTTGTATCTTTGTTCTCATTGGTTTCAAAGAACATCTTTATTTCTGCCTTCATTTCGTTATGTACCCAGTAGTCATTCAGGAGCAGGTTGTTCAGTTTCCATGTAGTTGAGCGGTTTTGATTGAGTTTCTTAGTCCTGAGTTCTAGTTTGATTGCACTGTGGTCTGAGAGACAGTTTGTTATAATTTCTGTTCTTGTACATTTGCTGAGGAGTGCTTTACTTCCAATTACGTGGTCAATTTTGGAGTAAGTACGATGTGGTGCTGAGAAGAATGTATATTCTGTTGATTTGGGGTGGAGAGTTCTATAGATGTCTATTAGGTCTGCTTGCTGCAGAGATGAGTTCAATTCCTGGATATCCTTGTTAACTTTCTGTCTCGTTGATCTGTCTAATGTTGACAGTGGAGTGTTGAGGTCTCCCATTATTATTGTATGGGAGTCTAAGTCTCTTTGTAAGTCTCTAAGGACTTGCTTTATGAATCTGGGTGCTCCTGTATTGGGTGCATATATATTTAGGATAGTTAGCTCTTCCTGTTGAATTGATCCCTTTACCATTATGTAATGGCCTTCTTTGTCTCTTTTGATCTTTGATGGTTTAAAGTCTGTTCTATCAGAGACTAGGATTGCAACCCCTGCTTTTTTTTGTTCTCCATTTGCTTGGTAAATCTTCCTCCATCCCTTTATTTTGAGCCTATGTATGTCTCTGCGTGTGAGATGGGTCTCCTGAATACAGCAGACTGATGGGTCTTGACTCTTTATCCAGTTTGCCAGTCTATGTCTTTTAATTGGAGCATTTAGTCCATTTACATTTAAGGTTAAGATTGTTATGTGTGAACTTGATCCTGCCATTATGATATTAACTGGTTATTTTGCTCATTAGTTGATGCAGTTTCTTCCTAGCCTCGATGGTCTTTACATTTTGGCATGTTTTTGCAATGGCTGGTACCGGTTGTTCCTTTCCATGTTTAGTGCTTCCTTCAGGGTCTCTTGTAAGGCAGGCCTAGTGGTGACAAAATCTCTAAGCATTTGCTTATCTGTAAAGGATTTTATTTCTCCTTCACTTATGAAACTTAGTTTGGCTGGATATGAAATTCTGGGTTTAAAATTCTTTTCTTTAAGAATGTTGAATATTGGCCCCCATTCTCTTCTGGCTTGTAGAGTTTCTGCCGAGAGATCTGCTGTTAGTCTGATGGGCTTCCCTTTGTGGGTAACCCGACCTTTCTCTCTGGCTGTCCTTAAGATTTTTTCCTTCATTTCAACTTTGGTGAATCTGGCAATTATGTGTCTTAGAGTTGCTCTTCTCGAGGAGTATCTTTGTGGCGTTCTCTGTATTTCCTGGATTTGAATGTTGGCCTGCCCTACTAGGTTGGGGAAGTTCTCCTGGATGATATCCTGAAGAGTGTTTTCCAACTTGGTTCCATCTTCCCCCTCACTTTCAGGCACCCCAATGAGACGTAGATTTGGTCTTTTTACATAATCCCATACTTCTTGCAGGCTTTGTTCATTTCTTTTTCTTCTTTTTTCTTTTGGTTTCTCTTCTCACTTCATTTCATTCATTTGATCCTCAATCGCAGATACTCTTTCTTCCAGTTGATCGAGTCGGTTACTGAAGCTTGTGCATTTGTCACACATTTCTCGTGTCATGGTTTTCATCTCTTTCATTTTGTTTATGACCTTCTCTGCATTAATTACTCTAGCCATCAATTCTTCCACTTTTTTTTCAAGATTTTTAGTTTCTTTGCGCTGGGTACGTAATTCCTCCTTTAGCTCTGAGAAGTTTGATGGACTGAAGCCTTCTTCTCTCATCTCGTCAAAGTCATTCTCCGTCCAGCTTTGATCCGTTGCTGGCGATGAGCTGCGCTCCTTTGCCGGGGGAGATGCGCTCTTATTTTTGGAATTTCCAGCTTTTCTGCCCTGCTTTTTTTCCCATCTTTGTGGTTTTATCTGCCTCTGGTCTTTGATGATGGTGATGTACTGATGGGGTTTTGGTGTAGGTGTCCTTCCTGTTTGATAGTTTTCCTTCTAACAGTCAGGACCCTCAGCTGTAGGTGTGTTGGAGATTGCTTGAGGTCCTCTCCAGACCCTGTTTGCCTGGATATCAGAAGCAGAGGCTGCAGAAGATAGAATATTTCTGAACAGCGAGTGTACCTGTCTGATTCTTGCTTTGGAAGCTTCCTCTCAGGGGTGTACTCCACCCTGTGAGGTGTGGGGTGTCAGACTGCCCCTAGTGGGGGATGTCTCCCAGTTAGGCTACTCAGGGGTCAGGGATCCACTTGAGCAGGGAGTCTGTCCCTTCTCAGATCTCAACCTCCGTGTTGGGAGATCCACTGCTCTCTTCAAAGCTGTCAGACAGAGTCGTTTGTGTCTGCAGAGGTTTCTGCTGTTTTTGTTATTTTTACTGTGCCCTGTCCCCACAGATGGAGTCTACTTAGACAGGCAGATTTCCTTGAGCTGCTGTGAGCTCCACCCAGTTCGAGCTTCCCAGCAGCTTTGTTTACCTACTTAAGCCTCAGCAATGGCGGGCGCCCCTCCCCCAGCCTTGTTGCTGCCTTGCCGCGATATCGCAGACTGCTGTGCTAGCAATGAGGGAGGCTCCGTGGGTGTGGGACCCTCCCGGCCAGGTGTGGGATATGATCTCCTGGTGTGCCTGTTTGCTTAAAGCACAGTATTGGGGTGGGAGTTACCCGATTTTCCAGGTGTTGTGTGTCTGAGTTCCCCTGGCTAGGAAAAGGGATTCCCTTCCCCCTTGCGCTTCCCAGGTGAGGCGATGCCTCGCCCTGCTTCAGCTCTCGCTGGTCGGGCTGCAGCAGCTGACCAGCACCGATCCTCCGGCACTCCCCAGTGAGATGAACCCAGTACCTCAGTTGAAAATGTAGAAATCACCGGTCTTCTGTGTCGCTCGCGCTGGAAGTTGGAGACTGGAGCTGTTCCTATTTGGCCATCTTGCTCCGCCCCCCGCTTTATTGGTTTTGATAATGCCTTGAGGCATAAATTGCCCAGCAGCCAAATCTAATAAAATCTGGACAGGGATAATTTATGAAGACAGTATTTGAGGTTTGTTCTGACCACAGAATAGCAGAATGGCTTTTTTTCTTTTTTTCTATCTCTTTCAATAATTCTCTGTGCTGAGGTAGGTAGCTTATTGTAAACCTTATTACTGTTTAATTAAGAGGAGCTATTGTCTCTGAGAGTGCTCATAAAGTTTTACTTTCTTCACTCTTTGTTTCAAGTATTGTCAGTTCATTTGGTAAGAGCTTTGCAGTCTTTTATTTTATGAACTGACTGTACTCAGGAGCAAACTTTCAGAGACACTACTCTGGGTGCTGGGAGAACAGGAATCTCTGGTGTTCTTGGCTTGCCTTTCCTTGCACGGAAACTCTACCTAAGATTAAGCTGGAGGAAATGTGGTTGGGGTCCCAATATTCTCATCTTGCCATGGACAATTTGGAACCACTGTGCTAAAAGTAGGGTTGTGGGGAGAAAGAGAGCCTTTAACTTCTTAGTTATACTCCGCATATATTTACCTTTTTCAACTCAAAGTTTGAGAAGATAGAAGGGCTGGCAGCCTGAGTCTCAATATGAGATATGGAAAGCCTTGATTGGGAATTGACAGGAGACAAAACCCTATCTTCTTGACACATGTTTCCCTACACTCACGTGGACTGGCACTTCCATCAAACTTAGCTGGGGTGGGGAAGTAGTAAGTAGGTCAGGGCTCAAACGCCACAAGTTCTTGCTGTTCTTATTGAGTTTTAGATTTTCTTAAATAGGTGTTTCTTCAATTCTGTATGTCCTTAGCACAATTTCCAGAGATTTTTTATATTGTTCTCTTGCTGCCATTGTTGTTTTGAATTTTCATCAGCATTGCTTGTTTTGCTGGGGAATGGGTACGTGGAACTCACACATTGCCATTTTTGAACTCAGCTACATATTTTTATTTTTTTTTTTCTTTTTAAATTGAGTATAGTATTTACATGTATGTAGAGCTGGAGGCTGGGGCCTTCCCATGTTAGACCAGAAGAAGCTTAAAGAGTTTTAAACCTCAGACTTAGTTCTCACAGGCACTTGATGTTGCAATATGCATATATAAATCATTTTTGACAAGAGATGATATTGAGACAAAATAAGTGCTACCTGCCAAAGGTTAATAGAGCTAGTTGTTATTGGAGTTAGGCCTACATCCCAGCAATTTTGTCTCCTGGTAAAGCCACTGTTCATCTCTTTCTGTCTCTTTCTCTCTTTCTCTCATGCTCTATCTCCCTGTCTTATGAGTAAAAGTAGGTATACATTTAGTTTTGTGAAATTGCATTAGTTTAATTAACATATATATTTCTCAAAAGGAAACAGCAAATCAAACACATTAGTTAATACATAAGCAAGGATTATCTAAAAGGAAGATACTTTGTGAAAGTATAAAAAAATAAGCAACTAAGATCAACTGCCCACAAAAGAGAAAGGGGGTTTTTGCTTCAACAAAAGCATGATGCACAGGGTGAGAGGTTGGATATGGGAAGTAAGGATGGATGAAATAATTAATAAAGATTTTGAATGTCCCATTGGATGACCCAAAAAATTGCAATGACAGTGATAGAAATTGAGTTTTCAGGAGACAATAAAGGTTAAAACAAAGGTAGTGGGTTTGGTACTAGAACTCTGCTTGATTATGAAGATTTGGGAAATTACCCCATACATACACATATATACAGTTATGCTCATTTCATATATTACTCTCAATAATTCATACATAATTATTTTTAAAATAATTTATGTTTTATCCACGTATGTATGTGTGCACATATGTGTTTCTATGTGTGCTTGAATATGGATGTACATTGTGCATCTGTATAAAAGTGTTGTGTGTATGTGTGTATTTGTGTAAATCTATATTATCCTGGGACAATAATGTAGCATTCCTCCATGGGATTTGGATTCGGATGGAGCTGAAATAAAATTCTGGATCCCTTAGCAGCCAAATGTGAATAAGTTATTTGAATTCATTTGGCTGGGTGCAGTGGCTCATGCCTGTAATCCTAGTACTTTGATAAGTCAAGGCAGGTGGATCACTTGAGGGCAGGGGTTCAAGACCAGCCTAGCCAACATGGCAAAACTCCGTCTTTACTAAAAAATATAAAGTTAGCCGGGTGCAGTGGTGCATGCCTGTAGTCCCAGATACTCAGGAGACTGAGGCACAAGAATCACCTGTTAGAACCTAGGAGATGGAGGTTGCAGTGAGCTGAGATCCTGCCACTGCACTTCATTCTGGGTGACAGAGTGAGACTCAGTCTCAAAAAATATATATATTTATCTGCAGATGCCTTATACCAAATAGAGTTACTTGTGAATAGTGCATATCAAACACTTAGTGCAATTCATGACACAAAAGTGTTCAATACATATTAGTTTTTAGCTATATGATATAGTAAAAATAGTTAAGGTAATAAATATGATGTCAATATATTTAAAATTACTGAACTAGTATAAAATATATCTTCATTGTTGAATATGAGAATGGTTTATTTTTCATTTCCCTTTACTATCTATGATAAAAGGAAAATAGTCTTTATTACTTGACTTCTTATACATATATTTTAGAAATATTTATTTAAATTTATGCAGAAAGGACTGGGTGCAGTGGCTCACACCTGTAATCCCAGCACTTTGGGAGGCCGAGGTGGACAGATCACTTGAGCCCAGAGGAGCTCGAGACCAGTCTGGCCAACATGATGAAACCCCAACTCCACTAAAATTAAAAAAAAATTAGCCTGGCATGGTGGGTGTGCACCTGTAATTCCAGCTACTTAGGAGACTGAGGCAGGACAATCATTTGAACATGGGAGGTTCAACATCGGAGGCTGCAGTGAGCAGAGATCATGCTACTGCACTCCAGCCTGGGCAACAGAGTGAGACTCTGTCTTTAAATATGTAAGTAAAATAAATGTATGCAGAAAGAAATATCAGAGAATATCAAGTCAACTTGATGGTATTTACAACCCTTGGATGTGAAAGTAATTAGGCATATTTAAATAGATACAAGTCATTTTCCTACTTGGTACCTGGCTCTTAAGTGTACATCTATAGCGAGTGTTCCCAAAACTATGGTTCCCTAAATTCACAATGGGCCTTTCATGTAAAAGACTACAAAATTCTTAAGATTATCACTCCTGATGGTATTATTTTTTAAACATTTTAAGCTATAATATTTTTTGAATCCTGAAGGTATTTGTATGGAATGGTAGCATTTCATGTAAATATACAATGATTATCTGGATATCTGTGGAAAATCTTTGTATTTTTTATGTCCAGACCTGTGTAGTTGTAAATTAATTGAATAATAAAATAATGCTGGTAAAGTTCTATTTAAAGTATTGGCTAGCTGGTACTGTTTGTTTATAATCAGGAGAGCTCAGATGACATTGATACACATGCTCAAATAGTTACATGTGGTAGATTTAGATCTTATGATTACATGTCAAGGTTAGACATATAAAAATCCTACATTTGAAGGGAGTCTGGTTTAACTATGGTATTGAAGTTTGTCAGCTTTCTAAAGGACAATTTTCATCCTATTGGCTTCTCTTTTGCCTTTTTTAAATAAAGGAGGCCAGAGTAACACATATTATTTTTTTTGCATGGTTACATGAATATCACAGTTTCATTATTTGTGTATTTACTGTTTTTTCCTCAATCTTTTCTTTAAAAGATTGAAGGTAAACTTAGAGACTTGTTTTGATGATCAGTTATCCTCATTCAACAGATAGCTGAACCATTCATTAGGCCATTCATTAGCTGATGTAATATAAGAGCTGTTTTATTCTGAGACTCATATAGTCATGGGCAAAACTATATATATATATATATATATATATATATATATAATTTTAAATTATAAAATGTTTCTCTTATCTCTCATCCAATTAACCTCAGGTCACTGAAAACACAAAAGAATAATCATAGTGACTTGAGGATTAATTAACTGGGTTTATATTTGTTTATGCTCTTTTTAAAACAGTTCAGATTAAAGTGATTCTATGAAATTTCTCCTAAAAGTGAACATTTAGTAAAAATTGAAACTCAATCTGGGGTTTTGGATGATGATTAATCTTAGATTTTTCTCTCGTCTCAAATGTATGCTATTATAGCTTAATCAAGCATTTATCAGTATCATGGAACTAGATATAAATTTTTCTCCAATGATTAAAAGTAATTTTATTACTTCATTTTCACATTAAGTGTAATTTTTGCAGTAGAGTTTTTCAAGCTCTGTTAATAACATTTAATATAGTGACAGAAAGAGGCTGCCATCTTTGGAAGTCAGAACTTCTCCCTTCTTACATTTTACAGCCATGGGTATAACTCAACTACATGGAGAAATAAAGAATAAGGAAAATTAAATTTTCTTAAGATTGTATGCAAAAAAGAGTTCTTCAACTTACTATTTAATTGGCTAAAAATGCAAATGTCTACAGTTACTAGACAGGTTGTCTAAATAAACTGGCCTGCTGGAAATGATGAACTTGAAGTCCAGGATTAAAATAACTGTAGATTGCTTAGAGGAGTCCAAATGTCTGGATATGTGTGTACATGTATGTATGTGTGTTTGTGTTTGTGTGAGAATTCTCACAATTCACAAAGCATTGGCTTAAATTTTAAAAACACTTTACTACTTCCCTCTCTTCCTCCCCCCTCAAAAAAATCTACAAGTATATTTGTTTCAGAGGCCACCATTTTGCAACCTGTATATATCATCATTGTTATTACAATGAGTATTAATAATATATTTTTTACCAATGTATCAATAATTTATTATAATCAAGTTTTATTTGGAAAATAATGCATAATGTACTACACATTTAAGATGGATTTATTAATAGTATTATTACAGTGATAACAGTCTACATAAATGTAGCTTCGTTTAATGGAAAGAGTAATCATTTTAGAAGTCAGTTCCAGTTTTAATACTCAGTTCTTCTACATATTGGCTACAGAAACTTAAGAAGTTTGACTGACTTTACCAAGCCTTAGATTCTCAATCCATAAAATAATAATACTATTTACATTTCAGGATCATTGTGAAGAATAGAATTGATGCATTAATAAAGCCTCCTCATCATGTTTGACTTACAGTAGAGACTGCATAGTACATCTATTCAATGACGCATTCCACAATCATTAAAATCATTTTTTTAATGAAAGCTATCAACTATCCTATTTTACTTAATACACAAAAAAATCCTTAATAACTGATGTATTTTGGGTATCCCAAATATCATGTTGAATTGCAACCCCCAGTGTTGAAAGTGAGGCCTGGTGGGAGGGTATTGGGTCATGGAGGCAGATCCCTTATGGCTTGGTGGTGTTCTCATGACAGGAAATTCTCGTGAGATCTGCTTACTTAAAAGCATGGCACATGCCCCCATCATTTTTGTTCGTACTTCCACCAGGTGAGATATCTGCTCCAACTTCATCTTCCACCATGATTTTAAGCTTCCTGAAGTCTTCATCAGAAGCTAAGCAGATGGTGGCACCATGCTTCCTACAAAGTCTCCAGAACCATGAGCAAATTAAACCTTTTTCTTATAAATTACCCACTCTAAGATGTTCCTTTATAGCAATGTGAAAAGAGCCTAACACGGAAAATTGGTACTTGCTGTAAAGATATCCAAAAATATTGAAGCAGCTTTGGAACTGGGTAACAGGCAGAGATTGGAAGACTTTGGAGGGTTCAGAAGAAGACAGGAAAAATTTGAAACTTCTTAGAGACTGATTAAATGGTTGTGATAAAAATGTTGGTTGTGATGTAAACAATGAATGAGGTCTCAGATGAAAATGAGGAATGTATCAGGAACTGGATCAAGGATCACCTTTGTTATGCCTTAGCAAAGGACCTAGTTGTATTGTGTTCTCACTCTTGGGATCTGTGAAAGTTTGAATGTGGTAGTCATGACCTTGGATATTTGGTGGAAGAAATTTCTAAGCACCCAAGAGTTCAAGGTGTGACCTGGCTGCTTCTAAGAGCCTATGCTCTGATGCAGGCAAAGAAATGACATAAATCTGGAACTTATATTTTCAAGGGAAGCGAGTCTATTAATTTGGAAAGCTTGCAGGCTGGCCATGTGGTAGAAAAGAAAAGCCCAATTTCAGGGGAAGAAGTCAAGCAGGCTGTGGAGTCACCACTTGCGAGATATTTGCATAACTAAAATAAAAGCCAAGTGCTGATATCCGAGGCAATGGGAAACAGGATTTGAAGGCTTTTGATAAATCTTCTGGTCAACCCCTCCCATTACAGGCTCTAGGAGGAAAGAATGGCTTTGCCTAGAAAGGAAAAATGGTTTCAGAAGTCAGGGCTCCACAGCCTCAGTACACAGTTCAGGGCCCAGGACATAAGACACAGCACAGGCTCAAGAGACTGCTCCCCACATCCAGGCAACTCCTGCATTAGCCTTGGTTCAGAGGACCCCAGGTACAGCTCAGGCTGCAGCTGGGGTGTAAGCCACTGTAAGCCTTGGCAGCTCCCATGTGGTATTAAGTCTGTGGGCACACAGAATGCAAGAGTAAAAGAGGTTTGGCAGCCTCTACCCAAATTTCAGAGGATGTGTGGAAAAGCCTAGGTGCCCAGGCAGAAGCCTGACACAGGGGTGGAGCCCACACTGGGAAATCCTACTAGGGCAGTGCCAAGGGGAAATGTGGGATTGGAGACCGAAGACAGAGTTCTCACTGGGGCACTGCCTAGTGGAGCTGTGGGAAGGGGGCCACCATCCTCCAGACCCCAGAATGGCAAAGCCAATGGAAGCTTGCACCCTGCACCTGGAAAGTCTGCAAGCACTACATTCCAACCTGTAAGATCAGCTGTGGGAGCTAAACCCTGCAGAACCACAGGGTCAGACCTGCCCAAGACCTTTGGAACCCACCCCTGGAAACAGTGTGTCCAGATGTGGGACATGGACTCAGAGGAGACTATTTTGGAGCTTTAAGATTTAACGGCTGCCCTGCTGGGTTTCAGACTTGCATGAGGCCTGTACCCCTTTCTTTTGACTGATGTACCTCTTTGGGAATGGGAATGTTTACCTGATGCCTATATCCCCACCTGATCTTGTACATAAATGATTTGTTTTTGATTTTTCAGGTTCATACGTAAAAGGAACTTGCATTGTCTCAAATGAGACTTTAGACTTTTAAGTTAATGCTGTAATAAGCTAATAATTTGAGGGGATTATTGGGAAAAGATTCTTATATTTTGCAATGTGAGAAGGACAGAGATTTGAAGGGCCAGGGTTGGAATTATATAGTTTGGATGTCCCCTCCAAGCTTCATGTTGAATTGTAATCTCAGTGTTGGAGGTGGGGTCTGGTGGGACATGATTAGATCATGGGAGAGGATGCCTCATGGCTTGGTGCTGTCCTAATGATACAGAGTGAGTACTCATGAGATATCGTTGTTTAAAACTAAGGCACTTCCCCTCCCATCTTTCTTGTTCCTGCCATGTGAGATGCCTGCTCTCTCTTCACTTTCTTCCATGATTGTAAGCTTCCAGAGGCTATCATCAAAAGCTGAGCAGATGTTGGCACTGTGCTTCCTGTACAGCCTGTAGAACTGTGAACCAGTTAAACCTCTTTCCTTATAAATTATGCAATCTCAGGTATTTATAACAATGCAAGAATGATCTAACACAATAATATTAAATATTCTAAGTCCACAGTGAAAAATAATAGGCCCAAGCCTTACACATACACATTCATCATCCATCCTTCCATACATGCATCCATCCATGCACCCATGTAATATTCATTCATTCATTTAAAAATATGCATTAATTGCAAACTGTATGCCAAGTGCTGTCCTAGATAAAGTTTACTTAAGCACAAAAATAAATGCTAGTCTCTTTTTACTGTAGAAATTTTGAAAAACTATGGTGACTGAGTTAAAATAAGGAATGAGAAAGGGGTGAATGGGGGGGTGCAATTTTGATTTGAGGGGATGACATCTAAACCAAAGTATGAAAATGGAGAATTTTCCAGCAAAAGGAAGAGTTAAGGTAAGAATGTTCTTGATATATAAAGGTTCCAGGGGAGATGGAAGCTCCAGAGATTAGTTCACTAGAGAAACAGAAGGAAGGCCGATAGGTATGTATTATGTGGCAATTACAAATTATCTCAATAAACTTTCCTAGTGTGCCTGAAGCTGCCTCATAAATCTGAATCAACAATCCACTGTCAGTAAAATTACCTGGAGATACCTTGCTTTTATCTTTTCTATTTATTTCTTTCCTAATTTTCTAATTTCTTTTCTGAACATTTGTCACGAGGAAATAGACAACATTAAATTACCCCAGAACTAATATAATGACATTAGTATAATGTAGACAGTAATAATTATTTGGTAAATATGTGATTCAATGAAATAAACATTAAAATTGGGACACAGACCAACTGTTAAAATGAGAGGAGTTAAGTAAAGGACTCTAAAGAAGATAATAAAACATAAGCATCAATGAAAATGAAACACTCTTTATGAATGCCTAAGGTTGAAGCATTTCTAGACTAAGACCATTATCAATAAGACTTGTATTTATTATAGTAAACAATAATACATATACTCTGCTTCATGTCAGGAATAAGTGGTCTTCCTTTCTATGTCTCAATTCCATTTAATAATTTTTTTAGGAAATGGAATAACTACTTTTAGTACCCATAAGTAATAATGTTTTTAAATTGTGTGGGACAATAATTTAGTGTAAGTCAATCAGCACATACTTATATCCAAACATAATGCTAGCATTTTGTTTTATTTCTTCATTCACAATTTCTGCATCTATGATGTACAAGATGATCTGCCTAGGATGGCAGTGTAAATATAAATAACATAAAATCCCTATTCCAAAGATTCCATAAGGAAGATCAGCAAGAATATTTATAATGAAGGTGGAGAATTGGTATAATAGAAATGTGTCCTAAATGTGCTGGAGGCTAAAAGCAGAAAGGATTCCATGGGGGAAGAAGTCACAGATGGCTTCTCAAAAATAAAGAGCAACTTATTAGTGCTTAAAAATGCATATGAGTTCATAAGGTGGTTGTGTCTATACAGTAGAGAGATCTTTGGCTTTTGATCTAGAAATAGAGGACAAAACAATTGATTACATGTAAATACCAAAATATGTCATATCAATTACTGTGTGTTATTGGCATTCAAGATGGACAGTCGACCATGTGAACTATTGTTACTAAAGAGGGCTTTGAAGAGAAGAAAATTTAATCTGTGCCTTGGAAGAAATTCTAGGATATAAAGAACACAAAAAAGTCATTGAAGATTATATAACTTGCATAAAATGGAAGAAATATTCAATTATGTAACAGAGACAACTTTGGCTCACACACTCCTTTTGTTTTTTTCCCCAATGCTACAAATGTGCTGTTCACATTGTCACTGAAACCCAACTCTTCCATTTGTGCACTAGATCCCATGTTCTTTTGCCTATTCAAAGATGTGGATCCGGTGGTTTACTCACATCATTCTGACACCATAATTTCTTCTCTCTCTTCTAGATGTTTCCCCTAAGCTTACACGTAATTTGTACCATCATATAAAGCAAATCCTCTCCTGATCTCATTTTCCTCTCCATCTAACACCAATATTTCATTTTTATTGACATCAAAACTCTCTGAACCTTTTATATACTCTCTTTTTCCAATGTCTTCCCATTCGTTTTTTATTGATTCCTTCCTATCAGTCTGTTTTCTCCAATCTTCCATTACATGTGCTGTTGTCAAAGTAACCAGTAACCTTAATATGGTCAAATACAATACTTAATTAAGCCTCAGACTTCATCATTCTTGAACTCTCTGCACATTTAACATTTCATCCATCTTGACTGAATAATTTTCCTCACTTGACTTTCAGGACACCACATACACCTAGGTTTTCTTCTGCCTCACTTGTCATTCTTCCATCTTCTTTGCTTATTTCACCACACATCCCCGACCACTAAACAAAGCTCACTTTTAAGCTATCTATGATTATTGTTGCATTGATTTGTTTGTAACTATATTATTTCAAAATACTATTTAAAAATAGTATCTCCCAAATTTATTCTTCTTATCAAACTTATCCTATGAACTTTCATTCTTAAATGTTCAACTGCTTATCAGACATCTATCTCTACTTGTATGTATAATAATAGACATCTCAAAATTATAGTATATCAATCTAAGCTTTTCCACTCCTCATTCCCCCAAATTTACTCCTCACACAATCTTATCCATTTCAGTTAATGGAAATGTAATCCTTTCCGTTGCTAAGGCCAAACCTTTGGATTCATTCCTGACTTTCAATCAACCAGCATTATCTATTGGCTCTATTTTCCAATATCTTCAGAAAACTCATTACCTCTACTACTGCTCTGGTCCAAGTCAAGAGTATCTCTTGCCTGGGTAATGTCCATAGCCATCTAAGTGTTTTGCTATCTTTAGCTACCCCACAATTTCTTAATAGTGAAATAGTTAATTATTTACACAGAGTCTAGTGATGTTTTGAAATGTACCTCAAAACATATCATGTCTAAACCACCAATGACTGCCTATTTTACTCGGAGTCAAAACCAAAACCCATCCAATGACTTAAAATATGATCTCACCTACATGATCTCACCTCTCATTGCATAAAGGTATATTCAGGTTCATTCCTCTGCCTGGAACATTCTTCTTCAGGATATTTGATATTCATGTATCAATTTCATTCTTCATCTCAGTCAGGGCTTAGGTCAAATATCATGTTTCCATTGAGTTCTTTTCTGCCTTTCATTTTGAAAAGTGCCTATATTTCCTTTTTTCCTACATTATATTCCTCTATACCACTGATCATTATCTACACATCAGTATCTATATCTGTAGCTATCTAATCTACCTATATAGCATTTACGTGTTAATTATTTCTTTTCCTGAAGACAGGGATTTCTTTTTGTCTGTTTTAGTAGCTACTGAGTCCGACATCAGGTAAATATTCAATGAATATTTTAAATGAGTTAATGAATAAATGAATGGATCAGTTTTACTGAGGTTAAAATACTGTAGAACATTAAAATTATAGTGGAAATTTTCAAAATTACTTATGTATAATTTACCTATATAAGAGTAGAGGAGGCAAATATTAAAACTGATAGAGAGTGTGTGAGGTATGAAAAACAGGACTGTGTCCCTGCCCAGGTAGGTAGTGAAAGGCTCATATCACCTATTTTGCCTTCTTTTCCTGTCATAGCTGTCTCTCACAGAAGCAGCGATAAGGTAGATGCTTTTGTACAGTTCCTGGACATAGGGTATAAATAACATTAAACCACATTGTGAGTAATTTATGCCCTTTTTATTATCTGTGATTCCTCCTTTTAAAATCATGCTTTTTTAACTAAGAGAGTGAATCCTTCTGACTCATAATCTTCAAGAAGCAGCCATATTTATAGGTAAGATTTAACAATATTGTGGTTTTACTATACTAATACGATGTATATTTTCTTTTCAGAGCAAAAGGTGTCTTCTCTTAAAATACATTTATTTAATAAATCAGTAAATTGATGTAAAAAGAAATATTTAAAATTAGCAAGATTTTGATGTGCAAGTATGGCAAAATAATGAAAGTGATACATGAGTAAGTGTATATTTTGAAATTTTAATTGAGTAAGCAAATGACTAAATTTGAGAAAATGGCAAGGTTCTATCCATCCAGGATTAGAACATTTACACAATAATATTGTCTTAGCCTTATCATAAAACTTTAAAAAAGACTGGCTTGAAATAAAATCTCTTTAACCTTCCTATCAATTCCGTGAGGCACAGCAAGTAGGCTATTAGAATTAGTTAATACATATCTAATTAATGAGCCTGATACTTGAACATCTGCATATTGCTCCTCATTTATTTTCCTTCTCGTGCAAAAACTTTCTCAACAGTCAAATTATATATAATAGAGCCAATTAGTAGAGAAGCCTGAACTTCTTGTGAGAAGACTTGGTTAGCTTAACATTAAACCTGATTTTCTTACTTTATCTCTTTCCATTTCTCTTTTTCCACTGCCAGTCTAAGTACAGTAACCATGGTTACATATTAAAACAAAGAGCCAAGGTAAAGCTATGACAAAAATAATAGGACTAGGTTTGGGAGGTCATTTACTAATTGTCAACCCTGGGGAGACTAGGGGACTTGAACAAAATTTCCAGAAATTGAAATCATTTCCAGATGTCTCCTCTACACAACCTTACTTGGAGGTGGATGGTTATCACTGTCCCTCATTTTTTAATATGGTCTCACTTCCTCTAATTCCTTTCTAATACCATTTCTCCTTTCAGAAATTGCTACCATTGCTCTCCACCGATTCGTGCTTCAAACTCCAAATAAAATCCCAATTTTCAATGAAGGCTTCTGAGATTACTGTTGCCACCATCAGTCTCTTGTAGTGCTCTTTTAAATGTCATTTTCTCAAACACACAACTAACATTTGGTTTTTAAAATGGCCATTTACCAGTTTTCTGTTGCACAAAATTAGCAGTTTATTATACACAATTTCATCCTCAATAATCATTTTATATATTTAAAATGTCCTTTTTGGGGTCTACAGGTGGTATTATATTTCTTTTAATATCTACTGGTCCCAGAATATGTATGTATATACTTATACATTTCATGATTTTGTAAACCATTTGGAACAGAAATGTCAACAACTTACATGTTCTAATTACATAAGAGAATGCCTGCATGTGATTTGAAATTTCTGCCCTTGCTGATGAAAGGCTTGCATTTAATAAATATCCAGCCGTGACAGCTAAAATTAACACATCTTTCTGTAACGTTAAGTAGAATGCTCCACAAGGCTGCACTGGAGTGGAATGTAGAATTTGCCAATTTTAAAACCTTTAGGAAAATAGGGTACCTTTTTAGCTGCAATTGATGGGACCATCAGTGTGCCAAACATCATAGGACTTTGTTTTGCTGAATTTATAAATATTATGTAATTATCATTGTAGCAATGAAAGTTATCATTCAGTAGTAGGCTTACTGCAATGCTAGGCACCTAAGATATTTAAATGTGCTATGCCAACTCTGTGATGTAAGTATGGTTGTTACCCAAAATTTACAAATCAGGAACTGAGGCCCTTTTAGTATGTAAAAGACATAGAAATAGAACTCAGTCTGGTCCATTTCAAAGTTTACACATTGAAGCATTAAGATATTTTTCAGTTAAAACAACAATAACAACAAAGTAATCACAGCGAATGGATATAATCCAGAGTCACCCATTAGGTCCAAATCAATTAGCTTAAACCCCACCTTAGGAAAACATACCCTATACACATAACCCCTATAGCCAGAAACCTCTCAATCTCAGGGAAGGCCTCCTTTTCCTTGACCTGCTTTTTATTTCTCATACTTTTTCTGCCTTGGCAGATCCTATTTTGTTCCTCTTGTCTAGTACTTGATTTCCTGCAGCAGTGCTTGATCTCATCTATATCCTTTTTTGCTGGATTTCAGATACATATCTCAATACCACTCCTTACCAATATACCTATGGTATATTCCCTACTGAATAGAAACTAACTGTCCCCATATATTCTGGTGGTCATAATTCCTCAAGATGGCATAACACCTAGATTGCTACTTTCCATGAGGAGGCCTCTACCTGTTCATCAGTCCAACAGACATTCTATAAGTTTCTACTATGTATCATAGTTTCAGCAATTATGAAAGGCATCAAATGTTACAAGGGAGCTGCTACCATCATGGAATCTACACTGTATTTTGAATTGTGAAGGTTTCCTGTTGCTGTTGTAACAAATTGTCACAAACTTAGTAGCTGAAACATCATTAGTTTATTACATTACAGTTCTGTAGTCTGGGAGTTTGGCATGAGTCTTCTGGGCTAAAAATCAAGGTGCAAGCATTACTCTCTGAAGGTTCTCTGGGAGTTTCTCTTTCTTCACCTTTTCAGCTTCTGGAGGCTGCCCACATTTCTTGGCGTGTGATCTTCTTCCACCTTCAAAACTATCAACTTTGCATCTGTCTGTGTCTATCTTCTGTAGTAACATCTCCCTATAACTCCCCTCTTTTGTATCCCTTTTCCACATTTTAAATCCTTTGTGTTCACTTTGGGAGGCTGAGGCAGGCAGATCACTTGAGGTCAGGCGTTCAAGACCAGCCAGGTCAACGTGGTGAAACACTGTCTCTACTACAAATACAAAAATTAGCCGGGGTAGTGGCACGTGCCTCTAATCCCAGCTACTAGGGAGGCTGAGGCAGGAGAATTGCTTGAACCCAGAAGGCAGAGGTTGCAGTGAGCCAAGATCAGGCCACTGCACTCCAGCCTGGAAGACAAAGCGAGACACCCTCTCAAATAAATAAATAAATAAATAAATAAAATTCCTTTGTGTTTATACCAGGTCAGTTGGATAATTCATGATAATCTCCCTATTTCAAGGTCAACTGGTAGCAATCTTAATTTTATCTGCAACCTTAATTCAATTGTTCCATCTAACTTAACATATACATGGATTCCAGGGATTAAGAAAAATACAATTCGCGTGTGGAGGATTAAGAAAAATACAAAATCAGGCATGATTTTGTTTATCATAGAAGGTGAAAAGGACATCAGAGAAAGAGAGATCTATGAGAAGCAAAGCAGAGAGTATGGAAAGCACAGATAATGTGTGGAGAATAGTTGTAAATGGAAGTCCTACCTCATGTTTCATGAAGACATCTTGCAAATGTAGATAACTAATAAGATTGCAAGATTGTATGAGCATTTGTTTCCAGTGGCTTCATTTTCCAAAGTAAGTTATAAAATATTAATAAATACCTAACTATGACAGACAAAGGGGAGCATATGAGTAAGGGGAAGATGAGAAGGAAAAGAGAGAGAAATGAAAGGCCTCAAATGCTAATAGCCCAAATTGAAATTAGCAGATTCACTTCAGCCTAAAATGTCAGTCCTGACATTTTTCTTGTAGCTTCAGAATATCCATTCAACTCTTAGAAGGTGGATTCTCTTCAACTTTCACTCAGGAGTAGGGCTGGGGTGTAGAAGGGGTTACTTAGAGAGATGCCAGCTTTAGCCCTCCTGATGTCCAGGCATGGAACATCTGTTTTAGGTCCAATTAAAGGTCTTTGGCTGGAGTCAAGAAATAGATTATTGGGCTCTAAGACAAACAGTGTGGAATTACATTTGTGATGAACCATACATTTTTCAGAGTACTTACGGTGAAAGATTATATAATAAAAAGTTATAATCTTTTTAAAAATTTTATTTAAATTTAAATTTAAATTTTATTTAAATTTAAAATTTTAAATTTTATTTTAGGTTCAGGAGTACATGTGCAGGTTTGTTATGTAGGTAAACTGCACATCATGGGGGTTTGTTGTACAGATTATTTTGCCACCCAGGTAATGAGCACAGTACCAAATAGGTAGTTTTTTCAATCCTGTGACTACTACCACCCTCCACCTCCAAGTAGCCCCCAGTGTCTGCTGTTCCTTTCATTGTGTCTATGTCTACTCAATATTTAGCTTCCATATATAAGAGAACATGTGGTATTTTACTTTTTGTTCCTGCATTAATTCACTTAGGATCATGGCCTGCAGTTCCATGTATGTTGCTGCAAAGGACCATGACTTCATTTTTTTTTTAATGACTGTGTAATATTCCATGATGTATATGTACCACATTTTCTTCCACCAGTCTACCATTGATGGGCATTTAGATTGATTTTATGGCTTTGTTCCTGTGATAGAGCTCCAATGAACATATGAGTGTCTGTGCCTTTATGGTTGAATGATTTATATTCCTTTGGGTATGTACCCAACAATAAAATTGCTGGGTTGAAGGGTAGTTCTATTTTAAGTTCTTTGAGAAATCGCCAAACTGCTTTCCACAATGGCTGAATTAATTTACATTCCCACGACCAGTGTATAAGCATTCCCTTTTCTCCACAACCTCAACAGCATCTGTTATTTTTTTACTTTTTAATAATAATCATTCTGACTGGTGTGAGATAATATTTCATTGGGGTTTTGATTTGCATTTCTCTAATGCAGCAGTTTCCAACCTTTTGGGCACCAGAGAGCAGTTTTGTGGATGACAATGTTTTCATGGATGAGGTGGGATGGTTTCGGGATAAAATTGTTCCACCTCAGATCATCAGGCATTAGATTCTCATAAGGAGTGGAGTGCACAACCTAGATCCCTTGTGCAGTTCACAATAGCATTCATACTCCCATGAGAATCTAATGCTACAGACTGCTAGTCATAATACCACAATTACTATGTGCCAGAAGCCATTTATTGCAAATATTTTCTATATGTTTTCTGACTGAATCTTCATAAAAGCCTTAGATCACAGATCACTGTGAAGATTAGGTGAAGGAATATATATATAAAGTCTTAGGCATAGGGTCTGATCAATAATCAGTTTTCAAAAACTGTTAGCTAAAATTTAATATTTTTCATCAAAACAGTTAGAGTTCAATATTTTCAATGCCTCAGTGTTTGGGTATTTAATAAAAATGAATAGCCCCTCAATAACCAGGAAGATATTATTAACAGCATAGTAAGTTATTCTGACCTTGTGTGGCTCATTTTCTTCCCTGTGGACTCTTCTCAGTATGCACAAGCATTTGTTAACATTTCCCAAGAGTAGACAGCTTGCTTAATTTTCTTCCTATGGCATCACAATTATTCCATAACTAGAATTTTTAAGTGAGGGGTCTTAAGTGACTGAGTTATAATGATCAGACATTTCAAAGCACCCATCAAAGCAATCTGGGCTCTGCGAAAAGCTGAAGGCATTAATGTAATGGCCTCCCTACGGAGAGAAGAACAACATGAGAAAGAGACACATTTTCTTTATGTTTTCAAATAAAGCATCCAATTTGCAGAAGTCCAGAACACTATAGAAGGATGTCATTCTTTTGATTTGGAGTATAGAACAATCGGGCAGTGGAAGCACACTGACATACCTCAGGTGGGTTCATGTCAGAGAGACCAGCTGAAGAGCTGTAGGAAGGCAGGAGACAAAACCTGAGGCAAACAGCAAATGAGTCTAAGTATCTTTGAAAAAAGTGCTGCATACTATAGCAAAACTTGAAAAAAAAATAGGTATCTCTTTAATTTTTGAAATTAACTGCATTAATTGCCATTATAATTTATCAATCATCAAAGCCAGCTTGTGGAATAGAGCTTGGGGTGCTGTTCTTCAAAGTGCTTCAGCAATTCTCAGGATTTAGCATTGCCTTAAGCCAAAGTCACCATAGATGTCCCAACTGCTATTTTAGTGTAAACTTAAAATATTAATGGTGCTGAAGAGCAATATTGCCTTTGGACAACCATCTATCATGTACTCCCTTATTTTATTGTCCAGATAACTGAAATACTTCAATAATGAAATGGAAAATAGTGGAGCAGGAAACCAGATTTTTCACTCCTTTCCACTCCACATTTTTCATGAAAGTTGAACTATCAAGCTCTTTTTCCAGCCCAGGCTTCGTTATGATCCCCTGGGTACATATCATGCCCTGAATCTCGTTCCAAAGTGTTCCTGACAACTCTTTCTCTTCCAGCTCTGCAATCTGAGGGCAAAATTCCAGAACCTCCTTTTATACATTGTATAAGAAAAGCAATCATTTCACGTAGTAGGAAAGCCACCTGAGTAATAAAATACTCAACTTCATATATTTAAGTACAATGATGCTAGCCTTTACATGACCAGTGAAGAAATAGTTTCTTGTTTTTTAGCTTGTTTTGACACCCTATTTTACTTAGTTTTATGACACTATTAGCTAAATTCATAAGTGTGCCAATAATAATAATAAAAATAGTTGAGAAATCATTCTTTAAATCAAAAGACATAAAATAACTAACCAGTCCAACTTGGGTGAAAAATGCTACACTCTGTCATCTATTGATTTAACATTTTATTCAACTGTCTTTATGTATATTACATATATATTACATATGTAACAATAATAACAAAAACAACATCACTGAAAATTTACAGGGCGATCTGGCAAGATGGCTGAATAGGAACAGCTCCAGTCTGCAGCTCCCAGTGATACCAATGCAGAAGTTGGGCAATTTCTGCATTTCCAACTGAGGTACCCTGTTCATCTCATTGGGACTGATTAGGCAGTGAGTGCAGCCCATGGAGGGCTAGCAGAAGCAGGGTGGGGCATTGCCTCACCCAGGAAGTACAAGGAACAGGGGGGCATCCCTTTCCCAGCCAAGGGAAGCCATGAGGGACTGTGCTATCCAGCCTGGACACTACATCTTTCTCACGGTTTTTGCAATCTTCAGATCAGGAGATTCCCTCATGTGCCTACACCATCAGGGACCTGGGTTTAGAAACTGTGCATTTCTTTGGGCAGAGACTGAGCTAGCTACAAGAGTTTGTTGTTGTTGTTGTTGTTTTGTTTTTTGTTCTTTTTTTTTTATATACCCCAGTGGCACCTGGAACTCCAGAGAGACAGAACCATTCACTCCCCTGGAAATGGGGCTGAAGCTAGGGAGTCAAGTGGCCCCATTCCCACGGGGCCCAACAAGCTAAGAATCACAGGCTTGAAATTCTCACTACCTGCACAGCAGTCTGAAGTTGACCTGGGATGATAAAGCTTGGTGGGGGGATCAGTTCACCATTACTGAGGTTTGAATAGGTGGTTTTCCCCTGAGAGTGCCAAAGAGGCCTGGAAATTTGGACTGGGTGGAACTCAACACAACACAGAAAAGCAGCTGTGGCCAGACTGCCTCTCTGTCCCATCTGCTATTCCTCTTCACTGGGCAGGGCATCTCTGAGAGAAAGGCAGCAGCCCCAGTCAGGGGCTTATAGGTAAATCTCCCATCTCCCTGGAACAGAGCACCTGGGGGAAGGAGCGGCTGTGGGTGCAGCTTCAGCAGACTTAAACATTCTTGCCTGCCTGCTCTGAAGAGAACAGCAGATCCTGACAAGGAGGGTTCTCCCAGCAGAACACTTGAGCCCTAATAAGGGACAGGCTGCCTCCTTAAGTGAGTTTCAGACCCCCATGCTTCCTAACTGAGAGAAACCTCCCAACAGGAGTTGACAGACACCTCATACAGGAGAGCTCTGGCTGGCATCAGGCCAGTGCCCCTCTGGGATAAAGTTTCCAGAGGAAGGAGCAGACATCAATCTTTGCTATTCTGCAGCCTCTGCTGGTGATACCCAGGCAAATAGGGTGTGGAGTGGACCTCCAGCAAACTGCAGCAGACCTGCAAATGAGGGGCCTGACTGTTAGAAGAAAAATTAACAAACAGAAAGCATTAACATCAGCATCAATAAAAAGGACCCTCACACAGAAATCTCATCCAAAGGTAATCAGCCTCAAAGATCAAAGGTAGATAAATCCATGAAGTTGAAGAAAAAACAGCCCCAAAATGCTGAAAATTCCAAACATCAGAATGCCTCTTCTCCTCCAAATGATCGCAACTCCTCTCCAGCAAGGGCACAAAACTGGATGGAGAATGAGTTTGATGAATTGACGGAAGTAGGCTTCAGAAGGTGGGTAATAACAAACACCTCAGAGCTAGAGGAGCATGTTGTAACCCAATACAAGGAAGCTAAGAATCTTGAAAAAAGGTTGCAAGAACTGCTAACTAGAATAATCAGTTTAGAGAAGAACACAAATGACCCGATAGAGCTGAAAAACAACACAGGATGAGAACTTCGTGAAACATACACAAGTATTAATAGCCAAATCGATCAAGTGGAAGAAAGCATATCAGAGATTGAAGATCAACTTACTAAAATAAGGTATGAAGACAAGATTAGAGAAAAAGGAATGAAAAGGAATGAACAAAGCCTCCAAGAAATATGGTATTATGTGAAAAGACCAAACCTATGATTGATTGGGGTCCCTGAAAGTGATGGGGAGTATAGAACCAACTTGAAAAACACACTTCAAGATATTATCCAGGAGACCTTACCCAACCTAGCAAAACAGGCCAACATTCAAATTCAAGAAATACAGAAACACCACTAAGATATTCCTCAAGAAGAGCAACTCCAAGACACATAATCATCAGATTCTCCAAGGTTGAAATGAAGGAAAAAAGGTTAAGGACAGCCAGAGAGAAAGGTGAGGTTACTGACAAAAGGAATCTCATAAGACTAACAGCAGATCTCTCTGCAGAAACCCTACAAGTTAGAAGAGTGTGGAGGCCAATATTCAACATTCTTAAAGAAAAGAATTTTCAACCCAGAATTTTATATCCAGCGAAACTAAGCTTCATAAGTGAAGGAAATAAAATCCTTTACAGACTAGCAAATGCTGAGGGATTTTGGCACCACCAGGCCTGCCTCCTGAAGGAAGCACTAAATATGGAAAGGAAAACCCAGTATCAGCCACTGCAATTTTGGTGCAAAAACACACCAAAATATGAAGACCAACAACAGTATGAAGAAACTACATCAACTATTGTGCAAAATAACCAGCTAGAATCATAATAACAGGATCAAATTCACACATAACAATACTAACCTTAAATGTCAATGAGTTAAATACCCCAATTAAAAGACACACACAGGCAAATTGGACAGAGTGAAGACCCACTGGTATGCTGTATTCAGGAGACCCATCTCACGTGCAAAGACACACACAGGCTCAAAATAAAGGGATAGAGGAAAATTTACCAAGCAAATCGAAAGCAAAAAAAAAAAAAAAGAAGCAGGGGTTGAAATCTTAGTCTCTGATAAAACAGACTTTAAACCAACAAACATCAAAATGGACAAAGAAGGGCATCACATAATGGTGAAGGGATCAATGCAACAAAAAGAGCTAACCATTCTAAATATAAATATATGTGCACCCAATAGGAGCACCCGTATGCATAAAGCAAGTTCTTAGAGACCTACAAAGAGACTTAGACTCCCACACAAAACAGTGGGAGATTTTAACACTCCACTATCAATATTAGACAATTCAACAAGACAGAAAATCAACAAGGATATTCAGGACTTCAACTCAACTATGGACCAAGCAGAACTAATAGACATCTACAGAATTCTCCACCCCAAACGAAAATGTGGTCTGAACAAACATTCAGACCACAGTGCAATCAAACTAGAACTCAGAATTAAGAAACTCACTCAAAACTGCACAAGTATATAGAAACTGAACAGCTTGCTCCTGAATGACTACTGGGTAAATAATGAAATTAAGGCTTAAGTTCTTTGAAACCAATGAGAACAAAGAGACAACATACCACAATCTACCAGACACAGCTAAAGCAGTGTTAAGAGGGAAATTTATAGCATTAAATGCTCACATCAGAAAACAGGAAAGGTCTAAAATCAACACCCTAACATCACGATTAAAAGAACTAGAGAAGAAAGAAAAAACAAATTCAAAAGCTAGCAGAAGACAAAAAATAACTAAGATTAGCACAGAACTGAAGGAGATAGAGACATGAGAAACCTTTCAAAAAATCAATGAATCCAGGAGCTGGTTCTTTGAAAAGATTAACAAAATAGATAGACTGCTAGTCAGACTAATAAAGAAGAAAATAGAGAACAATCAAATAGACACAGTAAAAAATGATAAAGGGGATATCACCACTGATCACACAGAAATACAAACTACAATCAAAGAACACTATAAACACCTCTATGCTAATATACTAGAAAATCTAGAAGAAATGGATAAATTCCTGGACACATACACCCTCCCAAGACTAAATCAGGAAGAAGTCAAATCTCTGAATAGACCAATAACAAGTTCTGAAATTGAGGCAGTAATTAATAGCCTACCAACCAAAAAAAAGCCCAGGACCAGAAGGATTCACAGTCGAATTCTACAAGAGGTACAATAAGGAGCTGGTACCATTCCTTCTGAAACTATTCCTAACAATAGAAAAAGAGCGACACCTCCCTAATTCATTTTATGAGGCCAGCACCATCCTGACACCAAAACCTGGCAGAGACACACACACACAAAGAGAAAATTTCAGGCCAATATCCCTGATGAACCTCAATGTGAAAATCCTCAATGAAATACTGGCAAACAGAATCCAGCAGCACATGAAAAAGATGATCCACTACATTCAAGCCAGCTTCATCTCTGGGATGCAAGGCTGGTTCAACATATGCAAATCAGTAAATGTAATCCATCACATGAACAGAACCAATGATAAAAACCACATGATTATCTCAATAGATGCAGAGAAGGCCTTTGATAAAATTCAACACTACTTTATGCTAAAAACTCTCAGTAAACTAGGTATTGATGGAATATATCTCAAAATAAGAAGAGCTATTTATGACAAACCCATAACCATTATCATACTGCCCATCATATTGAATGCCCATTCAGTATGATATCGGCCATGGATTTGTCATAAGGGATTGTCAAAGGGAATGCTCCCCATTCCCTTTGAAAACCAGCACAAGACAGGAATGCCCTTTCTCACTACTCCTATTCAACATAGTGCTGGAAGTTCTGGCCATAGCAATCAGGCAAGAGAAAGAAATAAAAAGTATTCAAATAGGAAAAGAGGAAGTCAAACTCTCTCCATTTGCAGATGACATGATTGTATATTTAGAAAAGCCCATCATCAGAGTCGCAAAACTCCTTAAGCTGATAAACAATTTCAGCAAATTCTCAGGATACAGAATCAGTGTGCAAAAATAACAAGCATTCTTATACACCAATAATAGACAAGCAGAGGGCCAAATCATGAGTGAACTCCCATTCACAAGTGCTATAAAGATAATAAAATACCTAGGAATACAACTTACAAGGGACATGAAGAACTTTTTCAAGGAGAACCAGAAACCACTGCTCAAGGAAATAAGAGAGGACACAAACAAATGGAAAAAATTCCATGCTCATGGATAGGAAGAATCAGTATCATGAAAATGGCCACACTGCCCAAAGTAATTTTTAGATTAAATGTTATTTCCATCAAGCTGCCATTGAATTTCTTCACAAAATTAGAAAAAAACTACTTTAAATGTCATATGGAACCAAAAAAGAGCCTGTATATCCAAGACAATACTAAGCAAAAATAACAAAGCTGGAGGCATCACACTACGTGACTTCAAACTAAGGCTACAGTAACCAAAACAGCATGGTACTGTTACCAAAACAGATATATAGACTAATGGAACATAACAGAGGTCTCAGAAATAACATTACACATCTAAAACCATCTGATCTTTGACAAACCTGACAAAAACAAGCAATAGGGACAGGATTCCCTATTTAATAAATGGTGCTGGGAAAACTGGCTAGCCATATGTAGAAAACAGAAACTGAACCCCTTCCTTACAACTTATATGAAAATTAACTCAAGATGGATTAAAGACTTAAACGTATAACAAAAACCATAAAAACCCCAGAAGAAAACCTAGGCAATACCATTAAGGACATAGGCATGGGCAAAAACTTCATGACTAAAACACCAAAAGCAATTCTAACAAAAGCCAAAATTGATAAATTGGATCTAATTAAACAAAAGAGCTTCTGCTCAGCAAAAGAAAGTATCATCAGAGTGAACAGGCAACCCACAAATGGGAGAAATTTTTTGCAATCTATCCATCTGACAAACGTCTAATATCCAGACTATACAAGGAACTTAAAAAAATTAAAAGAAAAAAACAAACAAACAAGTCCATCAAACAGTCAGTGAAGAAAAAAAGCTTATAATCACAGATCATTAGAGAAATGCAAACCAAAACCACAATGAGATACCACCTCATACCAGTTAGAATGATGATTATTAAAAAGTCTGGAAAGAACAAATGCTGGTGAGAATGCGGAGAAATAGGAATGCTTATACACTGTTGGTGGGAGTATAAATTAGTTCAACTATTGTGGAAGACAGTGTAGTGATTCCTCAAAGATCTAGAACCAGAAATACCATTTGACCCTGCAATCCCATTACTGGGTATATACCCAAAGATTATAAATTATTCTACTATAAAGACACACACATGCATGCATATGTTTATTGCAGCACTATTTACAATAGCAAAGACTTGGAACCAACCAAAATGCCCATCAATGATAGACTGGATAAAGAAAATGTAGCACATATACTCCATGGAATACTATGCAGCCATACAAAAGAATGAGCTCATGTCCTTTGCAGGGACATGGATGAAGCTGGAAACCACAATTCTCAGGAAACTATCACAGGAACAGAAAACCAAGCACTGCATGTTGTCACTCATAAGTGGAAGTTGAACAGTGAGAACACCTGGACACAGGGAGGGAAACATCGCATGCTGGAGCTTGTCAGAGGTTGGGAGAAAAGGGAGGGAGAACATTAGGACAAATACCTAATCCACGTGGGGCTTAAAACCTAGATGATGGGTTGACATGTGCAGCAAACCACCATGGCACATGTATACCTATGTAACAAACCTGCACTTTTAGCACATGTATCCCATAACTTAAAGTAAAAGAAACAAAAAGAAAATTTACAATAGCACTGTAATGGCTAAATCTTTATCATCCATCATGTTAATTAATCCTCATAAAATGATTTATGTGTCAAATACTATTGTTTCACAAGTGAGAGAAATATAGCATAGTGTGGTTTAAGATTTTTGTTTAAGATCGCACAAGTGCATAATAGTCAGGATTTGAACCTAGGCAGCGTGACAACTAATGACCACATTCTGAAGACTCTCATATACTTTGAAGATAGTTGCTTAATCCACTTGTTTTGTCATATAGGAAAAAGGAATTGAGCATGGAAATCTAATATTTGATGAAGACTCAGTGTGAAAATAATCATGGAGGCACTATATTGTTTTATTCTAGTGTCCTTGTAATTTTCTTTATAGAGCACCAAAACAATAAAGTGCTTCTCAGATGCTTGTATTCAAGTGCTTTATAATATTAACTCACTAGGTGTGCATAACAACTCTATGAGGTAGGTTTTATTATTATGCCCATTTTCCAAATGAAGCATCCGTGTGCAAAGAATTAAGTAATTTACCCAAGATTATTCAGCTGATGAATGGCAAGATATTCACATACATGGTTCTCTATAGTTATAATGAATCTCATTACCAGTTCAATGAAGTGAATGGTTCCTATACTCAGAGGATACTCTTTTGTTAACACCTGTGCTTTAACCAAGAAAGGCAGGGATATGATTGTTAGTGATGGGACATTTTTATTTTCTATCCTCTAGGAGTTGATTAAATAAGTTCTTTTTCACAAAAACCACTAATTTAAATTTCTCACAGTATGTCTAAATTATTCCTCATAGCTCTTTTTGAAACAGTGGCCTTCCTAGCTTCCTAAGAACAGAAAAGCCAGTTAAGCTGTTGTATATACAAGGTCAATCATGGTGACAGACTTCACTTTGAGAGATTTAGTATCAGCTTCTCCAATTGAAAAAAACGTTTAGGAATGATTTCAACATTAGGTGTGCAACAAGATGCAAAATCCACCCTCTTATTTTCTAAAACTCACTATTTGTATGAGCTGCATGACTCAGTATTACAGGAAGTTATTGGTTTTGAAATTCTGAAACTAGAAATTATAAATATCCCATAGAACTTAATAACACACATGTATTACTCCATTTTTGCACTGATAAAAAATATCTAAGTCTGGATAATTTTTAAAGAAAAAATATTTAATTGGCTCATGGTTCCACAGGCTGTACATGAAGCATGGCTGAGGAGGCCTCAGAAAACTTACAATCATGGCAGAAGGTAAAGAGAAAGGAGGCACCTCTTCACATGGCCAGAGCAGAGGAAGAGCGATAGAGGTGCTACACACTTTTAAACAACCAGATCTCATGAAAACTCACTCACTATCACAAGGACAGCAAGGAGAAAGTCTGCCCTCAGGATCCAATCACATCCCACTAGTCCCCTCCTCCAACACTGGGGATTACAATTTGAAATGAGATTTGGGTGGGCACACAAATCCAAACCATATCATTCCACCACTGGCCCCTCCCAAATCTCATTGCAAAAGATATTGCAAAAGACAATCACCCCTTCCCAATAGTCCCTTAAGTCTTAACTCACTTCAGCATCAACTCAAAAGTCCACAGTCTAAAATCTCACCTGAGACAAGGTTAGTTGTTCCCACTTATGAGCCTATAAAATAAAAAACAAGTTAGTTACTTCCAAGATGCAATGGGAGGAAATGCACTGGGTAAATACTACCTTTCCAAAGGGAAGAAATCAGCCAAAAGCAGTGGTGACAGGCCTTGTGCAAGTCCAAAACCCAGCAGTACAGTCATTAAATCTTAAAGCTTCAAAATAATCTCCTTTGACTCCATGTGTCAGATCCAGGCAACACTGATCCAAAGGGTGGGCTCCCAAGGCTTTGGGCAGCTCTGCTTCTATAGTTATGCAGGGTACAGCCCCTGCAGCTGCTTTCATGGGCTTTCATGGAGTGTTGAATGCCTGAGGCTTTTCCAAAAGCATGGTACAAGCTGTCAGTGGATCTACCATTCTATTCTGGGGTCTGAAGGATGGTGGCCCTCTTCTCACACCTCCAATAGGCAGTGTCCCAGTGGAGACTCTGTGTGGGGGCTCCAACCCCACATTTCCTCTTGGCACTGCCCTAGTAGACATTCTCCATGAAGCCTCCACTCCTGCAGCAGACTTTTGCCTGGACATCCAGGCATTTCCATACATCCTCTGAAATATAGGTGCAGGCTCCCAAGCCTCAACTCTCACACTCTGCACCCCTATAGATTTAATACCATGTGAAAGCCACAAAGGCTTATGGATTGTACCTTCTGAAGCAACAGCCTGAGCTGTACATTGGCTCCTTTTAGCCATGGGTAGAGCTGGAGCAGCTACAATTCAGGGGGCCATGTCCTGAGATCACACAGAGCAGGAGAGCACTGGCCCTGGCCCACAAAACCATTCTTCCCTCCTACGCCTCCAGGCCTGCAATGGGAGAAGCTGCCCTGTAGGTCTCTGAAATACCTTCAAGTCATTATCCCCATTATCCTGGCTATCAACATTTGGCTCCCCTTTACTTATGCAAATTTCTGAAGCCAGTTTGAATTCCTCCCCCCAAAATGGGTTTTTCTTTCCCACCATATGGCCAGGCTGCAAACTTTTCAAACTTTTATGTTCTGTTTCCCTTTTAAATATAAGTTCTAGTTCTGCATCTTTTTGCTCATGAATATGAGCATAAGCTTCTAGAAGCAGCCAGGTCATGTCTTGAATGTTCTGCTGCTTAGAAATTTCTTCCACCAAATGGTCTAAATCATCACTCTCAAGGTCAAAGTTCCATAGATTTCTAGAGCAGGGGCACAATACCTGTAACCTCTTTGCCAAGACATAACAAAAATGATCCTTGCTTAAGTTCTCAGTAACTTCCACATCTCCGTCTGAGACCTCTTCAGCCTGGACTTCATTGGCCATATCACAATCATCAGTTTGGTCACAATAATTTAAGAAGTCTGTAGGAAGTTCCAAACTTTCTGTCATCTTCCTGTCTCCTTCTGAGCCCTCCATACTCTTCCAACCTCTTCCCATTACCCAATTCCAAAGATGCTTCCATGCTTTCAGGTATCTTTATAGCAGTGCCCCACTTTTTGCTACCAATTTTCTGTATTAGTCTGTTATCGCACTGCTATAAAAAATACCTGAGACTGGGTAATTTATAAAGAAAAGAGGTTTAGTTGGCTCATGATTCCACAGGCTGTACAGGAAGCATGGTTGGGGAGGCCTCAGGAAACTTACAATTATGGCAGAAGGTGAAAAGGAAGGAGGTACTTCTTCACATGGCCAGGGAGGAAGAGAGTAAAGGGAGAGATGCTACACACTTTTAAACAACCAGATCCCATGAGAATTCATTCACTATCATGATAATAGCAAGGGGGAAATTTGATCCCATGATCAAATCATCTCCCACAAGGCCCCTCTTCCAACATTGGGGATTACAATTTGACATGAGATTTGGGTGGGGACACAAATCCAAAACATGTCAACGTTTATTATTTAAAACATTATATTTCTTTGTGTGTTTTAAAAATTGATATATATATTTCTCTGAACTATATTCTTATGATAAAATCATTTATCTCTGGAAATTAAGTAGTCTCAAAAGGTACAAATAATTAAATCAGTAAGACATTAGAGATAATCTAAGTAGCTAAAGTGCTATAGAGATATGGAATATCAAAGTGTAGAGAAATTCCTAGTTAAATAAAAATTGCAAAGATATAAAAGTGTGGTTTAATTGGGTCAGTTTTCATGGGTTAATAAAGCTGTGGCTACTGACCACATTAAGGCAAGGAAATAAATTCCCACAAAGTACTTCAGGGAGTCTTGTCTTTTCTTACTTGCTTGTTTGCTTGCTTTTCTCTTTTCTTTCTTTTTTTAAATGCTGACAACCGAGATGAATGAGCAGCTATTCCTGCCAATTGAAACATTCGTCTTTTTAGTTTATCTCCAGAAGATTAAATATAGTTCCAGAAAATTAATCACTTTGTATAATCCAAAAATCTATACATTGCCTGATGAAATGTTTGATCAGCACATTTCATTTTCATGATGAATTGGGAAAAGACAAAAAATTTTTTTTACTGCAGATTATTGTACATTGGCTTATTTAAAACAAACACATAGCCTGACATACAATCCATTGAAAACAATTTAAAAGCCAAATCATTTCCTGAGAAAAAGAATATCTTGCTGATAAAAATTGATATGAGGCTGTAAGCCTCATGAGAGCCAGTATAGTGTTTTCTTACTCACAACTGCATTTCTAATACTGTTATATGGAGTAAATGTCCTCAGACCTTTTAAGTGAATGTATCTCTTCCATACAACAGCTTCCTGAAAAAGTCTGGATGCCAGAAGTTCCACATCAACTCACCTTTTCAACCCACTCTTGAAATTGCCAAGCTCAGTACTCCAGTTCCAAATGCCTGCAACTTGTTTTGCAAACTTATGCGTATACTCTTTTGAACTCTAGCCCTCATAATCTATGCAACTGGACTTTTCCTTGGGCTCCATCAATATACCATTGTAGGTAAGAAATACTTCCACTGCCTGTCCTATCTCTTCAGAACTCATCTTAACCAGGTCACTTCACCCAGTTTTCAACAACCAAAGAGAATGACAGTAAGAGCTCACTCTTGAGAAAACAGCCAGGTATGGTTGTGGGCAATGGTTTATGAGTTTCTGATAAAAAGAAGCTTTTCAGAAGGAAAAAAGAAAAGTATGTGACTATTTCTACTCTAAGTGTAAAGAAAACAGAGAAATGATTCATCCCACATAAACATCATAGGATCTCTCTGCTGATGCAGTTTTCATCCTGCACAGTACGTTATTGTTCTAACCATGTCTCTTACTCTGCTCCCAGCTGTCTACCGAGGAAGCCACTATGTTTAAAATTGCTTCCCACCTGTCTTGACCATTCTCCTGCAGAAATTCCTTCATTTGGGGGGCTTGGAAAAAAACCACTCAAAATACATAATTCTTATTTAAGTACAGTCTGTGCACTGCACACCAGGCCCGTAGTTCCACACCAAAGCCCTATTTCTATTTTCTTTTCTTTAGCCTCTGAGTTTCAAATCAGTAATTTTCCTCTTCTGACTTCAAGGGAAAGACCAAATTCAAAAATTAAACATAAAAGTTATCTCCATAGTATACATGCATTATGTATAATAAGATTATTATAAGTTTCTCCTTTTCAGTATATCAACCACCAGAGATAGGTAGTATGAATTATGTTCTGAAGGCACTGCCCAATATTCACCCTGGTACCTACACATTCATGCCCAATAGTTTCCCATTTAAAATGTCTTGCCATAATCATGTACTGTATGTGCAGAATCATACTTCACTATTCCCAAAGGGGAATAAAAATAGTACAGCTGGCTAAGAGCACAGTGTTTCATGTTTCCAACAGAGTATCTCTTTGAAAAACAATCCTCGTGGATTGTAAATAATGGCATCAACCAATCACCACTTGAGAGGAAAACTAACACAGTAATTGAGATTTCTTCCTAGAGTGACCAAGAGAATGGCTTGCCTATTTTTATAAGAGTTAAAAACAAGCTGCAAGCTCCCAGTCTGTCCTCTGTCCTTATAAAGAGTCAACAACATTTTGTCGTCTATCAATATCCCATTTGGTGCATCTCAACCTGCTGGGGATTTTTATGTCTTAGTCTATTAAAATAAATGTTGTACTTTCTTGGTGTGACCAAAAATAAACGATGGCTCATACTGTGCGTGGGTTCTTGCTCATGACAGTCCAGACTGCTAACAGATTGCTAATATGTTAACAGCTCTATTATAAGACTCTCAAAGATGCAATTTTTAATGCCATTTGTGAAGTTGAATTCTCCATGTTAAAAGAGTATTGCATGGGAATGTTGGAATAAATGCTGATAAGTCTGTACACTTTCTACGTGCAGATATGTCCGCAGATGTATAAGAGCTCCAGATGGCTGAGCTTTTAAAGGTAACATTCTCTATGATGTGCCCATTCTAGGCACCAGAATATTGGATGAAATGGTAGGATAGAATCTCTGCCTTTTGGCCAAGATCTGCATATCATAAAAGGTATTCTGAATGCAAACGTTTCTAGAAATGATGGAGGTTATAAAAAATTATGAATGATTGTACTCAAATAATGGAATTAGCTATATTTTTGTTATGTCTTCCAAAGATACTAGTGAAAATCTTTAGCCAGATATGACTCAGTGTGTCTCCAGTTCTAGTGTAATCCATGTTTTTTATGTATTATTTACATGTGTTACTATTCTTTTGACTCTGACGCTGTTTGTCTTACAGAGTCTTGGCACTAATATTGTAAAGTGAGAGTCTGGCTTTAGCTAGGAGGAGGAATAATATATCTGACACATGGACCATGCTCTATAAATGCATTCCAGTAAAGTTTCATGGAATGGTATGTCCTAATTTTTTGAAAATTATGTGTTCTGTTTCTAAAAGTTGCCTGTTATTGCTAAGAAGAAATTCTCTAAATGTTTATCATGGTTGTCTCCCTCAATCTTCAGATAGGTAGTGTTGGTAAGACTCAGTCATTGATCTAGATTGACCAAGATAGGTGTTCACACAAACAAATTTCGTCAAACAGTGGATACTATGGCAAATACTCTATAATCACAAAATTCCTACAAGATTATAAACATTCTAATTTTACTTTTTATTATTCAACACTTTTTTTTGAAATAAACAGTATTCATTTGTTTATAAAATTGAAGTCATAAAGGAGTCATCTGACTTCAAACAGAGCAAGATTCAGGTGCCCACATAATATTTCATTGATTCTCTCATTCTCTCCAGCAATGTTTTCCATTGTGCTGACTTCAGTTGGAAGCACATTTGTTTAAAAATGTTTACACACCCTTCCAGATTTGCCATATCATTAGATTTTCTAGTAATTTTACCTAAAATCTTAGTACTGTTGCTCATTGATACTCTTTGACTATGCCTAAGTCTCTGAATTCACAGAGCAGGTTCAGCACCATCTGAAATGTAAACATTGACTCTAAGGGAAGGCTACCTCCCAAAAGAAGCCCAGGAAAGGGAGCTGAATGCATGCTGTGCTGACTAAAACAATAGGTACCCACTAACCCTCATCTTGCAAATAATTATATTGGAAGCTTTGATAATGTGTCAAGTAAGTAAAACAGAAAGTCACACCCAGGCTCGCTGACCCCAAAGTCACTCTTGACAAATGTACCACAATCCCTATCAGTATCAATTAGATTAGCTCTAGTCTGCAATAAAACCTAAGATTGTTTATGATGATGCATTCTTTAGAACAGTAATTTAACAAGTGGAAGTCGATCTGTTTTCTTCACAAATTTAATCTGTGAATACAATATATTTTGCTTTTAAAAAAGCAAAATTCAGGTTTATGTATGAATAACAAAAAGGTATATTCCACTGGGATCCTGCCCTACCATAAGGGCACAGTATAAAGAGCCTCAAATTCCCAGATGGAAATAAATATCAGTCAAATGCATTGTCAATATTTTGTTGTAGTTTTGAGTTTTTATATTATTTTAAGTGTAAGCAATGAATTTAAAACTGATTTTCTGTAAGCATAGCTCTGCAATATGACAAAACAAAGAGCTAAGGCAGACAAAATAGAGGGTAATTAAAGGACTTTTCTTATAGTATTTCTTTTTAAAAACTTCTGCCATTTCTCACTCTTTCTGAGCAATGATAATAATTTATTTATTTTTATCATTTATTTTTGTGGTTACATAGTAGATGTATATATATTATGGGATACATGAGATGTTTTGATATAAGCATGCAATATGAAATAAACACATTGTGGAAAATGTGGTATCCATCCCCTCAAGCATTTATCCTTTGAGTTACAAACAATCCAATTACACCCTTAAAGTTATTTTAAAATGTACAGTTAAGTCATTATTGACTATAGTCATTCTCCTGTGTGATCAAGTTGTAGGCCTTATTCATTCTGACTATATTTTGTACCCATTACCCATTCGTACCTCCCTTCCAGCCCCCGTCTGCCTTCTCCAGCCTCTGTCTGGAGGCTGTCTACTGTCTGTGTTCATAAGTGCAATTGTTTTCATTTTTAGATCCCACAAATAAGTGAGAACATGAGATGCTTGTCTTTCTGTGTCTGGCTTATTTCACTTAACATAATGATCTCCAGTTTCATCCATGTTGCTGCAAATGACTGGATCTCTTTTTCTTATGGCCAAACAGTACCTCATTGTTTATATGCAGCACATTTTCTTTATTCATTTATCTGTTGATGGACACTTAGGTTGCTTCTAAATCATAGTTATTGCCAACAGTGCTGCACAAGCGCAGGAGTGCAGATATCTCTTCGATATAATGATTTCCTTCACGTTAGGTATATACCCAGCAGTGGGATTGCTGGATCATACGGTAGCTCAATTTTTAGTTTTTTTTAGGAACCTCCAAACTTTTCTCCATAGTGGTTGTACTAACTTATTAATACATTGCCACCAACAACATACAATGGTTTCCTTTTCTCCACATCCTTGTCAGCATTTGTCATTGCCTGTCTATTGGATCTAAGCCATTTTAACAGGACTGAGATGATATCTCATTACAGTTTTGATTTGCATTACTCTGACAATTAGCAATGTTGAGCCCCTTTTCATATACCTGTTTGTCATTTGTCTGCATTCGTTTGAGAAACATCTATTCAAATTTTTTGCCTATTTTTGATTGGATCATTAGATTTTTTGCCTGTAGAATTGTTTGAGCTCCTTATATATTCTGGTTCTTAATCTTTTGTCAGATGGGTAGCTTGCAAATATTTTCTCTCATTCTGTGGGTTGTCTCTTCACTTTGTTGATTATATCCTTTGGTGTGCAGAAACCTTTTAACTTGATTAATGTCATTTGTCCATTTTTGTTTTGGTTGCCTGTGCTCATGATGTATGGCTCAAGAAATGTTTGCCCAGACCAATGTCTTAGAGATTTTTCCCAATGTGCTCTTGTAGTAGTTTCATAGTTTGAGGTCTTAGATTTAAGTCTGTAAACCATTTTGATTTAATTTTTGTATATGGTGAAACATGGGGTCTAGTTTCATTTTTCTGCATATGCATATCCAGTTCTCCCAGCACCATTTATTGAAGAGACTGATTTTTCCCCAGAGTATGTTCTTGTCACCTTTGTGGAAAATGAGTTCCCTCTAGGTGTGGACAATCACTTTTAAAAAGGGCTTTGGAGGTTGGAGAATAGTTCAAGACTTACAGAACTAGATGTGTCTGATCACATAGGACTGCAGCCTACTGTCTGAGTCCTATATGGCTTGTGCTCCAGCTAACTAGCCTCTCACTATGACTTCTAATTAAAAAAAGTGCTCATTACACCACAGCTTTCTTGGAAGAGCTCACGCTGCTTTATAGAAAACATCTTCAAAAGCAAGGAAGAAAATACCCACTGCCTCACACAGGAGTCATGTTAACAATGACATTATTATTTTCAAGATAAGTAAACATGAGAGGTTAAATTACTGTGGAAGGTCACGCATTTCCTGTTTGAAGGAGAGTGGCGGTTTTATTTGTAAAATTTGGAGACCTTGAAACAGACAGCATTGTCTAAGCAGTCACAGATCAACAATCACTGCATCCTCTGGCTGTAGCAGCGATTGCACGCACCCTCATATATCATGTGTTGTTGTTTCTCTCCTATGTGAGTAATTAATTCAGCTTTGTAATGATGCATGAACTGCTAGATTTTTTTCAGTTTCGCATTTAGTTTTACGTAAAATATTATAAATTTATTGAAAGACTTTTCTCCTAAATCTCATGAAATGTTGATATTTTTACCATATCCTGTAACTGAAACTCTGTAACCTCAATTTTGTAGTAATTTAGCATATGAAAATAACGTGTGGAAAGTTGCAACTATCTAGCTAATTCTAACTAAACTAAAATGTAGTCACTTCCAAATTTCTTTCTTTTTAACCTAAGATACAAGTCCAAGTGGCATCAACAGCAAGCCTATGTGCGAATCCATAGATAGGTTAGTGAGAAAAGTGAACTTTTATGACCAAAGGCCCATCCAGCAAGTTATTGGATGTTACACCAACCAGTTTTCTATTCTTAACTTTCATAATGACAAATATTAAGCATCTGTTTTCTGATGCTTTAGAGTATTACAAAAATGTAATGAAGCCATTTGAACTATCTAAGTACCCTAAAGACAGCTCAGTTCCTAAAGAAATTGTCAATATTGATGTGTTGACCAGAAATCCTTATTCGCAGAACATAAAAAGATTTCACTCAAAATCGTATTCCCTTCCAGACATGGTGGCACACCTCTGTAGTCCCAGCTCTTTGGGAGGCTAAGGCAGGAGGATTGCTTGAGTCCAGAACTTCAAGGCTGCAGTGAGCTATGATATCAGGTACCACTGCACTCCAACCCTGGACCCTAGTTCTTTCCAAAAAAATTATATTCCTAAAAAGTTTATTTTTTTACTGAGCAAATGTGTATGCCAGTATATTAATTAAAATACCCTGTAGTAGACAGAATAAATTTGATAAATTTTCTGCCTTCATGTGGCTTTCAAGATAATAATGTTCATTAAGCATGTATAATAATTTTAATACAGCTAAGATGTATTAATAATTTCTGTCATAAAAAAAGTACTATCTTCTGTGGAATTTTAGAATGAAGAGTGGTTATTTTCAGGTAAGATTGTATGTTAAGAACAAAAAGGAACGACTCTGTGGATCAGGAACCATTTGAAGAAGTCCTTCAGGTATATTAACAATTTTAATTTTTAATTCAATAGATATTGAGTCAATAAGACACAGAAATAGAAAGTCACATAGATAGTTCACACACGAACTGGAACCAAAGCACATAAAGGGTTGAACAGAAGACCATATAATTAAAATACACTAAAGATATCAATTTTTCCCCTAACCCCCACATTCCCTTCTTGGAGAACACACTTAATCCAGAGGAGCATGGTTTATATTATACATGACATTGGCCACACCTGGTTTAACCAGATTGGACACAAGATCAAATCCAGGGCAATCACATATTTTCTTTTAGAAATTCATATTTTTTACAAACAAAGATTCCAGATGGTCTGTATGAGCTTTTCGATTTGGATAGCACTTTGAGTAAGGGTTGAAGCAGATAATCTGAGGGCAGATTTATTTGAATCTGTAAAAGCCAGGGTGGATTGAGAGGAGAAAATTAGATAGAAGCAGAGAAAAGAGACCATGTGATCCCAGAAAGAGAGACAGACAGAAGGAAAACTTGCCCTGTTTCTTACCCATGTACTAATTCTAGTGGTGGTCCACCAAATCTTATCTGTATGCTTTGCTCTTGTTATGCCTCGGTTCACCCTATTCCTCTTCTATCAGTTTATACTGATTGCAAAAACACAAAGAAAAATTTTAGATAACCTAAGCAAAACTTGAAAAGATTGGGGATAAACTAGGTAGCTTAGTTAATGACTGAATGTCTCATTTCAGGAAAGAAACGAGATGAAATGAGAACAAAAGCCAAGGCAGTTTGGAGTAACTAAACTGCGGAAGATTTTGACCATTCTGACTGGGTGCTGCTACTAGAGTTACAGGGATCTATTTGATCTATCTCCCACCTCTCTAATCAAGACTCAAAGTCCTGAAAGGGTTGAAAAGGAGCCTAATTTGACTAACTAGATCATGTACTAGTCAAGAGGGTTGTTATTTGCCCTATGGCCAGAGTAGGGCAAGATGTTTTGGTATGGCCGGGCGCGGTGGCTCAAGCCTGTAATCCCAGCACTTTGGGAGGCCGAGACGGGCGGATCACGAGGTCGGGAGATCGAGACCATCCTGGCTAACACGGTGAAACCCCGTCTCTACTACAAAAATACAAAAAACTAGCCGGGCGCGGTGGCGGGCGCCTGTAGTCCCAGCTACTCGGGAGGCTGAGGCAGGAGAATGGCGTGAACCCGGGAGGCAGAGCTTGCAGTGAGCTGAGATCCGGCCACTGCACTCCAGCCTGGGCGGCAGAGCAAGACTCCGTCTCAAAAAAAAAAAAAAAAAAAAAAAAAAAAAAAAAAAAAAAAAAAATGTTTTGGTATGCAGTCTATAATAAGGCAACATATAGTAAGAGAAAGATAATTTTCCAAAACAAAACTGGAAATAGGGTTGCAGAAGAAAAGTATATGCCAGTGACCAAGGAGCAACAGGCATCTGCCACCATTTCCTATCAATATATTTTAATAACTTAAGCTAAGGTAAGTGAGATTTGATTTTTGTATTATAATGAGCCCTGTATAAGATCACAGACTAAGTAATTTTAATTGTATTTGTTTGACAGTGAGGGGATATTGACAAATTTTAACAGCTTAATGGTATCCTCTCAGAGCTATGTTATAGGAAGGCTGCATTACATGGAACAAATAGTGGAAGCAATCAGAGGACTCTAATACCTAAAAATAGGAAGAAATAGAATGAGCTTCTTCATTGCGGACTGTAATAGTCTCAGGGAGAGAAAATGAGAGGGTCAACGGAAAGACTGTAAAGGAGCAGGAGTACAGCTGTTACCAAATCTTCAGGAGAAGACAAATACAGTTTTATATTTGACCAATTTAAGGGGAACAATGGAGAGCAATGTAAGAATAAAGCCACAGAGTATGGTAAGAGGAATTGGTACACACACACACACCCCCCACTCCATTTACATCAGAGAGGCACTAAATTAGAGCAAAGTCATTGGCGCCACCATTCCCAAAGTAGAAAATAGACTAAGATTTAAAGAATGTATGACGTTTTACGTTACTGACACACCTTAACCAAACAAACAGAGAATGCGCAGCTTCTCAGTAATGCCACAGAAAGCCATAAGGCTTGAAAGTCAGAACCAGAGTCCTAGGAAAATGAGATTTATACAGGAAACATTGTTTTGCTTCAGATAGAAACTTATTTGGAGACGCATGCTACTTAGTAATTTAAGTATTGGAGGATGCAGCAAATCTGTAGACTTTACCTGTTGGGAACTTGAAATAGAACAGATCATGGCTACTCATCCTTACTCTTGGAGATAAAAAATATTCTCTCCTTTCTTTCCCTTACCCATTCTGAACAGTGTGGAGATGCTGATGAGAGAGCACCTGGTGGAAGTATGACGTGTCACTCAAGATTACAGAGTGCATTATGGATGCAAAATAGACACCAAGAGGAAATTTTTGTGTTGAAGAAAGTAGTATTTGCCCTGTGGGAAGAGATGAGGGTATGAGTAGGTGGATGCTCAAGAAGAAGAGATAAGTCTCTATGAAAAGGAACTTCTACAGGATAAGAAGCAAGACAATTAAACTTTTGTACCATGAAAGTAGCCAGTAAAACTGAAAGAATAATTCTACAACAAGAAAATTGCTTCACTTGATGTATACTTATATGGATAAAGAATTAGCATGTTGCTGATCAACATGTACATGTAGAACAACTAGAAAACCTGCCCAAAATATAAAAAAGATTTATGTTTGAAGTCACTGGAGACATCTCAAGGCAGTGAAGATTTGAGGGCCAAGATCATGTAGAGAAAGAAAGCACACACAAAAAATGAACCCTACATCCAGTGCCACTTTTCCATTGTGGATACATAAATCCCAAAGTATCATCTGAAAATGTGATCAAAAAGTTGTGGCTAAGAAGCTGAGATGATAAACACACTGTTCATCTTTCTACAAGAGATTGAAAAAACAACACAAGCTCATAAAACTGGACACAAAAATATATTCTGTATAACTTCATTTCTACATACAAGGGAAACTATTTTATATAAGGCAACTTATTTAAATTAAGATGTTGAAACTAAGAACAGCTTTTATCTTTGGTGAGTAGAATGAAGATAGTGATATAGAAGCCAGAGACTAGCTTTTGATATGCTGGAAATAGTATCCTTTTGATCCATGCAGTGGGTTACAAAAGTGTGTTCAGACTGTGATAATTCAAAAAGTTGAACCCTTTTGATCTGTACATTTTTACATACAGGCATACCACAGATATATTGTGGGTTTGATTCCAGACTACCATGAAAAAAGCAATTTGCAACAAAGCAAGTCACACAAATTTTTTGGTTTCCCAGTGCATATAAAAGTTATGATTATACTGTACTATAATCTATTAAGTGCATAATAGCACTTAATAGTCCAAACTTGTACCTTAATTAAACATACTTTATTGCTAAAAATGCTAACGATTATCTAAGCCTTCAGTGAGTCACATTTTTGCCGGTAGAACACTTGCCTTGATGTTGATGTCTGCTGACTAATCAAGTGGTGGTTGCTGAAGGTTGGGGTGGCTGTGGAAATGGGTTGAAATAAGACAACAGTGAAGTTTGCCACATTAATTTACTCTCCTTTCCATGAAAGATTTCTCTGTATCATGCTTTTTATCCACACTTGAACATCTTTCAAAATTGAATTCACTTCTCTCAAACCTTGCTGCTGTTTTATCTATTAAGTCCATGTAGTATTCCAAATCTTTTGTTATCATTTTAACAATGTTCACGGCATCTTCACCGGGAGTATATTCTATACTTTCTTTGTTCATTCATTCATAAGAAGCAACTGCTCATCTTAAAATTTTATCATGAGAGTGCAGCAATTCAGTCACATCTTCAAGCTCCACTTCTAATTCTATTCTTCTTGCTATTTTTGCCAAATCTGCAGTGACTTCCTCCACTGAAATTTTGAACCCTTCATAGTCATCCATGAAGGTTAGAATTTACTTCTGCCAAACTCTTGTTAATGTTGATATTTTCACACCCTCTCATGAATCATGAATTTTCTTAATGGCATGCAGAATAGTGGATTCTTTCCAGAAGTGTTTCAATTTACTTTACCTAAATTCATAAGAGGAATCACCGTCTATGGTAGCTCTATCCTTATGAAAAACATTTCTTAAATAATAAGACTTGAAAGTCTAAATTACTCCTTGGTCTATAGGCTGCAGAATGGATATTGTCCTGGGAGGCATGAAAATAATATTAATCTTCATTTACATTTCCCTCAGAGCTACTGCGTAACCAGATGCATTGTCAATAAGTAGTAATGTTTTGAACAGCAGTTCTTAACAGTGGGCTTATGATGTTCACTAAACCATGCTGTAAACATAAGAGCTGTCATCCAGGCTTTGTCATTCCATTTACAGAGCAGAAGCAGAGTAGATTTAGCATAAAGCTTACGGGCCCTAGAACTTTTGGAATGGTAAATAGGCACTGGTTTCCACTTAAAGTAACAAGCTGCATTAGCTGCATACAAGAAAGTCAGCCTGTGTTTTGAAGCTTTGAAGCCAGACATTGACTTCTCCTCTCTAGCTATTAAAGTTCTAAATGACATCTTTTTTCAATATAAGACTCTTTCATCCACATTGAAAATCTCTTGTTTTGTATAGTTGAGAGGTGAAGCCAGCTGAACTTCTGGGTCGGATGGGGACTTGGAGAACTTTTCTGTCTTACAAGAGGATTGTAAAATGCACCAATCCACACTCTGTAGCTAACTAGAGGTTTGTAAAATGAACCAATCAGCACTCTGTAAAATGGACCACTCAGCAGGACATGGCGGGGACAAATAAGGGAATAAAAGCTGGCCACCCCAGTCAGCAGCAGCAAACCCCTTGGGTCCCCTTCCACACTGTGGAAGCTTTGTTCTTTCACTCTTCACAATAAATCTTGCTGCTGACCACTCTTTGGGTCTATGCCATCTTTAAGAGCTGTAACACTCACTGCAAAGGTCTGTGGCTTCATTCTTGAAGTCAGCAAGACCACGAACCCACTGGAAGAAACCAACTCCAGACACATAGTCACCTTCAGTTTCCTCAGCTAGATCTTCTGGATAACTTGCTGAGGTTTCTCCATTTGCCCTTGTTTCTGACCATGGTATTTTTATGGTGTGGAGATGTCTTATTTCCTTAAATTTCATGAACCAACCTCCGTTAGCTTCCAGCTTTTATTCTGCAGCTTCCTTATCTCTCTTAGCCTTCATAGAATTGAAGACAGTTAGGGTCTTGCTCTGGATTAGGTTTTGACTTAAGGAACTGCTGTGGCCAGTTTGATCTTCCATCCAGACCACTAAAACCTTCTCCATATCAGGAATAAAGCTATTTCATTTTCTTATTGTTTGTGTGTTCATTGGAGTGGCACTTTTAATTTCTTTCAAGAACTTTTCCTTGCATGCACAACTTGGTTAACAATTTGACCCAAGAGGCCTAGCTTTCTGGCCTATTTCAGCTTCTGATGTACCTTCCTCGCTAAACTAAATAATTTCTAGATTTTTATTTAAAGTGAGAGACTTGCAACTCCTTCTTTCACTTGAACATTTAGAGCCCATTGTAGGGTTATTAACAAGACTGATTTCGATATTGTTGTGTCTCAGAGAATAGTGACTCTCAGAGAGAGAGCAATGAGAGAACAGCCAGTTGGTGAAGCAGTCAGAATACATGAATTTATTGATTAAGTCTATCATCTTATATTCATGTGGTTTGTGGTACCCTCAAAATAATTACAATAGTCATATCAAAGATCCCTGATCACAGAACACCATAATATGTATTATAAAACTGAAAATGTTTAAAATATTGTAAGAATTGGCCGGGCACAGTGGCTCATGCCTATAATCCCAGCACTTTGGGAGGCTGAGGCAGATGGATCACAAGGTCAAGAGATTGAGAACATCCTGGCCAACATGGTGAAACCTGTCTCTACTAAAACTACAAAAATCAGCTGGGCGTGGTGGCACGAGCATGTAATCCCAGATACTCAGGAGACTGAGGCAGGAGAATTGCTTCAACCCAGGAGGCAGAAGTTGCAGTGAGCCAAGATTTCACCACTGCACTCCAGCCTGACGACAGAGCAAGACTCCATCTCTAAATAAATAAATAAACAAATAATAAAATACCGTGAGAATTACCAAAACATGACACAGAGGCACGAAGTGAGCAGACATTATTGGACAAATGACTCCAAAAGACTTATTTGACACAGGGTTGCCACAAACCATCAATTTCTAAAAAGCACAATATATCTGAAGCACAAGAAATAACGCACAATAAAACAAAGTATGTCTGCAAGTACATTAAACTTCTATTAAACATGTATTAAAATAAGATAAATAATATAAAAACGTGGTCATATCCAACTTTGATTTTATTGTAGAAACTCGTATTAATATAGTCTAGTAACTATAGTCAAATCTTGACAATACTTTTGTTTAACATTTTCTCTTGTCTCTAAATAATTTAAAACACCTTGTATTATGGGAACAGGGAGTTACAGTCCTCAGAAAGTGTAGATAGCGAGCATTTAAAACAAATGTAGATAATATCATTTGCAGAAACTGAATAAAAATATACCTAACAAGAGTGAAATTACTCATCATATAGAAGCTATTCATAACAAAGAAATAATTTGTAACTATGTTATTGATAAGACTTCTGTGGATTTTCAACATAGAACATCATTTAAAAATATTTATAATTGAAGAAATGACAATATTTAGAAAATTATAATATTTCTGGTGGGATGAGTTATGACAGTCTTTTTTAATGGCTTAGTAAAACAAAGATGATAAGATATTATGTAGAAATTTACAGTCAATAAGAGAGTATGTTATTTGAGTCTAATAATTGTAATATTCATCATCTAGACAGAAATGACCTCTAAATATTGGAAAAGAAAGAATCAAATTCTTGCAGCTTGTGACATTATTTCTTTATGCTGCCACTAACTCCCTTTACTCACCAAAAATTTTCTGTTTTGTGCTTGATTTCTTGAGTTGTCCTGCCCATATTGAATATTGTCCTTGGTTTATAAGTAATTTTTTTTCAAATATCAGCATCCTCACAAATATTAAGTTAACCAGCTGACATTCTAGATTATTAATTAATGTTCTATGAATTAAAATTGATCTATTATGAGTGACTGATACAACTGAGTATTGTAAGCATTTCCCACAGCACCTGGGACATTACAGGTGCTCAGTAAATGAGTATTCTTATATTAGAAAACAGGAATGACCAATACTCAATGGAAACTTGTTGTTGACTAACATCTCATTAGTATGTAACAGAAGTGTACTGTTAAGTGTCTTTGAAATATGTTGGGAAAATGCAGAGCAAAATACTAGTGCTTGTTAGTAATCATAGTAACAAAAGTTATTCCTGCTACATTCTACACATGTTTATTAAGTAGGTTTACTGTCCAAGTGCAGGAGACTCAGTAGACAAACATAGTTCTTGCCCCATAGAGTTAAGCTGAAAATTAGCAACCAGCACTCAACAAATGTAAATGTAATATGTGCTGCAAATTGTGCTGTGAAACTATATAATAAAGAATTTAACTTAATGTGAGGATAATATGAGTATGTCCAGACTTAAAGGATGAGCCTAATGTGTCCAGGCTAACAGTGGTGGAAAGTTTTTTTTTCCAGACAAAGACAAAAACATATGCTAAGTTTACAAGATGGGAAGAAGTTTGATACATGGGATATGAGGTCAGTGTAGTTCATGAGAAGGAGGAATCACCAAAGAAGACTCAGAATGTGTAGTGAAGGAAAAAAAGAAAACTAGGAAAGTGGGTTATCACTCAGGTTATTAAATATATGCAACATTTGGGAAATACCTATATTGAAAATTAGTCATAGCTTCTCTGGTAAGCAAATGTAACTGAGCACCTTGTATTACTTATTTGCTAAATCTGGCAACCCTGGTTATCAGGTAAGTCCAGAGTAGAAAGTGTCATGGAGGAAATCACCACAATTACAAGTAGTATTTTTGGGGCATTGTGACAAGAGCTTGGCCTGGATTGTGTAGTTTCATATCCCTGCCTTTGCCAGTTCTAATTCACACAGCTGGATCTACTGATGGTCTAATTTGAAGCTCTTGGATGTCCTCATTAGATAATGTTGAACCAGATGAAAAGTGTCAAAGTAATCCCAACTCCATTAGCCTTTGTGTATTGGAATAGAATTGAGCTTTATACAAGCCCTGAGATCTGTGGAGTGCTGAGGGCATGGGGCAAAATAGGCTAGACACTTTCAATACTCTCTCTGTCCTTCTCACAATCCACCATTATTGACCTACTATCTTTGTGTGATTCCTACTTTGCAGAGAGCAGAATATTATTTGAGAAACATAATGTCCTTCTAAGACTAAGCATCTGTCCTCAAGCTAGTGCTAGTTTTTGTTGTTGTTGTTTTTGTTTTGTTTTGCTGAATAACATGATCTTACTTCTCAGATCCTCTTAACTTCCAGAATCCCAAATAATAATTTGCTGCCACCATCTTAATCAAAATTATTATAATATTTAACATTTGTTAAGTTATTATTAAATATCAGACACTCTATCAAGAGTTTTATATAAATGGTCTCATTAAATTTCTCAACAGTTCAATAATGTTGAGATCACCTACTTTTTATATACGTGAAGAAACTGACATCCATATCAAGCCACTTGCTGGGGTGAGATAACTGAGACTCCCCAAGAGTTACTTAATTCAAGTTAAAAGTGAAGTCTATTTATTTTCACAGAAATAAAAAAAAAAATCTCAAAATTTATATGGAACCATGAAAGACCCCAAATAGCCAAAGCAATCCTAAGCAAAAAGAACAAAGCTGAAAGTATCATTTTGTCTAACTTCAAATTATATTACAAAGTTATAGTAACCAAAACAGTATGGTACTGGTATAAAAGCAGACACATAGACCAATGGAACTAAATAGATAACCCAGAAATAAAACTGCACATTTATAGCCAACTCATTTTTGACCAAGCTGTCAAGAGCGTACTTTGGGAAAAGGACAGTCTCTTCAATTATTTATTCTTCACATGCAGAAGAATGAAATTAAACCCCATGCCTCACCATAAAGAAAAAAATTCAAATAAAAATGGATCAAATGTTTAAATTTAATATCTGAAACTATCAAACTATCGGGAGAAAATATTCAGGAAATGCTCTAAGACATTGATTTGAGCAAAGATTTCTTAAGACCCCAAAAGCACAGGAGACAAAATAAAAATGGACAAATGAGATCACATCAAGCTAAAAAGCTTCTGCACAGCAAAGAAAACAGTAACAAAGTGAAAAGACAACCCACAGAATCAGAGAAAATATTTGCAAACTGACCCTCTGACAAGTGATTAATAACCAGAACATATAAGAAGTTCAATCAACTCAATAGCAAAACATATCTGATTTAAAAATGGGCAAAAGATGTGAATAGACATTTTTCAAAAGAACACATACAAATGGCGAACATGTATATGAAAACATGCTCAACATGGCTAATCATCAGAGAAATTCAAATTAGAATTGCAATGAGATATCAGTTAAAATGGCTTGCATAAAAAAGGCAATAACAGATACTAATGAGGAGGCAGAGAAAGAAGAAACTTTGTTGATTTTGGTGGGAATATAAATTGCTACAGCCACTATGGAGAACAGTTTGGAGGTCCCTCAAAAAACTAACAATAGAACTAACATATGATCCAGCAATTCCACTATTGTCTGTATACCCACCCCCCTCAAAAAAAGGAACTTACTATACTGAAGAAATATCTGCACCTCCATGTTTATTGCAGCACTATTCACAATAGCCAGGATATGGAATCAACCTAAGTGTCCATCAACAGATGAATGAATAAAGAAAATGTGGTGTATATGTAGACAATGGCATATTATTCAGCAATTACAAAATAAAATTCCACCATTTATAACAACATGGATGGAACTGGAGGTCGTTTCATGAAATAAGCTAGGCACAGAATGACAAATATTGTAAGTCTCATTCATATGTGGGAACTAAAATGTTAATCTCATGGAGGCAGAGTAGAATAATGGTTCCCAGAGGCTAGGAAGGATGGTGGGTCAGGGGGATTAAATATGGGTTGGTTAATGGGTACAAAAATACAGTTGGATAAAAGAAATAAGATCTAATGTTCAGTAGCACAATAAGGCAACTATAGTTAACAATAATGTTATATATTTTAATGTAACTAAAAGAATGTAATTGGAATGTTCCTAATGAGTAAATAATAAATGCTTGAGGTGATGGATTTCCTAATTATTCTGATTTGATCATTAAACATTATGTGCTTGTATTAAAATATTGCATACATCCCCTAAATGTGTACAATTATGTATCCATAAAAATTTAAAATTGCCGGATGCGGGCCAGGCGCGGTGTCTCACACCTGTAACCCCAGCACTTTGGGAGGCCGAGGCAGGAGGATCACAAGGTCAGGAGATTGAGACCATCCTGGCTAACATGGTGAAACCCTGTCTCTTCTAAAAATACAAAAAATTTGCTGGGCATGGTGGCAAGTGCCTGTGGTCCCAGCTACTTGGGAGGCTGAGGCAGAGGAACAGAGTGAATCTGGAGGGCAGAGCTTGCAGTGAGCCGAGACTGTGCCACCTGTACTCCAGCCTGGGCAACAGAGTGAGACTCTGTCTCAAATAAATAAATAAATAAATAAATAAAATTAAAATGCAATTAAAAAAGTGAATTCACTTGACCAAGACCACTCTGTTAGTAAGTTGTTGGTTCAAATTTTGATTTGCATTTGACTGTCAGCTAAGCCAAGTCTCTTAATAAATACTCTATGCTTATTCTCTATCTCTCTCACATTTTCTCCCATCAACAGGCACAATTTTCTCATCATTTTCAAAGCCTGGTTCTAGTCTGTTTACTTGACCATTTGCCCAAAGGTCTCTTTAAGAAACAAGAGCCTGTATCTTCTCAACAGGGTGGTCTTTGTGGCTGAGTGTTCCTTTTCACCATGCCATTTTAGCATGCCTTCTACTCAAATCTGCTCTCATTACCTCAAACTTAGTAGATGTATTGTACTTCTAAAATATCCACATATAATTGGAGTTTAGGGTGCTCCTTAATATATCTCCAACTATGTGTGGAATTAGGGGAAATATTATTTGTGTATTTGGATTAGAGATTGTGAATATATTAAAATGTTTGTTTTTTAACATTGGAATTTTTAAAATTTAAATCTTCAATGTAATACAGCAGCTCTTTATCTCTACAAATATGTCATTAACCCTAAGTATAGGCTTTGCCTCACTAAACCTCATTTTTTATGACATCAGTACCTCAGTTTCCGTTTCAATCAGTTTATCAGATCAATAAAGAAAAAAAAAATTACTGACAATACTATTTGGATTGGCAGACCAAATATCCTGCAAGATTTAAGTGAGATTATATAGGCTCTAGGCAATCATTTGAGGAAGCTAAATCTTTATTGGCTTTAGAAAGATGCAAAAATTGCTTAACATTCTCGAATATCAGTTGAAGGACATAACATTTGTTGTAGAATAAACAAAAAAGATAATGCTAAAAATAAAACATCTATTGTTGGACAGCCAAGGGCTTAAGAACAAATTTTTTTTTCCAGTAAGACCCTTCTAGAAAAAGCAAGAAACAGTTTACTATGCCTGATTTTTGGATAGAAGTGAAACTTTAATATAGGATATGCATTTGCTCTTAATGTGTTACTAGTTTTAGGGAAAAAAAACTAGAAAGCTGATAAATGGAATATTTTCCTATTATAATTTTGTTAAAAAGCTAAGTCCAACATAATGACAAGCTGTCACTTTGGTAAATTAAGATAACAGAAAACTGTGGTGTGCTATTGAAATTAATCTAGGAGCTCCAGAAATGTTGATGTTTTAGATTTAGGGTAACAAAACTTTGTCCAATTAAACTTTATACTATGTAGGACACTTTAATTGCAAGAACAGAAACCCAATCCAAGCTTACTTTATGTTAAAAACAAATGTTTTGGCTCATGTCACTGAAATGCCTATAGCTTAGGATGTGATTGTGCCTAGAGGGCCAAACAATATCTTACGTGCTGGCAGTTTTCTCACCATCTTTAATCTCTGTATTCCTCCCTGTTGGATTTACTCTCGGTTAGGCCTTTGCTATGCCACCCTTATAAGCTTCCAGCTCCAATTTTATTTAAAAGAGAGATTCCATTCCCCAACAGTGTTGGAAAAGTTTCTGGAATTGAGGTCATTGTCCCTAACTGGGTAATAAGTCAAACTCTGAACCAATCGTTTTGGCCAAGGAGATATAATTATCAGATTTGTAGGCAGGCTTAGAACCAGGGGTTCATTCAACTCTTATCAAACTGGCTGGACTTAGGGGAAGAGAGACACCCGTGGAAACTGGAATACTATTGGTAGATGGAGCAAGAACTGATGCTGGAGAGACAAAGCCACAAATGGTCACTATAAGCATCAATCATTTCTCATTTTCCTTTCTCTCGTTTCCTTCCTCTGAATAAAACAAAGACTGAAACACCTCTGTTTCTTTTTTCTCTGTATTTACACTTCAATATAGCCCTCACAACTAACAACGGTTCCTTAAATGAGTCATAATGCTTCCATCCTCAGAGTCTTTGTACATGCCAGGTCCCACTGCCTGAAATGTCTGTCTCTCCCTTATTCACTTGGAGTGCTCTTCTGTCTCTTGTTACTACACAGCCAGTTCCATTGATGTTCAGTTTAAATGTCAGTTCCTCAAAGAAGACTTGGAATATAGATTCAGAAACTGTGATTTGTCTATTGCCCTCTTAGATTAAAAACCAAATGAAAGCCTTTGCCCCTTTACACATGAGAAAGCACTTGCATCACTGAAAACCAGAAGTAGAGAGCTAATGAAACTGCTGTATTGCATGATTGTAATACTGACTGAGAAAGACATATACTGAAAATGTAGATGGACAGAGGAGAATACAATCTGAAAAGAGTCAATTATTATGGCTAGAGGGTAATAAATAGAAAAGTTTGCCAAAGAGTGAAAAGTTAGAAAGTTCGTAATTCTACAGTGGGTAGTGTCTGTATGTATTTTACAGTGTTCTGTGGTTGCATTGGACCAAATATAAGCTGATATGTGAAAATTTAAAAAATTAAAACCTAATAACAATAAAGTCATAACATTAAAAGTGACTACATAATTGACAAATTCAAACAAAATTCTGACTACTATTTCTGAAGTGCCCCTTGTTCCGCTTTGAGAATTGAAAAATAAACAAATAAAACCACAGAGCATACAAAAATATACTTAGAATGAAAAAGATCTAGTATTTAGCACAACAGAATGATTACAGTATACAGCAATCTATTATCCCCCTCCCCCTTTTTTTTTTTGAGATGGAGTCTCGCTCTGTTGCCCAGGCTGGAGTGCATTGGCCAGATCTCAGTTCACTGCAAGCTCCGCCTCCTGGGTTCACGCCATTCTCCTGCCTCAGCCTCCCAAGCAGCTGGGACTACAGGCGCCCGCCACCACACTCAGCTAATTTTTTGTATTTTTAGTAGAGATGGGGTTTCACCATGTCAGCCAGGATGGTCTCAATCTCCTGACCTCGTGATCCGCCTGCCTTGGCGTCTCAAAGTGCTGGGATTACAAGAGTGAGCCACCGCCCCAGACCTCTATTATCCATTTTAAAATAACTAAAAAACTATAATTGGAATGTTTGTAACACAAAGAAATTATAAATGCTTGAGGTGATAGATACCCCATTTACCTTGATGTGATTATTACACATTGCATGCCTGTATGAAAATATCTCATGTACCCTATAAATATATACATCTACTATCTACCCATAAAAATTAAAAATTAAAAACAAAAGAAAAATTTTAAAAAGAATAAAGGCATTTTTCAGGCTATTTTTGTATTAATTTTCAAATCTGTACTTTTGGCTAAGTTCTAAAATTTTAAATTAACATAATGTTCAGTAAAGTTAATGATGTAAAACCCCATTTTCTTTATTTTTGCATTTTTTAGACCAAAGTTCTTTGAATAAAATAAAGGGAACTCTCTTCTTGTGATCTGGGATGCTCTCTTCTGTCCTTGCTTAGCTGATTTCTCCATAACAGGATGTCAGCTCAAATGCCATTTCTTCAAAGAAACGTTTACCCTGAGTAATTCATAAAAATCCAGCTGCAATGCTCTTACAACTTTTTGCATTTTTCTCTTGCTTATCACATATTTTTTCTTGGAGACTATTTGTTTTTTGTCTGCGCTCCCTCCCAGGCTGGAAGTTCCATGAGGGCGGTGTCTATGTCTGTTTTGTTTCTCCACAGTATGTCCAAAGTGAAGCCTAGTTCCGAAGAAGGCACTCAATAAATAGGTGTGGAATGAGTAAATATTACCCATCCTCAAGACTCAGCACAAGTACCTGCAGCTCTAGGTAGCCATCCTTAATACCACTGCCTTTGGATGTCCTTGTTCTTTGTCTCAGAGGCCTCTGTATATACCGCTGTCTTAGCACCTACCACATTGTACTGAATCCATCATTATTACTCTCCCTCACTTCCTAGACGGTGCCTGAAACAGTACCTGAACTACAAAAGGTACTGGAGTAGAGATTCTGTAATTAATGAATGTGTAAGTGAAGAAAATAATGAATATGCCCCTACCTTCACCAGTCTCCTCATTCAGAGGCACACGCAGTGTTATAACCTGGCTGAGGAACCAAGAAGTTCCTCAGCTAAACACCTCTGAGACACACTCTTCAATTGGAAAGATTACTACCCAGAGACAAAAGATGCAGTCATAAAGACCTCATCTTTTAAATTTTTTTAAGGTAAGCTTTTAGAATCCTCACTATCTTCCAAAGTGAGAAAATATTTTTAGTGGCTTGATTCTGAAGTTTGGCAATGTGACAATATAACAGTGCCGTTAACTACACTTTCCATCATGTGAATTAAGACTAAATAGTTGACACTTTCCTCGTGAGGCATCGTGATTCCAGAATGATTCAGCTGCTCTTCACATAGTACATTATGTGTGAGTGAGTGACAACATCTGAGGAGCACTGTGACTCCTCTTAAAAAATGCTAATAGATAATCCAAATCACTTCCTCCAGGTCCCTCTCAAGTGAAAGAAATGAGGTTATGTTTTTGACTACTAAACTCCCTTTTTATTTGGGATTTGGAAGAGGCTCAAATGCCTTTGTGTATAAGAGAAATTTCATGATTAATAAAATGTGCTTTTGTTAGCAGCTAAGAAATTATACCGGTATTGTGTATGTGTGCATGTGTATGACTAACTGGTTAATATGTCAATTTCATATATAGATATATGTTTTAGATATACTATCTATGCATGAATGTTATATACATGTATAATATACACCTGTTCTTTCAATAAATGTGTACTGAGCACCAACCATGTGCCAGTCAATGCTCTAGGCCCTATGAGCGGACTATTGAACATAGCATAGAGTTCTTATCCCCATGGAGTTTACATTCTAAGAAGGAAATACATAATAAACCAACAAAACATTCTAATAAATTTTCAGGGATTGAACAGGATAATACGATAACTAGGAAGGAGAATAACTTCAGATATTCCATTTGTATATATACACATATCTGTAATAGGTAAAATGTACAAAACATCTCAATGGAAATCTAGTACATTTTTTAAAAAAACACAACAGTGTAATAACTTTATTTTTAAGAAATGTAAATAAGAGCTCTTTTACATTTTCACATTTAAGCAAATACTTTCATTTACTCTGTGTATTAAAAAAATCAGATGATTGCCAAATTCAGATTTTTGCAAACCTGCAGAATACTAAAGATAAGATTGCTATTGATATGTTTTAAGGTGGCATTCCTAAATCTAGCTCTGACAAGCATCATCTGAGATGCTTTTGAAAATTCCAGATTCTGGTTGACCATATTCAGATCCTCATAGTCATGATTTTGTGGATGGGACCTCCAAATATTAAGTATTTTAAAATCTCCCAAGTAGATTTAGATAACTGACCAGGTTTAAGGTCTCTTCACCTAAGATGTTCAGAATGGGCATACAATGATTCAGCGCAGTGTTTTCTAGATCCAGGTAAGTAAACTGTCACCGAGTGATATAGTTTGGCTCTGTGTCCCCACACAAATCTCATCTTGAATTATAATCCCCACGTGTCAGTGGAGGGACCAGGAGGGAGGTGATTGGATCACAGGGGCAGTTTTCCCCACGCTTTTCTTGTGATAGTAAGTAAGTTCTCATGAGAGCTGAAGGTTTTAAAGTATGGCACTTCCTCATTCACACCTCCCTCCTGCCACCTTGTGAAGAAGGTGACTGCTTCCTGTTTGCCTTCTGCCATGATTGTAAGTTTCCTGAGGGCTCCTTGCCATGCTCCCTGTTAAGCCTCCAGAACTGTGAGTCAAAGAAACCTCTTTCTATTGCAGCACTATTCAGAATAGCAAAGACTTGGAATCAACCCAAATGTCCATCAGTGACAGACTGGATTAAGAAAATGTGGCACATATACACCATGGAATACTATGCAGCCATAAAAAAGGATGAGGTCGTGTCCTTTGTAGGGACATGGATGTAGCTGGAAACCATCATTCTCAGCAAACTATCGCAAGAACAGAAAACCAAACACTGCATGTTCTCACTCATAGGTGGGAATTGAACAATGAGATCACTTGGACACAGGAAGGGGAACATCACATACCGGGACCTATTGTGGGGAGGGGGTAGGGGAAGGGATAGCATTAGGAGATATACCTAATGTAAATGACGAGTTAATGGGTGCAGCACACCAACATGGCACATGTATACATAAGTAACACACCTGCACGTATAAGTAACAAACGTGCACGTTGTGCACATGTACCCCAGAACTTAAAGTATAATAATAATAATTAAAAAAAAAAAAAAGAAACCTCCTTCCTTTGTAAGTACCCAGTCTCCTGTAGTGTTCTTAAAATCAGTGTGAGAACAGACTAATACACACATCTTGATAAAAATGCAGATTGCTGCTCCCAGCCTTGGGATCCTGATCCACCATATCTAGAGAGCTGTTTGTCTAGCTTTTGTAAAACTCCCTCGAGTATTCTAATCCACAACTACTTTTTTGGAAATCATTGTTTTGAAGAAAATATGTCAGACAGAAAAATTGCCTGTAGGTACAAATATGGTAATTCTTTCAACAAACGTGGGGCAGACTACCAACAAATTTTCAAACAGCTTCTTTTTATAAAAAAATGCTACAGAGTATGCCAAATCCTAATGTAGCTTCATAAGAAAATGCTTTTTGGGAGAAACGTGAATAGATGTTTACGGTGGCTGAGAGAAATGTATATTTTGCTAGCTAGTTTCCAGGAGCATCTACTGGTTATTGCATGTAAATGAGAACAAAAGCTATAATTTATGCATGCATGAGGAGATTTCAGAATTGCTCTGACATTATTCCTTAAGAGAGTTCTTGGACATGAAGACCATAATGATGAAGTCAACATTTATCCTGACATGAAACTTAGTGTGCTTTGAGTTATTTCCTCATGTTTGTTTTCCTTTTACTTGGAAAATATAACTCTGTCGTATCCCTTTTCTAGTCATCCCTTGATCCTTACTGAGTTATTATCCCTCTCAATGAATGACTTACACTAGTTGAAACAAAAATTTCTCATCTTGAGTTGAAAACTATGGGAAAGGAAGTGGTTGGAATGGGATGCATGGCTGTTGGTTCAAGTAGAAAAAATAAAGGAAAAATGTGCAGATGGGCAGGTAGGCATGGTTTCCTCAGAGTACCTCAATGGGGAGCAATGATGTCTATGTGGGAATGCATATCATAATTGCATATTATGAACACAGGAGCTTTGTCACACCTCAGAAATCAGGCTCAAAAGAGGGCAGGTGTGTGGAAAACTTTTGGTGAAAGAGAAGGGAAGAAATAGATAAATTATTGTATGGCCTATGATTACTGAAAAGTAAATACCTTACAAATCTACCGTAATTTAAACTATCTGGCACTGAGTGAGAGAATTGACCTACAGCTCAACAGAAGAAAATAGAATTTCCAGGAAAATAACTGATTATACATGAAAATTTAAAAAGGATTTTAATTAAACTTAATATGGATTGGCAGAATAATCATAAATCAAGTAATAAAAACACAGCAACAAGCAATAAGCTGTTGCTATTTTTTTTTTTTTTTTTTTTGAGACAGAGTCTCACTCTGTTGCCCACGCTGGAGTGCAGTGGTGCGATCTTGGCTCACTGCAAGCTCCGTCTCCCGGGTTCACACCATTCTCCTGCCTCAGCCCCCCGGGTAGCTGGGACTACAGGCACCCATCATGCCCGGCTAATTTTTTTTTTTTTTTTTTTTTTTTGTATTTTTAGTATAGATGAAGTTTCACCGTGTTAGCTAGGATGGTCTCCATCTCCTGACCTCGTGATCTGCCCACCTCGACCTCCCAAAGTGCTTTTAGTCTTTTGGAGATGAGCTTAAAGAACAACTTGGCAGCTGTATGTACTTATCCCATTCTGTCATTAAGGCTTTGAGGTGGCATATCCTGAACTCACCAAATAGTTCATATCTTTAAGAGCATCGCCCTTCAATTACCATATCAGGCTTCTTTCTACAAAGTTCCTCTCAGGAAAGTCAAGTCTCTATTCTGAGAAACTTGTGAGTTTCCTTCATACAGAAGTAAAGAAATGGAAAAGATAAAATAACACAGTCATTTGTAGAAGGAAGGCGTCTGCATTTATCTCAGGTTGATAGTTATTAATATAATACATCTCAGATTATAAATAGATCATGATGTTGGTAAAGAGTTTTTTAATTAGTAAGAACGTGCCATTAATTATAAAAAAACATTCCATAGACATTACCTAACAATATAGCATGTCACTACATTCTCATCAACAATATCATCTTTGTTTTTAAACTTTGCTAAGATGACAGACACCATTGTATATTTTTATCGTGCACAACATGATTTAAAGTATATAATATATACATTCATGATATATAGAGCATTATATACATACACACACACAAACACACATATATACACACACAAACACACATGTATGCACACACATTGTGAAATGGTTAAATCTAGCTAATTGACAAATGCATTACCTCTAGTTATACTTTATAAAAAATAGTTACTATTTCTGTGGTAAGAACACATAACAAATATCCACTTTCTTTTTTATGAATATAATATATCACCCTTAACTATAGTCACCTTGCTGCACAATAGCTCTCTTGAAATTTTCCTCTATCTTATTATGTATCCTTTGACCAACAACATCTTCCCATCTCTCTATCTCCGCCAACCACCTCTGTCTCTGGTAACCACCATTATGCTCTCTATCTTCTATAATATAAACTTTTTAAGATTCCACTTATGAGTGAGATCATGAGATACTTGTCTTTCTGTGCCTGGCTTATTTCATTTGACATACTGTCCTCCAGGTTCATTCATGTGGTTTCAAATTACAGGATTCTTTTCCTTTTATGACTCAATAGTATTTCATTCAGTATATATACAACACAGTTTCCTTATTCATTCACCTATCAATGGAAATTAGGTTGATTCTATGTCTTGGCTATTGTGAATAGTACTTTAACAAACATGAGAGTACAGGTAAATCTTGAAAATGCTGATTTCATTTTTTTTTTGGGGATATATACTCAGAGAAATTGCTGAATAATGTGTTAGTTCTATTTTTAATTTTTGAAAAATTCCATATTATTTTTCATAGTAACTGTCCTAATTTACATTTTCTCTGACAGTGTGTAAGGGTTCCCCTTTCTCCACATCAATGCCAATACCTGTTATCTTTGACTTTTGATAGTAGCCTTTCTAACTGGGGAGAGATGATATCTCATTGTGGTTTTGATTTACATTTCCTTGATGTTTAGTGATGTTGAGGATTTTATATACCTGTTGACAATTTCTATGTCTTTTTTTGAGAAATTTCTACTTAGATCTTTTGCTCATTTTTAAATTAGGTTATTTTATTTTTTGCTATTGAGTTGTTTGAGTTCCTTATCTATTTTGGATATTAACCCCTTTTCAGATGTATAGTTTACAGATATTTTCTCTCATTCTGTAGGTTGATCACTTATTTTTTAACAACATTGTCTTTAGATATTTGTATTTACACTGAGTACAAACTGAAATTGATGTTGTTTGGCTAAATAGTAGAAATTCTTTTTCTCATGTCCAAGAATGCTTGCTGAGAACCATTTATCACACATAATTTTGCAAAATGACAAGAGCATAATGGTTCTAAGTAAAATAGCATTAAGTGACTCTGAAGCTTCCACTATTTCCAGTTTTGAACTGAAATTAAGCCAACAGAAACAAACAAGTTTATTACAGTCCTCTGCCAAATGAATAGCAGAAAATAATCCATTGCAAAAAATGAAAAGCCCCTATTATTTTTGCTCATGTCCCTTACAGTGTGCCATCAATGTATAACAAAACTGAAGCCTGATGCATTTAGAAATAATATTTTTATTTTAACACTAATTCAGGCACCTGTACACATCTTTTTACATATATAAACAGACTAAAAGTTAATATTTATCATAATTTGCTCTGTTTTTTGGCACATGTAATTATAACAAGACTTTTTGTATAATTCATATTATTACTTGATATTTAAAATGCATGCTCTATGGTGTGTTGCAGGACACTGCTGTATATAATTAGCAGTTATTTTAAAAATATTCAACCAGAACTTTTAAAAAAGCTTATTACTAAATGACAATATAACTATTTTTTTTCCAGTTGCTTGTAACAAAACAGAACGTATTTACAATTCAACAAGGCATTATTTTGAAAACTATGCTTTCTAAGGTCTAATTTATCCAGATTTAATACACTTTTTCTGGTGACATTTTTCTTCACAAATCAACATCAAACACATCATTCAAATATAATTTCAACCTATTGTCATGTTCTATTTAATCTAATCAGTTTTCCAAATATTAAGGTTGAATATACTAATCACATCATCCTCCTATGTGATAGATCCAACAAGCAAAGGAATCTTACTGGAAACTTTCTTATACATGCAAAAGTATCTGGCCTTCCATTAATTTATTTTAAATGCTTTTCAAATTCTACCTTGAAATCCTTGGCAAATTTTCAAAAATCCTTCTTTATTTGATTCTCCCCCCGCCACTCCTTCAAGGCTCCCAAAAGTCTCAGAATGAAAAATGAAAAGCTGCAGCATTAACTTATATACACATTAGCTCTTACCACCTATATTAGGGCATTGTTTCATCTGTTTTATCAGGTGTAGAATGGACTGAAAGTTAATTGGAAAAGTATTTCAGAACAAAAAGTGGCAGCACAAGGTCAGTTTTTGGAGACATAAAGTTTCATATTTTTTATTGGAAAAAATGCTCAATTGAAGAAAAATTTTCTAGTTTTTAAAAAACAGTAGGGAAAGATTTGTCTATGTAAAACCTGGTTATGATATGTGAAAAAAATAAAAATAAACTTTCTGCAGATCCACTTTACTTAGCTGGTTAAGAAGTATTTGTCACTATAGCCTTCAAAAGCTCTTTACATGAGCTTGGTCTATTTTTTCTAAATGTCCTCCTTAACATTTTTTGTGTCGAGACCAGGGACTGCTCTCTCCACCTTCCAAAATCCTGGACATCTATTGACATTATGTCTAAAACCCTTCTCTTTGAGTTACCTTCCATGACTACCTGGCTGAATATTTTATATGTTACTGACCCTTAGAACTTAATCTGCATTTATTATCACTGTGTATATTTTTGTTCTACCTAGTCATCGATATTGTAACTTTTTGAGGCCACAGATATATCTGATTTATCTTTGTAGCTTCTAGAACATGATTGACTTGAATGGATTTGAATAAATATGGCCCATTAAATCTATGGAAGGAGCACAAACTTTTGGTTAAAAAGCTCCTGATACCCAACATCTAGGTCTAATCCAAATACATGGGTATGTGCAGTCATAAACCAAGCTCCCTCTTGAAAACAATGTTTTCAGTTATTACGATAAAATCAAATGTTGGAGTGTTTCAAACTATTGTCAAAATGTCATTCAATCAGATGAAAGTAGAATCAACAAGGAAAAAACAGATAGAGGTAATAAAATATACCTAAAGTTTATAAAATTGTTTTGAAGTGATCTTTAAAATTATAATATACTATAAAAATAATCTATGAAACACTAGTCAACTGTCATGCAAATAGTTCCTTTTCTGGCACAATAGTAATGGTGGGTTATTATTTCTTTAGTATTTGCTATCTGACAAATACATGCTAAGCACATTAGATTTATTATTTCGTTTGTTATACAGTGGTCCCAAATCACTATGTATCACTGATTCATAATAATCCTGTACCTTATTGTAAGCATGACCATTTTAAAGATGAGGAAACTGAGTGTGACAACAGAATTGTGTACTTACTATATATGCCTCTCCACACTTCCCATTGCACCTGACTGAAACTGAGTAACCTGTTTCTCAGGTTACTGTGACTAGCTCTGGATAACTATGTGTGGAATTAATAGGTATTACTCAATGTACAGTATATAGCATGGATTTGAGTTTACTAAATTCTTTATTCCCTGGGAATGAGACTTTGAGATGATGATAATGATGTCAAAATATTCAAGCAAGCTTGGGGCGGTGGCTCATGCCTGTAATCCCAGTACTTTGGGAGGCCAGGAGAGCAAGACCATCCTGGCTAACACAGTGAAATCCCGTCTCTACTAAAAATACAAAAAAAATAGCCGGGAGTGATGGTGGGCGCCTGTAGTCCCAGCTACTCCGGAGGCTGAGGCAGGAGAATGGTATGAACCCGGGAGGCGGAGCTTGCAGTGAGCCGACATGGTGTCACTGGACTCCAGCCTGAGTGACAGAACGAGACTCCGTCTCAAAAAAAAAAAAAAAAAAAAAAAAAAAAAAAAAAAAATTGAAGCATTCTGGCCTGCTTGGTAGTCAAATGTGGCATTCAGATTTCAAATGAGGCCTGGTCACTGATCTGCAGTTTGAATGAGCAAGAAATATATCTTTGCTGTGTTAAGCTACTGGCATGTGGGACCTAAGTTGTTACCACAGTATGACGTAACCTACTCTAGCAAATACACTAGGACTCCAAATTTTGTTTTATTTTAGATTTTTTTAAAAAGTTTAGTAATGTTGAAAGAAATTTATTTTATGCCAGCACTTACAGTCTTTCATAATATGCTTCTTATAGAAGAGCAAGTCCAAGTGGTTTCTCTGGAATATAATTGCTTATGTCATACGTGCAGCATCAACAAAACATCACTGGCTTTCTTTAGTGGGACCAGTGAATGGTATCTAAGAAAGGTCATTCTGTGGAGATCGGATATGAGAGAAGCAACTGCTCCCTGAGGTGGTACTTTATCCTAATCAAATCCTCTCTCTGGGAAATACAAATTCTAGGTACACAGGAAGAAGCGAGCTACTGGAGTTTAGCTCCAATTTTTTAGATAATACTGAGCTCAGGCTCCAATTCTCCATGAGATCATTTATATGAGCTTGGAAGTCTGAGATCCAAAATAAATGTCAAGCTGCCAAGGATGTTTCCCCAGCTATTTTCCTTTCCATGTGTCCTTATAATAAATCCATAGCAACAAAGATAATCTGACCTTGTCTTTTCTTGGAAATCACAAAGAACTTAATAAAGACATTTATTTCTTTTTTAAAACAGCATGTTTTCAAAGGCTGGGATGATACTGGCATGTGCATTACCCTAAGTGTCCTACAAAATTGTAACCTATGTATGCTATACTTTTAGCAAGGTGTTTCACAATTACATTTTCTAAAATGGATATCAATTTGTAGTTATTTGCAAAAATTGCAATCAGCAGACTCCAAATTGTTATGAATTGTGTTGCTTTTCTAATTTTTAAGTTTATGTGCTTTGTGTGTGTGTGTGTGTGTGTGTGTGTGTGTAATCAGAAACTCAGATTGCTGCTGTCTCGTTTCACAAGAAAGCCCTGTTTATTATTAATAAGACAACTTTGCATGCAAAAATTTTGCAACTAAAATGACCTAGAAGGACAAGTGATTTTCAGCATACTAATTGCTTTTGCCATGAGGAGAAATTAATACCTTGTAGCTGGCTTTGCATTTCCTAAGTTACATATGTAGACATCCACATCCAGGAGGAAAATTCATTTTAATGTGCTTTGTAACTTTCATAAATGATTGCCTAGTGGAGCTGCTGGTCCCACTGGGCCTTGGGTATGGTACAGCACGTGGACTTGCAGCTATGATATTATTATAGATGTGTGACTGCTCAATTGAAAAATACTGGGAAGAGGGAGGAGAAGTCAAGTTTGATGATCATTGCAAGCTAAAATGTTAATTTAGTTATGTTTTCTAGTGTTTAATTAATAATATTTGGTTTCTTAAAACATCTAGGTAAAAATTATAGATGCCAAGTCCTCATTAAAATGATGAGCATGATGGTTGTCTTAGTACATTTTCTTCTGTTATAACAGAATGCCAAAGCCTGGGTAGTTTATAAATAATAGAAAGGTATTTGGCTCATGGTTCTGGAGGCTGGGAAGTCCAAGAGCATGGCACAGGCCTCTGGCAAAGGCCTCATCACATGGCAAAAGGGTACAAGGGCAAAAGAGCAGAAAGGTGAGGGAACAAGTGAGTGCCAGAGACAGAGAGAGAAAATTAGGAAATTTTCATTTTTCTAATCAGGATCTTACTCCCACAATAACTAATCCACTCCCTGGATAATGGCATTTAACCACTCATAAGGGAAGAGTCCTCATGACCTAATTACCTCTTAAAGCCCATGAGATCAAGTGAGGTATCTTAGAGAATGTAGAGACTAGAGAAAAGCAGGCTCAGTGCAAACCTCAGACACACACTAGAACTAACATGGTCAGAGGTCCCCCCAAAAAACAAACAAACAAACAAAAAACCCCAAAACCCAGAAAGAATTATCCATAGTAAGAAATGGAAGAAGAGATAGTTTAATGTCACAGGACCCAGGAGAATAATGTGTTTTAGGGGAGAAGTAGTTGTTCTACATAGTGACAAACAATGTACAGAGATCAAGTCATATAATGCATGAAAAATGGCCATTGTATTTAACATTTAGAGACTTGTTCCTATCTTTGTTGAGATCAGATTCAATAGAGTGGTAAAGGAAGAAGACAAATGATCATGTGTTCAATGTTTGATGTACAAGAGATAAACAAGTAGAGACATTCTCTCAAGCAAGTTGACCCTAGAAGAAAAGAACAAGAGATGCTGCTAGTTTGATAGGGATATTAGGTTAGAATATATGAGATATATATATATAAACTCACACATAGTTTTGCAAAATGACAAGAACATAATGGTTCTAAGAAAAAATAGCATTAAGTGACTCTGAAGCATCCACTATTTCCAGTTTTGAACTGAAATGAACTGAAATGAAGCCAACAGAAACAAACAAGTTTATTATAGGCCTCTGCCAAATGAATAGCAGAAAATAATCCATTGCAAAAAATGAAAAGCCCCCATTATTTTTGCTCATGTCCCTTACAGTGTGCCATCAATGTATAGCAAAACTAAAGCCTGATGCATTTAGAAATAATATTTTTATTTTAATGCTTATTAAAGAGTAAAATATGGTATATATATGAATATATACCATATAGGTTGGTGCAAAATCATTGCGGGTTTTCCCATTACTTTCAATGCCAAAAGTGCAATTAGTTTTGCACCAACCATATGTGTATACCTATATATATGTATATCCACACACACATATACACATACACACATATATGTATATGTATATATGTGTGTATTATATGTATCATGTCAAAAATATACCTCATATACAATATAAATTATATATAATATAGGTATTTGATATTTAAATTGTTCTTTTAGAAAGAAGTCAGTAGAAGAAAAGATATAAGACAAAAGAGGAAAAAGGAAATGTTAACAGATAATTGGGCACAGAAGGTACCAAATTCAGATATATAGAAACTAGTTTATCGTTTTCTTTGCATTGAAAAATACAAACTTTGCATTGAAAAATTACAAAAAGCAATACTGAGTATGCATATATCTAAATGTTTTAGCTCAGCTTAGATGATCATCCCATCCTTGATTCTTTGTCTTCAAACTTAAGACTCTGGAATCAGATGTTAGGACAGTCATTCATTGAATGGTTTTACCTGGCTTTTTGAAAGAATTAAAAATATAAAGAAGTTAGGTAAGTAGCTTCTTTGTCACACTTTTGTTATCAAACTGAAAGGGAGTCCACTCTTCTGGCAGAGTAGGGCCATGTATCCACACAGAGGTTTGCAGGGAGCGAAAAGAGGGTGTTTGCAGGGCACCAAGCAAGGTAAATAGGGTAGCTCAAAGGTAAGACCCACTTTTCCCAATGGCTTGCAGGTAAGGATTTTTAATAGCAGGGAGGCAGTTAAAGCAACCTCATAAATCAATACATAGAAGCTATACATTGATTTGACCTAAGAAGACAAGACATCTCAAAGCAGGGGCTTACAGGTCATAGGTAGATTGAAAGATTTTTCTGATTTTCTATTGGTTAAGAAGGTGAAGCTTTGTCTAAAACTTTGGGGTCAGCAGAAAAGAATGTTAGCTCTGACTGTAGGTGTGACTTCCTCCAAAACCCTCAGGAAGAATTTCAGAACAAAGGACAGCTATCAGAGGTCAGTCCTCAGTTCCCCTATGTCTGAGGTCTACCTGCCAGTGAATCTCTGTGGTGGGGGGGTCCAGGTTTCTGAAAAACAACTCAGAAACATATGTTATACGTAATCTTTGGTTTCTGTAGGGAACGTCTCATAATTCTAATCTCCATGGCTATTGTTTTAAGCTACTATTACCTTCTTGCTTCTAAAGTTACTCATTTACTTCTTAGCGCTAGTTAGTTGCTTAGTCAGGTTCCCTTGAAGGAACTCAAGATTTTCCTTTATTTCCATGCTGGTTGGGGAGTGTTGCAGGGTGCCTGGCAGCCCGCTTAGAGGGTATCCCTGCTGTGTTTCACTTTTACAACTTGTGCACAGATACATATGGTTCGTACAGGAAAATAAGTGAAACAAGAGTCCCAAATTGTGTAACTTTAACATTCTTATAAGGTTCTATGGAAACACCACACAAAATATATCTCTTTCCATTTTTCTATCTATCTATCTATCTATCTATCTATCTATCTATCTATCTATCTATCTATTCCCATGTATTTTTTTGTGTGTTTCAGATGAAACGTTTAATTCTGTAATTTCTGTGTATTTTACAAGTATATTTGTGTTTATTTAGTAAATCTGTATTCCGTATATATTTTTTTCAAATTATGTGGAAATATATATTTAGTTAAATAAAGACGATAGGGATGAAACCTTCAACAGAACCTTAAAAAATATACTTGAGGAAGTTACTCTATTAAAAAAATATAAATAGGCAGATGTCTAATTATTTAGTTGATTTTAGAAATATAGTTTCCCCTCTAGGCAAAAACATCATTTGGATTCTGAATTAAAGCTCTCAAGTACAGAAGGATTAAATATAGAATAAAATTGATTAGCTTTTTATACAAGTATCTCATAATCCAATTCACCAAAAAATTATACAGTGCACAATGACCATTTAATTTATGAAGAGCTCATTAATTTCATTGTTGTTTTAACCAATGTTCAAAGAAGATTTTGAAGATATTGTTGCTATGTGGCTTTAGGCCGTACATATCCACATTCAATCCCAAAGGCATTTTATAACAGACGGAAATAAAAATGACATGGACTTACAGTAATCTGAAAATGACTTTATAGTCTGGTAAATTTATACAACATTTTCACTTAAAGTGAAGAATTTTTAGAAAGCAACTTATTCATTTTTAATTTTTTTATGTATCTTCCCTTGGACAGATGGAAAAAAGCCAAACAATAACTAATAATGTGTCAACGACATAATGGAATTCTTGCTTTAACAAATTGACTAAATAATGGCTCACATTTAGAAAAATTGATTTTTAAGTAGTCTATTTACAGTCTTCATCTATATTTTAAAGGCATTTCTTTCAAAGATTTTAAACACTGTGTATTTGGTTTGTTAGGTAATGCAATGTATTATGTTTTGGCTTTACGGCAAACAAAATTAACATATCAACTACTCTAGAAACAAGAGCTTTAAGAAGAGTGAGAGAGAAAGGGACTGAGAAGACTGCTGAAACTTCTGAGGGAGAAAAAAAAGAATCTGGCATATTCTAGCATCTTCCGTCAGGGAAGCCATAGAGAAAGTCAGAAGAGCTTAGGGCAGGTGAAATAATGCCTACAATTCCTCCTGCTGTGAGAAGTGTGCAAATTAAACTTCACTGGCTTCACAGGTAAAGGTAAACAGCATTGCAAAGCCAGCCACCCCTCCCTACAGGAAAATTCATGACACTGAATTCTAGGAGCTGCTACATACATGAAACTCTCCAGACCCTACCCACAGAAATGAAGAAGTGACCCCAATATTGCATGAAATGTGTTCCTCGCAAGAAAACTACATCATACCATAGTAGCTGACTCTGCTATTCTGAAAATGAATGTTTCTTGATTATGAGTGAATTTAACCCTCTACCTTTACAACAGAAATAGATAGTGACTTGAGCCTTATTTCATCCTTCATGGCACATTAAGGCAGAGAAAGCAAACCACAAATCTCCCCATAATTAAGAAATTAAGTTCTATGCAAACCATACAAATTCCTATAATCATCTTCCACTTAACTTCGAATGTGGAGACTTGACCTTAGCACAGCAAATTTTGGGTTGATTTCCCTCTCAGCAGCTGCCTCTTTTTAAATGACTCACCAGGCTTATATATCATACACTTGTTTAAAAAGAGTCTTGGCCTTAATTAGCAAGGGTACAATTCAATAGCACATGTAGTAATTGTCCTGGAAGTAAAAGCTTAATGTCAACTAAAGTGACAAATCATAAACATCAGGTCAGCCAGATGCACAAGTTAGCAAAAGAAAAAGATTTTTTCAAAAAAACATGTTACCCTCTGGAATCAAAATGCCATGTGATCTTGCCGAAGAAGTAGGTTATGTGTTCATACGTGTTTGTTGATTTTCTTGTTCGTTTTGAGGCAAAGGGACTAAGAAATCAGTGATATTTTTCTTCAGCATAGTTTATATTTACATACTGTATTTACATTTGGAGGGAAATTAAATTTTCAGTAGAAAGAAACTCCTACGTACAGGATTATAAAAGGGTAAAAGGAATACATATGAAGCACCAGACTTCTTAGGTCGAGCACAAGAGAAACCTGGGCGATTTAGGAAGTAGAAACAATTGAAAATCACTTTCGGCCATGAACTGGGCAAGACTCAATTTCCCAGAAGAAAAACCTGGGCTGGAGTTTCATACCCATTTGTTGGCTGGTCAAGCAGCCAAAATTATACCCTTTGTATATGTTTGCATACTTCATTCAAAGGTCTACAAAAGGTAAGGTAGGGAAGTTATAATTGGATATCTGGCCTGTACCTTACTGATATCCTTAGTACATTTATTTTCTGCTAAAATTATCAATAGTTTCTTTTCCTTGCTATTTCAAAGGCAGACTAATCTGCTCTTACACCATTAAGCCTATGCTGTACCTGCCTACAGTGTATCAGGTACCACATAGTATAAACTGAAAATTGATAATTAAATAACCTTAGTTATTGAACTCAGCCCATGCTAACATAAATAGGAAGGACAACTGAATTTGCAGTCCAAGAAGAGCTATGCTAGATGCATCTGGCTAACAACATTTTTTCATGAAGCAATTTGTGATATTCTACAGGAAAGGAAAGATAGATCTTTAGGCAGAAAAATATCCTGGAGCTGACCACCCATCCATGTCAGCCCTTCTGTTCACCACTGGAAAGCAATGACAACTGTTTGCAAGTTGACCATAAAATGAAATTTAAGTTTGGCTGCCTTCTTTCGTCATAATATCCCTGGCACACTCGCTTCTATTTGTCTGATTATTCCCTTATCCACTGCAGAGGAGAGGATTACTTTATTGCTAAGACATGAGGGAGAAAAGAAAACCTTTCTTGAATTTAGAGGACATTAAAAACTCCTCGTAGCATCCTAGTGTGGTTGTATTTTGTGTTGGAGGGGAAATTTTCCCATGTGATATACCCGCTGATAATTCTCCAGATAATGTGTCTACGCAATGTTTCAAAAATGTTTGCAAAACAAAATAGCTATAAACACATAAGATATTTGAATGTGTATTTCTGGACAACATGCTATGCACAAATGTTTTGATTCTTTAAAAAGTAATACTTTACTATTTTAGTGCAACAAAGGAACTCACAGTCTACTAAACTTCAAAAATTGCTTCTAATCCAGAGCATTCCCTGTGACTTTTTAAATATATTTTAATGTATATTTATTATTAAGGGTAACAAAGTAGCACAGTTTATTTAAAACACAATAATAGGCTTATTACACTTTGGTAAATTGCTTGGGGATTCTTCAGAGAGATTTATTTTTGCCTAAAATAGTGCCCTCCTTCTCTGTAGAGTCTCATGAACTTTCCCAGCTGGGATTAGAATTCTTTCTGCTGCAGTAGAGCTACATTCAAAGTGTGTTGTCATGAACAGCCAGTGTCCCAAGATAATACACTGAAAAGGTCACTGAGATGTCTTTGGGATTGCACAAGAATACGGCAGGAGTGAAGCAATTGACTTCTAAGAGAAATTTGGCTATTTTGTGTCCACACTGTTTTTTATTCACTTGATCATAAACATTAACACTGCAGAAATATTTTATTTTTCTTGACGCCTCTGGCAACACCTCTCCTCCTGAAAAACACACACATTTTCATCCCGATGAAGCCAGTTTGCTAATCAGCCAAGGTGCACCAAAAAGTCAAGTGCAATCAGGTATTAAGAAAGAAGCTATTAGGGAAAAAGGTATTTAAGAATCAGAAGCAGACGTCATATTACATGTAAATGCTTCTGTCTCTAAACTCAGAAGATTTTTCTTTGTGACATTTAATTTCTGTTCTCATCTATATGACTCTTCTGCCCTTCTAATTAACATTTTGCATTAACTGCCAATCTCAACCTCTTCTATTGGTTTACGTCAATATGAAGCTAATTCCTTACAGCAAAGTAGGTCTTGAAGCAATTCTAATGAATCATAGTGAACTCTAAAGATATGACTTGTTTAGACACAAGTCAGTATGTTTTTGTTCAGTTTCTCAATTTTTAAAATAGAAACATCACTTTTTTATGCACAACTGTTTAATGTGGTCAAATCAAGGGATGTTGCAGGTGAACCTTCTGTTCCAATAACTTTCCAAAGTAATGCATGATAATAATTATTGAGACAAATAGACTAAAAGACCATTCTCACATTGACCTTTGGTAACTAACTTTAGATCATGCTTACTGGTTTTAAAGATTCTTCTATAAAAATATCACTAGGAATGGGATTAAAACAGAGATGGCTCCTACAAGAACTCATTTCTACCATGACCCTGACAATTTAAACCATACAGAAATATAATTAATCAGCATTGGGAAACTGTTCAGGATTATAAGATCAAATGAAAATTGTTTTCCTCTAAAACAGGGTTTCTCAACCATAACAGAATACAAAAAACCCATGAGGAGTTTTTAAGAAAGTACTCACATCCAGATCTCAGTGAATGAACTGAACAAACAAAAGTCAAGATTTTCTGGTGACGATACCCACACATTGGTATTATTTCAGAGCTCCCCAGGTGCTGCCAATGTGTACCCAGGGTTGACTAGAAAGGACAATGGACACACACACACACAACCCCCAAAGTAGTCATTTCAAGATTCCAATGAATTGGATTAAAATTTATTTCCGAGTTTCTAAGAGTCATAGATAGAGATGTTCCCTAAACTATAGTGGCAAAATTTCTCATGGATATTTTGCTGAATAAGAAATGCACACATTTTCCAAACTACATTAGGTGGCTGATAAAGATTGAAAAAGACTTCAAAGAGGATAGAGTTGAGCACAGCATTCCTCAGTTCAGAACTATTGGGGGAAATTCATAAGATTTCAAGAACCAAGAAATTTGTTTATCAGAAATGAATTCTTTAATACTATGGTTGCTTTTATGTTTTTCTTAACACTGCAAAACAAATTTATGGGAGGCCATTGTTTTAGGCTCTTGCACTAGGCCCCATCAGACCAGCTACACTTGAATGGAATTGCTTGTATAAAGTGCTATGTAATGAACCGCAACTACTTTTCCCCAAATCCATAGATTCCAGGAAACATGAGTCATTGTAACAAGGAAGCCCACATGTGTTTTAACCCCATAAGGAAAGTAACTTGGAATTGAGCACTCCACTATTTGTTTTCTGTTTCTGCTTTCTTCAGTTCTTTTCTGCCTATAAAGCCAAACTCCTCTGCTTAGCTCATCAGAACACTTACTCTATTTTATAAAATAAAATGTTGCCTGATTGTAGAATTATAAATAAAATCCAGTTAAGATCTTTAAACTAAATTTATTGTCATTTTTTAATTTTCACAATTCTTTCAGATATTTTCCAAATAATTCTTACAATGCTACTTAAAAAATCATTATCCTCTTGTCGGTCATCTAAGTTAAATATTAATTTTTTTGTCATTAAAAGAAATCACAACATGATCTTTTACTTGTTATTCTTGTGGGTTGTTTTTTCTTCCATCATGAATTTGTTATCAAACTGAGGAATTTTCTGGATGTAATATTGTTTATTACCTCAGTTGATTCTTCATCAGTTTAGAAGTCCATGTTTTAGCAAGTGCATAATCATTCTCTCTCTCTCTCTTTCTCTCTCTCTAATTATTCTCCATTGTGTAACACTGGTATTTGAGTCTTCCTGTTCACCACTGCCTAAATTCTCTTCTTGGATCTGAAGTTCTATCATATTAGTCTTTGTATTGGATCTTTCAGGTTTGTTAGTGTGGGTCAAGAAAGTGAAAGTGATTTCAATTATGTGTGGTGAATCTTTTAAGAATATGAGCATAAAACAACTCATGGGTAGGAATGTGCTGATTAGAAAACTACCAGTGAATAGTTATACATAATTTTTCACATATTATCCTAATGTCTCCACATCCTGCTAACTCTTGAATGCACTACCCAATTTGTACTGACTCCTCATCCTCTTCTGTACACATGGGAAATATAATTCCTTAAAATCTCTCCCAGGTTATATTTTTGGAACTTCCCTGAACTTATATTGACTTACAAATAATATTCCAATTTTGATGCTGCTGATGCCCCTCACTTATGCTTCAGTTCTCATACTCCACAGCATTTCAACAATCTCTAACTAAATGAGATGCCCTTTAACACTGGGTTACCCACACAGTGAAGTACTCAGCATCTCAACGAGTCCTTCTAAGTGATTAAAACTTTTAACTAACAAACCTTATTTTCTGCCCCCCCCAAAAAATTACTCATTTTTCTTGATCACATCAGGACCAGTCACCATGCAGTGTTCAAGGAGGCTGAGGCAGGAGAATGGCGTGAACCCGGGAGGCGGAGCTTGCAGTGAGCTGAGATCCGGCCACTGCACTCCAGCCTGGGCGACAGACCGAGACTCCATCTCAAAAAAAAAAAAAAAAAAAAAAAAAAAAAAAAAAAAATCCACTTGTCTGAAGCTCATGTTCCATTGTGAAGTCTAATTTATTGAGTTGGCCCACATATTCCTTTATACCCTCTTTGCAATAGGAATACCATTATCTTCTGTCTCCCCAGCCCACAGTACAATAGTCCAACCTATTTCTGTTCAAACCTGTTGCTAACACAGTTTAAGCCATTTTTCCCATGTATGGCATTAGATGCAAATCATTATTACAGAGTTGTTACAGGTTGCTTAGCTCTAAATTTTAGTTAATGTGAGTCTGATTTATGCTGCCAGAAACCCTGCCACATATGATATTCTCTCAAGCATGATGGGAGCTCTTTAAGAACAAGGATTAGGTCTTCAATGCTTGACTTCTTACTACAGTTCAATAAAGGTTATTGGACAATTACACAAATAAAATGTTGTAGGATTTCTAAAAGGTAGAAAAAGGTTAGGAATACCTAATACAGACTCTTCTTTATGTTATAGAATTCTTTTTAAATTAAGAACCAGATTTTTCTCTTAGCTTAAAAAAATGCCAAAGATATTTAAAAATTCATAAAGCCATCCTTATCCCTAATTCCTCACTCAACATAGCGTCCTTATTGCTCTTGACTTCCCTTGGAAGAGCATTTCTGTGCTACAGCTTGAAAAGTGCACTTATCCCAGTAATAAAGGTTAAATCTATCTCAAGGAGCAGCAATTCTGCATAGGTAGGGTCACATGGAGGGATGACATGCTGTGTAACAGCTATCTGGGTCAGAAAAACATGGGTGGTGGTAATGGAATTATTATTTTTTTCAATCTGATTTCTGAGTCCTAAGACAGAAAACCTAAAGAACACAGCCTCTCTTCTCAGTAAATGTAATGAGTTTTGAAGCCATATTAAAGTTTCATTCATTAGATTTGTTTGTCTTTTGTGTCTTTTTCTAGGGAGAATGGGAAGAATAATGTTTTCTCATATTATAGAAAAAATAAAAATAATTCCCGGCTTCATAGTGTGGTTGCAGTTTCAGAACTCCACTTCAACACACAGGCAACATAATTGATTTTTTAAACTTCAGGGCCTAGCACAGTGTCCTGCACATTTCTATTTTCTTTTACTCAGTAAATATTGAGCTTCTAGTAAGTGCTCAGTAAATATCTATGATAGTCTTATAAATCAAAGTGATCAAGAAGGTAAATAAGACTGTGGAATAATAAATGAAAAGATAACGTCACTACACTATGAATTCCTTCCAGGCAACAACCATTTAAAAATACCTAGTAAAATTGCTGGTATATCAAAAGTACTTAATAGTATTTGTAGAAATAAGTTGATAAATCGTGGCATAATCAGAAAATAAGACCTAAGCCAAGAAATGAAGACAGAAAAATTAATTTTATTAGGAAATGTATGCATGATATCACTAAGGAGGAGGAACCCTTGAAGATGAACATGGATGACCCAGTGTGTAACATGAACCTACACTTTTTGGAATTGTTCAAGAACATGAGCCACTATGTCTCTTCTCTCGCCCATCTTACCATTTGGTATTCAAAGCAAGAAGACACAAAGAAGTATTTGCTTTTGTCAAAAAGTGAGCACAGTTGCATACGGTACTGTAGAAGAATTTAAGACAGTGTCAAATGAATGATGCAGACACACTTGAGTACAGAGGAATGTGATTACTTTGGGTTTCTTCAAGATGGTAAGACTTGGGCTATTCTCATTTAATTATCCAAGTATTTTTTCTAAATGTAGGTTCCTGGTAAACATCCATCTTTAAGAATATAAGCAAAACTTTCTGTGAGAGAAATACCAATTCTCTCTCTCTCTCTCTCTCTCTCTCTGTCTCTCTCTCTCTCTGTGTGTGTGTGTGTGTGTGTGTTCAGAAGTACAAATTATATTTTACATGTTGATCAGAATTTGTTAACCTGCAAGAGGATTTACAAAACAAGGATATGCTTGTAAAAAATCACTGATTTAAACACTTTGACACAAGTAGACTTGTAAAATAGTTGGTAACTTATAAACCAAGCCCTAAAATTATTCACATTTATTTCATCTATGATTACTTTGTGACAACTATATTGTAAAATGTCTAAATATTGGTACGATTACCAGATTTTGTTTTGCTTCCCAAATAGCCTCCAGCATGATGCTGAGGAATTTACTAATTTATATAAAGAGATGAATCATTGAACAATCTTAAATTATCTAATATGATTTCTAGGTAAGCAGAGATTAAGAAACTTATTTTAAAAGTCCAAGAAGTAGAAAAAGGAATACTCACTTTTCTGCAATTAAAATCAAAGAAAATTTTTCATAAGTTGTCTGTGAAAAGATTCTAAAAATGTATAGCTTCTGCTGGCCTGACACACATTAAAAAAGAGAGAGATGGAAATAGATAGTATCGTTCAGCATTCAGAAGCTTGAAGTGTATTAGGTTATTTGAAACTTTGCTCTTAGCAATTAGGCCTTTGGGCATACAAACCCTTTGAAAAATCAGATAATTGCAGGTTTGAATTTTTTTTAAAATGCTTTAAATGTGGTTAAAGCAATACTCAATTGATCTACTTCATAACCTTTGGGGGAAATAATTTTTAACAAAAGGGCAAGGATTAAGCATTGAAAGAGGTAGAAGAGTCACATAGAAGTTAGTCAACTCAGCACAGAAGGCAAGAATCAATTATGTAAAAAATTGCCCTTAAATTACCTGTAAAATACAGTGCACATAATTCTGTGTACTCAACCTAGTCCATAAAATAATTTGCTTACTAAAAGTTGAGAAACACTGAAGTAGACAAAGGAAAGAAAAATAGAAGATCTCTATGCAGATGTATAAAAATCTAATCATTTTGCTTTAAATACAATTACGAAGTTCCTAGAGGTAAGAGGTGGAGAGTGAGTGAAGGATTCTGAAGTGTTTGTCCTTGCACATTGGTTGACCAGTTTTAATATTGTCTTCATATCTGAATATATTTAATAGATTTATTAACTGTTGTAAGAGTTTAAGTTCTAAAGTAAATACATAATGTAAATCTACTAGTATATGACTCCACTGTATCATAGAAGGGCCCTTTGCTTCCAAACTCTCCCCTATTGCCCTTTCAGCATACCTGATTATAACACATAACTTACCAATGTAGATGATGGTTTGACAATAACAGCTGTCGACCAAAAGGAAAAAGTAAGGCAAAATTAACATAAGTGGAGAGCTTATTTGAGCCAAATTTGAGGATTGCACCCAGAAAACACACTTACACATTAAGTTTGAGAGGTGCTCCAAGTTGGGGCAGCTACAAGCAGATTTTTTTTTTTTTGAGACGGAGTCTCGCTCTGTCGCCCAGGCTGGAGTGCAGTGGCCGGATCTCAGCTCACTGCAAGCTCCGCCTCCCGGGTTTACGTCATTCTCCTGCCTCAGCCTCCCGAGTAGCTGGGACTACAGGTGCCCTCACCTCGTCCGGCTAGTTTTTTGTATTTTTTAGTAGAGACGGGGTTTCACCGTGTTAGCCAAGATGGTCTCGATCTCCTGACCTTGTGATCCGCCCGTCTCGGCCTCCCAAAGTGCTGAGATTACAGATGTGAACCACCGCGCCCGGCCTACAAGCAGATTTTTAAGGATAAACTGAAGAGATATAGCAAGGCAGTCTCAGTCTATTCATATAGAAACACCATGGGTGAACAAAAATTAGTGACAGGATGATTGACTAAAGCATACAGTACCTCTTGGAATAGTTATTACCAGTTACCAGTTTGTGATTAACCTCTAGTTCCTGAAATTCTTTATATAAGCAAGAGGGGTCCATGAATTTCAGGAGATGACTGTGGCCTATTTGTTCAAATTTGTTCTTACAGTCAAAATGCAAATATTTTATGAAAAAGGTAATTGCATGATCTTTGGTAAGGTAACATCTTTGTAGATAGTTTAATTCATACTGTCCAGTTCTGAATGTATAGTTTCATTAAGGATATTGTTATCTATCTGTGCTATCTAACACAGAAGTCACTAGCCACATATGGCTATTTAAATTAACTTAATTAAAGTTAAATAAAATTTAAAAATCAGCAGGTGGATAATGAGGTCAGGTGTTCGAGACCAGTCTGGCCAGCATGGTGAATCCCTGTCTTTACTAAAAATACAAAAATTAGTTGGGCGTGGTGGCACTTGCCTGTAATCCCAGCTACTTGGGAGGTTGAGGCAGGAGAATCACTTGAACTTGGGAGGTGGAGGTTGCAGTGAGCCAAGATCGTGTCACTGCACTCCAGCCTGGGTGACACAGTGAGACTCTGTCTCAAAAAAAAAAAAAAAAAAAAAAATCAGTTACCCAATTATGCTAGTCATCTTTTCAGTGCTCAGTAGCCACATGTGCCTAGTGGCTGTCATATATGGACAGTGCAAATACAGAATATTTCCATTATTATCGAGAGCTCTATTGAACAGCACTGATACACCCATGATTTGTTTCACGGTATTATTTCTATGGAAAACTCTGCAAGTGGTTGGAATAAATTTTGGATAACCAACAGATTAGTAAGTTGAAATCTATCTATAATTAACTTTAAGCCATGTGTCTCCATGAACACGATAACCATCCGCAATGAATAACCTCATTTTGCTGATTAATAAAACATTTTATTTTTAGTCCAAAATTAAAGAAATGCTGTGCTGTGACACTATGAAAATAGCAAGATACAATGTAACCTATTAGGCTTTACAAAACATTCATTTCTAGTGTGTGTCTGTGGGGTGTGTGTGTACACACAATCTTTTAGAGGCAGGGGATATTTTTGATGTAATGATGATTCTAAAATTGAATATATTTGAGCCAAGAAAAAAATTAAGTATGGTGGATGCTATTGATGGAAACTGTGTGACACTTTGTCCTTCACCCCGGTGATTGTTCATTTCTGGGCAAGAAATTTTAGGTACAAATGTCAACAACATGCTAATCCCCGCTGTAGAGATTTTACTTTCAAATACAAGCTTTCTTCTTTGATTTTCATATTGAACATTTGGGTTCAAAGGAATAGGGCTACACAAGTAAGGCAGGATAGATGGCCTTTTTCTCCTACAGTCACATTTCCACAGAGCTCTGTGGCTCCCTCAGTTGTGTAAAGAGGTTTACATTTCTCCTTTAAAGTTTCAATAATTTGAGTCCATAAAACAAACTGATAATACACAGATTAATAGGGAAAAGGCATCCACATTTTTATGTGCACATGTGTGCACAGGAGTTATACTAAATATGACAACTCTAAGAAATGGCCAGATGGTTGACGCTTTTACACCATCTTGAAATTACAAAAGGAACGGGGGCTGGAACATGGCAAAACAGTTTGTGGTGGTAAAACAGGTTATGGGAGAGGGAGAAGAGGAGATCTGGCCAGCACAACTTCTCCTGTTATATAGACAAAACTTCACAGATAGCAGCCCTCAGAGAGACCAGATGGTAAATATTTCTTTCAGACCTTTAAAAGTGTCAGACTCTTACTTGACCTTTTCCAGACTTAGAGAAGGGAGGGCCTCAGAGAAAGACTGGCAACGCCCATGCAGATTTTCACTGCAGATGCAATTCTCTCCCACAAAAGTCAGCTTTGTAGGGTTACTACTGTCTGCAGTCCCTCTGAACAGCCACTTCAAAATATATCAAAATATATTTTGAGGTTCAATATTTTGACAGTTGTGTTTTCCCAGTTGTATCCAAAGCAGAATAAATGCATACATGCATAACAAGAGGTAAACAAATACTGAGAAATGGACTCAGATCAACTTTTCATGTTGATTCTCACTGATTTTCATTCCAAATCCAATTCATTCATTCAATAATTATTATTTAGCATACAGTGAATGTTAGACGCTGTTCTATGCACAAGGCGAAGCAGGTCCCTACCCTCACGAGACTTCAAGTATACTGGGACTTGAGTAAGTTGAAAGGAAGGAAGACAAGGAAAAACATAAACAAATACATAAATAAGACAATTTCAAATAGTGGCATATTCTATGAAGAAAATAAAACAGGCTAGTGGGAGAGAGGTGACACACACTGGGTTATTTGGGGTAGGGTGCTCAGAAAAGTCATCCATAGGGGTGACACTTGAGCTGACAGCTAAATGATGAGTAAGCATTAGCTTTACAAAGACAAACGAATACAGAATTTCAAGAAGAGAGAACAGCAAATGCGAAATCCCCAAAACAGAGACAACTTCAGTATGCTTAAGAAATTAAAAGAAAAAAAAAGGAAAAGGAAATAAAAGGCTAGGGTTGCTACAGTGTAGGAAGGAGAAAGATAATGATAGGGGTGAATTTAGGGGCAGGTAGAAGGATGACATTAGAGTCTGGTAGACATGGTAATACATTAGGATTTTATTCTAATTGCAATTTGAAGCCATTTGGAGCATTTTAAGGAGGGCAGTGAAACAATCTGATTTCTATTTGTAGATCACTCAAGTGACTTTGTAAAGGATGAACTAAAGGATGCAACAGCGCAGCAGGAGCATCAACTGTGAGAGGCAGGTTGTTGCAGTATTTCCACTAGAATAGCAATATGACTAGCGCCAGCAGAGGAGACTGGGGTAAATAAATACAAAATATATGTTGGATGTAAAATAGACGTGACTTGCTAATGGATGTAAGCAATAAGAGAAAAGGAGGAAGGAGTTAAAGGACCCTAGATTTTATCCTGAGCAAGTGGGTGGATGATGGTTTCATTAACCCAAATGTGGTTGTCGGTAGCTATGCTACCCAATTATTCTTACATGGAGGACAACTGGCAATGTCCATTTGGTCCAACAAACCATAGAAGAGAATTATTTCATAGTCACAAATTTGGTCATTGGAAACAGTCTCCGATCAGAGATGAAACCCCCTATCAGGATCAATGCAGTTTATATAATGTAACAAAGAAACACTACACTATACATAATTCTATCTCAATATAGCATACTAACTTTACCATGTGCATAAATTAATATATATATGTGTATTATATATATTCTTAAGTTATCAATACTCAGAATGGAAGGAGATGGTTAAAAAAAAAATCTCCATATTCCAGAGATACGAGTTCAGATTATTTCTTGGGACTGTGTAATCTTGGATGAGTCACTTCATCTCTTAAATCTCATTTGAAAATCAAAGCAATAGTGTTACTTTATAGAACTGTAGGAAGACTGCATAATACACTTTATGTAAAACACTTCAAATACTGCCTGTAGTATAACTAATGTTCAGTAAATAAAGGAGTCTCTCTTTCTTCTCCTCATTCCCTTGAGTTATTGCCAAGTTGTCATTCAGCCTTATCTACTCCACCAATTTAGCAATATTAGCATAAAGATTGCATATTAGGCCATTCTTGCATTGCTATAAGGAAATATCTGAGACTGAGTCATTTATAAAGAAAGGAGAATTAACTGGCTCATGGCTCTGCAGGCTGCGCAGGACGCACGGTGCTTGGCTTCTGGTGAGGCCTCAGGGAGCTTTTGCTCATGGCAGACAGGAGGTGAAGCAGGAGCAGACACTTCACATGGTGAAAGCAGGAGGAAGAGAGGGAGGGGAGGTGCCACACCTTAAAACAACCAGCTCTCCTGAACTCTCTGTCATGAGGACAGCACCAAGCTATGAAGGATCTACCTCTATGACTGAAATACGTACCACCAGGCATCACCTCCAACACTGGAATTACATTTCAACATGAGACTTGGGTGGGGACAAATATCCAAACCATATCAGATTGTGTCTACTTCCAGATAGTTTCAACCAAAGTTACAGATTTGTGTCTTATTTTCCTGATATTGTGCATATCAAAAGCAAATACTGATAGGTGAGAGGTGGATTACAGTAATTGACCAGATGTGGCTCACTTGTCAATTCCTGGACTAATAGGGTAGGCTCAGAATCAGAATCCTTGAAATCATGAATATGAGAGAATGTTGATTCCACAATGCAAAATTAAATTGAGGTTACCTGAAGAGAGAGTAATGAATGCTGATCAGAAGAAAAACACCTGCTACTATACATGTGCATGTTTTTCTTGAAGGAAATTTAGAAACATTAATAATTATTGTTCAAATTCCATTCTAAAAGTGCTAAACCTGTCAGTTCCTTCTGACTGAACTGCTTTGGAAACTCAATATTATAAGGTAAGAGCACTTCTAGTCAAGAAGTTGCTAGCTGCATTTCTACTCCTATCTTTACTGTTAATCAGCTTTTAGAAGCGGAGACAATAGAAAACTTTGTTTGCTGCATTCTCAGGATGAGAAAATAAGAGACTCTGATTTCTATTTTTAAAAGAAATGCAGATTTCTGTATTACAGATCTAACTATAGATCAAATCTGGCCATGGGTAGATATTAATCTTCCAGTATTGCTTGCACCCAGAGGTTTCTATGTTACTCTCTTCTGGCTAATTCCACCGAACAGGAAGTCTTCCAGCGTGTTAATGGAAAGAATTTTGCCCTCTAAGAGGAGGTAAAAGAAGGTAAGATTACTTTCTTAGCCAACCACTGCTTCCTCTATTTGAATGAAACCATGCTGTCAAAGTCAATACCTTGCCTAAGGAAGGGAGAGTAGATATTTGAAAAGTGTTGGGTTTGGATAAAATCATTGAGGAACTGAACGAATATCAGCAACTGCCAACCTCTACAATTAGTTTTGTAGGGCCAAGAAGAAGGTTCCCGTTTTGCCCTCTGAGTCACTGAAAATCACCGATAAAAGACAGATTAACAGGATAAAACAAATAGAAATGTATTTGATCATGCATTCATGTGACATAGGAGCCTTCAGAAGATCTCAAAGATACAGGGGAAACTCCATTTTTATATTTGGGTTCAACAAAGTATAAACAGCCATATAGAAATATGATTGGGCAAAAAGGGTAAAATCTAATGCTAATAGATAAAACAGGGAAGCCCCCCAAATACTGACTGTTTAGATTCTTCCTGGCTTGTCTGTGAAGCAGTTTTTCCTTTCAGGGATGGGGCAGGACCCTCAAAAAATGTAGGTCAGATGATTTCTTTAGGTCTAGGTTTGCACAGAAAGGCAGAGGGGAAGATTTGAGTAATGTTAGTAGGTTTTATGGCTGGCTTTGGGGAAAAGGGGTTCTGGTTTCTATGACCCACCTTGGGGAAGAGAGATTGTAGTTTCTATAGCCAGACTCAGGGGAGACAAGGGGCCAGATATAGGAGGGCAGGTGAATGTCAGTGAAAAACTTTTGCTTCTGAGGATGCTTCTGATGCCTTCATTTCAGGGTATCATTTTCTGATCTCCAAAAGATTGAAGTGAGAAAAAGTAAACTATACTGGTCTAATGAGATACTAGTTGAGATTTCTGTTATGCCAAAGGTATTCCAACTGATAAGACAAGTATAATATATTATGAGGAGCCTTGCAAATATTCTGAGAATGAGAAAATTAAAGCAAGATAAATAGTTTACATAGGACAAATGCCAGGAATTTTTAAACAAGAATTCACAGATCTCTGGGTCTATAAACTCTGTTGAATTGTATGCTAAACTATTTATACATATGCATACTTTCCAGGAAATTGTTGAACAAATGTTTAAATAGAAGTGTGATCCAAAACAGATATGTGATTAAAAATAGATTATTATCTTCTCCCATTGCTATATTGATTATGGCATCACATAGTAGGCATTCAGTAAGTATTTGAATAATACAAAGGTATTAAATAAATGCAAAGATAAATAAATGAACAATTCAGTAAACAATGTCAACATTTTGCCTGTGTATTCTGGACAGATGCTGAAATATGAGATTTCAATAGTGCCACTGTATTACCATTCCTCAAAAATCTTGCATTCTAAAGGGGAAAAAAAAAGGTATGGAAATGATTTTGTTTTGGAATGGTAACTGATAAGATAAATTTGCACACGGATGTTATTGAAGTACAGAAACCGGGCTCTGTCCCAACAGAGAGTCACAGTATATTTTATGGACTGTAGACTGCTCCAGTGGTAATGAGAAATCTGCTCCAGAGAATTGACACAGTCTGAGGTTTGTTTAACTCTGAAGAAGAATCCAATGTACAGAGTAGCAGTAGGATAGTATCTCCCAAAATTCTTGTTCACCTGAAACCTTAGAATGTGGAATGTGGCCTTATTTGGAAATAAGGTCTTTGGTGATATAATTGGTTAAAATGAGGTCAGGCTGGACTAGGGTGAGCCCTAATTTTAATGACTGGTGTTCCTATAGAAAGAAGAGAGGGCATACAGAGAAGAAGGCATTAGAGTGGCAGGAATCAGAGCCATGCAGCTACAAGCCAAGCAATGCCCAAGATTTCTGGCACCCAGCAGAAACCAGGAGACAGGTATGGAACAGACTTTCCCTCAAAGCCTCCAGAAGGAACTAATCCTGCCAACATCTGGATTTCAGATTTCTTCCCTCCTAAAGCATTTGTGAATTCATTTATGTTTTTTGTTTGTTTTCTTTTTTCTTTTTTTTTTTTTTTTTTTGACCGAGTTTTGCTCTTGCTGCCCAGGCTGCAGTGCAATAGCACGATCTCGGGCTCACTGCAAACTCCACCTCCTGGGTTCAAGCGATTCTTCTGCCTTAGCCTCCCAAGTGGCTGGGCTTACAGATGCCTGCCACGACACCCAGCTAATTTTTTGTATTTTTAGTAGAGACGGGGTTTCACCATATTGGCCAGGCTGGTCTCAAACTCTCGACCTCAGGCAATCTGCCCGCCTCAACCTCCCAAAGTTCTGGGATTACAGGCGTAAGCCACCAGCCACCAAGTCCGGCCAATTTCTATTGTTTTAAGCCACCCATTTGTGGTCATTGCTTACAGCTGCCCTGGGAACCTCTTACAGCTGTAAGGCATTGACCTGTAGAGGAAGGCTCAGGAAAGGCCACATGAAGAAAAAAATGTGAGCTCAATTTAGAAGCTAATTCAAGGTTGTTGGCTGGATTCATTCAAATTTACAACAAAAAGAACATAATAAAATATTTCAAAAGCTGCATATATTCCAGAATTTTTCAGTGGTCATGAGAAAGCTACACCAGCATAACAGCAAAGTCACTTGCTAGAGTATGAGTTTTGTTAAACTATGAAAAAGGGTCCATCATCAAAATTGCCAGGATCTTATTGAAAAGCAAATTTTCTGCTGCTGCTGTTTTCAATTTAGTAAGACTCCAAGCAAATCAATGAGGTCAAACAGCTAACATGACCTGGAAACTCACAGAAGAGAAATACTCATCCCACTGAAGGAATGATAAATCATATATTTCTAGCTGATAAATATTGTTTTCCATTCGGTTTTGCTTTCCATCAACAACTAAGAACACCCATTCTTAGTGACTTAGACATGCACATTATATTTTATATTAATTCTATTTTTAATTTGGGGTATTAAAAGTTAATATCTATATAAATATCTATATAAAATATTTGCTATATAAAAATATATAAAATAAATATTAGGAATATAATTATCGAGCATTACACATTATGTAGAATATTTTTACTAATAAACATCTGAATCACATAAAGGGAAAAATGGTTGTATGAGGACTTTTAAATTTAACAGGATATTTAAAACAATAAAAATTTAATTAAAAGCAACTGAGAATCCTGCAGGGCTGCAACCCCAGAACTTCTGCAAAATTTTGTTCATATTTGCCGTCTGCATTCTTTGGTCCTCTTCCTCAGGAGTTGGAATTGGAAGGAAAGCCCAAGTAGCAATTACTCAAAAGATGTCTGTGCTTTATATATCACCATATTTAGAAACTTCTAGATACTATGCTTGGAATCAGGAAATCTCATTATGTACTTAAGTAATCATTGTCATTTTAATTGTCAATGAGCTAGTAAAGCATACTCAGTGATCCATTTCTCAACTGCAGCAAACAGCTACGGTCCAATCTTCTGGAGAAAGGTTTGTGTCTGAAAACTGGAGAACTTTTACTATTACTTCCTCCTTTAAGATTTCCTCAGGTCTTTAGATTCATCTTCTTCCCTTTACCCCAATCCAACCATGTTTTGTTTGTTTTCCGGTTGGTTTTTGAGACAGAGTCTCGCTCTGTCGCCCAGATGGGAATGCAGTGGCGTGATCTCGGCTCACTGGAGCCTCCACCTCCTGGGTTCAAGCAATTCTCTGCCTCAGCCCCCTGAGTAGCTGGGATGACAGGCGCCTGCCACCACACCGGCTAACTTTTGTAGTTTTAGTAGAAACGGGGTTTCACCATATTGGCCAGGCTGGTCTTGAACTCCTGACCTCGTGATCCGCCCGCCTTGGGCTCCCAAAGTGCTGGGATTACAGGTGTGAGCCTCCGCGCCCAGCCAGGCCGGCCATGGTTTTAAGCTCCTCCTGGAAGAGAGAAGGCACATGTGGGGCATGATCAAAATATCATGAAGAACAATCAGTGATAACAATAAGGTCGTGATTCCTTATTATGATGGCAGGTTTGTGTTGTCAAACATTTTTTGAGCACTTACTCTGTGCTAGTAATGCTAGGCATGGGTTTCCAGTGGTAAGTAAGATGGGTGTAGTCTCCTGTAGAATACATTATTGTTTCTTTTAACAAGGGTACATTACTATCACTTCACTTCCTTGAGATCATAGTTTTCCTACTCTCCAGCCACTTCCCACCATCTTGGAAACATCAGTTTTAGAATCCTGCAGAATTATTAGCACTAACTTCTGTGTTAGTCTATATAGTTAAAGTACATTTTGCTAGTACTAGCATGTGTCCAAATGGAATTCTTTCCCTACCTTGGGATGTTTCCAGTGTGCACTGAGGAAGAGAATCGGGAATCCTCCCAGAACCTCAGGAGCTCATGATGATGTATCACCTCTTCTGTTTTCAGCTGGTCCAAAGTAACTCTGAATGAGAAGTTCTCAGACATTTAAAGAGCTTCATTTCTTCTACTAGTTTTGCATTCCGTCCTCATAGGGTAAAATTCAGTCCTCTTATATAATAGTTACAACCAAGTGGCCAAATTGCTCACCTTTTTACATTTTAATTTGTATCTACCTATATGCATTTAAAAACAAATAAAACCCTAGGCAGCAGCAAAGGCACTAGCCTGCCATGCTTAAACCAAGAAGGAGTGATATTGTCGATGTTACAATTTACTTACTGTGAAAATCTTTTTAAGGAGAGAGTCCAGAAATGCTTATGAACAAAAGGAACTATGACATTTAAATAGCCTTAGACTGCTCTCTTCTACTACCAAAATAAAAGAACTTTTATCACAATCAAAAGCTTTTCGGCATCCCTTTTTCTCCTAAATTCTGGTAACATTTACTTTCTGACATAGTATTACAGCTAAACCATATTGCTCTATTGTTGCCTTTAGGAAATGGAAATGAGCTGAATTGTCCAATTTCTTTTGTGCATAAGTACACCCACATACATTTTCAATACACTTTAATTTTTTTTTTATTATACTTTAAGTTCTGGGATACATGTGCAGAATGTGCAGGTTTGTTACATAGGTATACAAGTGCCATGTTGGTTTGCTGCACCCATCAACCCATCATCTACATTAGGTATTTCTCCTAATGCTATCCCTCCCCTAGCCCGCCCCCCGATTCCCCTACAGGCCCTGTTGTGTGATGTTCCCCTCCCTGTGGCCATGTGTTCTCATTCTTCAACTCCTACTTACGAGTGAGAACATGTGGTGTTTGGTTTTCTGTTCTTGTGTTAGTTTGCTGAGAATGATGGTTTCCTGCTTCATCTGTGTCCCTGCAAAGGACATTAACTCATCCTTTTTTATGACTGCATAGTATTCTATGGTGTATATGTGCCACATTTTCTTTATCCAGTCTATCACTGATGGGCATTTGGGTTGGTTCCAAGTCTTTGCTATTGTAAACAGTGCTGTAATAAACGTACACGTGCATGTGTCTTCATAGTAGAATGACTTTCATTTTTTGTGTGTAGAGACAGTCTCACTCTGTTGCCCAGGCTGGGGTACAGAGGTACCATTTTAGCTCACTGAAACCTCCATGTCAGCAATGCTACTGCCTCAGCCTCCAGAGTCGCTGGGTTTATAGGCACCCACCATTATGCCTGGCTAACTTTTGTATTTTCAGTAGAGATGTGTTTTCACCATGTTGGTCAGGCCGGTCTCCAACTCCTGACGTCAAGTCATCCTCCCACCTCAGCCTCCCAAAGTGCTGGGATTACAGGTGTGAGCCACTGCACCCAGCCCCACCTACATTTTCTATGCTGATTATGCTTATTTTTCATTCTCCTTCATTAGAAAATTTGGAAACAACTTTTTCTGCCATTTTTTTTTAATTTAATGGTTTTAATTTAAATCTCAAGTGATTATTTTTCTTTCATGTATTATGAAGAATTATTTAGTCATTAAACTATCTCCTTTGTAAATAATATTAAAAACATTCAAACTGAAAAATCCCCTATTATCCTGATGGTAAGGAAACATTAAATGTTCATGAGAAATATTTTACACCCAAATATTAATAGGCAATTATCTTCCAGAAGATATATTGATAAAAGTCTTTCAATGATGTGAAACTAGGTAATAGATAATTGTATTTATTATAGCCATTTGCTTCAGTTATACTCTAAAGTTAATTTTGTTCTGTCTAATGTTATTTTAATTAAATATACACTGCAAGTAGGTCAATGTTGTTAGATGTTGGGTCAATATAGTTATGAGGCAGTTTATATTTATAATGACTCTCTTGCTTCTTTCTAGCAACATTTAATGATCTATAAATTAAAACAGAATTGGATTGCCTCTTGAATTGTTCTAAGAATTATCTTCAAGAGATAAACATTCAAAGTAGGTTAACATCCAATGAGTGGAATTGTGCGCTGATGTGTGTATATGTGTGTGTGTATATATGTGTGTGTGTGTATGTATGTGTATATGTATACACATACATATGTGTGTATACATATATATGTATACACATACATATGTGTGTATACATATATATGTATACACATACATATGTGTGTATACATATATATGTATACACATACATATGTGTGTATACATATATATGTATACATACACACACACACATATTTATATACACATATTTATGTGTGTGTGTAATTATCCCTTACAATCATGCTAACCTCAAAGAAGGTGAAGTCATTTGCCAGAAAAAAAAAAATTATATAAAACCTTTAAGCGTTGTGCTTTTTCAAGTCAAGAGAGAATATCATTAAAAGGTGATAGACACTTGGTAACAACAATAATGGGTTGAAGAAGGAATCCTCAGTAGCTACCAAAGTTGTAGATATAGCGTCTCAAAATCATTATTTCACTGAATGAGAAAGAATTTTGTGTCCACCTTCACAAATTTAAAGATTATGTCTACACATTAAACTTCAAGAAGGCCTTCCCAACTAGAAGGTTCTATCAACTTGACCATCACATTTCAGTCATATAACTGAGTCATTGATAAACATACAGAAATATCAAACCAATATATCTTCTGGAAGATAATTGCCTATTAATATTTGGGTGTACATTTGCTATTGTGAATAGTGCCGATCACAGTATGACCTAATATTTCTTGATCAGACAGAATAAAATTTATGTCTGGGACATGTAAAAGAGTGGTTCTGGGCCGGGTGCAGAGGCTCGTGCCTGTAATCCCAGCACTTTGGGAGGCCGAGGTGGGCGGATCACGAGGTCAAGAGATGAAGACCATTCTGGCCAACATGGTGAAACCCCATCTCTACTAAAAACAAAAAATAGCCGGGCGTGGTGGCAGGCACCTGTAGTCCCAGCTACTTGGGAGGCTGAGGCAGGAGAATCGCTTGAACCCGCGAGGCGGAGGTTGCAGTGAGCTGAGATCACGCCACTGCACTCCAGCCTGGTGACAGAGTGAGACTCTGTCTGGAAAAAAAAAAAAAAAAAAGTTCTCCCATGGGCACAGCCTAAGTATCATTGTCTTGTTTATTTGTAAGTTTGGATATGCTATAAGATCCTAAAATAGAATTTTAAAAAGTATGCTATACCTTTAGGTTTTAAAGGCAGTCTCTTTCTAGGGCATAGGAATGCAATGGAAGAAAATCTCTTCCTATGCAAATTCTTTTACTAAATGTAAAACTAACTTTTAGATCTATTGAATAATCCTTTTTTAAATTTTTTTGTTTTTGTTTTTTTAATTATACTTTAAGTTCTAGGGTACAGGGGCACAACGTGCATGTTTGTTATATATGTACACATGTGCCATGTTAGTGTGCTGCACCCATTAACTCGTCATTTACATTAGGTATATCTCCTAATGCTATCCCTCCTGGCTCCCACCACCCCACGACAGGCACTGGTGTGTGATGTTCCCCTTCCTGTGTCCAAGTGCTCTCATTGTTCAATTCCCACCTATGAGTGAGAACATGCGGTGTTTGGCTTTTTGTTCTTGCAACAGTTTGCTGAGAATGGTGGTTTCCAGCTTCATCCATGTCCCTACAAAGGACATGAACTCATCCTTTTTTATGGCTGCATACTATTCCATGGTGTATATGTGCCACACTTTCTTAATCCAGCCTATCATTGATGGACATTTGGGTTTGTTCCAAGTCTTTGCTATTGTGAATAGTGCTGCAATAAACATATGTGTGCATGTGTCTTTATAGCAGCATGATTTATAATCCTTTGGGTATATACCCAGTAATGGGATGGCTGGGTCAAATGATATTTCTAGTTCTAGATCCTTGAGGAATCGTCACACTGTCTTCCACAATGGTTGTACTCGTTTACAGTCCCACCAATAGTATAAAAACGTTCCTGTTTCTCCACATCCTCTCCAGCACCTGTTGTGTCCTGACTTTTTAATGATCTCCATTCTAACTGGTGTGAGATGGTATCTCACTGTGGTTTTGATTTGCATTTCTCTGATGGCCAGTGATGATGAGCATTTTTTCATATGTCTTCTTTTGAGAAGCGTCTGTTCATATCCTTTGCCCACTTTTTGATGGGGTTGTTTGTTTTTTTCTTGTAAATTTGTTTGAGTTCTTTGTAGATTTTGGGTATTAGCCCTTTGTCAGATGAGTAGATTGCAAAAATTTTCTCCATTCTGTAGGTTGCCTGTTCACCCTGATGGTAGTTTCCTTTGCTGTGCAGAAGCTCTTTAGTTTAATTAGATCCCATTTGTCAATTTTGGCTTTTGTTGCCATTGCTTTTGGTGTTTTAGACATGAAGTCCTTGCCCATGCCTATGTCCTGAATGGAATTGCCTAGGTTTTCTTCTTTTTATGGTTTTAGGTCTAACATTTAAGTCTTTAAATCGCAGGTTCTATTTCAAAAATATAATAGAATATCTCACGAATAAGCACAGTATCATTTAAAAGATATCAAAATGTCTAAAATTTTAGAAAACAAAGTTCCAGAAATGTGTTTATTCACTAAGTACATTCAACAGCCCTACCCATATCTGGTATTAAAGACAGCCGCAGGGAATATAGTAGCAATGATCCAAAGCATTTGAAATAGGAACTTCTTGCTTTCGTGGAACTATTCATTTACTGGGAAAGACAAGAGATGCACAACAACTATGATATGAAGATATAAATGTTCAGAACTAAGAGAGTGGTGTGGTGTGATACAAATTTAGGTCATGAAAAAGGCTGTTCCTATTAGCTTTGAAATGCCCACACATGTTCCAAGCATCCATCATTAATTCTATGCATATTCAAACTTTGGTGTATAAGCCAAATATTTTCAAACTTGTGGTGTGTAAATTTTCTAAAATGTTAATATTTTGACAAAGGAAGAATATAGCACGAGGGAAGTAGAGAGGAAGCTGATAAAGTTGTGTGTTTCTGATAGGGCTCAACCCAGATAACAAAAAATTCAATTCAAATGTTAGTATGATTATCATTCCTATTTTTAATATTATTAAGAACCATCCCCCAGACCCACACCAAGATATAATTGAAGCCTGTATATTCTGAATATAGATCAACATTTCCTAAATTGCATTCTTCAGAATACTAACTCTGTGAAAAATTTGTTAGGGTTACATTTTTTTAAAAAATGATTTCTTCTGCTGTCAAGTAGGTTTCAGAAATGCTGGCTTCATCATTCAGGGAAAGTCTTCAAGACTTTTCTGAGTCTTTAATATAATTCTCCAATGTGGGGACACAACAATGGCACAACTCATTTGAGGACAGAATTCTTTTCTCTTTGTTCATTGCTACACTATTTTTCTAAGGTCCACAATTTGAACTCCTAAATGGATGCCTAAGGAAATTCTGTTAAGCTCAAGACTAGAAACACGAGATTGGCTAGAATTCACTCCCTTGTTGTCCCTGGCTGGGTCATTTTAAGCCAACATCCATCCATCCATCCATCCATCCATCCATCCATCCATCTATCTATCTATCTATCTATCTATCCATCCATCCATCTATCATTATCTGTCTCTCTATCTATCATCTATCTATATATCTATCATTATCTATCTATCATTATCTATCTAGCTATCGTTACATATCTATCATTATCTATCATCTATCATTATCTATCCTTATCTATCATCTATCATTATCTATCTGTCTATCATTATCTATCTATCATCTATTCATCAATATCTATCATCTATGTATCTATGTATCTATCTATCATCTATCATTATCTAGCTAGCTAGCTAGCTATCTGCCTGTCCATCCATCCATCCATCCATCCATCCATCCATCCATCCATCCATCTCTATTATTTTTATCTATTTATAAGACTTATGAGAAGTCAGAATGCACAGCGCCAGATTCCTTGAGATTAGGGCAGGTAGAGTTTTTCCAGAAGCTACAGTATTATCGGCACTAACATTATTTTTCTTAGGACAGACATGATCTGACATGGTAATCTAGGTTCGGAGGAGGAAAGCGGGTTACTGAAAGAAGATATTAACTGGAGATAATGTTTCAATTCAACATGGTTTGTGTTAGTTTCCTTTTCTCTCTGAAATAAGAAATTAAACAAATGTATTTTATAATATAGATATCAACACATATATGATCAAGGTAGTAATTCATTCTCATTCTTGAAGGAAAGAGAGCTGTATTCCAAGTAGGCTTGAAGCATGATTTATTGAAATATGTTTCATTATGTATCACACCATGAATTCTGCATACCAGGGCACTCTACTAATGATCATATTTCTGAGGATTAACTCTACATTTTTATTTCCTTTTCTATCATTCTCCCCAATGCAAGGTTTTTTATGTTGCTGTGACTCAACAGGGTATTGATTTGAGTAGATACCAGGACTGGCATTAGAGTGAAGATATCGTAGTAAGGTCCTGACCTCAGGAACAGAATAAGGAGATACCAAAATGACAAGCAAGCCAGAAATTAAGATAAACAATATTTTAATGAAATATTTTAAAAGTCAAAATTAATCTCAAATGTCTATGATACATAAACATTTTGAAAAATTGTAATGCTGATTTTTTAGTTTTGCCTTATGCTCCAATACAGCTCTGCATGGCACCAGTAGAAGCCTCTTTAATCAAAATTTCCCTGGGATGCACTCTGTCAATCTTACATCTGAGGATATTCAGTTTCTGTAAGTTGATTTTTACATAACTGGTATGAATAAGCACATTTGAAAACAAACAGTTTACTTCAATCATTTAAGGTGTTATTTTGTTCATAACCGTTAAGTACTCAGTAGCTAGATTAAACTGATTGTTTTCTTTCTCTCTAAACTGGTTTGTGAATATATAAACCCTACATTATAGATCAATGAAAAATATAAATATTACTTATTAACATTCTCATGGAAAACTCAAAGCACAGGAAAGTTAACAAAAGGTCAAATAAATAGCATCGGATTCTGAACAGGTCAAAGTTGCCTTTTCCACACTCAGGGTAAACCTTATTTTTGGTGAATAAAAAGCGAAAATCATGATACTAACTTTTTTTTTACTTTTATAAATGCATTAGACCTATTTTGATAATTTTTCTAAGAGTTAGAATGAGGGATTTGGTTAGTTTTGTCTAAATAAGTCCTATGAACCATTATTCTACTGCCCTCTATTGTTTCATAGTGAATAATAATGTCCTTGAGCAGGATCGAGTATAGAGTAAAATATCTTTGATGGAGCTGTCATATATAACTGTCTCTATATATTTACCGATAACCTAGAATATCTCCTGGAAGCCAAAACGTATGTGGTATGTCTTTGGAAATTTACGATTCATTAGGATTTTTGTAAAATGCTGACATTCATACTTCAGCACAAAATATTAAAATTTACTACATTTAGTTTACTTATTTCAATAAAAATAGTACATTTAAAAATGACTGTTGAAATATAGAAATGTACAAAGAATATCAAAGTTCTCTAAGTCCTATATCCAGAGACAAACACTAGTGAAAATTGACTCTATTCTTTCTGAGTTTACGGTACACAATTTTAGTTTAAAAAAAAAAAAAAACTCACTACCAAATATTGCTAAGTAAACTTTTGTTTTTACTCAACCAGTCTTTTTATTCTTCTCAATCAGTCCTTGTTAATATATTCAGTGGTCAATTGATTAAGCAAATTTCTCATGAGGACTCTTGCTAAGAACAATGAGGGCTACTAAAAAATAATAAAATAAAACTACTCAGTAACCTTGAGTAACATATGACAAGTATGCTTGAAACAACCACCTAAAGAACATGAATGGCAGCATGACGTTCTAAAAATGAATCACAATTAAAGAAATAAGAAGCAGAGTAGCAAATGTATTGTAGCTCACTTCTACTCTGTGATGGTTATGAAAGGCTTTTCTATTTTGGAGAAAGCATGGATGAAGGGGAAGCAGAGGGCATTATTTCAGGTGTCATGTGAAGACTGAGTAAAGCCAAGCATGAGTCTTACTGAGAGTAGTGGAGAAGAAAGGAAGAAGAAAAAAGAAAGAGGCTGGGCATGGTGGCTCTACGCCTGTAATCTCGGCACTTTGGGAGGCTGAGGTGGGTGAATCATGAGGTCAGGAGTTCAAGACCAGCCTGGCCAAGATGGTGAAACCCTGTCTCTACAAAAAATAAAAATTAGCCAGGCATGGTGGTGGGCTCCTGTAATCCCAGCTACTTGGGAGACTGAGGCAAAGAGTTACCTGAACCCAGGAGATGGAGGTTGCAGTGAGCCGAGATTGTGCCACTGCACTCCAGCCTGGGCTACAGAGCAAGACTCTGACTCTAAATAAATAATTAAATAAATAGGAAAGAGGGAGGATCATAGAAAATACTGAGAAATACAGTATTCATATATTCAGATATGTGTTGGCATACTAGATAAAGAGCACAGCTAATAAAAATGTCATCCATGCAAAAAAATGAAACTTTAAATTTGATCTGAAGCACACTCAGGCAGACATTGAATTTTTGAGCAGGTGAATGACAGGATAAAAATAAAATTTGGCCTTTGGAGATATGTGCAACTGCACAATAAATAAATGTTGACATTAACTGATCATGCAGAATGCTATTTGTAATAACACATTATTGTTAATGATAATCTTCCTGTAATTGTAATATACAGGGTAACATTTCCAACACTCCCTAGCCTGCTTAACCTGCCTGCTATTCATTCATCCATTTATTCATAGAGCAAACATTCATTGTATATCTTATAAGTAAGGGGCATTGTTCCAGATCTAACAAGAAAATGAAGATTATATATTTATATATGTATTTGTGCTGCACCTTTTTCCCAAAGGATTTAAGGCAAAGAAGGGTATTAATATATGATTGCATCACTTAAGAAGGTTATAATCCCAGTGGGGAAGATGATAGACATGCATAATAAAACAAATAAAAATAAAGAAATTAATGCTATAAGTGGATGTATAAAATCATTCTATGAACACTCAAAGGAAGGTAAACTGAATTCCAAATACCTGAACTGAGGGAGTCTAAATAAAAGATATGGTGTAAGAGTAGAGATGTGAAGTACATAGAATTTTAATAGGAAGAACGGAGAGGAGAGGAGAGGAGAGGAGACGAGATGAGAAGAGACGAGAGACAAGAGGAGACGAGAGGAGACGAGAGGAGAGGAAAGGAGAGCGAGGTATCACATATACAGGATATCATCCATATAAAGTGAGGTATTTGGCCAGGCATATGACACCTACAAGGAACAGCAAAACATATGAAGAGCTACAGTCCGGGTGGATGGGACATTGGTAGATAGTGATGAGGATGTACTCAGTGCTAGATAATGTCACAAGATTACTGAAGGTGTTAAATATCATATGAAGTTTGGATTTTTCTTTTCTGTAAGAATAAAAGATTTTCAGTCAACCTAGGAAGAATCGATCTGATTTTATAAAGTAATGCTAACAAGAATATAGAAATGAAGTTTAGACATAACAGATAAGAGCCAAAGGACCATAAGGAAAGTTTCTGTAATATTCTGAAGTACATATGACTAAGCCTTTACATTTTTATGATGGGAAAAATGCAAAATTGAAATAACCAACTGTATTTAGTAACTAATTTTATGAGAGAGGGTGATTATAAGGAGTCGGTGAAATATGATGATGCTTCTAGCTTTAGTGATCAAGAGGTCAGTGATTGCAGAAGAATCTTAGACTTTAGAAGAAAGGCTACTAATTAAATTGTTTGGGGCATGGGGATTTTTTGGATTAGTGTGGTATCTAAGAGGGTGTATTACACACAGAACTATAAAGAAAGATAATAAGATATTAGGACTTCAGGTACAAATTTGGAAGTCATCTTCAGCAAGGAGATTTTAGGTTAAGCCATTGGACTGAAAACAATTTTTCAAGGAGATGTTTCTGAGCTAGAATAAATTAGGATGAAAGACACAACCTAGAGAATACTTTAAAAGCAGATAAAAGAACAGAGGCATGAAAAAGACAAAAAGAAGCGGTCTGACATTCAGGAGGTACAATACAATTATGATTTATTACTGATATATACTTCAGGTTATTAAAAAGATGTTTTTATTATATTAGACATATGTATTATATTATTCTATTAGGAATAGATATGACCCTGAGTAGCCAGCTTGATTTTGTCTATGGATACTGTTATATTCTTTGACCTATGGACAGAATTCGGATGCAAAATTGTGGTTTTAATTCTTGCAAATGTGTGAGGGTTTTTTTAAATTATCTTATTTATTAAATTATCATGCAATAAAGTTGACTCTTTCAGTGTATAATTATATGCACTTAAATATACATATTTATGAAAGTATCACCACAATCAAGATACAGAAGAGTTCTGTTACCCAGAAATCTCCCTCATGCTCTATCCCACCTCTTTGTAATCATGTTCTTCCTCCATCCCATCCTCTGTTCTGTTAATCTGTTCTTCATCAATGCCATTTTTTCCAGAATATTTTATAAATAAAACCGTACAGTATGTAGCCCTACAGGACTAGCTACTTTCACTCAGCATAACGCCTTTGATTTACATGCATAATTTTCATGTATCAATAGTTTATTCCTTTTTATTTTTGATAAGTATCCCAATGTATACATATACTACAATTTATCCATTTATCCATTGAAGGATTTGGGGGGTTTTGTTCCAGTTTTTGGCAATTATTGAGAGAGTTGCTATAAATATATGTTTTGTGTGACTATAACTTCACTCTTGTAAGGTAAAGACCCAGATGAGGAGTTGCTGGGTCATAAGATAAGTGTATTTTTAACAATGTGATAAACTGCCAAAGTGTTGTTTAGTGACATTTTGCATTCCCAAGAGCAGTGTATGAAAATGTCAGTTGTTTTACATTTTCTCAAGTACCTGCTATTTTAGCCATTCTAATAAGTGCAAAAAGGTGGTCATAATTTTCATTCCCCTAATGGCTGATAATGTTGACTATCTTTTCATTTGCTCATTTGCCATCTCTGTATCCTCTTTGGTAAAGTTGTCTGTGAGGTTGTAAGGCCTATATTTTATGTAGCACCTTACCCTCCAGCTTTATGTTATTTCCATATTTTTATCTTTGCCTCATCTTTTGGCCTTGTTTTAATTTTTTTCATTCTTTCTCTACTGTGTATTCTTTTATAAGCCACTTTAAACATTCTTGGAATAAGTTTGGTGGCTAAGATGGAAGAGAAAACATAATTACATATAAATAGTTAAATATGCAAATAAGTATAATCTTTCCTGATTCTAAAAACTAGAGAAAATATTAAATTCTCTCAAGGGAATTTCTAATTTACCTAATCAGATTTGTAACTATGTAGTCATATAAAGGAAGCTTGGTTGAAGATTAATCAGGAACAGAAAGAGTCCTATTTTTTTTCCTTACTACTTCCTTATAAATAGGAGTGTTTTGATGAGGACCAAAGATAGATTGGAATCTGAAATGTTTAATCGATGAAATGCACATTTGCAGAAAAGTACAGGCACTTGCTATAAATTTAAACAAAATGCTTGTTTTTTCTATTTAGGACAGACTGGCATACTGATTGTATTAAGAAGACCTGAAAAGCCTTAGGGCAAGAGGTATCTTCTAAATAAATACAGTACTGTTATTTCCCCAGGCTCCGAAGAGAGGTTCTGGAACATCAGCCGGAGCTTAATTAAGGAGTCTCTGCATTGCTGAAACTGTCTCCAGCAGCTTTCTCCTGGCTGCTTGAAGAACTGTCCAGCAAATGAATTGCTGAAAACCAATATGGCATTCACGCTGTAATTAGCTCAAATAAACCTGTAATAAAATGGCAGACCTTATGACTTGCATATCACATGTTCTCTCATATCACTGGTTGATGTAGAGCAACGGAAATTTTCCAAAAAGATAAAAAAAAATTAAATGCCAAGATATGTTTGTGTTTTATTACCTCAAATTAACACCATGTATTATGAAGTCCTAATCCCAATCTATCAAGGCATCACAGAACTAATCAGATAATGGCTTAGGAAATTATATGAGAATAATGTGAGAACTTAGAGAGACAATAAAATACAGGTTAGAGAACTGAGTTGGAAGCATAAAATATTTTCATTCAAAATTTGATGATTTCCAATGTTTTTGTGTATAATTTAAGCAATAATTTTATCACAATTTTATTAGATCTTGATGTGGAGGGAGACTCAAGAAAAAATGCAGTGGAAATTTAAAATGTAATTATAAGGATTAGTCATTTCAAATAAAAATAATGTTATTTCATATAGTTCTTGGGTTTATTGTGAAAAATGACATATTTTTAAATTTATTAAAATTATCTTCATGCAGAGAGACATTTCTGAGAGCCTTTAAATCAAGCTTAATTCAAAACCTATTAAAATACACATCTTTAAAAAGGCTTGCTGATATTAACTTTTTTACACTGAATACATGCTTAATTTTCCTTTAATATACCTCTTTATTAATCAATATTTAAATGAAAATGCTATTTCACATTAATATCTGCCTGAGAATTCTAATTCTTGTTACCCATGTTACTATTTGCTGCAGATAATTAGAGGAAGAATGAGATATCATATAGTCCCTCTTAAAATTCACAGCATACTTTACAATAATGACTTCAATGTTTTTCCATGCTCTAGAAAGCTTATGCAGCAATTATTCATTTGCCTCCATTTTCCTATGATGCTTCATCATTGCAAACAGAAAAGAAAAGAGAATACAATCTGAGCAAGAAGGTGAGGTTTTGAATGCTAAAAGAAAAAGAAAGAAAGAGAAAGGAAAGAGAAGTTCTATTGGGCCCTGAGCTATTGTGAAGAAAATCAACCAAAGTGAATGATCTCAAGGGCTAGCCTTGATGCTTGCAAAATGTCAAAAAGCAGTGAGTGAGCGACATTACTTGGGACTTAAAAAGAAACCTGGTGTGACTGCAATTCATAAGATCTGCTGCAGGAATGGGCATCAAAACTTCCTTCTCCTTTTCTCAAGGATATATATATATATATAAAATATGAAAAATAAATGAACAGTAATTATATATATATATTTTTTTCACAATTGTTAGATTAATGCTGAAAACTGAATCCTAAGTGCCAAATAAGTAAAGAAATTAAATCAAGGATTTCTTCAGGACTGGCATCAGCTTTTCAGCATAATCTTTTGAGACTGGTGATTAGTAAACTACATCTTGTGTTACAGGTCAGTTGTTTTCAAAGTGTGTTTTCTGGATGAGTAGCATCAGCATGACTTTGGAACTTGGACCCCAGACCTACTAAATCAGAACCTTTGCATTGGGTATTCCAGGAATCTTCATTTTAACAAGCCCTTTTGGGGGATTCTGATGTATTGTAAAATTTTAGAACGGTTGATCTAGGTAAAACTATGACACACTGGTGTAATCTAGAGGTAGTTTTTATTTATTTATTTGCTTATCTATTTATTGAGCTTCTACTAGGTGTCAAGCCCTAGAGACATTGTGAGGAACATAACCTAGTCCCTGACCTTGAGCAGTTTACATTCTAGAAACAATAGACAAGCAGAAAGCAAGCAAATAAAATAATTAAAGTTGTGATATAAAGGTTATTAAATAAACAGACAGAGTACTGGAATAGGAATAACAGGGAGAAAACTACTTTAAATGACAAGATCATGGAAGGTTTTTCTAAGGAGAAAATAAAACATCTATTTTCAACATATGGCCTGGGGATGAAAGTATCATCATTACTTAGGAGCTTACTTGAAGTAAAGAATCTCAGGACTTACTCAGAGCATACTGAATCTGTGTTTGCTTTTGAACAAGGTCTCTAGATGTCAGATGACTTGTAAGCACAATAAGAAGCAATAATGTAAAGCAAAAGAAAAAGCCAACACATGGTGGGTTGGCATGCTGCAAGTCAGTAAAATCATCATACGCAAAAGCCCTGTAACAGGAAAAATCTTAGTATGAATTTTAGAGTCTTCATGGGATTCAAACATTTATTCCCATTCAACCAGATTTAATCCCATCAGAAGCACATAAGAAAAGTTGCTCTGCCATTTCCTGTTATTAAGAACATAAAATCATGGCCCATCACCATTTATTTTTTTCCAGTAAATCCCAGAATAACTGTTTAGAGGTATCTGTAAGGATTTTTAATTTCCTGACCCTTATTTTTCTTGATGACAAAGCTGTGTGGTCACGTTCTGATTTGTCTCACAACTCTGGTTATATATAACCACTCAGGATTTGCATGACATGTGATTTTTAAAAAAGATGACTTAATTAGATAATTTAAATATTTTATGTAACTACTTCATTTCATGAGCAATTTTGATACTCCAATGACTGTTATTGTTATAAATACTACTCTCATAATATAAAGAGCCTAAATTTACTCAGAGGTAGAAACTGTTAAATTCTAGAAAGTTCGGTTTTCTGTCAGTTCACTTAATGTGATATTCAATTTTTGATAGAGAGATAACCAATATGAGGCATGGAAATGAGAAAGAGAATAAAAGTCTGGAAAAGAATAACATTATTACCTCACCCTATGGATGATTACTATGAGATACCTATCCCTGAGCTAAGCACTAGGTATAATAGAAAGAAAGAGACATTTAATAAGAAAAGAATTCTGTAACATTTGTATTCTCATATCCCAGATCTCATATTTTCAGCTGAAAATGCTAAGAGATTAATGATTTTTCTGAGGTTTAGACAATAGGACACACACTAGCAGGGTAGGGTATGCAGTAGTGGAGGCAGCTGGACTGAGTGGCAGGATTTAAACTCAAAGCTGTGTGACTCTGAACAATTACTTGAATTACAGTGCTTTCCAAACATCAACCATTATTTTACTTCTATTGCAACACTGGTATGCCCAAATGAAACTTATATGGCTACTACTTTATTTACATAAACAAATTTTACTGTGTATCACTCCCATAAATGAAAGTATATTCTTTTAAATTGATAGAAAATACACTAACAATAAATTAAACAAAATAATGGTATTTAATTCTATACACTGTTGGTAACATGATGCTGAGGATTGTGAATTGTGAGGACCACTTTAAAAAATAAAAGTTACCTTATGGTCAAGAGAGTTAGAGCAATGATGACCAGACTAATGTTGTGGCTAATTTTGGTTGAGCAAGAATTGAAAAGGGAGTAACTTCTTCACCTTCAATGTCATTTAATGTCTATTCCATAAATCACTTAATTGTATATGGTCAGGGTAGAGCAACCCAAACACTGAGGACTATTAGATTACACTTCATGTTCAAATATTGAAGGGAAAACAGGCCCTTTTGCACTATATTTTTAAGGAGTAAGCTTATTTCCTGGTTAACAAATACAATGTCAACTAATCAAATAACTTTAAATAGATTTCTTATGAATATAGAATGTAATAGAGTAAAATCAAGAAGATGTATTGAGATTAGATGATCCTTGAGCACTGGACCAGTTCTCATGATCCATCATACTGATTCTGGGATAAATAAAGACTGAAGAACAGAGACCTGGGTTCAACCCTGGACTGCCACATATTAGTTCGGTTACCATAGTCAGGTAACTTCTTTAGGCCATAGTTTCCTAAGGATAATAAATGAAATAACAAGAGTGATTAATTGATAGCATTATTGGATGTTTAAATGAGACAATATGTAAGATTTGGTAAGGTATCTAGCACATGGTAAATGCCCAATATATGTTGCTATGATAATAATTATTATTATACGCAACGGTAGGGTAACAGAGAAGAAGCACCAATTTTTTTTAATGCATACTATTCTTCATTTGCAAATTAAGCTGCAAATGGCAAGTAATGGCATGTCTTTCTTGGCAGATTTTTAGTATGATTTCCATAAGATAGATTACTGTGTGTAAATAGGCTATTTGTAAGACTTTTGAAAAATGTATACTAATTTTTGGAGTAAATCTGAACTCAAATAAATTCCAGTGATACCTGGAGTTATCTGAACATCACAGCATAGACTGCACTGTTTAAAAATTTTTGTTTCTGCTACCCACCTTCACAGTGCCTTCCCTGCCACAGTCATCAGAATGAAACATTGATATCATGATGATCATGGCTCAAAATTTGACAGTCATATGAAGTATTTAAAAGTTACTTGCAGTCCCTGGGACTTACTCAGCAAACAGGAAAACATTTATTTTTTAAAAAACTCACAAATCTTCATAAAGTGGATTATTTCAATATTAATAGAAGAATATGGAAGAAGCACATAAGAAAATATTTTTTTACTAGACATGATTTAAATTGTGACCATTATGATGACTCTTTATTCTTACAACCAACACACCTGGGCATCTGTCTGCTATGTTCGTCTCTCTAGTCTTATGAATAAATAACGTATTTGGGGAATTATAAAATATATAATACATATCATATTCTGGCATGAATTTAAAAATTGCAGTATAAGGAATAGCATGCATTTTACTCAATGCTTTAATAGTTAACATTTAGTAGCTGCAGCATACTTAGTTTCTTCTGTTCTATGTTATAAGTATTAACTCATTGAATCCACTCAGCAAGAACCCGTATTACAGATGATGAAACTGAGACACAGCCCAAGTCCCACAGCTAGTAAATGGTGGCACAAAGTTTAAACTCACAGTCTGGTGTCAGTGGTGGCCATACTCCAATGACTTCATAATTATAAATAATGATAGTAGCAATAGCAATTAAGTCTCTTTTATGAACTGCGGGTATATTTATATCAATTTTTACAAACAATCTTGTTTTTATCTCATTGATTGCAAAACCATATACTGTACATTATAATGAATAAAAAAGTAGAAGAAAACGGAAGACAGTTCTTTCTGTAGTTTTTTCTCAAATGTTATCTACCAAATAGTTGACAAAACATTGAGTCTAACCTGCTTTCATCATGACAATGTTTTTTTCTATCTACAGTATTTAGTATCAGCTTTCGTGACCTTTAAAGCAAATTTCTTCTAGATTCATGTGCTGAAAGGTAACCCAACTAATTCTATTCCCAAGACAAGTACCTTCTCTAAACTTCACCTAGATGTCTTCCAAAACTGAAACACATTCAGAAATCTTTATGCAGCAGTTTCCGTGTTTGCTGTATAACGTCTTCTTGCTGGTCACTTGTTATTTTATACACCATCTTGATTTGCTGACCGCGATTCTCAATAGCCGGTAGAACTGTGGATTCTGGAACTAAACCAAGTGTCATCACACCTTTACTTAATTGTACATTTTAAATAACTAAAACAGTGTAATTAGATTGTTTGTAACACAGTGGGTACATGTTTGAGGGGATGGATACCCCATTCTCCATGAAGTGATTATTTCACATTGCACGCCTGTATCAAAACCTCTGGTGTACCCGAAAAATATATGCAGCTACTACGTATTCACAAAATTTTGAAAATGTTTTTAAAAAGTATCATCACACCTAGGTCAGCCCCCACTTTTTATTTCTCAATCATATATAAACTGAGACACACCATGTAATCAACTGTCAGGAATTATTCCATGAAGGCGTTAATAAAAATGACGTACTTCGTAGGGATGATCACAACATTGAATTTCATGGCCCCTTTTTCTCCATGAACTCTCCTCTGCTAACAGAAGTCTGTTACCTGATTTCATGGCCAAAATCACCTGTCTAAGATTCATATATATTTCCATGAAATAATCTCTAATATATGAATTGAATTATTAGAAGTAGTGGTGGAATAATCAATAAAACAATAGAAAAATTAAAAGTGCAATGATGGTAAGTGAAAGAAAACATAGACTTTGTTTAGAACTTGCTCTGAGTCTCTAGGCCAAATGCTTTCCATGCAATTTCATTTAATCCTCACAAAATTCCTACGCTGTAAGTACTATTTGTGTGTTCATCTTCAAAATGAGAAAACTGAAATTCAGAGTATTTAAGTAACTGGCCTAATAGAATGCATTTGGTAGGTATCAGGACTAAAAATACAGACCCAAGTCTGTCTTATGTGAGGTAAATTATTTGAACTCTGCAGGTGTAAATAATAACATCTAATGTATGTAAAACAAGCAGTTCACAACATCCAGATGGAAATTTGGAATGATCTTTTAAAATCATGTCATATATGAAAAGTAATAGTTTCAAGTTAAAATAATAGCTGTATTTATGTTCTATGTTGCAACAAAGTTAATGGAAAATTATACTCATGATGAGAAATGTGAGTTACATCTTGCAGAATGATGTGTAGTTGAATGCAAATGAGCCTCACTTTGCAAAGTGCCTGTTGAAGAGCTCAGTGTCAGCAAAACTGACCTGCTCATTATCGATTGCAAATGATCTTAATATTTGTTTTAGATAAAAATAAACTAGAGATGAAGTCAGTGCTCTGAGGTAAGTTATTTTCTGCTACTAGGGTGAGAAGTCAGATGTACTTAAAAAGCTTGCTGAGCAAGTGTACAAAGTTCATCATATTTTCACACATAGATGATGGTGATTAGTGACTAAGACTCGTGCTTGGAAAGAACATTTTATTAGCAATGATTTAAAAATACTATGGTTTATTAACTCAAATGTAGTTAGATAAGTTACCACACGTTGTGTCTACAAGGTAGAACAAAATATTATTCATGTTACAAAAGAAACTTGAAACTGCTAACGGTGCCTAGCTGATGACATAGATAACAGAGAGAGGTAAAACTAGAGATATGAACTATCTTTCAGCAACATCTCCTGTAAGATAGGTTGCTACATTAGAAAAAAATTATTGATGAATATTTAAGAGATTTATATACTATCAGTGGCTCTAGGCCTATCTGATTTTCTACCTCTTTCTTGTTCATAAGAAAGATAACCACTGGATAAGATAACATCAAATATGTATTTAGTTCTGAAATGCCTTGATTTTAGAATTCAGTGGCTAGATCTTTAACTCCCCCATGATCATAGACTTGTTGTCAGCTACTGAATGGCTAGAAGCAATTTTGGAAAGATAACGTCACATGGTTTAGGGTCTGATACTTGAAGTGTTCAAAATTAACAGTCTACTGAACAACTATTCTGTGGCAGACTGAGTCCTAAGTACTTTACGCTGCTGACTTATCTTCACAACTCTGTAAGATCCAAGTGGTGGCTCTATTAGAGATGGAGAAATTGAGATTTACAGAAATTGCCTAAGGTCACACTCCTAGTGAGGGACATGCAATAATTCGGAGATATTTTTTAAAATTGTTGTTTATCTGACATTCAAATTTAACTGGGTATCCTATATTTTTATTTGCTAAATTGGGCAACCCTAATCTAGGTTCATCTTATTCCAAAGGCTTCAAATGTATTGTATTCTGCTGAATTTATTGTTTTTAAATTCATTTACATTTTCTCATGAGAATTTCACAATAAACCTATGAGGAAGACAGTATTTTCCATGTAGTATTCTGGATGTAAAGAGAAGTAAAACATTTTTCAAGGTCAAATGAGTATTGTTTGTGAGATGCCATTTTCCTATGTTGCAATTATAGGGTTTTGATGCTTAAAGTCCCTAGGCTTTGAATAAAATTTCAGCATTGTGCATGGCATGTGGTAAGTGTTTAATAGATGTTTATTGATGATGATTTTGTTAGTGCCATCATCATTACTGTTATTGCTATGGGAGTCATCAAGACTGTCTAAGATTTAGAATATTTTGTACACACAGATACATAGGGTTTCTCTAGAAAAAAATAGCTTCACAGATGACATATTGTCACATCTGATAAGCAACTTGAAATCATTAGCAAAACAGGAGGCAAACACAAATGTTGAATCAGAGAAGAAAATGGTCATGTTTGAAAGGCTACCAATGGGTCTCTGACTAATTTTACTGGACTATAAATGCTTTAGGAGTCACCATAGAGTAGAAGAACAAAAAATCGATTTAACTTATAAGTACCCCCAACTCCTCTGTTCTCTACAGGGAAGAGTACAACATGAAGGAAAATTTGATTCTCAGATTTACCGTTCTCTGACTATCCACATGACCTAGGACAATTTATTTGGCTCCTCTAAACTCCGGGTTTACATCTTTCAAATGTGGATGACTTATATCATTGGGTGGTTGTGGCCGTTAAATGAGATACATGTGCAAAGTGTTTACTTAGCATATTGTCCAAATAAATGCTGGCTATTAATATTGATAATTTTGTTTATCCATTCCTACTTAAAATATTTTGGTGCTCTTTCACAGATAACTTGAAATGTGATTTAACTGTGGTTTCCACGAAGCTGACTCACCTGGTTAAATCTGTCAAAATAATTTGTGGCTGTAGATTTAATCTAAGTTGCCTATACCCTAATATTTGGGCTCAGTTAGGCCAGGTTAATTAATTTTTTGACAGCTGTCCCATTGGGCTGTTTAGGATTAATGGCTTAATGGCTTTGTTCTCACTTTATCATCCTTTTTCAGGAGAACTAACTCTTGCAGGAAACGCCCATGATGCTGTAATACAAAGTAAAATAAAATAAATAAAATTAATCTTTGTAAATTCTTCCAAACAAAGACCTAGTATAACTAGCACTTTTTACTGCTACTCTTCCCTTTGTTTCCAGTTTATACTGGGATTTTAGTTTTAGTGTATCTCTTGGTAACAAATGTTCACAAAGCTTCAGGCCACCATCACTGAACATTAATACCTTATTTTAACTGCAGCAGGGCATGGTGGCTCATGCCTGTAATCCCAGCACTTCGGGAGGCCAAGGCAGGTGAATCACTTGAGGTCAGGAGTTCGAGACCAGCCTGGCCAACATGGTGAAACCTCGTCTCTACTAAAAATACAAAAATTAGCCAGGCGTGGCAGCACACGCTTGTAATCCCAGCTACTCTGGAGGCTGAGGCATGAGAATTGCTTGAGCCAGGGATGTGGAAGTTGCAGTGAGAAGAGATCCTGACATTGCACTCCAGCCCGGGCAATAGAGCAAGACCTTGTCTCAAAAAAAAAAATACCTTTTTATAACTGGATTTCAAACTGTTTTCTTACTCACAATCTTTTTCATCTGTCTTGAGATAGAATTATTAAAAACAGTCAAACTGTAATCACAGTGATGCCCTGTATGTGATTATTCTCTGCTGGGAAGCTAAAGCATGTTTTAAGCAAAAACAAACAAACAAACAAAAGCTGAAACCCAGAAATCAGCTCGCAGTCTACTTCTGCTTCTATCTGTGACGGCTGTGTGAACACTCCAAGTTGCAACTTATTTTCATACTAAAAAGTGTTCCTGGCTGGGCACGGTTGCTCACACCTGTGATCCCAGCACTTTGGGAGGCTGAGGTGGGCGGATCACAAGGTCAGGAGATTGAGACCATCCTGGCTAGCACAGTGAAACCTGACTCTAGTAAAAATACAAAAAAAAAAAAAATTGCTGGGCGTGGTGGCGGGTGCCTGTAGTCCCAGCTACTCGAGAGGCTGAGGCAGGAGAATGGCGTGAACCAGGGAGGCAGAGCTTGCGGTGAACCGAGATCATGCCACTCCACTATAGCCTGGGCGACAGAGCGAGACTCCTTCCCCCCTAAAAAAAATATTCCTGTCCGAAAGTAGAATCGCCCAAGGGAAACTTTTAAGATGATTACCTGGAATACTATAGTGGCATTCACATTCAATTCGCTTCTGTCTCAGTAAAAACAAAAAGATAGAGACAATCACAATGTTAGATGTCACTGTCTCCAAAGTCTACAGGAAAAGATAGGTAACAGCAGCCTCTAACCTACAGTTGATCTCTGCCATGTAGGAATAGAGTGCTGTATTATTCTGCCATGTTTTTACACAAGAAGAAAGAAGTATAGACTTGGTGTGAAGTTGTTGACTGTTAAATATTGGCAGCTAATTTAACTATTTGAAATCTGTGTGTTACTCAAAACTTTCAGGCAAGACCCAGTTAATGAACTATTGGATGAAGACTTGTTTTAAGTCCTGAAAGATTGCCCAAATTCATTATTATTATTATTAATTATTATTATTATTATTTCTGAGAAGGTGTCTCGCTCTGTTGCCCAGACTGGAGTGCAGTGGCGCGATCTCGCTCACTGCAAGCTCCGCCTCCTGGGTTCACACCATTCTCCTGCTTCAGCCTCCTGAGTAGCTGGGACTACAGGTGCCTGCCACCATGCCCGGCTAATTTTTTGTATTTTTAGTAGAGATGGGATTTCACCGTGTTAGCCAGGATGGTCTCCATCTCCTGACCTTGTGATCTGCCCACCTCGGCCTCCCAAAGTGCTGGGATTACAAGCGTGAGCCACCACGCCTGACCTCATTATTTTTAAAAGATCTTAACTTGAACATAAAATAGTGCTAGAGTTAGTGAGATGCACTATCATTTTACAGGTATGATATGCAATATCTATGCGGTTTGTCACAATTTTTCCTGGCCTTTATTGAACATTGGCTTAATGAAGTCCACTGTAGGATACACACCGAAGGAACTGTGATATTCCTTCCTATTGAGTGAAAAGCACACTCTTTGCTAATGCCATAACAATGAGCCAAAGAGCCATGTTCCTTTAGGATCTTCCCTTGGGATCTCTCTTTCCATTACTGGTAATATTATAATAATTATCCTCATTGGGTAGGTTCTCTCAATTTCTTTCTATGACTCCATTTCATGTGACTCCAGACCTCCAAGTCTGACAAAGAACCATCGGTGATAGCATGCCTGAGACTTCATAGTAGGTTTACATTTATTATATTTAAGGAGTTGTCTCATCCTATGAACAACGATTATCCAATAATTTAGAGATGAATACCTTTCTGCAAAGTGACAGAGAAAGAACATCCCTATCTTAGACAAACAGCATCATTTTATTTTATTTTATTTTATTTATTTTTTATTTTTTTTGAGACGGAGTCTCGCTCTGTCGCCCAGGCTGGAGTGCAGTGGCCAGATCTCAGCTCACTGCAAGCTCCGCCTCCCGGGTTTGCGCCATTCTCCTGCCTCAGCCTCCTGAGTAGCTGGGACTACAGGCGCCCGCCACCTCGCCCGGCTATTTTTTTGTATTTTTTAGTAGAGACGGGGTTTCACTGTGTTAGCCAGGATGGTCTCGATCTCCTGACCTCGTGATCCGCCCGTCTCGGCCTCCCAAAGTGCTGGGATTACAGGCTTGAGCCACCGCGCCCGGCCAACAGCATCATTTTAAGTTCACCTTGATTAAATCCAGCCCCAAAACATTAGCCACAACGTAAATGTGAAGTGATATATTATGCATTTTAAATAACAGATTATTAATAATATTGTTGCCATGAGAAATATTTATAACTGCAAATAACATTTTTATATGAAATCCATCACCTTAGGCCTATCGATAGAACTTCCTAAAAAATAAGGCCTCACTTTAAGGAATTCTTCCAATATTTCTAGTTGTATAACAAGCCTCCAGTAAGCACACAGCATGCACTTGCATAGTTAATACCCTTTTGGATGTGTCTTTAGTTAAGACAGGGGAGAAGAATACTAATATCTTAATAACTTGCGAAGAGGAAAGATATCTAGCTCAGGATTTTGTAAACAACTTATTGATTTTTAAAGCAGAACCATAATAAGGATAGTAAAATGGAGTAATCATTTAAAATTTAGAAAAGTAAGTTGTTTTATAGAAAAGAAACTTTAAAAGTTTTTCATACACATACATAGTGTCTGACTACATATCCCATTGCCCGTGTTTAAAATTATATATTTTATTTAAGCCCATGGGCCCATGTACTATATTATAATGTTTTGTGTATTAGGAAAAGTATAATTTACCTAATACACATTATCGCACATCTTCTATGGGGTGCATTATCATACATCTTCTATGGGGTAAGAACAATTATTTTAAATATGTTAAATGCAACATCTAATCTTGTTGCTAAAACAAATTTTATATTATCTTATTAATATTTAAAAATTTAAACTGTGCCTTGGATCTTTCACAAAATACAGCTATCAGTATTCTTAAAAAATAAAATTAAAAGAATTACCTCTATTAAAATATTTTATTTAAATACTTTATTAATATATGCTTTAACAGTTTAATGGCTCCAGTGTTATTATTACCTACATATAAATTCTTAATAGTCATATATGGAAATAAACAAAAACTATCTGTCTTAGTTCATTTGGGCTGCTATAACAAAATACCATAGACAGAGTAGCTTATAAATAAAGGAAATTCATTATTTACAGTTCTGGAGCCTGGAAATTCCAAGATCAAGATGCTGAAAGATTCAGTGTCTGGTGAGGGCCCACTTCCTGACTCATAGATACTGACTTCTCACTGTTTCCTCACATGGTGGAAAAATCAAGTCAGCTTTCTGGGTTCTATTAGGGCACTAAACTATTCATGATTACTCCACCATCACAATCTAACCATCTCCCAAAGTCTCTGCCTCCTTACATTATCACCTTGGTGATTAGGTTTTCAACATACGAACTTCTGGGGAACCTAAACATTCACACCAGAGCAAAACCCAAATGAGAACACAGGCTATTTATTTAGAGCTTTCAACAGCAAAGAAGATAGTCACCATCACTTGTGTTTAACACAGACTCAAAGGCTGACTGGGGGAAGAAGACCAAACTTTATCATGAGGAAAAACAAGCCATCAAGTTCTTTTTCTGATTGGAGGTCAGCATGAAGCAGCAGTAGGTGGACTAACCAAAAGTTGGTCATTTATGTGAATGGCTTGGGAAGTATATTTGACTTTCCCTACTTGGTCCTGAATTGAAAGCAGAGGCAAATATATGTAAGTTGGCAGTTATTGACCCAGTCCTGGACATTTTGGACTGATTGCTACAGAAGTTATAGTTTTGTTTCCCAGATCAAAGAGTTTGTAGATCAGAGTTCTGCTTTCATCTGTGGTCTGGCCATTGTTCATTTGTATACTCAGTAACTTATCCATATTATATTTAAACAACAGGGATCCTACATCTTCATGTAAACCTACTATCCATAATAGATGAACTCCTAAGGGTGTACTCAGAACTGATAAAATTATCTTTGTTGGTATTCCACAATATAAATCCTGATTAAATGAATAAGACAGGTGCTCAAATAGTTACTCTTAATCAAACATGATATGGTCACTGTTGTACACACATAATGCTGATCGGAATAAAAAGCACTTGTTCATTTAACAAATATTCATTGAGTACCAAAGTGTTTGTCAAATCCTGTGAAATTTAAAATATTGCTCTGACACTTCCTTTACCTTCTTGTACTAGAATCTGGCTTTCCCTTGTGGGGGTTCCCTGAAGATCTCATAATTGGGTTTTTTATACTTTAAGTTCTGGGATGCATGTGCAGAATGTTCAGGTTTGTTACATAGGTGTACATGTGCCATGGTGGTTTGCTGCACCTATCAACCAGTCATCTAGGTTTTAAGCCCCGCATGCATTAGGTATTTGTCCTAATGCTCTCCATCCCCTTACTTCCCATCCCCTGATAGGCCCCACTGTATAATATTACCCTCCCTTTGTCAATGTGTTCTCATTGTTCAGCTCCCACTGATGAGTGAGAACATGCAGTGTTTGGTTTTCTGTTCCTGTGTTAGTTTGCTGAGAAGGATGGTTTCCAGCTACATCCATGTCCCTGCAAAGGACATGAACTCATCCTTTTCTAGTCATGAAGTCTTTGCCCAGGCCTATGTCCTGAATGGTATTGGCTGGGTTTTCTTCTTTTGTTGTTTTCCGTATTACGTTTAAGCCTTTAATCCATCTTGAATTAATTGTTGTATAAGGTGTAAAGAAGGGGTCCAGTTTCAGTTTTCTTCATATGGCTAGCCAGTTTTCCCAACACCATTTATTAAATAGGGAATCCTTTCCCTATTGCTTGTTTTTGTCAGGTTTGTCAAAGATCGAATGGTTGTAGATGTGTAGTGTTATTTCTGAGGCCTCTGTTCTGTTCCATTGGTCTATATATCTGTTTTGGTACTAGTACCATGCTGCTTTGGTTACTGTAGTATAAAGTCAGGTAACATGATGCCTCCAGTTTGTTCTTTTTGCTTAGGATTGTCTTGGCTACAAGGACTCCTTTTTGTTTTCATATGAAATTTAAAGTAGTTTTTACCAATTTTGTGAAGAAGTCAATGGTAGCTTGAAGGGAATAGCATTGAATCTATAAATTACTTTGGGCAGTATGGCGATTTTCATGATATTGATTCTTCCTATCCATGAGCATGGAATGTTCATACCAGAATCTCTGGGACACAGCTAAAGCAGTGTCTAGAGGGAAATTTATAGCACTAAATGCCCACATCAATAGACAACCTAACATCACAATTAAAAGAAGTAGAGAAATGAGAGCAAACAAATTCAAAAGCTAGCAGAAGACAATAAATAACTAAGATCAGAGAAGAACTGAAGGACATAGAGACACAAAAACCCTTCAAAAAATCAATGAATCCAGGAGCTGGTTTGAAAAGATTAATAATTGGGTTTTTTAACTGCTACATCCTAGACCTGGAGATGAGTAACTGATGACCTTGCCTCTCATTGCTGCATTCAAATCACCATTCTTGCCTTCTTCCTGATGAAACTTCCCTGCTCTTTGTGTCAGACTGCACCATTTGCTTCCAAACCTGTACCTGCCAACTACAGCCTGGCTTTTACATTCCTTCAGGATATTAGCACCTTGTTCAAATACTCTCTTGCATCTTCTATTTTTTTTATTTGTGATTTCACAATTCAAATAAACAATGCACCCATTACCTTCATTTTCTTGCTTCAAATGACTTGAGAATCGTATATGTGTTTTAATGTATGTATGTGTATCTGTCAAATGATTTAAATGTGTAGGTGAAGATGCAAACTTGTATCTTAAGCCAGACGTTCTCCTTCACAGCATCTTGGAAGCTTTTTTATATATCAGTGTCAGTCAGACACGGTGGCTCATGCCTGTAATTCCAGCACTTTGAGTGGCTGAGGCAGGCAGATCTCTTGAGCTCAGGAGTTCAAGACCAGCCTTAGGCAACATAGTGAAACCCCAACTCTAAAAAAAGGAAATGCAGAAATTAGCCAGGTATGGTGGTGCACACCTGTAGTCCCAGCTACTCAGGAAGATGAGGTGGTAGGATCACTTCAGCCCAGGAAATCGAGGCTGCAGTGAGCTGAGATCATGCTCTCACTCACTGAACTCCAGCCTGGGCAACAGAGCAAGGTCCTATCTGAAAATTGCATATGTGTGTGTGTCCAGGTATATGAGTACTGGTTCTCTAGCCCAGATCAATTAATGTCATCATTTTTTAAAATAGGGGAAGACAACAGTGTTCTTTAAAATAAAGGAAGAATGAATACATAAATATATGTTTTGATGAATAAATACATAGATTATTTAATTAATTAAAATAGAATTTCCTGAGGCATTATAAAAAGTTGAAAAATGGCTCCACTCTTGACTTTTCCATTATGAATAGCTTCCCCACTCTGATTTTTTTTCTTATCTGGCCTTAGTAAATCTCATTTCCCTCAAATAGCCTGATATCACTAACTCTTTAACCACATAGACACTTTTGATTTGTTGACCCTTCTCCCTTGTATTCTCATTTTCCTCCCTAACCAATTTAGATTCCAAGTCCATCATTTAACTAACTCCCTTAACAAAAAAATTCTTAATTCTTGTCCCACTGTCTTTCCCTAACTTAATGATGAATTGCTCTTTCTCCTCTTGTTTATACCATCACCTCTTCCTCACTCTAGAATATCATTTCTGCAGTTGTCTACACATTCATCATTAACCTCATTCATCATTAATGTCTTCTTCACTAGATAATTTCTGTCATTAAATAAATATTTTTGTGATAATTCTGGCATTTAACAATAATCTCTATTTCACATCCTTCTTCAGTTAGCACTGCCTTATCTACTCTTTTTATGACAAAATTTTTAAATGCTGTCTCTATTTGTTATTCTTACGTCGTTTTTTAAATTATCCCTAATCACCAAATCCATTCTTGTCAAGGTCAGTGGTGACTTCTACATGAAAAGACTTAATGGCCACTTTTCATTATTATATTATTCTGCCTATTAACTAACATTTGAAGTAGCTGATCACTCCTTTCTTCTAGAAATACTGTCACTGCATTATCTGATACCATATACTTTTTTCCTCCTACCTCACTTTGCCTCCAACTTCAGTGTCTCCTTTGCTGAATCTTTATTTTCTTCCCAAACTCTAAATGCAGAAGATCTTTCCTGGGATATCTTCTTTCAATTATCTGTCCCCATTCCTTAGGTGACCCTAGAGATTCTCCTTGTTTATATGCCATCTTTATACTTATGACTCACAATTTAGTTTCTCCAGTCTTTCCTCTGAACTTCAGGCTCTTAGATCCATCTGTCTCCTTAATTTATCCTCTTGGATGCCTCAAATTTAACACGTCCAAAACCAAACTCTTTATTTTTCTTCCCCGTTTGTTCCTCACTCTTCCTTTTCTCAATAAATAAGAACGGCACTTTTCCAGTTCTCAGACTAAAAAAATTGCATTAGTTTTTTAAAAACTTATGGCCAATTTATTATACCTTATCAAAATTACTTTAAAAGCTTTATTGAGGTGTAACTGCTATGCAAAAAAACTGCCCCCATTTAATACAGTTTGATCAGTTTGGACATATTCATGAACCTGTGAAATCATCACCATAATCAATATAATAGATATTTCCATCACCTCCAAAATTTTGATGTATCTCTTTTGCTTTTGTTTATGTGGTAAGAACGTTTAGCATGAGGTTTATCCTCATAAACATTTAAGCATCCAATACATCATTAACCACAGGCACTATGTTGTACAGCAGATCTTTAGAACTTCATTCATCTCATACAAATGAAAACTTGTACCCATTAAACAATAAATCCCCATGTCCCCATCCCACTGGCCCATGGAAACCACCATTCTATTTTCTACTTAATTTAAAATGATTCCTCGTGTAAGTGGAATCATGCAGTATTTGTCCCATGTCACAGATACCTCACTTGGCATAATGTCTTCCAGGTTCTCCATGTTGTCATAAATAGTAGGATTTCCTTCATATTTAAGGCTAAGTTCTTACAAAATATGAAAACAACACAAATGGTCACCGAAAGATAGAGAATGGATAAAGAAAATGTAGTTTTATACCCCAATCCATGAGCAAATTTTGCTGTTATTTCCTTCAGAACATACCCCAATTCTGATCACATTTTACCTATTCCACTGCCCAAACCATGTGTTACTGGTGGAGGGTGTCCAGTTTCTTGGCATTTTGAACAAAGGATAGGACAAAATGCACAAACGAAGCAAGGAAAGAATGAAGCAACAAAGGCAGAGATTTACTGAAAACAGAAGCACATTCCACAGGGTGGGAGTGCACCTGAGCAAGTGGCTCAGAGCCCGGTTACATAATTTTCTGGGGTTTAAATATCCTATAGAGGTTTCCCATTGGTTGCCTGGTGCACACCCTTTGTAAATGAAGAGGATGAAGCTAAGTTACAAAGTTATTTACTTGGTGTACACCCTATGCAAATGAGGAGGATGTTTCCTGTCATAGCTGGAGTTACAAAGTTATTCACTTGGTCTTAGAAAGTTGGGGTTTTTTCCATTTGATTTAATTCCAGGAAGTCCTTAGGTTCCTGGCCCCCAGAGCCTATTCTCCTGCCTCAATGGCACCAACATCTCTGACCTGGACCATTCAGCATCCTTCTAACTAGTTCCTGTTCTACTTTTACACCCTAGTGTCATGCTGTTCTCCACGCATTAACCAGAGTGACTCTTGCCTGATATAAATAAAATCAATAATTGCTCTCTACAGAAACCTCTGATGCTATCATCTCTTTTTATAAATACAATATAAATGTTTTACATGGTCCCTGAACATCTCACTTACGATTTTGTATTGCAGTCCCTTCTCTCCAGGCTTAATGAAATTTTTCTTGTTCTTTGAACATGACAAATACCTCAGGGATTTTGCATATGCTATTCCTTCTGTCTGGAAGGCTCATCTCCCAGATGTCTCAATGACTTCCTCCCTCACTTTATTCATACTAGTACTGAAACAGCACCTCCCAATAACACTTTCTCTGACTACCATGTTTATTTATTTATTTATTTTTATTTTTTGAGATAGGGTCTCATTCTGTTGCCCAGGCTGGAGTGAGATAGCATGATCACAGCTCACTGCAGCCTCAAACTCCTGGACTCAGGCAATCCTCCCACCTCAGCCTCCCAACCGCCCAAGTAGCTGGGACTACAGGCGAGCACTGTGACACCAGGCTAACTTTTTTTTTTTTTGTAAAGATGGGATTTTGCCAAGTTGCCCAGGCTGGTTTCAAACTCCTGGTCTTAAGCAATTCTCCCAGCCTCAGACTCCCCAAGCGCTGGGATTACAGGCATGAGCCACGGTACCTGACTTCACTACTATGTTTAAAAGATCACCTTCCATCACTCTCCATCCTCCCTATGTTTCAATTCATTGTAGATTTTTGTCATTTTATTTACCTACTTACATGGTGTGTCTTTGCCGTTCCTTATGAAAACGTAAAATTGATAAAAGCAAAGGTTTTGTTTATTTTATCTATTGTAATAATTTGGAGTCTAAACCATGACTGCCACATAGTAGATATTCATAGTAGATATTCAAATAAACACAAAGATATGGATAAAGGAGCATTAACTACAAGCCAGGCTTTTGTTCTGGTCCTGCTCTCATGCAACATGTGTTGAATATCAAAGAGAAAATGAAAAACCAAAACAAAAGCCAGATAATTACAGATGGTGATAAGTGCTGTGAAAGAAATGCAGTGACTGAGTGAGACAGCCTGAAGTGGGCCAAGCAAAGCATTTCTGAGGAAGTGGTATTTAATGGGAGCCTGGACGTTAAGAAGTCAACCTCTGAAAAAGCTAAAGGAAATACACTTCTCTAGAGGAAATACAAGTCCTGTATTAAAAAAAATCAAATGCTATGCAGCTGACTTAAGAAGGTAAGACTACCAAAGAGAAGCCGTATGAATAAATGCATGAGTAAACCCAAGAATAAAGTGATCTAACAGAAAGGAAAAAGATGTTACTTAAGAGTATTTGTACAATGATCTAAGCCTATGGTAAGATTTAATTTTTTGATGATCCCCAGAATTACTTTTGCCCTCAAAGCCAAAGTATAACCCTGACCTTTGCCCAAAAATAACTACTTTGTTTGTATCACATGGGCTAAGCTATTACACACTCATTTTGTTTTGTGTTTTGGGTTTTTTTGAGACAGAGTTTTGCTCTGTCGCCCAGGTTGGACTGCAGTGGTGCCATCTCGGCTCACTGCAACCTCCGCCTCCCAGGTTCAAGCGATTCTTCTGCGTCAGCCTCCCAATTAGTTGAGACTACAGGTGTGCACCACCATGCTCAGCTAATTTTTGTATTTTTAGTAGAGACGGGGTTTCACCATATTGGCCAGGTTGGTCTTGAACTCCTGACCTCGTGATCTGCCGGCCTCGGCCTCCCAAAGTGCTGGGATTGTAGGTGTGAGCCACTGCACCTGGACTACATACTCATTCTAACCAGCACCACGCTAGTTGCAGTGCTTTCAGAATACAAAATATGCAGATGGATGAGGCTATCCTGACACTTATTTAAGCAACTCAAAGTGATTTTTAAGCAGTGGTACATCAGCAACAAAGACAGAGAAAAATAAAGTCTAGTTTCAGGTCTGGCAACAGCTTAAAAGGCAGCCTTGCATTCATCGCAGCAAGTCACTGCATCTTCGTTTTTGTTTTTGTTTTTTTATCTTCAAAATAATGAGGAGGCTTTGACTAGATTATTGGTTGTCAAATTGTGCACAGTGGAACTGAGAAAGAGGTCAGGTCCCTTAGGGAAGAGCTAACCAGAACAAGTAGACTTTTGGGCATTGAGCTCTCTTGTGACCAGAGAAGCACTGCATTTATTATCTGTTTTAGGAAATACTGAGATTCCATTAAGATTTAATTTTAAAGTAGATTTCTGTGCATATATTGATAGATATATGATAAAAGATTTATAGTTAAAATTTTTTTTTTTTTTTTTTTTTTTTTTGAGACGGAGTCTTGCTCTGTAGCCTGGGCTGGAGTGCAGTGGCCAGATCTCAGCTCACTGCAAGCTCCGCCTCCCGGGTTTACGCCATTCTCCTGCCTCAGCCTCCGGAGTAGCTGGGACTACAGGCGCCCGCCACCTCGCCCGGCTAGTTTTTTGTATTTTTAGTAGAGACGGGGTTTCACGGTGTTAGCCAGGATGGTCTCGATCTCCTGACCTCGTGATCCGCCCGTCTCGGCCTCCCAAAGTGCTGGGATTACAGGCTTCAGCCACCGCGCCCGGCCTATAGTTAAAATTTTAATGGTCGAACCTAGGTTCTTAGAATATGGTATTCACTCTAAAATTATTTCAAGTTCTCTCTGTATTTGAAATTTTTAAAACTAAAATTGAAAACATGGGTTCTCCTAAAAAAGTTACAGAATCCTTTGGAGTATTTAAAGCTTTTAATAGCTCGTATATCCTATGAATCAATGAAGTTTGTAATCTAGCACTTGTACTTTAAAAACAGTTGTTTACATAATATTAATGTATCAGTGTTTAAATTGTTGAGTAATTAATGAATGTACATAATCTTATAGAGGATTACAGGCAGCTTTAAGGCAGATGTTCTTATGTTTTTCTAGGTTAACAGTTATCACAAGAACAAGTTCAAAAGAGTCACATACAAGGTGTGTGTGTGTGTGATTTTCGATAAAAGAGTAAAGAGATGGCATAATAGTCTATCAGAATTTTGCTCCTTAGTTCAACTAAAACTGGGTTCCTGTTACACAACCAGGAAAGATTAGGAATGCAGACACCTGAAGGATGAGTAGAGTGGAATATATTGGGTGAAAAGAAAAAAAAGAAAAAAAGAAATAAACTCTCAGCAAAATGAGAGGGAGGTCTCCTAGCAGGCCCCCACCTCACAGACTGATTCCAGGCCACCACACCTGAGCTGAAGAGGCCAGGCTCCTCCCCTTGCACAAGGCAGGGACTTCCGTGGCTCTACCTTGTTCTCCCAGCATGTAGGCAGGTCGGAGATTCTCCAGGGGCCCTCTCCTTTATCTGCCTCTTGCATCTTTCTTTGATAATGTAATTTCATTTTAGTCAGTATCAAGATCCTGTTACTGTTAGGTCCTCAAAATCGTTTCCTACATTTGACTTTACAAGGTAAATTTTGCACTTGTGCAATATTCTTTCATTTCTCTTCTTTTGAAGATGCTAAAAAATAATAATAATAATGTAAGACAGAGGAAGAGCAGTCTGAGTTAGGCAAAGTGAAACCACCATTGCAAAATTGTAACAGACAGTGAAAGAGATCTGACCTAACCACCTCCATCTTGCTTCTAACCTTCAAGCTGACCTCCTTGTTCATTCCTGGGCATAGGCTGAACTAACTTTGGGAGGAACTCAGGAACTGACTCAGTGGCAAGAAGACTGCTTTGACTCCTTACAGTTTCATCTCTGACCTCACCAATCAGCACTCCCAGCTCACCGGCTTCCCCAAACCCACCATGTTGTCTTTAAAAACTCTGATCCCTGAAAGCTTTGGGAGACTGATTTGGCTAATAAAACTCCAGTCTCTTGCAGAGCTGGCTCTGCATGCATTACTCTTTTTCTATTGCAATTCACATGTCTTGATAAATCAGGTCTGTCTAGGCAGCAGGCAAGGTGAACCCATTGGTGAATACAAAAGTACTCACTAAAGAAAGCTCTGTCAGCTATTTAAGCCATCACTTCAGCAAGGTACACAACTAATTGCCATCATAATGTCCCGAACACTTTCACTTTGCAGTGATTAGCAAATCCCTCTCTCCACCAAGTCTGGTGAATAGGGACAGCTTTTTTTCTTTCCTTTTTCAAAACATTATCAGATTCTATTTAATCTCAGAATGTCAGTCTTTGAAGACTAGGAATATAATTAAGGTTATCTAGATTTGGCATTTGTTACAAACAATGTTTTTCCTGTGTCCAATGGCAAAGAGATAGGGATATTAATTATTTTATGAGTATTCCTTAAAGACATCTTAGAAAAGCCAGTTACTACAATATATATCAACACAGCAAATAATTAATGAAAACCTGACATTCTAATATTCGTACTGAAAAACTAACAAAATACACAAAAGATTTTTATGTTTGTTTCACAGGCTGTAGAGCTAAGCATTCAGATACTTCAATTAATGTTAGTTGCATTTCATGACAATGACAGCAGGAGGTTACAAGCAGTTTCATCCATGATCTGCTGACACATTAGTGAGTTTCACTCACGTCCGTGTATGTGTGAAGAGACTACTAAACAGGCTTTGTGTGAGCAATACAGCTTTTTAATCACCTGAGTGCAGGCGGGCTGAGTCTGAAAAGAGAGTCAGCGAAGGGAGATGGGGTAGGGCTGTTTTATAAGATTTGGGTAGGTAAAGGAAAATTACAGTCAAAGGAGGGTTGTTCTCTGGCGGGCAGGAGTAGGGGGTCACAAGGAGCTTTCTGAGCCAGGATGAGCCAGGAAAAGGAATTTCACAAGGTAATGTCATCAGTTAAGGGAAGGACCGGCCATTTTCACTTCTTTTGTGGTGGAATGTCATCAGTTAAGGCAGGAACAGGCCATTTAAATTTCACTTCTTTTGTGATTCTTCAGTTACTTCAGGCCATCTGGATGTATACGTTCAGGTCACAGGAGATAAGATGGCTTAGCTTAGGCTCAGAGGTCTAACAGTGAGTAAATTATCCTCCTCAAATGTCTTCTGCTAAGTGAGTAAACATGCAGGGAATTTTACTTTTGTTTAAATGGAATTTTCTTCTCATACTTTAATGACTTTTAGATGGTCTATGTTCATTTTACTTGTTAATTACAGTCTTGTGCACACTGAAGCTGATGAAACTGTAATGCAGTCATATTAGGAACAAGTAGTGTATTTCCAAATGGCTTCACTAGTGAGAAGGTAGTTCACCTATATAGCAAATCAGTTTCAAACAGCCAGCTAAGAAAGGTTATATACTGATTCACTATGGTTTGGCAGACATTAACTACTGTGTTTTAATAAGGAGATAAAGAATGACTAACTGAATGCTTATTTTGCACCAGGAACTACAGTAAATGTTTCAACTGTTGTATCTCATGGAATTACAACAATCTTTTGAAGGAGATCATTTGTTCTTAATTTCAAAGATGAGGAAACTGAAAATTGACAAGGTAACCTGTTCAAAGTCACATAGCTGGGAAGTGGCAAAGCTGAGATGCCACCCAGTGCTGTTTGATTCTAAGGCCCAAATATTTGACCACTGTGTTTGATGGTTCCTGTCAAAAAACATAACAGTTTTATGCAAACAAAATTTTGATGACCATCAAGGGTCTATGTCTATGGCTAGCCAGTTATCCCAGCACCATTTATTAAATACAGGGTGTTTTCCCATTGCTTACTTTTGTCACCTTTGTTGAAGATCAGTTGGTTATGGGTGTGCAGCTTTATTTCTGGGCTATTTATTATGTTCCATTCTATGTTCTATGTGTCTGCTTTCGTACTAGTACCATGCTGTTTTGGTTATTGTAGCCTTGCAGTATAAAGCTGGGTAATGTAATGGCTCTGGCGTTGTTCTTTTTGTTTAGGATTGTCCTGGCTATTCAGGTTCTTTTTGGTTTCATATGAATTTTAAAATAGATTTTTTTCTAATTCTGTGAAGAATGTCAATGGTACTTTAAAGGGGATAGCATGGAATCTAGAAATTGCTTTCAGCAGTATGACCATTCTCATGATATTGATCCATAAGTATGGAATATTTTTCTATTTGTTTGTCTCCTCTCTGATTTCTTTGAGCAGTGGTTTGCAGTTCTTGAAGATGTTCTTCACTTCCCTTATTAGCTACATTCCTAAGCATGTTATTCTTTTTGTGGTAATTGTGAATGGGAGTTCATTTATGATTTGGTCCTCAACTTGCCTGTTGCTGGTGTATAAGAATGCTAGGAAGTGTTGCACATTGATTTTTTTTATCCTGAGACTTTGCTGAACTTGCTTATCAGCTTAAGAAGTTTTGGGACTGAGATGATAGGGTTTTCTAGATGTAGGATCCTATCATCCGCAAAGACAGTTTCACTTCCTCTCTTCCTATCTAAATGCCCCTTATTGAATACCCGTTATTTATTTTCCTTGCCTGATTGCCCTGGCCAGAACTTCCAATACTATGCTGAATAGGTGTGGCAAGAGAGGGCATCTTTGCCTTGTGCTGGTTTTCAAGGGGAATGCTTCATCTTTTGCCCACTCAGCATGATTTTGGCTGTGGGTTTGTCATATATAGGTCTTATTTTGGGGGGTTATGTTCCTTCAATACCTAGTTTATTGAGTGTTTTTAACATGAAAAGATGTCGGATTTTATCAAAGGCCTTTTCTGCATCTATTGAGACAATCATGTGTTTTTGTCTTTAGATCAGTTTATGTGATGAATCACACTTATTGATTTGCATATGTTGAACCAAACTAATATCCTGAGAATGAAGACAGCTTGATCGTGGTGGATAAGCTTTTTGATGTGCTGCTGGATTCAGCTTGCCAGTATTTTTTTTTTTTTTTTTGAGGATATTTGCATCAATGTTCATCATGGATATTGGCCTGGAGTTTTCTGTTTTGTTGTTGTTGTATCTCTGCCAGGTTTTGGTGTCAGGATAATGCTGGCCTCATGGAATGAGTTAGGGAAGAAAGAGTCCCTCTCTGTCAATTGGAATAGTTTCAATAGGAATGGTACCAGCTCTTCTCTGTAACTCTGGTAGAATTCAGCTGTGAATCCGTCTGGTCCTGGGCTATTTTGGGTTGGTAGGCTATTTATTAGTGCCTCAATTTCAGAATTTGTTATTGGTCTATTCGGGGATTTAATTTCTTCCTGTTTAAGTCTTGGTGGATGGATGTGTCCAGGAATTTATCAATTTCTTCTAAATTTTCTAGTTTATGTGTGTAGAGTTGTTTATAGTATTTTCTGATGGTTGTTCCTTTTCCTGTGGGGTCAGTGGTGTTATATCCCTTATGATTTCTGATTGTGTTTATTTGAATCTTCTCTCTTTTCTTCGTTAGTCTAGCTAATAATCTATTTTATTTTATTTTCCAAAAAAACCCTCCTGGGTTTCTTGATCTTTTGAAGGGTTTTTCTTGTCTCTGTCTTCTCCAGTTCAGTTCTGATCTTGGTTATTTCCTGTTTTCTGCTAGCTTTGGGGTTTGTTTGCTCTTGGTTCTCTAATTCTTTTAGTGGTGATGTTAGGTTGTTAACTTGAGATATTTCTAGCTTTTTGTTATGGGCATTTAGTGCTATAAATTTCCCTCTTAACCCTGATTTAGCTGAGTCCCAGAGATTATGGTACATTGTATCTCTTTCCTCATTCATTTCAAAGAACATCTTGATTTCTGCCTTAATTTCATTATTTACCCAAAAGTAATTCAGGAGCAGATTGTTCAATTTCCATGTAGTTATATGGTTTTGAGTGAACATCTTATACTTGAGTTCTAATTTGATTGAGCTGTGGTCTGAGAGACTGTTATGATTTCAATACTGCTGCATTTGCTGAGAAGTGTTTTGCTTCTGATTACGTGATCAATTTTACAGTAAGTACTATGTGGTGATGAGAATAATGTATATTCTTTTGTTTTTGAGTGGAGACTTCTATAGATATCTATCAGGTACACTTGTCCAGAGTTGAGTTCAGGTCCTGAATATCTTTGTGAATTTTCTGTCTCGGTGAGCTAATATTGTCAATGGGGTGTTAAAGTCTCCACTATTATTATGTGGCCATCTAAGTATCTTTGTAGGTCTCTAACAACTTGTGTTTTGAATCTGGGTGTTCCTGTATTGGGTGCATATATATTTAGGATAGTTAGCTCTTCTTGTTGAATTGAACCCTTTACCATTATGTAATGCCCTTCTTTGTCTTTTTTGATCTTTGTTGCTTTAAGGATTGTTTTGTCAGAAACTAGGAGTGCAACTCTTGCTTTCTTCAGTTTTCCATTTGCTTGGTAAATTTTCCTCCATCCTTTATTTTGAGCCTGTGTATGTCTTTGCAGGTGTGATGGGTCTCTTTTAGACAGCATACCAATAGGTCTTGGTTCTTTATCCAACTTGCCATTCTTTTTAATTAGGATTCTATTTACATTTAATTAAATCCTATTTTATTAGGATTCTATTTACATTTAAGATTAGTAACATTATGTGTGAATTTGATCCTGTCAGCATGATGTTAGTTGGTTATTATGCAGTCTTGTTTTATGTGTTTCACAGTGTCACTTGTCTGTGTGCTTCAGTGTTTTTTGTTTTGTTTTGTTTGTTTGTTTTTGAGATGAAGTCTCACTCTGTTGCCCAGGCTGGAGTACAGTGGCATGATCTCCGCTCACTGTAAGCTCCACCTCCCAGGTTCACGTCGTTCTCCTGCCTCAGCCTCCCGAGTAGCTAGGACTACAGGCGCCTGCCACCACGCCTGGCTAATTTTTTGTATTTTTTAGTAGAGACAGGGTTTCACCATGTTATCTGGGATGGTCTTGATCTCCTGACCTTGTGATCCACCTGTCTCAGCCTCCCAAATTACAGGGATTACAGGCATGAGCCACCGTGCCTGGCCTTCAGTGTGTTTTTGTAGTGGCTGGTAACAGTTTTTCATTTCCATGTTTAGTGCTCCTTTCAGGAGCTCTTGTAAGGCAGGTCTGGTGGTAACAAATTCCCTCAGCATTTTTTTGCCTGAAAAGGATCTTATTTCTCCTTTGCTTATAAAGCTTAATTAGGCTGGATATGAAATCCTGGGTTGGAAATTCTTTTCTTTAAGAATGTTGAATATTGGCCCCCTATCTCTGCTAGCTTGTTGGGTTTTCACTGAGAGATCTTCTGTTAGTCTGATGGACTTCCCTTTATAGGTGACCTTGCCTTTCTCTCTGGCTGCCCTGAACACTTTTTCTTTGATTTTGACCTTGGTGAATCTGATGATTTTATGTCTTGAAGATGGTCTTCTCATGGAGTATCTTAGTGGAATTTTCTGGCATTTCCTGACTTTGAATGTTGGCCTGTCTTGCTAGGTTCAGGAAGTCATCCTGGGTGATATTCTGAAGTATGATTTCCAGGGAAAATTGAAAATATTTTTAAAAACTTCCTGAACATTTCAAAGATAATATTTTGGCAAGGAATGTATATATTCATAAAATTAAGTTTGCCAACATATGACCAGAAGAAAAAAAGGGTAATAAATTAAATAAATTTCACTTTCAAATTATGTATTTATTTGGCAACAAAAGTAAAGATGTGACACCAATTAATTGACTTGCTAATGCTTATCATTTACTTACAATCTTTAAATGTTTACTGGCTTTGGAATACGATGATTTGTACTGATACTCCACAAATATTTGATATTTCATAGTATTTTACATTTTAACTATAAATAACTGATTTATACCATGGAATTAAAGTCAACTTGTGCCTCTCAAAAAACTGGCTGGGTGAAGTGGCTCATGCCTATAATCCCAGCACTTTGGGAGAGCAAGGTGGTCAGATCATTTGAGGTCAGGAATTTGAGACCAGCGTGACCAACATGGTGAAACCCCAACTCTACTAAAATACAAAAATTAGCCAGGTATGGTGGCAGGCACCTGTAATCGCAGCTACTTGGGAGGCTGAGGCAGGAGAATTGCTTGAATCCAGGAGGCAGAGGTTGCAGTGAGCCATGATCACACCACTGCACTCCAGCCTGGGCAACAGAGCAAGAGTGCCTCTCAAAAAAATAAATAAATAAAAATAAAAAAAACAGAAAAACCCTATGCCTTGTAAAATTACATTTTTGTCTCTCTTTTCCTCATATGTAACCCATCATTTTATTTAAACTTGATGTAGTCATGTCACTGAATCTGCCAATGTCCCCTTTCCTGTCTGCTAAGTAATGCCTTGATTTTATTCTAAAGTACCACCCCACCTTATGCACATATAATGTGAAAAAAGGGGTCTGAGACTAGCCCGGAGATTGGGGGTTAAGCATGTCATCAGTCAGAGGTACATATTTTATTTAATTCAATATGGTCAAATGATCCAATGCGGGCCAATGTCCTCAAGCCGAGGACTTCTGTAGGGGACTGAGTTAGGGAAGACAGTCTCTTTCAAAAAGGAATGTTGATCAATAAATATAAAATACCACATTAATATAATTAAGGATAAAAATCATATGATCATTCCCATAGATTTAGAAAAAGCTTTCAACAAAATTCAACATCTTTTCGTGATTGGAACTCTCAACAGCTAGGTATAGAAGGAATGTTCTTCAATATAATAAATGCTATATATAACAAGTCCACAGCTAACATCATACTCAGTGGTGAAGAGCTGAAAATTCTCCTCTAAGATCAAGAATAAAACAAGTATTCCCACTCTTATCCTTTCTATTCAACATAGGTCTGAAAGTCCTCACTAAAGCATGTAGGCAAAAAGCAAAGAGAGAAAGAAAAGAGAAAGGAAGAAAAGGCATCCAAATTAAAAAGGAAGAAGCAAAATTGTTTCTGTGGGCATATAACATTAGTTCATATATAAAAATGCTAAAGATTCTACCAAAAAACTCTTATAAATAATAAGAAAATTCAGGCAAGTTGCAGGATACAAGATCAGCACACAAAAATCAGTAGTATTTACATACACTAACAACAGACTATGGATAAATAAATTAAGAAAACAATCTCATTTGCAATAGCATCAAAAAAAAAAAAACACTTAGGAATAAATTTATCCAAGTAGGCAAAATATATGTACACTGAAAATTTAAAAAATATTGTTGAAATAAATTGAAGAAGTCATAAGTAAATGGAAAATATGTCTCATGTTTATGAATCAAAATAATCCATATTGTCAAAATGCCCATTCTATCCAAAGGAATCTACAGATACCTATTAAAATTCCACTGGTATTTTTTCATAGAAATAGAAAAACAATCCAAAAATACATATGAAACTGTAAAAGCCTCCAAATAGCTAAAGCAGTCTTGAACAAGAGCAAAGCTGAAGGCATCACACACCCTGTCTTCAAATTATATTACAAAGCTATAGAAATCAAAACAGTATGGTACTGACATAAAAAAGACACATAGGTCAATAGAAAAGAATAGAAAGCCCAGAAATAAACTCACACATATACAATCAACTACTTGTTGATAAAGGCATCAAATATATTCAATGGGGAAAGATAGTCACTTCAATAAATGTTGTTGAGAAAACTGAATATCCACATGCAAAAATACAATAAAATTGGATCCTTATGTTTTATCACAAAAATCAACTTACAATGTATTAAACACCTAATACATTAAGAAGGCCTAAACTGTAAAACACTTAGAAGAAAACAGGGGATAATCTCCATGGCATTAGTCCTGGCAATTATTTTTTAGATATGAGGCAAAAATCACAAGAAGTAAAAGCAAAAATAGACAAATGGGACTACATCAAACTAGAAAGTTACTGCACAGCAAAGAAAATAGCCAACAAAATGAAAAGGCAGCATACAGAATGAGAGAAAATATTTGCAAGCCATATATCTGATATGGAGTTAATATCCAAAATATAGAAGAAACTCATTCAACTCAATTACAAAAAAAAAAAAAAAAAAAAAAAAAGCTAACAACCCAGTTAAAATACAAGCAAAGGAACTGAATAGACATATTGCCAAAGAAAACATACAAATGACCAAAAGAGACATAAAAAGATGTTCAATCATCACGGGAATTCAAATGAAGACCACAGGAAATAGTACCTCATACCTGTCAGGGTAGCTACTATCAAAAAAGGCAAATGATAACAAGCACTGGTAGGGATGTAGAGAAAAGGGAGCCCTTATATACTGTTGGTAGAAATGTAATTGGGAAAAATTATGGAAAACAGCATGGAGGCTCCTCAAAAAAAAAAAGCTACCAGATGATCCAGCAGAAATCTCATTTCTAGGTGTCTATCTAAAGGAAATAAAATCACTATTTAGAGGTACATCTGCACTCCTATGTTCATTGCAGCATTATTCACAATAGTCAAAATATGGAAACAGTCTAAATGTTTCTCAACAGACCAATGAATTAGAAAATTATATAAGTAAATATATATATTACTATATATTACAATGTATCCATTCATCTTTAAGAGGTACTTAGATTGTATATTGTATATGTAGAAATTGTACCTATACATCATATGTGTATATACACACACAGTGGAATATTATTCAGTTTTAAAAGAGAAGGAAATTCTGCTATTTGCAATATGGATAAACCTGGGGGGCATGATGTTAAGTGAAATAAGCCAGATACAGAAAGACAACTATTGCTTGTAGAGTCTTAAAAACTTGAACTCACAGAAACAGAGAGTAGAAGTGTAGTTATCAAGGGTCAAGGCATGAGGGAAATGGGATGTTGGTTACAGAAAACATATTTTTAATTATAAGATGAATAAGTTCTGGAAATCTAATTTAAATATGGTGACTACAATTAATAATAATATATTATATACTAGAAATTTGCTAAGAATATAGACATTAGGTGTTCTCATCACACATGCACAAACACACAACGGTAACTATGTAAGGCAATGGATGTGTTAGATTGATTATGGTTATCATTTTATAACATACACATATTTCGAAACATCATGCTGTACACCATAAGTACATATTATTTTTATTTATAAACAAATGTATGTTCACGCTAAAAAATGAACGAGTACTGCTAAGTGAATAGGATGTGAGTCTGGATCTGCTATTAATCCTTCTTCTACCTTAAAGGAAGGCTTGCCAGAGACTAACGTCACCCTGAAAGGAAGCAGACTCACACAAAGGAAGGAGAAAGTCCTGAAAACATCATTTGAGCTCCTGGACTCAGTTCTGTCAGAAGCTTAGACTTTCCCAGGTCGATTTTTATTTCCCGAGGCTATAAAAGTCCTGTTTTGTGTAAGCCTCATAAGCAGGTTTCTGGCACTTGGAACAGAAAGAGTCCTGTTAGTGTAATTTGGCCCAAATGACAAAAATATTCACCAAGGTGCAACACATATACAAAATTGAGATTGCTTATTTCTGATTAAAAATCACCTTCATATGGAAATTCGACTCTTTGTTGGAAGGCAGTTAAGGAAAAAAAGGGTGGCAGTTGCATAAAATAGATTCTTAGCCTTAGCCCCGCAAATCACTACACAAACCCAACATAATATAGGTAAACATATCCACTTATTCTCTCATTGGCTCCAAAAATTCTATAGATTCTTTTCATTGTGAAAATATAGCATTATTGACTGAAAAGACATAGCTTCTTCATAAGGCAAGAAGATAGTTGTCAAGGGATAAGGCAATACAACGAAGTTATGAGGCAGTAGACCTGGTCCTAAAGGCCTATCAGTTTCTTTTCCTCTGATTGTCAGTGTTCTCAACAATTAAATGGGGATAATAAAATTTTCTCTGCTACTCAGGTTTATTGATAAAGAATACAAAAGAGTGTTTATGTGTAACCAATAGGAACACATGATACACACATAAAACTGCAAATATTTGTTGTTTGCATTAATCACTAAAATATATTTCACAACAGAAAGCCAATTTTAAATCATAAACGTAGACGAATTTTTACTTTCCCAACAGAAATGTCTTTTTTGAAATTAAAAAAAAGTATTTAACTTGTATAAGGCTTGCTTCCTGAGTTTACCATCCCCTTGAGGAATAAAAAAGGGATAAAATTAGACACATCGACCTTCTGTATGTTGAGAACCATGGTATCTCTGAGCCTGTAGAAGCAGATGTCCCAATTCCAACTGCAAAGTTATTGATATTTTTTCTATTTTAAAGGGGCTCTGAAATGATTCCTGCAGTAGTTGCCTAGGTTAAATGTTGCTCTCCTTAAATGCCATTGGCAGATCACCTCTCTGTTCTAGCAAGTAGGTGTAGTGTCCTTCTGTTATCCTGCTGACACACTCACTTCACAGATGGCTTTAGCAGCACTTGAACTGACACTGCAGTTGATTGCCAAATGAACCCTTAACCTTTGCCAACAATCTGGAGATGAAAGGACAAATGTGACCTCACGGACCTTTAGAAGCTGCCTGTTGGAGGTTTTCAGAAGAAACCATAAAGAAGAATTCTTGAATGTATTTTCATACTCAAACCACCATCCTTCTCACAGCTACTGCTGCGAGTCACTGCACAAAGTGCCATGCTTATGAACTTGCATTAATTAGCAAATGTAATCAAAGTTGATTATAATTAATTATACAATTATGAACATTTCAAGTTTAATTCCACCAAAATTATTTCATAAACTATGTTTTGAATGATGTCTGGCTAAAGGAAAATAGATATGAATGTGTATGTGGATTTCTGATCATGTACCCAACTACTGAAAAAAACATTAATAGCCCTAATTTTGTACTCATTTTCAAAGACATGGTCTAAAATTCATGTTGACTTTAATATACGATATTGCTTAGTGACCTCTTAAATTGAGCGTGACCTATTGTGGTACATGTTGCTCTGGTTAAGCTGAAAATAAACCCTTATTTCACACACAAAAAAGCAGTCTTTACCTCCCTGACTCCGTCCTTCCTTACCTCCTTCTCTTCCTTCCCTAATGTTTATTGAGATCTTTCTATATATCAGATATTATGCTAGTATGCAGAGGATACAACATTGAACAATACAGAAGTTGTCTTTCCTTCAAACAGACTAGAATCCAGCAGAATATAGTAAATTTGATTAATGGATAGATACACATATGGACAGATACATGACAATGCAAATATAGCAAAATGATAATTGTGGAATCTAGGTGGAGAGTAAATATAAAATATTCAATCTATAATTCTTTCAATTTATCTGTATGTTTGACAAATTTCACTACAAAATTTTAGATAAAAATTCAGCAGTAGACGTAGAAAATCTACGATGTGCAAAAATTCTTATCATGAGAGATATGCAAATTATTATGGGAGCTAATCTTTTCTAAGGAATCAAGGAAGGAATCTGAGATTTTCAGATGGAGATCATAGTGACCATTAAGAGAGTTACCCCAACAATTATTTTGTGATGCCATGTGTTTGGTAGAGATGGACTCTATCTCCCAGTTGTAGGTTCTATTAATTCAACTAACCTAGGCCTAAGCCAGTCAGCATATGACAATTTCCTGTAACTGAGATTGGGTAACAAATAAGGCATGTGACTGACTTGGGGCCAAAGCAGAAAGAGTAGGTGTTTTTCTGGGGATATAGAGAGCTTTCTTTCTTTGATAGTTTAAAAAAAAAAAAAAGCTATCAGAAGCCATTTCTATCTCTCTTTTTGGGTAGTGTGACATGATTTGTTTGACGACTAGGATTGGGACATTCGTTTTTTCTATTATGATAGAAACAAGCCTTAAGATGTGGCTGACAACTCAGAGGGTCCCCAATGCTGTCTTAGAGCCAGTGACAAGGCCGTATTTACCCTCAGACTTTCAAATTATGTGAGCCAATAAAGTTATTTTATTTTAAAAGTTATTTTAAATTGCCATTTTCAATTATTATAGCACAGAGTCCTGGCTGATATAGAGGAATATTTTTATTATTCATTTTGTTTTTAATATACATTGTTCCTAATTTGTCAATTTTAAGTGACTTTTTCAGTGTTTTGCCACACTTGAAATGCAGCCTCAGGTGACTGGTCAAAAGACAATATGAATAAAAATATATGATATTCTTTTATACATATATATACTTTATATATACATATACTTTATACACACACACACACACACACACACACGCACTTTAAGTACTAGGTACATGTGCACAACGTGGTATTCTAATCCTACCTCTACCTCACGGAACATTCTACTCCTACTTCCAGCTACCTCTAGCTGGGATACTTTGATTCTCTCTCGTTGCCTCCAAAATTACTCAGTTGCTGTCAATTCCAGGACATCAGAGGTATCCTAATTTGATTGTCTCCCAACATTCCAAAATTCTCAATTTGGTCATATATCAAAGTCTGACAACAAACTTTTAACAGTGTTACATTCATTGAACCAAAAGTCTTTATCTTCTTATCCCAGGTAATTATAACAAATGTCAATTTGGAAATAACTCAACCCATCTGTTACTTTTTATTTTCTATTTTTAAACCAAAACCTACTCAAATGTTTAAATTATAGAAGGATAAACAAATAAGAGCAAATATTGTCATTGTTTAAAAAATACATTCAGTGTTTGGGAAATGAAGGATTACTTTCTATGTAAATATTCAGTACCTAATATTGGCATACTTTATGACACCCACATACTCATTGAGGAAAATACTGAAAAGAGTTCTGACTACATTGTGGGGTCTGTGGATCAAGGAAATATATTTTGCTTTCTGCACCAATCTGTAGAAATTCTAAATTTTCCTCCATTTTTATTGGTCATTCTTACAGATTTAAAGCAAAGATCTTTTGATCTGTAAATGACGGTAATATTCTACAAAAAGGGGTATATTCAGGGTGGAAACCCAAGAGCAGGAATGAAGATCAAGTATGTCTTCAATAGTCTTCAGATTGCTTTTCACAGTATTTTTCCTCTTCCTTCCAAATTCTACTTCCCACCTCTGAATATCTATACCCAAGGCACTTGGTGCTGGTATGTTGTCTTATCTATATGGCTCACTTGTTAAAAGACCAGCTTTTATTCCACATCTCAGCCACTTCTGTTCTTTTATTAGTTTTGTATTGCTACCAAAACAAATTACTACAAACAGAGTGACTTAAACCACAGAAATTTATTATATGAGAATTCTGTGGGTTAGCTATCTAGGCATTCCCAGGCCCAGCTAGTTTTCTGTTTCAGGTTTCGCAAAGCCAGAATCAACATGTTACCGTGTTACTTTCTGGCATCTCCGGGAAAAATTTGTTTTCAAGGTTATTCAGGTTGTCAGCCAAATTCAGATCTTTACAATTGTATATCTGAGGTTCTCATTTTCTTGCTGGCTGGTAGCAGTGGGTGAAGTGGGTCATTCTCAACTTCTGAACGTTGAAATGCCCATCCTTGGCTCATAGCTTTCTTCACTCCATCTTCAAAGCCAACAGCACAATTGGTTTTCATGCTTTGCATCTCTCTGACCTCCCTGTTAGCCTCATTTCTCCTCTTGCTTCTCTCTTCTGCATCTCTCTGACACTTCCGCTTCCCACTTCGGTTTTTAAAGACTCAAGATTACACTGGGCTCACCATCACAATCTCCTTATGTTAAAGGGAGTTGATTAATATTCCAAAATGTCTTCTGCAAAGTTCTTTCACAATATCACCTGGATTAGTATTTGACTGAAAATTCAGGGGATAGTAATAAAGTTACTCCCTAGAGTTTTCCCCTTCCACATTCCTCCATCCTTCAAAAATGTAATCATCTTTCCATGTTCCATTCTGTCAACCAGGAAAAAAATTTACTTAAGATTTGTGGTCATAGGAGCTTATTAGCATCCTTCTTCCAAATGTGAGATATATATATATATATATATATATATATATATAGAGAGAGAGAGAGAGAGAGAGAGAGAGAGAGAGAGTCTTTTGTAACTATCAAAGAAAGCAAGCTCCCTAGATTCCCAGAAAACTATATATATATATATATATAGAGAGAGAGAGAGAGAGAGAGAGAGAGAGAGTCTCACTCTGTTGCCTAGGCTATAGTGCAATGAATGGCATGATCTATCTCGGCTCACTGTAGCTTCTACCTCCCAAGTTCAAGCAACTCTCCTGGCTCAGTGTCCCGAGTGAGCTGGGATTACAGGCGCATGCCACCACGCCTGGCTAATTTTTGTATATTTAGTAGAGACGAGGTTTTGCCATGTTGGCCAGGCTGTTCTCAAACTTCCAACCTCAGGTGATCCGCCCGCCTCGGCCTCCCAAAGTGCTGGTATTACAGGTTTGAGCCATGGCACCTGGCCTTAATATATATTTTTTAAGATGGTTACTTTAACTAATGGGAAATGCTGATGAGGGAAAATATTTTGGAGGCTCTTTTGGAATATCCTTTAAAATAAGCTTTACATATGGTTATATTAGAGTGTAATTTGTGGGGTTTTTATGAACTCCCTACAGAAAATAAAGAATGAATTCTACACTCCCACTTTTAGGATACTGAAGCTCTTTTCTGTGTTTCTGCAGTTCCTCATCTTATGACTATCTGTCTTCCACCGTTAGAGCTACAGTGCTGTGACAGAGGCATTTGACCTAGCCACAGTCTGGTAAGTGCATCAGAACCAGTCATTCAAAAAGTGAGGGTGGTAATAATGGATCACTTTGTCTTTATAGCAACAGTAGCAGTATCTGAAAATTATAGGACCAAGCAAAACTTTCAGTTTTATCAATGAGCCAATTTATTATCCAATTTTGAACATAGTTTCTGGCTGCTAACTTTGAGTTTTGTTTTCCAGGACCTCAACAATTAGACAAACCCACAATATTCTTTTAACAAACTCATTGTTTAATCAGCCAAAGTCTTCTTTCGTTGTTTGCAACCAAGAACACTGAATAGTACAAACAGCATCCAACGTGCTAGTGAAGACTTTGCAGTAGGCCACAAAACTTCACAAGGAACCCGATTTACTGCAACCCCTGGCTCAGATTCTCCAAGAATGGACACAACTTTGCTTGTCCTAATGGATTTCTGCCACTCATCCAGGGATTTTCCTTTGAAATAATTTAACTATGCTTTTGGAAATTGCCAGTTTAATTCCTACTTTATTTTTGTTTTGATAACAAGTCACTTTTCCCCATTTACATGAATAAGTGTTCAATGAGTTATAAACAAAATAAAAATTGTCAATTTTGATATATTTGCATAAGAAATTAGTGTAATGGTTTTAAATTGCATTCCAGTGAAATAAATTCATAGTCACAGTAATTCAGAAAAAAATCTGCATATTTTTTCTTTAATGAAACATGGAGTTTTTCATTTAGAAGATTAAAATTCAACTCCTTATGCTCTTAGGCAAGCCTCAAAAGTAGTTTTGAAGAACAGCAACAGAAATAACAAGAAAAAGCCAAAGTATAAACATGTCTTTAGCCTAAATGATTCATTTGGGGCTGGACACAGTGACTCACGCTTATAATCCCACACGTTGGGAGGCCGAGGCGGGAGGGTTGCTTGAGTCCGGGAGTTCAAGACCAGCCTGGGCCTCATAATGACACCTCACAATGAGTCCTCATCTCTTCAAAGAATAATGATAATTAATCATTCATTTGGCTGCACAATGTATTGTTTATTCCTCACTTTCTTACTCTCTTTTGGCACAAATCACATGGCGCTAAAATTGTCCATATATCTAATTGTGGCGAAGTCTCCAAAAACTTGTAAAATTTGAAGTAGACACCTCTTAGAAAAAAAATTAAAAACTCTAAGAAAAATTAAATGAAAAACAGAAAGAACATAAAAGTCATGCACCAAAATTTTGTGTCCACTGATACTACTACTTTTTTATTTTAAGATATTGGATAGAGAAATGTCTTAATCAGTTTTGGGCTGTTTAAACAAAATACATGTAGCTGAATAATTTGTAAATAATAGAAATTTATTTTTCACAGTTCTGGAGATTGGAAAATTTAAGATCAAAGTACCAGCAGGGTCAGTGTCTGGTGAGAGCCAGATATCTGCTTTCAAGATGGTGCCTTGAATGCTGTGTCCTCACATGGCAGAGGAGCAAAAGAGCAAAAGCACCTAAGTTAGTTTCCACCAGCTGCTTCATTCATAAGGGCAGGGACCTCATGACTTAATCACTTCTCAAAAAGCCCTAACTCTTAATACCAACACAATGAGTACTAAGTTTCAACATAAATTTTGTAGGGGACACATTCAAACAGTCAAACCATAGTAAAGAGTTAAATAGTCAAGTTATTCAAAATACACCTTTAGACTCTCTATTATGCCTTAAATCCAACCCTGGTTCTGAATCTGGATAGCACGTTTAACTGAGATGATTCTCTTGACTTATACCTGGTTTATTATTTTATATATATAAAATAATATATACATAATATATATAATAATATATATATAATATATAAAGTTAGTATTTGTTAATACTCAGAAATTTTTGACTGTGTGCAGTGGCTCACACCTATAATCTCAACACTTTAGGAGGCTGAGGCAGGCAGATTGCTTGAGTCCAGGAGTTCAAGACTAGCCTAGATAACATGGTGAAACCCCCTTTCTCCAAAAAAAATTTAAAAATACCTGGGCATGGTGGCACACACCTGTGGTTCCAGCTACTCAAGAGACTGAGATGGGAGGATTGCTTGAGCCCAGGAATTTGAGATTTCAGTGACCTATGATTGCAACAGTACACTTCAGCTTGGACAATAAAGTGAGACTCCATCTCTAAAAAAAGGTTCTTAAACCATGACATCTTGGTGAATCATGATTCTTCCCCAATATCTTCAAAGGAAACTTTCACCAGAAACACTATTTACTTTGTGCCAATTTTAAATTCATAGAATATAGATAGTACACTAGGGAAATTATAGTTAACAATAATTTGTTCATTTCAAAATAGCTCGAAAAGAAGAATTTTAATGTTTCCAACACAAAGAAAAGGCAACTGTTTAAGTTGACAGAAGTCCCAATTACTCTGATTTGATCATTACACATTGTATACAGGTATCAAAATGTTACATATACCCCCAAATATGTATGACCATTATATATCAATAAAAACATCTATACTTTTATAGAATACATATTCTGGAACTTTCTTTGTAAGCTGTGACTAGCTCTAGCAAACCTTTATTAGCAAGTCATTACAGATGACCGTATTGCTACCCTAGGTTCGTTTAATCTTACCTGACTCAAATGCTATAAATTTAAAAAGCATTTTTTGAGCACTAGAGTGTATTTGTATAAAACAGAGAGAGAGAGAGAGAGATTTTGTGTGTGTGTGTGTGTGCGCGTGCGCTCGCGAGGCATTCAACGTCTTTCCTCCTTGGACGGCAATTCTTCATTGAAAATATGCAATTCTTCATATCCCTCTATAGAAGCTAGACAGACAAGAGCTATAGAATCCTGTTCTGTCCATTTAATTAACAGCCATATGGACATACATGCACCAATCACAAGGTCCAAATCTACTCTTTTTTACTTGATTTTTTTTTTTTTTTTTTTTGAGATGGAGTCTCGCTCTGTTCCCAGGCTGGAGTGCAGTGGCATGATCTTGGCTGATTGCAACCTCTGCCTCCCAGGTTCAAGTGATTCTCCTGCCTCAGCCTACTGAGTAGCAGGGACTGCAGGTGCCCACCACCACACCTGGCTAATTTTTGAATTTTTGTAGAGATGGGTTTTCACCATGTTGGCCATGATGGTCTCGATCTCTTGACCTTGTGATCCACCCACTTCGGCCTCCCAAAGTGCTGGGATTACAGGTGTGAGCCACCGCGCCTGGCTAATTTTTATATTTTTAGTAGAGATGGGGGTTTCACCATCTTGGCCAGGCTGGCCTTTAACTCCTGACCTCGTGATTTGCCCGCCTCAGCCTCCCAAGCTGCTAGGAGTACAGGCGTGAGCCACCACGCCTGGCCTGTTGTATTCTTAAATATGGTACTGAGCTCCCTGATTGCAAGCCTCAATCAAGCTTTTCCTCTACCTCTCCTGCCCTCCTTCTACCTTACGAGTCTGATTCTCCAGCCTTTAGTCTACTCTGTGAATTCCTAAAACTTTTTATTAAATTCATTTTTTTCCTCAGGGTATCAAGAGATTGTTTCAGTTGCTTTCAATGAGGAAACTAAACACTCAAGAGTGATGTACTATAAGTTTTAAAGAATGACATTGACTACTTATAACAATGCCAGATATTTGAGGAAAGTAATCTTATGTATGAAGGAACAGCATGAAAATGCATATTGTTGTTAGGTTTACAAACATTAACTGATTATCTGAATCATCCCTCTCTTTCCATCTCCTCTTTTAATAGCATTAGAAATATTCTATGCAAATAGCCCAACATTCTCTTTGCCAAGCAAGGTTGTCCAATTTTTTCGCAAATAAAAAACCATCAGGTTTAAAGCTTGGATTTAGCAAATATGTACTCTTTCAAAAAGACTGAATGAAAAACTAAACAGAAATACATGTAACATCAACTTTGACTGCCATGATGATCATATACAAAATTGTAGAAAACTGATTATGCTTGCTTCCCCAATCTCCTGCAATTGAGCTTATGCACTTTCACTGTTTAAATTTTATTTGACATAAGTGAGAAGCTAAGTAAGTAAAAGCACTTTTTAAAAGATCTGCAACCAGGATCATTGTATTAGAGTTGCAGACAACAAACTCAGCTCATGAGCTTGCCTTCAGATTTAATTCTAGATATCCTTTCTCTCTTGCACATGTGAATAAACAGAAAAAAGATTTCCGTTAGCTCAATCTCTGGTTTAAGCAGAAATGCAATCATCATGGTTCCTAAGTGTTGTGTGTACACTTTCTAACTCAATTTTCTCAGCGTTATTTAGACACGCTCACTGCTTAAACCTGATAGAAAGCCTTCCCACCCATACCAATTAACCTAACCCTGCAATTTTGTGTTACCCATTCGTCCTTGAATCCTCCCTTGTTCTCCTCTATGCTGCTTATTTGAATTGGTTTGAATCCTTGCCCAGAAAGTGTTTGTAATCTAAAAATTGTCTTAATCTTTTTGGTACAATTTTTCCTGCTTTTTAATTTCCTGAGAGACCCAAGTGAATTTCCAAACTTTTCTGCAGATTGCATGGAACACTACTTTTTAAGCGCAATTTTCTTTCAGCGTTTTGCCCATAGGAACTGGCATGTTAAAAACAGCAGTCATTGGCCAAACCACAATAAAGAGCTTCTCTCCCTTCCATTCTCATGGGCTTTCTAGGTGTTTCTCTCAGCAAGATCCATGAGGGAAAGAAAAGGCAAAAATATTTCTCATCTGTCAAGTTAACACTCTCTGAAAGTTAGGCATTGGAAAATATAAATCAGTTGAGAGCTATGAAGTGAACTGTGCAGTTGGAGTTACAAATTCTATGAATATTTGAGATTGGGTTTATATGAATGAATGAAGCTTAGAGAAATCTATAAAATGGCTCAAATATAAAATTAATTACTAACCCATATTACTTAGGATCATAAAAGCAAGTGATAGTCATTAGAAGTGATGAGTACATTCTTTGCAAAGGTTTCATTTAAAACGTGGTACTCTTTAGGTCATCACCTTTAGCCCTTCTATAAGTAACCTTGAAATTACCGAATGGGTACATGGATTTAACTGGATTGTTTGAAATGCACGAATTTATGTATTTGTCTTCCAATAAGGACAAGGAGGTAGGTATCCACACTCCTTCAGTTTCAGAAAGGAAGTGACTGAGACTTAGAATTGTGACGTGTCCAGAACTGCATAGCTAGTAGCTGGTAGAGGCAGTATTTGAACGCAGGTCTATGTGACTACAGAGTTTAAGTTCTTAAACACTTCTCATCTCCATGGAGAGCTACAAATGTTTATGTCATAAATATAAATCTTACGCATCAAAACTTCTTTGAGATGAAAGTTCTGCCTGGCAGGAGCAACTGTACTTGTACTATTTATCCTTGGCAATGGGAAGGGAAGTCATTCCCATGTAGGCCAGAAATGTTTCCATCTGTGCAATAATAATTTGTCTTTCTCTTAAAAGAATAGAGAGGAGTTGACATTTTGCAAAGGACATGCCATGAATACAAACCAACATAGAGCTTTTGCTTAACCTGAAATTATAATAATCTGTATGTACAAAAGTTCCAACTATGAGACCAAACCTACTTATAAGCAGTGATCTGGTGATTCAGTCCTTTTGTAGAATTATATGATGGACCAGGATAGAATAGATTCTAGATATATAGGAGACTGGGGTGGTTTGAATGACTTATTTTTAATGCATGTGTGTGAATGTGTGTGGGTGTTTGTATGTAATGCACATAGATAAAAAGGACAATATTCAATACTATCTAGTTTCAAATAATTATTTTAAGAGTTACCAAATGATACATGTGTTCAGGGTATAGGGTGTTTTTAATCTCTTATTCAAATAAACCCAGGTATCTTAGAATTCATGCGTAAGTTGAGTTTTCTTTAATAGGTTGACTGTCTTACTCCTTTAAAAGCATGTGATCAAAATTGCATACTCTGAAATTGTCTTTCTTATATTCTATTTACTGCTGAGATGCTTGCTGCATCAAAATGTATCTGAAAAAGCTGGAATAAATAGCTAACCACATTACAGAATACATCAGTAAACTATGATAAGCCTAGAATATGTATATTGTATTACTATGTCTTCTCAGTTTTCAAGCTAAAGACAATTTATAAAATAACTGTTTTTCCTTAGAACAAATATTTCACCCAGAAATATAATTTTTTATTTGTTAATGTCCTAATATATTTAAAAGGCAATTTTAAAAAACTAATGTGTGGCTGGGTGCAGTGGCTCATGCCTGTAATCCCAGCACTTTGGGAAGTCAAGGCCAGTAGATCACGAGGTCAGGAGTTCGAGACCAGCCTGACCAATATGGTGAAAGCCCGTCTCTACTAAAAATACAAAAATTAGTTCGGCATCGTGGTGCACACCTGTAATTCCAGCTACTCAGGAGGCTGAGGAAGGAGAATCGCTTGAACCCAGGAGGCAGAGGTTGCAGTGAGCTGAGATTATGCCACTGCACTCCTTCCTGGGAGACAGAGCAAGACTCCATCTCAAAAAAAATCCAAAAAACAGGCCGGGCGCGGTGGCTCATGCCCGTAATCACAGCATTTTGGGAGGCTGAGATGGGCGGATCACAAGGTCAGGAGATCAAGACCATCCTGGCTAACATGGTGAAACCCCGTCTCTACTAAAAATACAACCACAACAACAACAAAAATAATAATTAGCCAAGTATGATGGCGGGCACCTGTAGTTCTAGCTACTCGGGAGGCTGAGGCAGGCTGAGGCAGGAGAATGGCGTGAACCCGGGAGGCGGAGCTTGCAGTGAGCCAAGATTGCCCCACTGCCCTGCAGCCTGGGCAACAGAGCAAGACACCATCTCAAAAACAAACAAACAAACAAAAAAACCCAAAAAACAAAACGTGTGTGTGTGTGTGTGTGTATGTGTGTGTGTCATAAGTCAGAGCCCACAAAATTAGAGTCTACGGACTTTTGTTAGTCCACAGAAAGGTTTTACTTGAACATGAATGTAAGCCAGTGTTTAAACCATGTGAAAATACAGACTCTGGATGAATAATAATTTTAATATAAAACATTAAAAGTGTAGTTGGACAAGACAATCTTCTGGTTTGAAACAGTCAGAGATGTTGAGTCACCCTTTGCTGAATGTTGAGGGTTACTATCTACCATTTTAAAATAAAAAATGTTCTTCCAGTTACCACTAAAGTGATACTTTCCCATGGCAGAGCTGGAGAGGAGGTTGGTTAGTAGGAATGAATGGTAAAGTTGTTTGCAACTTTCTAAGGCAACACCTTTCAACTTTTAAAGTATATAAGAACCACCTGTGAACTTGTGAAAATGCAGATTCTCTGCTATACCCTCAAAGGTTATGATTGAGAGATTTGGGATGGAGACCTGAGTATCTGCATTGTGAAAAAGATTCCCAAGTGAGGTTGATGTTGATGTAAAGACCAGAGTCTCACACTTACTGGTAGAATTTCAACCATTCAATTGACATCATATACAAAAATTAGCTCAAAATGTAATCAAAGTCCTAAGTGTTCAGAGTTACAACAAAACTATAGAATCTGAGAAGCAATAAAAATAACTATAAAACCTTAAAAGAAAATCTTCATGATCCTGAATTATGCAATTTTTTAAAATATCTGACACAAAACACAAGCATCATTGTCAACAAAAACAAATGACCAGGCATCATCAAAATTGAAAACTTTTTTTTTCCCTTAAGATAGAGTTTTGCTCTTGTTGGCCAGGCTGGGGTGCAATGGCGCACTCTCAGCTCACTGCAACCTCTGCCTCTCGCGTTCAAGCGATTCTCCTGCCTCAGCCTCCCGAGTAGCTGGGACTACAGGAAACCACCACCAAGGCTGGCTAATTTTGTGTTTTTATTAGTGACGGGGTTTCACCATGTAGGTCAGGTTGGTCTTGAACTTCTGACCCCAGGTGAGCTATTGGCCTTGGCCCCCCAAAGTGCTGAGATTACAGGCGTGAGCCACCATGCCTGGCTGAAACCTTTTTTAATTTTGCTTCAAATGACACCAGTAAGAAGGTAAAAAGAATTCAACGTAGTAGAAATTTTGTGTAGATAATGTAAGTGATGAGGGACTTACACCAAGAATAGATAAAGAACTCTTACGAGAATATAATAAAAAGATAAATAGCTCAATTTTAAAATGGCAAAGAATTTGATAGACAGTCATCCAAAGCCGGGTTGTACAGAGGCAGCCGCAGCAACACAAAGAGCCGTCTGTTGGGTCGCTGGCGGGATAGAAGACCGAAAGGCCTGCTCCAGAGGGAGGATGAACACTTTAGAGGAAGAGAACTTCTTACTGTCTTTCTCCTCCATCTCTGGTGAACAATTTTATGCTGTAGCTGGATACTATATTATGCTGGATAACGAGTTGCAGTTATTACAGAGAAATTTCTTGGACAAATACTGTCAGGAACTTGAAGACACATTAAAGAATAAACTCACCTACATGCCTACTTTTAGTGAATATATTTCTTTGGTAGAAAAGTATATTAAAGACCAGCTGCTGGGGCAGATGCTTGGATTTAACATGGCAGCCTTTACGACATTACAGCACGATAAAGAGGAAGTTGTTGGTGACATATTTGACATACTGTTCACATTTACAGGTTTGATAGCATTTAAAGAACGATTTCTGGACTACAAAGAAGAAAACCAAGGCTGAGATTGGACTTAAGCAGTGGTTTAGTGGTGACTTCATTGTGTAGATCATCTTCTATGTTAGCTTCCCAGAACGATCTGAAGCACTAGGTCTTACCTCCAGCCAATGAATGAGATCATTCCAGATGTCACCAGCCCAAAAGGCCAATAGGCTCAGCTAATAATGACATAAGAATATATTTTGGAAAGACTTACTGTGTTCTGCAACTATTCCCTCATGTTATGTATTGATGGGTCAAAACCAAAATGACCTAACCCTCCTGAAACACCTTCTTTGTATTCATTAACCTTAGTATACCTCCTGAAGTGTTTAGTAACCCTAATACTCCTCTCCTCCCCAAGTAAAAACATCTCTCAGATGCTTCTAATCAGACCCCTGTGAAGAAAGCCCATGTCAAGCATTTCACCTGGAGGGCCCCTGGCCCAGCATACATGTTGGTGTGTTAACAGCATGGACTAACCCATTATCAGGAGCCCTCTTTGTCCCAGCAGCTTTGCATGAATCTTTTTGCATACTCACAGCTCTTTTGTACATGGTTCAGAATTTCAGTCCTTCAGTCTCAATGGGTTTTTTTATATTTATCTAGCGTGTTACTCAAGCCAGCTGCCTGTCTTGATATTTCAGAATCTTCTATGACAGCTTGTCTTGGCTTTAGGAATCAGCTGATGAAAGAGATGACCTTTTCCTAAAAACTACATGTGAAAGTCAACTACTAGTCTTAACATTTGCAGTCATAGTGTCACTATATCTTCTTCTGGTCCTGATGTAGTAACACTGTTTTGAGAAGTGTCTCTTAAGCATTATTTAAATATATATATATAGATAGATGAATACTCAGGCTTACCTAGTGGCTATGATCTTGGAATGTTCATGATTATTCAAGGATCAAAGTATTATATGCTGTGTGCTTTTTAGCCTTTAGTGCTATGAAGGCAAACATGCTTCCTACATTGTCCTTTGCTCCTATTTTACTGGGCACCAATGAATATATGTTATGTGTTGGAGACAGACTAAAAGATATCCTGTTCTTATAGCATGATAAATGTGTCTGTGCATATTTGCAGAAAATCCTTTCTGTATAAACCAATTTGTTAGGTTCGCTGTTGGGGTAGGTACAGACTCTGTAATTTCTTCTTCCTATTAAAATCTCTTCTACCACGATAGGGTTCCACTGATTGAGCTCAATATGAGCAGAAGGTAGTAAATAGCTTTACTGGTCATCTGTCTGCTTTGGTTTACTACAATGTTTGGTAGAATATTACTTACAAGAAAACATATATGTCACATATCTAGAAAAAAAAAGTAGTAACTTAATTCCCAATCCTTTGAGTTTCTAAAAGTAAAAACAAGGACCTGTACTGACTTTTCACATCAATGAGCTATAAGCTATGTGTTTTTGTGTACTGATGTGTTGATTAAATACTTTTGCACCATGAAGGACAAAAAAGATAAGCAACTGACCAATAAGCACATGAAAAGATTCTCAACTTTATTAGCCACCAAGGAAATTAAAATGAAAACCATAATGAGATACCACTTTACACACACTAGGTTGGTTATAATCAAAACAAAGGACAAATAGCAAGTGTTGGTAAGGATATGAAACCACCATAATTGTTGGTGAGAATGTAAAATGGTTCAATTCCTTTGAAAAACAGTCTGGCAGTTTCTCAAAATGTTAAACATTGATGCAGTAATTTCACTCACAGTTATAGGTGCAAGCATATGTCTACACACACACACACACACACACACACAACCTTATGCACAAATGTTCACAGCAGCATTATTTATAATAGCTAAACAAATGGGAATAATCCAAATGCCCATCAATTGATGAGTGTATGAATAAAATGTGCTATATCCATAAAATGGAACAGTATTTGGCAATAAAAAGGAATAAAGTACTGATGCATGCTTCAACACAAATTAACTTGGAAAGCATTCTAATTAAAAGGATTAGGTTATGAAGAAACTACATATTTTATAATTTCATTCTATGGAATGTCCAGAATAATCTACTTACTGTCAGTAGATTAGTGGGGTGGAGATAGGAGGATTTTGGCGGGGTAATGGCTAGGGGATACATGATTTCTTTCTTGTGTAATAAAAATATTCTAAAATCAATTTTGTTCGTGGACACACAACTCTCAGAATATACTAGAAATCATTAAAGCATACACTTTAAATGGGTGAATTGTATGCTATGGGAATTATATCTCAATAAAGGTGTTTTTGTAAAGACACTCAAAAGCATTTATTGAGCAACTACTGCATATTGATCACTTGGTTGTTTCCCTCTTTGTGACTTTCAGAGTTTCCGATTAAATAGCAATTCTTCTGGAAATTTTTTCTAACCACCTTTCCCATTGACCAGATTTGATACTTTGACTAAATACTTTCAACATATCCTATACTTCCCCTTCAAAGCATGTCTCAGACTTTAATGTGATTGATTATTCCATGTTCGGTCACCTTTCTCAGATTCTAAGTTTTAGTAACCATGAATGTCTTGTCTTCTATTATCCCCATAACTTACTACAGTACTTGGTAGAGGTGATACTTAATAAATTATTCTTGAATTAATTAATGAAGGACACATGTTCTTATGGGATTACAAAGCTCCTTCTTTCTAATTTCATAACACTCCTGTAGTATGAGGTGAAGAGAAAGTCAAGGACTTCCTCTGCTATCCACAAGCATGACCAAGGGGGAAGACAAAGTGACTTTCATTGCTACAAAAGACTACAGTGAATATTTTCAAAAGGAGCATCAGATTGCAATAAGAAGACATTAAAATCCAGATTATATTTTTTAAGCTGTGCAACCCTGGGCAAGTTCCTTTACCCAGGAACTTCTGCATATCAGTGAAATGCTGAAAATTATACCCACTTCTACTTTCCTCCTCTGGGTGGTTTGGAAGAACAAATAAGATAACCTGAATGTTAACCCCTTGTAAAAGTGTGAAACTGTACAATTGTAAGTTGCTAATGGTGTGGCATATTAGTAAAGAAGTAAAGCTATAATAATTAAGGAAAAACCTGTGTTTACATCAGAGCCCTCTAGCAGATATTCTAAAGTGCCTACACAGCAGCCAGGCTTTCTTCCTTGCCAACAATCCAATTTTGTTCCAGCAGTCATGTGCCTAGCTCTGAGGAATGAATTATGGCTAGTCTAAGCAAATCATTAAAATGATATTTCCTTTACCTGCAATTGGTCTTAGAATGAACAGGTGGTTCATTTCTTGCCAATAAAAATTACCCTAAATTCATTGTATGCGTCCGGGCGCGGTGGCTCAAGCCTGTAATCCCAGCACTTTGGGAGGCCGAGACGGGCGGATCACGAGGTCAGGAGATCGAGACCAGCCTGGCTAACACGATGAAACCCCGTCTCTACCAAAAAAAAAATACAAAAAACTAGCCGGGCGAGGTGGCGGGCGCCTGTAGTCCCAGCTACTCGGGAGCCTGAGGCAGGAGAATGGGTGAACCCGGGAGGCGGAGCTTGCAGTGAGCTGAGATCCGGCCACTGCACTCCAGCCTGGGCGACAGAGCGAGACTCCGTCTCAAAAAAAAAAAAAAATTCATTGTATGCGCCAGAGAAAGATTTTCCTCCTTGAAAAGAGGCACACCAAGAAAACCTTTTTATATTCACCATTTTGCTTCCTATGTAAGATACTTACCTATAAAGACCTGAGACAGAACAATGCTGCCACCATCCTCTAGCCATGAAGGAAGGGACAAGAGAACCAGAGATGCTGCACCAACAACTGCTACTGAGTTACCCTTGGACCCATGTACCCCCAGACTTCTTGTCATCAAAGGTGAATGACTGCCTTTAATTTTGAAGCCTCTGTTGATAGGTTTTTGTAATAGTGGTTGTTGAAAGCATTCTAACTCATACTCAGCTCTTTGGGAAATGCAGTGGCATGGTGAAGTGGGGAAGACTAGGAATCTGTCAAAATGCCTTTTTTTTTTTTTTTGAGACTGAGTCTGTTCTGTCGCCCAGGCTGGAGTGCAGTGTGATCTCGGCTCACTGCAAGCTCCACCTCCCGGGTTCATGCCATTCTCCTGCCTCAGCCTCCCGTGTGTAGCTGGGACTACAGGCGCCCGCCACCACGCCCGGATAATTTTTGTATTTTTGGTAGAGACGGGGTTTCACCGTGTTAGCCAGGGTGGTCTCGATCTCCTGACCTCGTGATCCGCCCGTCTCGGCCTCCCAAAGTGCTGGGATTACAGGTGTGAGCCACCGCGCCGGCCAAAATGCCTTTTTATGCTGTGTAAAGCAGCAGCAGTTTAATGCCCCCTTGCGTTCTGCCACTTTAGAGCAGTAACTATAGGCAATTAAATTTCTGAAAATTGGAAAACTTGCTCCTTCATTTAGGCAGATTAATTGAAATGATAAAAGGTATTTTAAAATGTTCATGTCTAAGTACTTGTCACACTCCTTTGATCAAAGGAGAGAAGAAAAATCACGGGAGAAAAGGGTGGGTTTTGCAAACCTGCGGGATTTGCTGATCTCCATTGTATTAATAGATTCCTATAGGTTCATGACACTGCTTTCCGCAAGGTACAATATATAGTTGAAGGCTAATTATGCAATTGTCTGTGTGGCTTTTGTAGCCTTGCTCTCCCAGCCAACATCTGTTTCTTTTATTAGAGTAACCATGTTAATGCAGCTGTGAGGCACAGAAATACAGAAGCAGGGACAATACACATCCATAATAATTTCTGACAATTCTTTCATTATTTTATCCAATAAAGTTGGTTGTTTCTACTGGGTTGAGTTTCTTTTGGAGGTAATTTTATTGAAACTAAACAAGGGCTAACTCTCCACCCAGACGATGAGTGGCTTACTTAATGGAGGGTTAGCGCTTGTGTATTTTCTTAATACTCAATCTTAATACTTCTTAATACTGCCTGAAAAGAACAACTATTGACACATCTTTTTCAATGAATTTTTTTCTTCTCTTCAGAGATAAACCCAAGGCAGTCTCAGCTTTGGCAAATATGGATAATGCTGAATGATTCTAAGGTACACTAACGAGAGTCATTTTTTTTTCTAAAAAGGCTGACTCCAAGCTTATTGTTAGAATAACCCTTTGCTGTATTCATATTTGTGTCCCCAGTGCTGGGAAAAGTGCCTGGCGCCCAGTAGTGGTGCTAATTTTTTGTGGAATGAATGAGGGAATGCACAAATCGGTAATTCTCCAAATTTTACCGCTATGATTCTCTTTTATTTCCTTTTCTAGATCATTGTATTAGTCCATTCTTACATTGCTATAAAGAAATACCTGAGAATGGGTGATTAATAAAGAAAAGGGGTTTAACTAGCTCATGGTTCTACAGGCTGTACAGGAAGCACGATGCTGGGATCTGCCCAGCTTCTGGAGAGGCCTCAGGAAATTTGCAATCATGGTGGAAGGCAAAAGGGAGAGCAGGCACATCCACGGTCAGAGCATGAGCATAAGAGCGAGGAGGGAGGTGCTACACACTTAATGACTAGATCTTGAGAGAACTCACTCACTACCACGAGGACACCACCAAGAGGGACTGTGCTAAACCATTCATGAGAAATCTTCCCTCATGATCCCATCTCCTCCCCGCAGGCCCAATCTCCAATGTTGGAGACTGCATTTTAATATGAGATTTGGGCATGGACACACATCCAAACCATATTAATCATGGACCCTGTGCTTTTGTAAAAGATCTCTCAAACCATATGTATTAAGAATTTTTGAACCATGAAGACACATGTGACTGCATAATTACCACAGATCAGCAAGAGTTGGAGTGAAGAATTGTTGGATTTCAGTTTAATTTGGTATGCAGATATGAACTGAGAGTAGGTAACACGCGGTCTCCATTAGGCATTTGAAACATTGAAAATAACTCACAGATCCCCTGCTTATTGAAGAGAGCATGTGAAGAGAATCTAGATTCAGGGCCACTGGTGGGCCATGTGGGCTGTCCTAGAGAATATACCTTGACCAAAAAAAACAAAAAAACAAAAAAACAAAAAGACCCTCTTGCATTTGGTAAGCTCATACTCTTTATCCAAGCCCACATCTCCAAGTAAGACCACCAGGAAGTAATAGAAGGGGCTGTCATGATAGCCAGAACAGCTTAGTCAGCCCCGAGTTGGAAAATGTTCTAAGATTATCTTTGCATCTCACCCTCCTCTGTGAGAGTAAAGAAAATGACCTAAATCACCTCACATGCGACCTCCTAGATCAACCATATTGCCATTTTACTTGACATTGCCCTTCATACAAACATTGTTCCTTCCCTCTTTCTAATTTCCTAGGTCATGATAACCTTAAGAATATGCTTCTAAACTCTCTTCTGCTCACTAAAATGCCATTCTTTCTTATATCGATGTATACAATCAATTCATTATGACATAATCTTTGCCTTCCCTAAATTCCTGAATGACGTGTCATCTTCCCCACATTATTTGACCATGCATGGTCTGTCCCAGATTATTTCACTATGCACAGCCTATCCCATATTATGGCAGCATATACAGCCCACACTGTATTAACTTCATCATGATCACTATTATTTTTAACATTATTCTTTACATATTATGTGCTAGGTGCTATATTAGGTGCTTCATAAATATATATTAGGGTTACATCTCAGGGTATATCCTGAGAACAGTCTTTCTCCTCCCCTAGCCTAGGCCAAAGTAGAAACAAAGACTCAAAGAAGATTTTGGCCTAAGTATACATCCTCGATCAAAAAGTGACTGTATCTCCCCTTGAGTCTTAGACAAAGAAATTATCACTAGGCTTCCCTTTGATTTTTTTTTCTCAATCATGGACCCTGTGCATTTATAAAAACAGGGTTTGGGAAAGGGCCAGGAGTAGACAAAGGGGAAAAGAGCGGAGGGTTCTAATTAACTATAGAATAAAGAAGTTTTCATTATTGAGGACCATGGAGAGGCGAGTGGAAAGGGACACTCTTCTAATTGTTCTAGGGAATGGTTGACCCTTTATTTAAGGAAAACCCACTATCTCAACAATCTTGGTCACTTGTAAGTCCCTGAACTAAGGGTGTCCACATTTGTAATTGTTATGTAGTTCTTCCTGCGTGCTCTGAATTAAGAGACCTTGATCCATATTCTATTTAGAAAGATTTCACAAAAACCTATTTTCAGGTTTATATATCTCATAAGTTTACCTCAATTATAAACCCCTAAAGAACCAGAATAGTATAAATTCAATTATAAACCTCTAAAAAACTAGAATAGTATTAAATTCATCCTCAGGATACAATAATTATCCTACTAGTTAACCAGAGAAATTTAGAAATGACTTTATTATTTCACTTCTCTCTCTAAGATATAAAGTACTAGTTAAGAAAGTTTTTCAGGTTTATCTACTGTATAATTTGTGATATCATTGATCACGAAGGAATTGATTATTTTTGCCACCTAATTAGTGAAACAAACCTCCACTTAGCACCTTGTGCTGAAAACATGTCAGCACTTCATTACACAGATATTGGAAACTGCAATCTAGTTTCTATGGTGACAACAAGCTCCCATAGGGAGTTTAGTGTTTAGCTGACATACCCTGATCAGACAGAATACGATTAAAGGAAAGAATCTAACTTAAAGCATTTTTGTGTTCAAAACACTGCAAAATTATGTCTTTGAAACAGCCAATTTCAAATAAAATCATTGCACAAGTCTCCATAGAAATAAAGAAGTTTCTTGTTTTTTGGTATCTCATTATCCTATGACCTGAATTTTTTACTTTGAAGATAAAAATTATGATCACAGAAACACTCAGAACATAATCCCCATTGTTTCAATATTTTATCGATTCCAATAATGCATAAATGATGTTAGAAGTCACACACTTAAGCCAAGGCAACGAAAACAAAAGATGTATGGCCTTAATACAAAAAGTAAATCAGAAACAAAGACTGCTTTATGCTAATATGATTCTGTGACAGCAATTGACAGAGAAGCATGCTAAAAAGACAAGTCATTAAAAGTTATAGCTTTGTTTGGTTAAATGCCATGTTTTTTTCCTGTCCAGTCTGTATGCGCTACTGCCACATTCATTTGCGATGCTTGATTTGTACAGTTTGACCTATATATAATCTACCTCTTAGGCCAATACTAAAATGTAGAAAATATTCCAGTCAGCAAACAATTATTGAGCTTTCACTCATCCAAAATAAATATACCACTTTATGATTTATTATACTTTAATCCCCCTTTTTAAAATGTAGTTGATTTCAAAATAGTCAATGTCTTTTATTTGCATAAACCAACTCAACACCTAAACAAGGCATAACTGTTTAGGCTGAGATAACCAGCTTCTGTCAAGACTAAGGTGCCATTCGTGACAGAGCAGGCAGGAACCAAAAGACTGAGAGAAGTGTAGTGTGAGATATGGCTTGTGATTGACAGGTGGACCCAAGGGCAAGTAATGCCAACAAATTGTGACAGCCGATGGATCCCCAAATTGTCAGAGCCCAGAAAGGTTCTTTGCGGCACACGGGATATGAGATTTAGTTGCAGCAAATCAGAGATCTCAACCTTGGAAGAAGAAAGATACTGGGCCGGAAACCAAGGTATTAGAAACACCAAGGTATTAGAAAACATGCAACCTAGTTTGAGAAGCTTAAATGTTTAAGAACATTGAAATTCTGCTGACATAAACTCAACAGGAGCCCACAAGTCATTATTGTGGTCCTATATGACCCAGAACCGTTAGTTCTGCCACTGGATATACAAACTTGAGAACAGAAATGAGAACTCCTTTGAGAATCTAACCATGTAATACTGTAGATTGCATTGGTGAACACTGACTCAAAAGAGCCCGAAAATAACTATAAAAGCATGTTCACAGAAAATCATTATACAGAAATCATTTTGCCAGTCTGAATAATGAGTCAGCAAAATTATGAACACAAGGAAAACCTAGCCACTTGACTTTAGGCGGCAATAGGACCAGGTGCGGTGGCTCACGCCTGTAATCCCAGCACTGTGGAAGGCCCAGGTGGGTGGATTGCTTGAGCCCAGGAGCTCGAGACCAGCCTGGGCAACATAGTGAAACCCCGTCTCTACTAAAAATACAAAAAATTAGCCAGGCTTGGTGGGATGCACATGTAGTCCCAGATACTTGGGAGGCTGAGGTGGGAAGATCACTTGAGTGCAGGAGGTAGAGGTTGCAGTGGGTCATGATGCCGTGATCACACCATTGCAGCCTGGACAACAGAGTGGTGAGACCTTGTCTAAAATAAAACAAAACAAAAAAGTCAATAGCAAAGCCTTTAGCATAAATTGTCTTTCTGGCCTCAACTTTCCAGAAAGCACAAAATATAAATATGGATTTTATATAATAAAAATCTAAAAGCAACCTTTTGATAATCCAGATTCAATCTACTCAAGGCAAAATCATATATATTAACTGTCTATGTTTCTATAGAATTCTTAATTATTTTTGGTTAGCAGTAGCCAAATATATTTGGTAGAGGGTATGTCTTCAGAGTTACAAAGCTCTGTTTGTTTAACATTTGAGTGTCAAATTTGTGGCTTCACTTTCAGCTGTCTTTATGAAAGCAAAAATCTCTCCTAAGCACTATGCTGAGCTCTCAACTCCATGATTGGAGCTTTTTTGCACATAGGCTCACAGCTGTGGAGTATTTTTTTAAGTTGTGTGAATGATTTATGAATAAGTGTCTCAGCTTTAAATGTTATTGGCTGGGTACAGTGGCTACCGCCTGTAATTCTAGCACGTTGCGGGGCCAAGGCGGGAGGATCACTGGAGCTCAGGAGTTCAAGACGAGCCTGGGCAACATGGCAAAACCTCATCTCTACTAAAAATTAAAAAAAAAAAAAAATTGGCCAGGCGTGTTGATGGCACCTGTAGTCCCAGTTACCCGGGAGGCTGAAGCAGGAGAATCGCTTGAACGTGGAGGTGGAGGTTGCAGTGAGCCAGATCATGCCACTGCAGTCCTGCCTGGATAACAGAGTGAGACTCCATCTCAAAAATAAAAATAAATAAATGTTACTGTTAGACATGTACTGAGTCAATTCCTACTTGTCACTGAGGAAGATAGCTGTGTATCTTTTGATTTATGCAAGTATACTTAAATATCAGTCTACAAAAAAATAAGAAAAGATAATTTTTTGTTTCTTAATTAAGCCATTTATTTTAAGATAATTTTAGATTAACATTTAGTTTTAATAAATAATGTAGGTAGCTCTTGTGCAACCTTTAACCAGTTTTTCTCAATGGTAACATTCTATAATACTGTAGTACAATATCCCAACTAGGGTATTAACATTGATAGCATCAAGTTCCAGAACATTCCCATCACCAAGAGGATCCCTTGGTGTTGCCTCTTTATAAACATAACCACATGATACACAGGCGTATGATCAGGCTGTTGCATGTATTAATAGTTTGTTCCTTTTTATAACATGGTATGGATGTATCATGGTTTATTTAACCATTCATTCACTGAAGGACACCTGGGATGTTTCCAATTTTTGATGATTACAAATCAACCTTATATAAACATTCGTTTACAAGCTATTATGTAAACATCAGTTTTCATTTCTCTGGGACGAATGCCTAGAAATGTAATTAATAAGTCATATGGTAGTTGCATGTGTAGTTATTTAAGAAACTGACAAACCATTTTGCAAAATGGATGTTCCCTTTAATATTTCCACAAGTGATGTATCAATGATCCAGTTTCTTGACATCCTCACCAGCATTTAGTGTTGTTATGTTTAGGTATACCATTAGGTATTCACATTAGGGTTTAATTTGTGTTTCCCTAACAGCAAATGACATTGATGATGTTTCTTGAGTGCTTATTTGCCATCTGTACATTCTCTTTTGCCTTTTGCTCATTTTTCTAATCGGAACATTTTGTTTTGTTTTTTTCATTGCTGACCTTTGAGGGATCTTTATATACTGTAGTTCTAGTTCTTTGTCGGGGGTATGGTTAGCAAATGTTTTTTCCCCCCAGGCTGTAACTTGTCTTTTCCTCTTCTTAGTAGAACTTTTCACAGAGCAAAGCTTTTAATTTTGAAGTCTACTTTGTCAGTTTTTCATTGTATGTATTATGCTTTCAATGTCAGATCTAAGAATATTTTGCTTTTCTCTAGATCCTGAATATTTTCTCCTATGATTTTTTTCTAAGTGTTATATAGTTTTGTTTTACACTGAAACTCACTGATCAATTTTAACTTAATATTTGTATAATGTGTAAGACTTAAGTTGAGGTTCATTGTTTTGTGTTTATGATATCCTGCACCATTTGTTAAAAAATTTTGTTCCTGCACAATTTGTTAAAAAAGTATCTTTCCTCAATGAAATCAATTTGCTCCTTTGTCAGCAATCAGTTGGACATATTGTGTGGGTCTGTTTCTGGGTTTCTGTTGTGTTCCATTGGTCTCTGTCTCTGTCAGTACCACAGATTTGGATTACTATAGACATATGAATAAGTTTTGAAATCAGGTAAACTGGTTTCTCTCACTTTATTCTTGATGTATTTTTAGGCCATTCCAGTTCGTCTTTTTATTTTAGGATGACATTGTCTGTATTTTTTTCTGGGATTTTGATAGGATTTGTGTTAAATCTGTATGTTAGTTTAGGAAAAATTGGCATCGTGATGTTGAGTCTTCTCGTTGGTGAATATGCTATAGATTTCTCCACGTATTTAATTTTTCTTTGGATTTTTCATCAGCATTTTGTAGTTTTCAGCATACAAGTCCCGTACATGTTCTGTTAGGTTTACATCAAATTATTTTGATTTTTTAATGATTGTAAGTAGCATTGTATTTTTACCTTTGATGTCCCATGTTCCTTGCTAATATGTACAAATAAGACAAATTTTTGGAAGTTTCTGTTGTATCTTAATACCGTGATAAACTCAACTGTCAGTTTTAGGAGTTTTCTTTTAGATACTTTGGATATTTTGTGTAGAAAGCCATGCCGTCTGAAAATGGGGACAATTTTATATATTTGTTTCCATCTGTATGTATTTTCTTTCTTTATTTGCCTATTGCACTGGTTAGAAGTTTCAGAATTATATGTTGAATAACAGTGATGAAAAAAATTATCCTCTTTTTGTTCTTAATCTTAGGGGAAAAGCATCTAGTCTTTTAATATTAAGTAAAATTTTGGCTGTGGATTTCTGTAAATTTTTAAGAAATGAAAAATTTTGTCAAATACTTCTATCAGGTTAATTTTTCTTCTATAGCTTATTAATATAGTATACTAATGGATAGATTTTTCAATAGTAAACCAACCTTGTGTTTAAGAAATAAACCCAGGTTGGTAATGGTATTTATTCTTTTTATGTATTGTTCAATTATATTTGCCTATACACACACATGCACACACAGACACACACACACACACACACACACACACACACAGCATTTTCTTATATTGTCTTTGCCTGCCGTTGGTATCAATGTAACACTAGCTTTATAATATGAATTGAAAAATATCCCTTCTTATATTTTCTGGAAGAGTTTATATAGAATTTAATGTTAATTATCTTTTAAGTGTTTTGTAGAATTTTCTAGAGATACCATGTGGCCATTGGAGTTAATTTTTTGGAAGATTTTTATTTATAAATTTAATTTCCTTAATAGTTACAGGGCTCCTCAAACTACCATTTTATACTGGGTAATGTATATCAGTTTGTATATTTTGAGAACTTCGTCCATTTATTCTAAGCTGTCAAATTAATTTTTGTAGAATTGTTTGTAATATACACATGATATTTTTGATGTCTCAAGGTCTGTAGTGATATTTTCTGTTTCATTCCTGATTTTAGTAAAATGAATTCTTTCTTTCTCTCTCTCTTTTTCATTGTCGTTCTTGCTAGAGGTTTGCCAATTGTGGTTTCTGAGAGTAAGCTCTCTGTTTCAAAAATACATTCTATCATTCTGTTTTCCTATTTTCAGTTTCATTTATTTCTGCTCTTATCCTTATTATTTTCTTCCTTCTGCTTTGGGTTTACTTGGCTCTTATTTTTCTAGGTTATTGATATGGAAGCTTGGGTTACTGATTTATCATATTCCTTCATCTCAAATGTATGTATTTTATGTTATAAATTATCCTCTCAGCACTACTTTAGCCACATTTCACCATCCTAATACATAGTATTTTCCTTTTCATTAGTTCAATATTGTTTTTTATTTTTTTCTTGAGACTTTCTCTTTAACCCATAGAATTGTTTAGACCTGTTTGGTTTAGTTGTCAAGTGTTATAGACTTTCCTGATATTTTTCTAGTATTCGTTTCCAGTTTGATTCCTTGGTCACAGAATGCAATATGTATTATTTCAATTTTTAAATATTTTTTCAGATTATTTTTAAGAGCCTAGATATGTTCTACATGGGCATATGTTCCATGTACACTAAAAAAATGTATATTCTGATATTTTGGGTGAAATATTTTATAACTTTATTACATAATGCTTATAAATAGTTTTTATGGTATTTCTATAGGCTGATTTTCTATTATTTATATAAATTGCTGAGTAAAGGGTGTTAAAGTTCAACTGTAATTGTGGATTTATGTACTCATTTTAGTTCAGTTCTCACTCTCTCTTCCTTTTGGTTTTTATTTCACATATTTTGTTACTCTGTTGTTTGGTATTGTATAGTGTCATATTTACTATTCCTATGTCTTTGTGGAAGATTGATACAGATATCATTATATAATGTCTACCTCTGGAATACTACTTTGTTCTGAAGCCTACTTTATCTGATATTAATATCTGACATTAATATGCTTTCTTTCGATTCAACTTTTCCCCTTTAATTTCAACCTGACTATATCTTTATAGTTGAGGTGAGTTTCTTATACAGAAAATCCTTGGATTATTTTTTTGTTAGTGGATATGGAGGTGATTTTTTTTATCTACCCTGCCAATCTCTGTATTTTAACTAATGTATTTAGACCACTTACATTAATGTCATTGTTAACATAATAGAACTTAAATAGGCCATTTCACTTTTTGATACTTTTCTCTGTCTCTTCTCTTTCTTGCCTTTATGTAGAATACTTGAACATTTTTTGGAATTCAATTTTTGATTTATCTAATCTGCTACTATCCTGATTTTATATATTCGTATATATTATATATACCATACCTCCCTTTCAGTCTCTTTAAACTCCTCCATTAGTAATATAATTTTCTTAAATATTTTCACTATGTACATTTATAATCAAATTAGATAATTTTTGCTTCAACCATCAAAGGTTTAGAAAACTCAAGAGATGTATTTTTTTGTATTTTTGCTACTGATTATTTCTTTTTTCCTTATATTTCAACATTTCATCTATTACCATTTGTATTTTGTTTAGAGAACTTCTTTCAGTCGTTTCTTTAGGGTAAGTCTGCAGAAACAAAATTCTCTTTGTTTTTCCTCATTTGAGAATATCTTGATTTCCTTTTCATTCCTAAAGGATATTTTCACTGAGTTTCGGATTTGGGGTTGAGAATTCTTTCCTTCCAGCATTTCAAAATGTTGTGCTACTTGTGACTGGCCTCCATAGTTCCTAATTGGAAATTCACTGTATCTGAATTTTTGTTCATCTATAGGTAAGGTATCATTTTTTATTTTTTTCTCTCTCTCTCCTTGCTTTCAAGATTTTTCTTTGTATGTATTAATAGTTGTAGAAGTTTTATTATGGTGTGTCTTCGTGTGAATTTCTTTGGGTTTATCCTGTTCAGAATTTGGTCAGATTCTTGAATTTGTAAAATTATGGTTTGTCATATTTGGGAAGTTGAAGCCATCATTTCCTCAAGTACTTTTTGATCCCTGCTCTGTTTATTCTTTCCTCCTGGAATGCCAATGACATAAATGTCAGATCTTTAATTACAGTCGATTGGGTTCCAGAGACTTTCTTCATTTTTTAACTGCATTATTTCCTTGTTGTTCAGATTGGGTAATTTTCATTGTTCTGTCTTTCTGTTCACTGATTCTTTCCTCTTTCTCCTCCATTCTGCTCTGAGCTCATGCACTCAGTTGTTTATTTTGGTTATTGTATTTCTTCAGCTCTGAAATCTCTATTGCTTTCTTATAAATCTAATTTTTGGTAAGACTTTGATATGGCTAAGCTTTGTGTCCTCACCCAAATCTCATCCAGAATTATAATCCCCACAGTCCCTACTTGTCAAGGGAGACATCAGGTGGAGTAACTGGATCATGGGGCGGTTTCCCCGATGCTGTTATAGTGATAGTGAGTGAGTTACCACGACATCTGATGGTGTTGTAGTGTTTGGTAGTTCCTCCTTCATTCACGCTGTTTTCTGTCACCTTGTGAAGACGGTGCCTTGCTTCCCCTTTGCCTTTGCCATGATTTTAAGTTTCCTGAGGTCTGCCCAGCCATACTGAACTGTGAGTCAATTAGTTCTCTTTTATAAATAAATTACTCAATCTCAGGCAGTTCTTTACAGCAGTATGAAAAAGGACTAATACAGACTTGCTATTTATTTTTTTTGATATTTTCTTTTTTTTATTTGTTTCAAGTATGTTCATACTTTCTTCTTGTAACATTTTTATTATGGCTGCTTTAAAATATTTTGCAGATGGTTGTAATATCCATGTCATCTTGACATTGACATATATTGATTTTTTTTCAGTATGTAATCTTCCTGGCTTTTGCTATGACAAGTAATTTTTTACTGAAGTCTGGATATATTGGGTATTATGCTGAATTTTATTTAAACCTTTTGTTTTTGCTGGCTTTCTCTGGCACTGCTTCAGCAGAGGAAGGGAGATATATTGCTTCATTATTGCCAGGCAGTGGTAGAAGTCCAGGTTCCTCACTTGCTCTTTATTGACACTTCAGGGGGTGGCTCCTTTTTATGGCTGGGTATTTGGAAATTCTGTCTTTCTACTGGGCCTCCACTGATGCCTCCTTAGCTGGGAGGGGTAAAAGTACCTGGGTATTGCTTCCCATGTGGCCTCACTGAGACCACAGTGCAGGGGCAGTCTTTGTTAGTGTTTAGTTGCTAGCGAATGTTCTGACTCTCAACTAGGCCACCTCTGACAGTACCTCAGTGGGTCGAGGTGTCACCTCTTCACTGATGGGTGGAGACGGAAGTTCAGGTTCCCCAAGTGATTATCAGCCACATCACAGCAGAGGAAGCTCGTTATGGTTTTCTTGAAAGGAAAGTCCCAGGTGCCTATTTGACTTTCTCTGACATTACCACAGTGCTGGTGTGAGGGAACCTCATGAGACTAGGCTCACCACTAGGCTTTTTTTGCTGTGTGTGGAAGTGGAAATACAGTTTTTCTGTGATGTGTTTGGCTAGAATAGTGCAGTTATCTAAATGTTTTTGCCTTGCTAGGTCACACTCTTCCTGATCCTTTTACAAGAGAGATTGCTTTTGTTCAAGCTTTCTTTGTCTCCATCAATTGGTTTTTCTAGGTTGCCAGCTTCTTCAGCTCCATGTCTGAGATACACAAGGCAAAAAAAAAAAAAAAAAGAGAGAAACAAAAAAACCCTAGGGAATTCGCCACCATTTCATGCCTCGAGTACCAAGGTCTTTAGCTGGTCTACCTATTTATTTTCATTTCAGTCTTCTTATGTTTGTTTTAGATATAATGTCCAGGATTTTTGGTTGAATAGGGAAAAGTACATTTACTCCATATTCTAAGAAGCAGAAGTGGATTAGCATAAGCTATTTTGTATGGAAATCTAACTGTTCTGAGTTCCTTTCTTTGCTTTATTGCAAACATTTTCTCTTACCTTCTGTGGGTGTTTGAAGATAAAGCCCTCCTTTTAAAATAAAATTGTTCACAGTCGCTAGTAATTTGGGGTATGTGTTTAACACTCTAATGAAAAGTAAGAAAATAATAAGATGATTTGGAGTGGAGGAAAAATAGAGAGTAAAACCAAGAGGATTCTATGGAAAAGGAATAAATTACTAGAAGTATCAGGTGAGTTTGATTTCTAAGAAATAGAAGAAGATAAGAAAGTACTGTTAACTACCCCCCCTTGCTACCCCCCCACACAGAAACAAACAAACAAAAAACAACCAGTGAGATTTGCCATAGAATGAGCAATATTACCAGCAGAAACTTTCATTGACTTCCCAATTCATGGGAAGATTATATATCCCCATCTCATTGAGCCCAGGAGTGACCGCATGACTTGGTTTCATTAATGAAATGTTGGAAGAAATAAAATGTGTATACTCTGATCAGAAGTATAGGAGCCATCTCATGGTTCACCTGTCTGGTTTTTGCTGTCTGTAGGAAATGTTCCAGCTAAATACTACGTTGTCAACCTGAATTATGGAACAAAGACAACACAGAACAAAGCCAGGTCAGATCCACAATGCAAATAAATTTTAAGTGAAAAATGAACATTTGTTATTTTACTCCACTCAAATTTTGGGGACATTTTTCCCTGTAGCATAACTCATCTTTTTTGTATTAATTTCTGATTAATGTAGGGCTGTGCACCTGTTCACTTACATGTCAAGTCTGAGTATCTCAGAAACACTATTATTGCAATTTTTCTCTCGTTCCCTCTCAATTTCCCTTTCTTTACTGTCTCAGTCCCATCTGCATGAAAACATACTAAAATAATAACTATGCAACTAAAAGGAATCCTTCCTGTATGCCAGCTATTGTCCTGTATCCCTGTTCCTCTTTACAACAAAGCCCCTCCAAAAAGCTATTTCTAATTTCAGTGTTCATTTCTTCTTACATTATCTCTTATTCTTATCAGAGTATTTTTCATATCATTTCTCAAAATACCAAATTCAACAGTCAATGATCAATCCTTATCTTACTTGGTTTATCAATAACAATTGTCATTTTATATCTCCTTCCTTCTTAAAGCACTTCACTTGGTCTTTGATTATCTTCCTACTCCTTCACTCTTTTATCCTCTAATCCCTTCTCTTCTAATCATTGAAGTGTCCAAGGTCCAACTTTGGACCCATTCTAGTTTTGCCCTTTTAAAGCAATGTATGTATTAGTATATTATAAGTACTGCCAACTCTACATTTCCACATCCAGGTTAGACACCATCCATAACATCCAGACTCATATATTCTGCCAAATCAGCATCTCCATTTGACTGCCTTATAGACATCTCAACCTAATCAGGTCATAAATAGAACTCTTGAGTAGTTCCCTCAAACTAGTGTTTCCTATAATCTTTGTTACCTTCATAGATGGCACCTCCATTCCTTCAGTTGCCCGAGCCAAAATTCTAGAGTCATTCTTGACTTTTAATTTACTCTCATCTCATGACAATATGTCAACAAACACAAGCCTTCAAAACCCAGAGTCTCATTACCGTCTAACAACGTTCATTTCTACCACCCTAATTCAAGCTATCATCATCTCTTACCTATTCTACCTGTGTCAGTGCTTGCACCCTTATAGACTATTCTCTTCACTTCAGTACAGATTGTTTTAAATACAATGATAATACAAAATCAGATTATAAGACTTATTTCCTTATTTCATAGAATGACATCCAAAGTCTTTATCATGACACAGTATTCCTTGCATGATCTGGTCTCCCGTTTGCTTTTTGATTTCACATTTATTCCACTCCATCCAGTCTGACCTCCTCCCTAGACATAATCCTACCTTGCATTGTATTGGCCGTTTCATCTTCATGGAATGCTACTGCGTAAGATATAAGCATGGCTTGAATTGTTTTTCCCCCTTGTGCTCTGCACACAAATATCAAAGCTTTGAGGAAGCCTCCCCTGACTACCTTGTATAAAATAGCCCTAACTCATTATTCTTTATGCTTTACTTTTTTAAAATTACTTATTAACATCTCACCTACTGGATATATATTTGGGGAGTGATTATTCTCCCTACAGTACAATGTCAATTCCTTGAAGATGAAGACCTTTTATGTTTTGTTTTGTTTTATTGCTGTATCCCTGATACCTAACACAAACAGCTGAAGTATTCAAAATATATTTGTTGATTAAATGAATCAATTAATGTCTTTTATCAAATTCTTTTTCTCTTTAACAATCGACACCATGATGCTAGAAGCTGTTGTTTGTATTATGTTTCTATATTATTTCCATAACTTCTCAGTGACTTCTATAGTTAAACTACGCTAAATATTCCCATTTGATCTAATGCCTTTTTGTATTATGTTTCTATATTATTTCCATAACTTCTCAGTGACTTCTAAACTACATTAAATATTCCCATTTGATCTAATGCCTTTTGCCTTGAATTCAATTTTTTCTTATATAACTATAATCATTGCTGTCTTTACGTGTTTTTATTTCTATAATAATTTCCACATTCTTATACAGGTAGAGGATCCCAAGTCAGAAATTCAAAGAAGCCCAAAACCTGAAATTATTTTGAGCACTGACATGATGCTCAAAGGAAATGCTCATTATAGCATTTTGAATCTTAAGTTTTGGGATTTTTGAATATTCAACCTGTAAGTGTAATACAAACATTCCAAAATCAAAAAGAATTCAAAATCCAAAATACTTCTGATCCCAAACATTTAGGATAAGGGATGCTCAATCTATATTTTAAATTGTTACATGTTTCTTATAAATATCTTCTAAATTGATTTTTTGTTTATTTGTTTGTTTTTGTTTGTATGCATTTAAGGGGTACAAGTGAAGTTTTGTTACATAGATATATTGCATAACGATAAAGTCTGGATTTTAGTGTAACCATCGCCCACTAAATGAATTGTGTGATCACTTCAGAAGAAACTTTTCATGGGAAAATACACTTTAAACATTAGAATCATTATTATTTGGAGTAAATTATTCATCTTATTTGGGTGCATCATATTTCCAAGTGGTATACATTTTTCGTTTTTGAAATTTGCACAGCTGGATATATTTTATGTTACTTCCTTTTCTCTCTTTTATTTGTTTGGATGTATACATATATATACACCTATATACCTGTATGTGTATATATATTTATATACACACACAAATCTAATAATTAATTATGTAGCTATTATATTTACTTACATTGTATTATTGATAATAATTAATATCTATACTGTATCCCTTGAATGGGTTAAGATGTTACCATATATTTTATCTTTCCTTTTTTCATTTCCTAGATTTTGTTGAAATAATTTGTAATTTTTGTTCCAGATTAAGCAAAAACCAGATTTAGGTTTGGGCATCAATGTTTTAATTCCTGATTAAGTCTAAAAATTAATTTATTCTGTCCTTATTTGTGAAGCTTCACTGAAATTGGATTTTAACTGTAATGTCCTTCTCCTTCAGCACATTTAGACATCACTTTAATCATTTGTTTCATTCTGTGATGCAGATTAGAAACAATATATGTCTATCAATTTATTACAGAACAAATTTTTGTTCATTGTAGATAAATATGAATGAGGTTTTAGTTTGATTCCTATTAGAAGCTAAAGTGTATTTCCTACATCTAAGCAAAATGTCTTGTCTGCTTTGCAGTGAATAAAGAACTAAAGTTTCAAGAGTCACCTGGGGGAGTGTTGAGGGAAGGGAAACAAAGCTCCTGAAGTTTTCTTTTAGAGAAGAGAAGCAGCACGCCTTTCCAGTGCTGGAAGCTCCTTACCTGTCGTTAAATGTATGTAGGGCAGAGCCTGATACTTTCTCTGTCTCAAAGCTCACTAAGACAGTGTCCCCCTGTAGATCTCCAACTTTATCTGGAGAAATGGGCTCAGTCGTTAACCTGTGGGCAAACACTAAGCCAGCCTACCAGAACCTGGGGCACAAAGGTATTGATCAATCATCCTATGCAACAGCTCACAGCCGATTTGCTGTCCCAGACCTTGATGCCTTTAATGATCATGTTATTCTAGGGTTTTTCCGGGAAAGATCACTTTGGGGAAAGTATTTCTTTCTTCTGTATAGGCCACTGGTTCTTTCTAAAAATTCCTTAATGGGAGGGGCGGGGGGTGGCGGGGTTTCCTCTTATTACCCTTTTAGTTAAAACTCATATTGTTATTTTAGTGGTCACAAATTAAGGTTTTAAGTATGTTATATCCTAAAATAATAGTTTGTATTTATATGTGGGCATTTCCCTGTGTTTTATCTATATTTTAAGAAATTGGTTGGGAGGATTATCATAATTTGTCTCATTTAAAATGAGAAATAGGCCAGGTGTGGTGGCGTGTACCTGTAGTCTCAACTACTCTGGAGGGTGACGGAGGAGGACAGCTTGAGTCCAGGAGTTCTGGGCTGTAGAGCACTATGCTGCTTGGTGGCTGCACTAAGGCACTGAGTTCAACATTAATATGATAACCTCTCTGGAGCAGGAGACCCCCACATTGCCTAAGGACAGGTGAACTGGCCCGGGTCAGAAACAGAGCAGGTCAAAACTCCCATGCTTTGTTCTCGCTTATAAGTGGCAACTAAACAATGAGAACACATGGACGCAGGGAGGGGAACAAAACACACTGGGGCCTGCCACGGAAGGGCAGGGGGCAGTGCGGGAGAATATTGGGGAAAACAGCTAATGCGTGCTGGGCTTAATACCTAGGTGATGAGTTGATGGGAGCAGCAAACCACTATGGTAACAAATCTGCACATCCTGCACATGTACCCCAGAATTTAAAAAAATACAATACAGTACAATAACAAATAAAACATACAACACATAAAATTTAATAAATCTTGCAACTTAAAAAAAAATAACTTCTATGCTGATTAGTAGTAGGATCACACCTGTGAATAGCCACTGCATTCCATTCTGGGCAATACAGTAAGACTGTGTTTCTATAAAATAAAATAAGAAACTGGCTTCTAGTTAGATTGTTGTAGAGAATGTTTTGTTTTTACAGATGGAGTACTGATTTAAGCAGAACCTGTGTTAATATTTTTGATTAAAAATTTTTTTCCTGCCATTTAAAGGTGATTTATGAAATGGAGAAAGATAACCTTTAGTCCCCTGTTAGATATATTCAATTAGAAATGTGTAAACTCTAATAAAACCATGTGTTCTTCAGTCTCTTATTCTCAGCCTCTTCCACACCACTGGGAGCATAACAAAGTCTAGAGCTTGTGTTATATGTAATACGCAATCATTCAGAACCCCACCACATGGGACTTGGCAAGAATCCACATTGTATAACAAAAATGACCTTAATTGTATGCATAAAATAGGGCAATCTAAAATCTTCACATTCCTGTCTATATATTCCTTTTCTTGTGGGGCTGTCACTGAATCTATGCAAAGATCACTAGCAAATGCATTCTGAAATACATAGCTGGCAACAAAAGGAATGATAGAAAATGTATTAAATAAGCATCAAGTATTTCGTTTTGAAAAAAGAATATTAAATCCTAAGAAGAGAATAGAGGACAGATATTCAGGAATTTTTCTACACTTTACTAAAATTTGTATTGATTCATGTTAAGCATCTGGCTGAGGCCCCAGGTCAGTACTATTTTAACTTATGAATAGTCTTCAATCAAAAAAGTAATAGAAACTTTCTTACAGCTCTCAGTAGCAAGAATAAGAAAAAGTGTGACATAAATGCATTATTCTTAAGCCTATGAGAGTTCATGGAAGTCATTTATAGCTCTCATTCTCAACTATTATGTGTGTTAAAAATGAATATGTCACAGCTTAAAGGATATTGAATGTCCAGTGTTCAAGAGTTTCAATTTATTTTCTATTAATCTAAATACCTTTTTGGTTTAGGAAACCAAAGTATGTTTGTTTGTTTGCATGTTTAATTTATAACGATATACCTTCCCTACTTTTAGAAAGGGTTTGAATCAGCTTACTCAACAAGAATACTCCACACATACAATAAAGCTCTTTAGAATGGAAATAGAAATAATAAACTAAAAAAAAGAAAACGTGAAAGAAGCAAAAAATTCAGCTAATAGATTTTCTATGCATAGTTGATTTTAATTTATATTAAGTTTCAGCTGCTTTATTTTTGAGACAAGATGAAAGAATGAGAGAAGAATGTAAATTATTATTTCAGTTAATATTTTTGCATCAAAGAAAAAGTGAAAAGCAATGGCAAAGAGAAAAGTAAAAAAATTTATTAAGTGCCTACTTTTTGATAGAAATTGTGTTAAGACACACAAACATATATATTGCCAAAAAGACCTCATATCATCTTGAAAATTCCTTGAGCTATAAATATTATTTTCATTTTACAGTTAAGAAAACTGAGCTTCCAAAAGATGAATAGTTTTTCAAAATTTCCATTACACGAAGGTGATATGCCAAGGATTGAATTTTGGTCTTGTTACACAAAAATAGCTTTCATAGACCATAACGAAGAGCTTTAAAAATAAATATAATTTCAGAATATCCACATGCATGCACATACATTTATCCAATATATACACACACAGCATATAGAATATCAAAGAGCTTCTCTCCATGTTCAAAAACTGGGAAAGAAATGATACATCACTTCAGTCTGTAGGTAATCTCTCATCTTAGCTCTCAAAGGACAAGTTAGGGGAAGTTAGGATGTGGTAAAGCAAGGATCTTCTTTCCTTTCCTTACAGGAAGATATTTCTGACTCAGCAAAAAATACCAAGTTGAATCATCATCTCAAGACTACAAAGTGGGTTTTACACAAATGTATCACAATCCATTTTCTGTGAGTTATTATGGTCATGCTGAGGTGTTTCTCTGATCACAGCTGGGGATGAAGGAGAGACCCAGAGAGTTGAATTTCTTCTGGTTTCTCCCTCATCCTCTTTGAAAACAGCAGTTCTGTTTAAAACTATTTTATATATTGGCACTCACATTAGCTAGCTATTGCTGTGTAACAAATTATTCCTAAGCTTAAGCACTTAAAATTATCTTACACGGTTTTGAGAGTCAGCAATCTGGGAGCAGCTTAAATGTGTTGTTATGATTCAGGGTCACGCATGAGGTTGCAATTAAGATGCTGGCCAGTGCTGCAGTCATCTGGCTCTAGGATGACAAATTAACATGGCTGTTACCTAAAGGCCTCAGTTCCTTACCATGTGGGCTTCTTCATATGGCTGGTCCTCATGACATGGCAGTTAGCCTTTTCCAGAGTGAGTGACTCAAGAGAAGGAGCAGTGTCCTTCTTGACCTGCCATTGCTGCCATATTCTATCTATTAGAGACGAGTCACTAAGTCTAGCCCACACTCAAAACAAGAAGAATCAGACTCCACCTGCTGGAGTAAAGAGCACTGAAAAGCTTCTAGACATATCTTAAAACCACAAAATCATTCCACATAAGATACCATTTTTTAAGTGTTTTGCTGCTTTAAAAATAAAAGGTTAGAAAATATTTCTCTAAATAAACTTCATTAAGGTATATGACAATTCAATTGCATTCCCATTTAGTCATTAGAAAGCTTGTTTTTAAGAAACTTGGTCTTAAGAAACTTAAGAAACTTTGCCCGGGAAACAGAAAATTGTGAAATTAGCAATCAGCAGTATAAGAGATGGTCTAAAATTGTATGAAATATTCCATAAATGTTAAGTAATATTTAAACGCTTTTGAGAATCTCTTCATCTCCTATATAGACTGCATTATTGTTTTATGTATTTAATTTGTAAAGACATATATAGGAAGCTCTAAACAAGTGTGAACTGTCAGTGAAATATAACCTGGGCTTTTGGCCATGAAACAATCATACTGAGTAGAAAAGAGATGATTGTCGATGCTAACATATTTTCTGAGATCAGTGATACAGATGATTTCTAGTTTTATTCTTTCCAGTGGTACTAAGTTTAGATATCTATCTTATAGTTCAACTTGAGCATTAAGAGTCAGAAATGGAAATTGAAAGTATACAGCTATAAAGTTCGGGAATTAATTGAATGGGCATTGTTGAAATCCAAATTAGTAACCTGAAAGATTAAGAGATTAAAACCACTGAAGAATTCCACATAAGATGCCATTTTAAAAAAAAGATTAAGATTTGCCAAAAGATAATGCAAAAATAATAATAAAAAAGAGGGGAAATAATAAGAAAACATTAGAGAGTTGGAGGATAAATCCAAGAGTACTAACCACAAATAATAGGTAATCCAGAAAGAAAAAGCAACAGATGAACATAGAAAAACCGTGATTAAATAAATTTTTAAAATTTTTCTGAGAAAAATATTTAGGAAAGAACTGTAACCAGATATACAAATGTTAGGATGGAGACATCATTATAAGAGAAGAAACTGAATAAGGGCAAGCAATTAACTTTGCAGGGCACACAGTTCAGTTTAAATGGATAATGATATAGTGGCTGCAAATACATAATTTGAGCACTCAGTAAGGTTTGTTGGCATAGAAAATACATACTGTGGGTGAAAACATCATGATAGTCTGATGCTAAAAGTACTAAGGTATCTCAGAAAAAAATAAACACATGAATAGGTCATTAAAACAGATAGGATGTAGAGGTAGACTATTCTCAATATCTCTTTTTGGACAATAAGGAAACAGAAAAAGAGTTTATTATGAGAAGAAATTATTTATAAATTACTTTCATATAACAGATAAATGTCTTTTACTATGACAAAGGTATGAGGCCACTAGAGCAATGGAATATACAATAAAACTCCAAAATAGCAGCTTGTCCCCACCAGTAAAAATGAAATGGCAAAAAGTAAACAATAATGCAATATAAACAGTACACATACATGAACCAGAAGAAAGAAAATCTATTATATCCATTGTTATGTTAAATATGAACAATTACTGCATTCACACTTTTGTATAGAAAAGATATTACAAAAGAAAACAAAGACAAATCATTCTTGTAGCCACACTTGTAAAGGGTCATTATTTACAAAGGACATTGGATGGGAAAACGTGGAGAGAGCCAGGAAGAACGCGAGGAAGGAGAGTGCTTGGGAAGGAGAGAGAAATCCTATAGAACTTCACTGGAAACTTCCTACTATGCTTATTAGATTTATTCACCCAGTCCAGGTACAGTGGCTCCTGGCTGTAATTCCAGCACTCCGGGAGGCCAAGGCAGGAGGATCGCTTAAGCCCAGGAGTTTGAGGCTGCTGTAAGCCGTGATCACACCACTATACTCCAGCCTGAGTGCCAGAGGAGACTGTGTCTCAAAAGCAAAAACTAAAACAAAAGCAGTAAGAATTACTCATCCAGCTACAAATTAAAAGGAAAAACTTATTTTTTTAAAAAAAATTTTGTATAAGTTCCAGGATACACGTGTAAGATGTGCAGGTTTGTTACATAGATAAACATGTGCCATCGTGTTTTACTGCACCTACCAACCCATCACCTAGGTATTAAGCCGCACATGCGTTAGCTATTTATCCTGATGCTCTCCCTCACCTTCCCCATCCCCGCATAGGCCCCACTGTGTGTTTTTCCCCTCCGTGTGTCCATGTGTTCTCATTGTTCAGCTCCCACTTACAAGTGAGAACATGTGGTGTTTGGTTTTCTGTTCCTGCATTAGTTTGCTGAGGATAATGGCTTCCAGCTCCATCCATGTCCCTGCAAAGAACATTATCTCATTCCTTTTTGTGGCTGCATAGTATTCCATGGTGTATATGTACATTTCTTTTATCCAGTCTATCATTGATGGGCACTTGGGTTGATTCAATGTCTTTGCTACTGTGAATAGTGTTGCAATGAACATACGCATGTGTGTATCATTATAATAGAGTGATTTATATTCCTTTATATACCCAGTAATGGGATTGCTGGGTCAAATGGTATTTCTGGTTCTAGATATTTAAAGAATTGCTACACCATCTTCCACAATGGTTGAACTAATTTACATTCCCACCAACAGTGTAAAAGAGTTTCTATTTCTCCACAGCCTCGCCAGCATCTGTTGTTTCTTGACTTTTTAATAATTGCCATTCTGACTGGAGTGAGATGGTATCTCATTGTGGTTTTGATTTTCATTTCTCTAATGATCAGTTGTGTTGAGCTTTTTTTCATATGTTTGTTGGCCGCATAAATGTCTTCTTTTGAGAAGTGTCTGTTCATGTCCTTTGCCCACTTTTTAATGGGGTTGTTTGTGTGTGCGTGTGTGCGTGTAAATTCATTTAAGTTCCTTATAGATTCTGGATATTAGACCTTTGTCAGATGGATAGATTGCAAAATTTTTCCCCCATTCTGTAGGCTGCCTATTCACTCTGATGATGGTTTCTTTTGTTGTGAAGATGCTCTTTAGTTTAATTACATCCCATTTGCCAATTTTTGCTTTTGTTGCAATTGAAATCTTTGCCCGTGCCTGTGTCATGTGTGGTATTGCCTAGATTTTCTTCTAGGGTTTTTATGGTTTTGGGTTTTATATCTAAGTCTTTAATCCATCGAGTTAATTTTTGTACAAGGTGTAAGAAAGGGGGCCAGTTTCAATGGAAACACTTATTTTAAAAGTTATAACCAGGTTTTTTTTAAAGTTCGGAAGATGGATGGTGATCACTGCACAACAACATGAATATCCTTAATGCCATGGAGCTGTACCTTTAAAAATAGTTAATATAATAAATTTTGTTATTTATATCTTTCCACAAGAAAAATATTAACATCAGGATATTTGTGGTTTTAGTGTTCTAATAACTCTTAATGACATAGGAAAATATTAAGAGAACAAAAATTAAAAACAAAAGAAAGAGAAAAGAAAACCATAGCCACATTGTAGCAGTCCATCATTTAAGTTCGAGTGCTAAACACAGAAAGCTTTCATTTGCTATTTTGAATGCGTACTATGCTTTTTATTTAAAATGCGGCCTTTGAAACTAGAAAAGTAGTCCTGGCTCTCAGCTCAGAGCAATATTGAGAAAATGTTTAATGAAAGGATCAAGGATACGAATGCTTTTGTTCTAGATTCTTCTGCTTTTGGGTAGACACATATCATGTCATCTTCCCAATTCTCTCTATTTCTCTAGTAGAAAGCCAAGAATGCTGCCACAGTCAATTCAAGATAAACCCTCTGTATTAGTTTGTTCTCACACTGCTATAAAGAAATATCTGAGACTCGGTAATCTACAAAGAAAAGAAGTTTAATTGACTCATGGTTCTGCAGGCTGTACAGGAAGCATGGCAGCATCTGCTTCTGGGGAGGCCTCAGGAAACATAATCATGGCAGAAGGCAAAGGGCATGCAGGCTGGCCTTACATGGCTGGAGCAGGAGGAAGTTTGGGACAGCGGGGAGGTGCCTCACACTTATAAACAACCAGATCTCATGAGAACTCGCTCACTATACAGCACCAAGGGGGGATGGTGCTAAACCATTCAGGAGACACCTATCCCTATGATGCAGTCACCTCCCACCAGGTCCCACCTCCAACACTGGAGGGTACAACTCCACATGAGATTTGGGCAGGGACAGAGATCCAAACCATATCACGCTCTATCTTCATGCAGCCCATACTCAGTGCATTAGTACCAGAGACTGGTGGCTTAAACAACAGAAATTTTATTTTCCCCACAATCCTGAAGGCTAGAAGTCTGAGATCAAGGTGTCAGGAGAGTTGGTTTCCTTCAAGGCCTGTCTTCTTGTTTTGTAGATAGCCATATTCTCCCTGTAGCTTCTCATGGTCTCTGATCTGTGTGTGTCTGTTTACTAATCTCCTCTTAGAAAAACACAAGTCATGTTGGATTAGCGACCACCCTTATGACCTAATTTTAATTTAATTACCTCTCTACAGATCCTTTCTCCAAATTCAGAGAAAATGGGAAATTAAGACTTTGATGATTCAAATTTATGGGAACACAATTTAGCATAGAATCCCCAGCTGATTATATAGCTGCTTGCTGAGGATAGGAGGGACAGGATTTCACTCACCCAGACTTACCAATGAGCAGGCTGCTGGGGGGCATTTTGGGATTCATCTTCCACTTGCAAAATCAATAAGAGACTGCTTAGAATAACCAGGGCCAGGACATATAGAATATTGCTTCACCAGCAAAACCATAGCCTCTGATTATTATATTATGGCATTAACCTAGATGTTTTCTGCCAGGCCCTTGGTGAATATGGACCTGTGACACAAATAAGAAAATACTTCGAAAAACCTGAAAGTTAGGACCTGAGTCATCTTTTTTTGCTGATAGGTATGGCATTTCTCTCAAATCAAATGAGTGATTTTTTTGTTTAAATTGCAAATGATTAAGTTTATGTAACTTTTAAGGATTTCAAAATAAATATGTTCTAGGGGGAGGGGGTGTAGAAAATATAATATAATCAGCTCCAGAAATATAGAATCAGTGTCTTTGAACAGAAGCGTCTCTGTTTATTCATCCATCAAATATTATTTTAGTATCTATCATATTAGAAGCAGTCTACTTGTTGCTACAAACAACAATTACTGGAGGAGACCATCTTTGTCTTCTTGGAGCTTACAGCCTGATGGGGAGAGATACTGTGGGCTATATACCCTCTTCAGATCACACATATCATACAAAATGATGGAATATTAAAGCTAGAATGAAAAACATAAAATATTCTCAAACCTACTACTAATTTGAATCTTTCAAAGTTCTATAAAAGTATTGCTATTTGAGAAACACTCAATTAAAAATTGTTTGCTAAATAAACAGTTTTCCAAAGAAGGTATACAAATGGTCATTAAGACATCATTAGCCAGCAGAGAAATGCAAATCAAAAGTGCATTGAGTTACTACTTTATATGCATTAGGCTGGCTATAATGAAATGGACAGGTAATAATAACTGTTCTTGAGGAAAAAATGGATCTATCACACACTGCTTGTAGAATTGTAAAATGCTACAGCCACTTTGGAAAACAATCTAGACATGCCACAAAATATTAAACATATTCACCATTTACCCAGAAATTCCACTCTAAGTATATATCCCAAGGAAATAAGAAAATGTTCACACAAAACTTGTTAACACAAATTCATAGCAGCATTATTCATAATAGCCAAAAAGTGAGAACAACTCAAGCATCAATCAAGTGATGAATTGATGAGTAAATGTGGTATATCCACACAATGAAATATATTTAACAATAAAAAGGAATGAAGTTCTAATTCATGCTGCAACATGGACAAACATTGAAACATTATGCTAAATGAAAGAAGTCTCAGGAGATCGAGACCATCCTGGCTAACACGTGAAACCCGGTCTCTACTAAAAGTACCAAAAAAATTAGCTGGGCGTGGTGGCGGGCGCCTGTAGTCCCGGCTACTCAGGAGGCTCAAGCAGGAGAATGGCGTGAACCCAGGCGGTGGAGCTTTCAGTGAGCCAAGATCGCGCCACTGCACTCCAGCCTGGGCGACAGAGTGAGACTCTGTCTCACAAGAAAAAAAAAAAAAAGAAAGAGAGAAAGAAAGAAATCAGTCACAAAAGACAAAAGACAACCTATTGCATGATTCCATTTGGATGAAATGTCCAGAAAAGGCAAATGTATAGATACAGAAAGATTAGTGGTTCCCTAGGGTTTCTGAGAAGTTGGAGGGAAATGGTACCTCACTGCTAATTGGAATAAGGCTTCTTGGTGGCTCATTAGTCAAGGGGTATGCTTCTTGTTTGTTGGGGGTGTAGGAATGAGGCTTCTTTCTGGAGTGGTGAAGTTGTTCTAAAATTGTGACAATGATTGCACAATTTTGGAATGTATGAAAAACTGTATACTTTAAACAGATGAATTGTGTGCTATGTGAGTCCATCTCAATAAAGTTGTTATTTCTAAAATGCCAACTGCTTCCATTTTAAATTTCTTGTCAATATCAAGTTAAGTAAAATGAAAAAACAGGCAGGAAAATAGAATGGACATTACTGATACAAAGTAATCACCAAGATAACCCAGATTATGTATTTATTCTTTACAATTTCCATCAAAATCATGGCTCAATCTTAGCAAAGTCAGGGAAGGAATCACATTTTTCTAGCTCTCAGAACAATGTTCTTTCTAGTACATCACCATAACACTTAATAATTTCTCCTGATTTATCGCACTCACCAGATAGTACAGTGAATATCGCTCCGTGGAATCCTGCAGTACACTACACAAACAACGGTACACAGTGACCCTGATTGGATCACCACTCCAAAATGTAAAAGAGGTCTACTATTAAGTATTTAAACTCTCAAAGGTTGTATACACCCTGATTTGCTTACTGGGACTAACCATATATCTTACATTCTATTATCTTTTCCCAGGACCATAAAATCAGCATTAAGTAAAGCAAAGCATTTACTGACAGCATGTACGGCAAGTTACCTCTCTGAAAAGAAACCAGTGAAATCAGGGACTGCTCACTAGGTGAATAAATGTGTCTTGGTGATTTTCTCCAGGTTAATAACCCCATATAACCTTCAAAAACAAACCTAAATCATTTTAGCTTTAGAGGAATGCAAGAAGTCAACATATGATAAAATTTGGTAATTTAATTTGCTTCTCTTAATTTAATTTTCACACGCCAAAGGTGCAGACTGAAAGGGTGTTAAAATTCAGGGAACAACTTTATAGAATTATACTTGCTCCCTGTAAGAGGTTATGAAGATGACATTGGGGAGCATTTTCCTGAACCACTAAATTTTAATGCATAGCTGATTTGGGCATTTTGAGATGAATTGAGTAAAGGGATGATCTGATTTCCTTGAGATTTACTGTGAGAATAGATCAAAAATACACCTCCTTGGTGTTTCCCTAAGGTCTTTCTGTTGTCTATTTAGAAGGCAGCGCACTGTATAAATAAAATGCTGAATCATGTCTGGTCTATGGAGATGTTGAACACAATTTTTTTTAAAATACTGATTTTTCTTCAACTGGTCCAGTGAATTAGTAAGGAAATTTATTTAAATAATAGGATAAGAACACTGATATGTTTAATAACTTAAAAATCATGAAGAAACACAACTCATTGCCTAATAATAGTTATTAAAAAGTTAATGTTACCTTTAGTTTTTATTAGAAAGGTAATGCCTACACCTTCAAGATTAAATATAAAGAACATTTTTACTATCCCAAGAGCCACTAGCATAAAACAACGTTAATGTGTTAGTGTATTTCCTCCCATTTCTCTTCCTCAAGTATGATCGGTTTTGTTTTTCAAAGCATCAATCATTTATTGAAACCATGCTGTTTATCTTTACAGTTTGGGTCCAATGTACAGTATTTAAATCTGAATGTCATGTTCTTTACACACACACACACACACACAGACACATACGCTTCACCCATCATTTTCTCATCCAAAGGAAAAGTACTATTTGCTCTAGTTTTCTTAGCCAGAATATGTACCCATCCCTTTGAAGATAAAGAAGGTGAAAGATTCCAGAATTTAGAGCTGATTAGTCTGATCCAAACAGTTCTCAAAATATGAGGTTGAAATGAAACCTGAAAAAGGGCAATTGCCCCTGTGAATGCTGAAACATACCAGCATCCTGTACGGTTCCAATGCTAATGCTTGGGCCTGAACCTTCTTTAGAAGAAGTTAATGCCTCTTCAGGCAGGTCACAGAATTTCTTTAAGCTGGGAGATGGACAGTCTTTCCATCAGTGATACAGGATCTAAGGATGTTTTACACCAGCACTGGCCTTGGATTCCAATATTATAACTGTTTGGATTCAGTCACAAAAGCCATTTTGCTGAAGCACAAGCCTTGCTTGCATAGAGTATATCCCTGTGTCACCCATAAGACAACAATACCATTTCCTTTGATCTGTAGTTTTAGAGCAGGGAAGAGCCCATTCAATCATGCTGTGCCTTTCTACTTTTCTTGACATTTCATTTCTTAGGTCATGTTGCTTTGACCTGATCCCAGGGCCTCACTCAGGGCTACCTCAGTCCAACTGTCATAGGAGAAAAGAGTTGGGTCTTGATCCTATCTCTCTGAAAAAGTTCCCAGGCACCTTATGTAAATGAGCTCATTAATTCGAAGACAAACTTCCAGTTGCAAAAATCGTTGCTGTCCTTAAGGCGATAAAATTTTTCCTCACCAAATCTAGTTACTATAAAGACAAGGCAACATCGTTTGGCAATTAAGAGCATGGGTTCTGAAGCCTCAATGTCTTGGTTGAAATATCACCCTTGTCATTTATTTTCATTATGACCTTGGTCAAATACTACAAATGTTCTGTTCCTAGACTTCCTTATGTGCATAACAGGAACGATATCACTGCTTCCTTTACAGAGTTGTTATGAGAATTCAATGAGGTTAAAAATGTAGCACACTTAGAAAAGTGTCATATAGTAAACACTGAGTACATGCTGGCTATCAGTATCTTGATTGTTTTTACTTACGATTATGAATATTTTGTTATTTTTAATGGCTACCTATTTTGTATTGAATGGGTGTAAGTTATTCAACAATTCTCTTATAATTAGACATTTAGTTTCTTTTCAGTTTTTACTATTAGAAACTATCATTTATTTTGATATAAATATCTTTGCGCATGATTTTTTCATGTTGAATTTTTTTTTTTTTTTTAGTTGCAGTCCCTCCAAATGGAAATTAATAAATCAAGGAATAAATAGTATAAAGCTCCTGATATATTTTGCCAAAATATCTTACAGGGCCACTCTGATTATTTTCACCAATTTTGGCACCAATTTAATCTCAGAATTCAGAAGGTAAAATATGAAGAAGAAAAATGTACTTAGAAAAGTGTCATATCACACTGAGTAAACACAAAGAAACACAAATATTTTTTATCAACATAGTTTATAATAGCAAAACTGAAGAGAAACTAAGAGTCTCCCAAAATAATTTCTTAAAGATTTTGAACACTACCATTAGACATTACTATGGCTATTATTCCCCATCTTTTGTTCTGAGAGCAATAATCTTATGACAAATTTACATGTAGATGTTCCTTGCTTTTGACTTTTCAGGGACTTGATTTCAACTCAATAAAAACACAAAGTGGTCGCTGACCTGTAATACAAAGTGTCAGTTGATGTATCTGTCAGTTAATATTGCTTAACCATTCACTGTGCCAAAAGCCCTACAATGAAATCAGGAGAAATGAAGGAGTGACTTAGAATAAAATACCTGGAGATAAATCAGAAATACATACACTAAGAGTAGCAGATGAAGAAAACTTGGAAAAACAAACTCCTTCCCTGCTGTCAAATGTTATTATAAAAGAGCAGTACACCATACTGTTATTATAAAAGAGCAGTTAATCTAAGCTCTGGGATTAGACTCATTAGTGTGAATGTGAAGTCCATCACACACAAAAAATTTTACTTTGAGCTAATCTTACAGTTAAATTTAGATAAAATCACATGGTAGGTTGAATGTAAATTCCCATATGGAGATTACTGTGCATAGTATAGGTATGGCTAAATTTAGCTTGTCCCCTAACATTCAGTTCCCTACCCCTCATAGAGATTTGGATGGGTATGTAGCCACGCAGCTTTACCACATTCCCCAGCAAACCTTGCACTTGTGCTTGGCCATGTGATAAAGTTTTGACCACTGGGATGTGAAAAAAAATTAAATGTACAATGTCTAAATAGTGCCTTTAAAAAAAAGTGGCTGTGTGATAGAGTTTTGGCAATTGGGATGTGAAAAAAAAAAATTAAATGTACAATGTCTGGATGTTGCCTTGAAAAGGAGTGGGTGTGTACTCCATAGGCCTCTGCCTCTTCCTACAGGCTGATACTTGGTGAGAAGTGGTCTACCCCAGGCAGAGGGGCCCACTGGAATCTTGGGGGAACTGCTCTTTGAATCTGTGTCATGAAAAGAATCTGAGTGCAAGAGATGAATTGTAGTAGGCACAATGATGTGCCCCTCAAGAAGACTTGTGGCCTTAGCTGCTAGGAGTGACTACAACTAAGTAGCCTTCAGCTGTTAGACTCTTAAGGGATTTCCTCAGTGGTAGAGAGTCGCTGAGTTCAAGGATACACCCTTCCCAAGGAAGCACACATTCAAAGACTAGTTGGCGTGGGTGGGGGGTGAAAGCCCGGACATTTCTGCCCAGAAAGGGACAATTTTAATGGACCATTTTAATTCTGTGGGATCGGTCTAGGCTGTTATCATACCAGCATTTCAGCTCTACCTCTCTCATTGCCCTAACTTGATTCCTTCCACTTCCTTCCACAGATTTTACTCCCACTGGTAGCCCCTAATGAAAACTGCATATGCTACAATTGGTTTCAGAGTCTGCTTGACTGAGAATCCATCCGGTTGTGACATGCATTTTATTTCTCGTATTCCTCAAAACACATTATTTACTTAGATTATAGACACCATAGTCATCTGTTTTTGTTTTTGTTTTTTTTTCTATTTCCTTGGCCACTATTTCGTCTTGTTTGTAAGTTATTTCCCTAATTCATCATGCCCCAAAACTCACTTCCTAGTCCTCTTCCTTTTTTAAAAAATTCTCCCCACATTCTTTTGCTAATATTAGCTAGTTTTGTTGCTTTAAATACCATGCAATCTGTTTTCAATAGAGCGGCCAAAACAGTTATGTTAAAATACCAAGTTATGTCATTTCTTTCCTGAAAACCATTCCACAACTTCTTATCCCAATCAGAGTCTAACCCAGTTCTTTGTTTCGTTTTGTTTTGTTTTGTTTTGTTTTGTTTGTTAGAATAGTCTGCAAGACCTGATACCAGTGGTTCTCAACCCTGGATGTACGTTAGAATCACCTGGAGATCTTTAACCACTACTCCAGCCTGAAACTGAGCACAAACGAATTGAATAAGAATATCTGGAGGTGATATGTGGTCCTCACTAATTGTGTAGCTCTTAATAAGAGCATCTGACATGCATTCTAGAGTTAAGAAGCACTGTCTTAGAACTCTAACTCAATCATGCTGCTATAAAGACACATGCACACGTATGTTTATTGCGGCACTATTCACAATAGCAAAGACTTGGAATCAACCCAAATGTCCATCAGTGACAGACTGGATTAAGAAAATGTGGCACATATACACCATGGAATATTATGCAGCCATAAAAAAGGATGAGTTTGTGTCCTTTGTAGGGACATGGATGCAACTGGAAACCATCATTCTCAGCAAACTATCGCAAGAACAGAAAGCCAAACACCGCATGTTCTCACTCATAGGTGGGAACAGAACAATGAGATCACTTGGACTCGGGAAGGGGAACATCACACACCGGGGCCTATCACGGGGAGGGGGGAGGGGGAAAGGATTGCATTGGGAGTTATACCTGATGTAAATGACGAGTTGATGGGTGCTGACAAATTGATGGGTACAGCACACCAACATGGCACAAGTATACATATGTAACAAACCTGCACGTTATGCACATGTACCCTAGAACTTAAAGTATAATAACAAATAAATAAATAAAATAAAAAATAAAAAATTTAAAAAATTAAAAAAGAACTCTAACTCTTGGTTCTCTCTGATCTCCTCTCCTAGCATTGTGGCCACATCTCACTGAGCTTCAGCCTCACTGGACGCTTTCTCATTTTTCAAACACACCAAGCAATACTCTGAACTCTGAGCTTACTGTTTTCTCTGCTTGGGATGCTTTCCCTCACATATCTGATGGTTCACTCCTCACTAGCCTCAGATCTTTGCCAAATTTCACTGACCCATTAGTCATTTTCCAACTTATCTATTTGAAAGTGTCACCCCCTCCTTCTCAAAACTTTTAATTTCTCCAAGCATGTATCATATGTCATTATAGGTGTTTTACTTATTTGTTATTTCTTAGCTTCCCATACTAGGTTCCTATTGCCAATGTAACAAATTACTACACACTGCATCTTAAAATAACACAAATTTATAATCTTACAGTTCAGGAGGTCAGAAGTTCAAGATGGAAATTACTGGGCTAAAATCCAAGGTGTCAGCAAGGCTTTGTTTCTTCTAGAGGCTGTAGAAGAGAATCCATTTCCTTGCACTCTCTAGCCTCAAGATTGCTGGCATCCCTTGGCTCATGGCCCCATTTCTCCTTCGCAAAGCCAACAATCCCAGTACTCGGGCCTCTGCTTCTGTAGTCACATCTCCTTCTCTGAGCTAACTATTCTGCTTTCCACTTTTTCTTGTGAGAATCCTTGTAATTATATTGGGCAGCCTGATAATCTACAATATTCTTCCCATCTCAAAATTCTTAACTTAATCATATTTGCAAAGTCCCCTTTGCCATATAAGGTAACACAGTCACAGGTTCCAGAGACTGGTATGTAGGCATCTTTTGAGACCATTATTCTGCCTATTATACTTCCTCCTCTCAAATGTATTCTCCCTGAGAGAGGAATTTCTGTCCACTTGGGCCACTGCTCTATCCCACGTACCTAGAGCAGTGCCTTTTGTGTTGTTCAACAATTTGCTTAATGAGTGTATTAATTCAGTGACCTATGACTCCTCCAAAGCTGAGATGAATCCAACAGGTGATGAGCATCTTGGAGATTTTTCCAGCTCATCAAGTTATTTTATTTGGCGACACATAATATGCTAGAAGGAAATTCGTTTTTACATACTGCTTTTAATAGCCAAAGTATGTTATCCTAAAATATTTTATGAACATCTGCTTTATATTTGCTACCAAGCCCATAAGGGACAATCTTAGCAGAATCAAAGCCGGATTCACTCAGCTTAGAGCTCCAACCAGACAGTTAAAATAAATTTAGATGGAAGAAAGTGCTCCGAAGATTCCTAGACTCATCAAACCACAGGCAGATTCGGAAGAAAGATTTAAAGGTCACTTGATATATTCCCCTGTCTTCATATGAGATAAAAATGTCACAAACTTAGGCTTATCACTGTTTTAAAATTTGTACTTACCTTTGAGCTCCTTGAGATAAGGAATTATATCTTATTTACTTTTTAATCTTCAGTACCTAGTACATAGTAAGCATTCGATATGTGTTCTGGAATGATATATTGAATAAATAAACGTAACATAAAATTCTTCATGCCATAAAAGCTGAAAATGGAGCTGAAAATCAAATTGAGAGAAAACAAGCACCCCATCTTTATGAACTAAAAATAATTTTATAAAATAAGGTATATAATCATATCTCTAAATCAATTGTAATGGTACCAAGAAATAATAGCTATGGCTGCAGCTATAGTAAAGCACACCTGTGAATAATGTCAAAGCCAGGTTTGTACATACCAATGACCTTTTGCAACCATTCTCCCAATTACACAAGCCAAAACTTAGGAATCATCTCTGATTTTCCACTTTCTCTCTCATCCTTACATTCCATCCACCACCAAAACCTGTGACTCTGTTTTCAAAATATATCCCTTGTAGAAACCATTGTTAATGTTCAACAAATATCCCCATTCTTTTGCACATTTCCTAATCCCCATGTAGTTAGGTTGGAGCCATGGGATTAATTCAGTCAAAGAAATTTGAATAGCAACAGCTACGATCTTCAAGGCAATTAGGAAATGGTAGGCATCCTTTATCTCCCTCTTGCTCAGCTGTCGTGACCTTAAAGGCCGCATGTTCCAGATGGCATAGCTAGAAGATTGAAGATGCTGGGATTCTTGAGTCACCATTTGGAGGAGGGCCACTTTGGAGAGCTTTCCAAACTGCTTCAGACTGTGAGATAAGAAATGCACTTATATTGGGTCAAGGCACTGAGATTATGGGATTTGTGTCTTGTAGCAGCTAGCATTAATTAGTCTAAAAAATAACAAGATCAGTACCAAGAATGGGCGGGGACTTCTCTAGCAAAAATGAAAACAAAAATATGTGGTGTCTGCTCAGGAGTCAAATGTCACGACAGCCAAGAAAGGGATATTGGAGGCTGTAAATGTATTAATCCTTCATATACAGAAAGAAAACATGTGATTATGCTATTACCTACAGCAACTTTTGATCATATAATTATTGAGCTGGCAACTCCAGGGAAATAATTGTAAAACAGAAAATTAGTAGTGTTAGTTGCCTAGTATAGGCTCTGAAAATGTTACCTCATCACAGAGGCCTTTTCCCTCCTCTCGACTCACAAGTTAACCCTTTATTTTACTCTTGATACTTCACATGACTCATATTATCCTCAATAATAATATATCTTTGTTTATTCACTGAGAACCTGTCTCACTAGGATAAAATATCCATGAGAAAGAGGCTTAAGTTTCACATTTACCACTTTATCATTAGAATCTTTAACAGTACCTGACACATAATAGCAAAAATGTATTAAACAAATAAAAGAATGAATGTATATTCTCTAGTTATTGGTTTCAGATGAAGGTTCCTTAATATGCATCAGTGTCTGTCTTTGCTTCTCCTCTCTCTCCCACTCTCTTTCACTCTTTTGTTCATGTTCACAGTCTCTCATCTCTTCTTTTCTTTGTGTATCTGCTTTATGTTTCTTTCCCTAAAGCTTGGTTTCTCTGCTTCCAAGTTAACATAGCAGCCCCACAGCATCCAAATTAATGTAATCTCACCATTCTTTAATTTGAAATTATTTTAAGAAATAATCAAAATAATTTGAATAATTTATGACCAACTATTGACAGTCATTTGAGAGGGTTATACACACAGCTGTCTATGTCCATAGCAGAAATCTCAAAAAAGTGGCTACTACAAAGCTCTTGACAACAGAATGATAAAGATGATTAATAAATTTTCAAATAACATTCCCCTATTTAGAAACGTAAATATTTTATTAAGTGGTTCCTCAGGAAACCATGCACAGAAAAGTAATTTTAAAAGCCCTAAAATTACATGTAAAAGATGAAGTAGATAGCTGAGTGATATTATTGACCATTTTGAAGAGTAAGAAAATAATGAATATTTAAATCAAGTACATAAGGAAATATTCCAAAACCTTTAGGATTACTTATTCACAATCACATGTTTGAAGCAACATTTTCTTTATTAGAATGATGATATGACAAGAAAAAAAGGAATGAGAGTTATAAAAATAGAAGTATGTATCATTTTTTTCTTCTGTATTCGATTGTTTTACTTCCTTTGTCGAGGAAAGACAACTTAAACAGCTCAAGCAACCAATTCATAAGCAGATGGGAAAGAAAGTTTGTGAAAGTTTAGCGTTTTCCTGGAAAGCTACAGATTTAACTACATATTCTGACAAGAGAAACCCCATTTATGACTGTGATTTGTCCATAAAAATATCAAACAAGTTAAAATAAATGCATAGCTTACACTTTATGTAGTATGCAGTAATTATATGGTCTAGTTTAAACAAGTCCAATTGCATTCTGATTTGGGAGAATAATTTTAATATAACATTTTATCATTATTTGACAATTATTTAATGTACAACTTATGTACATAGCTGTATAATATACACATATGTATGCACACATAAGCACACAGTATGTTTTGAATGAAAACATTAAAAATTAGCTTTAGAACTGCATCATAAATGAGTATCTTATCTCTTACTTCTCAAATTTTTTAGATACCCATTGTCCTCTGATGCCAGGAAACTCAAATTTAACAAAAACATGAGGTCTTTTTGTTTCACTCCACGAAAGGTCTCTTCTGTTTTCCTTCCCATACCAATTAGAGAGAATATTCCAGAAAGTCAAACAGATGATTATTTGATTATTCTACACTCTGAAGAAGTTTTAACATTCCCTTCTTTCATTTCATTCATTTAGGAAGAGAGAGAGAGAGAGAGAGAGTGTGTGTGTGTGTGCGCGCGCGTGCACCATATACTGAGTGTTGAAGAAACAATAGTGAATAAATCAATTTCCTGCCCTCAAATACTTAGGGTTTGATAAATAATAAATAAAACTTATTAAGCCCTTACTATATGCCAATAGGTGATGTGCAATGTATAGTATCTTATTTTATTCTTTAAATCCTTTGAGCTAGGGTTAATACCATTTTAAAGATGTGATAAATTCTTTAACAAGCCCAAGCCCAAAGAGTGTCATTTTTTAAGTCTCTGGATATCTAATCTTCAAAAGCAAATATTAGTTATTGCAATGGTATTTGAGGCATAATTTGATAAGATTTGATTAATAGTCTAAGACCCCACAATCCCTTTTCATCAAATATTTCTGATATGATTGCTGAGGAAGCTAAATACATACATTACTATTAAACAGAAACCCAAAATGTTGCTTTAATTCCTAGTGGGATAGCAGGAATACCCAAATGCAAGACTTTCTTGTAACCTGGATCAAATATATCACTTTAGACTCAAGCCCTAACAGAGTTTCTCTATTTTACTGGATGCAATCCAATCAGGATGATTTCCTAGGTTTAGGGAATGTTCTAAGAGGAAGCAGAGAGATATCAGATGGGGAACTGACCCTCCCATGTAGGAGTTCAACTTAGTCCCCTTACAAGTCCTAGAGACAAGGAAAAGAAAGTAAAAAGAAAAGATGAATAGTGGACCTGACTACTAGTAGCAATAACCCAACCACTGATCCAAGGTCTGAAGAATCGGATTGGATTATCTCCCTTTTGAGGAACAAACAAACAAACAACAACAACAACAACAAAAAGAGTGTTGGAGAAAGAATGACCGTTTTCCCTCACATTAAACTAGTATATGTTAAAGACCGAATATGACTCACTTTTTTCCACTGTAAGAACAATTATTTTAACTGCTCTCTCTTAAAAAATAAGTTTTCTTAGCTTTGCATCTTCAAAAGAGAGCATTATTTACAAAAATGGACCCCTAACTAATAGAATACTGAAAGGATTTATGTTTAATCACAAAAGCTTCCTCTGCTTCTATTTCTAGGAAACCATTTCTTCCTGCTACAGCTTACTCACTCAGCCCATTACCAAAGTAGATTTTTCTCAGATTTTATTAACCGTACATTTTAAGAAACAATCCAAAACTTTCCAGGGGTGGTACTTGATGGCAACAGAGAGATCAGCAATAATTATCATGATTAATATAAAGCAAAAGAGTGAGAATTGTAGAGAAAAACTTATTTAACTTAAAACAAGTATATTTCTTTTTTTTTTCTTTTTTTAACTTTAAACCTGTAATGTTAATTAAAGCACTAAGTCTTCTTGCTTATCAGAAATGCTTATTTGGGGTAGTACGGAAAATACAACTCATGGAAACCCAGTATCATTGTTAAGTAAGTTGTTCCAGTTTTAAAAATATATTCACATTTCCTCCCGCACCAGATTTCAAGATAGAGATGCTGTTCAATGTCTGTCTTTGAAATTTGTTTTCTCTATTTCTATATTTTTTCCTTTTTCTTTACTGTGTGATTTCTGAACTGTCAATCTTTAATACTCAGATCATATGATGAGGGCTTTAGAATTCCATCTCACAGAATTCTGTACCTGTAGAGTTGTACACTTTCTAATTTTAGAACTTGCCACAATGTTTTCTGTGACACAGCACTGTGAAGTTTTGAAAGAAGAGACTATATTCTATTCAACTATGAAATCTTCTGCACCCAAAGTCCATCACAATTTGGGCCTACGAAATGAACAAACTATGTTTAGAAGGGACAGTCCAGAAATCCACAACTCTAAACTCCCAATTATGCCTCTCTCCACAATCCCTCATCTCTTAATAATACCCATATGAATATAACAAGCAAGTTCCAACTTGGTGTTTTAATCTTTATATAGTTTTGAGAAGTCTATGTCTTTCAAGATTTCTGTAGCCTAAAAAGATTAATTCATGGTGACTCATTCTGATCCATATTAAACAGGATAACAAATTGTAAAAACTCTTCAAATTTTTGGAGTCCAGCACCTACATTATTTACTGGAACAGAGCTAATAATACAATTTTGTTACAGACATCATCCCTGGATTTATTGTATTTTATTGCTTTGTTTAGATTTTTATTATATAATTAAAACATGTATTTTTGTAAATGACCTTAAGTCATTTCTAGTAAAATTTGAGGAATGAATAGACAAATGAATGATATACCAACTGACGATTTCTATTCCTTCCGTAAGTTTTTATAAGTCACTGACAAATGCGAGTTCTCTAGTTCTAATATAGCAGTATATTAAGTTTAATACTGAAAGCAAAATCAGTTATTATTTAAAATTTGATGTTGGGCATTCTCCCAACACACACTTTCTACACCGGAAAGTTAGAGTTTCACTGGCCTTAATTCCCATCTCTAAACTCATTTCATATCCAAACAAGCTATTTTATTCAATAAATATTTATAAAGCTCCCTCCTGACATGCACTCAAAGTTGTTCTGTCAAAGAGAAAAGGTTAGTGAAGCTCAATTAGACCAAATGGAATGCTTGAGAGAACAGCACTGTCTTTGGCATTTTTCGAACATTACTACTGAGTGAGTTGATTCTGTGCCCTTAGACAAGGAATTTTGTAGCTCTGGGCGGGAATTGAAAGGTTTGTCAGTAGCACCTGCCCACACCAATCTACATATGGGAATGGGATAAGCCATCACATAAGGGTTACACGTGATTGTGTAAAGAAAAAACTTGTTTTCAGGTAAGCATTCCCCAGCTATTTCATGTATTTAAAGAGAGCCTGCACTGCTTTGAGACTGATAAATATGTGCCCTATTACACCTCAGAGAAAGGTACTATTTAGAGCAGAAATATCTGCAGAAAAGACAACTAAGCAGAATATTTAAGGAATCTTCTGGAAAATAAGGGAGATGCTAATACGCAAGTCACTGAAACTCTAATTTCTCATCTTCTAATGGTGCCTCTTAGGTAACAGCTAAAATGTGCAGTAATTTCCAGCTTGGTCATCAGAGAATTCTCATTTAAACACTAGATATAAGCAGCCGAACCTGAAACTCAAATTGAGCAAATATTCAGTTTGGTAAGACAAATGCCTGTTATAGCTGTAGATCTGGAAAGAACCATGTAGCTGTAAAACATAATGCCTACAGCTGCATAGGATAAAGCAAAACCAAATGCAGATCTTTTCTGTTGCATGACTGATTTGTGTAACTGGATAAAGAAAAATTCTTCCAATATGAAGGAGTTATGTAGAAATATGAAAACATTTTTGACAGTAATCAAGTAAAAAGAGGGGAATGGGTTAAATAATCAGCAGTTTTATTTCTTATCCCAACTATTTGTTACCAACAGAGGTTACCACATTAAAGCATTTCTAAATTATTAGTCAATGTTAGACATTTTCCCATTAAATCAAAAATTCATTGGTTCTGATATTTAATGTTGCCACTAATTTGTTATGTAAGTCCAAGTTTCTTTGTAAATTACTATTTCATCAATCAAAATGGGAGTAATATCTTTCCTCCCTATCTTTAAAACTTACTGCAAGAATAAAATGAGATAGTAGGTAGATGTAAAGTTATGCACTTAAAGTCAAAAATTCAAATGTTCAAAATAAGTCAACTGTCCATGAAGATCTTGCAATACATCAAATCAATAAAATAAAACAAAAACAATAAGAAAACAAAATTAGTCAATTGTCTAAATAGAGGATATGAGAGAATATACTTAAAACTCTACTCAAAAGATAAGATTATAATCTCTCATGGACATTTTAATAAACAGGTGCTAAAAAGCTAATAAAATCTGAGACTACAAAAATAAAACTCTTGTCTAGCTCAAGGGATACAACAGGGCACAATATTCTGTACAGGTCACATCAAGTAGACATTGCCCAGAACTTTGAGAGCCTTTAAGAAGGGATAGCTGAAGTAGTTGGAAACTGTGTCACAGGAACAAACTTTGAAACCATCAAGGATGATTACCCAGGACAAGTAAAGTTTTAGAAGTATTGTCATTAGAATAGTACATTAGCAAAAGAAATTCGAATTAAAATATGTCCAGTAATTACAGCTCTCCATAAGTAAAAAGATGATGCGACAAAGTAATGAACTTTCTGTCATTAGAAAGATTCAGGCATAGGCTAGATAATCAATCAACTGACAGAGTGTTCTAAGGAAGATATCCTAGGTACACTCCAAAGTCTCTTACAATCAGACAATTTTCAAATTGAGGCTATAACAGTAATTTTTAAATTAATTGTACTGGACAAAGGAAAGACTTTGTCATCCTGTAGAAATAGATTTCTCCAATATAAAAATCTTTGAGTAATATGCTAACATGTCATTATTCTGAGGACGATGCTTCCGGACGGTAAAAGGAGACAAAAGGAACAATTACTTCATGTTCACCACACCATTTTCACAGTGAGTGCTTGTGGCTTGGATGCTACTGCCAAGTGCATGATTAAAAACAAACACTTTTCAATATGAACATGCAATTTGTCTATCATTCCTATTAATGAAGGCAAGAATTGCTTGTTTTGAAAATAAACTTTTTAAAACTTATTTTCACAGAAATTACTTGAAATGAGAAAAATTGATTTTATTAGAAGGTAATCCTAGAAATGCAATATTGAGGTACATTGTAAAAATGAAAACTGTTCCATGAAATAAGCTATGGCCCAACTGAAAATGACACGATTTTTTTTTTTTAATGTAAAGCTCACTATCCCATTTCAGACTGTTTGCATAGATTTAAATAAAGAACTTTCCATGAGCTGTACAATTTGAAAACTTCCTGGTTTATATAGGATGCACATATTTATCTGAGGTTACATATAATCAAATAAATACCAAAACTTTCCTAGATTTTGTATACATATACCTGGGAAAATTAGAAATTTACTCTAAAGTCATAATTGACTACACAATCAAATTAATTACATAATTTGGCTCCCTTTCGTTTCTGCTATTCAAGTGCATTGAGCAAGCTCAAACAGGATTAGCTGGCTCCTTCTAAATCCAGAAACTTAGAATAAGATTTTGAGACCATAATTGTCCATACATACTATCTCCTGAAGGGAGTCATAGAATCAATTGTCATCAGGGACCAGTCAGGTAATGAAAAGAAAAAAGACATCAGAGAGTGATAGAGCTTGTAGAAAATGACAGACAATCCCCTGACAAAATGCATCAGCCTCAATTTCTAAAACTTATATGATGATCAAATAAAACATTTCTGTGACCTAGATCTAACTCAGAGTCAAGAAGATAAAACTCCTGACCTAATGGTCAGCCATTTTATACCAAGTGGATGTTGGGTTAAATACATGACTTTTTCAAGGTCATATAGTAAATTATGGCAAAGCCAGATCTAGATTCCACATGTTCTGTGTTTTGGTTGCATGACACTTTTAAGTTATGTGTTTGACTCTATTACTAAAATCCAGAGCCTATGGTTCTGACCATTAAAATATTTTCATGCATATAAAGATTGTGTTTCTTTGTGCATTGATGTCTTGTATAATACTAATTACCTATTCTTTTTGCTTTTTCTATTAACAAAAGACTACCGTGTGAAGTAAAACATAGTGAAAAAATCTTGTAAACATATTTAGCAGGTACCCCTCTAAGTCTTGGTGAAAATGCGATACTACTTTGTAAATTAAAAAGATCTAAAACTGGAATACACTCTGAGATACTGACTTAGTTAATAACGAAAATTGAGCCTGCCATACTCTATGCATATCCAGTTCTGCTACATTTACATAGATTTTTCCTTGGGGAGAACAATAAACAATCTTACAACCCCATATACGATTGGCCTGGCATAGATCTTCACAGTCTGCTATTAATAAAAAAAACTGTTAGAACAAACCAAATAATAATAAATATTTTCTTGCTAGTAAGTCATTTATAGATAGACTATCATCCCACTTTTTTTTTGCAGCCTAAACATATGTTATTGCATCTTCAGAAAGATTCATTTTTGCTTAGATGAGATATGGCAAGCAATTGGAGCCTTTAATCCAGTGATCTGCAAGGATGACATCATACCAGGAATAATCATCATGTTTATGATGGTTATGTCCATCAGGACATTAAGCATTTTTTCTCCTATATAGGCCAGAGGAGAGAAGCAAAAATTCATTATTGAAGTGGCTTCAATCTCTGGGTCCAAATTACAATTATTATTTGCCTCTAAGTCTTCTGATTACATAGGGATTCTTCAATACCAATTTATCTCTTCTAGAAATTTGTTTTTCATTCTTAAAATAGAAGCATAGCTCTACCTTGAACACAATGATGAAAGATGAGCACATGCAGCCCAATCTATTTTTATGAATGAATTGGTTTGATTTCCTTTTTGGCAACTGCAAACTCAAAGCATCAGAATAAATGTGTTCATTCAACAAAAATGCGTCTTGTTTGATTGAATAATGCTGTGATCCAAGGAAAAGAGTCTTAGAAAAATGGAAACGATTTGCAAGGAAGTCAGTGAGATATTCATATCTTAATGGAGATGAAACCACTCTCTCACTGGGATTTTTTAAAGACATAGTTAGATAGTCTTGTTGAGCATGAGAATGGTAGGCAGGTATTTCCCACTGGCCCTTAGCTACTAAACAATTATACTTCTCCAGTCATTCCCCAGTCCCATGACTAACTTACTATTTATCTAGTCTCTAGTATTAGCACTTCATGTGTCCATTTGGATTTTGTTGGCTGTAATCAACACAAACCAATGTTAAATAAGCACAAAAGATAAGGAATTCTATGGAAGGTTGTCATACAACACAGATTCAAAGATAATACTCGTGAGCCAGGTTCAAGAAAGAACAAGAATTAGGGAAACTCTACTCAACATTTAAATTCCCACAGGAACATGTGTGGCTTAATTTGGGACACTATGCTAAGAGAAGCCAGAATACTTTGGTAGTTTCAACAAAACTGCACAGAGGAAAGGTAATTTCCCAAAAGGAAAAAGAGGTGCTGTTATCAGATGGGAGAGGGAAGAAATCAAGTATGCACTACACTGTCCTTTATATATTTTTGTCATTGATCAATGCAAGATTGAGAACACAGATTCCAACAGAGGCTAAGAACATCAATACAGGTTCTTGTCCAGGCCTCTTGATTTGTCTCCATCTTACCCTAGCCTTGGTTTCTGACCAAAAGTGTGTTTTCAACACTTCTGATTTGAGACCAGGCCTGTACCTGGGAACTCTTGCTGTTTTATAATTTTATATCACAGGACAGACATGAAATTACCAAAGACCAGCCTAAAAATTGGTGTGGTTTTGTTTGTTTGTTTTTATTTTAGTTTTTTTTTAAAAACCTAATAACTTACTGCTAATAACTTCTGAGCATCACTACCTATTGGTCTGAGTTCATTATAATAGAAATAGTATCAAACAAGAAAAATTCATTTTATAAAACTCAGGGGCAATTAATTTCTGATTTTTAGATACATAATCTTTTAAATGATGTGAAAATAAGGATTCAAGGATTATTTCTGTATTTACCATGAAAACTAAAAAGAGTTTTACATCCCGAATATGCCACAGTGGGCATTTTGACCAATGACTATTTTATAATGTGCTTAGGAGGCCTAAAAGAAATCCTTATCATTATCACCAACAGCAGAAGCACCAATTGCAAGCATTTTCTCAGGTTTCAGGATATTCCAGACCTGGAGCTGAATGCTTTGCAGACATCAGTCTCTAATGCATATAGTCACTTGTGAGAAGAATGGTCCTATTTCCATGTAATAGATAAACACCTGAAAGCCTACAGTGGTTAAACAATATACCTGAAATTATTTAGCTAGCAAATGCTTAAAACTGAAGGTTAAAGAAAGGCTCACTGGACTCAAGGTTTTCTCCACTGTGCCATAATTCTACAAAAACCACCAGACATTTTGTATATTATTTAAGAAAAATAAATCTAGTTTATTCTTAGGTATCTCAAATTTAATTCAGGTGACTTAGGTACAGATGATATCAATAACTTTTTAAATAAAAGGGCGTAAAATTCATTATGGGGGAGGTCAAGAGCACCTACAATATTCAAATTCATGCTTAAAAATAAATTGTAATAACTAACAAATTCAGCTGATAGCCTTTTTTAAAAAAATTCTTATTAGTCAGGTCTTACTAGGAAGTAACAACATAATGAGAAATACTTTTGTATTTATTTTTGTATTTACAAAATTAACCACCTGATAAAAATCATTGCTAATATTTAATGAGTACTCACAATGTGCTCAATATTGAACTTAAAAATATACTTACTTCTCCCCCCATCCTATTTTTCCTTTCTCCTACACTGAAGTTGTTTTTTGTCCTTATATACATGGCTTCCCATCATTGACCTTATTGACATTTTGGATTCTTTGTTGTATGAGGCAGTCCTATGCATCATAGGATGTTTAACACTGTCTCTGGCATCAACCCACTAAATGCCAGTAGCAGCACTGTCCACACTGTGACAACCAAATGTATATTCAGACTGGGCACAGTGGCTCATGCCTGTAATTCCAGCACTTTGGGAGGCCAAGGTGGGTGGATCATTTGAGGTCAGGAGTTTGAGACCAGCCTGGCCAACATGGTAAAACCATGCCTCTACTAAAAACACAAAAATTAGCTGGGCATGGTGGCAGGTGCCTGTAGTCCCAGCTACTCAGGAGGCTGAGGCAAGAGAATTGCTCGAACCTGAGAGGCAAAGGTCACAGTGAGATTGCACCACTGCATTCCAGCCTGGGTGACAGAGCAAGACTCTGTCTTAAAAATAAATAAATAAAATAAAATAAAAATAAAGTATCTCCAGACTCACCCAAAAGTGTTGAGGGAAGACAAGAGGTAAAAATCAGTCCCTGCTGAGAATCACTGTTCTAGTGACTCCCTTCTGCACCTGTTGCTTGTACCCATCCCTGCCACCTTTGCAAGAATCTCACCCTGTCTATAATAACTTTTCTCTCTAGAATCTTTAAATGCTCTCAAATTGTTTCTTTACATTGGCTTTAAATACACAAGAAACTCCCTTTTAAGAATGGTGATTAATTAATGTAAATATTCTCCTGATCATAACATTGGTATTAACCCCTGTCTTGTCACTCTTCCCCACTTCCTAGCTAAATTTGCTGGAAATCCATCTATTCTTGTGTTCATTTGTTCACTTTCATTTTCCTTCTTATCCCCATCTTAAATTGGCTTATCCTTCTCTTTCTCTCCTTCTTTGGGTCATGTGTACAAGATCTTGATTTTCCTTTCTCTCTGAAAGTTTCTTGCCTCCTCCTTCTTCCCTCTCCTTTTCTCCTCCCTTCTCTTACTTTCTCTTTTCTTCCCTCTCCCTTCCCCTCCTCCTTTCTCTTCCCTTCGCTCTCTCACTCACTTTCTCTCTCTACCCTCTTTTCTGACTCTCTTCTCTCTCCTCTCTCTTCTCTTCTTTCTCTCTCTACCCTCTTTTCTGACTCTCTTCTCTCTCTCTTCTCTTCTCTTCTCTTCTCTTTTCTCTCTCTCTCTGTCTCTCTCATATTCCACTTCCAGTCTATAACATTGTGGAGTTTCTCAAAGTTGATTCCTAATTATTCTTCGATTACTCAAGTTTCTCTGCCTCAATGATCTCACTCATCCCCTAGCTTTATAGGTGCCTATATGATGATGGCTCACAGAATTTATGCCTGCCTCTTAGGTCTCTCCTTGGAGCGTCAGTTAACCATTGTGTCCACCTGATGAGTTGACATTGCCTTTCAAAGATCCTAAAGCACCTCAAACTCCACATGTCCAAAATAAAATTTAAGGTCATTTCATCTTCCAACCTACTTTTTGTCCCTTTCTGTATTACAGTAATTTGATCTTTGATCCATCTTGTTGTGCAAGTGGGAAACGTGTCAGTCTTAAAACTTACATCTTACCTTCATATCCATACATAATCACAAAATATGTAAAGTTAGTGATTTATATGAATCTTAAATACCAATCAATTCTGTCCATTTTTTTTCATATTCATCAGTTCTAGCCTAGCATACTACCTTCTTCTCATAGCTAGTTAGGACTTATGACAGTAGTCTGGCAGTGGGTCCACCTGAATCCATTCTGGCCCACTCCAGCAGGTAAGTCAGAGGAAGGTCAAGTGATACAGGTTTACAATGGAGATCACTGATCTCATTACATACTATACCGTTAGAAACTTTAAATGATTCCTCAGTGCCTTGTGAAACACACAATATTTAAAGTTTATATAATAAGAAAATCATATAAAAAGCACAATAGCAAACTCATCATCGAACTATAAAACCGGTGAGATCTATAACAATAATACTAACAACAACAAAGCCAAAACATAGAAGCTTTATTCTTAACCAGGTACTATTCTGAGAGTTTTACATACATTAGCTAATTTCATACTCATGGCAGCCCTAAGAAATGAACACTATCTTCGTGCCCATTTTACAGATGAAGAGCTGAGGCTCAGAGAGTTGAAGTGATCTTACAAGGACACACAACCATTAAGAGTCAAAGACAAGATTCAAATCTCAGTAGTCTGGCTCCAGGTCCACAATCTAGATAATCACACTATAATATCTCCCAATAATATAAGACTTTCAATTAGCTCACAATATATACACCAGAATTTTCATGTAATTGAACTTTTCTTACCACTTTTACAGCAGTAAACACCATAAAAATTAGAAGAAAAAAGCATTCAATTGCTTCCATTTAGGAACCATCTAAAATTTTCAATTAAATGTGTGTTGTAATAATGCTTTCTTCTAAAGTGCTTGGACGTGGAGGAAATAGAATCACTAACCAACTATGAAATGGAAAGTATCAAGGAAGAGAGGAGAGTCATGTTGAAGATATAAAATGACCTTAATGCTACAAAACAGAATTAAATGCATTACAACTACTAAAGAAGAAGAAGGCATGAATCTGAAGGGAAACCAGAATTTACGATGACACACTTGTGCTATAAACAACCAATACCAACAACAACAGAAGAAGGGCTGACATTTATTTAGCATTTACTATTAAAAAAAAAAAAACTGAGCAGAGCCCTTTAAGGCAGTAACTTATTTGCTTCTCACAGCAATTGTATTTGTGATAAATATTATCACCTGTAATTTGCAGGCAGCTAACTGAGGCTAGAACCACAGTGCTAGAAACCCTGAGGGCTGGAATTTGAACCCAATTTAGTGTAACTCAAGTGACAATTTAAAAAACATTTTCAGAGAAAAAGAAAACATTACAAACATACTAATATAAACATAGGTCAGATCTTCCCAGGTTCAATCTGATAATGAGACTGCCTTCCAAGGCCACGACAAAGAAATCTAGGAGAAAATCTTTGGAGGCTCAAGAGAAGGTAGGAAAGTTTACTTATACAACAGCCATTTTTTCTTCTTTTTTTACCTGCTCTGCTTTTCTGCGTTTTTCTTCTTCTCTGCTCTGAGAATTTGTTAATTGGGTTTCAAAGTGAGAAGCTGTTCTCTAGCAAAAGTGTTCTGCTCCAGCCTCTGGGTAAGTTAATTTTTTAAACCTTCACCGATCATTCTCCAAGCACTACACAGCAAGGTTACTCAAGAAAGGCAATAAATGAAGGCCTTGGCCACCAAGTCAGTATTGGGGAGTATTATTGACCAAAAAAACAGGAATAAAAGATTAAATTCAAATAAAAGCTGAATTGAGAGAATGTTGTCCTTTGTTCTTCCTGACCACTAGAGAACTTGCTTGAAAATAATTACTTTTAGCATGTATTCAAAATGCCTGCATGAGAGGTCACTCTTCCAGTGTACACAGCGTAGAAGAGATTGGATATTACTTAAAGACTCTGTAGGCGGCAGAGCTCCTAACGTAAGCCTTCATCTAGAATGCCTCTCAGGATTTGCCTAACCGTAAGCTTCTCTCTCAAAGACATCTACCATCTACAATGGCAAGATAACTTTTACTCAGATGAAAAATTAAATTTTTAAAGAACAATAACAATTTATGAAGAAAAAATGATCTGGTTGTGAAAAAAAAATTAAACATGTTGCATATTTAGGGACATTTGTAAAAAGAAATGTCTTATCCTGAAGATGGATTCACTGCAAAGTACATCTAAGGCTCTGTGACTGGACACATATAAGACTTCAATAAACATTTATTCATTATGCCCTAGAGCATGTTATGATTGTTAAAAGCATGATCAAAATTTATTTTGCATTTTACAGCAGAAAATCTCTGACTTAAGTATTCAGGCCACCGTTTACAACCCAATTCTAAATTCATGTCATAAAGAAATTAAGACAGTTACTAGGTAGCTTGCAAAGGCATTGTTTTAAGATGTTCTATAGAAGATAAAACATAGAATAATGTTCCATTGTTACTATTAAAAAACAAGACCTATTTTATTGATAGTAGAGATGTTAGTTATATTGGGCTAAAGTCCTCTTAAAATATACAAAACTCTAATAGCTCAAACACAATAGTTGCTCGCTTCTTTCTTGGTGTAAAGTAGGTGGTGTTGGCAGGTGGCTCTTTTCTCCACAGTGATATAGAGCTCCTACTTCTCTTCTGCCTTATATAGGTCCCTGTCAATGCCTATGCCCTGGCAGATGAAGAGGATAAAGAGCACACCCACTTTTTAGAGGCCATAACCCAGAAGAGGTACATAGATATTCCACTCATATTTCATTAATAAAAATGAGGTGCATGGCCAGGTATAGATGTGAAAAGTGCCAGAACAGTAGTCTTGGTCTGGGAAGCCATCATACTACCACACCTCTGTTGCTACAGAAAAGAACAAAGCGTTTTCACTACCACTTAGTCATCTCCATCACAGATCAATAAAACTAAAAATTCAGCTTCACTGACAACAAAATTTCAGAGGCACAATGTTTATAGTATAGGTTCCAAAAACCAATCATTCAAAATCAATGTAAATAAATAAGGAAAACAGCACACACAATTTTAAAGTGGAAAGAATCAAAATATTGGCAAAGCATCATAAAGAAGAAATACAAATTCAATTTTTGGATGTGTGGTCAACAGTTGTGCTATCTTATGCTATTTCATTCCACCAAGGAGGCAGAATATAGCAAAAAAGTCAGACAGACCTGATTTAAATCAAGGTTGTGTGTATTTCTAGTTGTGTTAGCTTGAGAGAGTCAAATAAACTCTCTGATTCAGTTTCCTCTTCTCTACAATGGAATTATTAGCATCTGTTCATATGGATTCTTAGTAATTAATTACTACGTAAAAAGGACAGCAGAGTTCATGGTACAAAATAAACGTTAAATAAAAAATAATGAGTATCATTATTACTTTTCTCATATCATTTTTAATTTTATAGGTTACTCAACCTACCCAAAACCAAGGCAAATACTGCCATAGTCAAATACCATAAATCTTGTTTCCAAGTCCCTATAACATTTTCTTCATTCTTGAACCATAAAACTTCTTAAACAGATCTGACACGTGTTTTTACGCCCCTTTCTGATTGCTCATTCAGATTAGGTACTTTTCATATGACGTACCATTATCACTTGATTTGTCTACACATTTTCTATATTTGCTTAGCATGTTGATCTATTTTTAAATTGGACAACATTTGAATATATACTGCAGAAGGGCATCTAAATCGTATCTGGAAAAAACAGATTATCTTTTCAGCCTTTCCTTTTCCAGTATTTAATCTGAGCCATTTGATCTCCATTATTAAGTGTGAAAAAATTGAATAGGTATAAAAGAGAGCAAATGGTATGGGCTTTAGAGTCAGATAGATCTGCTTTTGACTCTTGGTTCTCAAAATTATTCCCTGTGTTAATCTGGGTGTGTAACTAACTTTTAAACTTATTTTCTTTATCCTTCAAATGGGAGGCAAGCTAGATTTTAAGATCTTTGAAATCAAACACCTCACCTTGATCACTCAATCATTCATTATTATATTCCCAGTGCCTACCAGAGTGCCCTCCACATAATAGGCAGCAAATCAGGTATCGCTTTTAGTATTATCAGTAATAGGATATTATTAAAGATACCTAGAGAGATCATCTACAGCCCTAGGGAGAAGTAAACAATCATGTGTTACAGAAAACAGATTTCATAAAGAAAGATTATAGAAGAGCTAAACAAATAAAAGCATCACGCCAAAAACCTACCCTCAACTAGTCAGAAATCTTAACAAAGAACATCTTCGATACAGGATTCCATGTTAGCACACAACCAAATGCTCCTAGATACAAACACCCCTAAAGGTCCTAAGGAAAATATCTTCAGAAAAAGGGAAGGAGAAAAGTGAAATTTGAATTTATTTATTAAATTGAATCCCTGACATCTCTACTGGGAAGCCTATAGAAACAGATGAAGATTTGTCTCCAAATGAATAACCAAAGATAACAGGTCCCCTAGAGGTTGATGTTGTAAAGTGGGCGCTATAGATATTTTCAATGGGATTATATGACCACTTATACTAAAAGTAAGGCAATATTAATAAAGTCCTCTGTAGCTACATATGCATTGAGACCATCACAATGTGCTGAAGACCTGACAGCACCATCTGCTTATCTTTTCATTGGTCCTTGAACTAATGTGTTTTATTCACATGCAGCAGTTACTTAATAAGCATTTCATTGTTTAAAACACAAATGGGTCTTTTATACCCCCAATTTTGGGGGAACTGCATGTCCCCATAAAGCAACAAGGTATATTTTAATTTCGCCGCATGACATGACACATTCAGCTTCAATGATTTGTGTTGAGTCACTCAAATTATGAACAGTGGTTCCAAGGCACAAATGCAAACTAGGTCTGGTCGTGTTTTTGCATTTAAAAACACAGGGAAAAATGGCAATTGGAACAAACAGTGTTCAGTCCTTTGCAGAGTTTTGTTTTTAGTCAATGTCACAAACTGAATTACAGATTCAGCATCGCTTCATCTCAAAGCAAGCAATCAATAACTTACCATGGAGACACATTATGATTTTGGTAGACTTAGTAAGTTGTGCAATGTGATTTTCTATTTTTTGGTAACTCCACGCCTCTAGCTCCTTAACGCAGAGAAGGCTTTAATATGCATCAAGGATGGCAGCCCTGCAATCTTGTTCCCTCTTGAGTCTGTGCTTATCAGAATAACAAACTGAACCGCAGAAACCAGAAGTAGGAAAAAAAAAAAAGAAGAAAGAAAGAAAGTGAGTGTAAGAATCATGTCTGAGAGGCGGCAAAATACAAGATTGCTTGGGTTGATTTTCCTCCCTCCAGCTGTAATCCTTTATAATGCTAAAATAAGACGGAAGTATCATCCTTCCAATTAAGCACCTTTATTTGGTGGAAGGCCTTAGAATGCTCATATTCCACCAGCAAGGTCCAGCACGACCCACATCAAAGGTGTCAAATCAGAGTGCTCAAATCTAGAAAGGAAGCTCAGGTTCTAGGAAATTGTAGCAATAGTTCCAGGCCCTTCAAGCAATGCAAAGAACAGTTGCCTAGAAATCATTAAGGGAAACATAAAAAGCAAGTACAAATGGAATTTCATTTACCTACATATATCAGTCATTAAAAAAACTATGCACACCCAAGATATCTCAAAGCCCTCTGGCCTTTGGGGATCCCATTTGCAATATCCAGATAAGGTGGATCCATTCTATACACAGTAGGGAAACATGAGATATTTTCATTGACTCCCAAGGTCTTACATCCTTTTGATCCATTCACAACATAGCTTAATTTCTAACAGTTATTTTCATCCTATATTGTGTCTTACTATGTCTTTTTTTATGATTTGTTTTTTGTTTTGTTTTGTTTTTTGAGACAGTGTCTCACTCTGCCACCCAGGCTGGAATGCAGTGGCCTGATATCAGCTCACTGTAACCTCCAACCCCTGGGTTCAAGTGATTCTCCTGCCTCAGCCTCCTAAGTAGCTGGGACTACAGGCACCCGTCATCATGCCCAGCCAATTTTTTTGTATTTTTAGTAGAGACGGGGTTTCACCATGTTGGTCAGGCTGGTCTTGAACTCCTGACCTTGTGATCCACCCGCCTCAGTCTCCCAAAGTGCCGGGATTACAGACGTGAGCCACCGTGCCCAGCCGATTTGTTTTCTTATTGGAGATAGAGCAGGCAGCATAGCACATGGGAAAAATAAAGTTGAGAGAAGATCTGGGTTCAAATGCCTGCTCTGTGACTTATTAAAACAACTCACAGAGTTAACAGTGGACTAAAATAGATAAAGCGGTAAGGTCCTGGCAGGAAGTTCCTTGTAATTAAGCAATATTACCACTGTATGAGAGTTTCTGCATTATGAGATCTAACCCTATCAAGCAAAAAGAATTAAGCATTATTGTATTTTTTATTTGCTTAATTAATAATTTTACTTGAGAGGTTGTGCCCTGAGTTATCTGAAAGCCTCTAAAGAAAGATCAGAGTGTATATTTTAAAGCATATTTTTTCAACCCTAGCAAGTAAGTTGCTCCATTTTAGAAATATGGACACTAACAACCAGAGATGTTAAGTATTTAGCTCAAAACTACAGATGGAAGCCAGAGCCTGTTTCAAAAACATGATCTTCTGATTGGTAGTTGTTTCTTTTCCAGGCAGATGGCCCGAGCTTTCTGCACCAGGTCCTAGATCTCTACCTTCCTCCAAGAATTTACATTTCACTGAGGCCAGCAAGTCTTTCAGATTCTTGCTTATCTCTGAAGCATTGATTCACAATCAAATTAAAGCCAGCAATGAGATAAATACAAAAGCTCCTTCAGAGCAATGTCTTCTCATAATGCTGGGACACAACTCAGTGACATCTTGACTTTCAGCCATGTGACCCTTCTATGGAGTCATAGAAAATTAAATTCATTTGAAGATACTACAGGGAGAGGTTGCTTCAAAGGCAGTAGGGTTTCATAACGAGAATCATTTTTATACCAAATACTTAAAGGCCTCATTATTTTACTGCAATGAGGCTTTTCCGATAGGCTTTGAAATTTGGATGTCGTTGTTTTAATGCTCTCGAAGAAATAAATCTGAATGGTAAAAGGTCATGTAAAATAGTTATCGTGCCTATATGTCACCATTTTAGAACTCAATCTTTGAATCAATAATCCTTTCAAAAGCTACTTTTTAATGTAAATAAATAGCATGTTAGATATGTAATGTATTCCCTTTGGTTTAAATTGATTAATGATACTAGCCATTACCTTTTTTGGAGTCTTAGGTGTATGCTAAATAGTGAGCTAAGCACTTTACGTCAGTTATCTTTCATCTCTGCAACAATTCTTTGAGAGATGATCTCAATAAATATTTGTTAGAAAAAATCAATGTAATAGACCCTGGAAGATACAGGCTTTTGTCTGTCTGAAATGACCCTCTCCTTTCTTTGGCTTCTGTTGGGGCATTACTACCATACCCTGTGTGGTCTCCTGGATGTTTTCAGTTAAGAAAACCTACCTTCTCCAACCAAAGCGAGGGAAGGAAAACACTAGACTGGCCATTGAGAGCACCATCAATCTCCTGGCCACAGTAATAACTCCAGCAAGGCCAATCAGGTAATTGCCTAGGTGGCTGGAATGGAAAATTCTTCTGGGCTTATTCATTATGGGGATATAAGTCTGAGGGTGACAGAGGACTTCTTTTCTAATACTGGAAGAGTTTGAGAGTGAAGCTGAGCAGAGGAAAAAAAGGCTAACAGAAGAAAAGAGTAACACTGACCCAGAAACATCTTTTGAACCTCTGCACTAAACTATGCCTAAAGCCAAAATTCCCCTTGGATTCCAGTCAGTCATTTTCCCTTTCTGGTCAATGTAGTTGGATTTGGATTTCTGTTACTTACAACCAACATTTTATTAATTAATTCCATTTTACAGATGAGAAAAGTTAAACTCTGATGTGTCATATATATTACTCAAAGACACCAAAATACATGACAAGCCAAGATTTAAAGCCAGGTCTCTAGGTACCATAGCAGATGTGCTGGCATAGTAATTGGTTTGGGAATCCAATGTTTGCTGCCCTTGAAGCCATCATGTACTTTGAGCTTTTGTTCCTCTCGTTGGTGATAATTTGTCAGTCGTTCTCTAAATCTTAATCCTCCTTATCATCTGTGGAACATGTTTCTGAGACAATGGTGGAGACTAGCAAGGGAAGAAACTAAACGGTATATCCAGTATCCATCTTTGGGCATTGTATTAAACAATGGTTAAAAAGTGAGAGGGGGAAAAATGAAGAAAAAAAGTCCTGCCCTCAAGGAGTATTGAACTTAAGAACATGCAGCGAGACACATGAATAAGTAATTATAACATAACAAGTATTATATTAGAGTTATTTATTCACAGTGAGCTCTAATTTAAGAGTAAGAGAAAAGTATGAAAAGATATCTAGAGGATGTGAGATTTCCCAGAAGGGATAATACTTAAATTGAGAAGTAAAAGAAGAACAGAAACTTGTCCATTATAGAAAAGTAGAAAAAATAATCCAGACCAATAACACAATATTTTCAAATTCATTCAGTCAGATATAGTTAGAAAGTCAGACATAGTCAGAAAATGGATTTTGATAAGCATCAAATTGATGAATCCAACTTCATTAGCACCACTCTGGCATTTGTTTTTGAATGAAAACATCAGTGATTTAATTCCAGTGCTTTGTGTACTCTTCTAGGATGTTTTAGGGTAAATCTATTTCACTCAGCTCAACAAATATTTATAGAATACTTTTTTTTATGCCAGGCCTAATGCTAGGAAATAAGTAGATGTGTGTGGGGAGGGAAGAGGCAGGGGTGGATGGTGGGAAGAAGTTACTTGGTCATGAAAGATGTATTCACAATACTCATGTTCTTCAAAGGAGTTGGGGGAGAGATACAAACAAATAGTCTCAATAAAATGGAATCAGTACTTGTCTTTTGCTATAAGAACACAAAGAAAGCGCATTTTGTAATATGACGGTTCAGAGAAAGATACATGGAAGTCATGTCACTTGACCTGAAAGAAGGAAGAGTTAGAATGAGACTGATGAAAACTATAGTAAGGGGGAGAATTCCAGGCAGAAGGAGTAACTTGAGCAAATATTTAAAGGAGTTAACTACCCAGAGTATGCAAAGAATTTAAAATAATATGGTGTTATTTCAGTTCAAAGAAGCTGGAGAGTAGAGACTGGGTCATGGAGGACTGAAAGACCTATAACTTTATTCCACGGTCAATAAGGAACCATCAAAACATTTTAAGCAGCAATGTGACAATGTCAGTCTGATTTTACCTGTAATGTGGAGAACGGGCCTAAGTAGGGTAGAACTAAAGACTTAGATAGTAAGAAGACTTAGTGCAAACTTTAAGCCTACTACATTCATTTTTAACCATGTGTAGACACAGTAGTCCATCCAGTTTGGGGAGCAACTATAATTCAGGATCACTTAGACTCCTTTTCTATCAGCCAAGGCACTGGAACAAAGCTGTAAAAATCCCTTGGCCTCACTGGATTATAAGGACAAGACAGTTGTGGAGCTTGGCCATATAGGTGATATAGATTAAAGATGAAAGCCACATCTAAGGTTAGATGTTAAAGAAGCCTCAAAATTGGCAGAGCTTGCAGTGAGCTGAGATCGCGCCACTGCACTCCAGACTGGGCGACAGAGCGAGACTCCGTCTCAAAAAAAAAAAAAAAAAAAAGAAGCCTCAAAATATTTCAAAGACTCCTCTACTCAAGAAAGGATTTTACTTGGTCCTTCCCTTGGTAAGCCTAACCAAATAAAATATTGTTGCCAGAAAAACAAATTATACAGTTCATTGCTCAGACCAATGGAACAAAATCAGTTGTGTGGATGGCCTTTGTTTGTTTTAAAGTCATATTGAAATTTTTATTGTAATAGCTCAGAGGTCAATCCTAGATCCTAATCATTTCAGAGTTGTGGTTAAGTAGATCTGTAAGTGCATGTATCCAGTTAGTTATTTTAATGTGTGTGTGTGGTGTGTGGTCTGTGTGTGTGTGTGTGTGTGTGTGTGTGTAGAGTTGTGAAGTCTGAGTATACAATGAATGTCAACATTATAGTGAATAAGAAAAGCAATTCCAAGGATAGTATTCTTCACAGTTATAATCTACAAACTAAAGAGTTTTCAGAGTTAGTGTGAACTGAGAGGTGGGGAAGAACTGACTTTTTGAAATACCATATTTGGAATGTTTAGAAACTCTATAAGAAGCCCAGTGTAAATTCTATCTTTGAGCGTAATCCATTCTCATGTGATACGGTCATCCTCTGAGATTCTTCTGTGTCTTAGAGCTTAGGAAATGGTGGTAAACTTCAGCATTTATCATGATAGCATATTCATCTAATTTGATGACTTTTATTTTTAAAATTTAGAGTTTCGATTTAGGTTAGCTTGTCACATTGACAATAACTAAAAGCCAGCTCAGTTTTTCTCAAGGAAAAAAAAATGTTAAATGCCATTATATCTCATAAAATGCACAGAAGAGTAGAACTATCAAGGAGTTAGATGCATATGATACAGACAATGTAGAATTATTAGTGGATCAGATAGGTATTAATTTTACTGTTCCACATCCATTCAACCACTTTGATAAACAGAACATCCATTAAATGCCAGATTTGTGAAAAACAACTTTTTTTCCTTATCCCAAACTTGTTCTGATGATATCAATACTACTGTTATCTCCAAGAAGGTCATGTGGCCCATTCTGAAACTACTCAGCATACTTTATTCTTTGCTACCAGTGATTTGTTCAAAGATGGAATTGTGGTCTGTGTTATAACAATTACAACCATCAAAACTCACTTCTGAGAGTTCTTTCTAAACTGTTAGGAAAGTGGACTCTATCAGGATAGGGTAGAATATGCTGTATGTTGGCAAGGCGTCTCTGCCCATTGCAGGCACTCAAGGTCTAAGGCTGAATAGAGGCTCGATATTGACACAGGCTTCCATGACCACTGAACAAGGGAAGAGAGAATTTGGCAAACTGTAAACACCCCTTTCTCTCTAAATTTATTGGCCAAAAGAAATCATGAGGCCACACTTGAGTTCAAATTATCAGAGAAGGATAATTCTACCGTGAGCCAGAATGTTATGAAACATTTGTGAGTAGCCCAAATGATTATCTTGGTCTGTTCCTATAGTCATAGTATTCTGTTTGCTTTTTCTTATTTGAAAAATATACTCACCACCTTCCCACCCAAGGGTCGACTCCAAAATCCCATCTAAATATGGCTTTAAGCCTAAAGTTTGAAATTTCTGTTCTCATCTTTATCTGGTCTGCTTGATAAAGAGACTCAAACTAACAAAGAAACACACACTCAATATGCAATAGTGAAAAGGAAATAGGATCTCTATAATAAATACTTTCATATGGTGAAATATGGAGCCATATGAAAACACTGACCTCAAATACTTCAGAAATAACACACAACGTGAGGCATTTTACTCTGGGAGGATTGGAAGTATCTTTGGTTACACTCTAATTCTGATCATTCTTCAGTCTTTATCTTCCTTGGCTCTTGGCTGTAACTTTTGGGGAAAACTTCCCTTTCCAGCATCTGACATCATTAGATCTGAAGAGAGCAAGTTGAATATGTATGCCTACCTTGGAGACTAACACTGCTTCCGTCCAACAGAACTTTGGAAACACAAAGTCATTTTCAGTCTCAAACAGCCACAGCCTATTTCTTCTTGTGGCAATTCACTGCTTTCAAAATTTAGTGAGTTTCATAGGTATCTGAGTCTGGTTTTTACTTGTGCCATAGCCACACCCACAAGTCTTTTGGACAAATGCCTCTCTTTCCATTTAATTGTGAGGATGGTGAGTCTCTCTGTCTCCGTGGATCAGCTTAGTCTCTCATCCCATTACTCTCCTTATCCTGGGCTGTTTTTATCCAACTGAAAGAATTTACTGGATACCACTTTAATGGTAAAGGAAAAGTTGACTTCACTTTCTACTGACCCCTTGCTTCAAGTCTGAGTTCTAATTGAATTTGTAATGCAGAGCCCTTCTCAGTGTTATCTTTTACCCATTAGAAATAAGAATCAACAGGCCTCTTCCTACCTTGAAATTTCCTGTATTTCTAGACATTCTCCTGTCCCTTGTATTCATGCTTGCAGTGACCAATAATTTCCTGAGTGTAACTATTGCTCACAGGTTTCTTATTGGAGGCCAACAAAAATAAGCAAACATACTAATAACATTCTATTTTCTAATATTTTCACCCAGAATTCAAAATCATTAGGCACATTATATGTCTGCAAAGTTATTGTAGACAATTTTGCTAAATATTTTACCACTTCATAGATGAATCACGATTTTTCCACCTCGAACATTTTTCTCACCACTTTCCAGCAGGCCCTGAAGTCAATGCCACATATATTAGCTTTTCTGTTTCATAACATCTCATTTCAGTGCCTATTTTTATAGTACTCAGGATAGGCTCCATTATACCACTGTAATAATCAACCCCTAAATATTTGCAAATTAAAGCACAGATGCTGATTTTTCACTCATTCTGCTGCTCATCACGGGTCAGCAAAGAGGGTCTGCACATTGTAGGCTATCGGGGGCCAGGCTGATGAAGGCTTTCACGTGGCAGATGACTTAGGTGCTCACATAGCCTGAGAAAACACCGTGTCAAAAATCATACACTAGTTCTTAAAGCACTTTCTTTTTTTATTTTTATTTTTTTTTTTATTATACTTTAAGTTCTAGGGTACATGTGCACAACGTGCAGGTTTGTTACATATGTATACATGTGCTATGTTGGTGTGCTGTACCCATTAACTCGTCATTTACATTAGGTATATATCTCCTAATGCTATCCCTCCCCCTCCTCCCTCCCCACAATAGGACCCAGTGTGTGATGTTTCCCTTCCTGTGTCTAAGTGATCTCATTGTTCAATTCCCACCTATGAGTGAGAACATGCGGTGTTTGGTTTTCTGTTCTTGCGATAATTTGCTGAGAATGATGGTTTCCAGCTGCATCCATGTCCCTACAAAGGACACAAACTCATCCTTTTTTATGGCTACATAGTATTCCATGGTGTATATGTGCCACATTTTCTTAATCCAGTCTGTCACCGATGGACATTTGGGTTGATTCCAAGTCTTTGCTATTGTGAATAGTGCCGCAATAAACATACGTGTGCATGTGTCTTTAGAGCAGCATGACTTATAATCCTTTGGGTATATACCCAGAAATGGGATGACTGGGTCAAATGGTATTTCTAGTTCTAGATCCTTGAGGAATCACCACACTGTTTTCCACAATGGTTGAACTAGTTTACAATCCCACCAACAGTGTAAAAGTGTTCCTATTTCTCCACATCCTCTCCAGCACCTGTTGTTTCCTGATTTTTTAATGATTGCCATTCTAACTGGTGTGAGATGGTATCTCATTGTGGTTTTGATTTGCATTTGCAATCTACTCATCTGACAAAGGGCTAATATCCAGAACCTACAAATAACTCAATCAAATTTACAAGAAAAAAACAAACAACCCCATCAAAAAGTGGGCAAAGGATATGAACAGACACTTCTCAAAAGCACTCTTTCTTTCTCTCTCTTTTTCTATCTCTCTTCATTTGAATTTAGCTATTGGGCTTCAGAAAGGTCTGTGGATAATCTGACATCATTAGTTTGTCCAAGATGATCCAATTAAATGGAAGGTATATCTGAACTTGAAAAATAACAAAATAGTTCAGATTACACTATTTTATATGAGTCCTTGATTACATTGTGCCTAAAGCCAGATGACTCCTGGGGATTTCATTATGTTAAGTTACTGGCATTTTCAACTGAAATCTTACCAAATAGGACAAGGCAAAGTGCAGCTGAGTTTCAGGCACAGCTAGAACTTGGCATTCAAAGTTCCTGCATGTTCTGTCTTTGTGTCACTTTATGTATCAACCTCATTTTTTCTATTACTAGAAGCTGACCTTCTCCTCAAGGTATTGAGTGGTTTCCATAAATGCCCAATTTTTAAATATTGAAGCTTAGTCCCTAGTGTAAAAGTTTCTGTTGTCTTTTGGATCCATGTACCAAAATCCTAGGGAAATAATCATTCATTAGCTGAAATTAAGAAAGTGCCCTTTGGGAGGCCAAGGCGGGTGGATCATGAGGTCAGGAGTTCAAGATCAGCCTGACCAATATGGCGAAACCCCATCTCTACTAAAAATACAAAAATTAGCCAGGCCGGTGGCAGGTGCCTGTAATCCCACCTACTCAGGAGGGTGAGGCAGTAGAATCGCTTGAACCTGGGCGGCAGAGGTTGCAGTGAACTGAGATCACACCACTGCACTCCAGCCTGGGTGACAGGGTGAGACTCTGTCTCAAAAAAACAAACAAACAACAAAAAAGAAAAAGAACAGAAAGTGCCTAACACAGTACCCGAGAACCCGAACTGTTTCTTTTTTCTTTTTCCTTTTTCTTTCTTTTTTTTTTTTTTTTTCCCTCACTCTGTCGCCCAGGCTGGAGTGCAGTGGCATAATCTCAGCTCACTGCAACCTCCACCTCCCAGGTTCAAGCGATTCTCCTGCCTCAGCCTCCCGAGTAGCTGGAACTACAAGAGTGTGCCACCACACCCAGCTAATTTTTGTATTTTTAGTAGAGGCAAAATTTCATCATGTTGGCCAGGATGGTCTTGATCTCTTGACCTCGTGATCCACCCACCTCAGCTTCCCAAAGTGCTGGGATTACAGGCATGAGCCACCGCGCCCAGCCCCGAACTATTTCTTAGAGAGCTAATCAGTATGACTAGATCTTAAGATGAAACCTCCGACCCCTTAAAACAATAAATAATTAACAGGGGCTAGGGATGAGGTTTGACATGGCTGTTCCTGCGGAAATCACATGGATCAGTAAGCTAGAGGTCACAATTTACAGAAGAGTGCAGTTCCTGGATAAACAATTTGAAGATTGCCCAACAGGTTGCTTTCATATCAAATATTAAAGTAATATCAGGCTGGATACAGTGGCTCACACCTGTTATTCCGGCACTTTGGGAGTTTGAGGCAGGCAGATAACACGAGGCCAGGAGGTAGAGACCAGCCTGGCCAATATGGCAAAACTCTGTCTCTGCTAAAAATACCAAAATTAGCAAGGGTGGTGGTGCCTGGCTCCCTCCTGAGGCAGGAGGATCATTTGAACTCAGGAGAGGGAGGTTGCAGTTAGCCAAGACTGAGCCACAGTACTCAAGCCTGGGCAAGAGCAAGATCCCATCTCCTAAATAAATAAATAAATAAAGTAATATCAAATGAAACAAATAACTTTAAATCTAATCAAATATTCAAGTCAGCCTTATTTCTACAATTTTGTTAAAATTCTAAAATTATAAGAAATTTGTATCTTAGCAACCCTGTCTGAAGAAGCTGTTATTTTATACTTGTTGATGGGCCATTTAATAATAGATAGATTTCTGTTCATGTAAAGGAAGATACACAACTATTTATACTGCATTTAGTGATCAATGAATAAAAATTTCATATAAATTGTATTAATATTAAACGTATTCATTAAATGTCTACAATATACTTGCAACTATTCTAAATATCAAAAATGTATATTATATATCCTAATAAATACAACTTTAGAAGTAAATTTTATTTAAACATTTTATCATTGGATATAATCATAATTAAAGTCTATTAAACAATTTAAACTGTATTTGATGTATTTATTATGGCTATAACAAATTTCCACAACCAAATAAAACAACACAAATGTATTCTCTTACAGTTTTGACTGTAAGTCTGACATAGATTCCCTTGAACTAAAATCAAGGTGTTAGCAATGCTATGTTCCTTTCTGGAGGCTATCAGGGAGAATCTGTTTCTCTGAGATTTTCCAGCTTATGAGAGGATACTCATATTTCTTGGTCCATGGCCATCTTCAGAACCAGCAACACTGAATGTTTCTGATCCTTCTTATAAAAGTCGCATATTCCTCTGAGTGCTGCAGAAAAATGTTCTCCAATCTGAAGGACTCACGATTAGGTTGAGCCCTCCTGGATAATCAAGCGTATTCTTTGATCTAAAGTCCTTTCCTTAATCACATCTGCAGAGTCCCTGTTGCCATGTAACATACCATACTCACAGGATATGGATTTGGAAGTGAACATTTAAAGGGGGAGTGAAAGAATTATTCTGCCTACCATGATGTACCCGATTCATTTGAATGCTTCAAACACCTTAAAAAGTAGACAAAACCATATACATACAAGCATGACAAAATGTTCTATACTTGCACAAATTCATTCTAAAATTAATACCAGTGTTTTAAGAAGTTTGTCTTTATTTTAATCTAGTTGTATGCCATCTTAAAATAATGAGAGGCTTAGTTCGAGATCCTTTTAGGGTATCAGAAAAATTACTATGAAATCTTTTGGTAAATGCGGTAATTCTACTAAGAGAATTCTTTCTTAGACTAGCTAAGGTGACAGAATCTGGGTCACTGATCAATTGATTCGTGATCAGGGCTCAGGACTTAACTGACTTCTTCCAAGGTGATTCAAATTAAAGTCACTGGTACTGAGGCCGCCTTTGCCCTTTTTATAGATAAATTGCACTTGTTACATCAATAAGACTTTTTCTTTAAGGTCCGTGCCTCTAGAATAGATTTCAGTTCTCTCAAGTTGGGATCTCCTGCCAAAGTGATAGATTTTTAAAGCCCTGCTTAGTTTGCATTACATAACTCATTGTTCTGTCAGTTTGACATATTGACCTGTTCTCTTAGAATTCTTTAAAAGTTGATGCATTCCTTTTTAACATAGTATTACAATTAGCAGAGCCATCTAGAGGTTTTAGCTCCTAGAAAATAAGGGATTGAGTCTGGTAGTCAAATGTGGTTTTTTTTTTTTTTTTTTTTTTTTTTTTTTTTTTGAGAAATGTGCCTAATTTGTTATCCAGGGACATGCTGTATAACTTTTGATAATTATGTACAAACTTATTCTTCCTTCTGATACAATAGAGTTCTCAGATTTCAAGGACTATTATTTGTGAACTTACAACTCTCTGTGTTTATTCTTTACTGTTTATCTGGATATAAACCTATACTATAGGCAGATTCCTAATGAATACTATACACTTTTTTTTTTTTTTTTTTTTTTTTTTGAGATGGAATCTCACTCTGCCACCCAGGCTGGAGGGCAGTGGCCTGAGCTCACTGCAACCTCTGCCTCCCGGGTTCAAGTGATTCTCCTGCCTCAGCCTCCCAAGCAGCTGGGATAACAGGCACATGCCACCATGCCCAGCTAATTTTTATATTTTTAGTAGGGATGGGATTTTGCCATGTTGGCCAGTCTTGTCTCAAACTCTTGACCTCAGGTGATCAGCCTGCCTCAGTCTCCCAAAGTGCTGGGAGCCACTGTACCCGGCCTATATTTTTTAAAACATGCATGTACACACATACACATATATACATATGCATATTATCTATGTATCTACCTATATCTATATATCTCTACTTAGGAAAAATAAATTCAAAACAAGGAGTACTATGTAAAATATTTAACAACTAGGAGAGTTCAAATGCCAATTCATCAAAACAGATGCCACTTCATAAAGAATGGATACCAGCCGTAAACATCCACTGGTACATCCACAACAATGAATGCCTGTTGAATATTAACCTTTTTTATGCTCTATATTTTCTCATTTTCAAGGACACATGACCCTTAACAAACTACAATTATTTTAATAAATCATAATAGCTTTGATTGTTGTGGTTACTGTCATTATTTTTACTGTTATTCTCCTCAGATTTCTTAATCAATGCAAACACCTTAAGTTAGCTCCTTTTTCCCCTGCAGCACTCATCTCTCAAGGAATTCTGACTCCTCTTACTAGAGAAGATTGTTGGATGGCCAAATCAAGGGGTAAAATGCATGAGGGTTGGTAGTGGTTAAAATTGTCTCTTTAATTGGACCACTTATGGAAGAGCTGTAAGAGATTTTAAAGTTACTGGTTATTACAAGTATTCCAATGCATTTGTTGGTGTCTGATCCCCATCTTTAAAAAAAATAAGTATTTATACTTTAAAACTTTCTACTACAAAAGCGCCTCAAAACGTATTAAATTCCAAACACTTTCTTCTCGTTCTTAGAGAAGTTCTATTTTCTTTGTTCTTATCTTTCTAACTTTCCAATGGTGCAAAAGTCCTTTGAACTTGAGAAATCTGACGGCTGTAACATATATTTATGCAACCACATTAACGACACTAATGATATTTAGTCGTCAATTTGGTTAGCTGATTGGGAGAGACACCACAAAAATGAGGTAAACTGTGCTGAACGCCTGTCCATACTGATAGACAAGTCATGACATTTACGATCAATGGAATTGTGAAAAGACCTACTTAGGCTAAATAATCATTTTTTCCTGTTTTTAAAAGCCAGTAAGAGAAAATTAGGTGAATAGTGATCAGGAGCTTAAAAGCTTAACAAATGGCATGATTTAGATTTAAAATGCATAATCCTATTTCAAAGTTCATCTATTTAGACTCTATATTTTCTCAAATTTTAAAAAGCACCTGCAGCACCCTGGAAATACATATTTAATATTATACCATTATGGCCAGTCATTGAGAACAACATTTTGAAAATGTATTCTCTAAAGCGATGAGGTCTTCTGAAGACTACTAATTGAAGTGTATTAGTCCGTTTTTATGCTGCTGATAAAGATAAACCCGAGACTGGGAAGGAAAAGAGGTTTAATTGAACTTACAGTTCCACATGGCTGGGGAGGCCTCAGAATCATGATGCAAGGCGAAAGGCACTTCTTACATGGCGACAGCAAGAGAAAATGGAAGGATGCAAAAGCGGAAACCCTGATAAAACCATGAGATCTCATGAGACTTATTCACTACCACAAAAACAGTATGGGGGAAACTGCCCCCATGATTCAAACTGTCTCCACTAGGTTCCTCCCACAACACATGGGAATTATGGGAGTACAATTCAAGATGACATTTGGGTGGGAACACAGAGTCAAACCATATCATTCCACCCCTGGCCCCTCCAAATTCCATGTCCTCACATTTCAAAACCAATCATGCCTTTCCAACAGTACCCCGAAGTCTTAACTAATTTCAGCATTAATCCAAAAGTCCACATTCCAAAGTCTCATCTGACACAAGTCCCTTCTGCCTATAAGCCTGTAAAATCAAAAGCAAGCTAATTACTTCCTAGATACAATGGAGGTACAGGTATTGGGTAAATACAGCCATTCCAAAGAGGAGAAATTGGCCAAAACACAGAGGTTACAGGGCCCAAGCAAGTCCAAAATCCAGAGGAGCAGTAAAATCTTAAAGCTCCAAAATGATCTCCTTTGATTCCAGGTCTCACATCCAGGTCATGCTGATGCAAGGTGTGGGTTCCCATGGTCTTGGGCAGCTCTACTCCTGTGGCTTTGCAGGGTATAGCCCCCCTCCTGGCTACTTTCACAGGCTGGCGTTGAGTGTCTGCAGCTTTTCCAGGTGCAAAGTGCAAGCTGTCTAGGGTCTGGAGGACCATGGCCCTCTTCTCACAGCTCCACTATGGCGGTGCCCCAGTAGGAACTCTGTGTGGGGACTCCAGCCCCACATTTCCCTTCCACACTGCCCTAACAGAGGTTCTCCATGAGGGCCCCAACCCTGCAGCAAACTTTTGTCAGGGTATCCAGGAGTTTCCGTACATCTTTTGAAATCTAGGTGGAGGTTCCCAAACCTGTTTTCCTGACTTCTGTGTACCCACAGGTTCAACACCACGTGGAAGCTGCCAAGGCTCGGGGCTTCCACCCTATGAAGCAACAACCCAAACTGTACCTTGACCCCTTTTAGTCATGGCTGGAATGGCTGGGATGCAGGGCACTATGTCCCTAGACTGCACACAGCATGGGGACCTCGGGCCCGGCTCACCATTTTTTCCTAGATCTCCAGGCCTGTGATGGGAGGGGTGCTGTGAAGACCTCTGACATGCCCTGGAGACATTTTCCCCATTGTCTTGGGGATTAACATTTGGCTCCTCGTTACTTATGCATATTTCTGCAGCAGCTTGAATTTCTCCTCAGAAAAAGGGTTTTTCTTTTCTATCACATTGTCAGGTTGCAAATTCTCCACACTTTCATGCTCTGCTTCCCTTATAAAACTGAATGCCTTTCACAGCACCCAAGTCACCTCTTGAGCGCTTTGCTGCTTAGCAATTTCTTCTACCAGATACCGTAAACCATCTCTCTCAAGTTCAGAGTTTCACAGATCTCTGGGGCCGGGGCAAAATGCTGCCAGTCTCTTTGCTAAAACATAACAAGAGTCACCTTTGCCCCAGTTCCCAATAAATTCCTCATCTCCATCTAAGACCACCTCAGCCTGGACCTTATTATCCATATCACTAACAGCCTTTTGGGCAAAGCCACTCAACAAATCTCTAGGAAGTTTCCAACTTTCCACCTTTTCTTATTTTCTTCTGAGCCCTCCAAACTGTTCCAACCTCTGCCTGTTACCCAGTTCCAAAGTCGATTCCATATTTTTGGGTATGTTTTCAGCAGCACCCCATTCTGCTGGAACCAATTTACTGTATTAGTCCATTTTCATGCTGCTGATAAAGAAATACCCGAAACTGAGAAGAAAAAGAGGTTTAGTTGGACTTACAGTTCCACATGGCTAGGGAGGCCTCAGAATCACAGCAGGAGGCGAAAGGCACTTCTTACATGGCAGTGGCAACAGAAAATGAGAAGTATGCAAAAGTGGAAACCCTTGATAAAACCATCAAATGTTGTGAGAATTATTCACTACCATGAGAACAGTATGGGGGAAATTGCCCCCATGATTAAAATTATCTCCCACCAGGTCCCTCCCACAACACGTGGGAATTATGGGAGTGCAATTCAATATGAGATTTGGGTTGGGAAACAGAGCTGAACCATATCATGAAGAAAAGAGGATTTTATATTATAATACTTCTCCTCTGTTGGCAATATGAGTAAGTGGCTATTAAAAATAGTAGGCACACTTATTGTTCTATATTTAGGAGAGTTTAGTCTCTCCAATTTGACCTTGAATTTTTAAAATAATTTACCCATCCACTCATTCAATAAAAATGTATCTATAATTTATTGTTCTACACTCTAGGAATAAAATGATGAAGAAAGCATATACCTTTTTCCTGAAATTCTCTTTTATCTTTTCCTAGCCATTCTTAGCCTCTTCCTCCCAGATATTTCTTACTAAGATTTTAGAATCCTGCTAGGGAATTATATTCTCTAGAAACCCTTTATTGATCTCCCAAGACTAGAAAATAGCCTCTCCATGTGCTTTCATGATACTCTATTTAACTTTTTGTAATATTTTCATCCTGGATGGTCACTGGCTGTGTTCTTGTCTGAATGCCCAGTACATCCTGTCCCCCTTTAGTGACCTGTATGCAATTACTGTATCATTCACCATGGTGTTCACACACCCTAAATCCTAAAACAGTCAGATCTCCATCAATAGCATTAATTCAATATTGGTTGAATTAATGCCAGTTAATGTGGGTGGTGTTCCTACTTCCCAAACTTTTATTCTTTAATGAGTCAGTACTATAGGCATAGTGGTACTGCAGAAGCTTAATCATAGCACTGTAGTAGGCACAGAATGTAAAGAGAGCACAAAGGGGAGCCAGAGAACTGGCTCTTGGTGAGCCATGGTCATTTCAAGTGGGAAGTGATAGTTATACCATCTACATGTAGAGGGCTAAATATATTTAAGGGGAAACTGGACCAGTGCTTCCTGAGGGCTTGAGTTTCTTGGTACCTTACCAAAACTATAAATAGATTTTTCCTGTCCCAATCTGAAAGACAGGTGAGAGCAGAAAGCCTCTCCATTTCAAGTTAATCAATGTTTTACTGTAAATTGAATGAACAAGTAGACAAATATGCCACACCAAGGGCTAAGTGAATGAAAGACAGGAGCTTATCAACTGTCACAGCTATCAAAGTGCCCCAATTTCACACTCTGGCACTCTTCCTATTATGGAAAGGAAAAGATACCAACTTGGAAAAATGACCAGGAGAAATGTAGGCTGAAATGAACCTGGTTTTCATAACTTGTCTTGAGAACAGATAACTAAAGGCAGAGATTAGAAATTCACATTAAAATAGAGAGAGAATGACATCTACTGGTTGAGAGAATTTGGCCTTGTAGATAGCTAGTAATGGTTTTTCCCCAAAAAGTTTGAATGTTTTCCTTTCTACTTATATATATAACTCCAAATAATGATAATGGGAATTATCTACACATGATGAGGGGGAAATTGACCTATTATCTGTGTAGTTCTAATAATAATGAAAGAAAGTTAATCCTTAATTGTCTGGCATTGCAGTTAGAAGTATTGTGCAAATGTCTTTAAATGACATTGACTTAATTTCTGTACATGTATAAGCAGTTTTTTTATGACAGTCTCTTGTACAAAACTGTCATCAACTTTCTTGCAAATAAAAAACAGAAATTTGTGTGTGACAATTTTAAAAATCATTTATTGTGCAAATCATAGGAGCTTTCTGTACTAAAAATTATTTGCATTTCTAAAATCAATTATCAAGGGAAAAAGTCTGTGTGACCTTGGGATTGGTGATCACAAGTTTTTAGGTATATCACCCAAAGCATAATCCCTAAAAGAATTGACAAATTGGACTTCATTAAAATTAAAAGCTATTCTGTTAAAGACATTGCTGAGACAGTGAAAAGAAAAGGCTCAGACTGGGAGAGACTATTTTAATTTTTTTTTGTATATTCTAACAGTCTACACTGAGATTCATCCGATTCCTGTAAGGAGAGTTGAGGTTCTGTATGGCTCATGGGTTGCCAGAGCTGAACACAAGGCTGCAATCAAAGGAAGTCCAATTTTTTTAAAAAAATAAAAACTTCAGATGAGAAGTGAAAAGCTCAAATATTAACATTTGTTTTCTTATCTAGAAGAACAATGTAACAGGAACAAATTTATTTGAGCAGATATTTTGCTTTAAGTATTTTAGAGCAATTTTTATTTTAAGATAAAGAGAAATCCTTTCTAGGCCATTGATATTAAAATAAACTTAATCATTGAATTTCAACCTTTCCAGCATTTGCTTTTTTCCCATAAATAAAATTAAAGGACACAAATTCAAATCAATAGTACCAAACTTACCTAGATAAACCCAAGTCAAACATTATGCACTAACTAATCTCCTCTTCTCAAATTTACACGTTTCAAGAGTTAGAATTGCAGTCTTATTACTACTGATTTTCTTCAAAAATCAATTTGGGAACAAAGGACTGTTTTTAAAATCAAAGCAGAATAAAAACATATACAGTCATGCATCACTTAACAGTGGGGATATGTTCTGAGAAATGTGTCATTAGGTGATTTAATTGCTGTGTGAACATGATAGAGTTACTTACATAAACCTTGATGCTGTAGCCTACCACACACCTAGGCTGTATGATATAGCTTCTTGTTCCTAGGCTACAAATCTTTATAGAATGTTACTGTACTGAAAACTGTAGGCAATTAAAACACAATGGTATTTGTGTATATAAGCAGACTATGCTCCTAGTATTCGGAAGAAAAGGGCTAAGAATACCAAATATTGGTCAATGGATGCATAATCATACACAATCAAGTTGACATAGTCTGTTATACAAAAAAAGAAATAGCAATATCACTTTAAATTCTTGTTGATAAATGAAGCACTTCAGTTTGTATTTTATTTTACTATTATCTACATCTCACCATAGGAAAACCACTTTTTCCAAATAAAATGTACTTTCATTTATCTGAGCATAAAAGCCATTTTATGTGGAGATTACTTGGAAAGTATTTACAACCCTAAATTTTAAAAATTATGCAAAATCTCACCACTCCAGAAAAATGCTGCCAACATTCTATTTGATTTCAAATGTCAACATTATTTGAAAAATTAAATTGGGATCATAGCACACATACTATTTCATCTAGTGTATAATATATAAACTATTTCTTATCAAAATATGTTTATAAGTTCTCTCCCATGTCAATGAAACATTTTTTTAGTCCCTAATGGCTGTTTAGTCTTTCAGTATTTGATGAACCACAACTGATCTAATCAATTTCTCTAAAATTAAACACGCAGACTGGTTCAAATATTCACTATTACAAGAAATACTAATGTTTCTTGCTTTTATAGGTCTTTTTTGGCCATCAAACTACATTACCATTGGTTCTATTTTTTCCAGAATTTCAGCCGTCTTACCACCCTTTTCACTTCTAATTATGGCTACTTTTGTTTTTCTACTAACATGATATTTGATCCAATGTTTCTAACTGTCAGGGTCAAAAGTGAAACCTTATCTTTTGGGTCCCCTTATTTAACAGATAATTTGACACATTTCGGAAAACCCAAACTCCCCCTACCCACTGCTTCACTTGATAAAGTAACTTTGAATTTGTGATACAAATTTTATATAAATCATTTTTACTGTAAGTTTTCATTTAAAACATTTTAACATTTGTATGTGGTTTGAGACCCACAAGAACAACAAAGCTGCTTATGTAACTTTTTTAAAGACACAATCAATGTATTTCTGAAACCAGAGGCCAGAGGTGAGTGGTCCAGATGGCTGGGGCTGCTCAGCTTCATCGGGTCAGGCAGGAATGTGGCTTCCTCCCATTGTTTTGTCGTTGTTGTTTTAGTTTTATTTGGATTTTGATTGACACATAATTATACATATTTATGGGGTACAGTGTGATGTTTTCATGCATATATACATGGTGTAATGATCCAATCAGGGTAATTAGTGTATCCATCACCTCAAATGGTTGCCATTTTTTTTGTTGTGAGAACATTCAAAAGTCTCCCTTCTAGCTATTTGGACGTACACAATACATTGTTGTTGACTATAGTCACCCTATTGTGCAACAGAATGCAGGAATTTATTCTTCCTAACTGTAACATTGTTGGTGCACCCATCACCCATGCAGTGGACACTGCACACAATGTGTAGTCTTTCTAAACATTCCATGTATGAGTGAGACCATCTGTCATAGGTCCTTTGTGCTTAGCGTATTTCACTCAACATCATGTTCTCTAGGTTCATCCATGTTGTCACAAAGGACAGGATTTTGTCTTTTTTTTTTTTTTTTTTTTTTGGCTGAATAGTATTTCACTATGTAGGCATACCACATTTTCAAAAATCCATGAATCAATCTGTGAACATTAGGTTGATTCATGATCTTGGCTATTGTGAATAGCATTGCGATAAATGTGGGAGTGCAGATATATTTTTGACATACTGGTTTAATTTCCTCTGGATACACACCCAGTAGTGGGATTGTTGAATCACATAGTAGTTTTATTTTTGAGAAACCTCCATATTATTGTCTGTAATGGTTGTGCTAATTTACATTCCCACCCACAGTGTATGAGTTCCCCTTTCTCCACATCCTCAGCAGAATTTGTTACCTTTTGTCTTCTGATACCTTGTTTTAGTGTCCACCCCCTGTCATGTTATGCCACAACTCTCTCATTATGGAGGACTTAAATAGCAGTTTTACTGAGCTGTAATTCACATAAAATTCACTCTTGCAAAGTGTACAGTTCAGTGGGTTTTAGCATATACACAGAGTTATTCAGCTGAGTTCTTAATAATTCAGTCCCAAACCTATTCACTAGACTAGAGCCAGTAAGTTGTTATGTATTGGCAGAGGGGACATGTGGTGGCCCAGACAGGAGTAGTCTAAAGTGTTTCCACAAATGGGAAGCTCCAAGTAGAATATTAGAGCCTGAATGGGGTATGGGGGACAAACCTGAAGAAGGATAGTATGAAGTGCCAGAGTCCACCAGGATGAGAAGGGCATCCACGGTGGGGAGAAGGAGGAACAGTGTACCCAGATGCTCCTGGCACAGCCTGAGCAGGATGAGGCAAACATCCCCCTAAGAGTGTGGTCCAGCATGATGTGAGTCCAGCAGGGTGAGGAGGTGGATATACAGTGTGAGCAGGCATCCAGGAATGGGAAGTCAGAGATGACCAGAGTGAGGAGGGCATCAACACAGAGAAGGGATGGCAATAGAAATAGGAACATCATACACCGGGGCCTATTATGGGGAGGGGGGAGGGGGGAGGGATTGCATTGGGAGTTATACCGGATGTAAATGACGAGTTGATGGGTGCTGACGAGTTGATGGGTGCGGCACGCCAACATGGCACAAGTATACATATGTAACAAACCTGCACGTTATCCACAGGTACCCTAGAAATTAAAGTATAATAATAATAAAAAAAGAAATAGGAGATTGGTAATGTACACGGAATTGGCCAAATAAGTACACATCAAAGCGTAACAGGGACCAGTCTTATATCATAGAACTGTGGTATACATAGGCAAAAATGATGTCTAGTATGATCCCTGAGGTGACAGAGTGAAACTGGAAATATATGTGAATTTATGGTTTTTGATATATAACAATAGATACAGAAATAAATGTGGAGGTAAGTGCATATGCATATAAGGGTGCATATACTTATTGCAATCACTGACATGACCTAGAACCAAAAACACCCCTAACAACAAGCATACCTGAGGCTCAGCTCCTAGTTTTTTTAATACTCATCTCCACCAAAAGGCACTCAGACTTGTTATAAAAATGACTGCTTCCAAAACTGAGGCAGTGAAAGTAAAAGAGGAGGCTGGCACATGTTTTTGTGCTAGATAGAAAGCAAGCCAGTATGAAAAGAATGACTAAGCCATGTCAAAGGGACATAGGGAAAGCTTGAAGGGGCTCTTGTTGTCCAAATCTGAAGCAATTTGACTATGAAAGTAACCAACGTAATGACTTAGAAAGCACTGGCAAAAATAGAAAGCCATGAGTCTCTAATTTGGTGAAGAATGGGATAGATGAAAAGTAAGGCCCCACAAAATATATATTAATTACAAAAGAGAAACTAGTGGCTCGAAGACACCAACTTAATCAGAAATCAAAGTGAACATCATTAGTAGTTCAGCAGATCAAATTTATGCGTCACCTGATAGGGTGCAGGGAGAAGGACACACCACCACTTCTGCAGCTTTCCTGATAAAAATTCAGAATTTAATATAGTCATGAGTAAGCAAAAAACAGATACAAATTGAAGGACATTTGAAAAAATAACTGGTCTCATCTTCAAAAGTGTCAAGGCCATGAAAGTCAAGAAAAATCTGAGGAGAAATTGTTCCAAAACATAGGAGGTAAAGGTTCATGACAAGTAAATGCAGTGAAAGACTCTGAACTGGGTCTTCTGGCTATTAAAAAAAAAAAATACTGGGATAACCGGTGTGACTAGAATAGGATTAGTGTATTTATGATGGTAATATGTCTGTGTTAATTTCCTGATTTTGACAGTTTGCTGTGATGATGTAAAATAATGGGGTATATTCTGCAGGTAGACCAATGTTCTGTTGTTTCAAAAGAATAAAAGATAAATTTCAAAACCACAGGCAAAATAAGAAACATTCTAAAGCAATTCATTACACAAAAAATGCAGTAAGTACACACTAAAATATTAGGTAGTGAAGGGGCATCAGATTAGCCCTCTGAAATGTTACAGGAATAAAAAGCAATTTGTCCTTTCCTGTAAATCTGAGATGATTTCAAAATATTTTAACATTCCAATGAAAAAAGATCTGAATTTCAGATAAATAGTAACATTCAATTCTTTTCATCATCTACAAAAGCCAACATATGACTGCAGGAATTGAAAATAGCTCATAAGGCTCAGGAAGACTGTCTTGTTTGATTTTTCCCACCTAGGAGAAAGAAAGCAGAACCACAAAAGAATTGTGCTTCTCCTTTCTCAGCTTCAAGAGGACATTTGATCATCAAAGCACAACTTTCTTTCTGCCTCTTGCAGAAAATTTTGCCTGCATAACTGCCAAGTAGCTCCTGGATTCAGCACCTAGGACAGTGCTTGGTAGACCATAGTAACAGAAATAGTAGTGGTCACAGAACACTCTTAATTCAACGTTATGCAGAGAGGGAAGGTCAAAGCCAGAATTTAAAGGTGGATTATTTGGCTTTAAGAATCCTATTAAACAAATCTTTGTTGACTAAAACTTGATAAATTTACTCTTCTTAATTGGGTAGTTTATTAAGCATGAAAAGGCTAATTTTCCCACTGGATTGCTTTGTAAAATCATTGAAGATACAATATTGCTCTGCTTTAAAAAGCATCTGCATGTAAGAGGAATGTAAGCCATAATGTGATAGTCAATTTTATTTGTCAATTCGACTAGGTTAAGAGGTGCCCAGATAGCTGATAAAACATTATTTGAGACTGTTTATTTGAGGGTGTTTTCAGAGGAGATCGGCATTAGAATCAGCAGACTAAATAAAGAAAATCCACCATTACCAAGGTAAGCTGAGTTAATCGAATTCGTTGAAGGCCTAAATAAAACAAATAGTTTGGATTAGGGCAAATGTAACCTCTCTTGTGGAACTGAAACAATCACCTTCTTTCTTCCAACATCAGAGCTCCAGGTTCTTGGGTCTTTGAACTCTGGAACTTGCACCAGAAGCCCATCCAGTCCTTTGGTCTTGGGCCTCAGACAAGGAGTTACACAATCAGCTCTCCTGGGCCTCAGACAAGGAGTTACACAATCAGCTCTCCTGGTTCTCAGGCCTTTGGACTCATATTGAATTACACCACCAGTTTTCCAGGGCCTCCAGCTTGCAGACAGCATTATCGTGGGACTTCTTACCTCCATAATCATGTGGAACAATTCCCAATTCCCATAACAAATCCCCTCTTATCTCTCTCTTTTTATATGAACTGCTTTCTTTCTAATTCTATGAAACAACTGACAGGGAGTTGAATATTCCTACTTCATCATGTAGGAATCATACCATGCCCAAATTACTGTTTTTGAGTAGTAAAGAGTTAATGAGATAGTAAAATATTATCTCATTAAGTTACAGAGAGAGAAAGAGATATATATATATCAAAATATATATATATATAAGAAGATAGATCTTTAATAGATCCATTATTTTTGTTACTCCATTAAAGTCACACTTTGTAAATAAATAGAAATTTTGAAGTTGAAATATTTTATTTATTTTATCTTATACATTCACAAATGGAACTAAGCCATTCAAAACTAAATTCTGAAAATGTCATAACATATTAATTAATTTATTCAATAAATATTATTGAACAAGCACTATTCACCAACTCCATTCTAGATGCAGGAGAAATAATTACACAGAGGAAAAAGCAGCTGATTAATGTTATATAAAGGTCTCACTAATAAATTCGGTTTTAACAATAAAGATACCGAATTTCCCAGTCATTCATATATTCATTTATTCATTCACTCAAAATAGATGTATTCCCTACTTCTCCCCAGAATGTGGTTAAAGATATGAGCTCAACAATAGCAAAAGCAATATAACAAAAAACAGGTTTAAATAAATCACTGAATAAAATACTCAAAATGTTACAAAATCTAAACAAACTATTTTTGAAATTAAATAGAAATGCTTGAGAAATTAAATAGAAATAAATTAAATAAATAAAATAAGAATAAGAGGGAAAAGGAAGCACTGTTGACACAAAATAACAATAGCTAATGTGTTTTCTAAGTATCGGAAAATTGTACGTTCTTATCTCATTAACTCTTTACTACTCAAAAATGGTAATGTTGGGATGGTATGATTCATTGAGGAATCAAAACTAAATTGAAGTAATATTCAACTCCCTGTCAATTCTCTTATAGAATTAGAGAGAAAACAGTTAATATAAAAATTAACTGGAAATCTGGAAAGATGAAGTAGTTTGATTTTTCAACTACAGGTGAATTGTTTTCCAAATGTGGTTATAAGGCAGGTCACTGGTGCTGTTTGGGGAAACATAGAGAATGGTGAATGAACTGAATGCATTCCAATGTTCTGATTGTTTCCAAAGGAAAAAAAGACAAATTTCCAAAGAAAATTCCTGGAAGAAAATTAAATCAATTGATTATACAGAAAATTCATGAGCACTTAAAAAATAAACTAGATCAGTAAGGTTCACAAAAATACTAATGGCAATAGCTCTCATGTATCTCATTTCAAGAGTCTCATTTTGAGTATACTACATGCCAGGTACTATTCTAGTGTCTATATAAAAATTAATCCATCTAACCCTGCAAATATTCTATGTAATAGATAAAAAAGCCATTTTATAGGTGGAAAACGGAGACATAGGTTTAATGATTAATGCAAAATCATTTATATAAAAATTGACAGAATCAGAATTTTAATTCAAGCATAATGATTTTAGAGCCTACACTTTGATCTACTTTTGTTAGAAAAAGACACAATTACAATGTTATTGGCAAGTGCAGAGTACCCCAACATTACTCTATTGGGTGCCTGGCATATACTAAGCATATAATGGCTATTTGTCGAGTGAATGAGCCTTCTAGCTATTTCTATTATTTTTGCCTCAACACCTTTATACATGTTGTTTCCTTTGCCTATAATATTTCTTCAACATCTTTTAAAAAGAGAACTCGTTTTCAACATTTGGATCTGAACCTGGGTATTCTCTCCACAAATAGACTTCCCTGACTATCTTTCTAGCATGGACCCCAATCATATATCTAGACAAATATCCATATATATTCAGGCCTATCTCAACTTGAAATCATGAAATCAATCTACTTGACTTATTTTCTTGCAGTTAGTTTGTGCTCTCCCAGTAAGATATAAGGTGTAAAAGAACAAGAGCTCTGTCTACCATGTTCATAATTCTGTGTTCCTACTAGGATTTTAATACATGTTTGATGAATAATTGAATGAATAGATGGAAAGAAGGATGGATAAATAATGTATCTGAATTTAAGATAGGCATTTGGTCATAACTTTTATATTGTGCAGGTGGGCTATATGTATTTTCAGCTGGTTAAATTACCAAGCCCCCCAAATCTTCAATTTACCAAAATAATAACAGATTAGAAAAGTTCTCTAATTGCATGATAGATGGTTTCATCTTTAACACTTTTGAAAAGTTTTTTTCTGTTTAGTAAAAACAAAAAAAAATGTAAAAAGCAGAATCCATAAGCTCTAACATAGATGTCTAAAACATTTTATATTCAATTATTTTCATTTGTTGTAATATTAGTAGACAATCTCTAGAATCATTTCTATACTCAAAAATATTGTTATCTTTCAACATAGTACATACTAAGGCTTCATCTATGCTGTTGTTGTTGTTCTGTGTGTGTGTGTGTACATATGAAAAAAAGTTAAACATCATAAAATAATATACAGAAGAAGAATTTTAAAAATTGTTTTGCAATGACCATGGAAGCTTACGCTGTTACTTTTTAAACATGTAAGTCCAGAAATGTTATTAAAAATAAATTACAGTTAATACCATGAATAAATGTTAGATTCATGGGGAAAATGCTGCTTTATAGACATATATTGAACATTAGAAGATATAAGAAGTCCTGCTTTTAAAAGTATACATCAAGCAGATATTGGAATGAAATTTTCATTCTTCCCTAAACATAAGCATGTCTTCTTAGGTCATGTATAAATGACAATATAAGTATAAGGAAATCTGAAAATGTGGGTCCTTTCCTCTCTACTCCCTACTTTTTCCATCACTTGGTATACTTACTTAGAAGCAGGACAGGGCCCTGGATTCCAAATCTTTTATTCCCCTCTTTCATAATCACTGCATGCCACTGCCCACACACAAACACACTCAACATATTCTTTTCTGATACAACACCATTCCATTGGCTATAATAAACTGAACAATATTAAAAAGGACTTTTAAGAACTATTGACCTCAGGCAATTTGAGTACCTGTTCAGAAAACTATTCTCAGTCAGGGAAGACCTGTTGATGTCTCAAATCACGCATTCTGGGCACTTTCTCTGTGCCTAACTTAAACCTCGCGTCCTCTATCTGAGGCTGTACACATTTCAGGTCCTGGGTTTAGTCAACATGGAAAGACTGCCATCTACTGAATTACAGGCAACTAATTTGGAATATTGACGCATGTTTGATTTAATCTTGCCTGTGGTGACTCGGTTTTGTTTTTTAATTGAGGATATCACGAATTCTGAGCCATTTCAGGGAGAAGGCAAGAGGACGACTAGCATGGAAGTGGTGACTAACAGTAAGTCAATAATAATTTCCACAATAGCCACTTGTTGAGTGACAAAATAAAGTAACAATCAGGTAATTCTCAGTTGAATAAGAATTAGGAAAAACAGAATAACAAATGTATTAGGTTATTTCCTATATACATACTGATTTCCTAATATACATACTGAGATTATATTGCCCTATTTACCTTTTCTGCCTGCAAAAGCTGTTAACAACATTTTCGTTGCTGAAACGGTAAAATCAAAACAGTCTGCTAATGGGAAACAAACAAACAAAACCCCACAAACAAACTATCAAATCAAAGGGGGACAAATCATAAAGATTTCTTATGCCTTTCTGTGCTTGCATCTTCATTCATGTGATCCTTGCCTCTTGTTATCTACAACTTCACCAATCTTTACCCAATAGATAAAAGAAAAGAGCTTTCTCCAAATTCAGATTACAGCAAGCAAACAACAGTCAAATTTCTTACAACAACAGGAATTATTTATTATGGGCCAAAACAGAAAAAAAAAATTTTTTTTTCACTAAACATTATTATCTGAGGTTTAAAGAAAAGTTAGTGTTGAGAAATCAAATATCAACTCATTAGAGAAAATAGTAGATCATCCTCAAATTCACTATTCATGAATATTGATGTTCATTAGCTGAAACAGAAAGCACAGATGCAGAAACTACCTAATTTACAGAAAGGTTACCTGAATGATGCCAAGCACTTTCCAAAGACAAATAAAAGCTTGATTAATGGCTCAACAGCCAATGAAGCTCATTTAAATTCACTCATGGGGGAAAATGTAATTTTCAAACTAAGCTAATAAAATCTCAGTTTCTTGTACTAAATTAACTTTATTAACTTCATTGTTTAAATTCATGAATGACTTAACATCTAAAATGTGTTTACTATTAAAAACTCAATAGTTTATTTCATTATTTTAATAAGTCATTAATCAAATACCAAAAAAAAAAAATCCTCTAAAGTCATGCTTATCAATGTGTTAATGTGTAGGTTCCTGTGGAAATGGCCTGATTCCTGCATGTATACTTAATAACTATTTCACCACTATTGTAAATTTTCAACAAGTGAACAAGTGTATGAATGTCGCACACAAATAAATTAGAGCTCTGAAGTTACTTATGAACAGCCAAAGTACTGTGCTTGCTACTAAATCTAAAGATTTAACTTTCCCAGAAAATGACAGGCATATAGATATGGAGGTTTTCTTTTTGGTAAAAATACTAAAAATAGCAGCACAAGTTAGTGAGACCTACTAATATCTTAGAAGATGCATACTAAAGAATTTGGGAATAAAGATTCTAAGTATATGATTTAATTTCTAAGTATTCAACATGATAGACCAATAAAGTAAATCTGTAAGAATATTTGTTTAACAATCACAATAAGAAATATCAATTATTATTAAATATAGATTATATGTGTGTGTGTATATATATATATATACACACACACATTTTTCTTTCTTTCAATTTTTCTGTATGTTTAAAAACTCAGCTAACACATATTATGGACAAGAAATAGCAGACACCTCAAATAGCAGAGTTTCTCTTTTCCATCTTTGAGTAATGCCCAGTCTCAAAAATGCTATTTTTGAGTGCTATTGATTAATGTCTTGATCTAAACACATATCTTTATTATTATGCTCTAATGTCAGAATCGGTGATACCAAGAGTATAGGTATATATCAATAAAGATTTGCTGTCCATAGATATTTTAGGGTCTTATAATTGTTAGAAAGCTCAAATAGGTTAAAAGACTGCTAGGTTACTATACAAAGTTGAGCATCGAAATGACTAAAAAGGATTGAAAAACAGAAATTTGAATTACCAGCCCAAGAGCTGGGTAACCCTCCCCCTACTAATAAAGCATTACTTTCACTTGGAGTTCATTCTAATTAACAAAACCTTAAGATTAAACTCTGGAAAATAAAGTAAATAAGTGCCTCAGCACATCGATGCATACATACACCAGGCAAGGACAGATGGTCATTTTTTAAAGTAGTCTCAATTTGCACTTCTAAAATATAAAAGGGAAGAGGTCTGCAGACCAGCTCCCCAGGGAAAGGAGTAAAAATTCTTTCTAAAAGTATTTAAAGTAGCTGACCATATTCTTAAGAGCATACAGGAAAATGAAGAAATATTTAATCAAGAAAATCCACTGAAATTCAGTAAGAACAGTGAAAGTCTGGGGAATTTGAAGCACAAGCTGCTCTCTCCTTCCTCCCACCCAGCCTAGCATGATGGAAACTCCATTACAGTCTAGAGTAGCCATGAGCACAGAGCTCCCTCTTTACCGGCAACCAATCAAGAGTTATGGTATTGTTGCTCCATTCCCAGTAACAGCTGCATGTCAGCATTTCTCAACCCATCCCTCACCCCCAGCTCTATGTTATAGAAATTAAATTTCAGGAGTACAGTTGAGAGGGCAAGAGCTCTCCTTACGCCTAACCCTCACTTGTGAGGCAGAGGATACTGAAAATAATGGAGCCCTAATTGCCCTTGCCTGGTTCATCTGTAGGGCAAAGAATCTATGCCAGAGAGCCCTACCAAGAAGACAAAAGACAACTCTATGGGTATCACACAGAGAGAAGCATGCCACTGTCCTCACACCAGTTCAGAAGCTCTGGCTCAGAGGCTTTCCCAGGGGGAAATGGTAGGCCGTAAGACAGATAGTTCCAACGCGCTCTCCAAAGAAATGCCTAACCAAGCTCTTCTGTTGGACAGGAATTAATGGGAAATTGTTAACTTTATTAGAGATACAAACTAAACCATTGACCAGCTAGCTTACCAGAGAGAACCAGGAAAAGGAGTTAAGACTCTTCCAGGGACTAGAAAAAAACTCAAACACTGACCTCAAAAATTACGCCTGAAAAGGATCTTTGTTAAAGTGGATCAAGTATGTGGATAAATTTATAAACCAAGGCATTGTTGAAAATAATAAAGCAATTAACTGGAACTTAGTGAAGCTTGACAGCTGGATGTGGTGGTAGTGAGGAAGGATGGTCAAACAGGGGCCTGCTAAAACCATTATCAATTCAGAATAACCATATACATTCCTAAGGCTGAACCCTCTGAGGAGTAACATCAGAGGATTCACAATGCAAGAGAAATAGACCTTACTAAAATAGTCCAGCCAATTATTAAATAAATAAGCAAATGACAAAGAAACATCCAAATGAAGACCAGAGTCACTATAATATATTAATATATTATAAATGTCACTATAATATATTAATATGAATGTATTATATATAATAGTGTCTACTAATATATTCTATATTAATATATTGTTAATTCCCTGGGGGAGCTGGATGTCAGCATTTCTTATCCCATCCCTCGCCCACAGCTATATCTTATAGAAATTAAATTTCAGGGAGTGCATCAAGAGGGCAAGAGCTCTCCTTACACTTAACCCTCACTTGTGAGGCAGAGGATACTGAGAATAATGGTGCCATGGAAAAATGGAGTCTATAGAATATTATTCTGTATTAATATATTATTTATATATTGTATACTGTATATTAAATAGTATTATAGTATATAATATATTAATTATATGTTATATAATATATTATGAACATATAATATGTTCATAATATAACATATATTAATATTAGTCACCATATTGACTAATCTAAATTAATATATAAACATATTTAGTAATATGTAATAAATTATTATATAGTAACATACATTCTATGAATATATTAATATTAGTCACCACAATATTAATATATTATATAAAATGAACAGTTTTCAACAAAAATTATGAGACTAAACAAACAGTAATGTGTGACTTATATACCAGAAAGAAAGCAGTGGAATGAAACTGTCTTTGAGAGTGACAAGACATTATATTTAACAAAGACTTGAGATCTGCTGTATGGTCAAAGAACTAAATGAAACCATAATAATGGTGACAATGGCTTATCAACTAAGTAGACAATGTCACCAAAGCAATAGAACTTACAAAAGAACCAAATTGAATTATGGAGCTGAAAATAAAATAACTGAAATGAAAAATTTGTTACAGTGACTCAACAATAGGTATGTACTAACAGAAGAAAGAATTTGTGAACCTGAAGATAAATAATAGAGTTTATGCAGTCTGAAAAACAGAGCAAATAGAATGAAGAAAAACAGACCTCAGTGAAATGTGGAACACCTTTAATCACACTAACATACACATAAAAGAAGAGAGAAAAAATACTGATAAAAATAATGCTTGAAGTATAAAATTCTAAATTTATTAAAAAATAACAAGGTATACTTCCAAAAAGCTTAACAAACTCCAAGTACAATTAAAAACAAAGATATACACACAGAGACACACAATAATGAAAACTCTGAAAGTCAAAGACCAGGAAAAATATCTTATTAAAAGTGGCAAAAAATAAATTAGTAAATAAAGAATTCATCACCTATAAGAAAAATCCCAATAAGATTAACAGCAGACATCTCTTCAGAAACAAGGGAGGCCAGAAGACAGTGGAAAAAAAATACTCAACCAATGCTTGGGAGATGGGAGAAGAAAAATCTATGAACCAAGAATTATATGACCAGCAAAACTGTTTTTATAATAATAAAGGATTATATACGGTGACCAAGTGGTTTTTATTCCAGGAATTCAAAGTTGGTTGAACATTCAAAAATAAGTTAATACAACACACCATGTCAACAGAATAAATATAAAATCCACCTGATCAGCTCAAGAGTCAGAAACAGTACTTGACCAAATCCAAAACATTTCTGATAGAAATGCTCAACAAGCTAAGAATAGAAGGGAACTTCTTCAACCTGACAAATAGTATCTATGAAAACCCACAACTACCATTACACTTAATGGAAAAAAATTAAATTATTTTTCTCTAAGACTTTAAACAAGACAAGAATGTATTCTGTTGCCATTTCCACTTAGTATTCTTTTAAGACTTCTAGCCAGGGTAATTGAGTAAGAAAAACAAATTAAAGGTATTTAAATTGGCAACAAGGAAGTAACACTATCTCTCTTCCTAGATGGCATAATCTTATATACAGAAAATCATAAGAACTTGTCTAAAAAACTATTAGAACAAAAAAGTTCAGAAAGGTTGCAAAATAACAAATAAATATATAAAATTCTGTGTGTTTCTATATGCTTGCAATAAAATTCCAAAAATAAAATTAAGAGAATAATTTTATTTTAAAATAGCATCAAAAATAATAAAGTGCTTATAAATAAATTTTACCAAAAGGAGTGCAAATTTTATACTCTGGAAAACACAAAACATTTTTAAGAGAAATTAAGAAGTTCCAAAGAAACAGAAGCCATTCTATGGTGATTGATTGGAAGATCTAATATTGTTTAGTTGGCAATTATTATGGAATAAGTTGTACCCTGCCTCCAAAATTCATATGTTGACATCCTAATTAATCCTCAGTACCTGAGAATGTGACTATATTTGGATACAGGGTCTTTAAAGAGGTAATTAAGTTAAAATGAAGTCATTAGAATGGACCTCATCCAAAATGACTGATGTCCTTATAACAACAGGAAATTTGCACACAGATGCATATACAGGAAAAACGATGTAAAGGCACAGGTAGATGTTGACCATCTATGAGCCAAGGAGAGAAGTTACAGAAGAAACCAACCATGCTGACACCCAGATCTTGGACTTCCGGCCTTCAGAGTTGTGACAAAATAAATTCCTATCATTTAAGCCACTCAATCTCTGGTACTTTGTAATGGCAGCCCTTACAATTTAAGACAGAAAAAACTCCCAAATTGACCTATAGATTCAATGCAATTTCCATCAGAATCCCAGCTGGTTTCTCTGTAAAAATTGACAATCTGCTTTTAAAATTCATATCGAAACTCAAGTAACTCAGGAATAGTGAAAACATTCTCGAAAAAGAATAACAAATTTAGAGGTGTGACACTTTTCAATTGCAAAACTTAAGGTAAGCCTACAGTAATCAAAACAGCACACTATTTGCATAAAGATAGAGATATAGATCAAAGGAATAGAATTGAATTTCCAGAAGTAAACTCTCACATTTTTTATCAATTGATTCTCAACAAAGTTGCCAGGACAATTTAGTAGGGGGAGGGGGGAAGAAGTCTTCTCAACAAATGATACTGGGAGAACTGGATATCCACTTACAAAAGTATAAAGTTGGACCCCTATATCACACTGTGTACCAAATTAACTCAAAGTGGATTAATAACCTATACGTAAGAAGTAACACTACAAAACTCTTGGCAAAAGAACATAGGCACAAATCATAGCCTTGGGTTTGGCAATGTTTTCTTAGATAAGACACTAAAAACACAAGCAACAACAAATATATTGATAAATTTGACCTCTTCAAAATTAAAGACATTTGTGCCTTAAAAGACATTATCAAGAAAATGAAAAAAATAACTCAGAAAGTGGGAGAGAATATTTGCAAATTATATGTCTGATACGGGACTTATATCTACACTATCTAAAAAGCTCTTAAAGTCAATAGTAAATCATGTAACCCAGTTTTAAAACAGACAAAGAATTTGAGTAGATATCAAGAAGATATACAAATAACCAATAAGCACATGGGAAACATGTTCAGTACCATTAGTGATCAGGGAAATGCAAATCAACATCACAAGTGAGATACCACCTCACACTCACTGTGATGCTTATACCAAGAAGATAAATAATCAGTGTTGGAGAGAATATAGAGGATCAGAACTCATATACTGCTGGTAGAAATGTAAAACAGTGCAGCCACTTTAGAAAGCAGTCTGGCTGTTCCTCAAATGATTAAACACAGAGCTAACGTACGATCTAGCAATTGCATTACTAGGTATATATTCAAGAGAAATAAAAACATATCCACAAAAACTTGTGCACAAATGTTCACAGGATCTTTATTCGGAATATTCAAAAGGTAGAAACAACCCAATGTCCATCAACTGATGAATGAATAAACAAAATATGGATAAATAATCATACATTGGAACATTTTTTCAGCAATAAAAAACTAATTACAAACTCGGGAGGCTGAGGCAGGAGAATCACTTGAACCCGGGAGGCAGAGGTTGCAATGAGCTGAGATCGAGCCATTGCACTCCAGCCTGGGCAACAGAGCAAGATTCCATAAAAAAAAAAAAAAAAAACCTGCTACATACTACAATGTGGAACAATCATGAAGACATTATGCCAAGTGTGAGAAGCCCATCACACAATACCACATATTATATGCTTCAATTTATATTAAATGTCCAGAATAGGCAAACGTATGGAGACAAAAAGTACATTAGTGGTTGCTTAGACGGCAAGAGGAATGGAAGAACTGAGAAAGGAGTGAAAGGGTAAAGATGTTTTAAAACTGATTATAGTGATTGTTGGACAACTCTGTGAATATCCTAAAAATCACTGAATTTTATACTTTCAATGATTTAATTCTGTGGTATATGAATTGTATTTTAATAAAGTTGTTACAGAAAAGGTTTATCTCACTTTTCTTTGTCATGTCTATGTATTTCATCAAAGAACATATAAATTATTAGTGATGGATAACACAATAACCAGTCCTTTAGACACTCTATCATAAGAGTACAGACAATTAAGTTATAATAAAAATAATGATGAAAATATACAAGATGACACCTCTCTATAGGGTGTCAATGAATCTTGTAAGAAGAGATACCTTACAAAGACTTGACCAGTTAAAGATGAATGCCAGGAATTACCTAAAGTGATTTCTGAAGGAGTATGGCATAATAGGCAAAGCATTTCTGTAATACACAAGAGCATGCACAAGTTCCAGAAGCAAGAGAAACTATATGGCAGGAGCAGGGACCCTGAATTATAATCGTGCAATATGGCTACCACGAAAAATTAAAGGAAGAGAGAAAAAAACTTAGGATTAGAGAAGTACGTGGAGACCACATTGTCTCACTGATTGGCCAAAGTGGAGAGTAGGGCTTTGTGATTATGAATGGGAACAGCCAACTTCTACAGGATCATACTGCTTCATGCAGGGTCCTTTATTGCTGGCGACTTCCTGGTTTATTGTGTCTTACAGGTGTTTCTTAGAGGTGTCAGGGATTCACGAAACAGGAAAAATTTTACTTGCAATTTAAACTCAATCTCTCTGAAATGCCACTTTTTTTCTTAATATTAAATATTCGTGTTTTCTCTTCAAACCAAATCACCTGGTATCACATTCGTCTTAAGTCTTACGACTGTTACTTTTTAATATTGTTTTTCTTCTCCACTGGAATATAACAGCTATCAAAGCAGAAAACCTGTTTTGTTTACTGCTGCATCTGCAGTGCCCCAACTAATATACAAAACATGGTAAGAATTCAACAAACCTATATAGAATCAATGAAAATACATCAATCTCTCATTGGTTTCCAATTTAATTTATCTGTTTAAGATATTTTAATAATATGTGGAATTCACATACCTTTATACAATTTCCCATAAGTGGAAGAAGAATTGGTGATGGGGAGGGACTGGGAAAGGGTAAGGAAACTTGTTTTTCTCAAATCTATCTTTTGAAAGATAGATATCGTTATCCTTTAAGAAGCTGAGAACGTAACATCAACTATCAGCTTCCAAAAGAATCTCATCAAGGTATTGACCTTTGGCGCACATGTCAGACACACTGATATACCTAGGTGAACAAGAATCCACAGCTTCATCTGGATTTTCTATTTTCCTTTGTAATATTTAGTTTTAAAAAACCTGACTTACATGGTTGCCATGGAAATGAGTGAAATAGTGAATCGTGAAGCTTTTAGAAGAATGCTGCATAAATGTGAAAAGGGTTACTTTTATTAATATTTTTACAATGTTGGTAGCTCTCATGATACAGAAGATTCAATAGAAAAAGAGAAAAGTTGATTATTATAGTCCTAACTCTCAGTATGTGATGTAAATGCTGTGAAAAAAATCCAAACATTGTGGCAATGAATAAAAAAATACAGGAAGATTAGTTCTATACTCTAATTTGTTATTTTATATAAGTAAATATATCATAAACCATAACTTCTCTGAAGCAATATAATAGCAATTCACTTATACATGTGTATAAGTTCTTTCGTGTAATGTCAGCATCATAAAGCCTTTTCTCTTTACTGTCAACTTAAGCACACAGCTCTTCCTTTTTGAAGCCCAGCTCTTTTTAAAAAAGCTTCTGACATCATTTAATGTGAAAAGAAAGAAGTGTGTATCTGTGAACCCAATAAGGTAACCATAGTGGGGGACAAGGTTTTAACAGTTACAAAAGTATTGCATAAAATATTTATTGACCATTGTTTGGAAGAATGAAAAAATCCAAAAGATATAATCAGATTCCCCAGGTGGAAAATGGACACCAAAGAACTTTCAACTTTATATGTAAATTACATACTATGATATATTTTTAATAGCAGCTAATACAGCATAATTACATTATTTTGGCTTATTTAGAAACTGTCATTCTCAAATTAAATAATTTTAAATTGGCTTTATTCAAAATATATGCAATAGCTACAATCAATAGAATGATTTTCAAACATGGTTAGTAAGATGGTAGCTTATACAAGACCAACTAAATTGTTTATTGCTTTCATGACTGCTGCCTACCTTGAAGACTGTTATCATATCTGAATGGTGCTTATTGAGCAGAGTATATTTTCCTTTTTTGTCCCAAAGCTAATTTTTTAAGTTCTTCTGTCATTTTAGAAAAGGAGATAACCATAAGGACTAGTAAGCTAAGGTGTAACCTCCCCGCACTTCATTCATTTTCTGGATGTTAAGGGATAGTTGCCAAAAGGCACTTTGACATATATTGTTAAAAGTCTAAAATAAAAGTTGACTTTCAATTTAAACTTTTAAGTCCTGGATGGTGTTCTAGAGGTCCATCTATGAGAACTAACAGTTTTCTTCTGCATTAAGTATATGAGAATATAAGAGTTACTTTTAAGACTCCTACAATTATAACTTATTTGAACTTGATGAGTCTCATTTATCCCTCCAAGAATATTATATTATAAGATCAATAAATAATGCAAAACAGATTTGCCTGCTATGGAAGGTCAAGGAAAGTAATTTCTTCTAGTGATAGGGAGAAATATTAGGAGATGAAGGTAATGTTCAAAAGATTGTGTGTGGTGTTTGAAGTTACCTGCCACGATAGAATAATCAATAACTAACTGGAAAGACCTTCATTTGATCATTCATGCCTCACTGCTCTAGAGCATTATTAAATATTCTCTTGGTTTCTCAGCAGGTTGCCTTTGAAGTTGCCACATGGAACATTTTTGTGCATGAAGGATTATAATTTAGAAAAAAAAGTGATACTGACAGGTAGCTACAAGACAAAAAGAGATATAATAAACTTGCACATATTTCATCAGTTACTCAATGATCTTGAGTTACAAGATTATTTTTATCAAAATATGCTTGTTTCCTCTTGAGAAGTCAGTTTTGCCAAATGGCCAACCATAGTCTATTGACCATTTGGAAGTACTGGACATAGGGAAAACATTTAAATTATAGCTGGTCCATTATATGGGAGATGTTCATAAATATGCAATGAATATTTTTTCACCCAAGTATTTTTTGTCAGAAGTTATGATAAATTAAAATGGTTTTCTTTAGGAATATCATATTTTGCCTACAAAAGTATTAATGAAAACATTTGCCAAGTCAAAACAAGAACTCAGAACTACTGTGCCATGGGTGTTTTCACTTTCCAAAGTCCTAAATATGTAGCAAACATGAAGCAGAGCACAAGTGTCGGCTGAAAGAGGAATTTTATGCATGACCACAAAGGTGGTGTGGCCAAAAGCATTGAAATGGCTCATGTTTACAAAAATCCAAGATCCTACAGAAAATTTTGTAATTTATGAAGAATGAACCCTTAGGGATGAGTCAGTTTTGACTAGAATTAAATTCACACACACGCGCGCACACACACACACACACACACACACTTGAAAAGATCACCCAAACCAACACTAATGGTAAGAGTAAGATGAAATTTACATGAAGAAATTCATGGCATGATCCTTAAACAATGACAAATCTTTCATTCCATCATAATGTTCCCATTCAGTCAAAAGGCATTCATTAAAATTTACAATGGATTTACAATAGGAAATGAAAATACAAGGATAAATAAGACACATTCCTTACTCTCAAATCATGGGGAAACCAGGCAGATAATAGATTGCACTATTGTGTAACAAAACTCTGTTCACAGAGAACAGCACATGATTCTACCAGGGGGAGGCCAGACAATGTCCGTAGAGATGATGTTTTTACTAAGTCTTGATGAGTAAGAAGGAGTTTGCTATACTGAGAAAATATGAGATGACAATCTCTGAAAAGTGCATAGATTGGGTAAAGAATGTTTGAGAATCATGAAAAATGTAGTGCTACAGAACACAGAAATGCAAAGAATGATGTGGCACTAGCATAGCTGAAGCGAGTTTGTTGCTATCCTTTTTTACATTTTCAGTAGTTAAAGTTCAGCAGATAGCAATTTGAACATGATATTTAGTTAGGGCAGTGGTAACATTAAGGAAGCTATAAGGTTTATAATAGATTACGTTGAGAAATGAGGGGCAAGGCAGAAGTTAAGGGTGATGCTAATCTTTCTTGCATATATTTACAGTGATAATGCCACTCAACAAGATTGAAAATAAAAAGAAAAAACCTAAAGGCAGCGAATTCTACTTTTTTTTTTTTTTTTTTTTTAGACGGAGTCTCGCTCTGCCGCCCAGGCTGGAGTGCAGTGGCCGGATCTCAGCTCACTGCAAGCTCCGCCTCCCGGGTTCACGCCATTCTCCTGCCTCAGCCTCCCGAGTAGCTGGGACTACAGGCGCCCACAACCGCGCCCGGCTAGTTTTTTTTTTTTTGTATTTTTTAGTAGAGACGGGGTTTCACCGTGTCAGCCAGGATGGTCTCGATCTCCTGACCTCGTGATCCGCCCGTCTCGGCCTCCCAAAGTGCTGGGATTACAGGCTTGAGCCACCGCGCCCGGCCGCGAATTCTACTTTTTACATTTTAAGTTTGAATTACAAATTTCCTTGGTTTTAGTAACAAAGAAGAGGAGTCAGGTGCAGGAGATGTTGTTGAAATAAACAGCTCAAGATGGCACTTGAAATTTGGGGAGTAAATAGTATCATTCATAGAGAGCGAGAAGGAAAAAAGAGAATTAATGACATTAAGGAATAAAGGAGAATGAGAAGTCAAAAGTTCGGAGAAAAGCTAGGGGCATGGAGGTGAGGAGTGGGCAGGTAGTGAGGTAGAATGATTTTCTGAAAGCCTAGAAAGATTCCTCTAAGGAAGAGAGGCAGGAGGATTGTGACAAGACTGTAGAACACAGAAAAAAGGTCAAAGAAAAAACTGAAACAGGCTACTGGATTTAGCAATTGAAAAATAAGCCATTGGACTTTGAAAGAAGACTGTGTAATAGGGACACAAACTAGGTGTCCATGGGCTGAAGCATTGGAATGAAGTGATGATGTGCAAACGATACTACTAAGTCTAGAAAGAAGTTCCAGAAGGATGTAAGAGAGTAACTAAATCTAGTTTAGTTAAAGGTGTTAAGTGTGAGTGCAGCTTTGTCATTTTTTTTTCATAGAATGAAGGGCAAATAGGAATACCTAAGTGTGTTTTTAAACAAAGTGCTTTTATACAAAGTGAAAGACAAAAACCAATGCACAAAGTTCTAAATAATTTGTAGTAGAGTCTTAATCTTAGAAAAGGTAGGTGGGGCATGGTGGCTCACACCTGTAATCCTAGCACTTTGGGAGGTCGAGATGGGCAGATCACTTGAGTTCAGGAGTTCGAGAGCAGTCTGGTCAACATGGTGAAACCCCGTCTCTACTAAAAATACAAAAATTAGCTGGGTGTGGTAATGCACACCTGTAGTTGCAGCTACTCGGGAGCCTGAGGTGGGAGAACTGCTTCAACCCAGGAGGTGGAGGTGGCAGTGAACGAAGATCACGCCATTGTACTGCAGCCTGGGAGACACAGAGAGACTCTGTCAGAAAGAGAGAAAGAGAGAAAGAGAGAAGGAGAGAAGGAGAGAAGGAGAGAAGGAGAGAGAGAAAGGGAGAGAGAAAGAGAGAGAGAAAGAGAAACAAAGAGAAAGAAAGAAAAAAATGGCTTATCTCAGATGAAATAGGAAAATACAATGACACATGGAACTTTAGGTGTGTTTACAAACGAGAAGGAGCAAAGAAGTAAATGTTGCAACATAACTTCGATTTTCCTGGAAATGTAAATTTCTCATCTCTTGGGAGGTGTTGATGCGGCTTGGATCTGTGTCCCTATCCAAATATCATGTTCAATTATAATTCCCAGTGTTGGAGATGGGGCCTGGGTGATTGGATCATGGGGATGGTATCTCATGAATGTTTTAGCACCATCCCCTTGGTGCTGTTCTAGTGATAGTGAGTGAGTGAGTTATCCTGAGATCTGGTTGTTTAAAATTGTGTGGCCTCTCCCCTCACCATTCCTCCTGCTCAGGCCATATAAGAGGTGCCTGCTCCCCTTCACCTACTGCCATGATTGTAAGTTTTCTGAGGCCTCCCCAGAAGCTGAACAGAAGCCACTACCTTTCTTGTACAGCTGCAGGACAGTAAGCAGATTAAAGCTCTTTTCTTTATAAATTACCCAGTCTCACATATTTATTTGTTTATTTATGTATTTTGTTGAGACGGAGTTTCACTCTTGTTGCTCTTATTCTCTCTTGCATGAAAATTTTGTTAAAACAGACAACCAAATTGCATTCTATCTTTGTATATTATTAATATTAAGCTAATTTTAATAAAACCTTATAAACAAATCTATCTAATTTTAATCAGTTGGACCATAAGTTAAGACTTCCATAAACCTTTTTATAACCTTTTGCAATTTTCCATTAAAGAGCAGATTAATACTACAAGAAAATTTTCTAATTCGAACACATGGACCCAGATGCTGGCCTTTCATTAGAGTGCTTTTGATATTAATGTTTAATTTATAGGAACACTCAAATAATCTTATCTCTGAAAATCAGTCCTTACAATCTCATACATCCAACTCTTCTACAATAGTCCCTGGCCCTATAGGAGGTTGAAGAGTTTTAATTTCCAACCCTGTGTCTCACAAAACAGTTCATTCTGTTTGTCACCTTCTCCCAGGTCTGAAGACAAGGCTTTGCATAGGGGGTCAAGGTTCAAAATTTAGCAGGGGTCAGCGCCTTTTTCAGAACCAGGAGTCAAAGTTCTGTTAACTTAATAGCACAAGGATTAGTTAATAAGACATTTATACTACAGAAACTCCTATCATTCTCTCTAACATGTCACATATTAAAACACTGTGATTTTTTTATCTAATAGCTACTGCCTGCAACACTTCAATCCACTGTATTAGTTTACTCATTGCATATGTCTAATTGCTAGCATGCTAGTGATAGAACTGTGACCAAACACATCACAAATGTGGTAAGTCATATGCCAAACTTATCAAAGTAAGACAACTAACTTTTCTTTCCATCATTTAAAAAAATGATAAATGCAAATTTCAGTTCTGGAAACTCAGTATGAAAATAAATAATTTTGTTTCACTTAAATTCTGTACTACAAAACAAGGACAAAGTAAGAACAATCTCACAATAATTTCTTTTCAGCTATTTCAAAGAGTGTTATCACATATTTCTGAGACTTGTTTCCAGATACAGTACTGATAACAGATTAGGTAATTTTCGCCACTAAAATCTTCAATCCAATGCAACATTTGTACATATTTCATTTCCAAGTACACACAAAGGTCCATCAGTGATAAATGATTGGGATAAAAAAATCATTAGAAAGTCTCACTTTTTTCATTAATTCTTAATTAATACTTAAACCAGGTAAATGTCATTTAATGCTAATAATGGTAAAACCAACTAAAGTAGTATGAGAGAAATCCCAGTCAATATAATTTCCTTAATGACAAAGCCAGTCTTTCCTAAACTTTAAAACTGTGTACCCATATCACAGTTTTTTTCTCATTATAGGAAAAGATCTGAAACGAACTCAAATTATTAATTTAATTGAATTACTTTGGATATATACACCATTTCAGCATTTCTACTCGCATCTACTTTTCCAAGTAACACAATAAATAATACATTATTTCTCTTCATAACTTATAAAAGTAAGGCTTTTATTTATTTATTTATTTATTTATTGTCAGGAACCTTCAAGCTCTTATAGCTCTCTGGATCAGAGGTGTACAGTGTTATCCAGAGTCTTAAAAAAAATAAAACATGATGGATATTTTCTTCCTGGTATACAAAACTAATGTCTTTAAGTCCAACAATACCATTATACATTTTGTGCAATTAAAAAAATTCTCTTTAGGCATGTGACCAATAAATTCTTTAGTGCTAGTATTATCTATGCAGAATAGCAAATACATTGTGAAGCAATACAAGCATTTATATGAAATTTAGTGCTATGCTAAACCTGGATTCATGCTTAGCTATATTTAAAAAGAACTGCTAAACTGTCAATGTATTTTTTTACAATATTTCTTATTTTACCTTCATCAAGATTAAGAGCCTTAACTATGAGCAATGTTAATTAGCCAAATTCTCCAATTTTTCGTTAGGTTTTAAAGAATATTTTACTATCTAAATTTTTCAAGTTTCTATTTCCTCTGTATGTGAATGAAGATTGGCACAGAGAAAAACAGGAAAAACTACATATGACTTACACAGACCATCTATGAATTGTTTGGACTTTCTGTCTTGTCCTAAATTTTTTCTCTTCTTTTTTTAAATAACCAGTTATTTTACTTTAGGGCAAATATTTACCATACACACAAAAGTATTCTCAATTTTTATAACTGTTCTTACCAAAAAATACATCTTTATATCCATAACTTTCTTCATATCTCTCTCCCCTACTTACTGGTTTCTTTCTACATTGTTTCATAAATAACCTTTTCAAGTCTGTAATTTGAATTAACCTTTAGATAACTTCTGAAATAGACAAAATTATTCTTTTTCTCACTAAGAATATATCTTGTTTGGCATGTTTTATATGCAGAGTTATATATTAACTATAATCCTTATCCTCAGTAACCTTAAATTTTAGTGAAAACCTAGGAAGCATAAATTCCTGAGTTGCCTCTCAGATACTGGCATTTTATAGATGAGACTTATTCCACAATTTCTAGAAATATGTTTTTCCATATCATAACTTTTTCATAATTGGAAATGGCCCAGACATCCAGTGAGTACCAAAAATAATTTTAAGGTTTTAAGTTACACAAAATTTTCACCTACAACATTTATCCTATTTACATATGCTCAACTCTTTTATTTTTAAATTTATCTATATTACTTCAGAAAAATTTATAGCCAGTGAACAATAAGCGCTCACCTAAGTAAGAACCTTAATATTTTTGCCAACAACGCAGAAGATTCAGCTCACATTAACTTAGTCTCGCTTATTAAAGAAGGCACACAAACCAATATCATTTTATTTTAGCTGGGTTTATAGTCTTTTAACCTTCTATGGCAAACCCTGACACCTCAAAATATCTAGCAGAGACAAATATAAAACCCAGATAAAAGGGTACACTGACAATTCCAAAGACGTTTCTATTTTTCTTCTGTCAATAATTTTAAAGTCAGCTTGTCCATTAAAGGTTTACTTAAGTTACGCGAACTTGAAAAATACTTTAGACTTTTTAAATTTGTGAATGGTCTTTTATTTATAAGCCAGTTTGGTAGACACAACATATAATATAATAAATCTATATACGCAAACACATGTAGACATTCACACATACACATAAACACAGATCCAATAGCTTTTACCTCAGAACTCTAGTGGTGAGATATCAGTGGAAACTCACCAGTTTACATGACTACACTTTGTTTGCCTCAGTAGGTAACCCACTGAAGGCTGTCATCCAAAATGTTGGGCAAAGCAGTTTTCATGGCAGTTTGATTTTTAAAGGTCAAACCTCCCCAGACTCCAAAGAACACTGAGGCCAAACAGCAGCACAGAACATCACATACTAACCAGGCCTGACTCTGCTTAGAACAGCAGCACAAAAGCCTGGATACATGAAACTCCATCACACTTTCCCATGCAACAGCAAACTCTAGATTCCAAACAGTATTACAATAGGTTATAAGCTTTCTAATTCTAATTTCCCGTGACACACACAATAACCAAAACGCAATCCAACCACTGCAGCAGCAAACAAGCCCCAGGAGTCTCCAAACTCAAACAGTCACGTGCTTCCTGCTCTCAGTCAGTTGGGCTTTTTCAACCTGCAAATGGAAATTCTTTTACAAATTTTCCAAATTGAGAGGAGCAGATCCTGCTCTCTGGGCCCACAAAGGACACTTACCTATCCAGGCAAGTGTCAAACTTCAAAGGCTGTTCTTCTGAGGCAATCAGGACATGGTTGGGGCCGGCAGTGGCAGGGCCAGAAAGAGGGAAACACACCTCTATCCAAAATTGGGTGGGCAGCTGCTTAAGAGGGCTTCTGAGACTCCTGGCCCATGGCAGCAGATCCACTAGCAATGCGTTCCCAGTCAGGGAATCAAAATCTGTTACCAAAACACCAGGGGTTTAGTCTAGGTCCTGCTGCTCACCATACAGTAAAGCTATCACTGAGACAAGCACTGCCAGGGAAGAAGGTTTTTCAGGTCCTGCAGCCAAGGAGATGGGAGATTGGTCTTAAATCCATCATTAATATAATTAATTTAGTTGGCATTATTAATTTAGTTGATTAAACTAAAAGTAATGGTTTATATAGCAGGGAAGAAATTTAATATTGTGTGGGAAAACATGAAGTAGGTAGGGGTAAGGAGGCAAAATGAGGAGCCTGGCTCTCTTTGTCTGGATGCAGTGATCTGGTGAGTTTCCTGGGCCCTCTCCTGAGGAAGGAACTCAGATTTTTAAAAATGTAAGTTTCAAGCTTTAAGTTGAGAAGACTCCATTTGTTTTTTTTTTTAATTCTGTAATTTTAATTTTTCCATAAGTTATTGGGGTACAGGTGGTATTTGGCTACATGAGTAAGTTCTTTAGTGGTGATTTGTGAGATTTTGGTGCACCCATCACCTGAGCAGTATACACTGCACCCCATTTGTAGTCGTTTATCCCTTACTCCCTTTCACCCTTCCCCCCAAGTCTCAAAGTCCATTATATCCTTCTTATGCCTTATAGCTTAGCTCCCACATATCAATAGAACATGCGATGTTTGGTTTTCCATTCCTGAGCTACTTCACTTAGAATAATAGTCTCCAGTCTCATTCAGGGTGCTGCAAATGCCATTAATTCATTCCTTCTCATGACTGAGTAGTATTCATCGTATACGTATACTAGAGTTTCTTTATCCACTCATTGATTGATGGGCATTTGGGTTGGTTCCACAATTTTGCAATTGCAAATTGTGCTGCTATAAACATGTGTGTGCAACTATCTTTTTTGTATAATGACTTGAGAATACTTAATTTCTATGTTTATCCAAAAAAACCATCTATGGACTATTGATCACTTAAAATATATCTAAAAGAAGAATACAAAATTATTAATAATAATTATCTCTAATGAGTGGAAAGGCAGATTTTAACAATTACACCCTTTGTTAGGCCTTTTTTAAATTTTTTTGCAATGTGTATGTAACCATATTACTTGTTTTTTTTTTTTGAGACAAGGTTTTGCTCTGTCATACAGGCTGGAGTTCAGTGGCACAATTATGGCTCACTGCAGCCTCAACCTCCCGAGTTTAAGTGATTTTCCTACCTCAACCTCTGGAGTACCTGGGACCACAGGTACACACCATTCCCAGCTAATTTTTTTACTTTTAGCAGAGATGGGGTCTCACAACGTTACCCATGCTTGTCTCAAACTCCTGGCCTGCCTCAAGTGATCTAACCACCTCAGCCTGCCTAAGTGTTGGGTTATAGAGTTGAGCCACAGTGCCTAGCCAACATTTTTAAAAACAATTTATAAAAATAAATACAACCTCTCTTGCCCTGAAAAAATAAAGAATGCCTTCTCTTAGAAAAGGATAGGAAACAAGATAATTAATGGGAGCTATGTTTGTATTTAAGAACTAGAAGCAGAGTCTCAGAAAGGTCTAGTATCTGCTGCTGCATGCCTATGATTTCATTCACTTGTGATAAGGAAGGTGAGGGGGACGTGGTAGTGAGCAGACAATAGGACTCCTGTTCCATTAGCATATATTTTATATAAATTGTTCAAACCTAAGGTGTCTTAGGTGGAAAATGTATGTATTAGTAAAAGTTTGGGCCCCTAATCCTGCTAGCTGTACATGAAACATCGTTAAAGCAGAGGAATCCAGGGGCTAACCCTGAGTTAACTCAGAGCTTCAGAGAGAAACCTTAGGTTAACGACCCTACATTAACTTGGTTCAGCATAGACTAAAGAGCTATTCTTGCTTCTTCCTCTGCCTGTGCGTTTCCCCTTTTCTTTGCATTAAATGCAACCTTTCCAAGGCAATATTTTTTAAACCATTTCTCTCAATTACTGCCTCTCTTCATTTTTATCTATGGCAACCACTGCATTATTTCCATCTATCATTTATTATTATTTGTCATTATTAGTTTATTTGTTTTGTATTTGTTTATTGACTGTAGTGCCCCTACAATATATGTTTCATGAAGGCAGGGATCATGACTATCTCTCTGAATACTTTATCCCCAGCTTTAGACAGTGGTAGATATATATAGAACACATCCAATACATATTTATTTCATAAACAAATAGAACATTAAATAAATCATCATTGTTCTGTATACCAAATAGCTCTCATTTCACCAAACTGGGAAAAAATAGGAAACTACTGATTGTTTTACTTGTAGTTCCCATTACAGGAATTGTCTCAGTCAACACAGAATTCATTTTTAATGTATTTCCTGGTTGTCACAGGCAAGATAAGTGGGATTATTTCTGTATTTTTTATTTTACATTTTGGGAAAATACGTATGTTCATTCTATGGAATTTCATTGGATTTTGGGGGGGAAATTTGAGGAACAGGCCTTGAAATTTACATAAGAGTTCAAAATTGGCTGGGCACAGTGGCTCACGCCTGTAATCCCAGCACTTTGGGAGGCAGAGGCAGGTAGATCACTTGAGCCCAGGAGTTCAAGACCAGCCTGGGCAACATGGTGAAACCCCATCTCTACAAAAACTACAAACATTTGCTGGGTGTGGTGATGCATGCCTGTAGTCCTTGCTACTTGGGAGGCTGAGGTGGGAGGATGGCTTAAGTGAGCTCGGAAGGCAGAGGATGCAGTAAGCCAAGATCACACCATTGCACTTCAGCTTGGGTGACAGAGCTCGACTCTGTATCCAAAAAGAAAAAATAAAAAAATCAAAGAGTTCAAAATTATTTGAAGATTTTTGAATTTTTTTCAAGAAACAGATCAAATTAGGAATCTGTTTAAACCATCAATTTCTCATATTTTTAAAATGTTTGCCATTTGAAATAATTAATTTTGATAACTAAGTGCTTGGCTGTTTCTTAGCAAATTCTTTGGAATACCTCTATAATCTCGACTGTTGTTGATATTTTAATTGGTAATCTCAAGGAATTTCTGAGTTCCTAATTCATACAAAGAATAACTCAAAGAAGGGCATATTATGCACAATTATTTAACATTTTAATTATAAATGAATTTAAGAAACACTTCTGAGAACTCTTAAATGCTATCTGAATCTGCATAATATAGATCTTGTAGAAACGTGTTGGGGCCTTTTAAATTCTTGCTCACTGAAATACACTTTCAAGATATCTTTTAAAATTTTCAAAAATAGGTTTAAATTAAATTTATATTTCAAATTAGGTTTTATTCCTCTTCAGAAAAAGCTCAACCTTAATTATGGTTTTCCCACAGCCAAGTTTCCTCACACAGAGTTATCGTTTAGACGAATTGCTTTCACAAGAAAATCTTTACTAATTATTTTTAATATTAGGGCTAAAAAATTATCTCACTTCCCTTATTGGATTAAGGCTTCATCACCACCATAAATAATGCAGATTATGAGACCTGGCCCTGTTTTGGTTAACAAAAAGACATTAAACTGCAAACTTTTCAATGTTGCAATTACTGCTGCCTCTTTAAGTACATTCATCTGTATTCACTGTAATAATGGATTCAATGACAAGTTGGTTGACCTTCTTGAGTTTCTGATGCAAATCAATATTCATAAATAAAAACTATAAGAGTCTGCTATTTATAATCCAAAACCTGTCATGGCCAATAGCATTTCTAAATCCTGCTTAATAAACCACTTGACTCTACTTGTATCATTGAGAGAGGAGAAGGCTTGTGTCTGAATTATCTAGATAAGTGCTTAATTCTGGTGGGAACAATTTGATCCTAGTGTCATTTTTCATAATGTGCATATTAGTTATACTTTAATACCAGACAGTTTGTGGTAAGCCACATTCAGGTTATGAACTTAATATCTAAGTAAAAAACAAAACATAAAAAAATATTCCTCTGTGGTTTCCAGCAGGTAGTCCCTGGACCAGCATTATCAGCAATACTACTTGGGAACTTGTGAAAAATGATATTCTGGGTCCCTGTCTGAGGTCTACTGAATCAGAAACTGGGTATGAGTGTATGGTACTCTGTGCCTTAACAAGCCCCCTAGTTGATTCTGATACTAAAGTTTGAGAGCCCCTGCTTTATATCATCTGCAGTCCTCAGTGGTCTCTTGAGTGCTGGCATCTCCCCTTGCAGTGTAAGCCTATGGCTCAGCGCTCCTCTGACCTAGAGAGTGTTCCCTCTACATGGACTGCGTTAGCCTCTGAAGTTTATAGGTTCACCTCCCCAACAAACAAGGGAGATGCTGGGAATCTGTAATGCTCACTTATATTTATATTCTTAAGTGCTGCCATGCTTGGTGCCTGATGGGAATGTAAATTAAATTAAACCTAGCTTGATCCAAGTTAGAGTTGATATGATCACCAGTCTGCAAACCTAGACCCATATTTTGTGTTTCAGATCAGTGCAGTGATAATCTGAAAGAGCAAACAAACCAAAAACAGTTCTACTGATGAATTGTCCTTTATATATGACTGAGAGTCCACAAGATTTATCTGGCTAATCTGGATCTCTGGATAATGAAATCTATACTTTTATTTTGACCTGTATAATTTACTTTAATATTTAGCAAACAGGAGTCAGTCACTCATTGATGCTTCACCAAAACCAGCATCATTCTTAGTATTTGAGATTTCAGAGCACATTGTTTTTATTCTGACCAGTAAATCTAAGAAGTTAGCATGTGATTTATAGGAACTATTGGCCTTTTGAAAAGGCCACTGTATAAACTTTGAGAATTGTTGTTTGAAGTCATCATATGTCTTAAGTAGCATTTATAGATAGATAGACAGATAGATAGATAAAATATATATATACACACATTTACATACATATATATGAGCAGCATTTATATACATATATGTGTGTGTGTGTGTATAAATTCAATTTTTGTGTCTTCTTCTGCAATAGCTCTCCCCTTCAAACAACTATTTATCCCATACAAATGTAATATTCCAAGGAGTGAAGATGCATGCTGAGAAAACATAAATGTTCTTGTAAGCCCTGAAAATATATAACCTAAATCTGAAATGTCACTAAAGCAAGAATGTTCAATACTGCCACTAATGGGTGAACCAATGGGTAAATTTAAAAGCAAGTGAGAATGCAGCTGAAAAAAGAAATGGCCTTTCTAAGAGCCTAAGTCAAAAGCAAAATCAAGCATTTCCCCAAAATTGTGCTCATTCTCTATGTGGAAATACAAATGCTTGGTAGTTTTGTGTGATGACACTTCCCACGGGGTGAGCTTCAGTACCCCGGTGACATCATTAACATGTGGGTGGTGGTTTTACTTGCATTTCCATTTCTAGTTGCACTTTGACAACTAAAAGGTTGTCAAATCTTAAAGGTGAGTTTTCAATTTTAAAAGATTCAGGAAATCGTCTAAATTGCCATATTGTAGAGAGTAGTCCATAGACTTTGAAAATGGGAAATTACTTATGTGTGCATTTGTCTCTAACTAGTATTACCATTTGTCTTCCACATCTATTTACTGAAAAATTATAGTCTAACCTTTAGAAAGCACACCAAGAAAAGCTGGTTTATTCTGATTTTTTGAAACAAATAATTTTAATTTAACTGGGATAGTCTTAGGAAATGTTTATGAAACACTTCATGTTATGACATGATTTAAAAATAATAATTTTACTCAGCACACTGAGGCAAATGGCTAAGAGTAATTTCAGCTACCCCATACTCTGACCACTGACCACCCCTGGCATCACACGGGCACGTTTGTTACCTATTTGTTCCATACCAAGTTGTATGCACTCCAGTCGTTAGATTTTGCTCTAGCGTTATTGATAATCTGTAATTCCTGGAATAAATTACAGAATAATAATACAAAGAGAAAGAAAAAGAGAGGGAGGGAGGGAAAAAGATGGAGGCACAGAAGGAGAGAAGGGTAAAGAGACAAAAAGAAAATGTTAAAAAGAAGAGATAGAGGAGGGCAAAAGTAATGACATGACAGAAAGGGAAACATATCAGAAGTAAAATTGAAAGACTCGAATTTAAATTTAAATATAAGCTGAAAAACCTACATTAAAATAAAGAGTAAAGATACAAAGCAAGAAAAAGCAGAGAAGTTCACAAACAAATCAACTATTATTATAAGAATACTAATATACAGGGGAAAAAATTTTAAGGAGTCTTATGAATAATTCCAGGTGGTACAAAGAGATTAACATTAAAAAATAAATATGAGGATTATACCTCCTTTTTCTTTCTCTTTCATATTTTCTGATTATTCAAGAAGAAATTTTCAGTTTAATGTTAGTACGTCTTTCATACTTTTTTGAATTTTTTTCATTTTCTAACAAACAAAGAGCAGAGCTTTTGACCTTTGGGTAGAACTCAATACCATTATTTTGTTATTCAACAAAATTACTTTTACCAATAACTTCTATGTTACCCAACTGGCACAAGAACAATAGAATCTTAGAAATCTGGTCTTGCCCAAATTGTACATGGCATGCTTTTTTAAATTTCTGAACTAAACCTTAAAAAATATGCTTTCCTAGAGTTGCATAACTCTTAGAGTCAAAATGAACATTGGAAAACAGGACTCTCTGCTCTCTCTCTCTCTCTCTCTCTGATAATGAAAAGAAACTTACAAACATACATCACCTTGATTGTTAAAAGTTTTCTTAAAATCATCATCAAATTATACAAAACATCCAATTTTCAAAAAAAAAAAAAGCAAAATTCTTTGGTCTCCACATTTGTAGATGTGTGTGTGTGTGTGTGTGTGTGTGTGTGTGTGTGTGTGTCATGCTATGAACGTATTTATGACTAAAAGCCAAGTAAAAACCGTACTTACCAAGGCTGTTTAATGAAGAGTGAAACATCTTGACTTCTACAGTGTCTGACCACATTCCCTTGAAGTAAAAGCAATGCCATTTAAATGTTAAACCACTAGCCACTAGCACTTGAGGTTAGAACTTAAATATGGCTAGTCCAAACTGAGATGTGCTGTATCAAGTAGCGGTATCAGTAATTTAATATGAAAAAAGAATGTAAAATATCTCATCATAATTTTGTATAGATTAAATGTCAAAATGATAAAATTTGGGATACAGTTGTTTAAATAAAACATTCAAATTAATTTCACTTTTTTGACATAGCTATAATGAAAGTTTTGTTTATATACATAGTTTGCTTATATTTCTGTTGGACAATACTGTTCTAGAAGCTGTCACCAGTAAATTTAGCTATGTAAGGGTTACTAATGACATTGTGGAGAACATATTTCTGTGAACATTTTTTCACTATTTTGTACATAATTATGGATGTGTTCTAGTTTTCTGCACCACCTTGAATTATGTTTTATAATACATATTTTGCTAGAAAATCATTAGCTTCAAGAATTTTTGAAACACTTATTAGGTATAACTTGTACATAATATCCTCATACATTTTTGTTGTTTTCTGGATCAGTAGTTATATTTTTAATGTTGAATTATATACGTGGAGTTTCTACTTTTATCCTTTATTTGGAATTAGGGTATTATTTTTATTGCTTTCTGTTTTCTATTTTAAGAATTTGTCCTGTTACATTAACTAATATCTTTCATAGTGCTTTAGCTAATTTCTAAAATTCAATTCTTATTTTATTTTTATTGCTTAACAGTAAAAATCAACAAGACAATAAACCAATGTGATACATCTTTTGCAGCATGGCATAAAATTTTTAATCTTCAGTGGTTTCTTTGTCATTATCTACCAAAGAGTATATCGTTTCTTCTTGATTTCTATTTTTCCTGAGGGTTTAGAATTTCCTTTAAATTTCAAATGTATAAGGGTTTTCTGGTTAAACATTTAAAATTTTTTTTTAGTGTATGGTGTTAAGAATGGTAAGTGTAAACTGTACAGTATCTGCTTTTAGAAATTTAAGATATTAGTTTTAATAACCTAGAATATAAATAATCAACATTCATTTTAAAATCTGTATATCCTCTTTAACATACAACATTTTATATTTATATATTACATATAGCCTATGGAGTTCACACTTCAAAATTTTTAAATCTTTGTTTTTATTTTCTGTCTACACCAATGCCTAGGAGAATATGTCTCCTTATATTCAAAACGGATTGCTTGTTTCACCAGAAGGGATAATCTTATTGCATGCTTGAATGAGATGTTTCTTTTTCTTTCTTGTGCTGTTTGTCAGTTAAAAAGTACTTTGTCTTAATTCACGGGCAGCCATCTTGGAATCCTAAGGAAAGCCAACTTGTGCAAAAACTGATACTACAGTAGTTCAGCAAAGCAGAGAAGTAAGTAGAATTTGATGGATGATGGTAGCAATAAGTCACAAAGACAACTAATACTAGAAGTCTTTCAACCTCTAGGATTTTAGGTTGGTAACATATACTATTTTTGCAGATTATGTAAATCTAATTTCATTTATATCCCTATTACAACAGAAGACATTCCTGACTTGTTAATAATTCTCTCTCTGCTTCTCACTCAAGACAATCTTAAGGGTAGGCAAAATTAAATAAGTAATAGTTTGCTACATATGTTAAAATTGCTACAATTACTAACTACTATGTTGAGAAGAAGAAATACTGATATTTCTAAGTGCTTCTCATTTCTAGGCAGGGACATAGGTGGTTAATGTATGGAAGATAACGTCAGTGTGAAACTATTTGATTTTTGGCATGTTTAAGAATAAACTGTGTGACAAACAGTGCATCTATAATTTCTCAGACATACTAGTGAACATATACCCAAATTAAACTCAAATTATTTTTCTCATCCTTTATCCATGAGTTAAATTCCTCCCAAACACCTCCTTGGACATATTCCAAAGGTTAAGCTAACTGGATCTACCAAATGATATTGGAAAAATTTGCATACATTAAAGTTTACTCTTTGTGCTATATATAAAGTTCTATAAGTTTCGGCAAATGTATAGTGTCATGTATTCACCATTACAGTACTATACACAGGTTTATTAACCTAAGAAGTTGCTGTGCATTAAGTTTTCAACCCTGCCCAACTCCTTACAAACTCTTGGCAGCTACTAATTTTTTTAATGTTCTCTGTCATTTTGCCTTTTCCAAAATGGTCATATAATTGGAATCAGATGCTGTGTAGCTTTTTAGACTAGCTTTGTTTACTTAGCAATGTGCATTCGGGATTCATCCATGATATTTTAAGGCTTGATAGCTCATTTCTTTTTATTGCTGAATAATATGTCATTGTATTGATGTCTATCCATCAATGTTTGTTTCCATACAATTGTATTGATGTCCATGCATCAATGTTTATATCCATGCAAAGTGTATTGCTGTTAGTTGGCCGCTTCCAGTTTGGGGTAATTATGAATAAAACTGCTATAAACATTTACATCAAGGGTTTTGTGTGGACACAGTTTTCAAAATAAATGAATATATACCTAGAAACATGATTGCTAGATTGCATGGCCTTTGCTTTCTTTCATTTATGTTTACCCAGTATTCTTTTGACCATTTCTTTGATTTTTACATTTTGTGTAATCTTGTTTCAGATATACCTTGCGTACATAATAATACATAGCAGCGGTGTCCAATCTTTTGGCTTCCCTGGGCCACACTGGAAGAAGAAGAATTGTCTTGGGCTACATATAAAATACACTAACACTAATGATTGCTGATTAGCTAAAAAAAAAAAAAAAAAAAAAAAAAAAAAAAAAGGTGAAAAAAAAACACACAAAAAAATCTCATAATGTTTTAAGAAAGTGTATTAATTTGTGTTAGGCCACATTCAAAGCCATTTTGGGCTGCATGCAGACAAGCTTGATAAATAGTATAACATATATTGGAAATAGAAGTTTTTACTCTAACTAAAAATCTTTGACTTTTAATAAGTAAGTCAAATATGCATGTGTACATGTATGTTTATATGTATTATAACATTTGATGGTTACCTTTATGTTTTAAAATTATGACTACATGTTTTTCTTTAAAATTATCACAAGAAAGATACAGCATCTAGTGACTATCTCCTGTGAAAATCGAGAAATTGTGCATACTTTTATTTCACTTCTCATGTTTCAGAGCTGTAGATATAATCTAGAACAGTGAATCTAAATCTTTATAGTAGTAAAAACTTATCTTCAAACAAACATTGCATGAAAATCCAATACATAAAACAGTTAAACATTGCAGCTGTTCTAATTGGGTCACACTGAGTTTTCCCTCCTCAATTCTTTTTAATCCTTCTGAGAAGGTTCCAAGATGGTCTTTGTTTTATAATAGTATTTCTTTGCCAATTCATTACAGTGTGCCAAACTCTTCTTCTCACAAATAGTAAGCCTTTAGAAGCAATGTGTTTTTCACTCTTTCATTTTACTGTTACTACTTATGGTAAGTGAGCCTAGCATTGAACCAACCATTTTAATACAAGATCTCCTCCTTAGATAAAACAATTCAAATAACAGAAGTGAGTTGCTCTAAGGAAAAATATGTAATCACAAATACAATATTTATGTGGCCAAAAAATTCCAGTGGTAAACAGCATAGCACAATTATAGAAAACTCTGCTCTACAACCAAGTTTCCTAGAAGAAGTAAAGTGAATCAAAGAGAAATAGAAACCATTATCTGAGACTGAATATAGGTAGGCGAGGGATCCTTCACAGATTTTAAGTGAACAACAAGAGCTTAGGGGAAATATAATAAAATTAGCAGATTTTGTGAGAATTTTTACAAGGCAACAGACCTATGTTAGAGTTATAAACTACTCTTGTTTGCCTCTCTTCTTCATTTTAATCTTTAGCAAGTAGTCAGTCTTCTTAAAGAATAAATAATAATCAATAACAAACTGTCATAAGATGAAAGCATGAAAATGCGCAGAGAAAGTAACAATTATGGAGAACATGTAAAGTATATCTGAAGAAGAGTCAAAAATGCAACATAAGAAATATTCAGGATATATGGGCTGGGCGTGGTGACTCATGCCTGTAATCTGAGCACTTTGGGAGGCTGAGGAGGACAGATCCCCTGAGGTCAGGAGTTCCAGACCAGCCTGGCCAACACCGCGAAACCCCGTCTCTACTAAAAATACAAAAAGTAGCTGGCGTGGTGGTGCATGCCTGTAATCCCAGCTACTCGGGAAGCTGAGGCAGGAGTATTGCTTGAACCCAGGAGGCAGAGATTGTGGTGAGCTGAGATCGTGTCACTGCACTACAGCCTGGGTGACAGAGTGAGACTCTGCCAAAAAAAAAGAAAAGAGAAAAGAAAACAAAAGAAAAGAAAGAAACAGAAATATTCAGGATATAATAAAATTATCCTTGAAATAAAGAAAAAATGATTTGAAATTTAGATTAAGAGAGCCACCTGTATATTGATATGACCTTCTAGTGATATATTGAAATAACATTACTAAACTTCAAGAATAAGGAATGAATCTAATATATGCCTATGCAAGAAAACTGAGTAATGTGCTAAGAAAAAACTGATTTACTTCAAACTATTCTATGGTAACACTCAATGCCAGAATAAAGTGAATTAATGTGTGTAGTAGGTTGAATAATGGTCACCCAAAGACATCAATTTCTAATTCCTAGAATTTGTAAAAGTTACCTTGTTTGGGAAAAAGTGTTTGCAGATTTGACTAAATTAATAATTTTGAGATGAAAAAATTAACCTGGACTTTGCAGAGGGGCTCTGAATGCCATCATAAGTGTCCTTGTAAAATTGAAACAGAAGATGTTTTTATTTATTTATTCATTGAGACAGAGTCTCACTCTGTTGGCTGGCGTGCATGGCGCAATCTCAGCTCACTGCAGCCTCCACCTCCCAGGTTCAAGCGATTCTCCTGCCTCAGCCTCCTGAGTAGCTAAGATTACAGGCACCTGCTGGTCTCAAACACCTGACCTCAAGTGATCCGTCCGCCTCGGCCTCCCAAAGTGCTGGAATTACAGGCATGAGCCACCGCGCCTGGCCCCGAAATAGAATATATTAAACAGACATGAAGAGAAGGTTATATGAAGATGTAGGCAAAGATTATAGTGATATAACCACAAGCCTAAGAATGTTGAAGCAGCCACCAGAATCTGGAGGAGGCAAGGAACAGATTCTCCTCTGTGCCCACTGGGGAGAGTGCAACCTCAATGGATTTCAGGGTTCTTGTTTTCAGATCTTCAAGAAAATTAATTTATTTTATTTAAGCCTGTAACTAGAGAGGGAGCCAAGATGGCCAACTAGAAGCAGCCAGGAAGAAGTTATTCTATTGAGAGAGAACAAACCATCAAGTAGACCAGCAGACTTTGAACAGATCTTTGAAAAGAAGGCATAGAACATGGACAGAGAAAGAATGCAGACCCCAGGCTTAAAGTGGAGGAAGCTGGGAACTCTGAATGAGGTTGCAAAGCGCCAGGACACATTCCAGGCCACGAGCAGCTCCTGGGGAAGAGGTAAGTGAAATAGGCGTGGAATGGCTCACTGTCACCATGGACCTCCAGAATCCTAGCTGCAGGAGACCCCAGCACTCCAAAGGAGATTTGAGTTGGCAGGGGGATCTTCCTCGAGAGTTGACAGAAACAAAACTCCAGCCTGCATGAAGCCCAGAAAGTATGGTGTGGGAACAGCTGCAGTGGAGCACAGCCATGATTGCCCGTCCCCTAGTGCTCACCATGCTGCGCTAGGTGGCTTGGCCTTTGTTGTCTGCTGAACCTGGATAGAGCATGGTTATCTTGCCCGTGACACAGGTCCAGTCCGATCTGAGCACCCCCTGATCTGCCAGTCTATCCCGGGGTCCCTGCCTGGCCACACCCACTGGCAGTGTGGCTTCAGCAGCCAAGATGAGGCACTTGCCAGCAGGCACCACCATAGCTTTCTTGCCAGCAGACCCCACCTAACAGTTGGAGGACTTCTGCAGGCAAGCCCCAGTCAGCAAGCACATATCCAAAGCCCTAACCCATTGGTATGTGCTTGCCCACAGCCTCCCCTCACTGCTTCAGCCACATGTGCACATGGGACTTACCAGTGCCCACTGCTAGCAGCATGCATACGTGGGGACCCCTACCACCCAGTGCCCTGCCACTAAAGCGTTTTTGCCAACACCCATCATCAGAGTGTCATTGTCAGTTGACTGAGAACACCTTGGCCACTCCGGCATAGCAGGTGCTTAACCTTAAGGAGTCAGAGAAAAAAGCTGTGGTTGGGCCTCATCCCAGCCTCCCAGGGTCAGAGCAAGAAGCCCAGGATTCCTGAGCTGAGCCTTAGCCCCCTGAAATTACCCAGAAAGAAAGTAAACTGACTGAACCCATCTTATACCACTGTCAAACCCTAAGGAGCATCAAATCATATAAAACCAAAAGCCCCATGCAAAAGATAGCAACTTCAAACATTAAATGAACATCAGTCCGCATAGATAAGAAGAAACCAGTGTAATAAATCTGGCAACCCTAAAAGCCAAAGTTTCTTCTTACCTCCAGACAATTGCACTAGCTCCCCAGCAATGGTTCTTAAGCAGACTGAAATGGCCGAAAAGACAGATGTAAAATTCAGAAACTAGATGGCAACAAACATCATCAAGATTCAGGTGTTGAAACCCAATCGAAGGAATCTAGAGAATTAAATAAAATGATAAAAGAGATGAAAAACCAAATAGACTTTTAAAGAAAGAAGCAAACAAAAATGTTATAATGTAATGGGAAGTATTAACAGCAAAATAGACCAAGCTGCAGAAAAATTCTCAGAGCTTGAAGACTGGTTCTTAGAATCAACTCACACAAAATTAAGAAAAAAAAAATTTTAATGAAATAATCCTTAGAGTAAATGGACATTATATAAAGAAATCAAACCTATGATTCACTGGTATTCCAGAAAGACAGGGAGAAAGAGCAAGCACCTCAAAAATCCTATTTGAAGAAGATGTCCACAAAAGTTACCCCAACCTCTTTAGAACAGTCAACATGCAAATTCAGGAAATTCAGTACCTTGGTGAATATCCCCCAGACATACAACCATCAGATTATCTGAGACCAACACAAAATAAAAATATTTAAGGCAGCTAGAGAGAAGGGATAACTTACAGAGAAAGAAAACCTCATCAGCCTAACAACAGATGTTTCCACAGAAACCTTAAAAGCCAGAAGAGATTTGGGGACTATATTTGACATCCTTAAAGAAAAGAAATTTCCACCAAGAATTCCATGTCCAGCCAAACTAAGCTTCATAAACAAAGGAGAAATAAAATCATTTTCAGACTAGCAAATGGTAGGAAATTCATTACTAGCAGACCTACATTATAAGAAGTCCTTAAGGGGCTTATAAATATGAAAACAAATGACCATTACTTGCCACTACCAAAACACACTTAAGTATATAGCCCACTGACACCATAAAGTAACTACATAATCAAATCTACATAAAAACTAGCTAACAACATGATGACAGTATCGAATCCTCATATATCAATTTTAATCTTGAATGTTAATGGGATAAATATCCAACTTAAAAGGCATAGCTAGCAAATTGTATAAAGAACCAAGACCCAACTGTATGCATCAGAGACCCATCTTACATGCAATGACATCCACAGGCTCAAAGTAAATGAATACGGAAAAACCTATCCAGCAAATAGAAAACAAAAGAGAGCACAGCTGTTATTCTTATTTCAGTCAAAACAAACTTTAAACCAACAATGATAAAACAATACAAGAAGGACATTGCACAATGATAAAGATTTCAATTCAACAAGAACACTTAACTATTCCAAATATATATGCACTCAAGACTGGAGCATCCAGATTGATTAAACAAGTTCTTAGAGATCTACAAAGAGACTTAGATAACCACACAATAATAATGAGAGACTTCCACACTCTGCTGACAGTGTTAGATAGTTCAACAAGGCAGAAAACTAACAGAGATATTTGGGACCTAAAGTTGACACATGACCAAATGAACTTAGCAGACATCTACAGAATAGTCCACTGAACAAGAACAGAATATACATTCTTCTCATCTGTGTGAGAAAATATTTTAAATGGTCTATTTTCAAGGCATAATAAATCTAAGGACTGGCAGCTAGCCTGCAAATGTAACAAACTGCACAGCTCATGCACCTAGAAGGTCACAATGGTCACAAGCGAACAGAAACAGAATGCAGAGGATGCGTCAGCCCATGAAAGGGGAAAAATTTCATAATTGGGAAACTGAAACTTAAGCGGGGAAGGGGATGGGGCATAACCTTATAAGGGGAATAATAAAACATAGGCGATAATAAAACAAATGCCTTAGCATTTACTTGTCTGGGAAGATTGTAACCCCATAGTTCTTGACAATGAGGAACTAGGGGAGGGACTCGAGTGCTAGAAGATAAAGTGCCTATTGTGACTGCCCCAGATGTGCCTGCTCACCACCAGACACTCAATCTTGCAAGACCGTTATTAAAAAGTCTCACTTTCACTGTTCTTTGTGCTTCTAAGTCCATTCTTTGGGTTTGGATGAGGAAGTGTGTTTCTCACAATCTGCACATGGCACATGCTCTAAGATCGAATACATGCTCAGCCATAAAGCAATTGTTAACAAATTCAAAAAACCTCAAATCACACCAACCACACTCTTGGACCACAGCACAATAAAAATAGAAATCAATACCAAGAAGATCTTTCAAAATCATACAATTACATGGAAATTAAACAATGTACTCCTGAATGACTTTTGGGTAAAAAATAAAATTGAGGCAGAAATCAATAAATTATTTGAAACAAAGATACAACATACCAGAATCTCTGGGACACAACTGAAGCAGTGGTAGGAGAAAAGTTTATAACACTAAACACCTACATCAAAAAGTTAGAGAGATCCAAATTTACAAACTAACACTATGCCTAGAGTAATTAGAAACACAAGAGAAAAAACAGCCCCAAAGCTAGAAGGAGAAAAAAAAATAACCAAAATCAGAGCTGAACTGAATGAAATGGAGACATGAACATCCATACAAAAGGTCAACAAAACCAAATTTTGTTTTTTGAAAGAATAAACAAGATTGGTAGACTGCAATCTAAAGTAATAAAAGAGAGAGAAGATCTAAATAAACACAATCAGAAATGACAAAGGTGACATTACCACTAACCCCACAGAAATACAAAACAAACAAAGAAAAACCCCTCAGAGACTACGATAAACACCTCTATGCACACAAACTAGAAAACCTAGAAGAAATGGATAAATTTCTGAAAACATACAACCTCCCAAGATTGAACCAGGAAGAAATTCAATCCCTGACCAGACCAATAACATGTTATGAAATAGAATAAGTAATTTTAAAAAAAGAAAACTACCAACCAGAAAAGGCCCTGAACCAGAGAGATTCATAACCAAGTTCTACCAGATGTATAAAGAAGAGCTAGTACCAATACTACTGAAACTCTTCCAAATATCTTCTGAAACTCATTCTATGAGGACAGCATTATTCTGATGCCAAAACCTGACAGAGACACAATGAAAAAAGAAAATGTTAGGTTAATATCCCTGATGAAGATAGACGCAAATATCCTCAACAAAATACTAGCAAAACAAATCTAGCAGCACATAAAAAAGCAATCAAACATGATCAAATAGGCTTTATTCCTGAAATGAAAGGTTGGTTCAACATACAGAAATCAGTAAATGTGATTCATCACAAAAACAGAACTAAAAACAAAAACCACGTGATCATCTCAACAGAGGCAGAAAAGTCTTTGGATAAAATTCCACATCCCTTCATTTTAAAAAACCCCAAAAAACTAGGCATCATAGGAACATTCCTCCAAATAATAAGAGTCATCTTTGACAGAGCTACAGCCAACATAATGCTGAGCAGGCAACAGCTGGAAGCATTCCTTTTGAAAATCAGAACAAGAGAAGGATGGTCACTTTCACCACTTCTATTCAGCTTAGTACTGGAAGTCCCAAGCAGAACAATCAGAGAGAAAGAAATAAAAGGCATCTGAATAGGAAGAGAGCAAGTCAAAATAACTCTCTTTGTAGATTATATAATTCTATACTTAGAAAACACCATAATTTTTGCCCAAAAGCTTCTAAATCTGAAAAAAAGCTTTAGCAAAGTTTCAGGGTACAAAATATATGTACAAAAATTAGTAGCATTTCTATGTACCAGTAATATCCAAGCTGAGAGCCAAATCAAGAACACAATCCCTTTTGCAATAACCACAAGAATAAAATACTTAGCAATACAGCTAACCAGGGAGATAAAAGATCTCTACAACAAGTATTATAAAACACTGCTCAAAGAAATCAGAGATAACACAAATGGAAAAACATTCTATGCTCATGGATAGGAAAAATCAATATTGTTAAAATGGCCATACTTCCCAAAGCAATTTACAGATTCAATGCTGTTCCTATCAAACTACCAAATGCATTTTTCACATGACTAGGAAAAACTATTCTCAAATTCATATGGAACTACAAAATAACCTAAATAACTTAGCAATCCCAAGCAGAAATAACAAAGCCAGAGGCATCACACAACCCAACTTCAAATTAATTCTACTAGGCTACGGTAACTGATACAATTTGGCTGTGTCCCCACCCAAATTTCATCTTGAATGGTAGCTCCCATAACTCCCACATGTTGTGGGAGGGACTCGGTGGGAGATAACTGAATCATGGGGGCAGTTTCCTCTATACTGTTCTCCTGGTAGTGAATAAGTCTCACAAGAGCTGATGGTTTCATAAGGGGAACCCCCTTTCACTTGGTTCTCATTCTCTCTTGTCTGCCACCATGTAAGACATGACTTTTGCCTTCTACCAAGATTTTGAGGCCTCCCCAACTATGTAGAATGGTGAGTCCATTAAACCTCTTTTTTCTTTACAAATTACCCAGTTTCAGGTATGTCTTTATCAGCAACATGAAAACAGACTAACACAGTAACCAACACAGCATGGTACTGGTACAAAATCAGACACATAGAACAATGGAACAAAGTAGAGAACCCGGGAATAAAGGCGTATACCTACAACTAACAGATATTTGACAAAGTCTACAATAATAAGCAATAGGGAAAGGACTCCTTATTCAATAAATGGTGCTGGGATAACTGGCTAGCCATATGCAGAAAACTGAAACTGGACTCCCTTTCACCATACACAAAAATCAATTCAAGATGGATTAAAGACTTCAGTGTAAATCCTAAAACTATGAAAACTCTAGAATATAGGAAATACCATTTCAGACATAGGCTTTGGCAAAGATTTCATAACAAAAATATCAAAAAGTAGTTGCAATGAAAACAAAAATTTACAAGTGAAACCTAAACTAAACCACTTCTACACAGCAAAAGATACTGTAAATAAACAGACAACTTGCAGCATGAGAGAAAATATTTGCAAACTACACATCAAAAAAATGTCTAATATACAGAATATATAAGTAACTTAAATCAATAAGCAAAACACAAACAACCCCATTAAAAAGCGGGCAAAGGCATGAACAGATAGTTCTCAAAAGAAGGCATACACACAACCATCAAGGATATGCTCATCACTAATCATTAGAGAAATGCAAATCAAAACCATAATGAGATACTATCTCATATCAGCCAGAATGGCTATCACTACAAATTCAAAAAAATAACAGATGTAAGCAAAGTTGCAGGGAAAAGGGAACATTTACACACTGTTGATGGGAATGTATATTAGTTCAGCCACTGTGGCAAGTAGTTTGGAGATTTCTCAAAAATCTTAGAACTACCGTTTGACCCAGCAATTTCATTGCTTGGTGTACACTCAAAGGAATACAATTGTTTTATCATAAAGACACATGCACACATATGTTCATCACAGCACTTTTCACAGTGACAAAGACATAGAATCAATTTAGATGCCCATCAGGGGTGGACTGCATATAAATAATGTGGTAAATATACATCATGGAATACTGCACAGCCATAAAAAAGAACGAAATCATGTCCTTTGCAGCAACATGGATGCAGCTGGAGGCCATTATCCCAAGCAAATTAACACAGGAATAGAAAACCAAATACCACATGTCCTCTCTTATAAGTGGGTGCCTAATATTGAGTACACATGGACACAAAGAGGGGAAAAATAGACACTAGGACTTACTCGAGGGTGGAGAGGACAGGAAGGTGAGAATTGAAAACTACTTATCCGTAGTTCACTACCTCACTACCTTGGTGAATGAAATCTTTGTACACCAAATGCCAGTGACACACAATTTATCCATATAACAAACCTGCACATATACCTCCTAAACCTAAAATAAAGGATGACAGGAAAAAATAAATAAAATTAAAACAACATTAATACATTTCCTTATAAGAAAAAGCAAGAAAAGAAAGTCTGCACATTTCTTGTAATTCATCATGGCAGCCACAGGGAACTAATATAATGTGTAAGATATTTTGAAGAAAACTATGTGTGACTCAAGAACATCATACCCAAACCAAATGTTCAAGCTTGTGAGAAATAAGTAACTAGAGTCTATCTTAAAAAATGCAACAAATTTTAAAAAACGCTATAGTATGAAATCCCACCAATTAAGAGACAAAAAAGTCAAAATAAACTCAGGGAACTATGAAAAAAAGACTAATAAGAAATAATGAATCAATTTCAATACAGAGTCATATTTTTAAACTATGGGAATTATGGTTACATTTTATATGTGTTACATATACACACACTCACATATATATGTAAAAAACATAAAAAATAAGTAAACAGAGAAAGTAGAATAGGGGAATAGGAGACAACATAGCACTATGTACTACCTTTTATAAAAGGAATTTTAAAATATCTAAGTAAAATATATAATGTAAATACATAACAATTTCAACCTACAATTTTTTTATGATTTATTTCTTCTTAAATTTTGTGTGATATTTTGGGAATTGCTATGGTGAATTTTATGTGTCTACTTGGCTAAGCTATTGTACCTAATTACTTAAACACTAATCTAGGTATTGTTCTCTGAAAGTATTTTGTAGATGTGGTTATCATCTATAATCCGTTTGACTTTAAGTAAACGAGATTACACTTAGTGTTGTGGGTGGGTCTTGTCTAATCAGTTGGAGCAAAGATTGAGGTTACTTCTGTCTCAAGCCTGCAGCAATTCCTGCCTGAGGTTCTAGACTGCTGGTGTGCTCATTTCAGACTTGTCAGCACTTACGATTGCGTTAGACAATTTTTTGAAATTAGTCTACCTGCCTACCTACCTAGCTCATGAGCTTGCATGCTTTCTTTCTCGTCTTTCTTTCTCTCTTTCTCTTTCTCTTTTTCTTTCCTTCTTTCTCTTTCTTTCCTTTTTCTTTCTTTTCTTTATTTTTCTCTCTCTCTTTTCTTTCTTTCTCTTTCTTCTTTCTTTTTCTTTTGTTTTTTCTTTTTCTTTCTTTTCTCTCTTTCTCTTTCTTTTTTCTTTCATTTTTTCTTTTTCTTTACTTTCTCTTTCTTTACCTCTCTCTCTCTTTCTCTTTCTTTCTTTTCCATTCTATTGGTTCTGTTTTTCTGGAGAACCCTGGATGATGTAGAAACTAATTATTATCATTAATTAATGCATATTTATTTCAGTTCATTACATTCTATTTAATTATTTATTTATTTATTTATTTATTTATTTATTTATTTATTTATTTAGTGTGTGATGCAGTCTCGCTTTGTCGACAGGCTGGAGTGCAGTGATGCAATCTCGGCTCACTGCAACTTCCATCTCCCGGGTTCAAGCAATTCCTGCCTCAGCCTCCTAGGTAGCTGGGACTACAGGCGTGCACTACCACACCCAGTTAATTTTTGTATTTTTAGTAGAGACAATATGGGTTAGCCATATTGGCCAGGATGGTCTTGATCTCTTGACCTCTAGATCCACCCGCCTCGGCCTCCCAAAGTGCTGGGATTACAGGCATGAGCCGCCATGCCCGGCCCATTGCATTCCTTTTTAAATAATTAAATTACAATTAAATTTTCTTTTAAAAATATGGCATTATTATGCAATACCATTAAAAAATGTTTGTTTTGGAGGCCTAGATGGACGGATCACTTGAGATCAGGAATTCAAAACCAGCCTGGCTAACATGATGAAACCCAGTCTCTACTAAAAATACAAAAAAAGAATTAACTGGGAGTGGCTGTGCATGACTGTAATTCCAGCTACTTGGGAGGCTGAGGTGGGAAAATCCCTTGAACTCAGGAGGAAGAGGTTGCAGTGAGCATGGGCAACAGAGTAACACTGTCAAAAAAGCAAAGCAAAACAAAACAAAAACACTTTGCTTATTTTTTTTCCTTATAGTTTTCTTCACTTCTTTTTCATTTCTCCTTTACTTTCTTCCTTCCGTCTTATTTCTGCAAATCTGTATGTATCCACGGAGAAATTACTAGAACAATACTAGTAATTACTAGCAAATACTCGTTATTGTGAAGGTAATTTCTAGCTACTATTTTTTTTATTGTTTTAGCTTTATTTTCTTTGTCCTTTTTGGTATGCTTGAAAATGTTACAAGTAATATGTAATGCATACTTATAAAATATCCAAAACCAAATAATGCTGAAATAACCAATTATTTGGAAGAAAATTAAGTTGGAAGCTTTCCTCTCTTATACAAACACACACATATGAATTCTAAGTGTTTTAAAGACTTAAATGCAATAAAATAAATGAATGTGGAATTAAAAGAAAACAAATTAAGCCCTAATATGAACAGTAGAAACCATTAGTAAATAAGTTATCAACTATTAGAGTGGCACAGTACTTTCATACATAAAAATCAAGAAAAATAAATTAGAAAGGGAAGAATCACTTAATAGCATAAAAATAATAGAAAAAAATATTATGCCAAAGAAGTTATAGAAAAATTAAATATAAAACTAAAAAAAAAAAAGTAACATCTCTGCCATTCATGAGGAAAAGGGTTACTTCTGACTTGTTACTTCTGGAACTCCCAACTCTTAGCAGAGTCACTGGTACGCAATAGGATCTCAGTGCATTGCTAAAGGACAAGAAGGAAAGAATCAAGGAAGGGAGAGAAAAGAAAATGCAGAAATATGCCAAATTTTAAGATAATTTTACTGTGCTCTTTATTTTTCCTCCCTTTCTTCACCTTTTCTACAATGAATACATTATTAAGTATATGTTACTTTTAAATAAAATAAAAATAAATCTTCTTAAAATAAGAAAGTGATAGTGTAGAAATAAATACATTGTAATATTCACCCTCTTTCAATATTCTTTGACAAAATGTGATTGCAATTATCTTTCAATATATCTTTAAACTGTGTTAAAAACACAAATATCTATAAATTGTACCTCTGAAAAGTTTTAGTTTTGGTCTTAAAGAAAATAGAATTATTTAACTATTTTTGTTGAAAAAATTGAATAATAATCATCATGGATTAATAATTTAAGTATTAATGCAAATTTTCTAGTTGCATTACTTACTATCTGTTTGACCTTGAACAAGGTATGAGGTACTTATCACAGTGTCTGGCATTTTGTTTTTAAAAAAAGGTAGTTCAGTAAAAATATAGCTCTTAAGATACATCTATAGAAATCGTCAGTATGGTAATCTGAGAATGCAAAGAATATCAGTGGAAGCACCATGGCATAATAAAAGCAAATTTATACAATCAAAAATTATTTTATTGCCATTATAAAATATCCATTCACGTCTTTTGAAAATAAAATCTTGCTCAAAATGTGTTTTTCATAGAGTCGGAGAATATTATTATAAGAGTTAGCAGATGAAGCTGATCGTCTCGTTTGTGAATGTGAGTTATTACTAAACTCAACAGCTGCAGAGGATGAATTATTGTATCCCCTTTCCATGACAAAGCATAGTGCATTTTTTGCTTTGGACAGTTTATATAGGAAAAGCAAAGAAACTGGGATACTTGGATCCACACTAAGCAGTTTTAACACTACATGTTTGCTTACAAAAATTGAATCTTTCCTTGAAAAAATAATTATTGATTTAAATAAAATGTAGATCTCATTAACAGCCACACAATGAGGATGAAATCTATTGAAAGTGAAAAATGAATTTCCTCTTTATACAATTATAGCTGCCCAAACTTATCAAAGGCAAAAGGGACAATTGAAAGTATTTTTTTATTAATTACAAGTTCAAAAAACCACAAAAGCAAAGTGAGGCACATCAACTTTCCCTTACAAAAAATAACTTCATAAATAAATATTCTGGTGTTAGAAAAATACTATCATAGCTCAAAATAGGAATCTCTGTCTTCAGAGTTTATTGTACGTTTTATTATCATTTGCTTGATTTCCTGCCGCTAACCTTGGTACCTCCAGCAAAAATATTATTTCTAATTTTTAGGACTGAATGATAGTTTGCGGATACAATAGTGCTGTTTATATAGAGTAACTTTAACAATCAGAATACTTAAAGTACTTTATAAATATTATCTCTAGCATAACAGCACGATTTAAATAACAGACTGAAATCTGGTTTATTACCAATAATTTATAATATTTACTGAATCCAGTCTCCTCCATAACACCTTCCCTGATCACTCTAGCTGCATTGATTTCATTTTTTTCTTTTTTTTTTTTTTGAGATGAATTTCACTCTTGTTGCCCAAGCTGGAGTGCAAATGGCACCACCTCGGCTCACTGCAACATCGGCCTCCCAGGTTCAAGCCATTCTCCTGCCTCAGCCGCCCGACTAACTGGGATTACAGGCACCTGCCTCTAGGCCCAGCTAATTTTTGTATTTTTAGTAGAGATGGGGTTTCACCATGTTGGCCAGGCTAGTCTCGAAGTCCTGACCTCAGGTAGTCCACTCACCTCGGCCTCCCAAAGTGCTGGCATTACAGGCATGAGCCACCATGCCAGGCTGGTTTCATCTTTCTTTGTTTTTTATTATGCTCATCATCAGTAGCAGCATAGGGTTTAGTACTTAATTTCATGATGAGGTTTAGCCTAGTTCCTGAGCCCAGGCAAAAGCCCTGAGTGTGAAAGCTTCATGCTTTGTTCCTTTAAATGAATTACATTTTCTCACTCATTGTCATATGAGCTTATTATATGCCAATGACTTTCCCTAGAGGATTTCATATATAGTACTTTATTTAATTCACACAATAGCCCTGTGAGATGGATATTTTATACCTACTTTTCCAAATGACGAACCTGAGGTACAGCCACTTCAGGAGTTAATTCTAAACCACTGACTATACAACCTTTTCTGTTTGACTGCATACGACCACATAGTAGATATCCAGCAAGCACTTGGGGGACAGAAGAAGGTGAGCCAATGTCAGATTTGGATCCTAGGATCTCAGTTCTAATGGCTCCTTACCCTAAAAAACATGTAGTGGGTATAAAATAACTAAAAGGATATAGAAGGTATTGGAATTAAATTAATTCTAGTCAAGTCTTTTGAAGGCACTTTGAACGTAAAACTCTTCTATCTGGCACTCAAGTTCCTTTAAAAACTTTTCGTATTAGAATAATTTTAGACTCATAAGAAGTTGTGAATACAGCACTGAGAGTTCCCATATAACCTTCACTCAGCTTCTGCAGTATTAACATCTTACCTCACCATACTACATTATTAAAACCAGGAGACTGGCATTGATAAAATACTATTCACTACAGACTTCATTTGGATTTTATTCATTTTTGCATGTGCTTGTGTGTGTGTGTGTGTATGCGTGCGTGTGTGTGTCTATGAAATTTTATCTCATAGATTCATGTAGCCACCCCCTCTACCAGGATTTAGAACAGTTTCAAGATTGTATATATATATAAAATATGCCCAGCACAAGCATTTTCTTCTTCTTTCAGGTTAGATGTCTTTCTGATCTCTATATGTTTCATAATCTCTCCACTAAATAGAATGCTTCTGGTCCACTGCTTTTACATCCACTGCCCTCAAAAATCACCATGAATCTATTTTTAAAACTTTGATAAATTATATTTAAATGTTGTTTTTGGATGTTACATTTTGTGGAAACATATAAGCTTCACTATCTAAAGTTTTCTGAAACTCATGGATGTGCTGAACTGTTGCTAGGGAACCAATTCCTATAGCTGCTAATCAAATTCCTAAGAGAGAAAGGATAAGAGCTCACAAATACAATTTTGTTTTTGTTTTTAATTAAGCAATTAAAGCGGTAGAGTTGTGCAGATGGAAAGAAAGATAGTGTCATGTAATATGGCCCTTCAGATATGCAAATATTTTAAAGAAACATTTAATAGACTCCCTCATTTTATAACATGTTATAAAATGCTGAGATTTGCCCCCATCACACAGCAAGCTAGTGATTTAGCCTGGATTAAAACCCACTTGTTTCCAACAGGCACACTTCCCATTATGCCTCACTGTCTTGAACAGGTGGAAAGAGGGAAAATACTTGTAGAGGCCAACTTCTGACAAGTGGCAGACAGTCCGATAGGAATCTAGCTTCAAAATCAGATCAGGTCTGGATGAAACAGAGATTTAAAGATTTAATGATTTGTGAGACAGTTGCCTAATTACACATGACATTAAAAACTTTCCAATTTTCAGTTTAGATTTGGTAGTATTTAAATTAGCTATCTTCATTTAATTTTTGATGAGTAAACTGAGCTATATGTATTAGATAGACATGTGATCTGATAATATTTAAACCACCCGGAATCATTGAAATGTGATAGACAGATATTCAACATACTGGACCAATCATTTAAATATTTTTTTAAATCATGACAATTAAATCTGAAAATCTGAACTTATAAGGATCATTACCTCCTTTTTTTTTCCCCAAAAGTACCACTCTTAAAACCAATTTCAGTTCTGATTTTGTTGATGTCTTAATTAGTTCGTATTAATCTAATTCATCTCTGATCTACTCTACCACTTATAATCTGTATCAAATATTTTAATAACTGACTAAATGCTTTCATATTATTCTTCTCTATATATTCTTTTATCATCGGGAAGAGCACTTTGCAAAGGAGCCTGTGTTTGGTGCTTTTCTTATTCAACCTGGTCACACAGCAAGTGTTTAGTAACTAAATCCTGAATTATTTTTTAACAGCATAATGCATAGAGGTTATTTGTGTTTCAGCAGAAGGAGCAACTTATTCTAAATGAACTCAGAAAATCACCTGTCAATATATCAACTGAAAAGAGAATTCATATTGTGAAATCGTGGATAAAATAGTGCTAAACAAATGACAGGGAATCACCAGTAATTTATGCAGAGTAGCATTACAAAAGTTACCTTGCACTGCACAGTGCTTATTACTTTAAAAGGATGGTGAGGAAGCTCTAGAGAAAACCTTAGAGAAACTCGCTTCCTGTCTGGACATTTCTTCCAGCAAGTTGCATGACCTTGGGGAAGATACATAAATTATTTGGGCCTCAATTAGGATTGATCTCTAAAATACTTCTAGCTTCAAATTATTATGATTTTATTTAAGTTCTAAAAACATCTTTTACTTATACAGAAGCTAAGAGGGATGTAATTTATAGCAGAGCTTATAAAATCAAATGTTTTCGATGATATCAGCTTCAATATAACACTACCCCTGCTTTAAGTCAATTTGTGCAAGGCTATTTCAGACATAAGAACTGAATAAAGAGAATTCTGATGGTTTAAAAAACAGAGAATCTGGTATTAGTTGACTTGAATTTAAGACCCTATTTGACCTTTCCCAGTGTTTATAATGCGAGGAAACTTTTTCTCTCTTTTCTTTTTATCTTACCTATAAAAAATATAGGTGGGGGGTGGGAGAATAATTACAATAAATATTCCTTAAAGACCTTTTCACAGTTTTATTATATTGTTGGAGAATGGCATGACATTTCAACACAATCACTATCTCTGAAGGTTAAAGAAAGAAGATAACTAAATATTACTGTAAAAAAGGAATCAGTCACAGCTCCAAAGGGGAATGGAGAAGGTGTCCTCTGATCCACTAGACAGAGGCTGGAACTGCAGGGATGGTCAAGTCTGATTGGGAAGAAGCTAGAAACCACTACTAGGAAGCAAAATTACATAAGTAAATTTTAACTTAGTCCTCCACCAAGGCTGTCTGTATATATTAAGAGTCTATATATAGCAAGTCTCCACTTGTTCTGCCTGAGAAGCTTTTCCCATTTCCTCTGTGGCCCAGTCTGCTCTCCTTCATGTGGCCAGTTTCTTTCTATCCTTTAGGGTTCTGTTTGATGCTAGCTTCACAGAGAAGCTTTCCAAAAGTTGCTTTTTCTTAATTATTACCTAAGTCCTTTATTAGTTTTATTTTCTTTTGAGCTATATCTATCTATATCTCCATCTATATAGATCCATCTATATAGATCCATCTATATAGATGGAGATATAGATAGATATATATATAGCTGAAAAGTTATATATATAAAAAATTATATATATAGCTCAAAAGTTATATAATACAAACATGTTATAATATATACTAGCATGTACTGTAATATATAGTAGTTATGTAATATAACACTTTCAAATATGACCCAAACTTTTCTTCTGAAGTGAAGCTTTATATGTCTCTCACTTAGATATCTCACAGCTATTTTTGACCTCACTCCCATCTAAAATCAGACTGACTTGATTTATCCTCTCAACCCTGTTTTCTGAGTGTTACAGTTCACCTGGGTGCTCAAACTAGAAATTCCTAGTTTCTCCTTTTTCCCTACTCACCCCTGAAATCCCATCCATGAGCAGGCTCTAATAGTACACCTCTAAAATGTCTTGAATGAATAAACATTCCCCCATGATCGCTGATATTTTCTACTCAAAGTCACTGTCATCTCTTCTCCAGTTATTCCAATAGACAGCTTCTATCGTTTTTTTACCCTGACCACAATCTATCCTCTCTCTGACAGTTGGAATAAACTTATAAAAATCAAAACAGGATTGTCATTATTCTAACTGAAGCCTTCCAGTGGATGCCCAGTGCATGTTGTCTACCACACACTTCAAAACCCCTTATGATTTAGCACTGGCCTCGCTCCCTCTTCACCCCAGCTGGCTCTGCTTCTTGATCAGTTTCCTGCAAAAGCTCCAGATCCTGGAATAGTGTCATCTCATTTCCCCCTCAGAGGTTTTGTACAAATTGTCTCCACTTGCCCTGCCTGGCAAGCTATTCCCATTTCCTCTGTGGCCTGGTCTGCTCTCCATGTGCCCAGTTTCTTTCCATTCTTTAGGGTTCTGTTTGATGCCAACCTGACAGAGAAGCTTTCCAAAAATCACTTTTTCTTACTTATAACCGAAGTCCCTTATTAGTTTTATTAGCCATCTAGTTCTTTATTAGCTATCTAATATGGCTCATACCAGAATATACAATTATTTAAATTATTCATCTGTTTATATTTAATCTTTCTTTCCCTCCAGAATATTGAACCCCTGAAGATGAAGAATAAATGTCTCATTCACTATTGTTTTCCCAGTAATTAATACAGTGTCTAGTATACAATAGGCACATGGTAAATATTTGTTAAACAAATTCATTGAGTGTCGGGAAACTTTCCCATCAGTTGAATTTTTCTCGGGAAAACCATTGGCAAAATTAAATGTCTTTATGGTCATTTTCTCTAGTTTCTTTGTCAGGTTTATTCCACAAGGCAGAGGAAACTTGAAATGTCATAAATGAGAAATTGCTGTTCATGTATTTTCTTATTACTTTGGTGATTTGAACTTATATCTTTATTTCACATGATTCAGCGGTTTTAAAATCTATTTTGTGTAGATATTAGACCGTATTTTATACCTAAAGTTTTGGAAAATCTGACATTAGTATCATCAGCATTTCTGGATGATTTTCCTTTTTCATTTGTTTTTAAATAAGTTTACTGCAGTTCAGAGTTGCTGATCAGTTTCACTTATACTGTGAAAGCTCTGAGAAGATTACTAGATGTTTTAAACACAAATATATGTAGTATTGATACAGGATCATATGACAATGTCACACAGCACTTTTAACATATCATGTAATTGCTTTTTTAGGTTAGAAATCAGTTTTCTAAGTGCGATAAAATTAAACTTGCTTTAATTTGAATATTAATTTCATTTAATTCAGAGAACACTGTTTCCAGCAATAAAAAGTGAAACTTTTATTTAATATTGCTTTGATGAAGTTATATCAACACTTATAAGTCAATCACAATCTAATGTTAGGTCATCTTACATTCTCAAATAAGCAGTTTTTGTTATCAATCCTGCTGTAAATTAAAATGAGTTAAGGAACAAAGAGTGAAATGAATTAACCTTCTGGTCAAGACAAGGAACAAGTCAACAGACCCATTTACTTTGATTAATCGATGTTTTATTTTGCTTCAGGGTTTCAAACCAAGTGATTGGATTTATATAACATAACACTTCACTCGAATTAAGAGCAGCTGGGAGCACATACAATTTTTTACACGAACTCTTCTCCAAAAGATTTGTTTTAAATACTAATTAAAACTAATACTCAGAGTAAGTTGCAGAAAACTGTTAAGAATTCATTAACTCCTGTAGTCTAAGTAGGATCTGCTTATGAGCTGTAAAAACAAAACAAACAAACAAAAACAGGGTTTAACCTGCAGAAATTGCCTGAGGCATCTCAAATTTATGAGTGATAAGAAGTAGTGAGAGGAAGTTTTCTTAAATTAGTCAATTTATATTTGGATTTGGAAAAGATAAAAACATTATTTTCTATCATTGTTCTGATAACTTTACTATTTAAAAATAGAATTCAATGCATGTTTAACATTTATTGCCAAAGGCTTAGAGGTGAACTTGATCATAGATATCTGCAAAACCAAACAAACAAAACACTCAGGTTATAGAATATGGCAAAAGACTGAATATAATATAAAGTAAGAATTATTCCCAACACTGCTGCCAGGGTGGTCTTTTGAAAAGATGAGTCAGATTCTGGCACTTCTCAGTTCAAAACCCTGCTATGCATGGCTCCTCCTCACACAGAGCCAAAGCCAAACTCCTCAAAGGGAACTTCAAGGGCTCATGTGATCTGTGTCCCTCATGTGATCTGTGCCTCTGTAGCCTCTCCACAGTTACAGCAACCCCACTTCCCTCTCACCCCACTCTTTACCTCTCCTCCTCCCTCACTCCCCACCAGATACAGGGTCTCCCTGCTATATGAATGTTCCAGGCACACTCCTACCTGAAAATCTTCGTATCAGCAACTTCTTCTGCCAGAATTATCTTCACAAAACTAATCCCCAACTCTGTTTATGACTTTATTGATGTCATCTTCTCAAGGATCATGCTAAGCACCACAAGCTGCAACCTGCCCTGCCCTTATACATTCTTAACCCCTCTTCCCTGTTTGACTTTTTCCTTTTTACTCTCATGACTTTTATTGCTTTCCAACATGTTACACAATTTACTTCTTTTTCACATTTGTTATGTATTATCTGTCTTCCCTCATCAGAATGTAAACTTCATGAGAACCGAGGGCTTTGTCCCCAAACACCTACAAGAGTACTCAGTACGTAGTACTAGGCATTCATGGCATACTTGTTGAATGAATGAAATAATACATCTATAGCTTTCCTCAAGTTAGAAAATGAAGTCTGTGGGAGAACATAGCCTGAATTAGGATTAAAAGCCAGGAAGGCATGGGCAAGGACTTCATGTCTAAAACACCAAAAGCAACGGCAACAAAAGTCAAAATTGACAAATGGGATCTAATTAAACTAAAGAGCTTCTGCACAGCAAAAGAAACTACCATCAGAGTGAACAGGCAACCTACAGAATGGGAGAAAATTTTTGCAATCTACTCATCTGACAAAGGGCTAATATCCAGAACCTATAAAGAACTCAATCAAATTTACAAGAAAAAAACAACCCCATCAAAAAGTGGGCAAAGGATATGAACAGACATTTCTCAAAAGAAGACATTCATACAGCCAACAGACACATGAAAAAATGCTCATCATCACTGGCCATTAGAGAAATGCAAATCAAAACCACAATGAGATACCATCTCACAGCAGTTAGAATGGCAGTCATTAAAAAGTCAGGAAACAACAGGTGCTGGAGAGGATGTGGAGAAATAGGAACACTTTTACACTGTTGGTGGGATTGTAAACTAGTTCAACCATTATGGAAAACAGTATGGCGATTCCTCAAGGATCTAGAACTAGAAGTACCATATGACCCAGCCATCCCATTACTGGGTATATACTCAAAGGATTATAAATCATGCTGCTGTAAAGACACATGCACATGTATGTTTATTGCGGCACTATTCACAATAGCAAAGACTTGGAATCAACCCAAATGTCCATCAGTGACAGACTGGATTGAGAAAATGTGGCACATATACACCATGGAATACTATGCAGCCATTAAAAAGGATGAGTTTGTGTCCTTTGCGGGGACATGGATGCAGCTGGAAACCATCATTCTCAGCAAACTATCGCAAGGACAGAAAACCAAACACCGCATGTTCTCACTCATAGGTGGGAATTGAACAATGAGATCACTTGGACTCAGGAAGGGGAACATCACACACTGGGGCCTATCACGGGGAGGGGGGAGGAAAGAGGGATTGCATTGGGAGTTATACCTGATGTAAATGACGAGTTGATGGGTGCAGCACACCAACATGGCACAAGTATACATATGTAACAAACCTGCACGTTATGCACATGTACCCTAGAACTTAAAGTATAATAATGATTAAAAAAAAAAAAAGCCAGGAAGAACTAGAGGGGATAAAGAACCCAAGGGAAATGAGGAAGGACAAAGCAATTCTCAAATAAAAAAATGAGAACGTTTACATACTCTAGTTAGCCCAAACTGGTCTTTTTTTTTTTTTTTTTCTTTTTTTTCTCTGAGACAGAGTCTTGCTCTGTCACCCAAGCTGGAGTGCAGTAGCTCACCGCAACCTCCACCTCCCAGGTTCAAGCCATTCTCCTGCCTCAGCCCCCCTAGTAGCTGAGATTACAGATACCCACTACCATGCCCGCCTAATTTTTGTATTTTTAGTAGAGATGGGGTTCCACCATGTTGGCCAGGCTGGTCTCAAACTCCTGACCTCAAGTGATCCACTCGCCTTGGCCTCCCAAAGTGGTGGGATTACAGGCATGAACCACTGCGCTGGGCCAAACTGGTCTTCTTCTGTATTTATTTTAATTTATTCCCTACATTCCATAGTCACCTATTCGATACCAGAAAGTCTGTAGTAACATTTTTGACTCCAGGAAGCATTTTCCATGAAAGTGCTGCAGATGGCTTCTTAGTAAGAGAAGACTAAAAGGAAAGTGAGGCTATATCATTAGGCTGCAAACCAGCAGTCCTAATGGCAAGGTGCCCTGGAGCCAATGTACCATTGTGAATCTGTAGTATTTTCCTCAATAACACAGCTCTAAGGATTTTGTTAACCAGTAAAAACAATTTTCTTTGCATCCAAATTGGCATGTTATCCATCACTGGGATTTCTGTGTGAAGCTTGAAGATACTATCATTTATTTCTCTAATTAGAATTGCTGTTTAATCGAAAAATCGACTTTAACTTTAAAGTTAGGATAAATTTAGAGGCTGAGCTCTATAATACGCTTTCAATATGAAAATTACTCATTTTCTGAATCTTTATCAGTGAAGTTTCAGTTGCCTTTTTAGATATACTTAATAAAAATGAACTAAGGTCCCTAGAAATCTCATGACTCGAGTAGGCAGGCAATACGAGAGAGAAAAGACTAATGGACAGGCAAGATTCTAATACTGCTGACAATAATGCAGGTATTCTGCTCTTTTGACAAATTACAGCTTTCTTCCCTCAGAATTCGATTCTCTTTCTCTCCTCTCCTCTAATCATTGCCTGCCTATAAATTTATTTGTACAAATAAATTTGTATAAATGTCTTGGCAATAAATTAATTTATTAATTATACTCAGAAGTAACTCTAGGCAAAGAGGTGTGTCAGGGAAGTTTCACTGCATACGAACTCAAGAACTTTCTAGAATTTGGACCTGTGATTGTATCATTACCTAGGGCAGAATTTTACCAGCCAGAGATATACCACCATCAGCTCTTGCTCTCAACTGATTTTTATAAAAATAAAATTTATGGCTTGAATATGTTTCAAATGATGCCTATTAATTACAAACTATTCATTTGCAAGGATACTTATATCAGGGATTACTCTTAAAAACAGGATTTAAATTGACCATATTTTCCAATAATTCTCATATTTAGAGAAGGCAGACAATGTAAATTTCCTACTCCTATTTTAGATAATACCAAATGACATTTTCAAATAACCTGCAAAAGATTAAATGATTAATTCAACCAGTTGTTCATTCTTTTCTCTTCAGAATTCATGATTACTAGTGTCAGAACAGATTTATTGATGGAGATTTACATAGTGTGATACAAGTACTCAACAAGGTATCAACTAAATTGGAATCGTGGTCGATCACATTCAATAAGGTAAGTAGTGGGCATGATAGCCAATATTTGGCAATAGATAAGTATTGAGGATTGGTCTGGGGGACTTCTAAATTATCTTGATTTTGTGTTGATAAGTATGAAAGGAAACTAAAAACTTGGGACCCCAGTTCACATGCCACAAAGAAAGAAATTAAGCTGAAACCTGGGTCATGCAAAAAAAATGGCCTTTTCTTGTGTTCTTAAACAGACGGCTACAGATAAAAAGTTAAATATATGCACTAGAAGCTACTTTGTGTTTGCCTTATCTGATGTAAAGTGCCGATTTACTGAGCACCAGATGAACACATCATTGGCTATTCCCCTACCTACTCCTTTTCTCATGCATTATATAGATTACCATATCCTTCCTCTTTTCTCTCCAGCCAAATTTTCCTTTTAAATATTTAAGCCCTCAAATTCGTCTTTGGAGAAAAGTACAGACCACAGACTATTTGTGTGATTCCTTGGGATTTCTGTTGGTTGGTTGGTTGGTTGTTTTTTCGTTTTTTGTTTTTAGTTTTCTTTTTTTGAGATGAGGTCTCACTCTGTCACCCAGGTTGGAGTGCCGTAGTGTGATCTCACTTCACTGTGTGATCTCAGCTCATAGTGTGATCTCCACTCACCTTGGCCTCCCAGACTCAAGCGATCCTCCCACCTCAGCCTCCTGAGTAGCTGGGATCACAGACATATGCCACCACGTCTGGCTAATTTTTTGTATTTTTGGTAGAGACAGGGTTTCACCATGTTGCTGTATGCAGGTTGGTCTCGAACTCCTGAGCTGAGGCAATCTACCTGCCTCTGCCTCCCAAAGTGCTGGGATTAAAGGGGTAAGCCACTGTGCCCAGCCTTGTGTTTTTTGTTTGTTTGTTTGTTCTTTCCAGGCATGTCCTTAACCTTGGCAAAATAAACTTCTAAATTGACTGATAACTGTCTCAGATACTGTTTTGGTTTACATAAGAAATAAACAACTATAAAGATAGATTAAAAATAAGTAAGTAATTATATGTATATATCCTATTGGTTTATTTTCTATATATCCTATTAGATATATATACACACACACATGCACACATATATATATATATATATCCCCTATTAGTTCTGTCCCTCTAGGGAACCGGACTAATACAGGGACTATCAGATGATTGGTACCTACAACAATACAGCTTGTATCCCATCATCAATTACTTTTATTCCCTTAGTTTCTGGCATCCTACACATGACACTATCAGGCTGCCATTTAACAGGATGTGGAACAAACCCAGGGGTCTGGCAGAGACATTAATGTGGAAATATGTGGGAAGTTGAGGGTTCTTTCTTTCGTTCGTTCGTTCGTTTTTGAGACAGTCTCACTCTGTCGCTCAGGCTGGCGTGCAGTGGAGCGACCTCTGCCCACTGCAACCTCCTCCTCCCACGTTCACGCCATTCCCCTGCCTCAGCCTCCGGAGTAGCTGGGACCACAAGCTCCCGCCACCATGCCTGGCTATTTTATTTTTATTTTTATTTTTTATTTTTAGTAGTGACAGGGTTTCACCGTGTTAGCCAGGATGGTCCCAATCTCCTGACCTCGTGATCCACCTGCCTCGGCCTCCCAAAGTGCTGGGATTACAGGCCTGAGCCACCGTGCCTGGCCAAAGGTTTTTTTTTCCAACTCCTTAAATAAATGATTTCTGAATTATGCGAACACGTGAATGCTTTATCTTCAATGCTTTGTCATGTTATGATTCATAATTATGTACTGTATATACAATTCTAGGCATATAAATAATAACTAAAGCATATATCTTTTATTTATTCATTCAGTAAAAATTATTGAAAGTTTATGATGATACAGGCACCTTGTGCTTAGTACAAAATGGGGATCAAGATAATAGAAACTCTGCCATCAGAGAATTGTATAGTTAATGGGAGAGACAATATTTGAATAATACACAAATAAATCTTAAACTTCAGCTGTGAAAACTGATAAAATAGATACTTGGGGAACTAAGAGAACATGTAGCTGTTGATTAAGCTATAGTAATATATTTCAGTCACTAGAACAAGAAGCATCCACATATTTGGGACTGAAAGATTATTTAACCTGTAGCGCAGGCAGATGTTGGTTTCACTATTTAGACTTTTTTCTTTTTAGTGCTAAATAATTCCATACCAAGAACAACATGTGTTTTTATTTATTCTTCCTAGTTTGAGGCCCTGACCTCATAAGACACAACTACAATTAAAGTTAAAATATTGGAACAGTGCCTTTGCTTGGAATTTGCAATAAAAACATTTGTCAAACATTATTCAATAAATGGCGGAAGGAAACGCCATAGCGACTGCAGCATTGAAAAAAACTTGAGAAAAAATTGCACGATGATATTTATTCTTGAAAATTACATGTGAAAGGAAAGGTTTATGTTTCCACAGCAACAAACTTTGCTGAGCATACTGAGCTCTGTTAAAAATAAAGAAAAGGAGAGAAATAGAAGTAAAGGACAGAGTATGGTCTAAGGTGGCAAAATAAGGAATTCTGAAGTCAAGGACATTGTAGGAGGAATAAAAAAATCCCCAATTGATCATGGGTTCTGGTTTTCTTGAAATTTTAATTAATTAATTAATTTTAAACCTCATTTTATTGTGGTAAGAACTTAATGTAAGATCTATCCTCTCAACAATTTTGGGGGCGGTAGGGTGGGCATTTATTTATTTTTACTTTTTTTAATAAATATATTTTTCTTTCAATAGCTTTTGGGATACACATGGTTTTTGGTTACATGGATGAATTATTTAGTGAAGTCTGAGATTTTACTGCCCGAGTACTGTACATTGTACACAATATGTAGGGATTTTAAAAATCAAACCCCACCCTCCCCTCCTCCCTGAGTCTCCAGTTTTCATTATACCACTCTGCATGCCTTTGTGTACCCATAGTTTAGCTCCCATTTGTAAGTGACAACACATGGCATTTGGTTTATCATTCCTGAGTTACTTCACTTAGAATAATGGCCCCCAGCTCCATCCAAATTACTGCAAAATACATTATTTCACTCTTGTTATGGCTGAGTAGTATTCCATGGTATATATGTACAACATTTTCTTTATCTACTCCTTGGCTGATGGGCACTTACATTGGTTCCATAGCTTTGGGACTGAAAATTATGCTGTGATACACATACGTGTGCAGGTGTCTTTTGATATAATGACTAATTCTTTTGGGTACTCAGTGACGGGATTGCTGGATCAAATAGTTGATCTACTTTTAGTTCGTTGCCTCTCAACAGAGTTTAAGCATATAACACATTACTAACTGTAGGCACAGTATTGCACAACATCTCTAAAACTTATTCCTCTTGTACAATTGAAACTTTATGACCATTGACCAGTAACTCCGTATTTCCCCATCCTTCAGTCTACTCTGATTTTACGTGGTTCACTATCTAAATTACCTCATATAAGTGATATAATGCAGTATTTGTCCACCAATAGCTGGCTTATTATGCTGAGCATAATGACTTCAAGCTTCATCTACACTGTTGCATATTGAAGGAATTCCTTATCTTTTCAAGGCTGAATAATATTCCACTGTATGTATGTACCATATTTTCTTTATCCATTCATCCATGAATAGACATTTAGATAGTTTCCACATCTTGGATATTATGAATAGTGCTACGATGACCATTGGAATGGTAATATCACTTAAACATACTGATTTTAATTATTTTGATAACTATCCAGAGGTGGGATTGCTGGACCATGTAATAATTTTATTTTGATTTTTTGAGGAAACTTTGAATTACTTTCCATAGCAACTGTATCTTTTTGCTTTATGACCAAGAGTGTACAGGAGTTCCAATTTCTTCACATTTTTGCCAACATTTATCATCTTTTTTAAAAAAAATTAACCATCCTACCAGGTGTGAAGTGATATCTCATTGTGATTTTGATTTGCATTTACCTAATGATAAGTGACATTTAGCATGTTTATATGTATGTCAGCCTACTGCATGACTTCTTTAGATAGATACTCATTTAAGTCTTTAGGCATTTTAAATGTTGGATTGTTATTCTTGTTTTGAGTTTTTCCTTATATATTTTGGAAATTAATACCGTATCTAAAATATAGCTTACAGATATTTTCTTCCATTCTGTAGGCTGTCTTTTCACTCTGTTCATTGTTTCTTTGGCTATACAGAATCTTTTTGTTTATATCTTTTGAATTTTATGAGTTTCACTTGTCTATTTTGCTTCTGTTACCTGTGTATTTGGTGTCATATCCATGAAATAACTGCCGATGTCATACAGCTTTTTCTTTATTTATTTCTAGGAGTGTTAAAGTTTAGAGCCTTATATTTATAATCAATTTTGAGGGGTTTTTTTATGGTGTATGATGCGGGTCCAATTTCATTATCTTCTATGTGGGTATCCAACACCATTGTTGAAGATACTATCCTTTCTTTATTGCATATTCTTGGCACCTAAGTTGAAGATCAATTGACTATTTATAAATGTGGATTCTTTGTTGTGTTTCATTTTTCCACATGTCTCTATTTATGACATTATCATATTGTTTTAATTACTATTGCTTTGTACTACATTTTGTCTTTTTTTTTTTAATTCCTTTTTGTAGAGAATGGGGTCTTGCTATATTGCCCAGGCAGGTATTGAACACCTGGGCTCAAGCTATCCTCTTGCCTCTGCCTCCTTAAGAGCTGGGATTACAGATGTGGGCCACATGCCAGCAATTTGTACTATATTTTGAAATCAGGAAGTCTGATGCTTCCCATTTTGTTTTTCACTATCAAGGTTGTTTTGAATATTTAGGGTTTTTTGGTTTCATATAAATTTTAGGATTATCTATTTTTTTAATGTCATGGGGGTTTTGATAAGAATTACATTTTATCTGTAGATTGCTATGGGTAATGTGAACACTTTAACAATATTAAGTCTTCCAATCTCTGAACACTGATGTCTTTCTATTTGCATGTGTAGTCTTAACTTTTATTCATCAATGTTTTGTAGTCTTCTGTGTACAAGTGCTTTGCCTCCATTTAGCTTTTTGCTAAGTCTTTTATTCATTTTCATGGTATGGTAAATGGAATTGTATTCTTAATTTTTGAAGAAGTTAGTTTGTTTTTAGTTTATAGAAAAGCAACTAATTTTGTGTGCTCATTTTGTATCTTGCAAATATTCTGGAATTATTAGTTCTAACAACGTTTTGTGGAAGTTTTAGAATTTTCTACATCATGTCATCTGTGAATAGCAATTATTTTACTCCTTGCTTTATTTGGATGTCTCTCTCTTTTTTTTTTTTTTTTTTTTTTTTTTTCTTGACTAATTGCTCTGTCTAGAATTTCTGGTACTATCCTTGCCTTACTTCTGATCTTAGAGGCAAAGTTTACAGTTTTTCACCACTTATTATGATGTTAGATGTGGGCTTGTCAAATATGGCCTACATTACATGGAGGTACATTCCATCTATAAATAGTTTGTAGAGTGTCTTTTTAATCATGCAAGGGTGTTCATTTTTGTCAAATGGTTTTCTGCATCAGTTGAAATGATCATGTGATTTTTTTTCTTTCAATCTGTTAAGGTGGTACATCACATTAATTGATTTGCATGAGTTAAACCATACTTGCATCCCAGGGAAAATTCCCACTTGATCATGGTGTATGGTTCTTTAAACGTGCTGTTGAATTCAGTTTGCTAGTATTCTGTTGAGGATTTCTGTATCTATATTCATTAGAGAAATTGGCCTGAAGTTTTGTTTTCTTGAGCTATCTTCTCACTTTAGTATCAGAGTAATGCAGGCCTGATGAAATGACTTTGGTAGTATTCCTTCTATTTCTGTTTTTTGAAAGACTTGGAGAAGGATTGGAATTATTTCTTCTTTAAATGTTGATAAATTGACCAGTGAAGCTATCTGGTCCTGGGTTTTTGTTGTTGTTGTTGGGAAATTTTTGATTACTGATTCAATCCCCTCTGATTCAATATAGATCGATTCAGACTTTTTATTTCTTTATGATTCAGCCTAAGTAGGTTGCCTGTTTCTAAAAATTTATTCACTTCTAGGTTACCCAGTTCGCGGACATAAAATTATTTATAGTAGCCTCTTATGATACTTTTTATTTCTCAGGCATCTGTGGTAATGTCTCCATTTTCATTTCTAATTTTATTTACTTGAATCTTCTCTCATTTTCCCAGGCTAATTAATGGCTTTTAAATTTTGTTTATCTTTAACAAAAAGCAACTTTTAGTGTCATTGATTTTTCTATTGTTTCTCCAGTCTCTATTTTGTCTATTTCTTTTCTAGTCTTTATTACTTTCTCTCATGTGCTAATTTTGGCCCTAGTTTTTGCTGCACTTTTTAGTTCCTTGAGGCATAAAATTAGATTTTTTATTTGAAATCATTCTTTGGATTTAAATATATGCATATATCATATATATAAATACTGTGCTTGTATCCTTCTTAGCATTATTCCTGCTACAACCCATACATTTTGGCAAGTTGTACTTTTATTTTCATTTGTCTCAAGATATTTTCTAATTTCCCGTTGATTTCTTATTTGACCCCATGGTTGTTCAAAAGTGTGATGTTTAGTTTTTACATATTTGTGAATATCTGTTTTCCTTCTGCCATTGCTGTCTAGTTTCAGTCAATTATGGGCAGAAAATAAATTTGGTATGATTTCATCATTTCAAAATTTCATAAGAATTTTCTGTGAGCTAAAATGTGATCTCTGCTACAAACTGTTCCACATGTGCTTTAAAAGAATGTATATTCTGGGTGGAATGTTCTGTACGTGTTTGTTAGGTCCATTTTGTTTGTAGGGTTGTTAATGTTTGCTATTAATATGTTAACTTCCTGTCCGGCTGTTCTATCCATTATCGAAAGTGGAGTATTAAAATCTCTCTTACTATTATTTTATTGTTGTATATTATATCTGCAGTTCTGTCAATATTTTCTTTACATATTCAGGTGCTCTGATGATGGTGATATCTATTTATTATTATGTCTTCCTGACGTATTTATTCTTTTATTACTATATAATATTTCCCTTTGTGTACTGTGACAGTTTCGATTGAAATTCTGTTTTGTGTGGTATAAGTCATTCTGCTCCTTTATGTTGTTGTTTTTCTCATTTCATGGGGTATCTTCTCCATCCCTTAACATTCAGAGTGTGTGTCTTAAAATCTATAATTAATTACTTATAGGCAGCATAGAGTTGAATCTTGTGATTTTTGTTTGTCTGTTTTTGAGACAGAGTTTTGCTCATTGCCTAGGCTGGAGTGCAATGGCGCCATCTCGGCTCACTGCAACCTCCACCTCCCGGGTTCAAGTGATTCTCCTGCCTCAGCCTCCCAAGTAGCTGAGATTACAGGCGCCTGCCACCACGCCCAGCTAATTTTTGTATTTTTAGTAGAGACGGGGTTTCACCATGTTGGTCAGGCTGGTCTCAAACTCCTGACCTCAGATGATCCACCAGCCTCGGTTTCCCAAAGTGCTGGGATTACAGGCGTGAGCCACCACGCCCAGTCTGAATCTTGTTTTTTTAATGAATTCATCCACTTTATTTATTGTGATTGAGGAGACTTCATGAACATTTAAAATAATCATTAATAAAAATTTACTATTGCTACTTTAGTGTTTTTGTATATCTTGGAGTTCTTTTGTCACACACTCTCTCTTGCTTTCTTCCTTTGTGCTTTGTTGATTTTTTGGATTGATGTATTTTGATTCCTTTCTCTTTCTATTAGTGTATATTCTATAGGTATTTTCTTTGTGATTACCATAGGGCTTATAGAAAATATCTTACAGTTATAACAGTCTATTTTAAGGTTATAGCATTTTCAATTCAATTGCATATAAAAACCCTACACTGTTACTCTCCCTTATGACACGTTCTGTCATTGATGTCACAATGCACATTTATTTGTATCGTGTATCCATCAACATTTTTGATATGGTGTTTTAATAATTTTATCTTTTAACTTTTATACTAGAATTAAAAGCGATTTACACACCACTATTACAGTAATATAGTATTCTGTATTTGTGTATATATTTAACTTACCAAGTTTCTTATTTTTTATGCTATTTTATTGCTCTTTAGTATCTTTTTGTTTTGGCTTTAAGAAGTTTCTTTAACATTTCTTCCCCCCCACCCCCACCCCCCACCACCCTGTCTTCCTATAACCTTTAACATTTCTTGTAGGGCAGTTCTAGTAGTGATGAACTCCATTAGCTTTTATTTGCATGAAAAATCTCTCTTCATTTTTAAGGGAGAGCATTGCTGAGGATAGTATTCTTGTTTGCAGTTTTCTTGTCTTGGTTTGATTTCTTTTCTTTCAGCACTCAGAATGTATCATTTCACTGCCTTTTGGTCTGCAAGGTTTCTGCTGAACAACTAGTTGATAGTTTTTCATGCGGATTCCCTTATATGTGAAAAAAAAATGATTTCTCTTATTGCTTTCAAAATTCTTTTTGTCTTCAACATTTGACAATTTGATTATAATCGATTCCACTGTGTACTTATTCGGGTTGTTATTTGGGATCCTTTAGGTTTTCTGGATGTATGTATTCATTTCCTTCCTCAGAATTGGGAAGTTTGGGGTCATTGCTTCTTTCAATATGCTGTCTGGTCATTTCTTTCTCTGTTCCTTCTGCAGTCTTACATGGTGCATTTGGTAAGCTTAGTGTTGTTCATAAGTTCCTTGAATTTCTTTACTCTCTTCCACTATTTTATTTCTCCTCTGAATAATTTCTAATGACTTGTCTTTAAGTTTGCTAATATTTTCTTCTGCTTCATCTAGTCTGCTTTTGAATTACTCTAGTGATTTCTTTGTTTAGTTAATTGTGTTGTTTATCATGATTTCTGCTTAGTATTTTTTAAGTTTTCTATTTGTTGAAATTCTAGTTTTATTCATGCATTGTCCTCCTGACCTCAGTGACCATCTTTATGACGGTTATTTTTAATTCTCTATCTGCTACATCCTATAACTCCATTTCACTAAGGTCAGTTTCTAGAAATTTATATTTGCCCTTTGTTTGGAAGATATTTCTTTGGTTTCTTATTTTGTTTGACTCTCTGTGTTGGTGGCTGGGCATTAGAAAAACCACCCACCTGTCCTAGTGTTCACAAACTGGCTTCACAGAAGAACCTCCCCTATCAGCCTGGTCAGAGATTCTAGGGGCCCCTCAAACCTTCATGCTAGTCCAACCTGTTTTCTTTGTTCTTAATGACCCTGTCTAGAGTGCCAGGTCCACCAGCACTCTGAGAAAAGCAATACTGAAGGCACTTCCTCAAGAATCCTCCAGAAAAGTTGAGTCATTCGATGTTTTGTCCAACTTACTACCTCTGCCAGGAGAACCTAGCATCTGGGAGTTTTCATCCACTTTCTCCGTGATAAGCCAAAAACAGGGGCTACGGTAACCACCAACCCACAGCACTGTCACTGCTCTTATTGGTCCTGGGCCACTAGAGAATGCCAGACCTCATCAGTGCTCTTAAGACAGCCTGGACAGCCGGGCGCGGTGGCTCAAGCCTGTAATCCCAGCACTTTGGGAGGCCGAGACGGGCGGATCACGAGGTCAGGAGATCGAGACCATCCTGGCTGACATGGTGAAACCCCGTCTCTACTTTAAAAATACAAAAAACTAGCCGGGCGAGGTGGCGGGCGCCTATAGTCCCAGCTACTCGGGAGGCTGAGGCAGGAGAATGGCGTGAACCCAGGAGGCGGAGCTTGCAGTGAGCTGAGATCCGGCCACTGCACTCCAGCCTGGGCGGCAGAGCGAGACTCTGTCTCAACAACAAAAAAAAAAAGACAGCCTGGACAGAGCCGGACCCACTCCTATCTGGGTAGCTCCTAGAGGAGTTGGAACACTGGACATATGGTATACCTCCTTTCCTCCCCAGCAGGAAGCTTGGATGTGGGGAGATTCATCTCAATCATACAGTACTCTGCCAGTTTAGAAATGAGGGCAAGAAGGTGTTTTGAACTTCCCAACTATCTTTGATGTGGCTGATTTTGCACTGACCTGGGGTATAAGAGCCTCTTAACCAGTTCCTTGGTTTCTCACAAAGGCAATCTGTCCATGAATTGTTGCCAAATCAGTGTGTTTGTGGAGGGAAGGAGGGCCTAGGGCTGCTGATGTCTCTTTTCTAAATTTGAGAACAATTGTTGAAAATACAAATGCCAATTGGAAAAGTATGTTATGTAAATGAGTAAAGTGGTCAGGTGTTAATGAGTAAAAAAGAGTCTTGGGCTCCAACCAAATGAGACAGCTACTACTTAACCCCAATCTCGTGCAACCAAACCAGAATGTCTATCCAGAAACAGGAATTTCTAGGAGAGATAACCCAACATTAGTTTTCCTTTGCTGTCATACATTATCACAAATTTAGGGGTTTGAAGTAACACTCCTTTATTATCTCACAGTTCTGTAGGTCAGAAGTCCTGATACAGCAGGACTGAGTCCTTTGCTGAGAGTCTTTCAGGTCTGAAATCAAGATGTTGGCAAGTTATATTTCTTTTTCGAGGCTCCTATGTTGAATTTTCTTCTAATCTTATTCAAGTTTTGCAAAACTTAATTCATGTTGGTTGTAGGACTAAGTCCCCATTTCCTCTCTGGGGATAGTCTTTGCTACTCAAAGTTACCTTCAATCCTTCCCATGCTTTTCATATGACCTCCCTTGGGCAATGGTAAATTCAATCTCTCTTTAACGCTTTGGATAACTCAAACTTTCCCTGATGCCACATCTGTATGCCTTCAAGGTAAGTAAAATTTTTTGTTTTTAAATGTTAATGTTATTAGATTGGGCCCACTTCAACTGGGAAATCTAGGATAATCTCCTTATTTTAAGATCTGGACTGTAATCTTAACTTGGTGAATAAAGTCCCATTTGCTACACAATGTAACATATTCATGAGTTCTTGGCTTAGGGCATGGACCTCTTTGGGGTATCATTATTCTGCCTCTCATAATCCCAAATTCAAAATATAGACAAATAATTATTAACACTACTTAGGCCAGAAGAAAAACACATCTGTGGTCTATATCTCGACTTACGAACAAAATTTGGATCTCTAATTAAGAGATAAATGTAACAAATAAGATCAATATTGTACTGTATCTTTTAAAGTAGAATGTTATTAAATTAACTGACATTAAGATAAACATATTATTAAGAAGAAAATTGATATTTGTATTAGTCCGTTTTCATGCTGCTGATAAAGACATATGCAAGACTGGGAAGAAAAAGAGGTTTAATTGGACTTACATTTCCGCATGGCTGGGGAGGCCTCAGAATCATGGAGGGAGGCAAAAGGCACTTCTTACATGGTGGAGGCAAGAGAAAGTGAGGAAGAAGCAAAAGTGGAAACCCCCGATAAACCCATCAGATCTCATGAGACTTATTCACTATCATGAGAATATCACAGGAAAGACCAACCCCTACGATTCAATTACCTCCCGTCAGTCACTCCCACAACATGTGGGAATTCTAGGAGATACAATTCGAGATTTAGGTTGGGACACAGTCCAACAAAATCAACATTCAATTTTACTTTCTTCGATCCTATGTGCATTGGTTAATACTACATATAGGTCAAAGTCCTTTAGCATCGAATTACTTAATATTTGAATAATTAATAATCAGTATTTGTTTACAACTTTCCTCATGTTTGTAACACTACTAGAGTTTACACTGGGTCAAAGATAGTTAAAACAAGTTGTTTTCTTGCTGAACTCAGTTTATATAATATATTAAACATTTTTTATTGGGTCAAAAAACAGAAAAAATATTAACCTACAGAGTAATTTGTCATTTGTTTATTCTCATTAGTTCTATGATAACATAATCCATAGAACCACATGAAAATATATTGGCATTAAAAACTTTAACATTTTATTTATATTTTATGTCTTTAAACTAAATGTTAATACAATCTTTAATGCAGATAATTTTAAAAGGAAAACTAACAGTGGTATTGGAAAAGGATGGCAAGAGAATTACAACATCTATTTACCAACTTGCCCATACTATAGACAGTTGCCTTAAAACATCTCTTAACTTTAATTGATAGAAGGCAGAGGTGTAGGCTAGACAGATAGACCTTGGTTTGGTGCCAGGATAAGGCACTACCTATTTGGTTGGCTAACTCCATACAAAATAATAAGCTCTTTGAGCCTCAGTTTTGTGCTGCAAAATAATTTGTAAAATAAGTTTATCTATTTTTCATTGGTTTTTATGAGAAGGAAGTGAGATAATTCATATGGAGTGCTTAGACAATGCATGACACAGTACAGTGTCAGTAAAATATTAACAGAATTCTAGTTTGGGTTCAAATAATATATTTTGTTCACACAGAGTCTTCTATTCAGCTTACTAATTCTCCTTGAAGCAAATATTTTTAGATTTATTAATTGTATTTCTAATTTCTGAATTCCTTTTCAAAACTGCTATTATTGTACAGTCACATTTTTAGATACAGAGTTAAGAATTTGCACTATTGTATTTAAGATTGGTTTAGTAAATCATAGTCATTAATGTTATATTTATAAAAAATAATCACTAGGCCAGGCATGGTGGCTCATGCCTGTAATCCCAGCACTTTGGAAGGCTGAGGTGGGCAGATCACAAGGTCAGGAGATTGACACCATCCCAGCTAACACAGTGAAACCCCGTCTCTACTGAAAATACAAAAAATTAGCCAGGCGTGGTGGCACGTGCCTGTAGTCCCAGCTACTCAGGAGGCTGAGGGAGGAGAATTGCTTGAACCCGGGATGCGAAGGTTGCAGGGAGCTGAGATCGCACCACTGCACTCCAGCCTGGGCAACAGAGTGAGACTCCATCTCAAAAAGAAAAAAATCATTATAAAGACAAAATAGAATTTAAAAGTATTTATAATAAAATATGAAATAAAAATATAAAGTTATACATAAATGTAATTATATATGAATTTAGACAAGACAGAGGCAAATAATAATTTTGTTAGGAATAATAACAAATTGTTTTATTGTTTTGCTTTTTTGGTAGTGTACACAATGTTTGTAATTAAAAAGAAGTTGTTAAAAATCCTCAAGGATTGACAACATGCTTTTAACATGTGTATATAGTCTAATACATTTACAGATGAGAGCATTACTTACAAATAGAATTTTAAAGTTAAAAGTGATCTTTGAGATCATCGGGCTAGGCAGTTTCCACACTGGGTGGTCCATGGCACTTTGGACGTGATCAGATGGCATAGTTGCTATGAAGTATTAGGACAAGCAGACAGGGATCAGGCATCTTCAGATCTGCTCCCATTAATACAGTGTCACTATTATGTATAAAATAATGTATCAAACTATAAGTATAACATTTGTATGTTTATATATTTTTTTGTAAGAAGTGTTCCTATTGCTTTAGGAAACAAACAACAAAAAGTCACAATTCCTTCATGTGGAAGAAATAATCATACTCACCAAATGTTTCATTTGCTCCCCTGTATTTCTCAGCTCTTTTAAAGTTGCAGGAAGCCAATGGCTGTTTCTCACAGATGAGATGTGAGCAGAAGTGATACATGTCACTTCTGAGATAAGGTAGTTAAAAGCTTATGCTCAGCTCTCCAATCTCTCTTTTCCAATGACGAGGCAAGTGTATAAGGCTAATATTCACAGTGGTTCAACTTCAAGAGAATCAACCCTCCATCTGCTGGCTTCTGAGTGACAATGTGAAGCAGAGCCCTCTGCCCACCAATATGGTAGATATAAACTGAGTAAGAAGGAAATCTGATCATATTAAATCACTGAATTAATGGGGTTACTTGCTACTTCTAGATAACCTAACTTATCCTTACTAAGGCACCTTATTTTAAAGATGCAAAAACAGGGTTGCAGATAGTGGAAGTGAACAGTTCAAGGTTACTGAGATTTGAACTAAAACTTAGGTCTCCTGACACTCCAATGTAAAGCTCTCCTTATGCCAATCTATTTGGCTTGAATGACCACAACAAAATAATAAACCATGATGTGGGATGGTCTTAAAGATCACCTAATCCAAACATTTCTAAATTCAAAATGACAGAAGATCATCCAAATGTTGCTGGAAAACAATGATGGACATCTCATCATTTCCAGGGTTCGTTCTTTCCTTTTTGAGAGTTGCCATTATAAGCAATTCCTTGTCTAAAGATAATGGCATTGTAAACATTGTAACAAAGAAAGGGATGATCCATTCAACAATTAACTTTTGAGCTCTTACTTTGTGAGAGGCATTATAGTTATACAGATACGAAAGCATTGATGAGTAAACATAGATATGATCCTTGCTTTCGTGTAGCTTGCAGGCCAATGAAGTGACAAATATATGTTCATAAAATAGTCATAAACATGAATCTGTGATCCCAAAATTTCATAAGTTCTACAAATGAAAAATCTCATAGTATCATGAGAGACAAAACAGTGACCCAACTTAGTCTGAGGGGCTTAAGTAGGAGAAGAGAAATGTCGCAAGGACAACATATACATTTCTAGTTTTCCCACCTTGATAGATTAGAGCATCATTGACTGAAATGAAGACACTGGATAAACACCTGGTTTAGAGAAGTGAAGGTAGTGATGTTATGGAAAGAATGGGTTCCATTTCAGAACATCTGAAGTTAGAGATGTGGATATAACATCCACACACAAACGTATACATGAGGATGAGAGAACACTTTGAGGGAGTGACTATCTCTGCATAAAAACCAAAACAACTAAAAAAGAAAGAGCTAGAAAATGACAGTGTTTCACTTAGCTGAGAGTACAGAGCCTCCCTGCCCATTCATTTTTAAGTCACTGTCAACACAGGCAGACTGCTGCAGCTGAGGTCCCGCAGCTGTTGTTCTGGTCTCCTTTACTTTCACACTTGCCGTTGGTGCTACTCTGCAGGGTAGTCAACCCTGTCGGTGCAGTCCTTAAAGAGCAGCTTGAGTCAGGAAGGAGAGGTGGCTGACCTTCCAATTCACACCTTCTCCAGCCATCCCTCAGACCAGTTTTCCAGTGCTAAATAAAGGTGCTCCCCTCTGAATTTTGGAATTCACCCAAAGGATTACAAAACCTTCTATCTTATGGCAGCACAAACTTATCCTTTATGAAGATCCCTAGAAAAACTACTCAGCTACCACTACTTGTCAATCAATTATAATTTTCTATTTTTAAGAGATAAAAAAGCCTATAAAATGTTTGCTACTAGAAAATTTAAAAAGCAATCAATGGGTCCTAAATCTGAATCAAAGAAGTTTCATAAACATGGGATTTAAATCCACCAACAATTTGAGTTTTGGAAGCCAGCTGTCAGTGACTAGCTATATTGCCTCAAACAAGTAATGTAATCATTCTGGGTCTCAGTATTATTATCTATAAAATTAGGCTAATTACCAATTTGGGGATTTTGTGATTGTGAAGCAGGTTTACTGTGCACTGGTTACCAACTTGTCTCAATCTGAAGGAACACAGTTAAAAGAAACAAGTTACATGAGACAGATTTATTACTTACAAATAGGCATCAAAGGACAACAGAAGCCTAGGATTTGCTGTGAACTGGTCCCCTAAGGCTCAGGAAAGCCCACTTGCACCATAGGTGAGGGACCCCAAAAAAGCAGCCCACCCTGGGTTTTATCCCCTGGGGGCAACATGACCCACTGCACTAAAGCTTTGAATGATATCTTGTTTCTACAAAGGGACTGGTAATTACCATGCACTGTTGTGGCCAGTTGCCCCTTACCTCAGGCTGTTATATTCCCAGCACACTCTACAGTTATTCTTGAGAACAAGCATGAAAGTGGGAAGAACTGAGTTGATTCAAGGCCACCCAGAGAATTGTCCTGCAGCGATGACTGTAATTAATATAAGGGCTTATGCATGTGTGGCATTTGGAAACTTAATACATTTTTAATTCATATGAGTTTATATGCTAATTTGTTTCTGCCTAATCATATAAAAAATAATAGTTCCCATTTACTAAGTGCATACTGTGTATCAGGCACTTTTCTAAGAGCTTTATGAGTACCAGTTCATTTAATGGTCACAAAAATCTAGGGGGTACCTACCACTAATAACCTCATTTTTTCAGACAGTGAAACACAGATTGTTGCTTGCTCAATATTACATAAGTTATAAACTAGGGCAGTAGAGTATCAATCTAAGAAGTCAGGTTTCAGAATCCACATTTATATGCATTAAAGCTACAATGCCAAGGATGCAAGATTGAAATGTAATTAAGAGGCAGGTATACCTATGTATTGCACCTCTTTTCTTAGAATCAATGTTAATGCTTGAAAATGATTTTATTAAATTGCAAGTACACCCTTCCTCAGCTCAGCCGGACAAGTAGAAATTCATGTTGGAGGGAGATATGAAAGAGGTAGAGAAAAGATTTGTGGGAAGTTTGTGGGCAGAATGAATATTTTTGACTTGTTAAAGACAAGGTGATGGCTTCAAAAGCACATTGAACTAGAAGCCAGGAGAACAGGCTATGTAACGTTTCACATCACTTAACCTATCCCTGCCATGGTATTCTCATCTAAAATGAGGACTTGAAAAATTCAGACTCAATTAAATTAGATGGATAGTCTCTAAAGATTGTCCCAGTTCTAATTTAATTGTATGACAGCATTATATAAAAATACAGAAACATCCATCCTTTACCACAAATGCCAACAGCAGTATCTTTTATTTTTAATGGGATTTTTTTTCAAATTAAGTTTTTCATCAAGTTTAATTAATGCATATTATTTTACTTAATTCAAGAAAAATTAAATAGACAATATTTTGTCTAGACTGCGGAGTTCAGTACCCATTATCTGTCAGTTTTTGACTGTCAGACTCTTGAACCAGCCTGTTTTTAAAAAAAGAAGCATGCTTCAATTTACGTTTTTAAAACTGATACGTAATATATGTACATATTTTTGGAGTATATGTGATCTTATCTAACATGCATAGGCATGTAATGATCACATTAGGGCATTTGGAGTGTCCATCACCTCAAGCATTTATCATTTCTATGTGTTATGAACATTTCAAGTCCACTCTTTCAGCTGTTTTGAAATACACAATACATTTTTGCTAACTATAGTCACTCTGCTCTGCTATGAAGCAATAGAAAATTTTCCTTCCATTTAACTATTACATTTGTCCCCATTAACCAACCTCTCTTCATCCTCCTACAACCACCTACACTCCCTTCCCAGTCACTGGTAGCTCTCATTCTATTCTACCTCCATGCAACCAACTTTGTTAGCTCCCACATATGAGTGAGAACATTGAATACTTGTCTTTCTGTGCCTGGTTCATTTCCCTTAACATAATGACCTCCAGTTCCATTCATGTCACTGTGAATGTCATGATTTCTTTATTTTTCATGACTAAATTATATTACATTTGTATATATACCACACTTTCTTCATGCATTTATCTATTGATGTACACTTAGATTAATTTTCTTTTTTTGCTATTATTAATGGTGTTGCAGTAAACGTGAGGGTGCAGGTATCTTTTTGATATATTGATTTCTATTCCTTTGAATAAATACCCAGTAGTGGGATTGCTGAATCATGTGGCAGTTCTGTTTTTAGTTTTCTGAGAACTCACTACACTGTTTTTCATAATGGCTATTCTAATTGACATCTTGCCAACAGTGTAGGAGAGTTTCCTTTTCCCTTCATCTTTGCTAGCATCTGTAATTTTTTTTTCTCTTTTTAATAATCATCATTATAACTGGGGTGAGATAGCTCATTGTGGTTTCTATTTGCATTTTCCTAATGATTAGTGATGTTTAGCATTTTCTTGTATACCTGTTGACCATTTCTTTTGAGAAATGTCTATTCACATCCTTTGCTAACTTTTTAATGGGATTACTTGTATTTTTTTATTTTTTGAGTTTTTGAGATTCTTGCATATTCTGGATTTTGTATACTCTGGTTCTTGTATATTCTGGATTTTGTATAGTTTGAATTTTGATGTTCTTTTTATTCTCTTCCCAGAGGAATAAGTGAAGAGATTTTCTCCCATTCGCCAGTTCATTTCTTCACTCTGTTAACTGTTTCCTTTGCTATTCAGATGCTTTTCAATTTAATATAGCCCCATTTGTCTATTTTAGGTTTTGTTGCTTGTGCTTTGGATGTCTTAGCCATAAAATCTTTGAATAGACCAATTTCCTTAAGAGCTTTCCCTATGTTTTCTTCTAGTAATTTTGAGTTTGGGGTCTAACATTTAAGTATTTAATCCATCTTGAGTTAATTTTTGCATATGATAAAAGATAGCTGTCTAATTTCATTCTTGTGCATATGGTTATCTAGTATTCCCAGCACCATTTATTAAAGAGGATGTGCTTGGTGCCTTTGTTGAAAATCAGTTGACTGTAATATATGGATTTATTTCTGGATTTTCCATTCTGTTCTATTGGTTTATGTAACTGTGCTTATACCAGTGCCATGCTTTTTGGTTACTGGAACCTTGTAATATATTTGTAAGTCAGGTAGAATGATGCTTCCAGCCTTGTTCTTTTTGGTCAGGACTGTGTTAGTTAATCATGCTCTTTTTCAGTTCCACACAAATTTTAAGAATTTGTTCTATCTCTGTGAAAAATGACATTGGTATTTTCATAGAGATTGCCTGAAATCTGTAGATTGCTTTGAGTAGTGTGGTCGTTTTAATGATGTTAAGTCTTGCAGTCCAAAAGCATGGGAGGTTTTTCCATTTGTTTGTGTCCTCTTCAATTTATCTCATCAGAGTTGTTTTCCTCATAGAAGTCTTTCACCTCCTTGATTAAATTGATTCCTAGGTACTTTATTTTATTTTTTTTAGCTGTTATAAATGAGATTGTTTTATTTATTTCTCAGCTAGTTCACTGTGGTATAGAAATAATAGTGATTTTTTTTTTGTATGTTGATATTGTATCCTGCAACTTTACTGAATTAATTTATCAGATCTAAGAGTTTCTTTGGTGAAGTCTTCAGGTTTTTCATATATAAAACTATGTCATCTGAAAAAAAAAATTGACTTAGTCTTTCTCAATTTGGATGCTTTTTAGTTTTTCCTCTTGACTGATTGTTCTGGCTAGGATTTCCAGTTCTTTGTTGAATAGGACTGGTGAAAGTGAACATCATTGTCTTATTTCAGTGCTTAGAGAAAAGACTTTCAACCTTGCTCTATTCGGTATGATGTTGGCTGTGAGTTTATAATATACAGCCTTTATTATGTTGAGGTATGTTCCTCCTATGCCTGGTTTTTGTCATGAATGAATGTTGAATTTTATAAAAATTTTTTTTGCATCTATTGAGATAATCATATGGTTTCTGTCCTTCATTCTGTTTTTATAATATATCCTATTTACTGATTTACATATGTCGAACCATCCTTGCATCCCTGTGATAAATCCTGCTTGACCAATGGTGTATCATCTTTTCTGATGTATTAATGGATTCAAATTGCTAGTAATTTGTTAAGAACTTTTGCATCTATATTCATCAGGGATATTGGCATGTGGTTTTTTGTCATTGTTGTTGTTTTCTGTGTCTTTGTCCATTTTTGGTATCAGTGTAATGCTGGCCTTATAGAATGAGTTGGGGATAATTCCCTCCTATTCCTTTTTTACAATTTTTTTTTAGATAATCTAAGGAGAAGTGGTGTGTGTCAGTTTTTCTTTGCAACCTTGGTAGAATTCAGCAGTGATGATTTGCTCCCAGAGCTTCCTTTGTTGGGAGATTTTTATTGCTAATTCAATCTCCTTACACATTATTGGTATGTTCAGGTTTTCTCTTTCTTTATGAGTCAATTTTGGTAGGTTGTATGTGTCCAGAAATTTATCCATTTCCTCTAGGCTTTACATTTTGTTATCATAACAATCTGTGATAATCTTGTGTATGTATGTGGTTATCAATTGTAATGTCTCCTTCACTTGTGATGTATTGGAGTTTTCTCTTTCTCTCTTTTGTATTTTGGTCAGTCTAGCTATGTAACTAATATGTTACATACAACTAACTAAGTAACAAATAGTTGCAAAGATGTAACTATTTGGTAGGCTCATGGTATTCCATATGTCTGTTCTTTTCTCTTTATTTTTTTCTGACTAGGTTATTTTAAAAGTAATTTCTTCAGGATCTGGAATTCATTTTTTCTGCTTGATCCAATCTATTGTTGAAGTTTTTGAATGTATTTTCCATTTCATTCAATGAATGTTTAATTTCCAGAATTTGTTTTCTTAAAATATCTATCTCTTTTAAATTTCTCATTCATATCCTATATTTTATTTCTTAGCACTTTTTATATTCTACTGTATCTCACTAAGATCCTTTAATCTCATCATTTTGAATTCTTTATCTGGGATTTCATAAATTTCTTTTTCACTGGAATCAGTTGCTGGAGAGTTAATTGTGGGTTTTTTGGAGGTGTGGTATTTTCTTGCTTTTCCAGTTTTTATTTGTCTTTTCTATTGACATCTGTGCATCTGGTATAAAAATCACTTCAATTTTTTGAAATTGCTATCGTGGTGGGGGACTTTTTCCTGAGGATATACCCATGGTGTTGGTTGGTTAGGGTGCTTTGGCTTTTATTCTTGGGGTGTGCAGTGTTGTAGTCTTAGTATGATTTCTTTGTAAGCAACATCAGTAGTGTCTGTGATTTTCTCAGTGGCTTAGGGTGTGGTTGTTAGTGGAGACTGTGGTGAAATTTTGCTGGGGATGGGGACAACATCTGGGCCAATCCTCAGGCCCCAGTGGTGGCATCGGTGAGCTGAGCATGACTTTCCTTGGTCCCCAGGGGAGCCCAGTATGCTGGTAGTGGTGTTAGCAAGTCCAGGGAGGCCAAATGTTGGGTTTCCAGGTGGTTTGCTCAGATGCTAGAAGTGGCAGCAGTGGGCCACATCTTTGAGTCTCTGGGCAGCAGATGTGGCATGGGCAAAGACAGTAACAGTGATGGGACAATCATCTGGCTCTCAAGCAGTCTGTGGTGGTTTTCGTGTTGACTGCAATGGTCTGGATAGGTCAGACCCCAGGCCTGCATGTGGTGTGTGTGGGGGTGGAGGCCAGCTGTGGTGGTAGCAGCAGGTTGGCTGGGCCTCTGCTCAGGCCCCTGGGAGAAGTGCTGAGGTGTTAATGGCTGTTGAAGAGGCAGAGCAATCCCTAGGCCACTGGATGGTGTGTTGGGCACTAGGGATAAAGTTAGGTTAGGCAGTCTTGTCCTCAGGTCCCGTCATGTGTATAGGATGGCTGTGATAGACAGAGTCAGGGTGATTCCCAGACCCCTGGCAGAATGCTCAGGTTGGAGTGGGAGTGGTTGTACTGTGGCACAGCTCCTGGGAGGGCAGGGTTGGTTTCAGAGGCAGCAGCCATAAACAGGTAGCTGGGGAGCAAACATTTATAGCCACCCGGTGGTGGCTATAAGTAGTATAGCCTTTCCTTCAGGTGCTTTTAAACATGCAGTGGGCCAGGTGTGGTGACTCACGCCTGCAATCCCAGCACTTTGGGAGGCTGAGATGGGCAGATCACAAGGTCAGGAGATCGAGACCATCCTGGCTAACACGGTGAAATCCCGTCTCTACTAAAAATACAAAAAAAAAAAAAAAATTAGCTGGGCATGGTGGTGGGTGCCTGTAGTCCCAGCTACTCGGGAGGCTGAGGCAGGAGAATGGCATGAACTCGGGAGGCAAAGCTTGAGGTGAGCCGAGATGGCGCCACTGCACTCCAGCCTGGGTGACAGAGCGAGACTCCATCTCCAAAAAAAAAAAAAAAAAAAAAAAAAGGTGTAGTGGTCCTGCTACTGGGGGTGGTGGGGTTGCTGCTAATGGCTCACATTTTGACCCTTGTGGCAGCAGCCAGCAGCAGTACCCAGGTACCTGTGAGGGATATCAATGAGGCTCCAAAAATGTGGATATGCAGGAGCTCTTGGCCCAGTACAGGATGCAGTCTAGTGGGGCTAAGCTCTCAAAATGGTGACTTACTGTAGCTGCTTAGGACTTGGGGTGTGTGTGAGCTCTCTCTCCGGCACAATGTCATTGCCTGCTCTCCAGGCAGCTCCCTATACAAGTCTCAGGGTCCATGAGGATCCTGGGCCTTTCTCTTGGCTTTAATGCAGGAGTTCATGGTAGAAATGTCGACCGCTGGGGATCAGCTTTTTCTCCACATACTCAACAGCATCCATAATTTCCTGACTTTTTGATTAAAAAATAGTTTTTTTAATGTTACATGATATTTCATGTAACATGAAGTGACATGATATTTCATGTAGTTTGGATTGCATTGTAGGTTGAATTTGCATTTCTGTGATTAGTGATGGTGAGTATTTTTTAATATCCCTTTTGTATATCTTCTCATAAGAAATGTCTAGCCAGATCTTTTGCTTATTTTTCTATTGGGTTATTGTTTGAGCATATTCTGGTTACATATTCCGGTTATTAATACCTTGTCATATGAATAATTGACAAATATTTTCTCCCATTCTGTAGGTTATCTCTTTATTTTGTTGGTTTTCTTTGCTGTGCAGAAGCTTCTTAGCTTGATGTAATCCCTCCTGTCTGTTTTTGAGCTACTCTCCGGACAGTTGCCTGTTAGTTTCAGTGCCTATGAGAATCAAGAGGCTTCCCCGTGACTGTAATTGCAGGAGTTCATGGTAGGAATGTGGACCACTTGGGGCACGCACCCTTTCCTTGCTCTGGGGAGCCTCTTCAGCTCCCAATGGATCCCACCTGAGCAAGCCACTTCATTTCCCTCTCTTTCTTTGCATTGGTTTTTTTGTTTTGTTTTGTTTTGTTTTGTTTTTCCTGTCAATGATCTGTTTAGTTCCAGCATTCTCTCTTGGGTAAGTTATTAGAAATGTGATTATCTCCTTGCTATTTTGGTTCTTCTTTGTGAACGAGGCAAGTATCAGTTGATGTTTAAACTCAGTGTCCTGACCAAAAGGGGTAATTTCTATTTATTTTCCTGGTATTACATTTTATTCATGGTCCAGTTTTGACTAAGTTAATAAACTTTTGCAAACAAGCTTGTTTTATCTATTTAAGCATTTATGGAAAGTACCTTAAAATTCATTGCTTTTATTAGAAGCAAAACTTCAAGGATAAACAGCTGGTAACATTATATAAGAGAAATCTAATAACGGACAGGAAGCCTCTGGGGAGTGCCTCTTTTCTAAAGGCACGTGGCTAACTGATGCTAAAAGTTCCTGGGTTTAGCCTCCTAACTTTCTGATTTGTCTGTATAGGAAACTTTCTACTGCTAGTAATTAGCACTCTCTAGACATCTGTTTCCCTGGGAAAAAACACGTAAGCCACAGAAAGAGTAAATCTAATTATTATGATTTCCATTTCTGGAGCAAGGCCTTTTCATAAATAATTATGTCTTAGTGCAAAACTGCCAAATTTTATTCATTGGCCCTATCATTCATAAAAATGAATAGATTTATAACCCACACACTCATTAACTACAGAAGGCTAATGAGGGCTGTAACCAAAAACACCACTATGTGAACTGCTCACTGAGGTCATCATAGAATCTGGGCTACAAAATCACCCACTTCTTACTCTGTATCCAGAACCCAAGGGCAAGAGTGAAATAGTATCTGCCAAATCAGAAAGAGGAGTTTACAGCTGTGTATGAAGTGACCCTCATGTAGAGGCAGGTTCTTGTATTCCTGAGGCTGTATGCACTCAAAACATGTGAAAATAAAAATTATGGCAGAATAAGATAATCATAAAAAGGTCAGTGGGTAGACGTAAGAAAGACCAATACCACATTCTCACAGAGGTATAAGATTTTTAAAATAAATAAAGAAAAGATTAAAATTGTTAAATATACACGGTGATAAAGAATACTACCACATTTTTGTCTAATTTTTTTGCATATTTAAAATATTTTATAGTATTTTAGCAGTTTCCTATATTCAGGTCTTAGATTTAAGTCTTTAATAAGTCTTTAATACATTTTGAGTTGATTTTTGTACATAGTGAGAGATCGGGTCTAATAAGCTGATGAGGTTACTACAGTTTTATAGTATATTTTGAAGAAGTCAGGTAGTGTGATGCTGCCAGTTTTTTGTTTTGTTTTGTTGTTGTTGTTGTTGTTGTTGTTGTTTTCTCCAGATTACTTTGGTGATTTATATGGAACCACAAAAAACAAATGAACAAATTTTAAAAAACCACACAAGGTGTTTTGTGGTTCCATATAAATTATTTCCATGAAGAATGATATTGATATTTTGATAGAGACTGCACCAAACATATAATTGCTTTGGATGGTATAGACATTTTAACAACATTGGGGAAACACTCCAGGACCTTAGTTTAGGCAAAAGCTCTTGTGTAAGACCTCAAAAGCACAGGCAACAAAAACAAAAATAGACAAATCGGATTACATAAAGCTAAAAAGCTTTGGCACAGCAAATAAAGCAATCAACAAAGTGAATAGAAAACCCACAGAGTGGCAGAAAATATTTATCAATTATTCATATGATAAGGTTTTGATAATCAGAATATATAAGTAACTCAAGTTAATAGTTAAAAAAATAATCCTTTTAAAAATGGGCAAAAGGTCTAAACAGACATTTCTCAAAAGGGGATATACAAAGTGCCAACAGGTATTAAAAAATGAACACTCAACATCACTTATCACAGAAATGTTAATCAAAATTAAAATGAGATATTGTCTCACACCAGTTAAAATGCTTTTCATCAAAAAGTCGGGAAATTATGAATGCCTGCCAGTATGTGACGTGAAAGGAACCCTCATACACTGTTGGTGGGAATGTAAATTAGCACACACACTATGGAAAACAGCGTTGACGTACATCAAGAAACTATAAATAGAACTACCATATGATCCAGAAATTCTACTACAGGGTATATATCCAAAAAATTTTAAAAAGGAAATCAGTATATTAAAGAGTTATCTGCACGTCCATGTTTATTGCAGCTCTAGTCACAATTGCCAAGATATGGAATCAACCTAAGTGTCCATCAAAAGACAAACAGATAAAGAAAAATGTGTTATTTACATAAATGGAATATTATTCATCCATAAAAGAGAATCAAATACTACTATTTGCAGCAATGTGGACAGAACTGGAGGTCATTATGTTAAGTAAAGAAAGACAAATATCTCATGTTCTTAATCAGATGTGGGAACTAAAAACATGAATCTCATGAAGATAGAGAGTAGAATGATAGTTACCAGAGGGCAGGAAGGGAAGGGGAAATGAGGGAAAAAGAGAAGTTGATTAATGAGAGTTAATACTCAGTGGACTCGATAGAAGAAATAAGACCTAGTGTTCAATAGATCCGTAGTGGGTTACAGTAAACAATAATCTACTGTACATTTCACAATAGCCAGAAAAGAAAAATTTGAATGTTCCTAGTATACAGAAAAGATACAAATTTAATATGATGGGTATATCAATTACCCTGATTTGATCTTCTCATTATTTGAATATATCGAATTATCACAAGCACCCCCAAAAATATGTACATCTATTATGTAACAATTTTAAAAAGCAGCACAAAATCTTATCATGGTTTCAATGACTTTGAAAGCCGTTATCATTCCAGTTTTTGTTTTAAACACAGTCACACCCTGGCTTCTCCTCTGATACCTTGCACTCTACTTTAGAATTCAGAAATTCCATACTGTCTAATCCTCTGCTATCTCATTGATTCACTATGGGTCCCCGACTGCGAAATAATAATAATAATAATATTAGGGTTTTTTCGGACTTCTTGCATTCTCCCTTATCAAGCCTAGTTCAGAACTTGACATAAGCGCTCCACACATACTGCATATTGGCCTTTTATCTACTTCCACAATTATGCTGAAGAATGTTTGTGCTTATGCTGAATAACATTTGTGAGGGATTCTTCCAGCTCCCTCAAAGAACGGCCAGTGCAGTTTAATTTACTAGCTCATAAAGTACTCCGTAAAAACAGAAGAGAGGAGCGAAACTAACAAATGAGGCCCTGGCTGAGGACAGGACAAGATTATAATTTACGATGTGTTCCCAACCAGAATTTACTCCCAGTAGGTAACAAATGGCACACGCACCAACAAATCACCGTTCGCTAGCTGTGTCCTGCCTAGCTCTGAGCAGAGTCTGTTAATCTACTGCCTTTCACTTCACCCTGCAGTGCAATTTGGTAAATTAGCAATAAGGTCTAGCCTAAAGTGCATTACACATGCAGTTAGCTATTATAATGCATATGGTATGCTTCATTTACACAATCCGTTACACCCATTTCTAGTGGTTGATTTTACCTTTTATGATTGATTCAGTGTCATTTCAGGAGCTAAGATAAATGGATACCTTAGCAAATTCATCCACTGCCTCATAAACTTTTCATGTAGGCTTCTTTGAACTTCCTTTGAATTGCTATACAGAACCAAAATAATCTCCATCTCCCAGTATATCATCTTATAGTAATTATTTTCATTATATATAAGCCTATTAAAAACCTCCAGGGCAATTTTAGGATTTTTAAAGCAGGTTAAAAAAAAATAAAAATAAAAACAAAGGAAGAATGACAGATTTTAGGTGCCTCAAGGATCTGTTTCAAGATCATTCCCAAGCATTGTCCTTTCTCTTCCAGCCTAAAACATTGTCCTGCATGCAGCTCCAGGACTCTGACAGAGGCAGGATTTGTCTCCTCTCAAAGATGGCTTTTATCCTATTTTTCCTGAGAGAAAATATATTGGTAAACTTTCATTGCAAAGGGGACATCTCCAGGACACAAAAATGCAAACCAGATGTGCTGCTATTAATTTCCAGGAGCCACATAGAACTGTTCTCAAGTTTCTTTTGGTCTCACAATACATTTATAACCTTAAAAATTATTAAAGACTCATAAGAGCCTTGGTTTCGGTGAGATTTACCTATCTACGTTTACCAAATTTGAAGTGGAAATCGACAAATTTTAAAATGTTTGTTAATTCCTTTTAAAATAACAGAGATAAACCTATTATTACCGGTTCACATAATATATTTTGATGAAAATAATAACCATATACTCTGAAACAAACATAATTTACTGATAACTACATTATCATTCCACATGTTTGCAAACTTCTTTAATGTCTTGCTTGATATAAGGCAGTCGTATTCTCTTATTTTCTTCTGAATAAAATTTGTTGTGATTTGTCATTTTGGTTCAAATAAATGAAGAAAATTCAGAATCACACAGATAAGAAAACTGAAAGAGAGTACTTTGTGAAAAAAAATGTGGCTAGTTCAGCTCGTAATTCCAACAGCTACCATACTTCAGTATGCAGAGGGGTTTTAAATACCCTCCCTATTTCGTTACACGGAATATTAAAAAAGATGTGTACTCAAATGTTGAGATTTATTACAATAAAGATGTTTTAACTGTTAATTAAGGATGTGAAATCAGTCTTATATTTAACCATGAGTGCACAGTGGTAAAATATATATATGTGTGTGTGTATGTGTGTGTGTGTGTGTGTGTGTGTGTGTGTATATATATATATATATATATGACTTCTAGCCCAGTTTAGTGCTAGTGCAGTGATTTGAACTAAGCCCTCAGCAATTTTACCCACTACTGTTTTTGTACCATTAGGGCAAATTTCAAAAACCAAAAATAGCAAATAATATCTTAGTGTTATTATGAGAATAGTTCTGACCTTGTGGACCTCCTGAAAAGGTATCAGGAATCTCTAGGGATTCATGGATCCTACTTCGAGAACCACTGTCTTGGAATTTAGGACACAGAAAAACTCTTATACTGTGTGCTGCTTTAAGATTACATACAAATATGGAACAGTTAATGGTTTGCACTTTTTCTCTAAAAAAAGGTTTTGCCCAACAACATGCTTTTCTGTAGAAACAAAAATGACCCTTTACGCCACCCACCTCTTCCATGACTGGTTACCTTATGCTGCCACAAAAATAAAGCTGGTAATAACCAACAGAATTACCTAATCTGGGGCTTTTACACACAAAGAAACAGAGACAATCACGAAAAAGTTGACTACAGAAAGGCTACAATTTGAAGCCTTCTGATTACTAGCCAAATCATGTTTTATTTCTGCATGTATGACTCTATTCAGCCATGTAATTCTTCACACTTTAGCATGTTGATTTCCCCCGTCCCTTTGTGTTCCCCTTTTAATCAGACTTGCTCCTAATCATACATAGCAGTGTCTCATGCTTTTATTTTGCTAATTCAAACTACATCTTTAAAATATTATCTCTAGGTGGTTTGGCTACATTTAAAAACTGTGTCCTAGCCCAAAGCAATTAAAAATGGTTTCGTCTAAATTTCTGAGTGATGAAGTTTAAGGAGAAAACAAAATGAACATAACTTCTAATTATCTTTGCATGAATTTGCAAAGAAATGTCGTTTAAACGTGAATAATTGCAGTGGAGGGGAAATGAGTTCACCCTGGAACGCTGTCTCTGAAGATAGCAGTTTACTCCACCCTTCAGTGGCTGGAACCTTGCCTAAATTAAATCTAATGAGTAAGAAACTATTCAGAAAGTAAAGAAGAAAGTAAGAGAGAAGAAAAAAGTACTCGATATTTTCAGTCCTAAATTACAGGTTTGCTAATCTAGCTGTACCATATTGCAGATATTGCTTGATTCATTATAAGTGAACCACAGCAAATTTCCTCCTACTCAGAATAGAATCGTCACCTTCACCCAAAAAAAAGATGACGTGAGATGCAGTGACCATCAAGTATTGGGTAACAGCTTTAAAAATGTTTCCAGCTGAAATCTATGCTGCCTTTACCTATTAAAATGTGGTTAATAATTCCCTTGACAGTCATTTTAGTGCTATTTAGGTCTTGTTAATTGAATTTAAAGGAGCACTTTTAAAATAGAGAGAAAAGAAGGACAGACTGGGTTTGAATATCTTTCCCGAAATAAATTTGTTAAAGGGCCTTTTTATGTCCAGCGTTTGGAACAGGCTGGTGGCCTATTTAAAATAAAAATATTTAAAAAGTGAGATGTCATGTTGTTTCTAGGATCTCACTGTAATAATCTGAATGCCAAGGACTCTACTTGGTCTGGATATTGTAAAGCTGAATTTCTCGGCAGAGCTTAAAAGCTAGGGTATTTACGCTTAAGTTTGGGAATTATACCTTCGGTCTTACCAGGTTTTGTATAATACAAATATAAACATGGCTTCTGGCTTATACCAGCTGAGTTCATCCTTCACCAGACAGTTCTAGTTTATGGTACAACAAACATAGGTGGCTGCACACTTCCTGTCAATTTTTCATGGTCTTTAATGGCTCGGATTTAGTGAGGACAGTACAGTAGATTTCCTTTGGTGGTGTTAGAAAGGCACATTAAACAGGCATCCAAGGCTGTAGGTTTAAATATATCATCCAGAATTTAGACGTTAGCCATACTAAACTATTAGAAATTGGAAATCATTTTTGTATCATATATTATAAATTGGAAAGGATTGTCAAAAATCCCATCCTATTTCTAAAATACTGGCTCAAATGCTTTTTGTGGTATTTTTCTCTGACTCAACAATTGTTTTGTCAAACATTCTACAATTTAGGAGGAAAGCTGAAACAGTGAGTAACACTCAAGGCACTAAAGGCAGACCTGAAATCTTTTCCCCGTTACAAGTTTGAACTGAAAGCTTTTGGACATATGATAGAAATAGAAGGGCTCCTGCTGATACATCATTCCAGGGCAACTTTGATTCCTTTATTGACTATGGATGGGACAGAACCCTAGCAGGTAATTTTCAATGAGCCACGCTAAGAGATAAAGCAATGGTAAATCTGACGACTGAAGATGATAAACACAAATACTCCAAGTCCAAAACAAGGACTGAGTGGAACAAGCATGAATGTTTGGCTATTCACCTTTGCTGAGTACAAACTGAAAGCCTCATTCTGGAAAGATGACTCCACTCTCAGCTATAAATTTGGGGTGATTTTAAAACTGGAAAAGAAAACAAGGGGCAATTTACCTCTGTTTTACAAAAAAGCAAATATCTTTAGGTTCAACTATCACTCAATTATTAAGACAGACAGAAGTATTTGGAGCTGAAACTGGCTCAAAGAAGTAGAAATGTGAGGGAAAGAAGAGGAGTTTAAATTTATGTTTCATGTTCTAGGTACATTCCAGAATATCAAGAGAATGCAAGGGAGTGTGGATAATAATAGCAGTCACATTTATTGAGCATTTACTATAAGAATCACTCAGTCCTTCGTGTGCCAAAATGAGAATAAAGCAAGGCAGATATTAAGATGCTCTTTTTACAAGTATCGAAAAAGAGTAAATGCAAGAGAGATAACAATCAAGTATTGAAAGTCACCAGTAGCAAAATGAACTGCTCAACTCTGCAATAGTCTACACTCAGACTTCACTGCCTGGGCTGCTTAACTAAACTGTCATCCCATGAAGGTTATTGGAATTTTTACTTTTGCATATATCTATGTTTGATTTTAAATGTCTGTATATCTATATCCATCTTATTTGTATCTATTATTACCTATATAGATATACATACATATACACATATGCACATTTATTAATATATGAAGATATACAGACACATACATACATGCATTATATATATATGTATATATATAAAGAGAGACCAACAAAGACAGAAAAAAATCTGTATAGCTACAAATTCATCCCTGTAGTTCAATTCCCTTAGTCAGGGGAAAAGAAATTGGGCTACAGTTCCTTTTCATTAAAATTGCATTTGAACTATTATATTTGGCTTAAATATGATTATATTCTTTTCTCAAATAAATTTGTTTCTTGTTAAAAAAATGTGGATTTTATGCACTGGATCATAACTTTAAGTCTTTCCCGAGCACACTTTATTAATAAAAAAAAAGTGTTAACAATGTCTATAGGAATTTTACAGATATAATATGTTTTATGCTTTCACGAGTGTAAAAATAAAAGCTAGATTCTTTGTCATTAAGAAGGGCCAAGAAAAGGAGAGTATGAAGACTTCTGTATAACACCCAACATTGTGGTTCTTAATGATTAATGAAGGTACAAACAAAATTCAAAAATGGGGCTAGAGGGAACCAGACTGATCTGAAGCTTGTGGTTGAAGCAAACTAAAGGGCTGAGTTATGCCTGAATCTCATAAGGATGATTGTGTAATGACATTTAAAAATAACTTGAACAGATATCAGTTATAGGAGGAATGACTAGAAATGAATCAGAACTTATTAAATGGTTTGTGCCTTGGACAATTTTAAAAGTCCCTGAAATAGTAAGTGAAGACTGAGACAGCCGTTTGGGTTCTAAAGTGGAAGGACCTTGAAGGCCCACTCAGTTCTCACATCCACAAAATCTTTTACTACTGATTTGTATCTGTAACCTCAATCAGTCTGATATGGTAATTCTGACCTTCTTGGTTAATAAAGTGGATATAGTGATCCCTGGATTAGATAGAATGAGCTTAAAGTATAGATAATGTAAAACTAAAAATAAGTAGAGATGTAATAGTTATTACAGGAGTCATGGTCAACCGTTCTGTTGCAAGTTAGTTCTTGGGGGACTTTTGTTTTACATGTGTTCAAATTCATCAAAAAACAGAATAATATTTTAAATATTTTAGATAAAATCTACTTATATCCAATAATGTGAATATTTAATTTTAAATAAAATGCATATAAAACTAAAACATCACAAAATGAAAAAACCTGGAAAAGATGTACTGAAACCTTTTTCATTTTCTTAATAAAAGGAGTCTTCAAAGATGTATCTCACCACTTGACAGCAATATTCAAGGCCACCAATTATACCTTTATCAAGTAGAGAAACAAGAACTATTCCCAGGTTTATAGAATGAGGCATATTTGATTGTCTACATTTTACTAAACACATTCTTAGACAAATAACATTATACATGAGAACTGAGCAACATTAATTGAAAAAAAAATTTCTTTAAGTAAATCATATTGTGAATTTAAGGGAGTGAAGTTTGGTAAAAATATTGACCTTGCCTCTAACTTGGGACTCTAGTGTTCATACAGGACATTTTGAACATGGATTTTAAACCAAGACTGCTACTATTATAACACCTTAAGCTAAATTTAAAACAGTAAAACAAATTAGAATTCAAACAAAATTCATTTAGAATTATAGAATAAATATGGACCAAAAATATTGATTTTTGAAATTCAGTTAATTTTCTAGTGATGAGGTGTGAATTATCTTACAGATGTGTTCAAAAACTTAACTTCAGAGAGACATAATCTATGGTTTTGCCTCTGTGTCCATCCTTGGATAAAATAGACTGGAGGAACCAGGTGCATGACCCAGTAAACTACTTTGCAATAATTTATTTACAAAACAGATATTGGAGTGCCAACTATGTGTCTGGAATCTGGGGCTTCCTGCTGAGATTACATAACAGATATAGTTAAATATGCAGTGGTTACTATATTACTACCACAGTCCTATATTAACACAATGAACACATAACTGCAGTTTATGGGCTAAGTATCATAGTAACAAAATATAGAGGATCAAAACATCTGGGTATACAAGGACAAATAAATATGCATAGCAAGATATTTTAATGTAACTCTTTCATTTTTTAACCAAATAAAAATATCAAAAGTGACATAAGAAAGCAGAATAAAAGAAATGAATAAGAATTCGCATTGAATTCAGTATGCTGGGGGAAAAAGTGTATTTTCTCTTCAAGTATCCAAGAAACAATAAAATTTTGAAAGTACGTTTGGCCACAAGGAAAAAATGAATACATTATTTATATTGGAAAGAGTACAAAAAATATTCAGTGACTACAATCTCATTTAAAAAAATAGAAATAAAAAGTTAAAATTATTATACATTCACCCCATTCGATAGTCAAAAGCATTCTTCTAAACTTCTTTAAGGCAAAAGGTAATTAAAAAGCTCAAGGGCTGAAAAAAATCAGTAAGAATACCTTTCCTTTCAAAATTCATGGAATGTGATCAAAGAACACTAATTTCAAAGGAGGAGATGGAACAAAGGGAATGACTGTTCTGGGGTTGTTATCATTTTTAGGACAGGGCAGATAATATAAATTCAGTCAGTCGGTCACATTGACTAAACTATATAGTAATGAAGTCAGAGAAGACACTGGTCATTGTATTGCATCTATGTGCCAGCTGAATGAGCTTGTACACAGCTCCCCAACTTTAATAATGGACATGATAAGTACTTCCTTCATGAGATTATCATGAAGAGAGTAAAACAGTGCTTGGTACTAACCGGATTTTCAATATTGGAATACTAGCAAAATTTCAATGGGGGAAAATCCGAAGAATAGAAGAGCAAAATATACCAAATGTTAGAAAAAGAGAAACAATTTAAGAGTTAAGACATTATTATTGGATTTGAGCATCAAGATGCCACTCGAAATTTCAAGAACGCAATTTCAGAAGATTGAGGGAAGGTCAAGGTTATAGACTGAAGGATCTTATAATGTTCCCAAATAAAGTTTCTTGGGAAACTTTGGAAAAAGTCATCCAGGATTTCTAATAGCCATTTCTTTTATATCTATAATTTCAACTTTTATTTTAGATTCGGGGGGTACGCGATGTGCCAGTTTGTTACATAGGTATACCACATAATGCTGAGATTTGGAGTACAATTGATCTCATCGCCTAGGTGGTGAGCATAGTATTCAATAGTTAGTTTTCAACCTTGTAACAGGCATTTCTTAATGACTGGTATATAGAAATCATTTTGCAAAGCTATTTTAAGATGGAAAGAAAAAAATATTTCACTGACTATCTTATGTTCTCTGTTGGCCTCCAAAAGGTTCATCAGCATTAGTAATCACAAGTGCTCTGTGATTTTTGTATAGCATAGGCATTCTCCAATGTGTTTAACAAATATTAATTGAGCCACTATAACAGTGTCAGTCTTTTTGTTCAAAGCTAGAAATGAATACATATCAATCTCAGAAGGAAAATCTAATACGATTTTTAAGACTAGCCAAAAATCCGACTATTTATGTACAATATACCGATTTTTAAATGTTGACTCAAAAATATTAAGGCCACAATAAGAAACAAAATAAATAAAATCTTAAGTAGAGTTTATCCTTTATCATCAGCCTGACAGTTTAGTCATTGGTCTCCAATTTCATGTCTATTCTAATTTTAATCTCTTTCGAAGTTTCCTTCACAGATCATGTCATTTTCTGAAAAAAAAAAAAGGCTTCTAATGTACAAGAGATTCAAAATTAACAAAGATAGAGAAATATTACACACTCTTAGAGCATTTATTTCATGGCCTGTGTCACCTCGTTTTATGGGAAAGTACCATGCTGAACAGATTTCTGATTAAAGGTGGATTTGACTGAGAAGAAAGTTGACAGCTGTACATCAACTGAACACAATCCTTTTCAGAAATGAAACAAAAGTACACTTTCCTTTCAGGTATAATTCTTTCATAAAAGTGAGAGACTTTCCTCAGCACTTAGCAATCCCCAACTCTTAACGCCAGGAAATCCATAAAATACTAATTATTCTATAATTACATAATATATTTGAATTGAGTAATTATTACCTTCCAGGCATTGTGCAGAATACTTGCATCAATTATTTTTCAAAAATAGCGTGAATAAAGAACTCTGATTATTTTCATTTTCAAATGAGAAATCAGAGATTCACACAAAATAGTTTGCCATAGGTCACATAGTTGAGATTCAAATTTATGATTAAGTGATAAGCCTAGAAGGACCAAACGAACTAGGTAAGTTGAAAATAATAAAGGACTGAGGATCAAAGAACAAAAAAGAAGAGAAAAGAAGAAAACAGCATAAAGAAAAGGTGGCAGTGGTAATAACAGAGATAAAATCCCACATCCAAGAGTCTGCCATTACAGAGTTCTATGATTGCATTTTATCCTGTACAGAGACAGAGACTGAAGAAGGACTTTTGGACTGCACCTTCTGTTAAAAATGGTCTGTAACTTTCCAAGAACATCTGACAATAGAATCCAGAGAGATACTACAAAATGTGTGATTATTTCTCTTCTTTCCCTAATTACTGAGTAGAAAAAAGAAGCAGCAAGATGAAAATGGGAGAGTGTGTGCTATTTTTTCATCTTTGTTCCAAATGCGGGATTTGGGCAGATATATTCATATTTCACTGCTTAACTTTAAAAACAGTTCTTCTGGGATTCTCTTTCCTGATGGAATTATATAGCACTGAGTGTTATGTTTTTAATAAGATTCAAATCAGAAGTCTTTGACAGAGGAAAATGTACGCCAAAGGTCAAATGTGCCACTGGGAAGACTAGAGAATTCAATAGAGAAATAAGCTACACTATCATTTATTACAAAGGAGTCAGGAGAGTCTCTCTTCATACTTTGCTTTCTTTGTATTTAGGAGTACATGTATAATCTGTGGATCTTAAAATATTAAAAGATGAATTAATAAGAACATTTCATTGAAAATAAGATGCCATTTAAATCAATGTAAAAGTTATATAAAAGTCAAGTAATGAGAAAACCAGAGTTATTCTTCATGATTTTATTAAACTGTAGCTGGTATATCAATCCATCACTTGCCAAGGTTGTCTAGAATGCACACATAACTGTTCATTGTGAATGGAAACAAGCTGAAGAAAGAGGAAATGTCCGATATCCACAGTGCAGCATGACAGGTTACTCTGTTGAAGAGCAAAATAATTTAGCCATGGGTCTTCTCTATTGCTAAAAAATCTGCCTGACAATAGTTACAGGTTTAATTGGAGTTCTCATTTTTGTGCCGTAGAATTCATCTGCTGCTGAGAAACTACTTTGTCGTGTGTTTCTAAATCATTTGACATTTAGAGGTGTTATGAAGGTCATGAGATTTATAATAAATACCAAACTTCAAAAGGAGATGTATTTTTAGTCATTTCTTAAGGCCAAATGATGTGCAAAAAATCATGCAGGTGGAACAATAATAGGAATAAAGGAAGTGGCTAACCAATTTTGTTACACCTTATTTTCTTTAATATTGGTAATTTTTAAAAGGTTGTGTAGTCTTGTGCTTTTAAATCTAGTTTCTAATGTGTTCTGCTGCCACATGGGTATAATAGAGTCTGGTCAAAGGTTGTAAACCCCAATGTTTACAGAGTTTACACAGTGAAATTGAAGAAGTAAAGTGAGTTCATTTGGAGAAAAATCACATTGCCATTTTGCTCTACATTTTTGTCATCCATCTTTTGACAGAGCTCCAATGAGGATAAAACTTATATGCTATATAAGTTTGATGATGAATGGCAAATGTTGTTCAATATTGGGATCAGAGACAAGTGGGAATGGTGAGGACTTTGGTGAAGTGGAGACCCCATATTTCACCAAAGGTTTCAGCCAATCCCGTCTGATTGCTGCCTTTGAAAATGTAGGTCCAGAGCTACCCAATCTTTTAATTTTTTTTAACATTTCTGAAAACCTTTCCAAAACATAACACAAATGCAATGAAATGCAAGTGTAAAATTACATTTAGGTCACAGGCCTGGTATGATATGTCTTGTAGTCAGAAAGTATAGAGTACAGATATCACAAAAATCATGCAGTTATGTGTGAATTAGTAACATTTGGAGAACACCTCTACTGTGGGTCTGTCTTGATGTCTATTTTGTTCTTGAGTTCTTCCAGGTTGTGTGTGCAAGGGGAAAGGAGGGGAAGGAGTGAAGAGGGCAACAAAGACCAGACTGTAGGAAGTCACAGAGTTGAAACACACTGCAAGAAACTCTGTATACAGTCATGTGCCACATAACATTTCAGTCAACAATGAATCACATATACAACAGTGGTCTCATAAGTATATTTACTGGACCTCTTCTATGTTTAGGTGTGTTTAGATAGACAAATACTTACAATTGTGTTACAATTGCCAGTAACATGCTATATGGGTTTGTAGCCTAGGACCAACAGGCTATACCATACAGGCTAGGTGTGTGGTAGGTCACACTACCCAGGTTTGTGTACATTCACTCTATGATGTTCCCACAAGGAAAACTTAATGATGCATTTCTCAGAATATATATCCCTGTCACTAAGCAAGGCACGCCTGTATTTACTGCTGAAATCAAATTTACTGTTAACTAGTTTTATGACACTGTACAAATCATTTAACATCTCTATGCTAATTATTTCCTCTTTTGAATTGATGACCGTTAGACTAGATAATGTCTAAAATGTCTTCAACCCCTAAAAATGTAGAATAGATGTAGACAAAGTATTTCACAGCTTCTCAACAACAACTACTAAAGTTATTAATAATACTGTAGCCTATAATTCCCCATTAAATCTTTTTCATAATCCTTTTCCCTGATACGATTTTCTTATTTAAAATTCCCTTTTTATACACTTTCATACATTTTGGTTTTTTTATTCTTCCCATGCCTTTTCCGTAAGAAGCAGAAGAAAAATAGATTTCATCTTCTGTCAGGTCTAATATCAGAGCAGCTTCCCAGAAGATCCTTCCCAAAAGGATTGCGAGTGCTTCCAGAGGTGGTGCACGGAGCATGATTGATTAGCAATGTCTGTATGGGCGAGGGAGAACAATTTACACTTTGTATCACAGATATGAGTTTAGAAGTATTGGTTCTGAATTTTAAGATTTCAAAATTACTAAACCCTCGATTAAACATCCACGATTCATGACTTTCTCCCTACTGTTCTTAAGGGATTTCAGAGAGGTTATTTTTTTTTTTTTTTGCCAATTTTTTTTTTTCCATCAAATTATAAGAGAGCCTATCAAAACATGCTTTAAGTTGTATTTCAAAATTCTGGAAAATCATAGGCAAAACGTACAAACAACGCTGAATTGAAACTAAGCAAAGTTAACTGTGTTTATATCAGTTGCATTCTGAGGTATTTTCTAACAAATGAAGCATTCAGGTTTTTTTTATTCTTCACAACTAACCATAGGAGTAGTGTGAAATGTACAAGGCCTGTCAAAATCTTATGTTAATATATAAGCTTCTTGCTAGGTTTTTTTCTGCCAACATTCTAAAAATATTTGTCAAGAGAAATTCTTATAATTTTATGAGATTTTATTTTTTCTCAAATGGAGTTTTTAAAGGTTCTGATTTTTAAATGTCTACATGTAAAATTTTTAAGAATAATTATAATTTTACTAATTGTAATACATACTACAAACTAAGATAGGGAGAACTGCCTAATAGAAATCTATTTCTTCCTTCGTTAAGAAATAAGATTAATTTGCAAACTATTCTATTAATTTTCAGTATAAAAATGTGTGCCACTAGGGGATTAAGAGTCCTGGAAAAAAAACTGTTTTTTAAAATGGAGCATTATCTTAAGTGACCTTCATGAAGAAAGAGTTTTCTACATTGATATAAATTGAAATTACCAGCAGTATCAATTTTTGAATTAGTAAAGAATAAATTAACATGTGGCTATCCACTGTATTAGCCTGTGTTCGCACTGCTCATAAAGCCATACCTGAGACTGGCAATTTACAAAAGAAAGAGGTTTAATGGACTCACAGTTGCACGTGACTGGGGAGGCCTCACAATCATGGTGGAAGGTAAAAAGCACATCTCACGTGGCAGCACACAAGAGAAAAGAATGAGAGCCAAGCAAAAGAGTTTTCCCCTTATAAAACCATCAGATCTCGTGAGACTTAGTCACTACCATGAGAACAGTATGGTGGAAATCATCCCCATGATTCAATTATCTCCCACTGGGTCCCTTCCACAACATGAGGGAATTGTGGGAGCTACAATTCAAAATGAAATTATGAGATTTGGGTGGGGACATGGCCAAATTATATCATCTGCCATTCAAGTTTATACTTCTTAATAAATATATTTAAAAGAAAAGCAACAACTTTTAGAAAAAGATAGCCGCACTTTGAAAATTCAGGTACTGAAAAATGTTTTCTCATGTAGCTTGCTCAGATGAAAATTTTAAATCATACTTAAAGTTCTGCTTGATATTAAAACTCTATCTCTTCTTCTTGCTTGTCCCCCAAGACCCAGAAGCCAAGGTTTTTCCAATTATGGTGTTATGCTTGGAAATCTCCAAGGCTCTAAATAAAAGCTGTCTCTGGATTCCATGAGAAGAATTTCAGTGTGGGTCACACAGCTACAACTTTAACTCTGGCAGAACTGTTAGGCTAAGAGTGCTGTTGACCCAGAGGGAAAGGAGTCCATTTATTTTTTATGCCTGCTAAAGAAAATTAGTCCAGCTATTCTGACAAACAACAGCAACAACAAGAAGCATGTTTTATTTCTCTTTCTGAGCTATTCCCTATTCAAAACCTGGCCTCTTCTACCTTTGAAAATCCTTTCATTAAAATTTTATGGTCTCTAAACTTATAAAAATTTTTCAAACCCAAAAATCTCTGAAAATTGTCACATGATCTGAAATACTGCAATATCTGAAACTTCACAATTCTAGGAAGTATCAATTATTACATTTATGCAAGTCTTTTATTATCACGAGGTAATTAATACACACTGATTATGGAAAAGCACCAAAAATGACACTACAGAACTACAGGATTAGTTTTAGCATTAAAGGGGAACCACATACCCTGAAGTGTGTCCTTAATTATTCAGAAGCAAATAATCATCTGCATGGAATATATCAATAATTAATATGCCTACCTTAATGTACTTTAACTGAACTCTTCTTTTGTATAGTGAATCAACATATTCAACACTATAAAGTTTAAAGTTTTAACAAACTTAGAGGTGGTATCAGCAGCGGGAACTCAGGCTTGGGTCTTTGTCTTTATTACATTTTCCTTCTGGTTTCTCTCATCTAGTGCTATATCTATAAATAGCAATTATGTGCTGCTGATGTCTCTAAAGTTTATTTGTCCAGCTCAGTCTGCTCCACTATATTCCATATCTATTCATTCAACTGCTTATTTGATCTTTCCACTTGGATAGATATCTAGTAAATATATTAAACTTAGTACTCCCAAAAGTCAACTCTATGTCACAATTTATAAAATCTACTCCTCTACCAATTTTGACCATCGGGGCCAAAAAAATGCCACCATCTTCTCTGTAACACGGTTGAAAATACTACACGTCATCCCAGACTCCTTGCTTACCCTCATTCTCTCCACGCTATCTCCAGCAAGCCCTGTTTTATCCTACCTGTAAAATACAACTTCAATGTATCCATTTCTGTCCATCTCCACTGCTACCACCCTAGTCCAAACCACTGTCATCTCTTCCCAGGAAACTGCAGTAGTCTCCAAAATGGATAACTGCCTATATTCTTCCCTCTTCCACAATTCATTTTCCAACAAAAAGAACAGCCAGGATAACCTTTTACAACAATACATCAATCCATGCCACTCCCCTGAACAAAACCCTACAGTGACTTTACACTGTATTAAGAATAAAACCCCAAATTGTTTTTCTACAAAGACCATTATCACCTAATCTCTGCCTTATTCTTTAAATCCTCTCTGTTTATTATTTTTTGTTGTTACTTTCTCCCTGCATGAATTATTAGCTCCAAGAGAGCAGAGATTTTTCTGTCCAGTAAATCTTTGGCCTAATCCCTAGAGCAGTGTGTGGTGTATAGTAGACTCTGAATAAATGTTTCTAAAAAGAATGACTCAGATTTCCCAAATATGATTACAAATGTATGCCTTCAAAATGGAAGGAGGGGTAGTGTTGGTCATTGTACTAAAATAAGGTCATATATGATACATTTCTACATTTTTATTATTATTAAACAATAAGCTGAGAGGTCCCTGCTATTCAGGTGGTACAGCTTTAGTTCATTCTTTTAATGGTGCATAATATTGCATTAAACAGCTTAAAAAATTTTCAGCCATTGTCCCCATTTATAACCTTTTTTGTGTTTGTTTTTCAACAAAATATGAGAGTATCTTTTTCCCACAACCATTCCATTTTTGAGCTTTAAAGCAGGTTTTTTTTTAAATTTTAGCATTTATTCAGCTCAATCTTTTTTTATGATAATTATTGGTGTGCTTTTACTATAACTTTTTTCTATTTTAAATAATTTTTACTTTTTCTCTTGTTCTTTAGTGTTATGTATTTGTTCTTAATTCAGAAGACCCCCACTGCCTTTAAACTGTAGACATAGTCTACATATTTTTCCAAGGCTTTTATTGTTCTGTCTTTTAAATTTAAAGTTTTAATGCTTATACCATTTAATTTTAAACATAGTAGGAGATGGAGGATCCACTATCATTTTCTTTCAATGCTGTTTCAAGAGTGTTACCACTAACCTATTCCCATACTAAATTAAACTATCACCTGCGAACCCCCAAAATTTGAGAAAGGTCTCACTTAATTTAGAAAGTTTATTTTGCCAAAGTTGAGGATGTGCCCGTGATACAGCCTCAGGAAGTCCTGACGACATGTGCCCAAAGTGGTCAGAGCATAGAGCTTAGTTTTATACGTTTTAGGAAGACAAGAGACATCAATCAATATATGTAAGAATTACGTTGGTTTGGTCTGGAAAGGCGGGACAACTTGAAGCAAAGACAGGAAGACTCGAAGCGAAGCGTGGAGGGAGCTTCTAGGTCACAGATAGGTAATACACAAACAGTTACATTCTTTTAAGTTTCTGATTAGCCTTTCCAAAGGAGGCAAATCAGATATGCATTTATCTCAGTGAGCAGAGGGGTGACTTAATAGCATGGGAGGCAGGTTTGCCCTAAGCAGTTTCCAGCTTGAGTTTTCCTTAGTGATTTTAGGGGATATTTTCCTTTCACACACCCATCATACGGTTGGTTGGTTATCATATTTATATCATGTATTTCCTTTCTCAAATATTCTGGGATATATTTGTGTCCACTGATTTATTTGCTTCCTCACCATAGTACAACCATATTAAATTGGTTGCAGGCAATTTATAGTATATTCTATCATTGTTCTTCAGGTATTTGCAAGCATTTATGGGTACTCATAAATTTTAAGACCATCTTACACAACTAAAACTTTATGTGGTATTCTAAATAGAATTGCATTAAATTTATGTTAATTTGGGGACAATTGACCTTTTTATAAGAAGTCTTTCCAGCTAAGAATATTATTTTCTTTTCCATTTAATAAGATCTTGTTTTACGAGTTTCAAAAAAAATATTCTCATGTAAATTGTGTGCGTCTTTTTCCTGAACTCATTACTAAGTACTTTTCAGTATATATTTACTATAATTATTTCCACAATAAGTTTAGCTATATTTTAAGTATTGCTCGAGTAGAAAAACAGGTATTAATTTATATTTCTTATCTCCATTATATTATCCAATTTACTGATAAATTGTATGTCTTTATAAATGTATATATAGTTTATTTTTCTGTTTCAGGCATTTTATAGAAATGTAATTCATCATTCATTGCTATTGTGAATAGTGCTGCAATAAACATACGTGTGTATGTGTCTTTATAGCAGCATAATTTATAATCATTTGGGTATATACCCAGTAATGGGATGGCTGGGTCATATGGTACATCTAGTTCTAGAATCGCCATACTGTTTTCCATAATGGTTGAACTAGTTTACAATCCCACCAACAGTGTAAAAGTGTTCCTATTTCTCCACATCCTCTCCAGCACCTGTTGTTTCCAGACTTTTTAATGATCGCCATTCTAACTGGTGTGAGATGGTATCTCATTGAGGTTTTGATTTGCATTTCTCTGATGAGCAGTGATGATGAGCATTTTATCACATGTCTGTTGGCTGCACACATGTCTTCTTTTGAGAATCGTCTGTTCATATTATTTGCCCACTTTTTGATGGTTTTTTTTTCTTGTAAATTTGTTTAAGTTCTGTGTAGATTCTAAATATTAGCCCTTTGTCAGATGGATAGATTGCAAAGATTTTCTCCCATTCTATAGGTTGCCTGTTCACTCTGATGATAGTTTCTTTTGCTGTGCAGAAGCTCTTTAGTTTAATTAGATCCCATTTGTCTATTTTGGGTTTTGTTGTCATTGCTTTCAGTGTTTTAGTCATGAAGTCTTTGCCCATGCTTATGTCCTGAATGACCTTGCCTAGATTTTATTCTAGGGTTTTTTATGGTGTTGGGTTTTACATTTAAGTCTTTAATTCATCTTGAGGTAATTTTTGTATACAGTGTAAGGAAGGGATCCAGCTTTCTACATAGAGCTAGCCAGTTTTCCCAGCACCATTTATTAAAAAGGGAATCCTTTCCCCATTGCTTGTGTCTGTCAGGTTTGTCAAAGATCAGATGGTTGTAGACGTGTGGTGTTATTTCTGAGACCTCTGTTCTGTTCCACTGGTTTATATATGTGTGTTGGTACCAGTACCATGCTGTTTTGGTTACTGTAGCCTTGTAGTATAGTTTGAAGTCAGGTAGCGTGATGCATTCAGCTTTGTTCTTTTTGCTTAGGATTGTCTTGGCTATGTAGGCTCTTCTTTGGTTCCACATAAACTTTAAAGCAGTTTTTTTTCCAATTCTGTGAAGAAAGTCAGTGGTAGCTTGATGGGGATGGCACTGAATCTATAAATTACCTTGGGCAGTATGGCCATTTTCACAATATTGATTCTTCCTATCCATGAGCATAGAATGTCTTCCATTTGTTTGTGTCCACTTTTATTTCGTTGAGCAGTGGTCTCTAGTTCTCCTTGAAGATGTCTTTCATATCCCTTGTGAATGGGAGTTCACTCATGATTTGGCTCTCTGTCTATTATTGGTGTATAGGAAGGCTTGTGATTTTTGCACATTGATTTTGTATCCCGAGACTTTGCTGAAGTTGCTTATGAGCTTAAGGATATTTTGGGTTGAGACGATGGGGTTTTCTAAATATACAATCATGTCATCTGCACACAGAGACAATTTGACTTCCTCCTTTCCTTACTGAAAACCCTTTATTTCTTTCTCTTGCCTGATTGCCCTAGACAGAACTTCCAACACTATGTTGAATAGGAGTGCTGAGAGAGGGCAGCCTTGTCTTGTGCCAGTTTTCAAAGGGAATGCTTCCAGTTTTTGCCCATTCAGTATGATATTTGCTGTGGGTTTGTCATAAATAGCTCTTATTATTTTGAGATATGTTTCATGAATACCTAGTTTATTGAGAGTTTTTAGCATGAAGGACTGTTGAATTTTGTCAAAGGCCTTTTCTGCATCTATTGAGATCATCATGTGGTTTTTGTCATTGGTTCTGTTTATGTGATGGATTACATTTATTGATTTGTGGATGCTGAACCAGACTTGCATCACAGGAATGAAGCCAACTTGATCATGGTGGATAAGCTTTTTGATGTGCTGCTGGATTCGGTTTGTCAGTATTTTATTGAGGATTTTCACACTGATGTTCATCAGAGATATTGGCCTAAAACTCTCTTTATGTGTTCTGTCTCTCCCAGGCTTTGGTATCAGAATGATACTAGCCTCATAAAATGAGTTAGGAAGGAATCCCTCTTTTCCTACTGATCGAAATAGTTTCAGAAGGAATGGTACCAGCTCCTCTTCGTACCTCTGGTAGAATTTGGTTATAAATCCATCTGGTCCTGGACTTTTTTTGGTTGGTAGGCTCTTAATTATTGCCTCAATTTCAGAACCTGTTATTGGTCTATTCAGAGATTCAACTTCTTCCTGGTTTAGTCTTGGGAGGGTGTATGCATCCAGGAATTTATCCATTTCTTCTAGATTTTCTAGTTTATTTGCATAGAGGTGTTTATAGTATTCTCTGGTGGTAGTTTGTATTTCTGTGGGATCGGTGGTGATATCCCCTTTATCATTTGTTATTGCGTCTATTTGATTCTTCTCTCTTTTCCTCTGTATTAGTCTTGCTAGTGGCTTAACTATTTTGTTGATCTTTTCAAAAAATCAGCTCCTGGATTCATTGATTTTTTTGAAGGGTTTTTTGTGTTTCCATCTCCTTCAGTTCTGCTGTGATCATAGTTATTTCTTGCCTTCTGCTGGCTTTTGAATTTGTTTGCTCTTGCTTCTCTGGTTCTTTTAATTGCAATGTTAAGGTGTCAATTTTAGATCTTTTCTGTTTTCTTTTGTGGACATTTAGTGCTGTAAGTTTCCCTCTACCTACTGCTTTAAATGTGTCCCAGAGATTCTGGTACATTTTGTCTTTGTTCTCATTGGTTTCAAAGAACATCTTTCCTTCTGACTTCATTTCATTATGTACCCAGTAGTTATTCAGGAGCAGTTTGTTCAGTTTCCATATAGTTGTGTGGTTTTTGAGTGAGTTTCTTAATCCTGACTTCTAATTTGATTGCACCGTGGTCTGAGAGACAGTTTATTGTGATTTCTGTTCTTTTACATTTGCTGAGGAGTGTTTTGCTACCAATTATATGGTCAATTTTAGAATAAATGTGATGTGGTGCTGAGAACAATGTATATTCTGGTGATTTGGGGTGAAGAGTTCTGTAGATGTCTATTAGGTCCACTTCGTGCAGAGCTGAGTTCAAGTCCTGGATATCCTTGTTAACTTTCTGTCTCACTGATCCATCTAATACTGACAGTGGAGTGTTAAAGTCTCCCATTATTATTGTGTGGGAGTCTAAGTCTCTTTGTAGGTCTCTAAAGACTTGCTTTATGAATCTGAGTGCTCCTGTCGTGGGTGCATATATATTTAGAATAGTTAGCTCTTCTTGGTGAATTGATCCCTTTATCATTATGTAATGGCCTTCTTTGTCTCTTTTGATCTTTGTTGGTTTATAGTCTGTTTTATCAGAGACTAGGATTATAACCCCTGCTTTTTTTATTTCCATTTGTTTGGTAGATCTTCCTCCATCCCTTTATTTTGAGTCTGTGTACATCTCTGCATGTGAGATGGGTCTCCTGAATACAGCACACTGATGGGTCTTGATTCTTTATCCAATTTGCCAATCTGTGTCTTTTAACTGGGGCATTTAGCCCATTTATGTTTAAGGTTAGTATTATGTTTGAATTTGATCCTGTCATTATGATGTTAGCTGGTTATTTTGCCTGTTAATTGATGCTGTTTCCTCATAGCATTGATAGTCTTTACTATTTAGCATGTTTTTGCCATGGCTGGTACCAGTTGTTCCTTTCCATGTTTAGTGCTTCCTTCAGGAGCTCTTGTAAGGCTGGTCTGATGGTGACAAAATCTCTCAGCATTGGCTTGTCTGTAAAGGAATTTATTTCTCATTCACTTATGAAGCTTAGTTTGGCTGGATATGAGATTCTGGGTTGAAAATTCTTTTCTTTAAGAACGTTGAATATTGGCCCCTACTCTCTTCTGGCTTGTAGGGTTTCTGCCGAGACAGCTGCTGTTATTCAGATGGGCTTCCTTTTGTGGGTAACCCGACTTTTCTCTCTGGCTGCCCTTAACATTTTTTTCTTCATTTCAACCTTGGTGATACTGACAATTATATGTCTTGGGGTTGCTCTTCTTGAGGAGTATCTTTGTGGTGTTCTCGGTATTTCCTGAATGTTGGCCTGCCTTGCTAAGTTAGGGAAGTTCTCCTGGATAATATCCTGAAGAGTGTTTTCTAACTTGGTTCCATTCTCTATGTCACTCTCTGGTACAGCAATCAAACATATATTTGGTCTTTTCAAATAATCCCATATTTCTTGGAGACTTTGTTCGTTTCTTTTCACTCTTTTTTTTCTCTAATCTTGTCTTTTTGCTTTATTTAATTAATTTGATTTTCAATCACTGATATCCTTTCTTCCACTTGATCGAATTGGCTATTGAAGCTTATGCGTGTGTCACAAAGTTCTCATACTGTGATTTTCAGCTCCATCAGGTCATTTAAGGTCTTATCTACACTGTTAATTCTAGTTAGCCAATTATCTAAACTTTTTTCAGGGTTTTTAGCTTCCTTGTGCTAAACAATGGGCTAGAACACGCTCCTTTAGCTTGGAGAAGTTTGATATTACCGACCTTCTGAAGCCTACTTCTGTCAACTTGTCAAATTCATTCTCTGTCCAGTTTTGTTCCCTTGCTGGTGAGGAGCTGCAATCCTTTGGAGGACAAGGGGTGCTCTGGTTTTTGGAATTTTCAGCTTTTCTGCTCTGGTTTCTCCCCATGTTTGTGGTTTTTTCTACTTTTGGTCTTTGATGTTGGTGATGCACAGATGGGATTTTGGTGTAGATGTCCCTTTGTTGATGTTGATGCTATTGCTTTCTGTTAGTTAGTTTTCCTTTAACAGTCAGGCCCCTCAGCTGCAGGTTGTTGGAGTTTGCTGGAGGTCCACTCCAGACCCTGTTTACCTAGGTATCACCAGCAGAGGCTGCAGAACAGCAAATATTGCTGCCCGATCCTTCCTCTGGAAGCTTTGTCCCAGAGGGGCACCCACCTGTTTGAGGTGTCTGTCAGCCCCTATTGGGAGGGGCCAATTAGCTGGGCGTGGTGGTGTGTGCCTGTAATTCCAGCTACTCGGGAGGCTGAGGCAGGAGAATTGCCTGAACCCGGGAGGCAGAGGTTGCAGTGAGCCGAGATCACGCCACTGCACTCCAGCCTGGTGACATGCACCACCATGCCCAGCTAATTTTTGTAATTTTAGTAGAGACAGGGTTTCACCATGTTGGTCAGGCTCATCTTGAACTTCTGACCTCGTGATTCGCCTGCCTCCCAAAGTGCTGGGATTACAGGCATGAGCCTCCGCACCTGGCTTTTTTTTTTTTCTCTTGCTTTAAAGTTCTTTCCAATGCCTACTATAAATTATATATTTTATGGCATAGTCACTATTTATTAAAATACGTAAGAAAATTTCAACCATTTAATTTGTACCTCCTAGGCAATAAATAATTTTTTTGTTTCATAATATTCAAAAGCTTAGCTAATAACTATTAGAAGCAAAACAGTATCTCAGTCTGTAATACAAAACCTATATTTCTGTATTGGCGTTAACAGCAGAAAGTCTGCCTCACAGTAAATTGACAACAAGCTACAGAAGAAGAAACACTATGTGTTCTATTCTATAAAATCACTGTAGGATCACAACTGAACATGGCTTGTGCATCATATCAACTCATCTTTGCCTCACCTCTTAGTTCAGTCACTGTTGGCAGCCACTGGCCCTTACAATTTGTGTTAGTTTGTTTTTCACACTGCTATAAAGATACTACCAGAGACTGGGTAATTTATAAACAGAAAAGGTTTGATTGATTCACAGTTCTGCATGGTCAGGGAGGGCTCAGGAAACTTACAATCATGGTGGAGGATGAAGGGGAAGCAGGTACCTTTTTCACAAGATGGCAGGAGAGAGACAGCACACAGGAGAAACTGCCACATTTAAAACATCAGATCTTGTGAGAACTCCCTCATTAACATGAGAACAGCATGGAGGAAACTGCCCCAATGATCTAATCACCTGCTGCCAGGTTCCTCCCCCAAACCATGGAGATTATGGGGATTACAATTAGAAATGAGATTTGAGTGGGGACACAGAACCAAACCATATCATTCCATCCATGGCCCCTCCCAAATCTCCTGTCTTCATATTTTGGAACACAATTCTGCCTTCCCAACAAGGCCCCAAAGTCTTAGCTCATTCCAGCACTAACCCAAAAGTCTAGGTTGAAAGTCTCATCTGAGACAAGGCAAATCCCTTCCACATATGAGCCTGTAAAACAAAAAGCAAGTTAGTTATTATACTTCCAAGATACAATGGGGTACAGGCATTAGGTAAATGCTTCCATTCCAAATGGCAGAGATTGGCCAAAACAAAGGGGCTACAAGCCCCATGCAAGTCCAAACCCCAACAGGGCATTCATTGAATCTCACAGTTCCAGAATAATCTCTCTTGGCTCCATGTCTCACATTCAAGGCATGCTAATACAAGGGGTGGGCTCCCAAAGCCTTGAGCAGCTCCACCTCTGTGGCTCTGCTGGGTTCAGCACCCAGGCTGATTTCATGAGCTGGCATTCAGTGACTGTGGCTTTTCCAGGCACATGGTGCTACCTGTAGATGGATCTACCAGTCTGGAGTCTGGAGGATGCCAGCCTTCTTCTGTTAGCTCCACCAGGCAGTGCCCCATTGGGAACTCTGTTTGTGGCTCCAATTTCACATTCCCCTTTGCATTGCCCTAGCAGAGGTTCTCCATGAGAACTCTGCCCCTGCAGCAGACTTCCACCTGGACATCCAAGCATTTTCATACATCTTCTGAAATCTAGGCGGAGGCTCCTAAAAGCTCAACTCTTGTCTTCTGCACATCCACAGGCCCAAAACCACATAAAAGCCACAATGACCTCGAGCTTGCACCCTCTGAAGCAACACCCTGAGCTGTACATTGGCTCCTTTTAGCCATGGCTGAAGTTGGAATGGCTGGGACACAGGGTGCCATGTACCAAGACTGCACAGAACAACAGGGCCCTGGGACTGCCCCCAAAACCATTTTTCCACCCTAGGCCTCCAGGACTATGAAGGGAGGGGCTGCCGTGAAGATCTCTGAAATGTCCTGGAGACATTTTCCCCATTGCCTTGGCTATTAACATTTGACTTTTCATTACGTACGCAAATGTCTGCAGCCACCTTGAATTTGTCCCCAGAAAATGATTTTTTTTTTCTTTTCTACTACATGGTCAGGCTGCAAATTTTTCAAACTTTTGTGCTCTGCTTCCCTTTTAAACATAAGTTCCAATTTCAGACCATCTCTTTGTTAACACATATGACTAAATGCTTTCAGAATCAGCCAGGTCACCTCTTGAATGCTTTATTGCTTAGAAATTTCTTCTGCTAGATACACTAAATTATCTCTCTCAAGTTCAAAGTTCCTCAGAACTCTAGGGCAGGGAAAAAATGCCACCAATCTCTTTGCTAAAATATATCACAAGTGACCTTTGCTCCAGTTCCCAATAAGTTTACTGTCCCCATCTGAGACTTCCTCAGTCTGAACTTCATTGCCCATATCACTATCAGCATTTTGGTCAAAGCCATTTAACAACTCTCTAGGAAATTTAAACTTTCCCAATCTTCCTGTCTCCTGAAATAGCCATCCAAACTGTTCTAACTTCTAACTTTTATCCAGTTTCAATGTCAATTCCACATATTTAGGTCATCTTTATAGCAGTGCCCCACTCCCAGTACCAATTCTCTGTATTAGTTCATTTTCACACTGCTATAAAAATACTAGCTGAGACTGGGTAATTTATAAACAAAAGAAGTTTAATTGACTCACAGTTCCACATGGCTCAGAAGGCAGAATGTGAAGAGGCAGATACCTTATTCACAAGGTTGCAGGGGAGGGAGAGAGCACAGGAAAAACTTCCACTTTAAAACTATCAGATCCCATGAGAACTCCTTATCATGAGAACAACTTGCAGGAAGCTGCCCCCATGGTCCAATCACCTTTCACCAGGTCTCTCCCTCAACATTTTAGAATTACAACTCAAGACAAGATTTGTGTAGGGACACAGAGCCAAACCATATCACCTCCAGATTGAACTGGGCCCTCTTACTTCCTGTGCAAGCTTCCCTGATGACACTGGTTACAGTGCCTGCAGAAAGTGGTTCTTCCCTAGCAGAAACACAATAAAAAGTGCAGGGGACTTAACACCTCTTGACTGCTGTGCAGAAACCAAGGCTGAATCAGTTCATTTCATAATAATTTCAAAATATTTATACTCACAATTCCTAATCACACTAAGTTGATAGATGGCTACTGGTATTGCCATCCAGATATCACTAGAAAGTGATCAGTCAACAAGCCCTTTGACCATTTCTACAGCCAGTGGATTTTTTTTTCTTTTCCTGAATTCATTGGCTAATAAGATTCTCTGAAAGCAATCCATAACCCAGTGACTCAATTTAGCCTCTAATGCCTTAATTTTACCTTTATATTACTTTTTATTGTAATTGAAATATTTACTGTCATATTAACTTTGGAGGCCAAAAAAACTTCATCTTTGAGAAATTATTACATACAGACTCTTTGTTACATGAGAAACATGTAAGAGACTAATCTTTCTGTAAAGTCCTGTTATGGTCTGGCTCTACGTCCCTACCCAAATCTCATCATAAATTGTAATCCCAACATGTTAAGTGAGAGATCTGGTGGGAGGTGATTGGATCATGGAGGCAGTTTCCCCCATGCTGTTTCCGTGATGGCGAGTCCTCACAAGATCTGGTAGTTTAAAAGTATGTGGCAGTTCCCCCTTCCCTCTCCTACCACCATGGAAGATGTGCCTTCCTTCCCCTTCACCTTCTGCCATGATTATAATTTTCCTGAGGCCTCCCCAGCCATGTGGAACTGTGAGTCAGTCAAACCTCTTTTTTTTTTTTTTATATAAACTACCCAGTCTCAGGTAGCTGTTTATAGCAGTGTAAAAATTGACAAATACAGAAAATTGGTACTGAGAATGGGGCACTGCTATGAAGACACCTGAAAATGTGGAAGTGACTTTGGAACTAGGTAATGGGCATAAGTTTGAACAGTTTGGAGGGCTCAGAAGACAGGGAGATAGGGGACAGTTTGGAACCGCCTAAAGACTTGTTAAATCGTTTTGACCAAAATGCTAATAGTGATATAGACAATGAAGTCCAGGATGAGGAGGTTTTAGATGAAAATGAAGAATTTATTGGGAACTGGGGTAAAGGTCACTCTTACTATGCTTTAGCAAAAAGACTGGTGGCATTTTGCCCCTGATTTTGAGATCTGCGTAACTTTGAACTTGAGAAAGATGATTTAGGGTATGTAGTAGAAAATATTTCTAGGCAGCAAGGCATTCCAGATATCACTTGGGTGCTCTTAACAGCATACAGTCATATGGGTTCACAAAGAGATAATCTGAAATTGAACCTTACGTTTAAAAGTGAAGCAGAGCATAAAAGTTTGGAATTTTTGCAGTTTGACCGTGCAGTAGAAAAGGAAAAACAAACAACAACAATAAAAATTATCTGGGGACAAATTCAAGCTGGCTGCAGAAATTTGCATAAGTAATGGAAAGTCAAATGTTAAATGTTAATAGCCAAGACAATAGGGAAAATGTCTCCAGGGTATTTCAGAGATCTTCATGCCAGACTTTCCCATAACAAGATAAGAGGCATAGGAGGAAAAAATGGTTTTGTGGGAGCAGACCCAGGGCCCCACTGCTCTGTGCAGCCTCAGGACATGGCACCCTGTGTCCTAGCCACTCCAATTTCAGCTGTGACTAAAAGGGGTCAACGTACAGCTCAGGTTGTTGCTTCAGAGGGTGTAAGTTCCAAACCTTGCTGGTTTCCATGTGGTGTTAGGCTGCCTGTGGGTGCATAGACGACAAGAGCTGAGCTTTGGGAGCCTCTACCTAGGTTTCAGAGGATGTATGAAAATGCTGCAGGGGCAGAGTTCTCATGGAGAACCTCTGCTAGGGCACAGCAGAGGGGTATATGGAGTGGGAGCCACAGAGTTCCCACTGGGGTACTGCCTAGTGGAGCTGTGAGAAGAAGGCCAGTGTCCTCCAGATCTCAGAATGGTAGATTCATCAACAGCTTGTACCATGCACCTCGAAAAGCTGCAGGCACTCAATGCCAACCCATGAAAGCAGCCACGGGGACTGGACCCTGCAAAGCCACAGAGGTGGAACTGCCCAAGGCTTTTGGAGCCTGACCCTTGCATCAGCATGCTCTGGATGTGAGACACGGAGTCAAAGGAGATTATTTTGAAGCTATAAGATTCAGTGACTGCCCTGCTTGATTTCGAACTTGCATGGGGTCTGTAGCCCCTTTGTTTTGGCAAATATCTGCCATTTGGAATGGAAGAATTTACCCAATGCCTATACCTCCATCATATTTGGAAGTAGCTAACTTGCTTTTTATTTTGCAGGATCATAGGTGGAAGGGACTTTCTTTGTCTCATATGAGACTATGGACTTGGACTTTTGGGTTAATACTGGAATTAGTTAAAATTTTGGGAGACTGTTGGGAAGGCATGATTGTGTTTTGAAATGTGAGAAAGACATGAGATTTGGGAGGGACCCTGGGCAGAATAATATTATTTGGCTCTGTGTCCCCACCCAAATCTCAACTTAAATTGCAATCCTCACATCTCAAGGGAGGGAACTGGTGGGAAGTGATTGGATCATGGGTATGGTTTCCCTCATGCTATTCTTGTGATGGTTTAAGTGTGTGGCAGTCCCCTTACTCCTGCTTCCATGTAAGATGTGCCTTGCTTCCCCTTCTTCTGCCATGATTGTAAGTTGCCTGAGGCCTCCCCAGTCATGCAGAAATATGAGTCAATTAAACCTCTCTTGTTTATAAATTATCCAGTTGCAGGTAGTTCTTTACAGAACTGTGAAAATGGACTAATACAGATCCTGACAAGTGAAAACAAAAATAGCACCACTATTGTAGTATAATTTGACCCATTAATGGAGACAACACTTTCTCTTTAGTTACCAGAGTATTTTTCTTTCTCTAATATTGTTGCATAAAAACTCACACATTCATCATTTTTTTTTTCTGGCTGTAAAACTATTATAAACATGCATCTTGAATTTTTGCTAGATACTTTCAGGCATTTATAAATTTACTTGCTCATGCTCTTAAGTGTTAGCATAGATTTTATATAACTATTCTCAGTAAACTTCCATCTCCACTAGGAATATCATTCTATCTGATACTTGTGAGAAAATAGTATTGTTTGAAACATGGCCAATTTATGTGATCTTTATGACATTATGATTTTTTTTCAAAGCTCAATAGGGCCTCCTTTCTTATACTTTTATAGGTTCAAACTGTAGAGGTATAATTCACATAAATGAAAGGGTAATATAGAATATGTAGTAACCTGCCATCCCAGGAGATCTTACTCTAGACCAGGCTGTGCTGATCAACAGCCAAGGAATATTGTGAAATGACATTTGTCTCTTCTTGTTCTGCTTAGAAAAAAAAAGAACAAAAACAATCATTTATTGGAAATAGAAAAAAGTATTTGAACCCTATCTGAGAAATATTGATTTATTGTTTATATCCACTATTTAGTTGAAGAATATTAATTGCAACTTATTATCTTTTTTTCATACAGGGTCTCACTCTGTCACACAGGCTGGAGTGCAGTGGCACAATCACAGATCATGGTTCACTGCAGTCTCAATCTCCTAAGAGGCTCAGATGATCCTCCCACCTCAGTCTTCCAAATAGCTGAGACTACAGGTCTGCACCACCATGCCACGATTTTTGTATATTTTATAGAGACAAGGCTTTGCTATGTTGCCCAGGCTGGTCTCGAAATCCTGAACCCAAGTGATCCACCCTCCTTGACCTCCCAAAGTGTTAAGATTATAGGTGTGACCCACCGTGCCCAGCCTAGCATTATCTTATTTATTATCTACTGTATGCCAGTTTGCTAAGGTCTGTTTTTCATTATTTCATACTGTTGAAATAAATAGTTATCTTTTTGAAATGCTTAGGACCAGAAGTGCTTTGAATTTCACATTGTTTTGGATTTTAGAATATCTTATATACATAATTAGATATCTCAGGAATGGCACCCAGGTCTAAATACGAAATTTGTTTATGTTTTGTATACATCTTATTCATATAGACTGAAATAAATTTTTTACAAGATTTTAAATAACTTTTGTTCATGAAACAAAGTTTTGACTGTGTTTTGACTGTGACTTGTCACATGAAATCAGATATGGAATTTTTTTTAATTATGGTGTCATGTCGGTGCTCAAAAAGTTTCAAATTTGGGAGCATTTCAGATTTCAGATGGTCAGATAAGGGGTTTTCAATCTATATGTTGCAATCCCCATTTTGAAGATGAAGAAATTAAGGTTTAATGAAGGTGTGTATCTTACCTCAGGAGGAATCTGCATTTGAAGTCACATCTTTCTGACTCAAATTCCCTCTAAGTTATCCTTGAACCATGGTGTGAATAGGTTAAATTTATTAATTCAATTTAAAATATGCATTAACTACCTACTCTACTATGTAACAGGCTTTTTAATGAATTAAGGAGCTAGTATAGAAAAAAAGTAAAAAAGACATTTCCTTTCCTTCAAAGATTAGCTTATAAATGAATCTATAATTACTTAAAATAACTAAAATATCACATAAATAAACATAATGTGGTAAGTTTTATGAAGAGAAGATAAAGAGTATATTAGGGGTTTTAAAAAGGAGACATCAGGAAAATATTCCCAGAAAAATATTATTTGAGCAGGCCTAGAGGATGAAATTAAGTTAACTAGCAGAACCAAGGATAGGTGGAAGAAGAGAAAGGATTTCACACATTTGGAAAAATATGGACAGTTTTGTGTTTGGAGTGGACATGGAAAGTAGACATGGCTGAAGAAACGTCACTGTAAATGAAGTGAAGCAAGCGAGGAAAAGCCCTTGGCATGTGAGGTCCTGTAGACACCATAAGTAAAAAAAGACTGATCTTTGTCCTGAGAACAGAGGAAAGTGATGGAGGATTTTTAAGCAAGAGTATGTTTTTGGTGGAAAGTCTTGGGGTTTTGGTCAAAGTTGGTAAGACATTTTGTTGGTCAGACTGTACTTTCATTTTACTAGGATTTTACTTATCAAAAATCTTAATTCCAAGCAATTGCAAGGAGAAATATTTTTCTATTTTACTAGGTGCGCTGAATAGAATAACTCTTAAGTATCAAACTTATATGCACATAGATATCTAAACTTACATGTATCCATACATGATATTTTATGCATCAATAGTCTTTCACCTTTTTTTTTTTTAAGACAGAGTTTCACTCTTGTTGCCTAGGCTGGAGTGCAGTAGAACGATATTGGCTCAGTGCAACCTCTGCCTCCTGGGTTCAAGTGATTTTGTGCTTCAGCCTCCCAAGTAGCTGGGATTACAGGCATGCACCACCACACCCAGCTAATTTTTTGTATTTGCAGTAAAGACAGGGATTCACCATGTTGGTCAGGCTGGTCTCAAACTCCTGACCTCAGGTGATCCACCTGCCTCAGCCTCCCAAAGCCTTTCACCTTCTAATTCACTTTTTATTATGACAGCATTGTATTCTCTTAAGGTTTTCAAAATTTTACAATATTACCTAGTTCACAGTCTTAGTATGATAAACAAATGAAAGAAAGCATGTATTAAGGCCTAAAATTAAAGCCCAACATTAAGTGGTGCCTTGACACTTGGGAGAAACCAGGGAACCTCATCTGGCCTAATTGCAGTTGTCCTTCTCCACCTTGCTTCTGCTCATAAGGTTCCCTAGCCACACAGCCTTCCTTATCCAGGAGACCAGGAACAGTTCCTGCTCATCCCTGAGTAACAGATTACAGTTTCTTGCCAGCCCCTGGAATTTTTAAAACAAGCCAATCCCATCCTCACCCAGGAACTAGAGGTAACTCCAGCTTCCTGGTACTGCAAAGCCTGCTTCCCACAGCCCCTGGTTGTTTCCTGTCTTCCTGTGTGCAGCTCTTGTGTAGCCCTGCATGGCACAATGTCTACCTTCCTCTGGCTGCGAATATATGTAACTAATAAACCACTGCTGCCAAGTTCATCTGTTCCATGTTGGATGCCATAGGTTCAGTCATCTGCATAATCCTCAGGCAGAATTCCACTATCACAAATGATGTGTGCTATGGCTTGAATGTGTCCTCCAAAAGTTTGTGTGTTGGAAAGCTAATCTCCAAATTCTTATGTAGATTAGGGTTAGGACCTTTGATAGATAATTAGGATTAAACAAGGTTACCTGGGCCAGTGTGGGCAGGGCACCCATGATGGGACTGGTAGCTTTATAAGAAGAGAAAGAACGAACAGAGCTGACATGCATACCCTTAACCTTCTCACCACTTGATGCCCTCCCCCAAGTTGTAATGCAGCAAGAAGGCCCTCGCCAGATGCCTGCATCATGAGCTCGGGCTTCTCAGCCTCCAAAACTGTGAGTTAAATAAATGTCTTTTTTAAACAAATTATGCAGTTGTGGTATTTTGTTGTAGCAACACAGAATGAACTAAGACAACATGAATATAAGATGATTAAAATAGTTTGTGGGGGAAAAAGCAGCCTGTGCCTGTAAAAGTATTTGAAAGATATTAAGTTCTTTACAAATATAAATCCAACCTCTAAATTAATCTAGGTCTCCCTTTTTCTGCTGTTAGAATACTCTGTGCTGTTTCATAGATGAGAAAACTGGGGCTAAAGAAATAAAATTGTTTTTCTGAGTTTATACAATTACTGAATGCTAAAACCGAAATTTCAAACTTTTAGCTGTCTAAATCCAAAGCTCATACTATTCCTATTATGGCATATTACAGTCATTTCTCCCACTTAAAATGTGACTAATAAGCAATTATAAAAATTACTTTTTATAAAAGAACATAAATAACAAAGAAATTGTTTTCTTAAAATAATTTTCATGACTCCCACTACACCCACCCTTGATCACTGGCAAACATCTCATAAAAAAGATCTGAGAGATCACTCAAAAACCCATCATCATTTTCCTTTGGCACACAGGAATGGAAGAAAGCATTTAGTGTGTAAGGCTCAACACACACACACACACACACATCAAAACACATTACCAGCATCAATGCTTATATCACACATCTTTGCAAGTAGTGGCAGCATCTCTAAAAAGAAGAGAAGATTTAGCTCTGGTCGATCAATACAATCAAAGAGAATATGCAGTCATAATATTTTAACTGCAAAACAACAGAATATGTTACTACTGTTACAATATTTAAATTTCTACATGACATCGTTTATTTGGCACCTTCTAACTTGGCCCAATATCACAGAAAGATATTTGAAGGAGCACAGTATAGTCTAGTTCCTTAAAAAAGAATTAATAAACACACATGATCAGTATTTATACTCGCCTGGGCTCTGAAATGTGCACAATAAACACAGATGGAGTAACTAGAGCATAGTGCTGTACAAACATCTTAGAGGAATAAAAAAGTGGTAAGTGGTATAGTTCAACAAGTTACAAAGATGATGATTTCACAAAATTAATTTTTTTTTTTTGATATGGAGTCTAGCTCTGTCACCCAGGCTGGAGTGCAATGGCGTGATCTTGGCTCAATGTAACCTCCACCTTCCAGATTCAAGCAATTCTCCTGCCTCAGTTTCCCAAGTAGCTAGGAATACCAGCATGCGCTACCACGCTGGACTAATTTTTATATTTTTAGAGACAGGGTTTCACCATGTTGGCCAGGCTGGTCTTGAACTCCTGACCTCAAGTGATCCACCCATCTCTACCTCCCAGAGTGCTTGGATTACAGGTGTGAGCCACCGTACCTGGCCCACAAAATTAACTTTTAATAATGGCTTAAAAATATAGAAATTAATATACGTGCACTTTAGCTATTAGGATTTAAAAGCAAATCTGATGGTACTTTATGTCACCTTCAAAATGCAATAAATCTTTTACATGTTTAACATTACCAAATACTCATGTTATTAAGCATTTGCATCTATCTTTGTATTCTATTTATTCTTATATCAGATAAATTGTTTCAATATGAAGTTACTTACTTATGATGAGTCAGAAGTAACATCAAAAATTTCAAAACCCAAATCAACAAACCAGAGAAGGCTTTTATTTTCAAAAGTCACTGCACCTTTTGTCTCTGAGGGGACACACACACACACACACACACACACACACACACACACAAACACACACACACACAGTTTAATATATAACCTAGGTGTGCTCTATACATTTTATCATCCCAAATTCAATTCACTCTGCTCATGAAAATTTCAGGGAGAAAAAAGACAGCTGTGGGAAAGGAAGTAGGTACTTCATTTTATTTAAGTCAACAAGTATTCATTGAGTATCTATTCTCTGCCAGAAATCTGTTACATTTTGAAGATAAATTGTAAATAAAAAGCACACAGTTCCTCTCATAGAGTTGATGGTCTGGCAAGAAACACAGATTCTCTTACTACACTCTGTGGTTTTATCCTGTTTGTTTTGCTTGTAGGACTTACTTTTACTTGTAACTATGTATTTGTCTTTTTACTTTTTTACAGTTTGACTCCTCTATTAGCAAGTCTATCCCTTAGAGAAAAGGCTACTTTGCTCATCACTGTATCTTCTGTCCCTAGTAGATACTCCGCATGTTAGACCAGTACTGTCAGGGTTCCCATACCACCCTCAGTTTCAGTGATTCACTAGAAGTACTCACAGAAGTCAGTAAAGCTGTTATATTCATGGTTATGACTTATTGCAGCAAAATGATACAGATTAATATCAGCAAAGAAAAAAAGGCACATGTAGGAGAGTTCAAGAGAGTTCTGGCACAAGTTTCCAGTTGTCCTCTCCCTGGGGTGTCATATAGAAAAGCACTTAATTCTCCCAGCAATGATGTGTGACAACATACATTAAGTATTGCCAACCAGAGAAGCACGCCTGGATCCTCTTATCAAGGGTTTTGGTTTGGAGTCAATCACATAGGTATGGGACACCCATGTATCTGACCTTGGTTACTCGATTTTTAGCCCCTTTCAAAGTCAAACTCATCTAGCATTGCCCAAGGCCCACCGTAAGTCACAGTGTGAGCATAAAGTACCCGCCATAGCCCAAGGCCCCAGGTACACAAAGATACTTTATCAGGCAGTGTATTTCAAGGGACATTTTGATGTGATCCCTCCGAAGCCAGTCAAGGGCTAGTCCTTTCTTTGGAATATGCAGTGTTGGAATCTCACAAGCCTGATGAATCAAGATTTTATTGCACACGGACATTTGCTGAATACTGACTGAATGTAATGTGAGAAGTTTTATGAAAAGCAATGGACAGATTGCTTTAACAGTAGGTAGCAAAAGGTTTAGCTTAATTTATAAAACCAGAGAAAGTCTTTCTGAGGGTACAGGTTTGGACTGTGAGCTGAAAGACAAATGGAAATTACCAAATTAAAAGATGGCGTATGTGAAGAGGGAGTAAAAATGGAGCTGTCACTGGTAGAAATAGTGTACCAAACAAAGTGAATAAGCATCATTGAGAAACCTGGAGACAGACTTATCATTTTAAAAATACTCTTGAACCACCCATTCTCTGTAAAAAGACACATTGATGTTTATAGAGAAGAGAAAACGCTGCATAAATTTCTTTCAGTTGCATCATTTACATTTTATACCAAGAGATAACAATCCCTTCCTTTGGCTACATAGTTTAGATCCACTCTTTCCTTAGTCTTCCTTGGCAGCTCATTCATACAAAAAAAATATTTATCGAGATTTACTATGTGCTGAATACTCAAGCAAAGTATTGCCAATATAGCAGTAAACCTCACTTCTTGTATTTAATAAGGCATGTTTATCTAAAAGAAATCATCACAGTTTTACAAATTGTGAGATTGTAAAAGAAAGAAGAAGCTGTAAATGGGAATAATCTGTGCAATCAAACGTATATCATTTAGATTGGGGTGGCAAGGACATCTTCCTGAAGCAATAACCTTTGCACTAAGATCTAAAAGACATGGAGGAATTAGCCAGATAGATCACAAATGGAATGTGGATTAGGGATTTGGCAGCAGTCCTGGATAAGAGCTCCAGCCCATGGGAAGACCCAGAGTGTGCCACGGAGACAAAACGAAAGCCAATATTTCTCAGATGTTGTATATAGGAGGAAAACTGGTTCGAGACACTGGTGCACTGGAAAGATGGAAGTCCTTCTGGGCTATAATAAGAACATGGCTTTAATTCCAAATGTAGGGTTAGAGTAGAGTTCTAGAATTATTCACTGTTTGGAAAAAGTTAGCTAAAGATTATTGCCAGCTGTGAGTCCCACTCCTGGCCTGGACAGGCTGTTGCCCATTCTCCAAAACAACATAACATGCACACACCCAATACACAATACAGGTTTTGTGCCCTTTAGAGAAAGAGCAGGTTAAGCAACATTTACAGCCCATGCTAGCTTTGGGACAGAGAGAGGTTTTGAGTTTGCACAATGATCATTCTTTAAGCCATATTCCCTGGACCAATAGGATCAGTTCACCAACAACGCTAAATGTATACCTTCATTTAAGATGAAGAGTTCTCATGCTGCATTTTCTAACTCCTAGCCCTGCCTCCCTTGTTGTGCTGAGCTATCCAAATTAGGCCCTGAAAAAAAATATTTAATGGGGCCTTAATACCTATCTATGTCTTCGAGAAATATAAAAAATGTAAAAGAAGCATTTCCTGTAATAAGTGGCTTGGAACATAATAGGGAAGATAAGATATAGACAGAAGTTATCTCAAGTTCAGCCCGGAGTACAGCAAAAGTCACAGGATGGGATAGGCATCCTTCAGAGAACATAAGAACAGAATGAGATTAGACATTGCTTCTTGAAAAAAATAATAGAGTCAACTCAAATTTAATAGCTTCCACAAGAGTATGAAGTAGGTAAATGATGAAAATTAACAGAAGCTCTTAGAAGATATAGATGGCAACGTAGATGGATTGGTTGACTTTAGCATCTACTAGTGAAGGCTAAACTGCTTCTCTTCACATTTGCTAAGAATAGTTTAAAAGTTCCCCCTTTCTGTCATGGGATACTATCTACAAAATACTTTTTGTCATTAGAGTAGTTTGAGCAATAGCTTTAAAGCAAAGCCAGCCAAGGAAACTAAAACTGTATAAAAAAACCTAAATCATATGCTGCCAAAAACAATGGAAATGTTTTACATTAGCAAAGCGTTTCAACTATGATTTCAAGAAGTCCAAAGGATAAAAGATGCATGAACCTCATTGCAAGTGGGAAAAAGGAAAGTTCTTTGAAAGAAAAAGTAACCAAAGGTGGTGATTGAAAGATTCAAATTGCCCACAAGGTAAGTCTCTCTGTGGTGCTGTTTATATTGTGCTATTAAATTTTTCCTAAACAAAACAGGAGACAAGACTTGAGTTCCTTGTACTCAAAATGCAAATCCTTTCAAAATGACACTGTGATGGGTTGAATTCCTTATTCTGTATTTGAAGAATTATTACGAGGCCCTTAATAGAGGTGGCAACACTGAAGAAACATTAAAAGTTCAGTTCCTCTCATTTTCATTTGCAGCAAGAGAATTTCTTTGCATCTCCCAGACGTTTTTGTTTCATCTCCCCACGTTCTCACCCCTCACTAAGTATTTGGTTAAAAAAACAGAGCAGAGGGGCACACACACATTTTTTTTTTTTTTTTTTTTTTTTTTTTTTTTTGAGACGGAGTCTTGCTCTGTCACCCAGGCTGGAGTGCAGTGGCCGGATCTCAGCTCACTGCAAGCTCCGCCTCCCGGGTTTACGCCGTTCTCCTGCCTCAGCCTCCCGAGTAGCTGGGACTACAGGCGCCCGCCACCTCGCCCGAGGACTTACTAAGGGAATTCCATAATGAGCTAACAAGGTCCTGCTCACATGGCACACGTATTTTTCATAGTTCTCACATTCTAGATACTTCATGAAAGTTATCTTGTGAAAAACTTTTTATCACCCCAATAAAAGTTTGTTTGCCACCGACATTTCACCCTAAAGCACATCAAGAACCTAAACTGCTTTCCCAAAACACACAAGGCTTCTCAGTGCAGGAGGTGCCTGTCCAGTATGGAATAATAGGACTTTCAAAGAGGTAGAAGAGGACAAAACGATAAGGAATTGAAGAAAAGGGAGAACAATCAAAGAAAGAAGGGAATTATCTGGTGCCTATCCAAGACGGATTCTGAATGAACAAATTACTGAATGGGAAAAATAAAGAATTGGTGTTACTATATGTGGGGAAGATAGTGAATTGTATCAACACCACACCACACGTGATAAAAATAACCACAGGGTTTATATCTAAGGGACTTGTTTTTTTTTTCCTTCCTCCCTGACTCTTTCATGGAGGAACGCCTTTACTCGGGAAGAATAAAAGAGTGTTCAGTATTCAAAGAGAAATTCTGTTGTCCATATGGATGCTCCAACCCAAAGATTCTAAATCCTTCTCAAGTGATATGCAGCATCCTGACTCTTCAGAATAGAGGGTTGTCTCACAGAAAGAACAAAGGAAGAAAGGATGTGAGGGAGCAGAACCCTGCTGCTAACTAAGCATCATTCTGTTCACTGTGAAGTAGGTATTGCTTAGGGCACTCACAGAGATTCAAACTCACGCCTTGTCACAGAAGGCTGCCACCTTGAGGGGATGTGGCATATACCATTGGCCTAGTCTATGGGAGAGAGCCATAAGTGAGACACAAGTTATAAAAGAAGATGTTACTTCTGTTCTGCCCTGGGAGACAGCAGGCTTCATGCAAGCAGACTTACATACTTCATGTAAGTTTCATGTAAGCTGGTGTTATCTGAGGTGATAACACCAGCACAAACAAAGGTACAGAAGTGGATGATCTCAGCCTAGGCTAAAGAGGGCCCTCCAGCCTCCCTAGGTTACACGATATTGCAGCAGCCTTACCAATGACCATAGTGTTTGAGTTCTGTTTTCCAAAGTAGGACCTGGAGTTTTTTGTCTCACCACCAAGAAAACTAAGGGTGAGGTTGGAGCAAAAGTTTAATAAGCAAAAGGAGAAAGCTCTCAGCAATGGAGAGAGGGCCCGAAAGAGGGCTGCCATTCTAAAGTTGAATATTAGTGATTTTATAAACAGGCTAGTAGGCTGAGATATTTCATTTACATAAGGTACAAAGAATTGGTTAGGACTAGGTATTTCATTTGCATAAGGCATGAATTCCCGACAGCTCCTCCCTATCCTTTCAGTGCACATGTGGACTCACCCTAAGTTACTCCATGTTGTTTAATTTCCCTTACTGCATATGTCTAAGGGGGTGGGATTCCCTATTGCAGATGTTCTGGGTTCTATGCTATTCCTCTTAGGCATGCTTCAAGTAAGCCCCCCTTCCCCCTCCCCTGCACAAACACCCATATCTGAGTGTGTCCAGAAAAAGAAAGGAATGTGCTCACTGAAGCCTACCATGTATATGTGACCCTTACTAGTTAAGCATCTTTATGGTGGACCTTGCCTCCTTATCTATGCTTGCAGCCCGATCTTTCAGGCTGTTCCTTTGTTTGGAAAAAAAGGAATTCTACCGAGGACTTGTCCCAGCTATCTGCCTAACTAATTCCTTTCTCTCTTTTCCCTCAATATCAGTAGAAATTTCTGGAAATGAGGACTAATGATATAACTGGGTTTCAATGTTTGGAAGAGAGTGTAAAAAAAGTAAGCATCTTGAATGCTCAGAGAAGGAGCTGAAACTCACTGCAGCAGGAAATGTGAAATCACCCAATGTTTGTCATTAGAACAATGAGGGCAGGATCAATAATTTCCCCAGAAAGGAGAATTTACTATTTCTAAACTCATTTATGGTAGGATAGGAAGACTTTAATTAGACAGCCTGTGAAAAACATAACTTTATGTGGGTTATCGCAGAAAGGGGAAGTTGACATTCATGGCTCAGTTACTTCCGTTAGGACTAAATTGGAATATGAGGGAAAATGCTACTGTGATGAGAAGAAAAAGCCTTACAGCAAGTCATTTTTGTTTAATAAGAATCTAATGCTATTTATCTAGAATAAAACATTCTCCAAATTAGATCATATAAAATATAGCAGATCTTTAGCTCCACCATTATTAGATAATTCCAAATGGCATAAGGAATCCCTAATTCTAATCCCAGCAGGGCTCTGAACGTGCCCCTTGAAACTACGTATAAAGCTCACTAAGAACAGTCTTTGGAGCACGACACTTCTATAGTAGCTGTGTTACTGTAGGCAAACTACTTTATCTCTGAATGCCATGTAGTTAGAAAGTCAGGTTAAATATCACCTTTGGATCGGGCATCAGGCAAGCACTGAAGAATAACAGGGAAACAGGCAGATAAAATCCTTGACTTCATATTGTTTACATTATAGTGGGGATTTTTTTTAAAGGGAGTGAACAAACAATGCCAGTTTTATAAAAATGTAGATTTTGCAAATTGTATGTTGTGCATACATTATAGGTTGTTGTGAAGATGATATAAAATCATGTAGATAATTCCTTTACCTGCATAGTTACATATGTTGTGTATCTTAATTATCACTCATATTATTAGTGAAAATGTGAGCATCAGAAAGGTATTTTTATAGAAGCCATATGGAAATATAACTTTTGCTCAAGTCTAAAAAAGCCAAGGAAAAAATAATTTCAAAATAAGAGGAATTACAGTTTCTAACAAAGATGCCATAAGCACAATGGAACTGTCACAGTGCAAAAAAAAAATGTATTTTATTATTTTTAAATGACACCTACATGGAAGACATTATTCCTTTTACCTAAGAAAGTGCTTTTGCCATTTAATCACAAAATCAAGATCTAGTTTAATGGTAACTAGCTACTTTGGACAAAAGATAAGACAAGAGGCAGGTTAATTACATTTCATGGGGATTGGAACATTAAAATAACCTAAGGAGCAATTTACCCTCTGGACAAAGATTTAGGAGATAATAACCATTTCACTAAATAATAAAGACATCCATGGGAATGGGGCCATGTTAAAGAAAATACTGCAATTCACAAAGACTCCTTCTTTGAAAGTTTGGAATGTAAAGAAGACAATATTAAGGAAAATAAAGTGGGCAAATTAAAACAAACAAACAAAAAACCTGTGAGCTTTATAACAATCGAAAAAGTAGGCTGGAAAGATTTAAAAATCAAAGCCTTTACTGAATCGTGGCCTCCTCTAGTCCTCTAGGACTTCTAAGTCAAGAACTAGAATTTTCTCTGTATTCCCTGGTTCATTCTGCACACAGTGGGCCTTCAGGAAACACTTATTGGGTAAACTGAACTTTCTGGCACTTGTAAACTCTACTATATATGTTAATAATTCAATAGCATAAACTGAAAACACTGCTTAGTCATTCATTATGTAAAGGCCTTACATGATACACCACAGTTTTATGAATAAGCCAAGCATTTCAGTTTTAATTTCATCTGACATGAAACTGGAATAAATTTGTGCTATATCCTCATACTTTTTCCTGTTCCCTTCTAACAGTTTTCCATTTTCAGCTGTTAAGAAGTGACCCACCACAGAACTCAGTCTGAGCCTCCACTGCAGCTCACTATATTTCATCTTCAAATAACATTTTAAATAATTTGGTTTGATTTACTGATGTTGTTAGTATCACATGTGGAGGTGGGGACAGGGGTGCTGTCTGAAAGAGGAAGACTACTGAATGAATAGTCAGTTTGCTGAGGCATGGGCTAAACAGTGTTGTCCCCAAAGGAATTCAACATGTAATTAGTTGCTAGAAGTTTCCATAGAACTCAATATAATATTTTCTATATTTTATGTATTTTCTTTTTAGAGACATGATCGCACTCTGTCCCTCTGGCTGGAGTCAATAGAATAGTTCTTAACACATTTTTTCACACCATTCAATCACAATATTTTTACACCAAATGTCCAGCACAGTACCGGCAACATAATCCAAGCCACTATCAACACTAACTTGGACCACTGCAATAGTCTTTTATATGATTTTCCTGTTTCTGTTACTATGTCTCTACAATTTATTTGCCACTGAATGGCCAGAATGATCACTGAAAAACATAAATCATATCACACTGCTCTGCTGTGTAAAATGTTGCAGTTGCCTTTAAACCGCATTTGGAATCAATCCATATTCTAAACTGTGATTTTCAAGGCCCTATAGGATCTGTCTCCTGCTGACTTCTCTAACTCCAAGTTATACTAGGTACTTGAGTTTACTATACTCCAATTGCACTGTCCTTCTTTTTATTCACTCTATTTCTATTGGATGCACCAAGTGCTTCTCTTCCTTAGAGCCTTTGCATCTGTTTTTTCCTTTGCCAGAAATGACCTGCAGTAAGATCTTTTTAATGAATGCCTTCTTATTCATCTCATTTCTCTGCTGCTTGTTCAAAGAGAAGTTCCTTCAGCAACCAGTCTAACAGAGCTGCTATTTCCAGAGGTCATGGTCACATCTCCCTGACTTATTACGTTCATACATTTATCACTGTCTACAATGATTGTCTTCAGGTATTTGTTTATCTGTTGATTAAACACCTCTCTAATAAACCTTCTCCTGAGGTTTTAAGGCCCACTACTGTATGCTTGAATATTTAGAAGTTTAGAAATCAAGTGATAAAACTGCTAAGTAAAATATCTATCTACTGCCTTGACACAAATGGGTTGGTAATGAAAGGCCAAGCTCAAATGTAGAATTTTTGACTGCTTGGTGTTCTATGCCAGAATATAACAGCATGGTAGAAGGAGACCAATCCTTACCCACAGCCCAACCCCTTTTTCTTCCCACCCTTGACATTGTCTCATATAAGAATGGGCCTCATGTTTGTATGTAAGACACACCAGTGCATATAACCATATTCCATCTACAGTGCCCATCTCATACCCCAGGGAAACTATAAGCCCCTGGCCACTCCTCAGACATAGAAAGGGGTACAACAGTGGTATACTTTGTCTTGTGCATATGGACCCAGGAAATAGGCCTGTGCACTCCCTAAAAGTATGGGCTTGAAGTTGTTTGGGCAGGGAATTCAAGTGCCAGTTGCCTACATCATGATCTCCAGAGAAGAGCAAGTGGCCATTCAGACTCCTTGGCCAGTAGTGAGAGATGTGCCAGATCAGGCCAGAGCGCATTCCTCTTATATGTGAGGGCCAAGGTATGGGCCAGCTGGGGAATTTTAGGAAGATATTGCACTCTCAACCCCACTCCATCCCATCCTAATCAGAGTACAAATACCAAAAGAGCAGATATATTTTGTTTTCGTATATGTTTTCTTCAGTAAACAGTTTCAGGCACTTAATATATGCTTAATAAATATCTTTAGAATAAATAAATATTTGGCATGCAAATATTTACACAAATAAATGTAATGGTTTAACCTCAGAACATTCTTGAGTATGTAGATACTTCTATCCCCACCTTCCTAGTACAACAACTTGAATAGAGTCAGGAAAAAGAAGTGAGTTCAAGTCCATACACTAACTGTCAGAACTGCAAATGAGGATTAAAGGGAGTCAGGTATCCAAGAATAGAGACTTAGTCATTGCTATGCACCAGATTGTCAATTCTGTACAACACATTTTTTTTTTTTTTTGCCCTCCAAGTAACATAGGACAAAATGAAACATTTTAAATCTATACCTCATCACCAAAAAAATGGGGAACCAGGATCTAAAACATGGCAAGTTTAGGAGAACAGATGGTTAAGCTGGCCATGGATCTTCTCAGCAGAGGTGCACCATTCTTGTGGGAAACCCCAGAATCCATAAGGAGACTAAAGTGCTTAGTGCAACTTAAGATCTGCTATTGGATCTCTCAGAGTCCACTAGAGGGTCTCAGCTTACTGGGTGAAGATTTTCCCTTAAAGATGATGATTATCAAAGAAAAAATACCTGAAAAAGGGGGTTTCACATTGGCATCAAATTTTTCTAAGTGTATTAGTTCGTTCTCACACTGCTATAAAGAACGACCTGAGACTGGGTAATTTATAAGTAAAGGAGATTTAATTGACTTACAGTTCCATAGGCTTAACAGGAAGCATGGCTAGGAAGCCTCAGGAAACACAATCATGCCAGAAGGCAAAAGGGAAGCAAGCACGTCTCACATGGCGGCAGGCGAGAGAGTGAAGGGAAAGTGCCACACTTTTAAACCATCAGATCTCGTGTCATTATCACAAGAACAGCATGGGGAAAGTCTTTCCCCATGATCCAGTCACCTCCCACCAGGTCCCTCCCTCAACACATGGGGATTACAATTTGAGATGGGATTTGGGTGGGGACACAGTGTCAAACCATATCACTAAGCATGGAAAAGCAATTGGTTCTATGTCAATAGTCGGATCACATGGCATAAGAACCATAGCAATAACAATAATTATATCTAATACATATATATTGATTCTACCTTCTCAATGCTATTAACTTCTTCCCCTCCTCTCTACTGTCTCCCTAACCCAAGGTGCCCTCAGCCCCCAGTTAGCCTATTGCAGGATCCATCCCATCCACCTATCTTCTTTACATTGTAACCAGAGTTCAAAATACAACATACTTATGTCACCATCACCAACACTTCAGTCTTCTTAAAATTATTCAGTGGCTTCTCAAAAATATTAATTAAAAAAAAAAAACAGGAATCCATAATATGGTCTAAAAGGCCCTACATGTTCAAACTCCTGCTAGCATCTCCAGTTGCACTACACACTACTCTACTTTCTCATTCCTGAGGCATCGACCACCCTGGCCTTCACTACATTCCTCTGACACTCTCTGTCGATGCAGGGCTTTTGCCTAGATTACTCTTCCCTTTCTCTCCCCACCATCCCTTAGTGTCTCAGCTTGTTTGGATTGCTATAACAAATCACCAGAGACTGGGTAGCTTGCTCACAGTTTTGGAAGCAAGGAAATTCAGAATCAAGATCCCAGCAAATTCAATGTCTGGTGAAGGCCCACTTTCTCATTCATAGAGGATGTCTTCATGCTGTGTCCTTGCATGGCAGAAGAGGCAAGGCAGCTCCCTAAGGCCTCTTTCCCAGAGCACTAATCCCAACCATGAGAGCACCTTATAATCTAATCACTTCTCAAATTCCCCACCTACCAATACCATCCCAATGGTGAACAGATTTTAACATATGAATTTTGAGGGGACACAAATATTCAGACCATTGTACTTAGTTAACTTCCATTCATCTTTGGAATCTAGCTCTACTGTCACTTTCTCAAGGAAGTTTCCTGTTGTCTCAGACTCTGAATCTAATTAGGAGTTATAACACTGCATTGCTTTGATAGCAGTTATCACAGTTAAAATTTCACAGGTTTATATGATTACTTAATTCATAGCTGCTTTTCTAACCAAGCTCATAACTCACAGGCTCCATGAAGGCAGCAGAATGGGCTTGTTTCAGCACACTCTTTTGTTTCCAGAGCTTGAAACCATTCCTGGGACACAGCTGGTGCTCAATGAATGCTTCTTGAATAAGAAAATGTGTAGACTGAGCATGTTTGTGTGAAGCAAACTGTCTTCTGCATTTTCTGTGTTACAGATGAGGAAACTAAAGCTTAAGATGAATTGTCCTAATGTCATATATTTAGTACACAGACCATGAAGCTAGTAATCAAGCCCACACTGTAATTCAGTTTCCAGACCTCAAAAATTCTATGTAATAATATATCTGCCAAAATGCACTTCCCCTTGTCTCCCATATCATGTCCCTTCTTTCTTCCATAGTATAATCTTATATGAAGACATAATCTTATATAAAGATGGTTTCCTGGAAAGCAGACTAAGAACATACAACAAACTGTTAAGGGTGTCATGGGAGTTTGCAATTGCATTCAGCTGCTAAAGCAGAGACCTGCAATAACAATTGCTTGAGCAAGGTAGAGTTTTATTTTTTTTTTTTAATTAAGGAAATCCGGAAGAGCTAGGAAGACCAAATAAAAAATATTCCTAAATTATGTCAATATATATTTTCAAATAGTGAAGTGTGACCATTTTATATATTTTCAAATAGTGAAGTGTGACCATTCTTTCAAAAATATTTTCACTTCTTCTGAGATGGAAATGACACCTGGAAATGTATTTCTTGATCAACAGGTAAATTGAAAAATAATGCCAGGTACCCATGGTGTTACACTACATTATTCCCTTTCCTTTCCTAAGGCAAATGCTCTAATCAGCCTCATGCCACATAAGTCTAACACCACTCTGCCCCATGGTATTGAATTAACCTTTACCTGACATTTCTAGGTAATCATTTTGGGAGCCATCCAATAAATCATTTAATAAAATGAAAGTGAAGTAGCCTTCCAGAAAGTGCATGTGCTCATTTTAAGTAATTCTAAATGGAGGCAATTGCACTCAACAACAAAAATAGCTCTTTGTACCACCAAACACAAATGAGTGTGCCTTCTACAAAGGCAACAAGGAAGCATCTGGCCATGAAACAGAATGGACTTCTTAATGACATCCTCAAACAAGGACAACTATGCCTGTGGGGTTTTCTTCCCTGTCCTCACCTCCGTCTGTGGCCACTAAACTTTGGCAATTCATCAGAAAAACAGATTGCATTTGCAAGGAGATTGCATCACTGTCTGGTAGAATAACTGATAGCAAAAATTCCTCACCATTTAGCTTAGGAGATAAGTTGTCTTTTGGAAAGAGAAGTTGGCACCTACTTTATAACACAGAAATGGATGGAGTCACCTTGAAGGTAATTTTGCTTCTATAACAGGTTATTCGGATGCCTTGTTTAGTGATGACAGTGTAAAGAAGTGGGCACCAGTGGTTATGTTTTTGAGTACCTTAGCCAATCTGTTTCACTCCTTCATATTCCAAGTTGATTTCTCAGAATAAGTGAACTGATAGGCCTACGAAGGTGAGAGTCTGTGAGAGAAAAAGGAGTTATGCCTGAAATCCTGATCTTTGAGACCTGAAGTTAGAAAACCTGGAGGAGTGGTACAGAATAGCTTCAACCAAGGCCCAATGGAAAGACAAAGAAATAAGACAATGAGCCTTTTGAATAATGAGGCTTTCAAGCTGGCATCACTGCCTCAACACAATGTGAGACTGTAGGGAAGGGCAGATTTATTAGGAAAAATAATAGTTTGTGGCTGTTTCTTCCTCTTGAATAGTAGTTTTTGATTTACTGAGTTTTCAGATGAAAAGACTTGCCATTTTACTATGGACATGACCTTTGAATACTCACACAGGCCTTGAAAACATTTTATATGATAATAATTGGCTTGAGAGAGCAGTGTAGTTAATGGTTCTAAAAGAAAGCACAGAACAGCGGTCACTTAGGAATTTCCCTTCAACCACAACAAAATCAAGATACTCATTATTCAGAAAAAGCCTAGACATTTGTTTGCATTCCATAAAATAAGGAAAAAGTTTGCATTTCTGGGAAGTGTATACATCTAGATCAGCAGTTTTCAACTGGGAACTATGTTGCCCACTTCCTTGAGACATTGGCAACACCTGGAGATATTGTTTGTCATAATGGGAAGCTGAGATTGGCATCTAATGGGTAGAGGCCAAGGATCCCATGAATCACCCTACAATGCACAGGTCAGCCCTCCTCATATCCAATTATTATGTGTTCAAAATGTTAATAGTGTTGAGGTTGAGAAACCCTGAGATAGATCAAAAAGGATCATCTCAATTGCACTGAAAGTCACCCTCAGATCTCATTACAAACTGTGAGAAAGTCAATGAATTCAAGAACTGGTAAAACTTTGTAATCTTTTTATTTCTCAGACAGCTGGCAAATTTCTTCATCTCAGGAACACATTCATCAAGCCCAGTGCAGAGAAACTCTTCAGTTGCATTTTCCTACGTAATTCCAAACACACATGGGTAATCTGGGGGAATCCAAGGAAGGCTTTGAGAATTTTATCTATGTTTAAAGTGACAAGCAATATTATTCTAAAGTGCATTATGGGAAATTTTGTATACTTGGCACTTTAGCAAAATAGAATAAACAACCAGACAATATTCCAATAAAAATCCAGTATTGTTATGTAATATCTAGGTGAAACTCTGGGCCACATAAACTGGGCTGTTCTCTGACCTGCAATTTAATATGAAGAGTGTGGAGTCTGGTCAGAAGTAAAAAGTTTTGGACTCCAGTCCCATTCAAATTAACTGTTCTACTGTGGAATAAAGGTTCATATACCCCACCTATTATTAATTATTGGATTAATTATTGTATTTATCTATGGGACTTATTGTGAAAGTTAATTGTGCATATCAAAATATTTAGGAAATTAACAGCTTAACAATAAATGTAAATAATAGCGACTTTGCTTCAAAATAACTTACAAAAGTATCAAAAGATGCAACTTGATTGAGAGAGGCATTTTTGAGAATTTTCTCTATTCAAAGTGTCTCTTCTTGTGGAAATTTTGTCTTTCAATATGACATCAATTTAAACCATTAAGTTACTGAAAGATAGGGGAAAAGCACATGTATAACTTCATGCTAATTCTGAATCAAGGCATTTTGTTAATATCAATTTTAAGAAAAAGCTGTATCATAAAGAATAGTCACAGTTATCCAGGATTTCCATAGTTTTACTACTATAGGATTTTAACTGTTGGATGGCCAATTATTTCAGCATTTTGAAATCTCACTTATAGAAATAAATATAAACATAAAAAATAATGAAGACATGAAAAGCAACATAATTTTTCTGGAAAGAAATCACAAATTTATGCATCTAAAACAAAACACAATAAAACAAAACAAATATATATATATATATATATATATGCCATATATAATTTAAAGGTGAATAACTGAGTGAGTCCTAAACTTCTTAATGAATATTTTTAGGGAATATATGTACCTAATCTAATAGGAAACATATATAGCTACTCAGTAATCTCACAGTACCTATCCATGCTATAGCATTAATCACATTTGACTCATAACCCTTCTAGCTTGAAGCCAACAATACACTCTGTTCAGTTATAGACCAATGGCTTACAGACATACATAACTTATTATTCTAAGTGGGTAACTAAAACCTTTATAGCCTTCAAACTGCATTTTCCCATCTTTACACATGGCAAAGATCATGAGAGCCACCGTACAGGACATAGTTTGGAGGAAAAAAAAATGAGTTAGTGTGTGAATTCCATTTCTGAGGTTATATTGACATCCAGGCAAGAAATAAAGGCATGTCTTCTTATAAGTGTTTCCTGGTCAATATCAAATCTGATCAAGTGTTCGTCCCCAGCCCCTATGTACTCTAATGATACTTTGTACCTTTCCTTCTTCATAGATATCACAACCATATAGTTTTTGTCTTATAAAGGTTTTTTTAATGCCTGCTTTCCCACTAGACTCGCACATGAATGCAGGAATCTTATCAGTTATATTTACCTCTTTTGACCCCCATACACAGAAGAGTACTCAGTACAGAGGTGATGCCAAATAAATATTTGTGGAATGAATGAATGAATGATCAAATGAACAAGAATTGACACTAACTGTTATTGGCCTTAGAAACATAGTTTTATTAAAAATGTTCATTCTGTATATATGAGAAATAGAGGTAAAAATTAATATGTGGCTGAAAACTCATTTATAGCAATATCTTATACATCCACATGAAAAGTCTTTCCCCCAAGTGCTGTCAGTAAAGTGAATTTTTTTAACTTTTCGTTTACTAAACATTATACAAACCTTTTTTATTTATTATTGTTATTATTATTATTTTTGATATGGAGTCTCACTCTGTCACCCAGGCTAGAATGCAGTGATGAGATCTCGGCTCACTGCAACCTCTGCTGCCCGGGTTCGAGCAATTCTCCTGCCTCAGCCTCCTGAGTAGCTGGGATTACAGACACCTGCCACCGCACCCGGCTAATTTTTTTTTTTTTTTTTTGTAGTTTTTAGTAGAGATGGGTTTTTCACCATCTTGGCCATGTTGGTCTTGAACTCCTGACCTTGTGATCCACCCGCCTCTGCCTCCCAAAATGTTGGGATTACAGGTGTGAGCCACTGCACCCAGCCCACACACATTTTAACAAACAGAAAATTAGTAGAAGTTGCTGTAGAGTGAAAAAGAGTTGGATAAGATATAGGGCAGGTCCTTTGACTACTAAGTAAAACTGTTTCCTACAAACCAAGTCTCTATCGGTGTAAGATCCTAAAGCAAGCTACAATATCATCTACCTAATAATCTGATAGGTTTTCCTACATTTTAGCTCATCCTTCAGTAAACTGGCTGGATAATAAAGAAATGTTATTCTTTGAAAAATAACTACAGCCCTAATTGAGTTTTCGGTCCCTTTCTGCCACCAGTCAGGAGACTACTGCTGTTCATGGTGCTGAAACTTCAAAGACGGATGACGAAACTTTCTGAAGGCATAAACACAATCTTGACTCTTCTTTCTGATGCATGACCACAGGCCAATAAGTTTGTTTCTGGATCATAATGAGCCTCTCCCACTGGCTTAGTGAGATAAGGTAGATTTTAATTACTTAGTTTCAGGTTCTGAAATCACATTGAGCACAAACCAGCACAGAATCAAATCACGTTGTGACTGACTAATCTGTCAAGCAATACTGAGTCATAATTTAGAAAAGGTTATATTTTGCATGCACTATTTAGATTTTCCATAGTATGCCATTAATAAGAAATTTTATATGACTGAAAATCTGCTTAAAGTAAAATACCTCATCTTTGCATTAAGAAAGCATATGCTATATTTCTCCTGTGATTTTTTAAAAAATACATTTGATTCTATATAAAATTAATGTGATGAATTCTTTTCCACATTTGTTTCTTAGATTATATATTTTGGTTTATATAAAATCTGAAAGCACAGTTGCAACAATAGCTGACAAATGAGATGGACAGATTGTAAATGCATTGTGGGAAAGGTACATGAGGCCAAAATTGCTGACCACATTATTTCTATGCTCCCTACTTAGCTTCAAAGAGGAGCCAGTTTCTGGAGTTGAAGTCATTTTCCATTTATTTTCAATGGTTAACATGACTATTATTCACTAACATAGAAAAGCATTTCATCCTTTTTTATTTAGTTATAACTAAGCTGCTTTCTTATTATAGAGCTCTAAATTCAGTTAGCAAATGTCCTTTTGAGCTCTGGATGGAAATTACTGAGGCTGAATTTCTAATATCATGAAGATAAATAAGCATTTAAGTGGGTATGACACATGCTTTTAAGTAAATGTCCTGTGAAAAATTATTTTCTTGTGATTAATTATCTTCCCCAGAAGAGATAACAAAATAATTTTTATTTGGATAAAACTGAGGACATTGTTTATTTGGATTATGGCTCAGTTTCAAACACAAATATATGTCACATTAAGATCCCATTTCTATATGAAAGGAAAAGAGTAAAAGTTATCTGATAGTTAAATGAATTCTTTACAACAACCTAGACAGTATTTGGAAACAGATGTTGAAATTCTATGAAGAAAATTTAATACCCTGAAACCTTATCATATTCCATTTTTGTTCATGCTCTATAGCCACTTGATGGGGAAATTAATTAGTTTAAATAGCATCTATGAGTACTTTAGAAACTCAGTGAATCCTTTGGAATATAATAAATTCTTTTTTATTTTCATTAAGCCTTGAGAAATTCTATGCTTATTCATCAATATCTGAGCTCTTTTCTGCAGTGTGTTGAGGCGTCCACAAAAGAACAACAACAAAAAAAAAAAACCTTATATCTCTAGGGCTCTTTAGAGCTTGTAAAGGGATCTCACTACATTTCACTTAACACACATGATAAAAAGTAAGGTAGCTCACTGGAAAACTGAGATTCAGGAGAGACTGCTATTTGCTCAAGTTCAGAAAGATAGTGTCAGAATTGGGACTTGAACCTGGAATTTCTGACAATAGGCCAGCATGTTTTCCTACAGGTGTTGTCTAACATGACACTTGACCTAAAGAGTATACTACTAACTGAAAATGATATGTAAACATATATGGAAAAGTTAAATTAGAAATTAAGCACCATGTTATAGAGGCAAAATAAATGATCTGAATTAAATCATTGACCTGTACTAAATAACGACTGACATAAACTGAATGAGGAAAGAAGATTGGACCCTGAGGTGGCTTTATTAGAAAAAAAAAAAAACCCTAATAATTAGAGAATTCTAAATAGTTTTTAAATTTTCAATTTTGGACTTGGAAAATTTTCTTGCAACTTTCATAAAGGAAAGTCAAGGAATCTTTTATTTAACCAAAGAAACTAACTAAAGGCAACGTACATTAGATAAGGCAAAAATGTAATCCTCCAAAAGCGGTAGACATCTAAAATGCTATTCTCTATATTTCCCAGTAGATTACAATTCTATAGAAATACTGCATGTGCTGTTGTTTTGTTCTTGATAATGCTTTGTAATAGTATAGGATGAACTAATATTTGCTGCCATACACATTGAAGTGGAAGATGGAAATTAAATTTCTGAAACATTTCCAAAGTGTGTCCACATTTTGAGAGCAGTTCAACCACTATTTGTCTACACTCTTAATTTTCTTCCTAATGATAACATTTAATAGTAGAATCATCCCCAAATTGCTTGGGTCAGAAGAAATTATGTTACATTTGATAATTCAATTAATTTGTTTACTTAATGATCTGGTTTATAGATATAATAAGGAAATGAAACCACTGGCTAATTTATCATCAAACATATGGTAGATACATTCCTATTTTTGACCCATAATCTGCTAAAACGATAAAGAATTATATGAACTGGGTTGACTCTATAGAAAGCTGCAAATTGAATAATACTGGTTCTTGCTGAGAAGGAAAGAAAAAAACACAGGTTTGAATTAAAAGAGAAAAAGGAAAGCACTTAGTGTGAATAAACCTAGAATTTACATGGCAATTTTTTTTAGCAACCAAATAAATCCGAGCAAAAGAGAAATTATCTACAAAGTGTACAAAGTGAATGGACTGTATGAGATAGACCCACTATAAAATTTATTTCTGCCCTTAAAAAACTATGGTCAAAAATAATTTAACTGTACATTTAAAAATAACTGAAAGAGTATTATTGGGCTGTTTGTAACAAAGGATAAGTGCAGGAAGTGATGGATACTCCATTTACTTGATGTGATTATAAAACACTGCATGCTTATATCAAAATATTTTATGTAACCTATAAATATAGACACATAGTACATACCCACAAAAATTAATAATTTTTAATGTAGATGTTACTTTTTAAAAGTTTTTTTAATCATAAGAGTATTCTGATTGCAAGAAGCAAAGTACATTTTGGATTAGCTTACACTAAATAACTCAATAAGTTTATAAGGGGTGAGCTAATTCGAAACTGAAGAATGAAGGAGAGAAAAGGAAATTAGGAGAAGGTCACTACAATAATCCGCAAGAGAGACAATGGTGTTCTCAAGTGGCGTATTAGTGGAGGAAATGGCTAGAAATGAAAAGGCAAAGAGATACCTTTGATGCAGAAATGACAGGTCTTCTTAATTATTGGGTGTTGAGATACGTACAATGAGGTAAGTGACCAGGAAAATTTGTTTTTGTTCTTGTTATTTTGTTTTGTGTGTTTTCTTCTATTGCTTTTATAATTTTACTGTCACATTTAAATCTCTAAGTCACAGAGTATATAAGTTGAAGGGAAACACACATAACACAATTTTTAAAAAGGAAAAAGAGTCTCCCACAGATCAGGGGTAATTGTGTATCATTAATTGAGGAGTATTATCATCTCAGTTCTGAGCATCTGAGGGCATAAAAATAAAGTACAATAAAACAAAAAGTTTTCAGTAGAGAAATTAATAAGTAATTATAACAAACACTCTGTATTTACATTCATGAAGTTAAGTCATATCTCAGATAGTTACACCCTGCAGTTGAAAAAGGCCATAGAGATTACCTAGTGCCTCTATTTTGAATAAAGACACTGACTTTCAAAGAAGTCAGTTAGTAATAGCTAATACAACACAACATGATATTAGCAGAGCTGAGACAGCTTTGTTTTCCCAATGATCTAATCAGTGTTTCTTATACTCTTCCATTTTATTTATTCATTCATTGTTATTCTGGTATATACTATGTACAAGAGAAGGCGTATGTTAGATGTTATAGAGAAGGCCAAAAGTACGTCCTTGTGGCTGAGACTCTACAGTTATATTCAGAACACCATAATAAGTATATAAAAGTATAATACAAGAAAACATCAAAGGTCCAAACAAGTGTTTGGATATAGCTTTTAAGTTCAAATGAGAAAAAACATAAAGCCATGGTTAATAATTCCTGCCAAGCACGTTAGTAAATGCTTTACAGATCTTTTCTCACATAATCTTCACAATGCAACTCACAAAACAGTTCTTATTAAACCCCATTTACAGATAAAGACACACTGAGAGTAACTTAGTAAAGTACAAAAGATAGTATAGCAGCTAAATGTTCAAACCATGGCAGTGACTCTAATCATCGTATTGTACTACTCACCTAGAGCAGTAGGAAGGATGAAAAAATTTTGGAGAGAACAAGAGACGCATAGGACAAAAAGTATGCATAGAATTATGAGAAAAAGGAGGAATATCACAGGTAGAAAAAAACATATTGCAAGTATTCACAGAGATAGCAAAGTGCATGTGTGTTTGTAGAACAGTATTAGAAAATTATGATGGAAAGGTAGGAAGGGCCAAAGAGTCAAAGGGACTGAGTACCAAGGTAAATTGTTGGGTTTTATATTGTGAGCAGTGGGAGATATCGAACCTTTCTGAGCACAGGAGACACATATTCAAAACAGATTTTTACGAACATTAATAGTAGTGCTTTTTTTTCTTTTAAAATGGCATACTCTTGTATGAGTATGCCATAAAAGAGTATGCCATTTTAAAAGAAAAAAAAGCAAAAAGACCCAAGAAAGCATTGAAATATTTTGAAAACCAGGACAGCAACCAGACTAGAAATAATAACTAGCCAGATTTGTTTAAAAAGTCCTCATCACCAATTATAACACAGCAGATTTGCTTTTTTACCAGCTGAGAAAAAAAATGCCCTCACTTCCACTGTTTGTTTTTACTCATTGGAACCATTTTCAATCATAATTACATTCAATAATATTTTGAATAATTGAAACGTTGATTCTTAGTTATGCAAAACTCTTGGTTTTTGTTACAGTATGAAATTATTGAAGATTGGCTCTACTTACCAAAGAAATCCCTAAATAAAAACATATAGCTGGAATATCTATCCAAAATCCAAATTGAATTATACACGTTCCAAATACTTCCCATTGCAAAGGACCCTCTGCACGCATAAATTGCTGAGAACTCAGCACATGTTTTATAATAAAAGATAATGTAATCAAGTGACCGGCAGCCCATTTAAATACCAAAATATTATAAGAATACTTTGTGTGAAGAATCTGTATGACTTATTTTTAACAAGGGAAAAAAAGAATAAAGTAGAAAGAAATTTTCTATAATGTGAGTGGATTGGGCAAAATAGACCTTTCTAAAGAGTCTCCTTCCTCCCTCCAAAAAAAAGAAAAAATAGAACACCTATTCTGAGCATTTCTTCAATCCCACACTCAGTCAAATCATAATGACTCTACTGGTAGCTTGAAATTGGCCATTTGGGAAGAACATACAGCACAGAAATCAGCAAAGGCAACAAATCTGGGCAGTTTTTTATCCCAGAGTCAATTTTCCAATACATAACTAATTATAAACATTCCAAATGTTTTCTTGATTCGGGAACCTTGATTCTTGTGAAAATATTTGAGAATTTGATGACTGAAATAGAAATCTTATAGAGGACATTTGAAATATAAAAATCAGTTATGTTTTATTTTTTAAAGAACAGAAGTCTTCTAAGATTTATCATTTTCCCTTTGTCACAGAAAGGCTTCCAAAATGTTTTGCCATACACTACATAATTTTGAGGCTGTTAATGAGAATGCTCCTTAAATCTAATAGTCTACTTCACTTGTTCTCAAATACTAAAATGCTGATGCTTGTTAAAACACAAACTCCTGAGCTGCACACACTCTGAGAATTTCTGATTCTATAGGTTTGGGTTGGGGGTCAAGAATGTGCATTTTTAACAAGTTTCTGGATGATGCATATGTTCCCAGCTTAGGCCCCATACTTTGAAAACCATTGGATACTTAACCATATTTTATTAGCAACTAGAAAAATTGCCCTAAATAATATTAAATATATGAACTTTCTGATGAAAATCCTTTTAAAAGGTAAGGGTTAGGCTGGGCACAGTGGCTCACACCTTTATTTCCAGCGCTTTGGGAGGCGAGGCAGGCCGTATGCTGGAGTGCAGGAGTCCAGCCTGGGCAACATAGCAAAACCTCATCTCTACCAAAAATACGAAAATTAGCCAGGCATGGTGGTGCATGCCTGTAGTCCCAGCTACTCAGGAGCTGAGATGGGAGGATCACCTGAGCTCCAGAGGCTGAGGCTGCAATGAGCCGAGATAACACCACTGTACTCCAGCCTGGGCAACAGAACAAGACCCTGTCTCAAGAAAATAAATTAATTTTAAAAAAGGTGAGGGGCCAGGCACGGTGGCTCACGACTGTAATCCTAGCACTTTGGGAGGCTGAGGCAGGCAGATCACTTGAGGTTAGGAGTTCTAGACCACCCTGGCCAAGATGGTGAAACCCTGTCTCTACTAAAAATACAAAAATTAGCCTAACGTGGAGGTGCATGCCTATAGTCCCAGCTACTGGAGAGGCTGAGGCAGGAGAACCACTTGAACTCAGGAGGTGGAGGTTGCAGTATGTTGAGAGACTGTGCCACTGCCCTCCAGCCTAAAAGACAGAGTGAGACTCTGCCCAAAAAAACAAAAAAAAAAAAATAGTAATGGTCTACATTCTTTAGAATTACTTACCAGACATAATTTAGTATTCCTTAAATAAGGCATCTCTCTCTGGGCCATTAAGTCATCATTTAAATATCAGTTCTCATTTTTCATCAGTATTTGAAAATCTAGCCTTGGACTTTGTCTCTGTCTCTCTCTCTCTCTCCCCCCCTCTCTCTCACACACACACACTCACACGTGCACACACATGTACACAAAAAACACCACTTCCAAATCTGTTTTGTATTTATTATTGTCCCTTTAAGTTGAAGCAAAGCCACTTCACTTTTCAACTTAACTTTTTGCCCCAAAAGTAGAAATATCCATTTTTCTCTCTTAGGGTTTTTGTGTGAACCAAGTACATAATGCCGGTATATGTTGAGCAATACAATTGACAATGCTCAAGTATTCAAAGATATACTATAATAGTGAATCTGATTTTTATTTGAAAACTGAATTACTTTGCAAAACAAATAGGAAAGATAAAATAGCTATAAAAAATGTCAGAGGACCTTATTTAAACATCTTGAATCTTATTTTAAATACAGCATTATACATACCTCAAAGAATGCCCATCTATGAGTTTATTCACTTATATATCATTAAACTAATATTTATTGAGAGCCTACTATGTATCAGTTACTGTGTACTGGGAATATAGCACTGAAAAAAAAAAGAGAAAAAAAAAGACAGGAAGACCAGTGTCATGACTTGTAGAGTCTACTAGGGCATACAGATATTAATCAAATAATCATGTTAGTGAACTTTTCAGCTAAGGGTGAATAATTTACCCAAAGTAAATTAGATAAATTTAGTGCTACTGTGAGTGCATATTATAAAAAATAACTGATCTACATTTGAGAATCAAAGAAATAGTCCATAAGGAAATGATAATCCCATGCTGAAATCTGGAGAATTAACAGGAGTTAACTAGGCAAAAAGAAAACAGTGTTCCACAAGGAGGAAGCAGTGCTCAGAGCCCTGGGGTGAGTGAGAGGATGCTGGAGTGTTGAAAGCTATGAAAGACAGTAAAATAGCCCTGGTAGTAGGAAGGGAGTGGAGAGAAAGATTGAGAAAAAGTAAGCATTACGGTAAGGCTGGATAGATCATAAGAATTTTACCATGGTAAGAATTTTAATTGCCTTAACAACAGAAAGGCAAGGGTAGGTTATAAGGGTTATAAGAAGTAGAGAGAGATATATAAACAGATTTGTTTAAAATATCACTAGCTTGGTTGCTTTAGATACATTGAATTGAATAAAATACATGACTAAATTAATTTCACTATTTTTTCGTCTTCTAATGTGCCTCCTAGAAAACTTAAAATTTTATGTGTGGCTCTCACATTTTATATGGAAAGTCTTAAATAAACTTTATTTTTCTCTATTGCTTTGGGCAAGGCATATGAGAAAAAGTCAACAAACAATTGTTTGTTCTTTTTAGGTAAAAGTCTTAAATAAACTTTATTTTTCTCTATTGCTTTGGGCAAGGCATATGAGAAAAAGTCAACAAACAATTGTTTGTTCTTTTTAGGTAAGATTCTTTTCAGGTAAGATTTTTTAAAATTTCTAAGTACTACTAAACATCTAGAAAGTTATAAACTATGTATGAATCACACTATAGGAACTTATACACATAATTCAGACCCCAGGCTTAGATATTTAGCCTAAAGCAGTAGATAAAACTATTCTAGGATAGTATTGTCCATCAGAAATATAATGACAGCCATGTGTACAATTTTAAGTTTTCTAGTGGTCACATAAGAAAACTAAAAGGTGAAATTAATTTAATATTTTATTTAACCCCATAAATTGAAAATCTTATTTCAACATTCAATCAATATATAATTATTGAGATATTTTCCATTTCTTTCCTAGTATTATGTTTGGAATCCAGTGTTTTTTTTGACTCTCACAGTGTATCTCATCTCAGAGTATTCCCATTTTAAATGCTCAATACCTTCATGACTAGTGGCTGCTGTATCACACATCACAGCTCTAGGTGGTTCTGGTATCTTATTCTTTCCCTAACACTAATCAATTTGGTGACCTTAAAGTCACTTAATCTTTAGCTTTCCTTTTGTCATCTATGACATAGGCATAATATTCATTTAATCTGCCTCAAAAAGTTATAATAATAAAATAATGAATTTAAAAACAATTCAATATATTTGAATATTCAACTCAATAGCTCATATTAAGAATGATTTCCATCTTACTTTACTTTCATGATTTTTATCACTTGAAAATTAGTAATAAAAACAAACACCAAAAAGGATTACTAATACTAAAACAAATATCAGTACTATTTGTGCTGCGATAGCTTTAAAAATATACTAAATGTTGTTCGGTTTTCTATGAATTAAATTAGAACTCACACAAATTTCCCTTATGAATGGAGTTATTAGCCAATTATTCAAAAGGAACATACATGGGCATTTTAATAAATTATAAATATCTAATGATGCTCTTGTGTAAATACTGGGCAGATGCCTTGGCTATGAGAACCACAAGCATTTTCACTACTCAGGAAATTGATGAATAAGCTAGATTAAGAAGGAAATTATGAAAAACAGTCCAGAATTTTAATTAACATTTAAATACTCTAAGCTGAAATCACAATGACATAAGAAATAAGGCAGCAACTCCAGATTTATATAACTTTATAGAACTGCTGAAAAGTAAGTGAATTTATTAAATAAGGTGTTCAGTACCTTATTTTCCCAGACATCTTTTTTTTTTCATTTTTAAAAAAAGAAACAGTGTATCATGCTCTGTCACCGCATCTGGAGTGCAGTGGTACAATCATAGCTCACTACAGCTTCAAACTCCTGGGCTCGAAAAATCCTCCTGTCTCAGCCTCCCAACTGGCTGGGACTAGAGATGTGTACCACTGCATGTGACAAATTTTTTAAGAAAATTTTTGTAGAGATGGGGTCTCACTATGTTGCTCAAGCTGGTGTTGAACTTCTGGCCTCAAGTAATACTCCCGCCTCAGCCTCCCAAAGTGCTGGAATTACAGAAGTGAGCCACTGTGCTCAGCCCCAGATATCTTAATGATATCCATTTGATACAAACAATTTTAATTATTTAGTTATTATATGCATCATGTGATATGCATCATAAGAAAACCTAAACAGGGTTTGAATTATTCCCTACAACTCAAATGTGTCACTGCAACTAGCATTTTGTGTGCTATGAGGGTTGGGTATTCTGTCATCTGTATTCTTGAATTCTGGATCAAAACTTAAACCCCTATTGCATTTAGAGTTCAATGCTAAGACTGGTATAATACCCCTCTATAATGTTTTAAATCTGTTATAAATATCAGGCCACTTGGAATAAAATTTAATACTGTAATGATTCTAGTGCTTTGCTAAAAGTGCTACCACCTTTAAAGATTCCCATTGTGGTAGATACTGCCTGAATGTCTCTAATTCTTCACCTTTCTGTGCACCCATTTTGCTACATGGCTTTCACTAATAAGTACTGATGAGGTTCAATCTATAACCTTGCTCTTTTTGTGTATTTTTTTCTTGTAGCAAAATATACATAACACAAAATTCATTATTTTAGCCATTTTTGAGTGTACAATTCTGTGGCATGAAGTACATTCACATTATGCAATTATTACTACCATCCATCTTCAGAACTCTTTTGTCTTCCCCAACGGAAACCCTGTATCTATTAAATATTAATTACCAATTCCTGTCCCTGGAGCAACTCTAGTTCCTGGCAACCACCACTCTACTTGCTATGAATTTGACTACTCTAGGAACCTAGTAGAAGTGGAATCATACAATATTTGTCCTTTTGTGACTGGCATAATTCACAACGTAATGTTTTCAAGTTTCAACCATGCTCTAGCATGCAACAAAATTCCCTTAAGACTGGATAATAGTTCATTGTACATATGTACCACATTTTGTTTATCCTTTCATCTGTTGATGGACACCTGGGACACTTCAACTTCTGGCTTTTGTGAATAATGCTGCTACTGAACAAGGGTGTGAAAATATCTGTTTGAACCCAAGCTTTCGATTATTTGAAAACTAAATTCTCTTAATTCTTTGGGTATGTACTTAGAGAGGAAATCTCTGGATCACATTGTAATTCTATGTTTAAATTTTTGAACAATCACCATACCATTTTCTATAGCAGTTCCCTCATTTGATATTCTCACCAACAATGCAGAAGTGTTCCAAATTCTCTATATCCTTTCCAACACTTGTTAATTTCGGGTTTCATTTCATTTTGTTTTATTTTTCCAGCTTAATGGGTATAAAGTGATATCTCTTTGTGATTTGGATTTGCCTTTATACTCTTACTCATGAACCTGGCTGGTTTTGTGACTAATTTTAGTCAATGAAATACTAGCAAAGTGACTCATGAATAAGATTGAAAACTTATTGAAAAAATAAGATTAGACATGTCTCTTACCCTCTGCTAGTAATGAATGGTCCCTGAGTTACAATGGTTCAACTTAACAATTTTTAAACTTTATGATGGCTTTAGCAAGGTATCAAATGCATTTTTGACTTAAAATATTTTTCACTTACAATAGGTTTATTGGAATGTAACCTCATCATAAGTCAAGGAGCATCTACACAGTGGGAAGAACATACTCAGGCTTGCCTGTTGAAGAAAGGGATATGAGGAACGAACCAAACCACTCAAGTCAGCCCAGATGAGGACATCCTAGGTAAGGCAACCAGTAGCTGACCCTCAACCAAACATGTGAGTGAGCTCGCCAAGATGGGCAGCACCTCCAAGCTAATTCTTGTTGGCTGCAGAGGCATATGCAAGCCCAGCTGAAACCACCTAAGCATAGCCATGTCAGTCAATCCGAGTTCCAATCAGCAAAACCCTATAGACTCAAGGCTAAATAAATTGTCATTTTGTTTGTTTATTTTGTAGTATTACTGTGAACACTGGATAAGTCACACACAATCTGTGGTAGGAAACCAAAAATTAAATAATTACATGAAAGCCTGCTGCTAAATAATAAATTAAGGTGGAAATATGGTGGTAAGAATGTGACAAAAGGAAAGATCAAGTTGGTTAATATTGCTGCAGTACAGTGGACAGACCAGAAGAATGAGGATGGAAAAGCAATCTTGCTCTTTTGAGAAAGTATGTTTTCCTGTCTCCATTCACTCTGTCAAACCATGGACAGTGTGTTTGGCTCCAGAAACCCTTTTCTAAAAATCTATTAGCTGAGAAAGCAAAGAAACAAGGACATTGGTTTGTATCCACGTAAGATCAGGAAGATCACAAGTCCAGGCATAACAGTCTTTCTAACAGGCAGACTACAAAATTCTTACTGGCTACACAGCTATTATTTTCACTTACATTCCAATCCTTGTGACTCTGGTCATCTCCAAACTTTGTTCTATTTTATACCTGGCCTACTGTAAGTCTCTATATTTCCTACGTGATCTTTGTCAACATTTGAGTCAGAACTTTTGGTATGGAATTATAACTTCCATTGGTTTTCTCTCATTGAGTTTCTCAGAAATGCAACTTCTCAGAAAATACAAACTAAACACAACTGGGATGTTGTGGATGACACACCTAGCTTGCTATTAAAAATTGTTTTCTTTCACTATGAAAACGCAAGTTCCAAGAGTTTTAAACACAGGGCTAGAAACAATAATAATCTCCACTCCCAACCTTTGCTTTCTTTCTTTGTGATATTTTGCACAGTATTCTTATAGTTGTCATTAGCATCAGTATTTTCATTGGTCGTGAATTGAGCTGTAGAGCACACTCACAATGAAGCCAAGGGAACGTAATGCCAATTTTTGTTCTGTGATCAATTTGAAATGGCTTGCCGTTTGGGTCCTGACTGAGACAGATTAACAACATCTTACCACAAAATGCTATTGATCAATCTACTGTTTAAAAACAATTACCATGGAAACGTGTTATTTCTGATACCTCATCTCCCTTTATTTAACTTTATAGTCTAACATTATTTTCATAAATAGACACCCTTTTCCAGCAATGTCAAAGCACACAATACTACAGGGACTTTATTAAAATGCATTTAACGGTGGTAAACGTGCCAACAGAACACTTAGTTTCATAAAGAAAAAAACATGAAAAGAAAAAAAGAATAAAATCAGGACCTAATTTCCATACACAAATATCATCTCAAAGATTGTTTTTTTCAGTTTTTATAGACTATGTCATGAGAAATATATCAAAAGTATTATTTGACATGTAAAAAAGAAATCTGGTTGTATCTTATCACCTTAATCTATATAGCAAGAATTTTTAACATGGGAAGCTCGAGCCACCCAGGAGACCATCTATGGAATTCAGGAGGTCCAGGAATTTGAGTGAATACAATTAGATCCCCTTTTCCCACTAACCTGTAAGTGGTTTAGCCTTTCCTTAAGCTATGAATGTAGGCAACAGACCATAGTACTGTTAAAATCTGTGGTTCTCATCAGGAGAAATCAGAATTTTCATATTACTAATACATTAAAGTTGTGCAAATAGTTCAATATATCATTTATGTCCACCACTATATCAAAATTATACTAATAATTAGGTAATCATAGATTCAATTATTAAATGTGTTGAAGAAGTGACAAGTTTACCATGTCACAAGTTTGTTTTACTATATTTTGTGAAATGTTTTTAAATATAGGTTTTCTTTAATCTTAGGTGTTTTGTGCCCTCAATAACTTAATTTAGAAAGAGGGTCTACAGGTTTCACCAGGTGCCAAAGGGGTCTATGGGACAAGTATTCTTAATAACCTCTGCTCACCGGAAATACATTTACTAGCAGAAAATTCTTGTTGAACATCTTAAGATAGAAAAAATTTAGCATCACATCTAGCAGAATGAAATTTGATGAGTCACTGACTGAAAACTTTGTGTGGGCAGCCTTAAGGAAAACTAAAATAAGCAATATCTGAGGCCGCTCTCTTTCTCCTCCCTCTGAGCTAAATACCCTTATTCTGCCTTGTGCTGAAGTTATCCAGTGTGTTCTCAGAAAGCAAGTGGTTTCCTCTCCTTTTCTGGCAGTTCTCAAATGTTGAGAGTTTTGTCTATATTCTATTAAACAAGGTCTGTGCTAAAAGGAAGTGGTAAGTGTATTAATTATCAATGCCTCATTGTAAAATGTGAGAAAAAATAGAGAAGACACTATCTAAAATCTTGAGTCTAGAAACTCAAGTATCTCTACTTACCCGATTTTCAAAAATTCTAGAAAGGGTCAAGTTCACAAATTTCTCCAATTGGGCTACATTTTAGAGCCTAATTTTCAGGTTTCAGGATCTAATAACCCTTCAGGGGTTTCATCAGACCCTGACAAAATTACCTTCCACCTCTACCATACAACTAAAGATATTTTAGGTTTAATTTTTCTCCTCCTCCTTCTAATAGATCACCCAGATCAAAAGGAGCAGGTATCAAGTATGCACAAATGACGCTCAAAACACTTTGCTCAACCACATCCCCATAGGAAACAGCAGTGATAAATTTTTAGTAATAAGTGAAAGTTTGACTAAGCCATACTAATATTTAGGGTTGGTTAACTTCATGCCAGCCACCGCGGTCATACGGTTAACCCAGCATTGAAGTAAACTTAGATTTTGTCCATAATCTAGGCCATTATGTTATAAAAGAAAAAGGTTTAATTGACTCACAGTTCAGCATGACTCAGGAGGTCTCAGGAAACTTAATCGTGGCAGAGGGGGAAGCAAACACATCCTTCTTCCCATGGCAGCAGCAAGAAATGCCTAGCAAAAAGGAGGAAAAACCCCCTATAAAACCATCAGATCTCATGAAAACTATCACAAGAACAGGATGAGGGAAACTGCCCCCATGATCCATTTATTTCCACCTGGTCCCTCCCACAACACGTGGGGATTATGGGAACTACAATTCAAGATGAGATTTGGGTGGGGACACAGCCAAACCCTATTAAGTTGGATTAAGTGTCTTAGTTGATTCCTGCTGTTACAGTAAAATACCATAGACTGGGTAATTTATAAGTGGTAGAAATTTATTTTTCATAGTTCTAGAGACTGAGAAGTCTAAGACTGTGGCACCAGCAAATTCACTGGCCGGTGAGGGCTGTGTGGTGCCTTCTCTGTGTCCTCACATGGCACAAGGGCAAAAGGGACAAATTTGCTCCCTCCAGTCCTTTTGTAAGGGCACTAATCCCATCCACCCTCATGGCCTAATCACCTCCTATGGACCCCACCGTTTAATACTATCACCTTGGGGGTTAAGGTTGCACGTATAAATTCAAACACACATTCCAACCACAGCACGAGGGAAATGAAGTCATCTCCTTTGCTGAATTTGAACATAATAAAAATCACAAGAAATGTTTCTTCTTACCTGTGAAAGACTCTCTGAAAGACGTGTGGACCAGTATTCCAAAGTCCAGATGTTTTCCAAAGCTTAATGTATCTGTATATGTCTTCAATATAATTTAGTTGATCCCATTTCATGTTCCTTTTCATAGATTTGGATATACGAATTGACATATATTCACTCCTGGTGAGGCTAGCAGCATATGATATAAAATATCACAAAATAGCAAATGGTTAAGCCAAGTTCTTTTTTCTTTCTCCATTCCTCTATAATCTAGGGCACCCAGTTGACGGGGCAAAAGGAAAATTTTAAGATGAAGTTTTAAGTTGAAATTGGATAGGTTAAAAAAAAATGTATTCACATTTTTCTGCCTACCTCAAGGGAAATGTACTAACTGAGGATCACATTGAAATGGAGGTGTGTTCAGACACTTCCTGAGTTTTTATATTTAACTTCCTTTAGACTCAGAGCAAGAACACAGGGAGCCCACCTCCATTTCACATCCTGTTAGCACATTTCATAGGGAAGGGAAGAGATGATTGAATAGTTAGAATCTGTACAATTCTAATTATGTGGGATGCTGAAATAAGATTAGCAAGAATTGAAAGGCTGAAAAGCAAACAATATCCACAGAAATGGGGTTAAGGAAAGTCTTGGCATTATTTAAGAGTATACATCTCTTTCTAACTAGCATATTATAAAAAGAATATTTAAGTTTAGTACATACTACAGAGCAAACTGAGGCTGTCTCTCTTTGGTTAAGGTAGAGATCTTTAACCTTTTTTGAACTGAAGAACTTCAAGGGTGAAAAACAAGCACCCCTGAAGTGTGAGGGTTCACACATGTTCTAGTATAATGAGCAATTAGTAACTGCAATGTCATCTGTAGGAGAAACATGTCACTATTCCATTTAGACATGTTCAGGGCCCCTCTGCTTGCAGATCACCTCACTTTGAAGTGTTAAATACATCCAGTATTAACATATGATAAAGGAAAACATGGATTAGATAAACCCAAATGTTTTAATAGATATATAAACACCGATGTGAACGGTATCATCTTTGAACAATACAATTAATATGACTGACTTCTATAAAAAATTTATTCACTTGGCTCTTTGACACAGTACCTGCTTTTACCCTCTCCAAATATTATTGAACTGCCAAGTTGTATTTGGCTAAAAGCTTTGGGCTATTTAAATGAAATTACACTTAAAAGTACTTACAAGGTCAGAGGACATCTTCTCAGATTTTGGCAAGATCTTTGTCATTTGTTCAATTAAGTCACTGATGATCTGAAAGTAATTCTTGTGCTGGGGAGAGAAAGTTACATAATGTCCATCTATGTGACAAGCATCTGAATGGGTATTCACTGTGTCTGAGAATCTAGAAAGTCAAAGTTATGATGAATGCAGGGCTTGCCTGGTGAGATGGGGGTGGTGGCTTAAGAATTCAACAACTTTAGGTTAGCTGAATCCACAGGTATATCAGATATTAAAATAACACAGTACTCTCAGCTTTCACAAGAGCAGAGTCAGGACTGGACTCGGTGGCTCATGCCTGTAATTCCAGAAATTTGGGAGGCCAAGGTGGGTAAATCACTTAAGGCCTCTAGTTTGAGACCAGTCTGGCCAACATAGGGAAAGCCCGTCTCTAGTAAAAAATACAAGAATTTAGTCGGGTGTGGTGGAACAGGCCTGTAATCCTAGCTACTTGGGAGGCTGAGGCAGGAGAATCACTTGAACCCGGGAGGTAGAGGTTGCAGTGAGCCAAGACTGTGCTATTGCACTCCAGCCTGGGTGACACAGTGGGACTCTGTTTCAAGAAAAAGAAAAAAAGAAAGTCGAATTGAATCTGAGAGTTGATGCCTTCTTATATTTTGCATGTTGGTTGCTTGCTTGCTGCACCCAGCCCTGCAGGAATTTTAAGTGTTTTGATACTTTCAGTCACATTTGATGTTAGGGTGGATATGATACAGGAAGGCAGTATTTTCCTAAGTGTAGCTTAAGGTCCACTGAAATCAGGAGTATCTGAAAAACCTGGAAAAACTGGGATTTCTATACTCTCTCTTTTAATCAGAGAATGAGGCTTGACAATCTGCGTTTATACCATGTATTTTGGGTGATTCCAATGCATTTTAGAGTAGACCTTCCAGTATTTTCTGTATAATTGGATGATTGATTGAGCGAATCAACGGAATGTAAGTGGAGACTTAGGCAGTTGTTTAAAAATGATCTTGTACTGGTCGGGTGCGGTGGCTCACACCTGTAATCCCAGCACTTTGGGAGGCCGAGGCGGGCAGATCACAAGGTCAGGAGATCAAGACTATCCTGGCTCACATGGTGAAATCCCATCTCCACTAAAAATACAAAAAATTAGCTGGGCGTGGTGGCGGGCACCTGTGGTCCCAGCTACTCGGGAGGCTGAGGCAGGAGGACGGCATGAACCCAGGAGACAGAGCTTGCAGTGAGCCGAGATCGCGCCACTGCACTCCAGCCTAGGCAACAGAGAGAGACTCCGTCACACACACACACACACAAAAAAAATAAAATAAAATAAAAATAAAAATAAATAAATAAATAAATAATCTTGTACTCCACATTTTTCCTGAACTAAAAAAGAAATTGACTGGAAAGAAGAATATCTGTATATGAATTTACTCATTTATGTAACTTACCATGTTGCTTTTTCTAACAGAATATATTCTAATAACTTCAAATAATTTTATATAGAAACATTGAATTTATTCTGAAGTATTTAATGGTAGGTAACTGCAAATACTATTTTCATAGGCAGGTAAAAACAAATAATTGAGTTTCTTAAACTTTTCTGAATTTACATTTCTTAATTTTTGGTCCCTAATATTTTACCAACCCATTCATCCAGAATGATACTACATTAGCACAATATATACTCTTAAAACAGAATATCTTTAAAGATGTCCCCTAAAACAGGAGCAAAAATAAAATACAAGTTTTATACTATTCCACAGAAAACACGGGATTCTGATATTCCCTTGAGGGAAAGGTTATCTTTTCAAAGGTTATCTTTCGAATCAACCTAAACAGAAGACATACTTCTATTTACGAAGCTGGAAGAAGGATAAGAACTGCCATTAGACTTCTAATTGTAGAAACACCTAAATCTGCAGTTTACAGGTTGTCCTGTTTCTGCTACGAAAGGATGTTTTATGCTTTTCAGTCTTGAATTCATGTTATTTCTTATGTAATATACAACTCTCTTGGGTCCAGCAAAGCCTTACTTGATAGATACTCTGTTATCCCATTTATTGCAGCAATGATTATGATATGAAGACGTATTTTGGTGCTAACAAAATCATATCGTAGGCTCAATAGCTAAAGAGGCAGAACGGAATGGCCCACCACGGTACAGTTTTTGAGAAAATATTGCAGTAGAATCATCAGCGAGGGAAAAAGTGATTGTTTATGTGTTAGTTGAACATCGATTATAGTACTTTGGGGGATTATTGAATGGTGTTTTGGAATTTGAGAGTTTTATGAATATGGCAAAAGCTTTTTTGCCTCTTCTAGGAACAAAAAACCTACTTTCAGTTTTTTTAGGTTCAGATTCTAAGGGTACAGATTCTAGGGTACAGATTCTAAGAAAGGATGAATATTCTGTCTTTCATACCCAATTACGAGCACCAAGTCTCAGTCTCACAATATTTGACTCTTTCCCTACAAGTAAAATGAGAAGACAAATGAGGTTATCAATACCTAGACTGATGTGATCAAGAAAGTGGAGATTGCGGACCGGGTGCAGTGGCTCACAACTGTAATCCCAGCACTTTGGGAGGCCAAGGCGGGTAGATCACGAGGTCAGGAGATCGAGACCATCCTGGCTAACACAGTGAAACTCCATCTCTAGTAAAAAATACAAAAAACTAGCTGGGCATGGTGGCGGGCGCCTGTAGTCTCAGCTACTCAGGAGGCTGAGGCAGGAGCATTGCTTGAACCTGGGAGGCGGAGGTTGCAGTGAGTCGAGATCATGCCATTGTACTCCAGCCTAGGTGACAGAGCAAGACTCGGTCTCACAAAAAAAAAAGTAGAGAATGCCAACACGATAAACCACAAACAATGGAAATATGAGTTTAATGTACACAAGAAATGAGGAAATATTATGGGGAACATTAATAAAATAGGCTTCTGATTCTTTTAGGGTATTCCTCTAGCTAGCCTCTTTAGTAAAGGTTAAAATATGAAACAATGTTTTCCAAAGTGATGCCTTGGACAATTTGTACAAAAATCAGTTAGAGAACTTGTTTAAAGTAATTTCATCAGAAATACATTCCTATCTCTCAACTCTGCTCTATTATGTTGGCATCATCTTCAGGCAGGTTCTCTTTTGAGATATTTATAGGCAGCTCCAAGTTTCCAGGCTCCTCACAGCTAGCAAAACATGAGCTCTTCTGTTCCAGACTTTACTAAGATTATATCCTACTGGCTTGTGTCACATTGCTGATTCCTGAACCAGTCATTGTGGAAACATGAAATAGGCTGTTTGACCAGTCCTGGGTCATTTGCCCAACTATGGTGACAAAACATCTGGTGAGTCCCATTTAAACCTTAGGAACTAAGAATATAGGCCGGGTGGTTGCCCTTTGAAATCAAGCTATAGCTACCAACAAATGAAATAAAAGGTACCAGCCTGACAAAAACCAAGCCTTCTATGGGATACTTTATATATGCTCATGTATTTATTGTATAAATGAAAGTAAAGCTCCCAGGAAGGACTCTTAAAATTCTTCATGGCTCTCATCATTTTTGTCCTTGCTCTGTCTTTCTTTATCTCATATATTTCTACACCAGACTGACTCTCATTCTTTTCCCTACATAGCTTAGTCTTCCTGCCATCTTCCCATAGAATAACGATGGTTTCCTGGAAAGCAGACTAAGAACATACAACTAACTGTTAAGGGTGTCATGTGAGTTTGCAATTGAATTCAGCTACTAAAGCAGACACCTGCAATAACAATTGCTTGAGCAAGGTAAAGTTTTACTTTTTTTTTAATTAAGAAAATCCAGAAGAGCTAGGCAGACCAAAGCTGGCATAGAAAATTCCCAATATTCTCACCCCCGGCCCCTTCCATCTTCCTATCCCACCATCATTAACACATGATTTTCGTTTTCAAGTTTGAATTCCTAAACTCAACCAAAGAAAAGCAGATGCAGCTCCAGCTATCATGTCACCATCAAGGAAGAAACAGAAGAGCGGGAGGATAAACAGGAAACATCTCTGTGCCAAGTTGATTCCTTTATAAAATTTTCCTGGAGTCCTTATCAAATGACTTCTGCTTACATTGCATTCGTGATTTTTATTTGCAGAAGAGGTTGGGACTTGCCGTTTTGTTTTGTGTAGATCATGCTACTTCCCTACCCCATTTCCACAATTCAAGCAACAGTTACTAAGGAAGAAGTTGAGGACAACAACTGTTACTAAGGAAGAAATAGAGAAATGGACAACTTTTATTTTACCACAGTGGTGATATTAGTGATATTAGTGATGGAATTATGGAAGACCTCTCCCATATTATATATTTCTGCAATGTTTGAATTTTCACAGTATTTTGATAAACATGAAGACAAAGACAGGGAATCTGTTGAATATAATGTAGGTTATATCTACAACAGGGGTGTCACAATACTGGAATACAGACTTATATCATCACATGTTGACCATATGTTGACTATTCTTCCATTATTCCCTTTTTATCTATTCTTATTGCCTTCTCTCATACCCACTAACAAACATATTTAAGCTCAATTCTTTCATTATTCGTTATTGTGACCAGTATATAACAAACATCTGACTATCATTATTTAGAGGTGATGCATGAAGGTTAAAAAATGGTGTGTAGGCAAAAAGCACAAGTTTTCAAATCAGTAAACATATTAATATTGATTAACATACTGTGCTACTCTAGCAGGTCACTTTACCATTCTGCTCCTCAGACACATCCCTTCTAAAAATAAAGGGGGTATTCTGTATCACCAATTGGACAGTGTTTTTTTCAATTTAAATCTATCACAGTCCCCAAGGAAAGCTAGTAATATGTGGATTCTAGAGCCACATCATCAAAAACTTTCATCCAGTAGTCTGCAGTGAGCTAATGAATCTGCAATTTTGCCAAGCACCGGCAGGTGATTTTTGAGAAAGGTATCAGAGGATTATATCTTGAAAACACTACTAAGATATCTTTATTTCTTTCAACTTAATGAGACACACTGAATTTGTCTTTTTGTTTGTGTGTTTTGGTTTTTTGCAACAAGGTCTCACTCTGTCACCCAGGCTGAAGTGCAGTGGCATGATCACGGCTCACTGAAGCCTTGACCTCCCCATTCAATCAATCCTCCCACCTCAGCCTCCCAAGTAGCTGGAACTACAGGCACACAACACTATGCCTGGCTAATTTTTGTGTTTTTCACAGAGATGGGGGTCTCACTATGTTCCTGAGGCCAGCCTTGAATTCCTGAACTCCAGCGATCCAACCACCTCGGCCTCCCAAAGTGATGGGATTACAGATAGGAGTCAGTGCACCTGGACAAGAATTTGATTTCTGCTCATAAAATATTTTAATTTTTAAAGCCAGTGGATGAAGCAAAACTTTCATACCTATAGCTAAATTGGACATGAAGATATCTTCTCTCAATAAGTCCAATGAAATCAATCAAGTTTTCTTCCAACATTGGAATTTTCCTCTTTCTCTCTCTTTCTCTTTTCTTCCCTTTCTCATTCCCTTGCTACAGCTGAATCTGTGAAAGCTAAATGTCTACCTGATGAGAGTCACCTGTCTTGTCCATGCATTCTTAAGATTCTGCAATGTTAAAACTCAAACTATAGAACAATTCATTACTTTTAAAGAAACTTTCCAGGAAAAATGTTGATAAGGCCTCCCACAAGTTAAAATGAAAATGAATTTGGTTTTAATCTCATCCAGCTTTGATTGGACAGTAAACATTCGGGAGTAATTTAATGAATAAAAGTGCTCATATTTTAGAAGATAATGGTACCATAAAATAGAGCCACTAAACTGCAAATAGACAACATGCATTGCCAATTTCTCCGAGGGGAAAGGTTTATTAACCCACATTCCAGACAAAGTTGTAACACTGTCTTGTTATTGGAAGCTCTGCCATTTAGGTCTTTGCTATCAGATAACCTGAAGAAGCCATTCTTTTGTATAACACGAGTACCTTAGTTCCCTAACTAGCTATTAATTTCACTTCATTGGATCTTAAAGCACATTTTTTACCTGAGTCCACTAAATTAGTCATGTGGGGTTTTTTGTTCAGTGGAGGCAAAAGAAATTCTTATTAATTTGAGGGACTAGTGGAACATAATAAAATATGGTTAAACAGCCATTCTCTTGACATAAACATCCATTTGATGAAGAACAAAATGTAGACTCATTCATTTAGTTCTAACAATCCCTGTAGTCCCGATTGCTATATTCAGTAATGCTTTCCAGACTGTTCAAAGTTCTTCTACTTTTGCCTTTTTTTCCAACTTATTTTAATTGGAAAGTTGCTAACATCACTCACTTTTAATATGGTAAATTGGATATCCACAGAAATGATGTTATTTTAAAAGCAAGAGAGGCACAGGAAAGCATACTCTTCTTGAGACTTCTACTGGGCAGTGCATCCTTGCAATGACAGTGCCGTGGCAAGAAAATATTTTAAATTTTTGTTTATTTGTAGTTAGTAGTTTGTTTTTTACTGCTATGCTAGCATTGATTCCTTCTTTTTTTAGTTAAAAGTCCCTGATTCTTCCTTCTATATAAATATAGTGGGACAATCAGTCAAGGTCCCCCACAACTTCTGGCCAAGGGTGGGCAGGAGGCCAGATGTTCTCTTCCTGGAACTCTAGTCTTAAGCAGAAGGACTCACAGATAAAAAGAAACCTGGACTCACTCATCCACAAGTAGTGCCCTATTAAGTGTCATCCATTTTTATAATCATTCCACTACAAAGACACATGCACACGTATGTTTATTGCAGCACTATTTACAATAGAAAAGACTTGGAGCCAACCCAAATGCCCATCAATGATAGACTGGATAAAAAAAAATGTGGCACATATATACCATGGAATACTATGCAGCTATAAAAAAGAATGAGTTCATGTCCTTTGCAGGGACATGGATGAAGCTGGAGGCCATCATTCTCAGCAAATTAATACAGGAACAGAAATCCAAACACCACATGTTATCACTCATAAGTGGGAGTTCATGGACACAGGGAGGGGAACGTCACACCCCAGGGCTTGTCAGTGGGTGGAGGGCAAGGGGAGGGAGAACATTAGGACAAATACGTAATGCATGCAGGGCTTAAAACCTAGATGGTGGGTTGACAGGTGCAGCAAATCACCATGGCACATGGATACCTATGTAACTGACCTGCACATTCTGCACATGTATCCCAGAACTTAAAGTAAAAATTTTTTTAAAGTCCATTTCTTAACTGAATTTTCAGAGTGACTGTGGTCATCTCTAAACTTTACATCGTTATATTTCTGGTCAATTCTCTGAACTATTCCATATCCTTCCAACAAATCCCTGCTTTGCTTAGGCTTATCAGAGTCAGCTTGTTTTGTTTTGTTTTGTTTTTCTTGCAACTAAAGAACCATACTGATATGAAAAGCAAAAGCAAAATGTTATAATAGCAAAAGTCCCCAAAGTCCTTTTACCTCCCTTAGTGCTTCTAAAGCAAATGATGGAAAGATAATCCTCCTTGATTCTTGAAAAACAAACATAGGTTGTCTCTGCAGAAAAAGCATACATATCTCTAAACACTTAAAACTCAGAGCTTCGGTGCTGCAGGTTTGTCTCTTGCCACACAGCTATTTTTGATGAATTGGTTTTAGAAGATGTCTTAGGCATATAAGGAAAATTAAACTTTGAACAAATCTACTGCTGTTTCTGAACTAGAATTTCTCATTTTTGCATAAGGGAATTTTCATGCTGAAAAGAATTAGGTAACCTGACCTCAGAATCACAATGAGAAATAAGAGAAGAAAAGATTCTCAGTGGAAATAACTTCCCTCTAACCCAGGTAGCTTCGATCTTTACCACTCTCTTTATTATCACTTTTGGCACTTTGCAAAGAGACAGGAACATAAGCCTTTTCCCTAAATGGTTCTTGTCTTTGCTCTTCTGCCTCTATCAACTCGAGATAATAATTATTGGGAAATTAAAAGTGGCATTGGTTGAAGGTTACATCCTTTGAGAAAGTGGAGTCAGAAATTCTTTCTTGCTTAGTGTATTGAAATGTTTGGGTAGTATTACCAAAGAATAAGAAGGAGCCATCCACGAAAAGCAGCAGATAATATTTAGAGGAAAAAAATAGAATGTTATCCACATAAATTTATATGGTTTCCCTTTACTACACATTCTTTCTCCCAACCTTCAATTTCATGCACTTACAATAAAAATTATTTCCAGTTTATCTCTACAGAAAGAAATTAATTGAAAGCTCAAAATAGTCTATAAACATTGTCATTTATCAATGTTCAGAAGGGCTTTTAAAGCGTCTAATAACAAAAGTGGTTTCTTTGGTAAATAAAGAGGTCTGTAATGGTATTTGACAGTAATGACTTACATTTTACTTACTTAGCTGCACATTTGATCACCCATATCCAAACATGAAATTGGTATTATTTCTTTCATCATATCTTAAAGACTTGAAATAGGATATAAAGTGAGAAATGTCAAGGGGCAAAATATAAATAAATGAGCAATAAACTGCTTTCCTGCAAAAGGACCTTAGGTATGCTCCATGGAGGAAATAAAGAAATGGAATCAATTTGAATTTTTATGCACAGGTGAGAAAATAATGGTTGCTTTCTTTTGCATTTTGGAAGCATAGCATCATGAAGTAGTCAAGAACTTCTTGTTTTATTTTTAAATGATGAACAACTTTCACATAGAAAATAGCATATTTAAAGTTTAAATTTGTTAAGTGTGTAGCTTAAAGAATGACAAAACAATAACCTAGCACCTGGAAACCAGCTTAAGGAACAGATCCTTACAGATACCTTTTGAAGGCCTCTTCATGCTTCTACCAGACCATAACACCTCCCTGCTCCTGAGGGGTAACTGCTATACTAAATTCCTTTAATCATCATTTGCTTTTCCTTAGTCTTGTCTACAAATCGATGTGCCCCTAGTCAACAGCCTGCCTAGGCATGTTTTTAAGGTTTAGATAAATGGGCAAATCCTCAGGTCATTTTTTTCTTCAGTACTGTTTTTGAGATCTCTCTCTGTTTCATCACTAAATAGGAAAGCATTGCATGCGTAAACCAAAATTTATTTTTTTTCCATTTTCTGATTGATTGGCATTTGGGTTGTTTCTTTTTTGGGCTGTTTCCTCTATTGAGAGAAATATATATGCATATTTTAGCACTTAGACACGTGGAAGACTTTCTCCAGGATGTATGTTTGGGTCTAGAATTTTGGATTCTTAAGGTACTTGCATCTACCTTTTTGATTAGATAATATCACCTTGCTTTCTCAAGTGATTATATACCTTTACCATGCGAGTATGAGTTCCTGTTGTTCCACATTCTTGCCAACAACTTTACCACTGTGATAACTGTAAAATTATGTCATATTTTGGTTATAGTTTACATCCTTCTGCTTTCTATCAATATTGGGCTTAAAAAATATATTTCTTGAACATTTATATTTCCTTTTTTGTGAAATGCTTGTTATAATTTGATTATTTATTTGTCCTTGTATTGATTTGTATGACTCTTTTATATGGTCTGGATATGATTCCTATGGCAGTAATAAGTGTTATAAATATCTCTTGGGTTTTGGTTTGTATATTTGTGGTATCTTTTGAAAAATGTAAATTGTTGTAATCACAGCATTTTGAGAGGCCGAGGTGGGTGGATCACGAGGTCAGGAGTTCGAGACCAGCCGGGCCAACATGGTGAAACCCAGTCTCTACTAAAGATACAAAACATTAGCCGAGCATGGTGGTGCATGCCTGTAATCCCAGCTACTCAGAGGCTTGAACCCAGAATTGCTTGAACCCAGAAGGCAGAGGTTGCGGTGAGCCAAGATCGCGCCATTGCACTCCAGTCTGGGCGACAGGGCGAGAGTCCATCCAAAAAAAAAAAAAAGTAAATTCTTACTTACTTTTTTATTTATTTATTTATTTATTATTATTATTATTATACTTTAAGTTCTAGGGTACATGTGCATAACATGCAGGTTTGTTACATATGTATACTTGTGCCATGTTGGTGTGCTGCACCCATCAACTCGTCAGCACCCATCAACTCGTCATTTACATCAGGTATAACTCCCAATGCAATCCCTCCCCCCTCCCCCCTCCCCATGATAGGCCCCGGTGTGTGATGTTCCCCTTCCCGAGTCCAAGTGATCTCATTGTTCAGTTCCCACCTATGAGTGAAAACATGCGGTGTTTGGTTTTCTGTTCTTGCGATAGTTTGCTGAGAATGATGGTTTCCAGCTGCATCCATGTCCCTACAAAGGACACAAACTCATCCTTTTTTATGGCTGCATAGTATTCCATGGTGTATATGTGCCATATTTTCTTAATCCAGTCTGTCACTGATGGACATTTGGGTTGATTCCAAGTCTTTGCTATTGTGAATAGTGCTGCAATAAACATACGTGTGCATGTGTCTCTATAGCAGCATGATTTATAATCCTTTGAGTACATACCCAGTAATGGGATGGCTGAGTCATATGGTACTTCTAGTTCTAGATCCTTGAGGAATCGCCATACTGTTTTCCATAATGGTTGAACTAGTTTACAATCCCACCAACAGTGTAAAAGTGTTCCTATTTCTCCACATCCTCTCCAGCACCTGTTGTTTCCTGACTTTTTAATGATTGCCATTCTAACTGGTGTGAGATGGTATCTCATTGTGGTTTTGATTTGCATTTCTCTGATGGCCAGTGATGATGTGCATTTTTTCATGTGTCTGTTGGCTGTATGAATGTCTTCTTTTGAAAAATGTCTGTTCATAACCTTTGCCCACTTTTTGATGGGATTGTTTGTTTTTTTCTTGTAAATTTGTTTGAGTTCTTTGTAGGTTCTGGATATTAGCCCTTTGTCAGATGAGTAGATTGCAAAAATTTTCTCCCATTCTCTAGGTTACCTGTTCACCCTGATGGTAGTTTCTTTTGCTGTGCAGAAGCTCTTTAGTTTAATGAGATCCCATTTGTCTATTTTGGCTTTTGTTGCCGTTGCTTTTGGTGTTTTAGACATGAAGTCCTTGCCCATGCCTATGTCCTGAATGGTATTACCTAAGTTTTCTTCTAGGGTTTTTATGGTATTAGGTCTAACATTTAAGTCTCTAATCCATCTTGAATTAATTTTTGTATAAGGAGTAATGAAAGGATCCAGTTTCAGCTTTCTACTTATGGCTAGCCAATTTTCCCAGCACCATTTATTAAATAGGGAATCCTTTCCCCATTTCTTGTTTCTCTCAGGTTTGTCAAAGATCAGATAGCTGTAGATGTGTGGTATTATTTCTGAGGCCTCTGTTCTGTTCCATTGGTCTATATCTCTGTTTTGGTATCAGTACCATGCTGTTTTGCTTACTGTAGCCTTGTAGTATAGTTTGAAGTCAGGTAGCGTGATGCCTCCAGCTTTGTTCTTTTGACTTAGGATTGTCTTGGAGATGCAGGCTCTTTTTTGGTTCCATATGAACTTTAAAGCAGTTTTTTCCAATTCTGTGAAGAAGCTCATTGGTAGCTTGATGGGGATGGCATTGAATCTATAAATTACCTTGGGCAGTATGGCCATTTTCACGATATTGATTCTTCCTATCCATGAGCATGGTATGTTCTTCCATTTGTTTGTGTCCTCTTTTATTTCACTGAGCAGTGGTTTGTAGTTCTCCTTGAAGAGGTCCTCTACATCCCTTGTAAGTTGGATTCCTAGGTATTTTATTCTCTTTGAAGCAATTGTGAATGGAAGTTCATTCATGATTTGGCTCTCTGTTTGTCTGTTACTGGTGTATAAGAATGCTTGTGATTTTTGCACATTAATTTTGTATCCTGAGACTTTGCTGAAGTTTCTTATCAGCTTAAGGAGATTTTGGGCTGAAATAAAGGGTATTCAGTTAGGAAAAGAAGAAGTCAAATTGTCCCTATTTACAGATGACATGATTGTATATTTACAAATTCTTACTTTCAATATGAAGTTGTTTTATTCTTTATGATTTACAATTTTGTGCATTGTTTGAGAATATAATAGAGATATTTTCCTCTTAAAACATAAAATTATATTTTTCATAGTATCACTGAGAGCTGATATTTATGTGTGTGTAAGTGTGGAGGTGAAGCAGGATTCAATTTTACATCTTTTCATGTTAACAAGCACGTATCTAAGAATCTTTTATTGCTAAGCTCACTTTTCTTCAGTTATCTGTATAGCACCTTTATAATATGTTGTTTTCATATATATGTATGTGTATAAAATATTTGGCTATATGATAAATTTCTAGGATTTCTAGAGGTTATAGTTAAATTTTTAGGATTCCTAACATTCCATGGGCTGAATTTTGTGTGTGTGTCTGCTGTTGCCTCTACCTGGAAGGTCTTTGCTTGACTCACTTCTCCCTCATTTTGGGTCTTTGCTCAAAGAGGACTTTATGACAATTTTAACCTAAAGTATTTCCCAGTCTCTCACTGCTTGTTTTTTAATCCCTTGTCACATTTTATTTTTTTATATCCATCACCACTTCTTTATGTTTATATTCACTTCTTTGTTTACTGACTCTATCATCCACTAGGATGTAGAACCATGAGATCTGAAACCTTGTCTTTTTCATTTCTGCATCTTCAGTATCTTTGGAATAATACTTGGAAGAGAGTAGGCCTTCAGTGAAAGTTTAACCAAGGAATAAATAAAGAAGTGGATATAAAATTTGGTCTGTCATTTATGAGATTAAGAATCTTATGAAAGTTGCCAAATCTTTCTGAATTGTACTCTTTAAATATTTAGGTAAAGCTTAGAGATAATGAATCTACTATGCCCACCATAGTATCTGGCACACAGAAGGTTCCTTGTAAATGATAGAGATTATTATATATAGTCTCCACATGAGAAGAAGCAAGATGCAATCTGTCATCAAGAGCACCCCAAAACATAAACACGTGAAATATAAAATGAGAGTTTTAGACTTTTACTTGATTTTTTAAAATGAAAGAAAGAATAAAAGAAAACCAAAAAGGAAATAAAAGAAGAAGGAAGGAAGGAAGGAAGGAAGGAAGGAAGGAAGGAAGGAAGGAAGGAAGGAAGGAAGGAAGGCAGGCAGGAAGGCAGGCAGGCAGGCAGGCAGGCAGGAAGGAAGGAAAAAGAAAAGAAAAGAAAGAAATGGAACAGAAAGGAAAGGAAAGAGGGAGGGAGAGAGCGAAGGAGGAAGGAAGGAGGGAGGGAGGAAGCAAAGAAGGAAGGAAGGAGGGAGGAAGGGAGGGAGGGAAGGAGGGAAAGGAGGGAGGGATGAAGGGAAGAAGTGAGAGAAGGAAGGAAGGAAGGAAAGAAGGAAGGAAGGAGAGAGAAAGAAAGAAAAAAGAGAGAAAGAAAGAAAAGAAGGAAGGAAGGGAGGGAGGGAAAGAAAGAAAGAAAGAAAGAAAGAAAGAAAGAAAGAAAGAAAGAAAGAAAGAAAGAAAGAAAGAAAGAAAGAAAGAAAGAAAGAAAGAAAGAAAGAAAGAAAGAAAGAAAGAAAGAAAGAAAGAAAAGAAAGAAAGAAAAGGAAAGAAGGAAGGAAGGAAGGAAGGAAGGAAGGAAGGAAGGAAGGAAGGAAGGAAGGAAGGAAGGAAGGAAGGAAGGAAGGAAGGGAGGGAGGGAGGGAGGGAGGGAGGGAGGGAGGGAGGGAGGGAGGGAGGGAGGGAAAGAAAGAAAAGAAAAGAAAAGAAAGAGGGAAAGAGCCTTCTGAAACTATTTCAAACTAAAGAGAAAATCCACTGGAAAATTATAGTGGTATCTTATAGAACCCAAGACTGAAAATAGGGAACTCAGAAATCCCTCCTCTCCCCTTCTCATTTCTGCTTTTCTCTGCAGTGAATTTAGTGGATTTACTTCTTCTCCCTCATTCCAAACAGCATTCAGCTAATGTGGCAGCCAATGGCTACAAAGGCTATAGGTTACATATTCAGCCAATCAGAAATATGCTGATTTTTTTTTATTCCCTACTCCAAATTCTCATGAAAATAATTTATTTGACTGAATTGATGTATACATTTATTTTTCAACAAATCAATTGTGGCCAGAGAGCTAGGATTATATTGAAGAAACATAAAAGTTCCTTCTGATGCATATATCTGTGGGGAGAGCAATTACCTACATAAACAAGGAAGTAGTCTCCAATAAGTCAAGGGGGATTGCAAAGATCATAAATAGTCTATTCCAATTGTATTTTAAAAAGGAAACCTTAACTAGTGTCTGACCTTGGAGCATTAGCTTGAAAAATAACCACAGTAGGAAGGTATAGTATAATGAAAAGATCATTGCTCTGAAAGCTAAAAGATCTTGTTTCCAGTGTCTAGTTAACCAGCAGGAAAAATTCAGAGAAGTCACTAAGGACAAGAGAACCATTACATTAAATACTATCATTTTTGGCTGCCTTAAAGTGCTATTATTCAATCCTTTCAATGATGGGTTAAATTTCAGAATATTTTAATGAACATAAATAATTTTTGTCTTGACTTTTTACAATAATCCATGTGGGGTTTTCTAGACCTCTTATCTAATGCTATAACTTTGTGCTTCTACAGTGGATGACTAGGTTCAAACAAAAATCACTTGTTTAAAGAGACACTAAGAAAGAAAATCTATTTTTTCTACAAAGTTAAAGATAGATATTGATACTGACTTTCACATCACAGAACTCTTATTATACCTGATAAACTGCATGGCTCCAAAAAGACAATACTCTGAGAAGGATATACTTTTCTTCCCTCATTTGACCTAACATTCCTTGGGAGGGGTCAATCCCATGGTGACAGCTACTGGCAAACTTTAACAGTATCATCACCAATTAAAGTGCCTCTTCCTCCTGACAGTCAGTATCCACTTCATTCTAGATGTGCAATTTGGCCTCTTTCTGTCATAAATCTCCTCTCCTGGATGGCATTTTGAGAAAACAGACACTTGCTTGATTTCTCGCATAACATGGGAAGTTTCAGCCCACTGGGATGTCACCCACATAGTACTAATTACTTTTCCCTTTGTAGTCTTCAAATTAGAAAGGCATTGTCCACAAGCCAATGATGCACAAGAATAAATAGATAATATTTTGCAAATGATACAGACAGCAAATCTATTAATGTAGAAATGATGTGTTCATGTTCACAATTTAATATAGTAATATAGGCCAGATTCATCACACACACACAAACACACACACACACACACTATATATATATATATACACACACACACACATATATATATATATAATGAGGAAGGGAGCTAAGACTCCTCTTTCTAAACAACTACTAGATTTCAAGTGTTTGGCCGGGTTGTTTATCTTATTTAACCATGCAACAAAATCTTCATTTTTTTTTTTTTACAATTTTTTTTTTATATTATACTTTCAGTTCTAGGGTACATGTGCACAACGTGCAGGTTTGTTACATATGTATACATGTGCCATGTTGGTGTGCTGCACCCATTAACTCGTCATTTACATTAAGTATATCTCCTAAAATTATCCCTCCCCACTACCCCCCACCCCACCACAGGCCCCGGTGTGTGATGTTCCACACCCCGTGTCCAAGTGTTCTCATTGTTCAATTCCCATCTATGAGTGAGAACATGCAGTGTTTGGTTTTCTGTTCTTGCGATAGTTTGCTCAGAATGATGGTTTCTAGCTTCATCCATCATTTTTAAAATAAGGAAAAGGACCTTTGGAGAATTGAAAAAGTTTTCTCAAAATTTCACACACAAAAAAGTATAATTTAATGGAATATTTGCAAACCTTGGTGCTCACAGAAGCCAAGCAGGTAAAATAAATGAATAAATTAGGTGTGACACTTGTAGATTAAACTAAAAGAAATGTTCTTTGCTTCTTCAAGTAAGAGTGCACTGTCTCTCGTTACTTGAAAAGTTTCACCCTCTAGATTAATAATTCATTTTCAAAAGTACAAATAATTATATCTCTATTATAAGAAAAGCAACAATGTGAAATAAGTGACCATTACTTACTAACACAACTTTGGAGTCAGGGCAACACTAAAGAAGGATGGAAATTACGGAAAACTGTAGAAGGCATGTCATGGTTAAATGGCGCAGCCGTTGTACCTCTCCGCCTGATAATTCCCATGGGAATGCAGACCTAGGGTGGCCAGACCTCATTTTTTAAGTGAAGATGCAAGTTCAGATTTTTACATGGAATTAGCCAATGTTTATATGCTGGCTCAAACATTTCAAAAACACAATGCACGGGCCAAATAAAATACACGTGGATCAGCACTTTTCAAAGATGTAAGGGAGTCAAAGTGAAAACATGGTATGATGTACACATAGGTTTGCAAACTACTGGTGCCCCACACTAACTTGTACACTTTGGATTTATTTCTCTATTCTTGGTCTCCTCGTTGTAAAATAATAGACTCAGTAAGAGGATTACATGAGATAATGATCTTAAATTGCTTGGCACATGGTAAATGATCAATAAATATTTGCAAATATTTATGTCAAGTGAATGAGTCATAATTTAAACCAATGTCTGCCTCACCTCAAAGTCTATGCTTTTTCTACTCTATTACCATTCCCTTTAACAAGTTGAGGATTCTTCACAGTATTTGACAGATCTCTTCTGGTTTTTCCTGTCATATATTTGCTTTGACAATCCTAAAATTGTGATTAGCCCCATAAATTTCCCTCAGCTAGCACACTCAAGATGTGAGGATTGGTTTTGGTTACCAATAAAAGAAAACCTAACTCAAATTGGCTTAAAATATAAGGAGATTTTATTAACTCACACAAAGCTCAGGCTTTAATTGTGTCACAAAAGTTGGGCAGGTATGTGTGTGTATCTGTGTGTGTGTGTGCTTCTCACATCTCACTCTGCCTTCCAAGATATTTACATCTTCCTAAAATTGACTTACTTTAGCATCTCAAATGACTGCTAATACCTAGGGCTCCCTGTTTCCTCATTCATACTTAGCAAGGGAAAGAGGTCATGTTTGCTCCAGAATTCCCAGCAAACTGAATTTCACTCTGAATGAGTGTAGGTGCCATGGGAATGGGATAGCAAGTCCTGAACCAAAGTGTGTGACCAGGAAAATGAAATGCTCTGATTGGCTTGGCCTAGGTATTCCAGCCCCACTCCAGCACTAGATGCCCAAGCGGAAACTGGTGACCATTTGGAAAAGGAGCAGAGGAGAGGGTTGGAAAAGAAGATATCAACAAATGTCCATCCACACTGATGTTTTAATGAGAGTTCTCCAGAGAGACAGAACTGATAGGATAGGTAGAGAGAAATGCTACAACAGATTTATCAGGAGAATTGGCTGGTTTGATTATGGAGGCTGAGAATTCCCATGATAGGCCACCTGCAAACTGGAGAACGAAGAAGGCTGGTAATGCAGCTCAGTCCATGTCCAAAAGCCTCAGAACCAAGGAAGCTGATGGTATAATTCTCAGTCCGAGGCTGAGGCTCAAGAGCCCAGTGGGATTGCTGGGGGAGTGTTGGAGTCCAAAGGCCAGAGAATCTAATGTTCTGATGTCCAAGGTCAGGAGAAGGAGGACACCTCAGCTCCAAAAGAGAGAGGGAAAGAATTAACCCTTCCTTTGCCTTTTTGTTCCATCAGGGACCCCAGCTCATTAGATGGTGCCCCACACATCGAGGGTGGATCTTCCACACTCAGTCTAGTGATTCACAGGCCAGTCTCCTCTGGAAACACTCTCACAGACACAACTGGGGCAGCCCTGTCATTGAAATCCAAAGCTAAACCACCTGGGCTTCCTTTTCAGCAGAAAAGGGATGAGCCCAGGCCGACCGAAGCACTGAGAATAAATAATACTTTATCTACTATCTGGATATCCCTTAATCCAGTCAGGCTGACACCCCAAATCAGCCACCACAAGTCTATTCCTTGTCAACTAGACAACCCATACTCATGTCTTTAAATCATACTTAGTCTCCACATAAACAAAATAACACGGTTGTAGTTCCACTTAAAATGATGTAACTATTCTGTGTACAACCAAAAATGTATTAATCCTTTCCCTAGAAGAGGAGGTTAAGTCCTTGAGTGATGTTTACTCTTTTCCTCATATCCCATAACTTAAATATTATGATGTAAAAATGAATAATCGCTAATTAATGATATAAATTCAATTTTGAAATTTTGTTTGTTTGGAGGGCTGAAGGGTAATACAATCAGTATTGTATTACCAGATGCTATTGAAATAGCCATGGACCTTACATTAAATAATGATTCTCTTTTTTGTTGTTGTTGTTGCTGTTTTTTTGAGATGTAGTTTCAATCTTGTTGACCAGGTTGGAGTGCAATGGCGCGATCTCAGCTCACAGCAACCTCCACCTCCCAAATTCAAGCAATTCTCCTGCCTCAGCCTCCCCAGTAGCTGGGATTACAGGCATGCACCACCACACCCAGCTAATTTTGTATTTCTAGTAGAGACAGTGTTTCTCCATGTTGGTAAGGGTGGTCTCGAACTCCCAACCTCAGGTGATCCGCCTGCCTCGGCCTTCCAAAATGCTGGGATTACAGGCATGAGCCACCGCACCTGGCCAATGACACTCTTTAATCCAAGAGCTAGTGCATAAACCCTTAAATCTTAAGAACTATAAGACAGCTTAGAAATTTGTAAATATAGGGTTGGGTGCGGTGGCTCACATCTGTAATCCCAGCACTTTGGGAGGCCGAGGCAGGGGGATCATGAGGTCAAGAGATCCAGACCATCTTGGCCAACACGGTGAAACCCTGTCTCTATTAAAAATACAAAAAAAAAAAAAAAAATCAGTAGACACAACCTATTTATTTTGATAGATTAATAAAATGGTTCCAGAAGAGCATAAATGGCAGGTTTAATATCAAATTTAAAAGTTATTTGTAAACGGAATCCGTATTTCTCTGCTTTTATTTCTGTTCTTGGAGGAGCAGCCTAGGACAAATATACAACACAAATCTCAAATCTCTTTTCAATGGCAATTTAGACTGATAAAACATGAAGTCATTTTTTTCAGACTTTATTTCTTAGAGCAGATTTAAGTTCACAGCAAAATTAAGAGAAAGGTACAGGCCGGGCATGGTGGCTCACACCTGTAATCCCAACAGTTTGGGAGGCTGAGGAGGGCGGATCATGAGGTCAGGAGATCGAGACCATCCTGGCTAACATGGTGAAACCGGGTCTCTACTAAAAATACAAAAAATTAGCCAGGCAAGGTGTTGGGTGCCTGTAGTCCCAGCTACTCTGGATACTGAGGCAGGTGAATGGCGTGAACTCGGGAGGCGAAGGTTGCAATGAGCCGAGATCGCGCCACTGCACTTCAGCCTGGGTGACAGAGTGAGACTCCGTCTCAAAAAAAAAAAAAAAAAACGAGAACAGTACAGAGATTTCCAATAGTCTCTCTCATTACCAACGTTGCTCACCAGTGGTACATTTGTTACAATTGGTGAACCTACATTAACACATCATCACCCATCACCCAAAATCCATAGTTCACATTAGGGTTTATTCCTGGTGTTGAGTTCCCTCACATTCTATGAGCTTGGACAAATGTATAATGATATGTATTTGTTATTACAACATCAAACAATGTTTTCACTGCCCTAAAAATCCATGTTCCACCTATTCAGTTCTCCTCATCCCCACCTCCTGTGAACCACTGATCTTTTTACTGTCTCCATAGTTTTGCCCTGTCTTGAATGTAATATAGTTGAAATTATTACATATATAGCCTTCTCAGATATGCCCTTTTACTTACCTATATTCATTTAAGTTTCCTCCGTGTCTCTTCATGGCTTGATAGCTCTTTTTTCAGTGCTGAACAATATTCCATTATCTGGATGTACCACAGTTTACTTATTCATTCACCTACTTAAGGACATCTTGGTTGCTTTCAAGTTTTAACAATTATGAATAAAGCTGCTATAAACACCTGCATGCAGGATTTTGTGTGAAAATATGTTTCCAGTTCCTTTGGGTAAATAATAAGAATAACTGCTGAGTCAAATGGTATGTTTAGTGTCATGAGAAATCACCAAGCTGGCTTTCAAAGTGACTGTACTATTTTTCATTCCCACCAGCCCTGATCATATGTTCCTGTTGCTTTATATTTTTGTCAGCATTTGGTGGTGTTAGTATTCCAGATTTTGACCATCCTAATAGGTATATACTGGTGTTCTGTTGTTTTAACTTGCAGTTCCCAATGGCATATGATTATGTGCATATTTTCATATGCTTATTTGCCATCTGTATATCTTCTTTGATGAGGTGTCTGCTAAGGTCTTTGGCCAATTTTTAAATCAGGTTGTTTTCTTATTTTAAAAGTCCTTGTTTTTAAAGTTATTTCAAGGTTTTAAAAGTTCATTGTATATTTTGGATAACAGTCCTTTATCATATATGTCTTCTGAAGATATTTTCTCCCAGTCAGTGACTTATCATTCTCTTGACATTGCCTTTCCCAGAGCAGAAGTTTTTATTCTTAATGAAGTCCATCTTATCAATTATTTCTTTCAGATACTCTGGTTTTGGTGTTGTATCTAAAAAGTCATCACCATACCCAATGTCATCTAGATTCTCTTCTATGTTATCCTCTAGGAATTTCACAGTTTCTCATTTTACATCTAGGCATACAATTTATTTTGAGTTAATTTTGGGGAAGGATGTGAAGTCTGTTTCCAGACTTATTTTTGCATGTTGATGTCCAGTTGCTCCAACACCACTCATTGAAAAGACTATCTTTGCTCCATTATATTGTATGTGCTCCTTTATCAAAGATCAGTTGACTACATTCACATGGGTCCACTAGAGTCATTTTTAAATTAGCCCTACACCCTCTAAATACTTCTAGTAGAAGAAAATTGATGGATTCTTGTCTGGGCAAAGAAATACATCTGTCTGAATACATGCCATGATCCTACATAGCTATTTCATTTTGAATGGTTTTTAAGTTCTCCAACCTATAATAGATGAGATGGAGAGAAAAAGAAGAAACAACAAAAAGAGGAAAGAAAAGGAAAGGAAAGGTAAAGGAAAAAAGAAAGATAACTAATTACTTGGACATTCTGTTTTGTCAAAGACAACTCTTTTTCAAGGCTTTTACATTTAAAAGAAACATTTTTATATTATTGTCTAATTTTCTGTCTGCCACCTTCAATAGCAGAGTATTGCCAACAGAATTGGTAAGTAATGCAATACCAAAAGATATGCTTGTATTAGTCTGTTCTCACACTGCTAATAAAGACACATTTAAGATTGGGTTATTTATAATGGAAAGAGGTTTAATTGACTCACAGTTCCACATGGCTGGGGAGGCCTCACAATCATGGCGGAAGGTGAGGGAGGAGAAAGGCACATCTTACACGGTGGTAGGCAAGAGAGAGATCATGTACAGGAAAAATTCCCTTTATAAAACCATCAGATCTTGTGAGACTTCTTCACTACCATGAGAATAGAACAGGAGAAACCCACACCCATGATTCTATTACCTCCCACTGGGTCCCTCCCACGACATGTGGGGATTATTGCAATTCAAGGTGCGATATGGGTGGGGACCGAGAGCCAAACAATATCAATGCTTCCCTTGATAGGAAAAACCAAATTCATTAGTATCCACATATCTAAAACTCCTTTGTGTGTTTGTTTAGAGGTAACAACTGTTAAATGATAAACCTGCCCTAACTTCTAACTTTAAAGTTAAAACATTGTGTTTTCAAAACTCTCAAAGAGATTCACATATTTCTGCCCTCTAAAAGTTAAAATCTGTGTAAATTCAAATCAAGTAAGAGAAAAAGAAAAAAGAATAGCAAATATTTTCTAATGATTTTTCCCAAAACAGAGATTTCTCAGTCTTACTATTCTCCCTGCTATTTCCTTACATAAAAAGTTATTATTTATACCCTAGCCTTTTTATGGCATAATTATTCTAATGTCAACATTATCTATGGTGTGGACGGAACTGCTGTGTCAGACAACAGAAAAAAGGCTGAAAAAAGACAAATTTTGTGTTTAAATTAAAAATTGAAGAATTTAAAAAAATCATTTATCTAAAAATAATAGCCTCTTTGGACTATTGTGATATTACAAAAAATATATTGGTTCTTCATCCTGGTTTCATACAACTTCTAAAATCTGCAGAATGGCCAAAGTCATGTCTTTTTATGTGCTAATGCGTTGGCTGATGGTTGGCAGCCCCTAGCTAACTTCAGAATGGGGCAGGACACCAGAAAGACCAAAGCACGATTAGAAAGTTGGGACTTTCAGCCCCATCCACAACCTCTGGGGACGGATTAGGGGTGGGTGGGGGGTTAAGTGAACCAAAGCAGCCAATGCTTTAATCAATCATGCCTAAGTAATAAAGCTTCCAGCAAAACCAAAAGGACTAGATCTCAATGAGCTTTCAGATAGCCAAATGCATGGAAGTGCCTGGAGAGCATCACACCCAAGAGGGCATGGGAGCTCCACATCCCTTCCTACATGCCTTGATCTGTGCATCTCTTTGTCTATATTCTTTGTAATATTCTTTATAAGAAACTGGTAAATGTGTTTTCCTGAGCTCTGTTGAGTTCCTCTAGCAAATTAATCAAACTTAAAAAGGTGGTCACCACGGGAACCTCAATTTACAGCTAGTCAGTCAGAAGTGCAGGAAAAACAAACTGAGGCTTGCTACTGGCATCCGAAGTTGGGGCAGTCCTGTAGGGACTGAGCTCTCAATCTGTGCAATCTATACAACCTCCAGGTAGATAGTGTCAGAACTGAATTGAATTAAAGGACACTGAGTGAATTAAAGGACACTGAGCTGGTATCCACTGCAGAATTAATTGCTTGCTGCTGGGGAGAAATCCACACACATCTGGTGTCAGAAGTGTTTTGTGAGAGTGTAGTGGAAGAAACTGAGTTTGTTTTTCCTTTTCAACTATATAACTGCCCTCTGATGTTCCTAATTCACTGGTAATTAAACATTTGCAGAATGTGTATATGGTTGCACTGCAAATAATCTTTGCACTATCTTTAAGTCTAGATCAACCAGTTTTCTGAATGTTATTCATCAATGTATCATAGCACCTATCACTTCAGGGAAAAAATACTTGGTATAGTGTAAAAATTATTTCTTTAACAGACAGTATCAGACTTATTTTTATAGAGGAAAACAAATTTTTAGGAAAACACCTTGATAAGAAAGTGAGTTAGGAGAAAATGCATGTGGTTATAAGTTGGCAAAAGTCAAGACAGTAGAAGAAATAGCTAAAATGTTCTGCACTAAAAATAAATAGAACTCCGATGGTGGGGAAAGTGAGAGAACAAAGAAGAGAGGATGAAGGGCAAGGTGGCCAAGAAACACAACCAGGGAGTCTGGAGCTCAATTTACAGAAATAGCTACAGGAGTTCCACAAACAGGAATTTCTTACAGTGAATTTTAAATTGTATGTGCTACTTCACTGCAAAATTCTCCATATTGTCAAAAATTCAGGAAAGACTTGACACAAAATGTTATAAAATAAGTGGTTTGGTGAAAGTAATGGGAAAAGCCAATTTCTTCATCTGGGTCCATGTGGTGTGAAACAGAGACAGAGACAGAATGGCCAGATGGTCCCAAAACTGACCTAATTTGTCAGAAAGTCTCGCTTAATCATATGGAAAACCTAAAACAGTGGCTGGTGCATAGTAGCTGCTCAATACATATTTGATCAGAATTAATGAATGAATTCATTAGGCATCAGTGATTTTGAGATGCCCCTTGAGAACCATGAACATCTTCTCTCAGGTAGCCATATAATTACTAGGGTATTAAAATGAGGTTTCAAGCAATCTAATTGAAATTATATACATCAATAAAACCTTTGTTAATGTCTAGCTTATATTTACATTAATATCTAAGACTTTTGAATATTAAAGTTTTAAGAGTAAATACTACTATGTGGGTATTTTTTCAAACCTTAAAGTATCCTATTTTCCTCTCTTTTAATTACTTGTTGTACAGAGAATCAAGAGGCTTTTAAAATCACTTTCAAAAATAAAATTCCAAGGAATAATTTACAACTATGGGAAGAAAAACAGCTTATAGACACTCAAGTTAAACCAAAATCTTCTCTATCCATGCCGATTTCAAAATATTAAAGTGTTGAACATGACAAATTGCCTCAAAATGTAGTGCCTTGAAACAATAAATATGTATGATGCTATGACTTGAATATTTGTCCCCTCCAAAGCTCATAGAAATTTAATCCCCAGTACGGCAGTATTGAGCAGTAGAGCTTTGAAGAGGTGATTGCATCTTGAGGGCCCTGCCCTCATGAATGGATTATCTATTCATGGATTAATAGGTTAATGAATTAATGGGTTATCATGGGAAGGGACTGCTGCCTTTATAAGAAGTAGAGTCCTGAGCTACCACCCTCAGTCCCCTCTCCATGTGTGGCCCTGTGCTGTCTCAGGACTCTGCAGACTTCCTACTAGAAAGAAGGCCCTCACCCAATATGGACTTCTCAGCATCTATAACTCTTAGTTTTCTGTATAAATTACCATGTTTCAGGAGTTTTATTGTAAGCAACAGATAAATGGACTAAGACATTACTTCACATTTTCTGTGGATGGGATGTGGCACTACTTAGCCCAGTGATTCTGGCTCAGGGTTTCACATGAGGCTGCTGTCATGGCATCAACTGAAGATACACTTTTACGAAAGTTTGAATGGCGCTGGAGAATCTGCTTAAGATAGTTCATTCACATAGGTGAGAAGTTGGTGCTATCTCTTGACAGAAGGACAAGTTTCTTGATGCACAGACCTCTCCACAGCACTGCTTGAGTGTCCTCATGACAAGGGGGCCAACTTCCACCAGAAGAAGTGAATAATCAAAAGAGATGAAGGTGGATCTCCCATGTCTTCATGAACACTCTTGGAAGTGACACAACATTACTTCTATCACATTTTATTCATTAGAGGCAAATCACAAAGCCCAGCCCATACTCAAGAGAAGGGAAGTTAAGCTTTGATATGGTTTGGTTTGGTTTCCCCACCCAAATCTCATCTTGAATTGTAATGCCATCATCTGCACTTGTCTCCTGGGAGGCACCCAGTGGGAGGTAACTGAATCATGGCAGCAGTTTCCCCAAGGCTTTTATTGTGATAGTGAGTGAGTTCTCAGGAGATCTGATGGTATTATAAGTGTCTGGCATTTCCCCTGCTGGCATGCATTCTCTCTCCTGCCGCCCTGTGAAGAGGTGATAATTATAAGTTTCCTGAGGCCTCCCAGCCATGCAGAACTGTGAGTCAATTAAACCTTTTCTTTATAAATTACACAGTCTCAGGTATTTCTTCATAGCAGCATGAGAATGAACTAATACAGCAAATTGGGACTAAGGGAGTGGGGTGCTGCCATAAGGATACCCAAAAATGTGTAAGTGATTTTGGCACTGGGTAATAGGCAGAGATTGGAGCAGTTTGGAGGGCTCAGAAGAAGACAGGAAAATGTGGGAAAGTTTGGAATTTCCTAGAGACTTGGTGAATGGTTTTGACCAAAAGGCTGATAGTGGTATGGACAACAAAGTCCAGGCTGAGGTGGTCTCAGATGGAGATGAGGAATTTCTTGAGAACTGGAATAAAGGTAACTCTTGTTGCACTTTAGAAAAGAGACTGACATCATTTTGCCCTTGCCCCAGAGAACTGTGGAGCTTTGTACTTGAGAGAGATGATTTAGGGTACCTGGTGGAAGAAATTTCTAAGCAGCAAAGCCTTCAAGAGAAAGCAGAGCATAAAAGTTTGGAAAATTTGCAGCCTGATGATGCAGTAAAAAAGAAAAATGTAGTTTCTGGGGAGAAATTCAAGCTGGTTGCAGAAATTTGCATAAGTAACGAGGAGCCAAATCTAAATAAAACAATGGGTAAAATGTCTCCAGGGCACATCAGAGGTCTTCAAGGCAGCCCCTTCCTTCACAGTGTAGGAGGCATAAGAGGAAAAAAATGGTTTCATGGGTCTAGCCCTGGCCATGCTGCTTTGTGCAGTCTCAGAACTTGGTGCCCTGCATTCTAGTCTTGGCTAAAAGTGGCCAACGTACCACTCAGACCATTGCTTCAGAGGGTACAAGCCCCAAACTTTGGTGTCTCACACATGGTGTTGGGACTGCAGGTGCACAGATGTCAAGAACTGATATTTGGGAACCTCTGCCTAGATTTCAGAGGATATATGTAAATGCCTGGATATCTAGGCAAAAGTTTGCTGCTGGCCAGGTGCAGTGGCTCATGCCTGTAATCCCAGCACTTTGGGAGGCCAAGGCAGGTGGATTACTTGAGGTCAAGTGTTCAAAACCAACCTGGTTACCATGGTGAAACCCAGACTCTACTAAAAATACACAAAACAAAGTTAGCAGGCCACGGTGGCACATGACTGTAATGCCAGCTACTTGGGAGGCTGAAGTGGGACAATCATTTGAACCTGGGAGGTGGAAGTTGCATTGAACCAAGTTAGTGACACTGCACTCCAGCCTGGGTGACAGAGTGAGACTCCATCGAAAGAAGAAGAAGAAGGAGGAGGCGGAGGAGGAGGAGGAGGATGAGGAGGAGAAGAAGGAGGAGGAGAAGGAGGAGGAGGAGAAGGAGTTTGCTGCAGGGACAGAGCCCTCATGGAGAATCTCTGCTAGGGCAGTGAAGAAGGGAAATGTGGGGTTAGAGCCCCCACACAGAGTCCTTACAGGGCCACTGCCTGGTGGAGCTGTGAGAAGAGGGCCACCATCCTCTAGGCCCCAGAGTGGTAGATCTACCTACAGTTTGCACCATGTTCCTGGAAAAGTCACAGACATTCAATGCCAGCCTGTGAAAGCAGCTGGGAAAGGGGCTGTACCCTGCAAAGCCACAAAGGCAGAGCTGCCTAAGGCCATGGGAGCCCACCTCTTGCATCAGCATGACCTGGATGTGAGACATGCAGTCAAAGGAGATCAGGCTGGAACTTTAAGGTTTAATGACTGCTCTAGTAGATTTTGGACTTGCATGGGGCCTGTGGCCACTTTGTTTTGGCCAATATCTCCCATTTGGAATGGGTGTATTTACCCAACGCTTGTACCCCATTGTATCTAGGAAGTAACGAACTTGCTTTTGATTTTACAAGCTGATAGTGAGAAGGGACTTGCCTTGTCTCAGATGAGAGTTTGGACTTGGACTTTTGAGTTAATGCTGGAACGAGTTAAGACTTTGGGGGACTGTTAGAAGGGTATGATCATGGTTTGAAATGTGAGGATATGAAATTTGAGAGGGGCTAGGGGAGGAATTATATGATTTAGTTTTGTGGACCCACCCAAATTTCATCTTGAATTTTAATCCCATAATCCCATGTGTCTTGGGAAGGACCTGGTGGGAGGTAATTGAATCATGGTGGCAGTTTCCCCCGTGCTGTTCTCATGATAGTGAGTGAGTTCTCATGAGATCTGATTATTTTGTAAGCACCTGACATTTCCCCTGCTGACACTCATTCTCTCTCTCCTGCTGCCCTGTGAAGAGGTGCCTTCTGCCATTATTGTAAGTTTCCTGAGTCCTCCATAGCCATGCAGAATTGAGAGTCCATTAAACCTCTTTTCTTTATAAATTATCTAGTCTTGTGTATTTCTTCACAGCAACACGAGAACAGACTAATACGGACTCCATCTTTTTAAGAGAGGAGTGTCAAAGATTTGTGACCTTTGATTCCTTACCATCAGGGGTGAGGAATGAATAAATTCAAGGATGACCAGAGTAATGCCATCGGAGTAACGCATATCTGCTGCATAAGGCAAAGAGCAATACTCATTGATACTAATCCTTAATGAAAGTTGAAAAGGGAATACAGTTATATGGGATTTTTTACAGAGGTTGCCTGACTGGCTACCCAGAGGTAGGATTATTGTATTTTATTGTAACTGAGGGCAGCAGGCAGAGCATATTTTACTTAAAATACAGAGTATGTCAATCTTTCAGGGTCGAATGATATGAGATAACCTCATTGTATAGAGCACCTGTTATTATGAGTCAAAAAGCTATGTTTTTAAAAAATATTGTTCTTCAATTAAACAAGGCAATTTAACCATTTGATATCCTGCTATTTATAATATTACTATAGTAAGTCATTCTTGGACCAGGAAGAAAGTTTCCTTAGAGAAGAAAAGAGTAGAAAAAGGAGGAGGAGAAGGAGATGGAATAAGAGGAAGAGGAATCAGAAAGAGAAGGTGAAAAAGAAAGATTGGGAAGGAAGGAGAAAAAAACAGGAGGGGGAAGAGGAAAAGAAACAGCCCTTATCGTCCATGCTGTATAGTTCACATGTTTTTCTTATTGCTCTGACTGGGTCATGTGTCATTCCTGATTTGATCACTGTATCAAGGAAATTCTATGTCTTACTGGGCAGACCCAAGGCACATAGGCACATAACCATTCCTGGTCTAGGATAGATTCAACATCTTGGAAGCATATGGACTCAAGTATAAGAAGCGTGAAGGTACCAGAGGAATCAGAGTTGTGGTTACCTAAAGCATGAGTTGATTCTAGGTAGCCAAAAACAGATATTCACTAACAGACGTCATTTAATTTAAAAAAATATATATATGTATATGTATATACACACACACACATATATATATATGTGGCATGTGTGTGTGTATGAATTAATCACCCTGACACCTAATTGAGGAATATAGGAATTTAAAAGTGAAAAAGGGGTAAAATCTTAGAAGGAAAGGGGACATGAGCATAAAGATATGTATTTTTTTTTAAATACATTTATTCAAAAGGGACTTGTAAGTCAAACATATATTTTTTAAATCTATACCTCATTAGTAAAAAATGACCATGTTAGAATGTCTGAAAGCTATGCAAAGCAAATAATATTAATTTTGAAAGACTAGGTATCTCACCACACATGGGGTGGCCAGAATGAAAAGATGAAAATGAGATTGAGTTCAGCATGAATAAAATAAAGACTGGGGAAGAACTGCTCTAGTCTAGGGACATGACCAGGCAAGTTTCAGTGGCTCTCATTATAGAAATGGATGAATCAAGTTATCATTACCAGATATTCTTGAATAACTGATTAATCTACTAATCCTTATTGCTCTTATTATGTGCTTATCAAATAACTATGCAATATTTGGCTTCCCTGTAGCTTGCTCTATAAGAAAAAGAATATCTGGCAGCCTCCTTTAATATCACTCTTTCTGAATTAATCAACTGGCATCCTGGTAAGATTCATGTGAATGTGTCGCATGAGTGGTGCAAGGTCAGGATAATCAGATCCATGCCTGTCTGTGTCTTTCCCCAAATGTCAGACTTTTATTGACACTATCTCAATCATAAAAGCCACGAGCTACATGGAGTTCCCAAGGAGGCAGTTCTCCTTAGTAATTCCCACTCACTTGGTAATTAGAGCTGTGGGCACACTGGCTCAAGCCACTCCACAAGTCAGTCAATATTGCCAACCATACATGATAGTATACTTAAACAATATGTAAGTGTTATAGATTAAACATTCCACAACAAACTAAGTGACATTTAACATCAAGAGAAAAGGGATAGCAAAAAAAAAAAAAAAAAGGTTAACAGACCAGTTCATAGACCGTGATGTAGGCCAAAAGAATATCCCGATCTGGCCCAGGTGGTCGCTGGTCTTTCACGGTAGAGTCTTTGATGTGGACAGAGCCTTTGGTGGCAGATGCCGGTTGCTTATCATGACTGTTAGAAAGACAGTGTCTGTTAAGACAGTCATTTTGAGCTGCTGAAGTCCTGCTCTTTTTATTTCCCTAGAATCCTCTGGTGAGGACTGACAGTGAAAGAGTGTACTTTGTCCTTATCTGGTTGGGTCCAGTCTTTATTGATCAAGCAAAACATCTAGTCCTGGTTGACAAGGTGCCTTTTGAAATGTAAGATTGAGTCTTTTTCTAAGATGGAGTTACTTATGTCAATGGTGCTCTATACAATGAGGTTATCTCATATCATTCAACCCTGAAAGACTGACATACTCTGTATTTTAAGTAAAATATGCTCTGCCTGCTGCCCTCAGTTACAATAAAATACAACAATGCTACCTCTGGGTAGCCAGTCAGGCAACCTCTGTAAAAAATCCCATATAACTGTATTCCCTTTTCAACTTTCATTAAGGATTAGTATCAATGAGTATTGCTCTTTGCCTTATGCAGCAGATATGCATTAATCCGATGGCATTACTCTGGTCATCCTTGAATTTATTCATTCCTCACCCCTGATGGTAATATGAGTGGCACTTCCATCTACAGCATAAACACCTAGAGGCAAGACTATTGTGTTGTCCCTTTTCTCATCCTTCTGTTTTTATACTGAGAATTTGTTCCAGATTTGAGTTCAGTCCCTGAAGTCTAAGAGAACCATCATTTTTAGTCAGCAAACTGTCTTTGCCACTTCATAGTTTAAAAAAAGAAAAGAAAAGGAGGCAGGTGCACTTTTGATACAATGGCAGCCTGGGAGACGCAGATTCCAGAGGGAATCCAGACGCAGATTTCAGAGGGCAGGCACCATGTTTCTGACCACCCTCTTCATCTGCACTCCCATACCTGACAGGCAGTGGATGAGGATGCACTGGTGGCTGCTGCCCACCATTGCACACCAATCAGAACATGATCCATTGCCTGCAGATCAGGGTGGAAAACCACTACTGGCTGTCCATGCCCTATTGACCCTGGAGCAGCAGCATGGCCATGCTACTGCAGTGTGCAGGGCAGAGGCTATGGAGGCCATGAAGGTGGCCAATACTTCCAAGGTCCCCCAACATAGATCTGTTGTAGACAAGATTGACCATCTCAATGTCATCCAGAAATGGTCCTAACTCTGTGTCATTACCTTTTGATTTTATAGATTGCGAGGCTGCCCCATTGTTACCAGGTACCAGAACTAAAAAACTATAACTTATATAAAAATGTGAGCCTTTAGACCAGATTCTTATTTAAACAAACAAATAAGAGCATCCTCTTCTGCATATAGGATATTTGGACTCTAAACGTCTCAATACTTAAAAGTCTAATTATTCTCCTACTGTGTTTCTTGTTTCTTTAGCCTGATATGCAGATGGGGATTTCCTGAGTCACAGATAATGTAACACATATTTTGAATGAAAGTTTTAATAAAGCCACTGGTATGGTTAGACATTGTGTCCCCACCCAAATCTCATTTTGAATTGTAATCCCCAGGTGTTGAGGGAGAGACCTGGAGGTAAGTGATTGGATCACAGAGGCGGTTTCCCCCAAGCTGTTCTCATGATAGTGAGTGAGTTCTCAAGAGATCTGATGGTTTTATAAGGGGCTCTTCCCCCTTCTTTCTCTCCTCACTCTCTCCTGCCACCTCGTGAAGAAGGTGCCTGCTTCCCCTTCCACCATGATTGGAAGTTTCCTGAGGCCTCCCAGCCATGTGAAACTGTGACTCAATTAAACCTCCTTTGTTTATAAATTATCCAGTCTCAGGTAGTATCTTTATAGCAGTGTGGGAACAGACTAATACAGCCACAAACTATAAGTTGGGTTCTTTGCTTAAGTATGAGATACTTGATGGGGACTTTATCATGCAATATTAATTTGCTTACCTTCTTAAACTTAGATGGAAATATGAGCTTTTTTATTTAAACATACTCCTAAAAATAACATTGTCTTCTGGGATTTGACTACTAAAAGTGAACACTTAAAAGTAAAAGATATTCTCAGAACTATTTTTTTAAAACGGAGAAAAAAGTGACATTTGAAGAAGAACCTTTGGATATTTTCAGATAAGCAAACTTCTTATCTTCTCATGATTTGCATTTTAATCTCTAAATGAAGGGGATTAGGGAAGGTGGAGCAAGATGGCCAAATAGAATCCTTCAGCGTTCCCACAGGAACACCAAATATCCATGCAAGCAAACACCTTCATAAGAATCAAAAAAAGCAGGTAGTCACAGTACCTGGTTTTAACATAATAACAAGGAAAAAGGCATTGAAGAGGGTAACACAGAGAGTCTTGCACTGTAACACATTCTCCAACTCCAGGCAGGGCAGCATGGAGAAAGAATCCACGGGCTCAGGGAAGAGAAAGTGAAGTGAGGGTGGGTTTTAGCTTTGAAACTCAGAGCCGCCCAGTCACAGTGGAATACAACACAGGGCAGAATTCTGCCAGTGCCAACTGAGGGAGCATTTAGACCAGACAGTCATGGATCAGAAGGGACTCCTCTGCCCTAGCAGGAGAAACTCACTTCCTGGCCAACTTCACCACTGGCTGACTAAAGTGACCCGGGGCTCTGGATAAATCTGAGTGGCAGTTGGGCCATAAGGACTGCAGTCCTTGTGGAAGCCCTGGTGCTGCAGTGGACTTGCAACAACAGTTGCAGTGGCCATGATAGTGCCTGAATCACCCCTCCCCCAACTCCCAGCAATGCAGCTCCTGTAGCAACTCCTTTTACTTGGGGGAAGGAGAGGTAAGAGTACAGAGCACTTTGTCTTGCAACTTAGGTACCAAATCAGCCACAGTAAAACAAAGCACCAGGCATATTCCTGAAGACCCCAGTTTCATTTGTTTGCTCCTGGATGGCATTTCTAGATACAACTTCAGCCAAAAGGGAATGCACTGCCCTGATGACAGCTACGCAGTCCCAGCAGGATTCACTAACTGCTGACTAAAGGGGGCTTAGGCTTTGAGTAAATATCTGTGACAGCCAGACAGTGGTGGCCTCAGGCCCTGGGTGAACTCTAGTACTATGCTGGTCTGGAAAGCCATGGGCTTCAGGTGTGACTCAACATGATGATAGCTGTAGTAGCCACAAGAGTGCCTGTGTCATCCCACCCACAACTCCAAAGACAGAAAAAGAAACTCCCTCACGGAGAAATACTACTTCTGATTGGGAAGAACAGAGGAAAGAGAATGAGAGACTTTGCCTGATAACCCAGGGAATTCTCCTTTTATCTTCCCCAAGTCTACCAAGTCTGTGTATCTAGGAGTTCACAAGAGTTGTAGTGTTCCTGGGCTTAGAGAATCCTCTCATGTGAAAATGCTGCAGGGACCACAGGCTTAGGTCACAACACTTAGTCCCCTTTGAATTATTGGAAAGCCCTTTAAACAAGGACAAATATAAACACACTCAGACTGCAAAGATTGAAATAAAAATCTGACTTTTCAATGCCCAGACATTGACAAATGTTCTCAGGGATCAAGAACATTCAGGAAAACATGACCTCACCAAATGAACTAAATAAGGCATCTGTGACCAATCCTGGAGTGATGACAAAAGATCAATCCTGGAGTGAAGATATGTGACCTCTCACGCAGAGAAATCAAAATATCTGTTTTGAGGAAGCTTAATGAACTCAAGATAGCACAGAAAAAAAAAATTAGAATTCTATTACACAAATGTAACAAAGAGATTGAAATAATTTTTTTAAAAAAATCAAGCAGAAAATTCTTGAACTAAAAAATTCAATTAACAAACTGAAATATGCATTAGAGTCTCTCAGTGGCAGAATTGCTTGAGCAGAAGAAAAAAATTAATGAGCTTGAAGACAGGCTATATATGAATAAACAATCAGAAGAGAAAAATAAGAATTAAAAAGAATGAAACACATATACAAGATTCAGAAAATAGTCTCAAGAAGGCAATTCTAAGAGTTATTGGCCTTGAAGAGAGAGAATTGGGTAGAAAGTATACTCAAGAAAATAATAACAGAGAATGTTTCAAACCTGGAGAAAGATATGAATATCCAGATACAAGAAGGTCAAAGAACACCAGGCAGATTCAACCCAAATAAGACTATTTCAAGTCATATAACAGTCACCATCATAAGTCAAAGACAAAGAACAAATTCTAAAAGCAGCAAGAGAAAAAAAATAACATATAAATGAGCTCTGATAACGTTGGCAATCAACTTCTCAGAGAAAGTCTTACGAGCTAGGAGGAAGTGGGATGACATAGTCAAAGTGCTGAAGGAAAAACACCTTTCAACCTAGAATAGTATATCTAGCAAATATTATCCTTCAAACATGAAGAAGTAAAGAGTCTTACAGACAAAAAAAAAAGAAAAAAAACTGACAGATTTTTTTTCAACACCAGACCTCTCTTAAAAAAAATACTAAAGGAAGGTAGTCAGTCTGAAAGAAAAGAACATTAATGAGCAACAAGAAATCATCTGAAGTTATAAAACTCACTGGTAAAAGTAAGTACACAGACAAATACAGAATATTCTAACAGTGTAACTGCAGTATGTAAACCACTCACATCTTTAAATAAAAGATAAACCTATTAAAAATAATAACTACAATTTTTTAAAAGAGACAATATAAAAAGATAAAAGAGAGAACAAAAACTCAAAAAGCAGGGAAGGGATGATGGAATTTAAAGTGTGAAGTTTTTTAGTTTTCCCTTTGCTTGATTTTTTATTTTCTTTGCAATGAGAGTTAAATTGTCATTGGTTTAAAATAATTGGTTATAAGGGATTATTTGCAAGCCCTATTTATGGTAATCACAAAATAAACTTCTACAACAGATACACAAAAAATAAAAAGCAAGAAAATAAAACACACTACCAGAGAAAATCACTTTTGCAAAAAGGAAGACAGGAAGAAGGAATAAAGGAAGAGAGTACCATCAAAACAACCTAAAAACAAATTTCAAAAATGGCTGTAGTAAGTCTTTAAATACCAATAATAACATTGAATGTCCAATTGAAAACATACAGTGTGGTTAATGGATTAAAAAATAAGACTTAACTTTATGCTCTTTGTTGCCTACAAGAAATCCACTTCATCTAAAAATGCACAAATGGACTGAAATAGAATCAATATAAAAAAAATCCATGCAAATGGAAACCAAAAAAGAGTAGAAGTAGCTATACATGTATCAGATAAAATAGATTTCAAGACATAAAGTGTATAAAGAGACAAAACGTCACTAATAATGATAAAGGGATCAAATCAGCAAAACAATACAATTATTGTAAATATGTATGCATTCAATGCTGGAGCACCCATATATACAAAGCAAATATTATTAGAACTAAAGAAAAAGATAGATTCCAATACAGTAATGCCCCAACACCCAATTTTTAGCAATGCACAGGTTATCAAGACAGAAAATCAAGGATACAACAAACTTAACCTGTAATATAGACCAAATGGACATAATAGATACTTACAGAACATACATTTAACAGCTGCAGAATACAAGTCTTTCTCCTCAGCACATAAAACATTCTCAAGGATAGACTATATGTTAGACAACAAAACAATTATCAAAAATTTTTTTTTAATTATAGTCATATCAAGTAGTTTTTCTTACTGCAATGGAATAAAACTAAAAGTCAATAACAAGAGGAACTTTGAAACTATGAAACACATAGAAATTAAACAGTATTTTTCAAATAAACATTAGGTCAATGAAAAAATAAGAAGGAAATTTTAAAAATCAAGCTATAAAAGAAAATTGAAACACAACATACAAAAGCTATAAGATAGAGCAAAAGCTGTACTAAGAAATTTATAGCAATAAATGCCTAAAGAAGGAAATTTTAAAAATCATACTATAAATAAAAATTAAAGAAAATTTTAAAAAATAATGTAATAAATGAAAATGTAAACACAACATACCAAAACCTATGGGATAGAGCAAAAGCAGTACTAAGAGAGAAGTTTCTAGCAATAAATGCCTACATCAAAAAAACAGAAAAACTTTAAATACACATCACAGTGCATCTTAAAGAACTAGAAAAGCAAGTGCAAACCAAACTCAAAATTAGAAGAAGAAAAAAATGAAGATCAGAGCAGAAATAAGTGAAATGGACACTAAAATAACAATAACAAAATAACAAAAGATCAACAGGATAAAAAGTTGGTTTACTGGGGTAAACAAAACTGACAAATCTTTATCCATACCAAGGGGGAAAAAAATAGAAGACCCAAATAAATAAAATCAGAGATGAAAAGGGAGATATTATAACTGATACCACAGAAATTTAAAGGATCATTAGAGACTATTAAGCAATTATATGCCAGTAAATTGAAAAACAACTTAGGAGAAATGAATTCTTAGATACACACAACCTACCGACATTGAACCATAAAAAAAATCTAAAACCTGAATAGCCCAATAACAGGTTACAACCTAGAAGCCATAATAAAAGGGTCCCATTAAAACAAAAAAAGTTCAGGACCTGATTGTTTCACTGCAAGAACTAATACCATTTTGACTCAAACTATTCCAAAACCATGAGGGGAAGGGAATACTTTGAAACTCATCCTACACGGTCAGTATTACCCTGATACCAAAACCAAAGACACAACAACAAAAAAGAAAATTTCAGACCAATATAGTTGATAAACATAGATGCAAAAATATTCAACAAAATACTAGCAAACCAAATTCAATGACACACTAAAAAGATCATTCACCATGATCAAGTGGGATTCATCCCAGTGATACAAGGATGGGTCAAGATAGGCAAATCAATAAATGTGATACATCACATCAACAAAATGAAGGACACAAACCATATGATCATTTCAATAAATGCCAAAAAAGCATTTGATAAAATTCAACACACTATCTTGATAAAAACTTTCAACAAACTGGATATAGATGGAACATGGTGCAACATGGTAAAAGCCATATATGACAAACCCACAAAGAGTATCACATTGAATGAGAAAAAAGACTCTCTTTTAAGATCTGAAGCAAGACAAAGATGCCAACTTTCACCATTGTTATTCAACATAGTACTGGAAGTCCTAGCTAGAGAAATCAGACAAGAGAAAGAAACAAAGGGCATCAAAATTGAAAGGAAAACATCAAATTATCCATGTGTGCAGACAATCTGACATTATATTTAGAAAAACCTAAAGATTCCATCAAAAAGAAACCATTAGAACTGGTAAACAAACACAGTAAAGTTGAAGGACACAAAATCAACATGCAAAAATCTGTAGTTTTTGTATACGTCAATAGTAAATCATCTGAAAAAGAAACCAAAAAAGTAATCCCATTTATGATAGCTACAAATAAGATAAAATACTTGGGATTTAACTTAACCAAAGAAGTGAAATATCTGTACAATGACAACTGCAAAACACTGATGAAAGTAATTAAAGAGGAAACAAACAAAATGAAAAATATTCCATGTTGATAGGTTGGAATAATCAATATTGTTAAAATCTCCATATTACTCAAAGCAATCTACAGATTCATGCAATCTCTATCAAAACAACAACAATATTTTGCACAGAATTTTTTAAATCATAAAATATATATAGAACCACAAAAGACATTCAATAGCCAAAGCAATCCTGAGCAAAAAGAAAAAGGTTAGAAGTGTCACATTACTTAACTTCAAATAATACTACAAAGCTATCGTAACCAAAACAACTTGGAACTGGCATTGAAAACAGACACACAGACCAATGGAATAGAATAGAGAACCCAGAAATAAATCCATGAATTTACGTTTGTAATAGTCTATTTTCACACTGTGGAATTATACAGTTTGACTCTATGCCCCACATATATTTCATCTTGATTTGTAATCCCCATAATCCCCACATGTGGAGGGAGAGACCTGGTAGGAGGTGATTACATCATGGGGGCAGTATCCCTCATGCAGTTTGCATGATAGGGAGTGAGTTCTCATGAGATCTGGTGGTTTTATCAGCATCTGACATTTCCCCTGCTTTCATTCTCTCTCTCATCTGCCCCCTGCTTTCCCTTCATGCCTCCCCAGCCATGCAGAACTGTGAGTCAATTAAACCTCTTTTCTTTATGAATTACCCAGTCTCCTGAATACAGCACACCAATGGGTCTTGACTCTTTATCCAATTTGCCAGTCTGTGTCTTTTAATTGGGGCATTTAGCCCATTTACATTTAAGGTTAATATTGTGAGTGAATTTGATGTATGATGCTAGCTGGTTATGTTGCCATTAGTTGATGCAATTTCTTCATAGTGCTGATGGTCTTTACAATTTGGTATGTTTTTGAAGTAGCTGGTACAGGTTTTTCCTTTCCATATTTAGTGCTTCCTTGAGGAGCTCTTGTAAGGCAGGCCTGGTGGTGACAAAATCTCTCAGTATTTGTTTGTCTATGAAGGATTTTATTTCTGCTTTGCTTATGAAGATTAGTTTGGCTGGATATGAAATTCTGGGTTGAAAATTCTTTTCTTTAAGAATGCTGAATATTGGCCCCCCACTCTCTTCTGGCTTGTAGGGTTTCTGCAGAGATATCCTCTGTTAGTCTAATGGGCTTTCCTTTGTGGGTAACCCGACCTTTCTCTCCATCTGTCCTTAACATTTTTTCCTTCATTTCAACCTTGGTGAATCTAATGATTATGTGTCTTGGGGTTGCTCTTCTTGAGGAGCATCTTTGTGGTATCCTCTGTATTTCCTGAATTTCAGTGTTGACCTGTCTTTCTAGGTTGGGGAAGTTCTCCTGGATAATATCCTGCAGAGTGTTTTCCAAGTTGGTTCCATTCTCCCTGTCACTTTCAGGTACACCAATCAAATGTAGGTTTGATCTGTTCACATAGTCCCATGTTTCTCAGAGGCTTTGTTCATTTCTTTTCACAATTTTTTCTCTAATCATGTCTTCATGCTTTATTTCATTAAGTTGATCTTTGATCGCTGATATTCTTTCTTCTGCTTGATCAATTCCGCTATTGATACTTGTGTATGCTTCATGAAGTTCTTGTGCTGTGTTTTTCAGCTCCATCAGGTCATTTGTGTTCTTCTCTAAATGAGTTATTCTAGTTAGCAATTAGTCTAACTTTTTTCAAGGTTCTTAGCTTCCTTGCATTGGGTTAGAACATGCTCTTTAGCTCCGAGGAGTTTGTTATTACCGACCTTCTGAAGCCTACCTCTGTTAATTCGTCAAACTCATTCTCCAGTTAGTTTTGTTCCAATGCTGGTGAGGAGTTGTGATCCTTCGAAGGAGTAGAGGCATTCTGGTTTTTGGTATTGTCAGAGTTTTTACACTGATTTTTCCTCATCTTTGTGGATTTATCTACCTTTGGTCTTTGATGTTGGTGACCTTTGGATGAGGTTTTTGTGTAGATATTCTTTTTGTTGATGTTGATGGTATTCCTCTTTGTTAGTTTTCCTTATAACAGTCAGTCCCCTCTGTTGCCAGTCTGCTGGAGTTTGCTGGAGATCCACTCCAGACCCTGATAGATTGGGTATAACCAGCAGAGGCTGCTGAAGAGCAAAGATTGCTGACTGTTCCTTCCTCTGGAAGCTTCATCCCAGAGGGACATCCACCAGATGCCAGCTGGAGCACTTCTGTATGAGGTGTCTGTAGACACCTGCTGAGAGGTGTCTCCCACTCAGGAGTCATGGGGGTTAGGGACCCACTTGTGGAGCCAGTCTGTCACTTAGCAGAGCTCGAGAACTGTAATGGGAGATCTGCTGCTCTCCTCAGTGCTGGCAGGCAAGAGTGTTTAAGTCTGCTGAAGCTGCACCCACAGCTTCCCATTTCCCCAGGAGCTCTGTCCCAGGGAGATGGGAGTTTTATATATAAGCCCCTGACTGGGGCTGCTGCCTTTCCTTCAGAGATGCCCTGCCCAGAGAGGAGGAATCTGGAGAGGCAGTCTGACTACAGTGGGTTTGTCGAGTTGTGGTGGGCTCCACTCAGTTGGAACTTCCTGGTGGCTTTGTTTACACCATGAGGGGAAAACTGCCTACTCAAGCCTCAGTAATGCCGGATGTCCCTTCCCCAAACCAAGCTGGAACATCCCAGGTTTACTTCAGACTGCTGTGCTGGCAGTGAGAATTTCAAGCCAGTGGATCTTAGCTTGCTGGGCTCTGTGGGGGTGGGATCCACTGAGCAAGACCTTTGGCTTCCTGACTTCAGGCCCCTTCCAGGGGAGTGAATGGTTCTGTCTTGCTGTTGTTCTAGGTGCCACTGGGGTATGAAAAAAACTCCTGTAGCCAGCTCGGTGTCTTGTCAAACGGCCACCCAGCTTTGTGCTTGAATCCCAGGGCACTGGTGTTGTAGGCAACTAAGGGAATCTCCTGGTCTGCAGGTTGTGAAGACAGTAGGAAAAGTGTAGTATCTGGACCAGAATGCACCCTCCCACATGGCACAGACCCTCACAGCTTCTCTTGCTAGGAGAGGGAGTTCCCCGACCCTTCATGCTTCCTGGGTGAGGCAATGCCCAACCCTGCTTCATCTTGCCCTCCACGGGCTTCATGCACTAACTAGTACCAATGAGATGAGCTGGGTACCTCTATTGGAAAGGCAGAAATCACCTGCCTTCTGCAACTGATCTCACGGGGTGCTGCAGACTGAAGCTGTTCCTATTTAGCCATCTTGCCAGCCAGACCTCAAAGACATGCATATGCTCAAAATAAATGGATGAAGGACGATTTACCAAGCAAAGCAAAAAAAATAAAATAAAATAAAATAAAATAAAGCAGGGGTTGCAATCCTAGTCTCTGATAAAACAGACTTTAAACCAACAAAGATCAAAAGAGACAAGGCCATTACATAATGGTAAAGGGATTAATACAACAAGAACTAACTATCCTAAATATATATGGAAGCAATACAGGAGCACCCAGATTCATAAATCAAGTTCTTAGAGACCTACAAAGAGACGTAGACTCCCACACAATAATAGTGGGAGACTTTAACACCCCACTGTCAATATTAGACAGATCAATGAGACAGAAAAGTAACAATGATATTCAGGACTTGAATTCAGCTCTGGACCAAGGGAATCTAATACACATCTACAGAACTCTCCACCCCAAATCAATAGAATATACATTCTTCTCAGCACCACATCACACTTATTCCAAAATTGACCACATGTGTGGAAGTAAAACACTCCTCAGCAAATGCAAAAGAATGGAAATCATAACAAACAGTGTCTCAGACCACAGTGCAATCAAATTAGAACTCAGGATTACAAAACACTCAAAACCACACAACTACATGGAAACTGAACTACCTGCTTCTGAATGACTACTGGGTAAATAACAAAATTAAGTTAGAAATAAAGAAGTTCTTTGAAAACAATGAGAACAAAGACACAAGGTACCAGAATCTCTGGGACACAGCTAATGCAGTGTTGAGAGGGAAATTTATAGCACTAAATGCCCACAGAAGAAAGCAGGAAAGATCTAAAATCGATACCCCAATATCACAACTAAAGGAACTACAGATGCAAGAGCAAACAAATCCAAAAGCTAGCAGAAGACAAGAAATAACTAAGATCAGAGCAGAACTGAAGAAGATAGAGACACAAAAAATCCTCCAAAAAATCAATGCATCCAGGAGCTTTTTTTTTTTTAAGATTAACAAACTAGATAGACCACTAGCCAACTAATAAAGAAGAAAAGATAGAAGAATCAAAAAGACACAATGAAAAATGATAAAAGAGATGTCACCACCAACCCCACAGAAATACAAACCACCATCAGAGAATAGTATAAATATCTCTATGCAAATAAACTAGAAAATCTTGAAAAAATGGATAAATTTCTGGACACATACACCCGCCCAAGACTAAACTAGGAAGAAGTTGAATCTCTGAATACACCAATAACAGGATCTGAAATTGAGGCAATAATTAATAGCCTACCAACCAAAAAAAGTCCAGGACCAGAAGGATTCACGGCTGAATCCAGAGCTACAAAGAGGAGCTGGTACCGTTCCTTCTGAACTATTCCAAAAAATACAAAAAGAGGGACTCTTCCCTAACTCATTTTATGAGGTCAGCATCATCCTGATACTAAAACCTGGCAAAGACACAACAACCAAAAATTTCAGGCCAATATCCCTGATGAACATCGATACAAAAATCCTCAATAAAATACTGGCAAACCGAATCCAGCAGCACATCAAAAAGCTTATGCACCGCGATCAAGTTGGCTTCATCCCTGGGATACAAGGCTGGTTCCACATATGCAAATCTATAAACGTAATTCATCACATAAACAGAACCAATGACAAAAAACACATGATTATCTCAATAGATACAGAAAAGACCTTCGATAAAATTCAACACCTCCTTCATGTTAAGAACTCTCAACAGACTAGGTATTGATTGAACATATCTCAAAATAGTAAGAGCTATTTATGACAAACCCACAGCCAATATCATACTGAATGGGCAAAACCTGGAAGCCTTCCCTTTGAAAACCAGCACAAGACAAGGATGCCCTCTCTCACCACTCCTATTCAACATAGTATTGGAAGTTTTGGCCAGGGCAATTAGGCAAGAGAAAGAAATAAGGGGCATTCAAATAGAAATGCAGGAAGTCAAATTGTCTCTGTGTGCAGATGACATGATTGTATATTTAGAAAAGCTTATAATCTCAGCCCAAAATCTCCTTAGGCTGATAAGCAGCTTCAGCAAAGTCTCAGGATACAAAATCAAGGTGCAAAACTCACAAGCATTCCTATACACCAATAATAGACAAACAGAGAGTGAAATAATGAGTGAACTCCCGTTCACAATTGCTACAAAGAGAATAAAATACCTAAGAACACAACTTACAAGGGATGTGAAGGACCTCTTCAAGCAGAACTACAAACCACTGCTCAAGGAAGTAAGAGAGGACTCAAACAAATGCAAAAACATTCCATCCTCATGGATAGGAAGAATCAATACTGTGAAAATGGCCATACTGCCTAAAGTAATTTATAGATTCAATGCTATCCCCATCAAACTGCTATTGACTTTATTCACAGAATTAGGAAAAAAAAAAACTACTTTAGATTTCATATGGAGCCAAAAAATAGCCCACATAGTGAAGACAATCTTAAGCAAAAAGAACAAAGCTGCAGGCATCATGCTACCTGACTTCAAACTATACTACAAGGCTACCGTATCTAAAATAGCATGGTACTGGTACCAAAACAGATATATAGACCAATGGAACAGAACAGAGGCCTCAGAAATAACACAACACATCTACAACCATCTGATCTGTGACAAACCTGACAAAAACAAGCAATGGAGAAACTATTCCCTATTTAACAAATGCTATTGGGAAAACTGGCTAGCCATATGCAGTAAACTCAAACTGGACCCCTTCCTTACACTTTATACTAAAATTTACTCAAGATGGATTAAAGATATGACCTAAAACCATAAAAACCCAAGAAGAAAACCTAGGCAATACCTTTCAGGACATAGGCATGGACAAATACTTCATGACTAAAACACCAACAGCAATGGCAACAAAAGACAAAATTGACAAATGGGACCTAATTAAACTAAAGAGCTTCTGCACAGCAAAAGAAACTATCATCAGAATGAACAGTCAACCTACAGAATGGGAAAAAATTTTTGCCATCTATTTATTTGACAAAGGGCTAATATCCAGAATCTACAAGGAACTTAAACAAATTTACAAGAAAAAGACCAACAACCCCATCAAAAAGTGGGTAAAGGATATGAACAAACACTTCTCAAAAGAAGACACTTATGCAGCCAACAAACATATGAAAAAAAGCTCATCATCACTGGTCATTAGAGAAATGCAAATCAAAACCACAATGAGATATCATTTCATGCCAGTTAGAATGGGGATCATTAAAAAGTCAAAACACAACAGATGCTGGAGAGGATGTGGAGAAATAGGAATGCTTTTACACTGTGGGTGGAAGTGTAAATTAGTTCAACCATTGTGAAAGACAGTGTGGCGATTCCTCAAGGACCTAGAACTAGAAATACCATTTGACCCAGCAATCCCATTACTGGGTATATACCCAAAGGATTATAAATCATTCTATTATAAAGACACATGAACACGTATGTTTATTGCAGCACTATTCACAATAGCAAAGACTTGGAACCAACCCAAATGCCCATCAAAGATAGACTGGATAAAGAAAATGTGGCACATATACACCATGGAATACCATGCAGCCATAAAAAAGGATGAGTTCATGCCCTTTTGCAGGGACATGAATGAAGCTGGAAACCATCATTCTCAGCAAACTAACACAAGAACAGAGAACCAAACACCACATGTTCTCACTCATAAGTGGGAGTTGAACAATGAGAACACATGGACACAGGGAGGGGAACATCATACACCAGGGCCTCTCAGGGGGTGGTGGGCTAGGGGAGGGGTAGCACTAATATAGATGACAGGTTGATGGGTGCAGCAAACCACTGTGTCACGTGTATACCTATGTAACAAACCTGTATGTTCCGCACATGTGTCCCAAAACTTAAAAAATGATGAATACATTTTTTAAAAAACCTGTTACCTGGAGCAAAATATAAAAATAAAATAAAATAATAAATTACCCAGTCTTGGAAGTTCTTTATAGCAGTGTTGAAAATAAACTAATACAACAGTCAACACATTTTTGAGAATGGCTCCAAGAATATACATTGAGGAAACAACAGTCTCTTCAATAAATGGTGCTGGGGAAACTGGATATTCATATGCAGAAAAAGGAAACTAGACCCCTAACTCTCCCCATATACAAAAATCAAATCAAAATGGATTAAAGACTTAATCTATGACTTCAAACTATGAAACTACTGCAAGAAAACATTGGGGAAAATCTCCAGGATATTAGAGTGGGCAAAGACTTGACTAATACATCCCACAGGCACAGGCAACCAAAGCAAAAATAGACAAATGGGATCACATCAAGTCAAACTTCTGTACAGCAAAGGAAATCATCAACAAACTGAAGAGACAATCCACAGAATGGGAGAAAATACTTGCAAACTACCCTCCTGACAAGGGATTAATAAGCAAAATATATGAGAAGCTCAAACATCTCAACAAACAATTTGATTAGAAAATGGGCAAAAGATCTATGTAGACATTTCTCAGAAGAAGACATAAAAATGGCCAACAGGTATATGAAAACATGCTCAACATTGCTAATCATCAGAGAAATGCAAATCGAAACTACAATGATACATCGTCTGACCCCGGTTAAAATGGCTTTTATGCAAAAGACAGGTAATAATGGATGCTGGAAAAGATATAACAAAAGGGGAACTTCCATACTCTGTGGGAATACAAGTAGTACAGCCGCTCTGAAGAACAGTATGGAGGTTTCCAAAAACACTATGAACAGAACTACCATACGATCCAGGAAATTCACTCCCAGGTATATATCCCAAATGAAAGGTTATTATTATTATCTAAGAAATATCTCCATTCCCATCTTTATTGCAGCACTATTCCTAATCACCAAGATATGGAATCACCCAAAGTGTCCATCATCGAATGAATGGATAAAGAAAAATGTGGTACATATACACAATGGAATATTATTCAGCCATAAAAAATGACATCTTGTCATTTTCAAAAATATAGTGGAACTAGGGAATATTATGTTTATTAAAATAAGACAAGTATCACATTTCTCACTCACAGGTGGGAACTAAAAAAGAAATTGAATTCATGGAGATAGAAAGTAGAATGATGGCTACCAGAGGATGGGAAGGAAAATGAGACCTGGGACAAAGAGGGGATGGTTAATAGGCACAAAAAATACACTGAGATAGAAGGAATGAGATCTAGTGTTCAGGAACACAACAGGTGACCATAGTTAACAATAATTTATTGTATATTTCAAAATAACTAAAGGAGTGAAATTGGAATGTTCCTAATACAAACAAACGATAAATGCTTGAGGAGGTGGATCCCAATTACTCTGATTTGATCATTACACATTGTATGCTTGTATCAAAAAATAACATGTACACCATAAATATATACAACCATTATGTATCCATAATAATTTAACACAACTTTTAAAAAATCAAAATAGTAATAAATGAAGGGGAACAACCATACAGTGTTTGAAGTCTCCTGAAACCCTAACATCCCCAGAATCTATGGTTGATTCTTTCTTGGGAGGGAAAATTACTATATTCTAGGCATCTATCTTTGAAAACAGTATTCTTCAATCTGTATAGCCTCTGAGCTACATATTATTTTCACATCAATGTGATTTATCTTCTAAGCTATATTTTAAAAGCATTGAATTCCAGGATATTTCACCATACTTTATATCCTAATCACATATACCTTTCTTCCTTGCACAGTATATACACTTCAGAAATGCCCATCTAAATACTCACCAGGCATGGGGATGGGCACGGTGGCTCACACCTGTAATGCCAGCACTTTGGGAGGCTGAAGCAGGTGGATCACAAGGTCAGGAGTTCAAGACCAGCCTGACCAGCATGGTGAAACCCCATCTCTACTAAAAATGCAAAAAAATTAGCCGGGCATGGTGGTGCAACGCCTGTAGTCCCAACTACCCGGGAGGCTGGCTCTGTTATTTCAATCCTAATATAACTAAACTAAAACACAAACAGACAAAGAAAAAAAAACCAGGACAATCAGAGAGATGGAAGCACTGGATATTTAATGATGCTAAACAATAACTGTGATTTTTATGGGCGGGGGCGAATTGAAGGAGGGTGTGATAACAATATTGGTTTTTTTAAAAGCAGAATTACTATCATTTATGTTGAAAATGTTACAGATGAAGCTATATGAAATACACGGTTTTCTTCAAAATAATCTACAAAAGGGAAGATTACTAAATAGTTAATATGAACAAATTTAGAAATGAGTTGGCAATTGTTTAAACTGTTGATAGGTACATGGGGTATCATATTTCTGTATCTACTGTTGTGTATGTTTTAAATTTTCATAAATTTTTTTTTACAAAAAGAAATGTGTTGGCTGAGAAGATTTTGCAGCTCTTTGGATGCTTAACATACATGGACTGCACTGATGAGAGAAATTTACCAAAAAAGAAGGAGGAGGAGGAGGAGGAGGAGGAGGACAAGAACAAGAAGAACAAGAACAAGAAGCGAGGAGAAACCTAAGAACAAAAAGAGCATCAGAGAAATATTAGAGAAACTTAGATCTAAAGGTGTTCTTTGATAAAAAATTAAAGGGAAAAATTCTAATAGTGCTCTAGGGGTGGGTCAACCACATAAAATTCACCTGTAACATGCTTTTGGTGTGATTCATTAACTCAGAGATGCTTTCCAGAATACTATTACCTTTGATGGGGTTCAGGATATGCTACCCCAAACTAGGACACTGTGGCAAACTGAATATTTTTAGCTGAAGGAATTTGAGAAATGGCAGATGCTGGAAGGACTTTCTGACCTACTTTGCTGAAGCAGGTCATAAGACCTTTCTGTGAGAGGTGCCCTCACTATACCAGAAGGAAAGGAGTCTCCTTACATCTGAAGATGGAGAAATGCCAAAAGGAATCTTAATGAATAAGCCTTACTAAGTTTCCTCCAGTTTACTCCACTTAGCTCATACCCTTTTGTCCTATTACTCTTTTTTCCCGTAACTCTCCATTCTTAATCACACTTAGTATAAAAACGCTTCGGCTTAACCATTTATTAGGGGTCTTCATTTCCTTATGAAGCTCCATGTCACATAAAACATATATTAAAAGAATTAGTATGATCTTTTCCTGGTAATCTGTCTTTTGTTATAAAACTCCAGCTGAGAACCTAGAAGGGCAGAATGAAAAGATTTTCTCCCTCTCTTAACAGTTTTTGTTGACCACAAAGAGGCAGAAAAAACCTGGAATACTCTACTCAACCCAGGGACTGCAGTTGAAGTCTGGGACAACCGTGAAATCTGAAAGAAGATAAGAATTCTTACCATATCAGTTTCCGGGGTCTCTGTCCATAGAGCCTAATCAAGAGAGGAAGGTTATTAATAAAGCCGTTTTCTTGTCACTTCCTTTCCAAATTCAGATTTGTAGGAGAAAAGCATTTGTAAGAACAAATTTTTTGAGTTGTGATTCTTGTGAACTTGTTTTCGGGGTATTCATTGGTTATTGGTCCTTTCTCAGGGACAAGTATTAGTTTCCTGTTTATCTTGTTTAGTGTCCTGTAAACTTAGCTTGACTTTCTACCTGTCTGGGCAGACAGATTGTTGGGCCAACAACATCTGCAGGCAGTCAACCACGACACTGGGGATGCCAGGAGTAGGCTGAACAGAAACAGAGTTTGCACATCATTTGCTGCTAATGTCCTACCAACCTTTTGCCGTCTCTAGTGAGGTGGAGAGGGTGGTGTCTTCATCTGTTTTCCCTTTGGCTATCTTTGGAAATAATTTTGGATCTTGGGAGGTCTGTATCTTTGGAAATTTCTTTTAGGACACCTCTTTTGTCCATGGATAAGTCATAAAAGGCTTACTGGTTTTGGTTTTGAGTCACTTGGAATAGATGTATTCTTGGGTTAAAAAAAAAAAAAAAAAAAAAAAGGGTTAAGTCCTGCCAGGAATATTTACTGTTTGTCCCAAACAAATGATTTTTTAAAGTGCTCTAAGGACAGAAGGTGACTTTTTTAAGTGCTCTAAAGTGAGAAGCGGGCCTAATCAGAAGTTGATATTCACAGCCTGAGAGGAGCTGTGATTTTCTAAGGCCTGTCCGCTCTTTCTATTTTATATTGCTCCTTCCATGGGAACTTGTCGACGAACACTCCTTTCTCAAAACCCTACTGATTCTATGTTCTGCCAGTGCTGCCCAACCTTCTCTTGGCATGATCTGCTGAGGATAATTTGGAATTTCACTGGCTTCTTCGGGAAACTTCTGATCTTCCCACACTGGCCCCCCAAGGTCTCTTTCTCCCCATTGCTTCTGCTCTTCCACAGTCCTTTTGGCACCTCCCATCCTCATTCAGTTCTCCTAAATTCCAAGGTTCCCTTCCTAGGTCCTACCCTTTTCCATGTCAGCCTCTTAATCACTGAACTTTAGGTCCCTTTGTTGCTAGGTACTCAGCTTCCTCCAAAAGCAAATAACTGAGGTTGGAAAGAAAAAAGTCTAATCGACAATAAACTGAATATTTTATCCACTCAGATGGGCTTTGAAGACATCCAGACAACTGCTGGATATTTCCCCAGTCACTTCCCTAAAATGTAGCTTTCAGCTACCATAAGATTACATGTCAGGACAAGGGAAATCTAAAAAGCCTTCTCCACAAATACTGGTGAGAAGTATTTGCCCTCATACTGAATAGGTAACCTCAACTTGTCCCATTTATCTGAAATACAATTCAGATAAAAATATGAAGTGGATATAAAGCAGTGAGTTTGTATTACTATTTTACTGACTTGTGACTATAATTTTAGAATAAATTCTATGTCTCTTAGTGTCTATCTGTATGTATGTGTATGTCTATATATTAATATTATGTTACATATTTTTTTTCCATCTCCAGGTAATTTTACCAAATTAATTTATAAAACCCATTAAAGGAGTTCTATTCGAAATTGTTTAGGGAGGAATGAGCACTTATGTAAATTAATTACTCCTGAAACTCTCAGAAATATAGAAACATTCAAATTTTTTCTTTTTCTTCTTTTTTTTGATTCATATGAGGTAGGATATTCTTTGATATATAAAGCTAGTTTTAAGATTTTCAATAAATAAAAGCAGATATGTCTTCAGAGTTGTAAGTTTTTCTACGTAGATTTACTAGTCAATCAAACTTGTCTCTACGAGATGTTTAAGATTATAAAACTATAAATTTAACCTAGGAACAAATTGTACAATAAAAATAAATTGCTTTCTGGTTCTATGAGTTGAGCTGTTTTTAGATTCCACATATAAATGAGATCATGCAATATCTGTCTTTCTCTAGCTGACTTACTTGATTTAACATAATGTCCCCCAGTTTCATCTGTTATTGCAAATGACAGAATATCCTTCTTTTTAAGACTGAGTAATATTCCATTATATACACAGATGTATACATACACATACAGATATACATACATATATATATATATTTTTTTTTTGAGATGGAATTTCACTCTTGTTGCCCAAGTTGGCGTGCAATGGCGTGATCTTGGCTCACTGCAACCTCCACCTCCCAGGTTCAAACGATTCTCCTGCCTCAATTTCCCAAGTAGCTGAGATTACAGGAATCTGCTACCATGTCCAGCTAATTTTTGTAGTTTTTAGTAAAGACAGGGTTTTGACATGTTGACCAGGCTGGTCTGCAACTCCTGACCTGGTGGTCTACCTGCCTCAGCCTCACAAATTGCTGGGATTACAGGCATCAGCTATGGCGCCCAGCCCTATATTTTATATTTTTTATGACAGACATTCTAACGTGTGAGATAATTTTGATTTGCATTTCCCTGATGATTAGCGACATTGAGCACCTTTTCATATACTTCTTGACTATTAGTATGGGTTCTTTGCAGAAATATCTTTTCTGGTCCTTTGACCATTTTTTAATGCAGTTATTTATTTTTTGATTTTAGGTGTTTGGCCTGCTATTGAGTCGAATGAGTTCCTTATATATTTTGGATATTAAACTCTTATCAGATATATGGTGTGCAAATGTTTTCTCTCATTTCCTAGGTTGCTTTTTAAGTCTATTGATTGCAGAAGCTTTTCGGTTTGATTTAATATCATTTGTCTATTTTTGCTTTTGTTGCCTATGCTTTTGGTATCACATCCAAAAAAAAAAAAAAAATCATTGCCCAGACCTATTTCAAGAAGGTTTTCCATATGGCTTCTTCTAGTAGTTTCATGGTTTCAAATATTACATTTCATGTTAATGTAATTAATCTTATCTTAAGTCTTTACTATTTTGAAGTTATTTTTGTATATGATGTAAGGGTCAACTTTTATTTTTCTGCATGTGGATATCCAGTCTTCCTAACACCATTTATTGAAGAAACTATCTTTTCCTCATTTTGTATGCTTGGCACCCTTGTGAAGATCCATGAACTGATTTCACTCATAGAAGCAGAGAATAAAATGGAGGTTGTCAGGGGCTGGAGGAGGACGGTAAAATGGAGAGATGGTGGTTGAGGGGTACATAGTTTCAATTATGTAAGATGAAAAAATTTGGGAGATCTAATTTACGATAAACTTACCAAAAATTAATAATATTTTTGTGCATTTGAAATTTCCTAAGATTGTAGATCTTAAATGTTCTTACCACAAAGGAAAAAAGGAACAAAGGAAGGAAGGAAGGAAGGAAGGAAGGAAGGAAGGAAGGAAGGAAGGAAGGAAGGAAGGAAGGAAGGACGGACTTTCTGAGGTGATGGATATATTAATTACCTTGATTGTAGTGATTATTTCACAATGTATATGTATGTCAAATAATCAACTTGCGCACCTTAAATATACACAATTTTTAATTTTCAAATATGCCTCAATAAAAATAAGTAAAGTCTTTCACGTATCCTGTTTGTCTTGGTCAACCACATTAAAATATAACTGTCTAAAAACTAAAAATAATCAAAGTTAAAATTAAAGCAAGTTATGAAACTGGCAGACCTATCAGACACGTCAAAGATTCAAACCAGGAAGGGCATGGAAATCCGCAGGATGCCAGGTTCATATTTGCTTTGCTGCTGGTTGGAAAAAGCCTATGTGATGCCAATAATTCCCATGCCTCCATATGACAGATGCTTCTTTCTCCTCACATTCTACAGTGAATCCTTCGAGAGAATAGCAAAGACCAGCTTTATTTAGACTTGTGAAAATGTGAAGATGTTCCAGCCACTATGATTTTCCACCTCTTCTGTCAAAAGAAATTCTAATTCTACATTATCTGCATGCCTTTGAAAGAATCAGCTGTTGGCTTTCTGAGACCAGATTAAAACAGAATAATAATTATTAACATATGTCAAATATGTTTGATAATGAAGAAAGGAGAAAATACGTATAAAGAGATAAAGGTGAGACATGTTGAAGTAAAAACATTGTGTTGTATGTCCAGGAACCAAAGTCTAATCCACTTCTGACATTAGTCCTGCCTTTTGAACAAAGTCACCTAAAGCTCTTGAAAAATTAAGCAGTTACTTAAGTCATTCAGTAAACTATAAAGTATTAGAAATTATGTGATTAGATATGTGCATATACTTATTATATATTTGTGTGCATATAAGAGTATGTATAGTGTGTATAAGCATATGTATACATACATATATACATGTATGTTTATATAGTGTGTTTATGTATATATACCTACATATATGTAGGTATACAAACATATACATGTATATGTAGGTATACAAACATATACATGTATATGTAGGTATACAAACATATACATGTATATGTAGGTATACAAACATATACATGGTATTCCTACACACATGTAGATATGCAAACACATGCATGCATACGTATGCCTACATACATGTAGGTATACAAACACATGCATGCATACGTATGCCTACATACATGTAGGTATACAAACACATGCATGCATACATATGCCTACATGCATGTAGGCATACACATACATGCATATACAAACACATACATGCATACGCATGCCTACATGCATGTAGGCATACAAACACATACATGCACGCGTATGCCTACATACATGTAGGCATACAAACACATACATGCACGCGTATGCCTACATACATGTAGGCATACAAACAAATGCATGCATCCGTATGCCTACATACACGTAGGCATACAAACACATGCATACATATGCCTACATACATGTAGGTATACAAACATATACATGTGCACACACACATATATATATAACGTTACATATATACTTGGCCATCAAAAAGCTCTCAAATTTTCTTTTTTCTTCATTCCCTTTATGAGCTATTCAAAAGTTCAAGTATTCTTAAACACAGGCAATTTGCATGGTGCTGTTAGAATACATATATTCATTATATGTCTATAACAAGACATGCACTTTCTTATTATAAAAAGCTCTCAAATTTTCCATTTCTTTACTCTGCAGGCTCAGACTCTCTTTGAAAACCTAAGACTATATGCTAAGGACTTTGAATATCAGTCAGCAGATAATGTTAATTAATCCATCTATTTCATCCTTCTGTCCATCCATCCATTCATCCATTCAGTGTTCTCCAGACTCCAAGGTAGTAGATAGTGACATGGTGAGGTTTGATATCTAACAGGAAAGAAAATAAGAAATTATCCCAGTTCTACTTCATTGTTACTATTTGTTTGTTTCTTGATTTAAGTACTGTTTTTTAATTTATAGAAAGGATGGCAGATAATGGGTTCCTGAGGGAAAGGAGCATGTATTCTCATATATCTCCAGGAATTAGTGAGGTACTCACAAGTATTTGGAAAAATGAATGTATGAACATATATATACATGAAGGCACTTCAAGGCTAACATGCTGAAAGCTTCTCTAGGAATACAGAATTACTTGAAGAAATCTTGTCTGAGGTTTATTATGAGAGATGAAATCAGAGACTCAAAGAAAGGAATATTTCCTTATTCCTCTTTTGTTGAAACTTTACCATGTTTGAGCAGTGGAGGACAATGGAGAGAGGAGAAAAGAGAGGAAAAGGAGAAAGGGAGGAAGTGGGAAACACAGTCTGCAGTGCTGTACACATGGCCAAAAGAAGAAAAAAGTAGATGGTGTATAAATGTAGCATTACTGGCTGGGTGCAGTGGCTTATGTCTGTAATCCCAGAACTTTGGTAGGCCAAGGCGGGCGAGTCATCTAAGGTCAGGAGTTTGAGACCAGCCTGGCCAACGTGGTGAAACCCAATCTCTACTAAAAATACAAAAGTTAGCCAGGCATGATGGCAAATGCTTGTAATTCCAGCTACTTGGGAGGCTGAGGCAGGAGAATCACTTGAACTCGGGAGGCAGAGGTTGCAGTGAACTGAGATCTAGCCATTTTACTCCAGCCTGGGCGATAGAGCAAGACTGTCTCAAAAAAAATAAAAAGAGTAGCATTACCACTAGTTATCCATAGTCCTCTGCCCCGTCATTTCAAATCCAAGTCATTTCTATTTTAAAAATAATGAAAATGTTGTACCAGTGCCATTAATGAATATTAATCTAGTTAAAATATCAATTTTTAAAAATAAATTTAGAAACAAAAAGTTCTATTCATCTGCTTGCCACCAAAAAACAAGAGAGAGAGAATTGCTTAATGTATATCAAGCATGGCAGGAAAAAAAGAAAAAAAAACATATGCTTAACGTTTTAGTTTCTTTGCCTCTGTGATGTTTGGTGATTGCTTAATATATGTATGTTAAAAAATAACTAGACGTGATGGTTAGCTTTGTTTGCTATTATAGTATGTCCGCCTGAAAACTGTTTCCAAAATTTTTTTGGTAACTTGCAACCTTAACGCTATGCTAAGTAATACATATTTTAAACTCATATTAATTTTAAATATTAAATATATTAATAGATTGAAGGCATTAAATATTAAAGATATAAAAATTATTAACTAAAAATCATAAGATAAACTCACTTATTAAAAAATCATAAGTTTAAATTTGTACTTTTGTCATATTATTTTTATATGGTATAGAAAGGCTAAATATATTTCAGTCTCTTAACAAACATAAAATATTCTATAGCAGAAAATTTTTTGCTTTAGAAAATATAAAAAATTCTTCCTCATAGAATTCATATATTCTATGAGGAACTATACACTTTTAAAACTTGTGAGATGAAATAGTCACAAAATTTTCTAGTGTGCTATAGAATGTTGGTATGTGACAGACAATTCACAATTGCCTACTTTATAGTTTTCTCCATAAAAGAGAGGTCACTAATGGCTAAAATTTATAATTAATATATGTAAATGAAATTACTAGAAACCGTAAGCATAAAGGAAAACAACTTTGTAGGCCGGGTATGTGAGGTATGAAGAATATGTTTTTGTTCTGAAGAAATGAAAATAATTATATTCTAAGATAGAATATAGGGCCAGGCATGATGGCTCACGCCTGTAATCCCAACACTTTGGGAGGTCGAGGCAGGCGAATCATGAGGTAAGGAGATCGAAACTATCCTGGCCAAAATGGTGAAACCCCGTCTCTAATAAAAATACAAAAATTAGCTGTTTTTGTATTTTTATTAGTGGTGGCACGTGCCTGTAATCCCAGTTACTTGGGAGGCTGAGGCCGGAGAATCGCTTGAACCCGGGAGGCGGAGGTTGCAGTGAACCAAGATCGCACCACTGCACTCCAGCCTGGTGACATAACAAGACTCCATCTCAAAAAAAAAAAAAAAAAAATTATATGTGTGTATATATATATATATATATATATATATAGAGAGAGAGAGAGAGAGAGAGAGAGAGAAGGAGAGAATGACTGTTTATTCCAAAATGAGAAAAAAGTATAGATGTGTTTAAAAAAAAAAAAAAAACAAGAAAGAGAAGAAGAAGGAGGAGGAGGAGGAGAGAAGAAGAAGATTGTATAATAGGTGTGAAGGAAAGGAATTTTCTGTGTACTCCAGCTGCTAAGATTGAATGGATTTACTTACAAGTTTTTAAAACATACTGACCCTTAATTTCAAAAGTCTACTGAAGCAAAACTAGAATAACACAGTTTTCTTGGATTATTGGTCTGCTCTTATTAGTAAATTGTAACATGGTGTTCTTCATCTTTTAAGTAGGCTGCCTAGGACACAAAATTTTTTTTCTTCTATGTAAATAATTTTCCTATGATTTATGTTCATTTAATTGGGTCTTTTATTACTTAGGAAAACTAAGTCATCTCAAAATCAAAGGAGTTACATTTTGCTTAAAACAATGTAAACTTCTTTATTTGCCTTTGCCTTTGGAATTTTTTTTTGTCATTTTGGTTAAATAACTTCTCTGTCCATATGTATACACACACACACACCACATATATATATAGAGAGAGAGAGAGAGAGAGAGTTTCATAGTAATCTTTGATCTGTTATTCAAACCTTTTAATATTCTTGACAAACTTCCTAAAATCAAATCTAAACGAAGTCTTTCCAATCTCAAACTAATTTTAGGATTTTCCAGAGGGTCTGGGGGGGGGGAGAAAAAAAAAAATATATATATATATAAAGGTTCTCCTTATAAAAAGAGAGATATTAAAATGTTTCATATTCTAAGTTACAAGGGAAACACTGTAAAATAAAAAGTGATATTTAACCTTCTTTATATTTGTTAGTCATTTCAAGTATTATGTCATTTAGAGATAGTTTTACATTCATGCTTTCCTGAAAGCTTTTGCAAAGTACAGATTTATGATCATTTTAAGGTCATGCCATTAGACTGGGTAAGAATTTCCAAAACTCTAATGAAGAATCTGATGTGTTCATGAAACTGTTACCAGAAAAAGTGGTCTAGATTCAGATACCCAGAGAGGGTTCTTGGATCTTGTGCAAGAAGGAATTCATGGAGTCTCAAAGTTCAGTGAAAGAAGCAAGTTTATTCAAAGTTACTCCATTGCAGAGTACAATGTCTTCAGAAAGCAAGTGGAGGAGCGCACCATATTTGTTTTAAGTTTTTGTGTATAGAGGTCTTTGCTATGCAAAGACTAAACTAAGCTGTACTTATGTACAGGTGAGCAGACAAAATGACAAAATTTATTATTCTATTGAGTTAAAGAAAACTACCCTTGACATTTTAATGTGTGAGTACATCAAAGCATAAGTGTTATTTTCTTGAAAGCATATATTTTTATGGGTATTGGGACATCTGGACTGTCTACTGTTGTCAGAGTGTGTCCTTATAGGTTTAGGCTGTTTCCTCAACTATAAACATCTCAGGACCATGGGTTGTGACTGACAAGGAAAGTGCCTTGCTTGTTTAAAATGGAGTTGATTTTAAAATGGTGTTACTCTCCTGGGCTTCTGCTTCTGTAACAAAACTACTAACCCAAGATCAAGCAAACAGTGATTAATTACATGGAACTGAACGAACTGAAATACAATTATTATGATTTTTGTTTTGGAAAACTGATAGTTCTTCAATGTCTTGTTTTCAGATCTAATGGATGACTTTGTTCTTTTCTCTTAAGCTATCTATAGCTTACAGCTATTTGGTAAAGTATGCCATTGTAAACAAAAATGAAACACTTATTTTTTTCTTCCTATCTAATCCTCTGAAATTCAGAAACTCTTATTAAATATTCATATTTTTATGGCAATGTCGTTATTTGTATAAGTTCAATAAGAATCTGTTCTCCTTGTAACTGGACATAATTGGAAACATTGGTTACATTAGTAAGGCTTTCACTGGAATGTCCAGTTTTAAGGAACTAAGCTTGACTTTATTGAGTCAGCGCTTTCAATAGCCTCTTGGGAAAAACCAAACAAACAAACAAGAAAAACAACCTGATAGCAGGCTTACAGGATTTCTGACCTTACAGATGAGTAAAACAGGTTGCTTGCTGGCAGGCCCAGGAACCTTCCAAATACTGGAAATGTTGAGAAGAGATGAATTCATTGAAATCTACAGGTATTGTGGATGACATCTGATGACAAGCTCCTCTGCTTAACTTCCTAGCCTCAGAGGCTTTTAAATACCTAATCTGAAATTCCTTATGAAAAGTTTTACCAAAGCAAAGTGAAAAAAGAGCCTATGTGGTCAATTACTAATCTTGCCACTTTTAGGTAAGTAATCAGGCCAAGTTTAATGAGACTATAAGTAAATTAGTCTTACTGTAATTATATTTGACATAAGCTGTGTGACTGAGGAGAAAACAATGTTTCCATGAAAAACTATAGGAAACACATATGGATAATAAAATCTAGTCCCGTTCACTGTAAAGTTTTGTTATCTACTTATAAATAGGACTGGATCTTTAATTATTAATAGTTTTCTCCAATATCTGGTTACAACTCCAGAAATAAATGTTCTTAAATTGTCTCCCTTCTGATTTGGAATTATTGAGAACAAAAACTATCTTTTTTCCTGAGGACTTGCAGGCTGATGCTGGAGGATTTCATACAAACTTAAGAGAAATCTTCACAACATATCATGTATAGACAACCTTCATTCCTGTTGGCATCTGGGCAACTCAGAAAGTTCACTGGAACACCCAGTGACATAACCAAAGATATTCAAACTATAAATCAGGAAAATCTATGAAATTGCTACCATTATCTTCACTCCACCATCTTAAAATTATTCAGTCTAAACATCTAGAAATCTTAATTGACTTCTCTCTGTCCTTAACTTGATACAACCATTAACCTTTGTTTTTCTCTTATTGCCATAAACATACCTCCTATTAAATGACTGATTGCTCGCTTCATTTGGGTGGTTGACTACTCCCATCTATACCACTGCCTCCCAAAATGAGATACAATTGTTTAACTGGATAGAACTGTTCCCAGTGCTGAGAGACTAGTTCAACGGGATGTGGGGCAATTTACCAACTCGGCTTCTGAATTGTGAAGCTTCTTGGGGAGGTTTCAGGTGGATGAATGGTGGGGTTCATGACATGATACCCCATAATATGACAACATAGCATATTTAGTATTTTTAGCTGCAGTCATTTGAGTAATGGTAGGTGATAGAAGGATTCTCTGACTGTCTTCCCTGAGGCAGGTCATAAGACTTTCACATGAGAGGTGACCACCCTGTCCTGGAGAAAAGGAACCTCCTGTCTCCAAAGATGGAGGAACTTCAAGAATAATCTGAAGGCATAGGCTTTGCTGAAGGGTAAGTTTCCCCCAGTGAACTGGGAGAAAAAAACCTTAGCTTTTTCCACGACTTTTCACTCCTTATCAAACTTAGTGTAAAGACACTCAGATTTAATCATATATTTAGGTCTTAATCTGTTTATTAAAGCTTTCACATCATGTGACTTTTATATTAAATAAATGTTCATGCTCTCCTCTTGTTAATCTTTCGTTTCAGAGACCTAGTAGAGAACCTAATGGGTTAAAAGGAAAATAATTTTCCGCTACACCTTCTAAGCTAAACATAATTAGAAATAGATTTCTCCACTCCTGTGCAAGAAAAAAAAATCTAAACATTAAAAATAAACAATCTTGCTTCCATTTCTGAAATGATCCAAATTTTATTAAGCTATACTTACGTGGTCTGGTTAAGGTGAAAAAAATTATCTTTAAGATAGTGTATTCAGCAACACAAAACTATTTTTTATTAAAATAACATTTCTTTTTGCAATTGATGGGGTGATGTAGATGATTTTAACACAGTGAGAATCTCCTTCAAAATATTTAAATGTTACACATCATGCTAGCTCCTCCAGAAAAAAAAAAAAAAATCATTAATCTGGCTGCTAATGAAAACCTCTGAGATATTCTAAAATTAGACAGCAAGCAGTATTATGCTTGCACTTCACTGGATATTATTTAAGTAAATTAGAAAAACATTGTTTAGCAAATTTGAAGGAAATTAGTCAGTAAAGAATATTCCCTTATTGAGTCACACTATAAAGACTGTTTTTACAATTCCATCTTAAATACAACTGCTTTACACCAAATCAGCAAGATCTGCCAGGTTGATACATCTTTTTCTCATTTTTCAATCTCTTTTCATTAATCCCAACACTTTTTTTTTTTTTTTTTTTTTTTTTTTTTTTTGAGACGGGGTCTCGCTCTGTCATCCAGGCTGGAGTGCAGTGGCCGGATCTCAGCTCACTGCAAGCTCCGCCTCCCGAGTTCACGCCATTCTCCTGCCTCAGCCTCCCGAGTAGCTGAGACTACAGGTGCCCCTCACCACACCGGGCTAAGTTTTTTGTCTTTTTTGGTAAAGACGGGGTTTCACCGTGTTAGCCAGGATGGTCTCGATCTCCTGACCTCATGATCCGCCCCTCTTGGCCTCCCCAAGTGCTGGGATTACAGGCTTGAGCCACCGCGCCCGGCCCCAACATTTTTATTTAATTAAAGCTTGACTATCAATAAATGAGCCTGAAAAATAGTTTTTAAAGACAGACATTAATGGTTTGCATGCTAACAAAGAGCAAAGCTGGAATAGTTTCATACGTGCATTCCCAAAGAATATGTATTTATAGACATTGTAGTGAATCAAAATTAAACTGATATTTTTATTAAAATCTCTTTAAAGAGACAAGAGCTGCCCTTGGCCACTAGGTATAAAGTATTTTACCATATTATCTTTTAAAGGAATTGCTTTCAGAACACAATTTATTTTAGCTGTAATGTACACCACAAGAAACATAAAATATTGTCATAACAAAAACATTTCATTGAGGAATTGATGCCCTCAGGCAACACAGAGAATGTTACCATCAGGTTTTGTAATATAACAAATATTTGATATGTCTTAAAGGATCCACTATTAAAGTGTTTTTATGAACAATGATATTAGATCTTAATACTCACGCTTATTTGTGTTTTTGATTACTCACTTATTAATTCTAATAACAAAAGGTCATAGAGACTTAAAATCTAAGAAAAAATTAAATTAAATATTAGAGAATTTTCTTGAATAATGCATTGTTTGAATAACCGGACTGTTTTAATTAGCATTTTCCACTGTATATTTATTTATAACCAGACAAGGGAATAATTTACATGCAAACTATCGAACCATTTTTCCGCAAAGTTTAGATAAATAGAGAAAACCTTAAATAACCAGAAGTGGACAAATATGATAGCTAGCTTTATGATAAGGACCATATTTTACCCTGGAAATACAGGTTAAAATCATAATATGCACCTCCCTTATGAAACATAACTATGTTATGCTGTTTTCCCATATGCCATCCAAGCAAAGATCTTCTAATTCCATTGAAAATATGAGATCAGAGATATAGAAGGATCCTGGAATCCATTTTAATGCAAATGGCCAAGTACTAAATATGTTTTAATGATTATCAGAGTTTGCACAATTCCAAGATTGAATGCACCTTCATTGCATATAATGTGTGCGTGTGTGTGTGTGTGTAAATATCCTTTTAGCTGAAGTCCTGCGAAAAACATGACCTCAGTTAGAAATTGACATTATCAATAGATATTTTCAAAGTTTAAAGGCAATATCATAAGTAACAACAAAAGATATCTAACTCATCTATAGTCTAACATTTAACTGTTCATATCTAAATTCTAATATTAATGAGCATCTCTTGATCAAAGCAAATCATGTCATAGGACTTATTTTCCAAAAGGAGGACCTCATATGTAATAAGACCAAGCCAGAAACAAAAATAAAAATTTAATCTGGTGTTATGTTTGCAAGTTTTCATAACTGGAATCTTACTGAAAGTAAACAATTCTGGTTTAACCTACCTTTTTAGCATTTTTGCCATTAATTAATGGATACATTATAGTTAAATTTTACCTTTTGCTTTCTAATTTGAGATGCATATTTGATAATATGTATTTAAGGTAACAACAGAAAATAATATTATCCAAGACTGATCCATAATAACAATTAATAATTAATATTTTCTCAAAAAGAACATTAAATAATAGGCTATATAATTATCGTGAAATTATATTTCACGTGAAATTATATTATCGTGAAATGCCTATTCCTAATACAAGAACAAAACTGCCATAGTAATTTACTTTTACAAAGATTTGTAATTTTTTATAGCTAATACTCTTAATATTAACAAACCTAAAAAAGTGGAGTGATTTGGATGTTCAAGTACAGGATAAATATAAACATTGATGATTTTAGGAAACACAGTAACTTGATATCCAATCTTTTTTATTGAACATCCAATTAAACATCCAGGTTTTTGTTTTGTTTTGTTTTTTGTTTTGTTTTGTTTTATGTAAGGAGTCTCGCTCTGTCGCCCAGACTGGAGTGCAGTGGCGTGATCTCAGCTCACGGCAAGCTCCGCCTCCCGGGTTCACGCCATTCTCCTGCTTCAGCCTCCCGAGTAGCTGGAACTACAGGCGCCCGCCACCACGCCCAGCTAATTTTTTGTATTTTTAGTAGAGACTGGGTTTGACCATGTTAGACAGTATGGTCTCAATCTCCTGACCTCGTGATCCTCCCACTTCGGCCTTCCAAAGTGCTGGGATTACAGGCATGAGCCACTGCGCCCGGCCTAAACATGCAGTTTTTAAAAGTGTGTGAACACACTTATCTATAGAGTTTAACAGAAAAAACTATTTTAAAAATAACTGAGAACACACAGAAAATCATTTTAAACATGCTGTTAAAATTCAAAACTACACAGAAAGAACTTGATTTAAAAACATAAAATTTTTAGAAATTTGAATAATAAAATGCTCTATTAAAGTTTACAAAAGAAGGTGCATTACATTTCTTTAAAAGCAAATAAAAGGTAATAAATACTCAAAATGCAAATTATTTATTTTTTCTTTTCTTTTTAAAAATTTTCTTATTTTTAATTTTTGTGGGTACATAGTAGGTGTATATATTTGTGGTGCACATAAGGTGTTTTGATATAAGCATGCAATTTGAAATAATCACATCATGGAGAATGGGGTTTCCATCCTTTCAAGCATTTACCTTTTGCATTACAAACAATCCGATTACACTCTTTTAATTATTTTAAAATGTACAATTAAGTTATTATAGTCACCCTGTTGTGCAATCTGTTGATGGACATTTAGGCTGTTTCCAAATCTTAGCTGTGGTGAATAATGTTGCAATAAACATGAGAATTCAGATAGCTCTTTGACATATTGATTTCCTTTCTTTTGGGCATGTGCCCAGCAGTGGGACTGCTAGATTATATGGTAGCTCTATTTTTAGTTTTGTGAGGAACCTCCAAACTCTTCTCCATAGTGGTTGTACTAATTTACATTCCCACCAACAGTATACGAGGGTTTCCTTTCACCGCATCCTCACCAGCATTTATTACTGCCTAATGGATATAAGCCATTTTAACTGGTGTAAAATGATATCTCACTGCAGTTTTGCTTTGCATTTCCCTGAAGATTAATGATTTTGAGCACATTTTCATATGTCTGTTTGCCATTTATATATTTTCTTTCGAGAAATGTCTATTTAAATCTTTTGCTGATTTTTTGATTGGATGAATTGATTTTTCATATAGAGTTGTTTGAGCTCCTTATATATTCTGTTTATTAATCCCTTATCTGATGGTTAATTTGCATATATTTTCTCCCATTCTGTGGGTTGTCTCCATCTTTTTGGTTGTTTCTTTTGCTGTGCAGAATCTTTTTAACTTAATGTGATTCCATTGGTTCATTTTTGCTTTGGTTGTTTGAGCTTGTGGGGTATTACTCAAGAAATTTTTGCCCAGACCAGTGTCCTGGAGATTTTCCCTCAATGTATTCACATAGTAGTTTTATAGTTTGAGGTCTTAGATTGAAGTCTTTAACCCATTTTGATTTGGCTTTTATATGTGGTAAGAGATAGGGGTCTAGTTTCATTCTTCGCATATGGATATCTAGTTTTCTCAGCACCATTTATTGAAGAGACTGTCTTTTCCCCAGCACATATTCTTGGCACCTTTGTCAGAAATGAATTCATTTTAAGTGTGTGGGTTTGTTTCTGGGTTCTCTATTCTATTCCATTCGTCTACGTGTCTGTTTTTATGCCAGTACCGTGTTGTTTTGGTTATTATAGCCCTCTACTATAATTTGAAGTCAAGAATGTGATTCCTCCAGTTCTATTCTTCTTGCTTAGGATGACTGTGGCTATTCTGGGTCTTTTGTGGTTGCATATAAATTTGAGGATTGTTTTTTCTATTTCTGTGAAGAATGTCATGGATATTCTGATAAGGATTGCATTGAATCTGTAGATTGCTTTCTGTAGTATGGACTTTTTAACAATACTGATTCTTCAATCCATGAATATAGAATATTTTTCAATTTTTTGGTGTCCTCTTCAATTTCTTTCATCAGTGTTTTGTAGTTTTAATTATAGAGATCTTTCACTAGTTTTGTTTAGCTAATTCCTAGGTATTCAATTTTACTTGTGGCTATTGTAAATGGGATGTCTTTTTTCTTTTTCAGATTGCTCACTGTTGGCATATAGAAATGCTACTGATTTTTGTATGTTGATTTTGTAACTTGCAACTTTACTGAATTTACCAGTTCAAATAGCTTTTTTTTTTCTGCAGCCTTCATGTTTTTCCAAATATAAGATCATGTTATCTGCAAACAAGGATAATTTCACTTCCATTCCAATTTAGATGCTCTTTATTTCTCTCTTTTGTCTGATTGTTCCAGCTAGGATTTCCTGTACTATGTTGAATAACAGTGGTAAAATTAGCATTTTGGTGGGTTCCAGATCTTAGGGGAAAGGCTTTCAATTTTTTCCCATTCAGTATGATACTAGCTGTGGGTCAGCTATATATGGCTTTTATTATGTTCAAGTATGTTACTCATATCTGCAGTTGTTTTTAGAGTTTTTATCATGAAGGGATGTTGAATTTTACCAAATGTTTTTTCAGCATTACTTGAAATAATCATATGGTTTTTATCCTTCATTCTGTTGATATAATGTATCATATTGATTGATTTGTATATGTTGAATCATCCTTGCATCCCAAGGAGAAAGGTCATGATGAGTGTTCTTTTTAATGTATTGTTTAATTTGATTTTGCTGAGGATTTTTGCATCAATATTCATCAGAAATATTGGCCTGTAGTATTTTTTTTTTGATGTGACTTTTTCTTGTTTGGGTATCAGAATAATTCAGGTCTCATAAAATGAGTTTAGAAGTATTCCTTTCTCCTCTATTTTTTGGGAAAGTTTGAGTAGGATTGATAATAGTTCTTCTTTAAATGTTTGGTAGAATTCAGCAGGGAAGCCATCAGGTCCTAAGCTTTCCTTTACTGGGAGAATTTTATTATGGCTTAAATGTAGTTACTTGTTATTGGTCTGTGCAGGTTTTGAATTTCTTCCTGGTTCAATCTTGGTAGGTTGTATGTATCTAGGAATTTGTCCATTTCTTCTAGATTATATCGGCATATAGTTGCTCACAGTAGCCACTAATGATCCTTTGAATTTCTGCAGTATCAGTTGCAATGTCTCCTTTTTCATTTCTGATTTTATTTATTTGGATCTTCTCCCTTTTTTCCTCAGTTGGTCTGGTTAAAGTTTTGTCAATTTTGTTTAACTTTAAAAAAAAATTGTTTCACCAATCTTTTAAATTGTTTTATCAATTTTAAATTTCTTTACTTCTGCCCTGATCTTTATTATTTCTTTTCTTTTACTAGTTTGGGGGCTGGTTTGCTCTTGCTTTTTTAGTTCTTTAAGATGCATAATTAGATTCTTTATTTGAAGTTTTTCATCTCTTTTGATGTAGGCACTTATAGGTATAAACTTTCTTCTTAGTAGTGCTTTTGCTATATACAAATGCAAAATTGTTTAAAATTTAATTGTTAAGAAAGAAGTATATAATTAGCTATATTCACTATATATAACATAAGGATTAACTAGCCTATTTGCTGAATTGTGTATAGCAGTATCTATCAAATATGAGGTGAATTGCCTTTGACTCAAATTTAATTTTAGTGTTTATTGTAGAGAAATCATCGATTAATACTAATGCAAAATATATTCATTAGAATTATTTTTGCAGAATTATAATAATGTCAGCAAATGGAACTAATCTAAATGTCCATCAATAAGATATTTGTTATAAATTATAAAGATCTATGCAATGAAATATTATGAAGGTGTTGAAAAGAATGTGTATTTACACTCATTGGAAAGAATATATTACTATGGCATATTGTTAACTAAAAAAAAAAGAATTTTAAAATGGTTATGTAATTGAAACTTCTTATTTACACTATGATGGAGTAATGAGAAATGACTCACTCATTCATTACAAAAGAATCTAGAAAATTGGATAAAAAACCTGACCCTTGAGAGAAGGACATACCTCAATATAATAAAAGCCATCTATGACAAATCCACAGTCAACATATTACTGGATGGGGAAAAGTTGAAAGCTCCCTCTGAGAACTGGAACAAGATATGGATGCCCATTCTCACCACTACTCTTCAACACAGTATTGAAAGTCCTAGCCAGAGCAATCAGACAAGCGAAATAAATAAAGGGCATCCAAATCAGTGAAAAGGAAGTCAAACTGTCGCTGTTTGCTGATGCTATGATCGTTTACACAGAAAATCCTTAAGATTCTTACAGAAAGCTCCTAGAACTGATCAAAGAATTCAACAAAGTTTCCAGATACAAAATTAATGTACACAAATCAGTAGCTTTTCTACACACCATCAGCAACCAAGCTGAGAATCAAATCAAGAACTCAATCCCTTTTACAATAGCTGCAAAAAAAATAAAATGCTTAGAAATATACCTAACTGAAGAGGTTAAAGACTTCCACAAGGAAAGCTACAAAACACTGCTGAAAGAAATTGTAGATGACACAAATAAATGGAAACACATCCTTTGCTCATGGATGGGTAGAAACAATATTGTGAAAATGACCATACTGCCAAAAGCAATCTATAAATTCAATGCAATTCCTGTCAAAATACCACCATCACTTTTCACATAATTAGAAAAAAATAATTCTAAAATTCATATGGAACCAAAAAGGAGCCCATATAGCCAAAGCAAGACTAAGCAAAAAGAACAAATCTGGAGGCATCACATTACCTGATTTCAAACTATACTATATGGCCATAGTCACCAAAACAGCATGGTACTGGTATAAAAAATAGGCACATAGACCAATGGAACAGAATAAAGAACCCAGAAATAAACCCAAATTCTTAAAGCCAACTGATCTTCAATAAAGCAAACGAAAACATAAAATGGGGAAAGGACACTCTTTTCCAAAATGGTGCTGGGATAATTGGCTAGCCACATGCAGGAGAATGAAACTGGATCCTCATTTCTTACCTTATACAAAAATCAACTCAAATGGATAAAGGACTTAAATCTAAGACTTAAAACTATAAAAATTTGAGAAGATAACATTGGAAAAATCCTTCTAGACATTGCATGAAATCCTTAGGCAAGAATTTCATGATCAAGACCCAAAAACAAATGCAGTGAAAACAAAGATAAACTGTTGGGACTTAGTTAAACTAAAGAGCTTTTGCATGGCAAAAGGAATAATCAACAGGGTAAAAAGACAACCCACAGAATGGGCAAAATCTTCAAAAATCTGTACATCTGAAAAACGACTAATATTCAGAATCTACAATGAACTCAAGCAAATCAAAAAGAACAAAACAAAAATCCCATCAAAAAGTGGGCTAAGGACATGAATAGATAATTCTCAAAAGAAGATATACAAATGGCCAACAAACATATGAAAAAATGCTCAACATCACTAATAATCAGGGAAATGCAAATCAAAACCACAATGTGATACCATCTTACTCCTGCAAGAATGACCATAATCAAAAAATCTACTACACTGCTGGTGGGAATGAAAACTAGTACAATCACTATGGAAAACAGTGTGGCGATTCCTTAAAGAACTAAAAGTAGAACTACTATTTGATCCAGCAATCCCACTGCTGGGTATCTACCCAGAGGAAAAGAAGTTTTTATACAAAAAAGATACTTACACATGCATGTTTATAGCAGCACAATTCACAACTGCAAAATCATGGAACCAACCCAAATGCCCATCAATCAATGAGCGGATAAAGAAACTGTTATATACACACACACACACACACACATATATATATATATATATGATGGAATACTACTCAGCCATAAAAAGGAATGAGTTAATGACATTCACAGGGACCTGGATGAGATTGGAGACTATTATTCTAAGTGAAGTAACTCTGGAACAGAAAACCAAACATCATATGTTCTCACTCATAAGTGGGAGGTAAGCTATGAGGATGCAAAGGCCTAAGAATGACACAATAGACTTTGGAGACTCAAGGGGAAAGGGCAGGAAGGGAGTGAGGGATAAAAGACTACAACTACTGTGCATTATACATTGCTCACAAATCACCACTAAAGAACTTGCTAATGTAAGTTTATCCCTTCGCCTTCGACCGTAAAACACAGCCGCCCCCAAAGGGGCCATCTCAGAAGCCTACCTTCAGAGGCCATTCTCTTTCTCAGGGATGTTCCTTGCTGAGAAGAAGAATTCAGTGATATTTCTCCTATTTGCTTTTGAAAGAAGAGAAAAATGGCTCTGTTCCACCCACTCACCAGCAGTCAGAGTTTAAGGTTATCTCTCTTGTTCCCTGAACATTGCTGTTATCCTGTTCTTTTTTCAAAGTGCCCAGATTTCATATTGTTCAAACACACATGCTCTACAAACAATTTGTGCAGTTAACGCAATCATCACAGGGTCCTGAGGCAACATACATCCTCCTCAGCTTAGGAAGATGCTGGGATTAAGAGATTAAAGTAAAGACAGGCATAGGAAATCACAAGGGTATTGATTGGGGAAGTGATAAGTGTCCATGAAATCTTCACAATTTATGTTCAGAGATTGCAGTAAAGATAGGCATAAGAAATTACAAAAGTATTAATTTGGGAAAATAATAAATGTCCATGAAATCTTCACAAGTTATGGTCTTCTGCCATGGCTTCAGCTGGTCCCTCCGTTCGGGGTCCCTGACTTCCCGCAACACATAAATACATCTTTATTGTCTGATTCTCCTCCTGTATTATTTACTCCTTGAGGTCGAAGACTTCATAGCCTTATTTCACTAATATATTCCCAACACCCAGTACCTGGCACAAGGTAGGAAAGCAGTTATTAAACAAACTGAAGGACTAAATAAATGAGCCAATGAATGAATTAATGATAGCATGGAAGATTATTCAACAAAATGTTTTATGGATATAATCAGCTGATAGATCATGGATAATAACATTCTTCTATGTACATTTTTCTACTTATGCTTAATATCACTTGAAATATCTCTATATGCATATTCTTTAGGATAAAAGAATATTTTTAATGTTTTGTTTATATATTGAGGGCTTAAAACAACTCAAGAGCAACATTAGGATAATATTACTTCAAGGAAGCTTGTAAAGGAGGTATTGGGCAAGGAAATCCTACTAAAAAATTATCTTAAATGTTCACTGCAGTGAGAATCAAAGCTTTAGATACCAGAAAAATGAAGAGTATAAATAATTAACTATTAGGAAAACAAATATATTTGTCTTTTTTTTTTTTTTTTTTTTTTTTGAAATGGCATTTTGCTCTTGTCACCCAGGCTGGAGTGCAATGGCATGATCTTGGCCCACTGCAACATCTACCTCCCAGGTTCAAGTGATTCTCCTGCCTCAGCCTACCAAGTAGCTGGGATTACAGGTGCCTGCCACCACACCCAGCTAATTTTTGTATTTTTAGTAGAGATGGGGTTTCAACATGTTGGCCACCCTGGTCTCGAACTCCTGACCTCTGGCAATCCACTGGCCTCAGCCTCCCGAATTGTTGGGATTACAGGCATGAGCCACCATGTCTGGACAGATATTTGTCTTTTTAAAAAACATATCAAAATGAGAGGTCAAGCTAGTCCTATCCAGATTCCTTCACATTCTTCAAATGTACGGGAAGAGGCCCTTCCTGAACATGCTACATACAACCAGTAAATACCTCCCCAAAAAAGTAGCTCTTCTCCTCCTACCTCTTTACATTCTTTAAATGTAAAGAACCCACACCTTAGCATCATGCAATGTACCCTTGTAATAAGCCTGCACATATAACCCTTGAATTTAAAATAAAAGTTGAAGTGGATAAATCCACATAAAGAACAAACTTTTTATGTACTTAATTGCCTGAACCTAAATTTCATTCAGAATTCAGAGTTCTGCACATGATACAATAAAGAACATTCAGATGTGATTTCCCTTGCAAAGTATATACAGAGATCCCAAATGGTAAGTTATAGCTCTTCTTCAAATGATGCTCACTAATTTACACACAAAGACATTCTGCATGTTTGTGCTATTCTATAATCTTACTCACAAGGGAGATTTCCATTTGGAAAAAGAAGTAAATTATGAAAATTTTTCCTCAGTGTTAGTATATGTAATTTCTATGGTAAATATAAAAATTACAGGATATGTAGTTATGATTCCCATTCGATTTATTCAATAATTAAGTGTTGAGTGAGTCTGTTATGCTAACAATTATGCTAGATCATGAATTGTCTGAGTATGAAAATAAATGTTAACAGGTTTCTAGCCTTCAAAGACCCATGGCCTTTTTCCTATTAACAAAACAACCATTTGACTTGAAGTTATGTAACGTAGGAGTAAAACCACAGAAAAGCACAAGCTTTGACAACAAACCAAGTAGATCAAAATTCTAACTCACTCTTTTTCTTTTTCATTCTTTTTTTTTTTAGAGACAGGTTTCACCCTGTTGCCCAGGTTGGAGCACAGTGATGTGATCATAGCTCCTTGCAGCCTCAACCTCCTGGGCTCAAACAACCCTTCCACTTCAGCCTCTTGAGTAGTTAGAATTACAGATGCACACTACGATGCCCACCTAAGTTTTTAATATTTGAAACATTTTTGTAGATGGAGTCTTATTATGTTCCCCAGGTTGCTCTCGAACTCCTGGCCTCAAGCAATCCTCTTGCCTAGGCTTGCCAAAGTGCTGGGATTACAGGTGTGAGCCACCACACCCAGTCCTAACTCACTCTTTTAATACATATATGCTATTCCATTGTATGGATGTAGCAGTATTTATCCAACCAGTCCTCTATCGATATAGTATGCATTCAGTGTTTTCTGTAATTAGGTGACATAAGACAGTGCTGCAACAAACACCCCTGCACACAGAGCCTTATGTTCTGATGTGTTTATTTACACAGAAATTAAAAGCAATAGCCTCCAGATTGCTGCAATCGTCTAACTAGTGTGCCTGCTCTGTCCTTGCTCTTTTATCATGTACATAAAAATTGTAACTTAGACCATGTCAGTCTTCTGCCCCAATCCATCAGTGGTCTGTCAGTTCTCTTAGAGCAAAAGACAAAGTCCTTCGATGACCTGTGTCTCTCTGTGAATTGCTCATCTTCATCCTCGGTATCATTTTGACCCCATCTCCTACCACTCCCCACCACAGTTCCTTCACTCCAGACACACTGGCCTCAGCACTATTCCCTGAATCCAAAACAATGCAAGCCTTCACCTTGGAATTTCTTGCATTTGCTTGTTCCCTCTACTTGGAGCTCTCTTTGCGTAGGTCTCTGCACGCCCCACTCTCTCACATTCTTCAGGTCTCCTCCACTCAAGTGTTACTTTCTTAGCGGCGCCCTTCCAGAACATGCTAAATGCTAAATAAAAACAGTAACATACCTCCCCAAAAGAAGTAGCTCTTCTCCTCCTACCTCACCTTATTTTGTTCAAAGCGTTAATTACATTTGACATACTTTGGATTTACTTGTTTATTTGTTTATTTTCTGTTTCCAGTCCTACTCCAAATAAGAGTACCACCCACAGGGGTAAGGACTTACTTTTTCCACTGCCATATCCCCAGTAACTAAAATTGTGCCTGGCGCATAGTAAATGCTCACTTGATTTTTATTAAATGAATTGATAAAGGAATATGAGAGACTCAAAGCTAGGATAGATGCTGCCAGATTAATTTCCCCAAAATGTTGCTGCAATCAATATTTTTCTGCAAGATGTAAGAATGATTGTAACTACTTCCCCACGCTTTTACCAACTCTAGACATTATCATTCTTTTTGTTATTTGTGTATGTACTTTTTGTCTAAGGGATAGTTGCAGCTTTTATCAAGTAAATGTGAAATTCTAATGTGTATCCAAACACGCATATTTAATTTACTTCAGTATGTTCCTAAGTGACAGACTGTACAGAATGCAAACAGAAACAATGCAGATAACTAAAGTTTCGAGCTAGTATTTTCAATAGTTCATGTCCACAGATTTTTAGCTCCAACAATTAAAATGCAAATCAAATACCTCTTCAAGGAGACCTGTCTAAGGCAGCAGTCTCTCAGTTTCAAGGAAGCATCTTTCAGCCAGCACCGTCCTTCTGTGAAATAAGCAGCTTCTTTGGCAAGTCTGAAAGAAAGAATGGGGAAAATGAGAGGATCACTCATTATAACTACCCTCCTGGAGTTCTTTCAAGAATATGCTTCCATGACAGATAAAGGGAATTCAGAGGCTAAGAGGCACTCTGTTAAGATTTACAGGCGGCTTTGGCACAGATCCAGATGCAAGAAAAATAACAAATGTGAACAGGAAAAGAAGGATGTGACAGAGTGAGAATATCCTTCATATGACATGAAAGGCAGTGATTCTGGGGATGCAAACTCAGCCTGTTGAATAGTCCTTGAAAATGGCATTTTAAAAGAACATCAAGCAGTTGGAAGACCTATGGGGAAATTGACAGGATCCAGAACTAGACAGTCGTGTTGAAGTATTGTAAGGCATGGATTTGCTTTAAAAATGTCTCAGTGTTAAAAGATAATATCCATTTGTAGTGTAGAAATTACAAAGTCGGGTCATTTTTTGGATAGTTCTGAGTTAATAAAATGATAGCATAAACCAAAATTAACACTAAATGCAGTCATATTTCACTTTCAAGGTATTCTTTTCTTTCATATTTAATAGGGTTTTGGGAAGGAAGACAGGTACCTTTCCAAATTGCAAACTACAGATGTCCTACAAAACCCCAAAATATTCAGGCCTACTTCAGAAATTAGCCAAATCCCGCATTTTGGAGATAAAACTTAAGTTGGAGGTAGAGCCAATAAAAAGATAAAATACTGCCAGACTACAGAAGACTCAGATGATTTCAATGATGTTGCCAACAGATGGTAAATGCAGGGCAGTGGAAGATAATGCCAAAATAATTACCTCTCAAGCCAGAAGCCAAACTAGGGAGTATGTTCTGAGAAATAATTATTCTACTCACTGCTCAGGAAAAGGACACGCACACACACAAATATTAGGAGGAAAATAATCAAATCTGTAGAAATAAAGGAATAGTACTTAGGTTAAATTATTCTATCAAAGGAAATGGAAAAGGAGAAAGAATAATTTAGATATGCCTCTTAAGAATAACATTATATGAAAGTAATTCAATAATAATAATGTTTGCCTTTTTAAAGCCATATGTGCAAGGCCTTGTGTCAAATGCTTTTATAAGTATTTTCTCATTCAACTCTGGATAATGCTGTGAGCTTGATTTTATTATTACTCAGGTTTTACAGGGGGATAAAGAAGTTAAGTTCTCTTTCCAAGGTCATATAACTTGTAAGTGGTGGAGCCAGGATCCACTGCTAGACATATTGATGACAGAGACTCCACTCTCGGATATTTCACTGCATAAGGTCACATTTTACAGGTAAACACCTAAAAAGCAGCTTAACTTTCTATCTGAAGGCAACCCAACTATGTAACCCTGGTATATGACAATGTTACTCTGTTCACCTAAGACTCAAAGACTCATTGATACAAACATTTAATTGGCACTTACTGTATCACAAATGTCACACTAGGCACTAGGGAGAAGATAATTTCAGCTCAGGAAGAGTATACTGTGTAGTGGGTGCTATTAGGCCATTCTTGCATTGCTATAAAGAAATACCTGAAACTAGGTAATATACAAGAAAGAGGTTTATGTGGCTCACAGTTCTGCAGGCTGTACAGAAACATAATGCCAACCAGCACCTGCTTCTGAGGAGGCCTCAGGAAGCTTTTATTCATGGTAAAAGGCGAGGCAGAAACAGGAACTTCATATAGTGAAAGCAGGAGCAAGAGAGAGAGAGTGTGAGCAGGAGGAGCCACACACTTTTAAATGATGGGCTCTTGCAAGAACTCACTATCATGAAGACAGCACCAAGCCATAAGGGATCTGCGTCCAGGATCCGAACACCTCCCACCAGGCCCCATCTCCAGCATTAGGAATTACAATCCAAGATGAGATTTGGGTGGGGACAAAAATCCAAACTATATCAGTACAGAATAAGATAGATATATAAACAAATAATCATAATGCAATGCAAGAAATGGCATGCTAGCAGATACATTCATGGGAAGGTGGGAAGAAAGAAAGGGATGAGAAGTAACTGAAAGAAAGAAAACAGAATATCCAAAGACATTAAGTTGGCATTCACAAAAAAACATTCAAATACGGAATGCAGACCGTGACCAAAGAACATAACTATTAAAAATGCATGAAAAAATGCATGGAATAATTTTGCTGAAGAGTGTGCTCATCTAAGTAACTTTGGAAAGGAGTAAAGACTGTAAGACTAAATGCAAAGGAAACTTAACATAAGCATTATACTCTCTTTGATAAAATTGTTTTCCCTGAGGATATAGTTAACAGTTATTTAAAAACTACGTATGTATATTGTAATTTTACAAAAAAGTAAATGGATGATGGATGATGAGAGTAAGATTTCTCACTATTGGAGCGGTAGATAACAGACAAGCAAAGAGACAAGACAAGAAAAATCCATGTGGTAATGTTTACAGTTGGGAACATCAGTACGAACTCCTGTCTAGCTTAATATAGATGTTGATGGAAATGTTTAGAGATGTACATGTGTATGTGTTTATGCACAGCTTAGCATACACATATATGTTTTCTTGTTCTGTCAACGATAATTACCTACAAGAGACAACACACCAGTAGCCACACCTAAAGGCCAGATCTTGGTTTCTAATACCTTTCTCCAATAAAGGAACCAAATATCTTTAGAGAAATATCTGATTCTAAGACTGGGGCAGTAAATGTACAAGATGAGTCTGGAGCCTGTTTTACTCAAGAATAAAAAGAAACAAACCCACGTTGATAGGTATATGACAAAATAATGGCACATGAGCTAACTGCAAGAGCCCCTAATGGCCAAAGCAGGAACAGTAATAATAAAATTATATTTGATTATAACCTAAAATATAAAATAAATATCCATTAACCCATACTAATATAAACAGCTAATTAAATAAATAGATGAGAGAGGACTAATAAGTTTCTTATGCCGAAGAATTTCAAATCATTTACAAAGATACCCCATTCTCAAGGAGGGGAACATAACTCTATAGTGGAGAAACCTGACAAACACTACTTCAGCCAGGTAATCAAAGTTAGTATCAACAGTGGTTGCATATGTTGATTAGTATGTGCCCCTGCTATGACATGATAATAATGACACTTTGCTTCTGTGGTCTCCCTCCCAAATTCTCATAACACCAGTGCAATCATAAGCAAATCACAATATAAATCACTACTGGAAAATGTTCTACAAAATTAGGTTCTACCAATTTTGGCGAGTTTGGAAGACAGAAGATGGCCGAAGCATATTTCTCTTCCTCTGGCAGTGACAAGCAGTCATTTGACCTTCTCTCCTTGAGTCATCTTCCTTGATGCTCCACATTTTATAAATTTTCTTAACAGGAGAAAAAGCAGCAATTTCCTGATCCTTTAAAAATCTACAGCAAATAGAAAACACGTGACAGCCTTTCCTGACCTTCACTCTTAGAGACCATTCAGTGGTTTTCTAAGCACCTAATCCCCTGTATTAAATTCCTTTCTTCTCAAAATAGTTAGGGTGGTATCTGTTTCCTGACTGACCCCACTGATAAACACATAATGTATACATTACAGCACCTAGCTCTCACAGGCACTCAATAACGTTCTACAAAATGTATGAACAGAACTCCTTCAAAATCTTCAAAGTCAACAAAATCAAGCAAAGTCTGAGAAGCTGTCCCAACCAGGAGGAGCCTAAGTAAACAGCGCTATGTGAAATGTAATATCATAGATAGGATCCTAGAACAGAAAAAAGACATTAGGCAAAAACTAAGAAAATCTGAGGAAAATGTGAACTTTAGTTGATAATAATGTGTCACTGTTGGCTCATTAATTGTAATAAGTGTATCATGTTGATGTAAGATATTAATAATAGGTAAAATCAGGTGTGGGCTATCTGCACAACTTTTGTATAAATCTAAAACTATTTTATATTTAAAAGTGTATTAAAACCAAATATCCATCACAAGAATTAAAAAGAATTTAAATAATGTAGAAAAGAAAATTAAATATTTTTATATTTATGAGCTTTCATAAAAAGAAAAATAGCATTCATTGAATATGTACTTCTAAATATTAAGAAATTAAGTACCCTAGAAACTTACATATACATGAGAAAGATGAACACTTACCCTCAATATACAAAAAATTCAAAGAATAGAGCAACTTTTTAGCAAATTCTGAGAGGTAGAACTTCTGGGAGGGAAAAAAAGGCTCAAGCAAAGAGTTGCAGGATAAACTAATCTGACCTTCCTAAAGTGGATAAAATTGGTATTATTGAAGGATAAGATTGTCTCCCTGAATGGCTCTCTCTCTCTGTCAATTTCTAGCAAGTCTCTTTCTTATTTTTCTCACCAAAACATTAAAAAAGATGAGCCTGAAATGAACTACCAAGGACTGAATTAACTATGGTCAATTTTCACAGTAGTTGAACATAATAGGATCATGGAATCTCAGAGCAGGTCAAATCACCAGGGTCAATCCCTCACTGTGAGGAAACTGAGACCCAGAGAGATAAGGTGTCTTGTCCTACAAAATAGGTATAACTGGTGACTCATTTGACACTAGAGCCAAGTTTTCTTTAACTCTAGGGCCATGCTTTTACCCATGTATGACACCACTGATGGAAAAGAACTGCTACATGTTACTTCTTGCAGCCATTCCTTACTTCCTTACCTTTCTGTCTTTCTCTCTCTCTCCAATGTTTGTCTATCACAACACATTTTCTAACAGAGCAGATAGAGAGGTTAAAATACCCTCTACCCTATGCATCCCATACCCTAGATAATGAATAAACTTATATTCCATCCTTAAAGACAAAATGTTGTACTAGTATAAAGCAGCCATGCCCTAAGGTGACAAGTTAATCCTGGAACCAAAGCACACCAGCTCACACCAACATGCTTCACACCATAATAAACTCAGAAACTTCATTAAAGTAATGTTTGCTTATGAAGCTGGAACCAATTAAAAGTAATTAAACAAAAAAGAGTGATCCATTTCTTCTACTATATTAATTTAATTTGGATGAGAATAAGCTATACCTCGAATTAATCACTTCAATGGGAGTTGGTTAAAATGGCTAGGTTTTCCAGCCTATGACTTTTAAAACTAAAATGAAGAAAAACACAAAAGTAGTTTAATTGCAATAAAAGTACAGCTTTGAACCTCAAAATAATCAGATATTGAGCAGATGCAGCTATTTTTCCAACTTATATTCTAATTAGTTTTCTTTGGTCTAAAACTGATATGCATCCTATAAACTTGCAAATTTAGTAATAATCTGTAAAAATCTTTTTCTTTAAATAGCTTGGGAGTTGTCTGCTGGGACTAAAAATATATGCAACAGATACAGAAATGTTTAAAAGTGAAAATTTTGCCTGTCTGAAATGTACTTAGAAATATGAAAAATCTGTGCTTAAATAAGTTGCCTCAAAATTGCCTCATTTCAAATTTATTAAACTTTCAAAATCTCAAAGACAAAAGAAAAATGTCAGCAGGTGATGGTAAGCAAGCATAAACTTTATATAATTATCATGTTTCACAAACCACAAAAGTTGATTTTCAGAGCAGAAAAAAAAAATCTTTGCAACCACCTAACCCCAATTTTCACATTTGTGCAACATATCCACAGTGCTTAAGTAATTTTCTAGAAGGCACACAAGTAGTTGGGATTAGATCCCAAGGGTGCTGCCTGTTGGTGCAACGCTTGCCACCTCTTTATAATAACATGCAGCCCCCTCAGTTTCTTGTCTTCATAGATGAGTGGTTGCCATTGCTTATATAATATGAAACCTTCATTCCCTTATTCTCATGTGTGTTTTCTTGCTTTCACTTCACCCTAAAAGTCAAGACTATTTACTTTGGGATCTTTATATCTTCAAGGAGAAAAATACTTGACTGTTTGCTCTATAGCTTGAAGCAATAGGTCTAAAATATAATACAACCTTTATTATTTTCCTCTCAGAATCGGGTGACAGTAAGTAAAGTATATTTTGCAGACACAGGATAAACAAAAGAGAAGTTATGACAGTGAATGCTAATTAACAAATAATCGTGTTAAGTAGAGTGCCCTCGATGATAACACATTTGGCTTGGTGGTTCATTCCAGGTGCCAGAGTGAGACTTTCTGACTTCAAAGCCTTCTTCTTCCATTGTTCAGCTGTGTGACCATAAGTCACACCCTCACTATTTTTATAGTTCAAAATAGATAGGTAGATAACATAGAGAGAGACAGAGACATAAAATCAAAGGAAGGAAATTCAGTAAAATCCCTGGTGTTTCCCACAATGACTGCCTTAATGCTTCTTTTAGAAATACCAAATAACAAATTGTTTCATTATCGTTTATCGCTCTCTGCTTTACCAAACATTTTCGGCTTACCTAGTATGCAAGCCAGGGCTACTAACATGGTTCCTTAATACTTCTAAGTCTCAGGTCTCCTCATCTATAATGCTTACTCACAGAATTTAATGAGACAGTAAATAGTATGCTGTAAGTTGTCCGTTGAGATTTGGAAGCCTTTTCACCCTTTGCTGTACTTTCCCTTTTATAGCAAAGACTAGGAGCTTAAGAGCTGGATTTCCCAGGCTCCTTTGCTGACACTATTCTGGACACAGATTAGGTTCCACCAATTTTGGCGAGTTTGGAAGACAGAAGATGGCCGAAGCATATTTCTCTTCCTCTGGCAGTAACAAGCAGTCATTTGACCTTCTCTCCTTGAGTCATCTTCCTTGATGCTCCACATTTTACAAATTTTCTTAACATGAGAAAAAGTAGCAATTTCCTGATCCTTTAAAAATCTACAGCAAATAGAAAACATGTGACAGCCTTTCCTGACCTTCACTCTTGGAGACCATTCAGTGGTTTTCTAAGCACCTAATCCCCTATATTAAATTCCTTTCTTCTCAAAATAGTTAGGGTGGTATCTGTTTCCTGACTGACCCCACTGATAAACACATAATGTATCCATCGCAGCACCTAGCTCTCATAGGCACTCAATAAAGGATCGCTTGAAACAGCAGCAGTAGTAGCAATGGCAGCAGTATTAGTAGAGGCAGTAAACTCAGTCTTCACTTTCTCTAACAAAACAAGAATAGAGGACTATCCAAATTAGGGAAAATTCTGGATTATGGCCCTCATAAGAGAAATATACATTAGTATTTAGAATTAGATACAATAATTTAATTCAGCTATCATGCTATTTTGTAGAACTATGTTTGGATTTGCAAGTATTGTTTGTGCATTTTATGTTCATGTGATTTGGAGAAATGATTTTTAAACAAAAAACCCCAGCATATCTGGGTTCAAATCTCACTCAGCTACTTACTAACTGTGATTTTGCACAAGTCAACTTTCTATGCATTGTTTTCCAACACAAAATAAAATAGCTGAAATAAATGCTCATAGAGGGTCTGTTCAGCTGTTTAATGCTGTGCTTTTAGAACTAAGTATGTGAAGGCTTTTAAGGTCCTTGAAAACTAATGCCAGAAGTGATTTAAATATTCCCCTGAAACCATATGTATGTGATTAATTTTCCTAAGGAAGAAAACATTTGCATACCAAAAGGTATTTTTCATTTTAGTATAGCCTAGCTCCTGTCCCAATTACCATCAATTTTTTTATTAATAAAATAATGTTGTCTCATTTCAACCAATTTACAGTCAAGAGAAAAGAGACCTGAAAAGTATCCATTTATTCCATTCATTACAAGGATATCTCAGAGGGCAATAATATACTGGTCTTTTCAATCATCAAAAAGCATACAAACAGTAGCTTCTGGCAAAAAATAAAATAAAATAAATACATTTATAAGGCAGGGAAACAGAGAGGGGGACAAAAAGACACAGAGAGAGAGAGAGAGAGATGAAGAAAGAGGCAGAGAAAAAGAGGGAGGTAATATGAAAAAATTTTGAAAAGTGCAAAGCACTGAATGAATGTAAATATAAGACGCTTAAACCACCTATCTGAAGAAATTACCAATCAATGAAATCCATTTCTTTATTCTGCTAGAAAATTTAAGTTCTCTAATGCAGTCCAGCATATATTGGTTAGAGCATAAATTCTGGGTAAGAGCAGACATGGAGTTGAATTTCAGATTCAGTAATTACTAGCTGTTTGATTATAAAGAATTTAATTTCCATGAGCTCCAGCTTCATATTAGTAAAAGGAAAACAATAACAGTAATCTCATAGAATTGTTTGAATTAAATAACAAGATTCATGTACATACATGGATAATACCTATTAAGGTATTTACTATAAAGCAAATGCTGGTTACATGTTAGTTACTCTCAGAAATCACTCCTCCAACCAACCTGCTGTTTCATTTCATGAACTATCTTTTGCTATCCCACTGGTATCTTTTTTTTGTTGGCAATTTTATTATGATAAGCTCAGCTCTAAAGGATTAAACTGATTTCAGTTTTCACCACTCTGAACGTGTGAAGAGATGCTAGAAGGAAAAAAAAATTGAATTCAGAAAGTAAATTCAACTTATTAAGTTGAAACTAAAATAGAATTATAAAGGATAAGTTTGGTTTTGGTTTCAATTAGTGATTAGGAATACTCTATTCTGTCATAACTCAATCTTTTTATCTACTTTTGTTTTCAGCAGGTTCTGGGCCATCCAGTTCTAATCTCTTTTATAAGAATGGACTTTGAGCTGGAAAAATACTAACATGTGAACTGCTCAGATTACCTTTAGTGGCACACAGAATTTCTCAAATCTAAAGGAAAGGGTCAAAAGATGCAAATCCAAGGGGCCTTGGAAAAATATTTATAATATACTAATAAATTGGTGCTTCGTCGGTCAGATTTCTCCAAATGTGGTCCATGGCCCATTGTGGGCTGCCACAGTCTCCATGGTGGGCCATGGTCTTTTCCAACTCAATGGAGTTGGAACAAATATTAACTAAGCATAGTATGTGCCAGAAACTATTCGATACTCAAAATAGAGTGGTAAATAAAATGTAAAAAGTCCTTGATCTATTGGACTTATATTCTAGTATCTAGGGACAGACACATAAAAATTAATAAGTAATATATACTATCTGGCAAATAAGTGTTTTAGAGAAAAATAAACAGGAAATAGGAATAGAAATACCATGGTAGGAAGAGAGGTTCAATTTTAAATAGTGTGTTCAGTGGAAGTTTCACCAAGATGATAACATTTGAGAAAAGACCTAAAACAGATGAGTAGCAAGCCTTTTGCATATCTGGGGAAAGAGTATGGTAGGCAGAAAGAGGATCAAGGCAAAAAAAATGGGGTGAAAAAGTACAAGCAGGCCATGTGACCAATCTTTTCTTATTAAACTATCTTTTACATTGAATGAGTAGGTGAGCCATGGGATAGTTCAACCTTCCCGAAATGAACTGCTTTCAAAAATCTGGAAAATCTTCAGATGTACTTTTGCAAGTCAAGCCCTGGACAGTGGACACCCAGGAAAATTATCCAGAATGACAATATGATGCAATTTTTTTAAGTCTAAATGAATATCGCATCCAGCTATTGTGGTCACTGCTATTTAAATCTAGAAAATAGAACCCCTCCAAGTAAAGACTGAAGAATATGGCACTCATTCAACAGTCAGTGAAATATTTAATAAGCATGCACTATGTTTCATGTATTATTTTTGTATTATTATCAAAAATACAAATAAGAAGATTGCATTTTCTGGCATCTTGGTCTCAGATAAATAACAAGGACATGTACGCAGAGTCATGTGATAAAACAACTCAAGCACATGGAATCAACCTTCTACACCGCCAAGCACCATCAGCAACGTTCTGAAGAAAATTTTCTTTGGAGTCTCACACTACAGATATGGTCATCTCCATACACAAACAATCAGCAGATTACCTATTTAACATTATTCACGAGTACTAGATAGCATCGACTCTAAAAATAGACACAGACAGATTAGATTATTCTTTCTTAACAGAGGTGAATTACCCATGAAGCAAAGCAAGAAATAAAGAGACCTAATTTTGCAGGAAAAAAATTTCCAATTATTCTTTGGCTGGACACTTCTTTGGATTTTGTGGATGAGGAAAAGAGAACAGACAATTCCCCCTAATTATCTGTTCCTATAATGAACATCTGTTGCATTTGCCCCAAATCCATTCTCCCTTTCTCTTGGAGAATCATCCCCTCCTCCTTTCTGAGTCAGACAGTTTTGATTGAGAAATTTGGCTCCAGGGATGAGCAAGTAATCCAAACTAAGACAGAGTATTCCTTGCTCCCTTGCAGGGCCAGCTTCATTGGGGAATGTGTGAGACATGTAAATATACATGATCCTGCAGTCAGAAGGATCTCAGACTTGGCTTAATGCATTACAGCCTCTGTCTCAAAATAGGTAATAATTTTGTTTCTGAACTTGTGTTTTTTAAGCAAAATCCAGTGGGACAATAAGGTTTCCATATGAGCATAGTAAATATGCACAATGTCCATCACTCCATGCCACCCCATTCACTCATAACATTTGCATGTAGCATTCACATGGCCCCGTGAATACAGAATTTCAGTACATTAGAGTTCAGTGAGATTCAAAGCAAGAAGGTATCATTTGCATCTAAAATTGAATAATTGAGGGCCCTGAAAGCCACATTTTTCTTTTGAGCCAGAATTTCCTTCAATAGGAAAAGAAGGCAATTGCATTCTAAGAAACACGGGTGACCAAAGAACCCTATCGTATTCATTTTTTCCAGTGTAACATTCCTGTATTAGGCAACCACTTAGCTGAAAATGATGACATTCAGGAAAAGAAAAAACAGGGCAACTCAGAGTTCCTTTTCCTTTTGACCCTTCCCTACTCATCAATGAGTGGGACCTAGAGAGTATTGATAGAATGAGGACATATCAAGAAGTGAAGATAGTGTGATGCAGCATCTCTACAGTTCTGAAAAGAACAAAATCCATATGCATGAGAAAGTTTATACAACATAAATTTTGTAATTTTGATGAATTTGTATATGAATTAAATGTCATTTAAAACTGGCATTGCACATATAAAGAGAAATGGTAAGGTCTATGCTAATCATTTAAAATTTAAATTTTCTTTACTTAGAATGACATTAAACAGCAAATAAAAAACACCATGACAAGTTGAATGTGAGTGCAGAAGAAAGAAACTTCACATTTAATCACCTTTGACAACACTCTTTTCTTACTTTTTGAACATGAAACTTCACACTTTTATCACGCACTAAGCCCCACAAATTGTGTAGCTAGGCCTTCTTCCTGGCCACCGTGATTGGTTCAGAATGGGCACATGAATTAATCCAGGTCAATGAGACCTAACATCATGGAGTTTTTTGGGTTTTGCCTTTGTTGTTGTTGTTGTTGTTTTTTAAACTTTGTTTTATTTTGGTTTTCTTTCCCCTGGAGCTAAGAGAAATAGAGTGTCTCTTTCCACTGAAAGTGATTAGGGATAAAACCCTGGGGCTCCTAATGGTCATCTTGCTGCTGAATAATGAAAACGCCAGAGAAAAAAAAATCACCCCAGAGGTGGAAAAAGATTCCTCAGAGTATCATCTGAGCATCTGAGCCCAGCCATGCCTACTCCTCCTATGTTTCTATGTTGTTCACACTAGTTGAGATCAATTCCCTTTTTGCTCAAGCTAGTTGGAACCAAGTTTCTATTATTTACAACCAAAACATTCTTGCTATTAGTATTTCCTGGCCTCATATCTTTAATGTGCTCCTGCTCCTTTGCTTATGGAATAAAGGCAGTCCTTATGAATTCAGCATTTACTCCAGGCTCCTACCCAACTTTCCACTTTTTCCTTCCATTATGCAAACTGCACACTTGAGATGTGTTCTGGCCACCCCCCTCTGCTCTTGGTTGCGCCTTCCTACTGTGCTTTACTTTTACTATTTTTGCTTACACCTAGCGACCATGTGACCTCACTTACCGCCTCATAATGCTGCATCCGATCTTTCAATACCCACCTGCAATGTTCTTTCTCTAGAATGATCTCCCTGTTTGTCCTCAAAACCATGTTCTTTCTATTTCTTTAAACATTGCCATTTCAAATATACACTGTGTAATAACAATTATCTATATCCCTCACTAAATTGTACATATTTCAAAGGTATCTATGAATTTTCTACAGTGTCTAGCACACAAACTGGTGCATACTTCTTGTTCAATAAGTACTAGTTGAATTGAATTAAATGGAAGACTGAAAAACAACTGAGAAGAAAATTCAAAACACTCAAGAGGGTAGGAAGAATCAGAACCTTGATGAACTCTGGCAGTGATATCTTAAGTAGGCTATTTTGTGTCATTCTTAAGGTTATTTTTGCCTGAAGGAAGACACAATAAATGACATTTTTAAAAAATCAGATGATCTATTCCTGCTTAATGCTTAGGATAAAATGGACAATTCAGTTCATCAAGGAGACAAACTCTCCCAGCTTTGGCTCTGAGTCTCTCAAGTTGCAGTTATCATCTGTTAGGCCAAAAGTAGCACTTTGAAATAGAAAGTCTCATATACCAAAATGTTTTAGGTTCAATAGAAGCATAAATTCAAAAAGATCAAAGTCATACCTTTTTTTTACATTTTATGGGTACATAGTAGCTATATATTTTCATGCATCCCTTCCTCCCTTCTACTCCTAAAATACAGAAAGCATTCAATAAAGTCAATAAACACCAGTTGAAAGTATTTTCTTGTCTTTTTTTTCTTTTTTTGAGACGGAGTCTCGCTCTGTCACCCAGGCTGGAGTGCGATGACGTGGTCTCGGCTCACTGCAACCTCCACCTCGAGTGTTCCAGCGATTCTCCGGCCTCAGCCTCCCAAGTAGCTGGGATTACAGGCACCCACCACCATGCCCTGCTAATTTCTGTAATTTTAGTAGAGACAAGGTTTCACCATGTTGATAAGGCTTGTCTTGAACACCTGACTTCAGGTGATCCGCCTGCCTCGACCTCCCAAAGTGCTGGGATTATAGGCATGAGCCACTGCATCCAGCTTAGTTGAAAGTTTTTAACTAAAACTTTTAGTTATTATCAAAATCTTGTCCTGAACTATTTCTTTCATAATTTTTATTTTCATGTTCTAATGTAAGGGGTACTTTGAAAAACAGAATATAACGTGATTAGTGCCACTAGAATAGTACCCCTGACATTCTGCGATGCTCTAGCTCCTTCTTAGTTTGGATTTCTCCATAAACAAACTCTGAGACAATGATGTGGGTACAAGTGGTTTTGCAGGGAGGGGATGCCAGGAAATACTGTGAAGAAGTAGAAAAGTGAGAGAGCAGAAGGGGGATATGTTAGTAAGGGGTGAATAAATAAACAAGTTATTTCTGTAGGCAATTGGGTGTCAATACTACTGAGGACCCTCTGAGAGTCTTTGTGCAACACACCCTGAGATTCCCATCCCTCACTGGCTGAATGTCACTCCAGGGGCATTAACTCTACAGCACTTCTAGGCTTTCCTTGGCAGCCTAGAAGTGCTAGAGAATACCACTAGGCAAAGAGACACAGAAGACTGCAACTACGTAAAGGAACCATGTGTGATTGTCCTAGAATAGGCTGAGGGGATATGACTGACCGCATCTGCTACAGGTCTGATAAGTGTGATATGACATACTCCTGAAGCCTCAATATTTTATCTATTGTGCATCTGCTGTGTGCTAGACATTGTTCTAGATGTAAAAGGTATAAAATTGAAAATAACAGATGGAAATCTCTTCCATTATGAAACTTGTACACCATTAGAAAAGAGAGATATTAACTCATGTATTACAGAAACATATGAAGCATGTTTTATGACGTTCAGGAGGTAATAAATGCGTATAATGATCACTTGATCTTGTCTGAGAATTAAGGACAGGTTTGTAGAGAAAAGGAGATTTGAGATGAGGAAGGAAAGGTAAGTAAGACTGCACTAAGAGACACTGAATACATTTAAAAATGGAAATATGGCTGAAGTGCAGAGATAAAGGAGAAAGAGGAGCAGCAGGTCAGGCTAGAAAGGCCAGCAGAGGCCAGATTATTGGGCACCCTGAGGGATATGTTAAAAACTATAGTTTTGAAATAAGAACAATAGAAAGTCACTGAAGGATTTTAAGAGGAGAGAATATCATACGGCAAGACTGTGTTTTGAAAGACGACGTTGCCTATCCCTTGTAGGAATTGGTTTAGGAAAGTGCAGAGTAGGTGTGAGAAGTACACTTTAGAGAACATAAGTGATAAAAATTGTGTGAATAAAAATTGTGGCTTCAGCTAGATAGTCAGAGAGTTACAAATTAGATGAACTGATATAAAAATGGCATGACTTGATGATAAATTAGATATGGAAGAAGAAGTATCCATGAAGATACTTCCATTTCTACCTCTGACTTCTGCTCACTGGACCCCCAGAAAGGTAGACACTGTCTTATTCTCTGCTGTACTGTATTAACTCATATAGTGCCTGGATTACAGAGCATGCCTATATTTTTGGATAATTTTTGATAAATTATCAGGGAAGGAACAGATTTGGTGAGGGAAGTACCTTTGAGAGTACCATACGTTTGAGACCTCCAAGTGGTAATGCAGAGTAAGCATTTGGAATGGAGAGTCTGCAGCTCCCAGGAGGTCTGGTCTGGAGATGTAAACCTGGAATAGTCATATTTACTTGATAATCGAAATGCAGGTCATACTTGTTATTCCCTGGCGAGAGAATTTAGTATAAGAAGAAACCCTTGAGGAACTTGATTGTCCACAAATTAAACCTAATGTATAACTGCAAATAAATTTCTCCTTTGAAAGCTTATGTAAATATTCAGAAGTTATTCTTATATAAATAAGTTGGGAAGGCAATCGTTTTGGTGTTGTTTTTGCTTTGTTTTATTTATTTATTTTTACCTTGTCTTGATTTCTCAGTCTCTTAGAGATAATTTTGTTTTTCTCTCACACATAATTTTTATCCAGACACACACACACAAGCGGTTCTCACATTTTAAAAGTCTGTGATAAAGCTTAACACAGTTTGAACTATTATAAATAAGAAAACTATTCAACAGCGCTTTCAAATCACTCGCTTTAGCTTCTAAATGGTCTAAAATGCAGAGTTAATTACTTAGTGGGACATAATGGCAAATACAATTAAATGGAAAGAGGCACAGAATTGTCAATAGAAAGAATCCCAGAATCAAAACAACTGTTTACTTGTCGGCCGATAAAGTGAAGAGCAGAAAACCTCTTTGTAAAGGTGGTGGTTTTTTTCCCTTAGCAGAAAGAGAACATATGCATGAAATGAATAGTCTATATTTTATATCTAAAAATACCATACATATACAGAAAAGCACTTGATTTCTGAGATCCTATAACCATACGCCAACTAGAAAACCAGCGGCTAAATGTATTTACAGCATTGACAACAAAGCCAAGTAAATGGAAACTTCAGGACATTCTTACTCCAAAGCTTACTTCAGTTTAAATTTCCCTTGAATATTTGTTTAAGCTCCATAAGGTTAAGGGGAAAAAAATATAAGTGAAATAAAGTGATATCCTCCAAGTTATAAGGACCAGATATGAGATTTAGATAAGGGCTTGTCTTAGACCAGGGCTCTCTTCATCATGCTACATTTTCATTTTTCCCTCCTTGCGAGTTCTTCTATTAAAATGAATCTCTGCTCTATCACGTAGATTAACCCAAGGGTCATCATTCTAAAAATGCAAGAGAAATGAAATATGAAGTGTGTATTTGAATTTTACTGAGTCATCACCATCTACTTATAAATGAATTAGAAAACCAATAAAAAATGGGCTGACATAGTTACACCCCCAATGAATCTGTCCATTAGGGGATAATCAGCCGTGAGTTATTCATGGTGGTTCTACCGCCGGGTGGTGTATGGCCCACCTCTGAGTAGCATGTAACTGGCTTTTCCTCTGCTTCTGGGACTATATACATGAAATGTCAAGAATCAGACTTACTTAATTTTTGGTTTTGAAAATGTGAATGAGGAAAATACAGTTTCCAAAATCTGACATATAAGTAAAACAAGATGTATGAAGGACTTGCCTCCAGGGAACAAACATTTAGTAGTAAACCATTCCTACATTTGATTAGATTCTGTTCATTACATTTTCTAGAATTTTGTAATCAATGTAGAAGTTCCCCCAAATGGAAGGCTCCAGTCTGTATCTCTCCCCTGAGTTCTAGACTCATATCCACTTCATAGAAACCTCTCCACTAGGTTATTCCATAGAAATCTCCAAAGCCCAATTCCAGATTGTTATCTTCTCCCTCCGTGTCTGTCCCTCCCTTAGCTTTCCCTATGACATTAAATTGCCTTCCAGGCACCCAGTTTCTTAAGCCAGAAACATGAGAACCAGTGCATTCCCTCACACAGCAGACAAAATTTATCAGAAAATCTATTGTTGCCATATGGAAAATATTCATAGAATCCATACATTCTTTCCCAACTCTGCTGCCACTACCTTTGTGAAAGCCACTTTCAATTCTCTTCTGCATAACTGCATTATCTCCCTGTCTAACTTCCTACTTCTAAACTCACACTCTACCCAAATTAATAGTAGCTATAGTGATCATACAAAAATATAAACCTCATCACATCATTTCCTGATTAAAATTCTTCATTATTTTGCTGTGAACCTAAAACTATTCTAGAAAATAAAGTATATTCATAAAAAATAAAAGCTTTCACTAGCATTCAAATGAATTTCAAGTAAAACTTAAAACTCTTTTTATGGTCAAAGGTAAGGCTCTGCAGGTAGTTACATAGATGTGTATACATGCATTATTGCACAATATGTTAGCACTTCTTGGAACAACTGTTGGCCTACTTGGCCCACCTACTCCCCAACAGCACTCTTCAGTGTACTCACTGTCACTGAGCCACAGAGCAGAGTCAGAAGCTGCTGAGATGCTCGAGTTTTTCCCACTTTAGGATTTCTGCATGTACTGAACTGTTTGCCTGGAATTTTCTTTTTCTTTTCTCTGCTTCTCTTTATTGTTCCTTTTAATCTTTCTGGGCCCAACCTAAATGCCGTCTTCTCCAAGAGTCCTTCCAGAGTCACCCAATCTAAAGAGAAACATCCTCTCCTCACACCCTTATTCTCCACCCAACACCTGGTAACTCGTTCTTTCTTTCTCTTCGACAAATAGAAATTGTATATATTTATCGTGTACCACATGTTCTTTTGAAATATATATACTCTGTGGAATGGCTAAGTCTAGCTAATTAACGTATCCATGATCTCTTACATGCTTTATCTATGGCAATAGTTAATTAGATGTTGTGCATACTGTTTAGTTGCTTATTCCTTGTTTTTCCCACCAGATTGTGAGCTTTGTGAAGGCTAGGCTTTGTTTTATTCACTAATGTGTAACCAGTAGCCACTACAGTGTAAGCATTCAATAAATACTTGCTGAATAAATGAGTGACACAGTTAAGTGGTAAGCACTTCCCCTTGGGGCATCATTATATAATCTTCAAATACGAGCCTGGCTGGCAACCTACTGAATCCAAAACCCACTGTAAGAAACTGAAACAAAAACCACAACCTGAAATTTTTTGCTGCAAAAGGATGATTTTTTTCTCTCATTTGAAACATGCTGACCGTAGAGTGTCCTATTGATGCCTCCAATTTCAAAACTCTTCTTAGATCTTCAGATTTTGTTCTTACTCTTTCCCCAGTGAGTGTTTTGGTCAGCATTAATGCATATGCCATGTTGATTTCAGCACAGCGAAATGAAAATGTAAGACTTTTATTTCCAGAAAGTTAATTATTTTGGATGTCATGAGAAGCTGAAGTCTCAAACATTTCCGATCTTTCTTAATCAGCATTTCCCCAAATGTTTTTCTAAGGAAAACAGTTGTTCCAAGAAGTGTTAACATATTATGCAATAATGCATATATACACATCTATGTAACTGCCTACTTACATAAGGTTTTGTATAGTCAAAAATATAGGAAATACTGAATGAAAGATAAATAGGTCTATAATGGTCTTGTCAGACAGCCTTTATTAATACAGGCATACCTCCGAGATATTGCAAGTTCAGTTCCAGACCATCACGATACAGCAAGTCACACAAACTTTTTGTTTTCCCAGTGCATATAAAAGTTATGTTTACACTACACTGTAGGACATTAAGTATAGAATAGCATATCTACAAAACAATGTATGTAACTTAACTTAAAAATACTTTATTGCTAAAAAAATGTTAATCATCTGAGCCTTCAGTGAGTGTAAGCTTTTTGCTGGCGGATGGTCTGACCTCAGTGTTGATGGCTGCTGAGGTAGTAGTCATCAGTTGATGACTGATCAGGTAGTAGTTGCTAAAGTTCAGAGAGGCTGTGGCAAGTTTGAAAAACAAGACAGCAATAAAATTTGGAACATCGATTGACTCTTCCTTTAATGAAAAACCTCTCTGTCCCATGTGATGTTGTTTGACAGCATTTTACCTGTAGTGGAGCTTGTTTCAAAACCGATGCCAAGTCTCTCAAGTACTGCTGACGCTTTATCAACTCAGTTTATGTAATATTCTAAATATTTTGTTGTCATTTCAATAATGTTCACAGCATCTTCACCAGGAATAGATTTCTTCCCAAGGAACAGCTTTCTTTGCTCATCCACAAGAAGAAATTCCTCATCAGTTCACATTTTATCATGAGATTGCAGCAATTCAGTAGCATCTTCAGACTCCACTTCTAATTCTAGTTCCTTTGCCATTTCCACCACATCTGCAGTTACTTCTTCCACTGAAGTCCTGAACTCCTCAAAGTCATTCTTGAAAGTTGGAATTAGCTTCTTCTAAACTCCTATTAATATTGCTATTTTTGACTTCCTCTCATGAACCATAAATGTTCTTAACGACATCTGGAATGATGAGTTCTTTCCAGAAGATTTTCAATTTACTTTGCCCATCAGAGGAATCACTATATGGCAGCCATAGCTGTACAAAATGTATTTCTTAAATAATAAGACTTGAAAGCCAAAATTATTCCTTGCTCCATAGGCTGCAGAACAGATATGTGTTAGCAGGCATGAAAACAACACTAATCTTCTTGTATATCTCCATCAGAGCTCATGGGTGACCAGGTGCATTGTCAATGGTCAGTAATAATTTGAAAAAAAAAAGTCTTTTTTTTTTTTTTCTGAGCAGTAGGCCTCAATTATGGGTCCAAATATTTAGTAAACCATGTTGTTAACAGACGTGCTAACATCCAGGCTTTGCTGCTTCATTTATAGAGCACAGGCAGAGTAGAGCTGGCATGATTATTAAGGGCTATTGGATTTTTAGAGGAGTAAGTGAGCATTGGCTTCAACTTAAATTCACTAGCTGCATTGGCCCCTAACAAAAGAGTAAGTTTGTCCTTTGAAACTTTGAAGCTGGGCATTGACTTCTCCTTTCTAACTATGAAAATTCTATGTGTTATCTTCTTCCCATTCGAGGATGCTTTATCTATATCGAAAACATATTATTTAGTGTACCCACCTTCATCAATTATCTTACCTAGATTTTCTAGATAACTTGCTGCAGCTTCTACATTAGCCTTTACTGCTTTACCTTGTACTTTTATGTTATACAGAAGGCTTCTTTTCTTAAACCTCATGAACCAACCTCTGCTATCTTCCAACATTTCTTCTGCATTTTCTTACCTCTCTCAGCCTTCATAGAATTGAAGAGTTAGAACCTTGCTCTGGATTAGGCCTTGGGTTACAGGAATGTTATGGCTGGTTTGATCTTATATACAGACCATGAAAACGTTCATCATATCAGCTATAAAGGCTGTTTTCTCTTCTTAGCATTCATCTGTTCACTGGAGTAGTCCTTTTAATTTCCTTCAACAAGTTTGCCTTTGTATTCACAACTTGGTTAACTGTTTGGTGCAAGAGGTCTAGTTTCCAGTCTGTCTGAGCATCACACAGGACTTCTTCACTAAGCTTAATCATTAAGCATTTGAATTAAAGTGACAGACATCTTTCTTTCACTTGAACACGGAGAGGCCATTGTAGGGTTATTAATTGACCTAATTTCAGTATCGTTGTGTCTCCGGGAATAGGGAGACCCACGGCAAGGGAGAGAGATGGGGCCGCCCGGTTGGTGGAGCAGCGAGAACACACACATTTATTAAGTTAGCCATCTTCTATGGGCATGGCTCATACCCATCACCTCAAATACCCATCACATTACCCTATGGTGAAAACACTTAAAATCTATTTTTAAGCTATTTTGAAATATATAAAACATTATTATATATTAAAATCTAATAATATTTTGAATTTCAAAGAACTATTAATTATCCTTCAAATAAAATATAATACATTATTATTAACTATTATTAACTATTAACTATAGTCACCATGATGTATAATAGATCACCACAGCCCATTCCTCCTGTCTAAATGGAGATGTTGGTCAAAGATACAATTTTTATTACAGCTAAGACTTGAAATGGAATTATGAAAATAGAATATATATCACTGAGAAATGAGGTAACTCAAATTGAATTTTGAATACTAAGAGCAATAAAAGGGCACATAATGAAATAATATCATCAAGAACTCATCAGCTTCAAACTCATTTTCTCATTGCCCACCGACCATCATTTCAGTCACTTGACATTATACCCAAGAATCATTAACACATTACTGAAACATTTGCTTTGCTTTAAAGTGTTGCATAATTTACTGTAAATGGCATGCTAAACTTTTCCATCTTTCTACAGTTTGATGCTAATGATGCTTTGAATACTTACAGTTTACTAATGGCTGAAATACATTACAAATAGTTTACTACTTACTCACCTATTTTAATTCATACCAGAGCTTAAGCAGTAGGCAAAAATAAATTATAATAAAATTTTATAGCTAAACTGAATTTCTGGTGAGTATAAATGTTCTCTTCTCTTGAAGTAAACTCAGAAAATAAAATTATCAGTAATTTAAGGTATTTTTGCTATCTGCTATATGCACAACTATTTTATAAATAACAGTTTTATGTTCTAGTTTTAAATGAAGAATTATAAAAAGCATATTCTAATAATCTATGAACTGATACATATCCAAAATGATCTATGACCATACAATTATTCTGATTAAGGTATAATGAAGAGAACATACTACTTGGGGTCCAAAAAACACGGACTCTGTCACTGACACATTTATTCAACACATTTTATTGAGCTTATAGTACATGCCAGTCACTTTTTGAGGTACTAGGGATACTGTAAAGAGCAAGACAAAATATTTACCCTTATGGGACTTACATTCTAGGAATGAAGACAGACAAACAACTAAGCACAGAGTAGAGCAATCCATGTTATAAAAAAATGATATGCATCTCTAATAAAAAGAGAGGAGTGATGGAGAGAGGAGACCAGATGCAATAAAGTAGTCAGGGAAGGTCTCTTCAGGGAGAAAGCATTTGAGCAGAAAGTTGAATGAAGGTAGGAAAGTGAGCCATTTTAAGACCTAATAAAAGAGTATTTCCAGAAAAGGGAGCCAAAGATAGTCTTTCCCAGAAAAGCACCTATGTCCTCAAGAGGAGTAAGCTTGGAAGGTCTAAGGAGCATGAGAAAGCCATTGTGACCAGACTGAGCATTGCACAAGATGAGGTAGGCAGATAGCTTGTCTGTGATAAGGCTGTGGTTGTTACTGAGCGTGATGAGAAAAGTCTAGAAGTTTGAGTGTGTTTCATTCTAGGACTTAGGTTTTCAAATGTTCAGTCTAGCTGCTGAATGGAGAACCAACAGTAGTTAGGCAGAATGAACAGAGAGATGTTAGTAGCTTAGTAATAGTCTTCCAAGTGAGACATGAAGGTGCCACTTACGAACATGTGAACAAGTTACTCAGCCTATCTGGCCTCAGTTTCCTCATCTACAGGCTGTGAGTTATAAATGAGTTCTTATTACATGCAACTTAAACTCTGCATTGAAAGTTGAACAAACTTCAGTGGCTGACTGCAAGATTCTGCATCTAAAATCAACATTGAATTCAAATTCAACCCTGGGCAAAACTGAAGTGGTCTTCCAGAGAATTTATTTCATATGTACTGTATAAATTTTGGAAGAAGCCCTATAAAAATAGCATTAAAAAGTGACAGCAACTCTAACACATAGAAATGACAATTCTGAATATGTTGCTGTTTTTCTCCCTGAGGATGTATTTTTGCAAACCTGTTTTTTTTTTTTTTTCAAAGAACCATTTTTCATCCTTTAAAACATTAAATGTCCTTCAAAAAAGGTAAACTTCTACTTGTTTGCAGGCTTGTATAATTATAAACAATGCTTTGATAATTCTTGTGTGTAAATCCTTGCATGTCTACCTGGTTATTTCCATAGTAAATATTCTTGAGAGTAGAATTTTTGAGACACTCAAATATATATATATGTTTTATATATATATATATATAAATTTAATGCATTTAACATCATTGTCAAATTTCTTTCCAGACCCTTATTCCAATAGCCCTTTTAACATGTGCCTGACAAAAATATTTTTGACCTTTCTAGGGCTTTTCTGAGAACTTTAAAGCCCTCTTTTTATCAGTCTTATAGTTTCCATCTCTGCCTGTTTTTCTTGGTAAGTGTCCATGCTCCAGAGTCTTCTTCAGATCTAACACTGGACAAGACTACACACTTAAAACCTCCCTAGGTGTGGAGTCATAGCTGACAATATTGATTCCCTGCATAACTGCCTTTCTCACCCTTCTCCCTAGCCAATAGCGGCTCTGGTTTGTTTAGGTATCAGATTGCCAGCAATACATTGTATTTAAGGAAAGGAGGTACCTCTTCCAGTCCCAGGAATGGGGCAATAAATATTTATATTTCTAATTCACTGATGGGGAAAAAAGTCATTCTTCTATTTTCTAATTCCATTGTCTTAGCCATGAATTAACGGCATGTGAATGATGTTTAACCAATCAAACATAAGAGGAAATATGCTGGGGGTTTCTGGAACAGCAATCTATACTTCCCAGATAACAGGAAAGAAGTGGTTCTCTAACCGCTCTGGCCACTGTCCTGTTTCATACTTTTGAATGGAAATGTGATAGACGGAAATTTAGCAGCCATTGTGTAGCTGCTACACATTTAGTTACTACATTTCAAGATAAAAACAAACATGTCAAGGATGGCAGAAGAGCAGGATAAAAAGTGCCTGGCTTCTTGATGACATCACTCAGACACTGAACGAATCTTGAACTGCCCACCTAGATGCTTCTTATTATGTGAGATAATTCAATGTTTTATTGCTTAAAATCACTCTTCTAATTTTTTTCATTACCTGATGTTAAATATATCCTATTCAATAAACGAGGATATCTAATCAATCTCTCTACAAGTAGACATTCATTTGTTTCCTGAGCCACCACCATTAATTTCAATGTCTGTGAGGTTCATTTAGTCTGAACTGGGCGCTTCAATACTGTAACTCAGGATAACAGTTACATAGTATGGTATTCATGAGAATTTGCCTGCAGAACTGAATGACAGGAAGCTTAACTGGCCAGGGACTCAGCTGCTACACTCTGAAACCCTTGTCTGCATTTGTGCTGCGGCCAATGACTGAATATGGCAGGAATTTTAAGGCAGGCCCATCCCTGGGAAACACAAGAGTCCCCTGACAGCCAACTTTAATATGAAGATTCCCAATGGCATTGCCACACCTTCCCCACAACCTTCTTTTGCTGTCATCTTCACTCAGGATCAGACTTGAGTTGCAGCCTGATGGTTCTCCCACCTTCCCCAGATCCCACTCCATTTCTCTCAAAGGTGTTTCTCTCAGTAAAAACTTTGCATGTTAAATCCAATCTCAGAGGACTTAGACTAACATGCATGGTATAAATATCAACCACTAACCGTTTACCTGTACCTTTTCCACTGAGCCCAGATTTGACTTCTGAATAATTCTCAACCCAGTATTTCATTGCAACCACTACTAGTAAGTAGTGGTTTTCATGCTAGATGAAACCTTTATACCATCTCTGCCTTAACCCAAATGAGTCTTTATTGCTTATGTGCCAAGAGTTGTGCCATACTGGAAAGGGAAAAAAATAAAGCCATGATATATATCTTAGGCACTTCTCACACAGCTCCTTTATATACTTCAAAAGAGTCCCAGGCCTAATATATTCATTAGAAACCCAGAATAACAGTAAAGGTTTTAGTCAACAGGTTGTTTGTTTGGCTGTCTAGCTTTTCATTTCCTCTTCCAAACTGCACTCAGTTTGTTAGGGGGTTAGATTACTGGATAAAATCTGCTGAGATTATCAAGAGATCTGCCTTCCCTTAGAGCAAGCAGATAATTCCTCCCTCCAACTGAATTTTGAGAAAAGAAAAAAGATACTGAAAATGCTCAAAATTTTAGTCCTTCTTACTAGTGGCATCATGATGTCAAAGAAAAGTTACACTTGGGACAAGTTAAAAAGGCAAGGAAGATTTTATTCAAAACTGTTACCATAGCAGAGAGAGATTGAACTTAATTCTATTATAACAAATGGCTGAGAATTTTTAAGCACTGAGTGAGCCAGGAGATACTGCTGGAGGACTTTAGACGGGAGACTGGCCAATGTAATTAGTCCATCTGTGTTTGCTAATTGTCTCTTACTGAAGTTAAGCTCCTACTCTCCCATGGAGACTGGGAGTTAGGAGGCTTCTTTTTTGTAAGTTATATTTCAAAGGGACAGCTCCCAGTTCCTTTAGAAAGACATCCCTGGGTTCCAAAGCTGGTAGGAGGCTGGGAAAAGATTTACATCTTAAAGGGGCAGAATTTATAGTTGCAAGTCTTTAAAAGTAAATAAGAAAAGGAGGCCGGGCGCGGGGGCTCAAGTCTGTAATCCCAGCACTTTGGGAGTCCGAGGCGGGCGGATCACGAGATCAGGAGATCGAGACCATCCTGGCTAACTCTGTGAAACCCCGTCTCTACTAAAAAATACAAAAAACTAGCCAGGCGAGGTGGCAGGCGCCTGTAGTCCCAGCTACTCAGGAGGCTGAGGCAGGAGAATGGCGTAAACCCGGGAGGTGGGGCTTGCAGTGAGCTGAGATCGGCCACTGCACTCCAGCCTGGGCGACAGAGCCAGACTCCGTCTCAAAAAAAAAAAAAAAAAAGAAAGAAAGAAAGAAAAAAAGAAAAGAAAAGAAAAGGAAACTCAAAGGTCTATAGTCAGGAAGAAACCTGTCTAAATCAAGCTGAGGGGAACATTAAGGCTATCTTGCTCAATAAACATGCTGTTTCTCCTTCTGAGTTTCACTAATCACTCCTTATTTTGAAGACCTGTGCTAAAGAATTAAGTGAGCCTTTGATAACCTTTCAGCAAATTCTCTTTTGCCCTAAATACCCAAAGTCAGGTTCTGTTGTTTGCAACCAATGTCCCCCTGATAAATCAAGATTGCAGTCCTTATTTCACTTTGTTTTGAAAATTAGGAAATAAAACTACATTTCCCATTGAGAGTAAAATAAACCAGATATAGTAGGAAGGCTATATGTGGGCCTGGAGACCAGAGCTCTGGATTCTAGTTTTAGTTTAGTAACCATGTGTTTGAGCTCTGAGGCTCATTTATCTCAACATGACAAATGAGAGGGTTGAACCAGATGGTTTCTGAGGTCCCTTCCAAATCTGTTATTCTAAAACTGTGATAATTTTGACCAGTTAAATAAATGCATCATTAGAAATGGAAAACAAAAAGATTACTCTTTTAATCCCAAATTTTCATTGACTGGAAAAGATAAAGATAACTATGCCAAAACTGTCCACGGTTTAGTAAAAGCGAAATTACAGGCAGAATTTTGAATAACAAATTTTGATTTGATGGGAGTTCAAAGCAGCCATAATTGACTTTCTCTTCAAAGAGGCTCTTAGCATAGACCTACACAAATTACCCATATAAAATGGTTGGCAAGTACAAAGGAAAAAAGCAAGAGCTATGTTGAGTAAAGAGTTATTTTAGACACCAAAGAATACGTTAGAACAGTAACTCAAGAAAGGAGAAACACGACAAACAGCATTATAGAATAAATTCATTTTCCAAGCACTCTGAAAGCAGCAATCCAGAGTCAGGAAATAAGACAGAAAATCACACTACAAGGGATAGATGAATCTGTAGTGTTCACAAAAGGAGGATCAATGAAGTTTATCACGGTGGATTTGGTGTTCAAAAGAGTAGAAATTTCTTATAACAGCTACTACTTGTGATGGATCTCAAGAATGTTTTCAAATGAGTAGATAAGGTCTCAAAATCCTTGCCTTCTGCCTGGACTCAGTCCTTTGGAAAAGGAAGGAGAATAAAAGATGGTAGCTGAAATTTGTTGCCAGAAAATGCTGAATATAATTTTAAATATACCTTTCTTATTTGAAATGTAATTTATGCTCATTTCTGGAAAAATGCAAGGAAAGGAAAGATAAACAAAAGAAAATAAAACACGTACTGCCATTACCCATCTAGATCCAACTCTACTCCATGGTTCCTCCTAGTATAAGATCTCAGATATTACAGTGATACAATTATTTCTTAAATTACCAGCCACATACCTATGTGTTCAAACTGGAGGTTAGAGAAGTGGACTGTTGCCTTTGCCTTTTCTGTCTCTCCACCTCTAACCATAAATACAATTATGTACAGATTACTTAAAGAGCCTCAGTGTGTTGAGGATGTAACATGGTTTTCCCAAGCTGCTAGCTTAGGCAACAGAGACACGATCTGCTTCTACTGGTAAAATAAGCCTTTCTATCAGCCTGGATGTTACTTCTTGAATAAAGTCTGTAGCAAAGGTTCCCATATGTCAGGTTTCCCTTCAAAGGGAATGATGAAGGTACAATTCCCTGCCTTAATGTCATAGGTTCCCCTCCTACATGCCAGCATGATTCAGTCAACATTCACAGTGAGTAATGGATATTCAAGTACAGACTCTGTCTGTTGTCAGCACCTAGTCCCCCTAAGTCCCAGCCTCTCAGAGAGGTAAAAACGTTTTAGCACATGGCTCTACATTTATGCTCCTGTTATATGAATATCAGTCGAAGCGGACTTAGAAACCAATGGGTAGCAATCACAGGTTTCCAGGGCAGGTCATCTTCCCAGCCTGGGCTCTAAGAAAACACTACACTGACTGACACTAAAGGCTCTGTCAAAGGGACCAGTGAAGATTTCTATGGAGTTTTACATCATTAGCCAAAAATTTCATTTAGAGCCAGCTGCTACTTCCTGGAATAAAGGCAGAGCCAATCACTGATACATGTTTTACATAAATGCACTACCAACCAATCAAATACTTTAAACATTCACAATCTTCTAATGCGGAGGATATTTCAAGCTAGGCAGTCAACACCAACTAGTTTTTGCGTTGCTTCAAACAATGACAACAGAAGAAATAAAACTCATTACCCTTGAGTACTCATATTCTGACATTACACGACGTAAATCATCACTTCAGTGTGAAGTTGAATTGTTTGCTAATATTTTGTTGACGATTTCTGCAGCTATGCTCATCAGAAATATTAGCCGTAATTTTCTTTTCTTGTAGCATCCTTGTCTGCCTTTGGTATCAAAGTAGTGTTTGTTTGTTTGGTAAAATGAGGTTGAAAGTATTTCCTCCTCTTTAATATTTTGGAACACTTTGAGATAAATTGGCTGACCTTTCAATGTCTGGTAGAATTCTTCAGCAAAGCCATCAAGTCCTGGGCTTTTTATGCAGGGGGAGTTTTCGATTACTGATACAATCCCTTTGCTTGTTACTAACCTGTTCAGATTTTGTATTTTTTCATGATTCAGTCTCGGTAGGTTGTATGTTTCAAGGAAGTTATCCATTTCTTCTAGGTTATCCAATTTCTTGGTGTATAATTGTTCAGAGCAATCTCATAATCCTTTGTATTTCTGTGGTATCAATTATAATGTCTTCACTTTCATTTCTTATTTGAGTCTTCTCTGTTTTTTAAAAAATTTAATCTAGCTAAAGGTTTGTTAATTTTGTTTATCTTTTCAAAAAACCAACTCTTAGTTTCACTGAACATTTCTGGTATCTGTTTTACTTATTTCTGCTCTGATCAACATTTCCTTCCTTCTGCTAACTTAGTTTGAGGCTTAGTTTGCTCTTCTTTTTCTGGTTCCTTTAGGTGCAAAGTTAGGTTGCTTAGTTGGGATCTTTCTTTTTGTATTATAGTCATTTACCACTATAAACTTCCCTCTTATAACTGCTTTCACTGCATCCAATAAGTTTTGGTATATTGTGTTTTTATTTATGTTGGTCTCAAGATATTTTTTAATTTCTCTTTTGATTTTTTTAATTTGACCCATTGGTTGTTTAGGAGTATGTTGTTTGTTGTCTACATATTTGTGAATTTTCTAATTTTCCTCCTGGTATTGATTTCTGATTTTAGACACTACGTGGTCAGAAAAAAATATTTGATATTTTTCCACTTCTTGAATTTATTAAGAGTTGTTTTGTCACCTAACATATGAGCTAGCCCAGAGAATATTCTATGTGCATTTTAAAAGAATGTGTATTCTGCTGCTGTTTGATAGAATGTTCTGTATATGTCTGTTATGACCTTTTTGTCTATAGTGTTGTTCAATTCCACTGATTCTTATTGATTCCCTTGTTTCCCGTGTTATTGACTGTTGAAAGTGGGGTATTTAAAGTCCCCTACTTTTATTGTATTGCTGTCTATTGCACCTGGAGGACACAATGCTAAATGAAATAAGCCAAACACAGAAAGGCAAATACTGCATGATCTTGCTTATATGTAGAATATAAAAAAATCAAACTCATAGAAGTAGGAGAATGGTGGTTTCCAGGGGATGTGGAAGGGGTGATGAGGAAAATGGGGAGATGTTGATCAAAGGGTACAAAGTTTTATTTATAAAGTATGAATAAATTCTGGAGTCTAATGTAAAGGATGGTTACTATAGCTAAGAATACCATATTGCATACTTGAAATTTGCTGGGAGAGTAGATCTTAAATGTTGTCACAAAAGAAATGGTGAGTGATGGGCATGTTAATTAGCTTGATTGTGGTATCACAATCATTTCACAATGTATAGACAGGCCTAAACATCATGTGGTACACCTTAAATACATATAATTTTATCAATTATACTTAATTACAGCTTGGGGGAAAAAACCCATAATTTGCATCAGTGATTGCAAGGTTATGTGCCACACCATACTAAGACACAAAGACACAGGGATACAGAATACAGTAAAACATGGTTCCTGCCTATTATAGTAACAACAACAACAAAAGAACATGTTACCAACTGTTATGTCTTCAATTTCCCAAACTAAGCATCTGAGAAAGCATTACAAAGTACATTGATTTGTTGTTTTTTCCAGAAGCAATCTATCCTTTTGAAGGATGTCTAAGATGTTAAAACTAGTGATTTACTGATGGTACAGATGAACGAGATCTAGACTGGAAGTAGATGATGGAAAAACCTGGCATTCAGAAAGAAAAGAGTATCTGGGTTGCTTTTTTTGCAGACTCTGTGAAAGGGATCTCAGAATTTCTTATTCTAGAAGCATCTGAAAAATGGGAAAGAACCCTGAGGTTAAGTATGAAAATAAAAATAATTTTGAAATTTTTTTCAAAAATTTTCAGAATCCAAAATTTATTTCCCAAACTGTAATGAAGCAGAAAGTTCTCCCAAAGTTTCTTGAATTAGCCACCTTATGCCTGTTTTAAGTGACTTTTGATAGATGGTTTAAAGTCTGAAGGAGATATTTAATATCAATCAATATAAACAACTTTTGGCTGTTAATTGATGATTAAGTTGTATAACCATCTACAATGGCATGTTACCTCTGTGATGTGGAATAGGATGTAACAAGATTAACTCACAATTGGTAGGACCTGTGATGTATCAAGTATGTGGATGTTCCTAATTTACTTAGTTGAAAATGTAACCTGACAACACACTTATAGAAATAACATTGAGCTCTTTGTTTTGTAATATTATTTTCATTTTTTTAAAAAAAGAGGACTATCATGAAAACGATAAGTTATGCTATGAATAGATAATAAAGTATAATCTTATTTCCATTTTCCAAAAGGCTCTGCATTGATTGTACTTGCCTCTCTCTTAAGCCTCATATCCTGATACTTTTCTCTCAAAATTTCAAAGTTTATTCTAACTTTGCACTCACTTTCCTCTACGTGAAATAATCTTTCGTCACTCAGTCTCTACAGAGAACTACTTCTTATTTGGGCTTCAATACAAATCTTACTTGTTCAAAGACATGTTCCTTAACTTTGTACAACCTCATACCTTAGTCAACTCCTTATGTTTCTTTTATACTTTACACAACTTCATACCTTAGTCAGCTCTTTTGTGTTTCTCATGGTTCTTATCTGCATCAGAAAATATTTCATTTACGTGCTTACTCTGTTTTAGTCCCTACAAGTATATAAATTTCAAAAGGATAGAAAACGTGATTAACATGTTTATTATTAGGGTCCTATTTTCTACCAGACTGTCTAGAATATTTGTTAAGGAATGAATGAATGAAGTATACAGTGGCTTTCTAAGGAAGAAAAATTAAAGGAAAATTTTGTTTGTTCAATACTGGCATGGTTTTCTGAGCCTGGTGCAGTAGTTGGCACATATTATGTACACTCTCTTGGTATAAGATATAAAACCCAATTAAGCCACAATCTGATCATTGTAATTAACAAGAGGTTAAAACACCTCCAGTGTCCGTGATTGCTGTCTATGTAGAGTGAATAACATCAAAAGTACATGTCATATATTTTTACATTTTTCAGTGGGATCACATACCTTGTTGACAACTGGCTCCCAGAATTTAATTGAATGTTATACTGATGTATGTTTTAGCACTCTTGCACTCATCCTTCTTTAATCAAATTAACTAAATCTATATCTCATCAGCCAGATACCACACATACCTGAAGTTCAGATTTCTTGATGGCTATCATAAAGATGTTCTGTCATATGTTCATTACAGCACTATTCACGATAGCAAAGACATGGAATCAACCTAGATGCTCATCAACAGTGTGTTGGATAAAGAAACTGTGGGGTGTACACACTGTGGAATACCATGCAACCATAAAAAGAATGAAATCACATCCTTGCAGCAACATGGATGCAGCTGGAGGCCATTATCCTAAGCATATAAACACAGGAACAGAAAACTGAATACTGCATGTTCTTACTGATAAGAGGGAGCTTACCACTGAGTACTCATGGACATAAAGAGGGCAACAGTAGACACTAGAGGGAAGAGAGAAGGAGTGGGGGAGAGGCTGAAAACTGATTGTTGGGTACTATATTCAGTACCTGGGTGACAGAATCAATCATACCCCAAACTTCGGCATCATAACCATGTAGTAAATCTGCATTTGTACCCCATGAATTGAAAATAAAGGTTGAAATTATCTTAAAAAAGAATGAAAGCAAAGAAAAATGGGCTGTGCGGCAGTATAGTTTTCAACTTCTCTTCAACATTGACCTGTAGCAGTTACTCTTGTCCCTGACTGTAATCTTGGGTCATTTCCAAAAGAGAGGTGATCCTCTTTTCATATTAAGTGCAATAATAAGTTTTGGAGCCCCATCAAGCATAGGAATGAGTTGTGCAAATAAATATCAATTCCAGAGTTAATGCTCATCTTTTCAAATAATGATCTTGTTCTCCAACCCGTTGTTTCCCTGAAAAGTAATTTAAACTTTGAAAATTAAACACAATCTGTTTCCTCCCCAACCTATTCCCGCTCTCACTACTCCTGGATTGAATTAATTTTATTTAAGCAAAAAGTAACTTGAATTCCAACACCTTGCTATTTGAAGTCCCACCAGGTTACTGCTACCTTGCTGTAAATCTGGTTGCTTCGTTATTACTTTCAGTGGAATTAATATCAACTGCCTATTTGTTTTCCCTGTCAATGTCTTTAAAGCTCCTTGATGGGGGCCCCTAATAAAAAGACATAAAACAATAAAGCAAGTGATTTCTCTACCTTCCTTTTGGTGTCTGACATCATTAATGTGATTAATGAGGTGATCAAGGACCCCAAATCGCTTGTCACCATTAGACTGCTAATACAATCACCAAAGCTCAAAGGTGAGCAAGGTATAAAAAATAAGTTTCTCTTATGTCTGTTCTCCTTCTTTCTCAAGGAGACAAACAACCTACTCTTGTGTGAAGCTTTCTGTCATACAATAGTAACCATTTTGTAATGGTGAATGCTAAGAAAATGGCAAACGTGTTCATTTGGTTCCAAATATCTGTGATGACTAACAAATAGTTATTTTACTTTGAAAGCTTAACAGTACATTCCAGATGACTGAATAATGATTATAAAATTTAAAAAGCAAACATCCGAATGTGTGCCTTTAACATAAAAAGGAAAGGGAAGGTGTATACCCACCAATGGAAGTGACTGGAACTCCAGCAGTAGGTTGGGCTTCAGACACAGCTAAACTATCTTGCCTTTTCTGTCCCTCTCTTCCTCTCCCAAGATTTCCTTTTCTGCTTTCATTTTCTGCTCTAAATGTTTCCATTGTTTTCAAAATCTTAGAGAGAGAGAGACTCTTCTTTTCTCTCATTCTAGTAAAATTCCAAAATTAATGGAAAAACTCAGCTTGGTGATCTGCTTAGCCCTAGAGGATGAGAATATTGTGTACGCTGATGTGTTCACAGGAACCACATGCCCAGTCCCGGAAAAGGGAGGGGTCGTTCACCCCGATGTGAAACATACTCCTGAGCGTGAAATATCAAAATGGCTTTTGCCCATAGGAAGAAAAAATATCAGTCCCCAGCAGTCAATAAAAATAAAATGTCTACTATAGAAGGAATAAATTATTTTCAAAGAGAAAATGGGTTTGCACTTGGTCATTCTTCCGCAGAGTTATGCACTGATGGGAATTCTTGTACCTGGCCTGGGGGTATAAGCTTTAGAATATTTTTAGAGGGCAATATGGAAACCTTTTATATATGAATATACACTTTGATCAGACAACCACTCCTCTAGGAATTTATTCTAAAGAAATAACAATAAATCTTTGCCAAAAATATATAACAAGAACGATGTTTATCTCTTTGCATATATAACAACAAAAAATTGGAAGCAAACAGAAGGTTCAAAAATAGGGAAGAGATCTAAAACAGCATCGAAACTGGTGTTTTTTTCATGTGTTCATTTGTTTATCTGTTATTGATTTATTTATAAAATCTGAAAAGCTATCCACCAAGAGGCTAGGAGTGTCTGTCTCTGGGTGGTTGAAATATGGGTGACTTTTCCTGCTTTTTTTTTTTTTGGCTAATTTCTATTTACTAATTTTTTACCCAACGTGTGTAAACAGGTATTAGTTTTCTAATGTTTGTAAAAACAGGGCAACTTGAACACAGATGGGTGATTCACTCCAAACACCCTAAGTGATACCACATTTGGATATGAGGCATGGTGGGACATAGGACACTTCTGAGGTGTCCTTAGGGACCAAGAATTGGCCACAAATTATTCTTTTATGGGTCTGCCGCAAGCTTAGAGGTCAGCCTCAGGGCAGAGAGCTTACTGTGTTTGGGGTCGCCAATGATGACTCAGATGTCTTGATTCCCTGAGGGAAATCAGCAAGCAGGTGCCTGGGCTCCTCTTCCAGAAAGGCTGCACCTGACCACTTGCCACATGTTCTTACCTACCCCCAAGTCCAGGAAGAAATCACACTGAGGGCAAGAATGCCCCATTCCCTAAAGTGGGGAGATGGCTGCTACTTGTACTCCAATTTCACATGATACTTTAAAATTAATCCCAGATGAAGTGAAGATTTAAATGCAAAATATAAAATAGTTAAAATATTGTAAGACACTTTGGAACAATATGTGTATAATCTTAGATCATCATAAGCAAGATAGAAAACCTAAAGGTTGTAATGAAAAGTATAGACACACTTCATTATATAAAAGCATCTTTTATGGAAACATAACATGAGCAATATTAAAAGAGAAAAGAGAGGCTGGAAAAATATTTTCCATGTTTATGTCAAATAAAGGATTTGTATTCCCTGTATAAAATGATCTCCTCATGTCCTTTGCAGAACATGGATGGAGCTGGAGGCCATTATCCTTAGCAAACTAACTCAGGAACAGAAAACCAAACACTGCATGTTTACTTATAAGTGGGAGCTAAATGATGAGAACACATGGACACATAGTAGAAAACAACAGACACTAGAGCTTACTGGGGGGTGGGAAGTGGGAGGAGGGAGAGGAGCAGAAAAAACAACTGCTAGGTACTAGGCTTAGTGCCTGAGTCACAAAATAACCTGTACAACAACAAACCCCTGTGACATGAGTTTACAACAAACCTGTGTGTGTACCCCTGAACCTAAAATAAAAGCTTAAAAATAAAAGATCAAATAAAATGATCTCCATAAATGTGATAAGGAAAAAAAGCAGAAGGGAAAAATGGACAGAGGCAAAGGTTGAAGAGGCTAATAAAAATACAAGAATTCTCCTAAACTCTCTATGGCTTATGGGAATGCAATTTAAAACAATAAGATGCCATTTTTTATTCATCTGATATAGAAATACTAATGCAGTGAGAATGCAGCACCAAGAAGGAACAGAGATATAATCTCTGATGTGTAATAATTTGTGAATTGCAATGACCACTTTCAAAGGCTAATAAGCAGTGAATATTAAAATTGTAAATGTTTACCAACTTTGACCTACCAATCTCACATTACAAAACCTATTCTACAAAAAAAAAAAAAAAATTCCTTGTGTTATATGAGCAAAGATGTTTGTTGCAATAGCATTTTATAGTGGCAAAACCAAAGGAAAAAATGAAGAGCTACTAATAGGAAATGATTGGAACAATCATAGCACATCTATTGCATGCAGTAATTGATAGCCATCAAAAAGAAAACTAGGTTAGACCAGTGATTTCCAAGGTGTGGCCCTTGGACAGGCAGCCACAGCATCACCTATAAACTTGTTAGAAATGCTTATTCTCTGGCTCTACAACAGGTCTTTTTTTTTTTTTTTTTTTTTTTTTTGAGACAGTCTCGATCTGTTGCCCAGGCTGGAGTGTGCAGTGGCACCATCTTGGCTCACTGCAAGCTCCACCTCCCAGGTTCACACCATTCTCCTGCCTCAGCCTTCCGAGTAGCTGGGACTACAGGTGCCCGCCACCACGCCCAGCTAATTTTTTGTATTTTTAGTAGAGACGGGTTTTCACCGTGTTAGCCAGGATGGTCTCGATCTCCTGACCTCGTGATCCACCCGCCTCGGCCTCCCAAACTGCTGGGGCTACAGGTGTAAGCCACTGTGCCCAGTCTACACCAGGCCTTCTGAATCAAAATCTCAGAGGGTAGGGCGTAGTCATCTGTGGTTTATCAAGTCATCCAGGTGTTTCTGATACAGAAACAATATATCAATTGTCTTGAGAGGTCTGTTTGCACTGTTAAATGAGAAATTAAATTTCCAAGTAATATATTTAATGTGATTCATTTTTATGAAAACACCATTAACAAAGCATGTACATCTTTTGATGAAATTTGCATAAAGTTGCATGAAAAAGCAGAAAGTTGTGGAATGATAGCTATGCTTGATGCCAATAACATTGATTAGGGTGGGAAAGGAGTGGAATGGGAGAAAAGAAAACTCTCTCTTCATGCATCATTGCTTCATTTTTCACTATTAACAGTGAGTATATATTACTTTCCTAATTTTAAAAATGACATTTAAATAATAAATTAAAGAAAAAAGAGTAAATGAGCCTAGACTTTAACTCCATGTAGATCAAACAGACCCCAAGCTAATCGGACATCAATAGATAAAAGGTTCTTTATTTCCCCAAGTCTTAATTGGCCTCAAGATCAAGCTAGTGACGGTCCTGGAACAACTCTTCATTAAGCAAACTATTTAAACATGTAGATAGGTCAGAGTAAGGATTCTCGGATTTCGCATGAAGAAGCTAATAATACAATTTCCCTGTATCATTCTCTCGAAACCACCTGCCCAGTTAAAGACCCATCCATTGGACTTTCTGAATAGATTACAGTCACTGTAACAAACCATGTAAATGTCAACATCTCTAGAATGACTTTATGGTAGTTTACTAATTGTGGAAATTTTGTGTATTGGTACTTAATCCTTCTTCTCATCATGTTTTACTTTTAAATTTCAAATAGTATAAAAACAAAGACTTCTTGTTTAAAACCTTAACCATTTATTGAAATACAATTTTTAAAGTTCAAATTAAGTTATTGAATTGTCATTTTTTTACCTAAGAATTTTCTTTCAAGGACAAAATCTTTCAATACTATCAGTTGATATTGATCCTATCTATATTTTAAGTCTGTTAGAAAATACATTTATTTTAAAATGTCCATCAAGTCAATAATTATCTGATTGTTGAATCCAAAAGTTTCATTCCAGGAAGTCACACAAGCTAATAACATGGGCCAGAATAATCACTGAGATTAGGTAAATTTAACTCACGATGTTGACTTCTTCCTTTTAATTGCTTACTTCTTGAATGTAGTCAATAGTTTGATGAGCTCTGATTATGAAGAGCTGAGCTAAAAATAGTTTGAATTAATAATCATCTGCAAAGTGACATTAAAGACTGTAAAAGTTTCATTCCCCGTCCCCCTTTCTCATTCTTTTTTTTTTTTTCTTTTTCTGTTTTTGTAAGACGGAGTCTCACTCTGTTGCCCAGGCTGGAGTGCAGTGGTGCAATCTCGGCTCACGCAGCCTCCCCTTCCCAGGTTCAAGCAATTCTCCTGCCTCAGCCTCCTGAGCGGCTGGGACTCTTAAGCACATGCCAGCACACCTGGCTAATTTTTGTATTTTCAGTAAAGACAAGGTTTCACCATGTTGGCCAGAATGGTCTCTATCTCCTAACCTCATGATCCACCCGTCTCGGCCTCCCAAGGTACTGGGATTATAGGCGTGAGTCACCGCGCCCGGCCGCTCATTCTTTTTTCATGAGACAACTTTAGGGTTACAACTGAGGTGAATCTCTAATTACTAGAGCCCAGGTGATTTGATCTTTGCATTTTACTGGAAAATTAACAGGAACATTTACTTGCCCTTAATAAAAATCTATATACCACTAAAAGAAATTCAGGTTTAAAATTTCCCTAAGCCTGAAAGAAATACTTCCATAACCTAATACGTCAAGGTGGTCTAAATGAGGATTTTCAAAGACAATCACATAAAAAGAAGCTTTTGCCACTAGACTTAGATTGGATTTATGTAATTTAATAAATTGACAAAGTCCACTGTAATTCTTTAGAAGTGAATCTCTTTTCATCTTCCAAGTTCATTGGCTTCATTACTGTTGCAAATAATTTCTAAACGCGGATTACGTCTGCACCTCTCCACAGAGCTGCTCAGAGTCCTAAGAAAAATCCTACTAATTTTGTGACATGTTTTAGTTCTCATCAGATACCAACAAAGAAAACTCTTTCTGCCTTAGCTCGAAAATGTTTGCTCTGCATTAATATATTTTGCTAGTATATATAAATAATCTCTTCCTTCAAGCAAATATTTGAGAACCTACTATGTTCCAGTTCTTGCCAAGCACTTCAAGCATGTAAGGAAAATAAAGACAAAGATTTGACATAAGTACTATCTTACAGTACAGTAAGGAGCTTTTCCTAAAAGAGTTCCTAAATGTATTTTTACTAACTCGATTAACTACTTAATTAGATGTTTAACTGAACACACGTGCAATTTCCCACCCTTTTGGTAACTAATTAATGTATTTTCCTATTTTGCTTTAAATGTTTACCAGCCTCCACACTGTTTCTTTGCATCTTTCCCTTCATTGAGGCCCGGTGATCACTAACATTCAGCCAAGGAGCAGATAGTAATGTACCTTCCAAAATTATTTGACTTTATTTCCATAGCACTCTTTCTTTTATGAAAGAGTACCCTGAGATGCTCGGCTTAGGAAGAATATTTTTATTTAAATATTAGGAGTTTGCGCTTGCATAATTTAAATCACAATACCTTCCTCTGCAAGGACTTATGTTATGCTGAGAGTTTATCAGTTTTATCTGTGGTGTTAATGGAAATTCAAATTGCTAAATTAGATTCAGATATCATATTCATGGTTTGCACTGTTGAGAATAAAAGCAGACAGTTGAATAGATTTGGAAATTGTGCATGTTCAAGGTAATGACTATACTAAGTGTGAAAAAATGTAGTTTTTTAAAAAAATGTAGTTTTAGGGAAAAAGTCTATCCAATATAAACTCTCAACCATAGCTGTAAGATCTTTTTGTTCAGTAAATTATAATCTGTTCCTTAGCCCAGAAAAAAAATTTTGCAGTTGATGGGGAACAAAGTTCAATATTAAAGAATTCATGTTACTGAAATTCCCACCAGTTACTAATGTCCCTTGAGAGCCATAGCCAGACCTTACAGGAGAGAAGATGTATACCCTTCTGCAGAGGTCCCCCTGTTAATCCAGCATATCACAGAAAGTATGGCTGAAAGAGTCCCAGTTCACCAGTCCCCTTCCACCATCAGATACTAGATTTCCCACATTTGCAGTAGATAATGATCCGTAGATACTTCTCTGTATTTGCAACAACAACCTTTCAAAAGTATGATGCCATCCGTAGGTGTTTTCCTGGAAAACTTCTTTAACCACAAAGTACCTGAAACCCCACACTAGAATTCTTAGAATGGAGATTTCTAGAACCCACACTGTGGTTTCCTATTAGAACTACATCAAAGAGAATATGAACTACGATCTCCAGCTAATGGTTAGAAATGAAGAGTTAAAATGCCTGGGTTTAATTCCCAGCTGTGTAATCTTGCACATATTAGTTAGTCTCTGTCATTCTTCTTCACATGTAAAATGGAGATGAAACTGCTGCTCACCTTAAAGGGTTATTGTGAAGATTAAATAAAGTGCTTAGGACAATGGCTAGTACCTAGTTCCCCTTCTACAAATTCCTCATTCAACAAACATATATGTGTGCTACTATTTGGTAATTTTCAATGTTTTTACGCTCTATCACTTTTCTTAATATACTTTAAGGGCTTTATTGGTTTTATTGGCATTTCCAAAGAACTAGATTCATATTGATTTTCTAAAGAGTTTTTTGTTATTTTCCTCTTTTTATAAATTTTATAAAATTGAGATACATCTTTTTCTTAATATTCTGTTTTCTTTGGTTATTTTTCTTTCTCTAGGTTTTTTTATGTTTGCCTTCTTTCCTAAATGTGGGCATTAGGACACTATTTATAGCTTGTACTATAAATAATAGGCTTGAGCATGTTTTCTAGAGTTTTCAGTGTTCATGTTAATTTTCTCTTTGATTCAAGAATAAACTGGGAGTGAATTTCTTAATTTTTATGAAGTTCAAATTCTTTTGTGTCATCCCTTGGTTTTTAGATCACTGCATTTGTTTGAGAAAACCTTTTAGTTTACCGTCATCTCTATTAAAAAAGAATTTTGTCTTGACAGTAAAAAATGTGCTACCATCTAAGAGAATTTCTTTAAATTAGTAATTCTGATACACCCTTAATAATTTCCAAGATTTCTGCAGGCAATGTAGCCTTGATGTTGAGAAACATAGAATAATTAGTAAAATCAAAAGAAAGTCAATGTTTGAATGTCTAGGCATTCAGTTTCCTTATTGTATATTTTAAGTATCTAGTAGGAATCAAGAATAAGGCATGGGAAGAATTTTAAATACTTCTACTTGATTATACATTTTACTCCACTCAGTTTTAATAATGTCTTTATAATATTAGTCAGTCCAGGAAGCTTTCTGGAAGTAAATTGACAGGAACTCAAGCATCAAAACAGAATGGTGGGTATGAAGTGGGCCCAGCAGCCTGGGTTCAGGAAAGACACAGACTGTCAAGTTCAAGCCTATGTTTAAATATACATATAAATAAGTAGACCATCCAAACAATATGTAACGAGTATCAGATAAGAAACCTTTACTATTATGATACTTCTGCCCCAAGAAGAAAAAACAAATAAGCAAAAACATGCAAGAACAAATGGCTTAACTTCCAAGGCAGCGCCAACAACACAGACAACAGACCTTCATATAAGTTCTAGAAGTTTATCATCTCAGTCCCCAAAAAACAAGACATTTACCCTGAATCCAGAGTTCTCACTATTTTATGCAAGGTTATGGAAAGAAAAACTATTCACATAACTTTGAGCAAGTGGTTCTCATTGAACTTCAGTTTCCACATCTGATAAACAGCTGTGGGGTGGTAAAGGGCCTATGTAATCTGCACAGTTATTTTTAGTTTTAATATTCTATAGTTTTATAGGCTGGTTAACATATGTCTACTCTAAGCATTCAAAACATACGAAGAGGCCGGGCGCAGTGGCTTATGCCTGTTATCCTTGCACTTTGGGAGGCCAAGGCGGGCGGATCATTTGAGGTCAGGAGTCCGAAACCAGCCTGGCCAAATGGTGAAACCCCGTCTCCACTTAAAAGAAAAAAACAACAACAAAAACTTAACCAGGCAAGGTTGTGGTGCCTGTAATCCCAGCTGCTTGGGAGGCTGAGGCAAAAGAATTGCTTGAACCCGAGAAACGGAGGTTGCAGTGAGCCAAGATAATGCCACTACACTCTAGCCTGGGTGACAGAGTGAGACTCTGTCTCAAAATATGATAAAATAAACAAACAAACAAACAAACATATGAAGAAAGTCCAATCACAAATAGCAGGGCTGTAAGATAACTTATTAAAATGGTTTTGATTGAATACACAGCACCCTAAAGCATCACTTGATAAGACTAGTTTTGAAGTTATCTTTTCATTGATAATAACCTAAGTCTTCAGGTATAAAGATTAATCATGTCAGAAGTTATTTTGTAATATGAAAATTTGATTTAACCATCTAAAACTGTAAGAAGGAAGAAAATTTCTGAGTACCAAAAATGGGCCAAGAAATACGCATTAGGTGTTTTACATGTTTTATAAGTGGAAATGATGAACATAAAATTGCAAACAATCAGCCTCTAGCAGATGCTGTTGGTTCCCTGCCCATATCCCTTGGGTGTTGTGACTTCAGTTTGCTCCTGCACAAATATTACAACAACTGGCAATATCTGCATCTCTTTACCTGAAAGTCTGGGAAGCCAAGGAAGGCCGCTTTGCCTGCACAGAGCAGGCAGACGGCTAGCTTATCCACTCTGCAGGCAAAGTGTGTGTTCTACACTATTAACTTAAAAAAAATCACAAGATATGAATTTATAAAAGGAAAGAGGAGACTGTATTTCTTTTAAAGAGTTACAGTCTGCAAGGTGGCCATCCCACAGGATGGGAAGCGTGCCTCAGGCCAAGAACAAAAACAGGCACTTCGAAGGAGGAGTTGGAGTGGGATCTCTACGCTAAAGAAATTGGCTAAACACACATATTCAAGTGACAGGAGGGGTTATGAATACAAAGGTAGCCCTGACACAGGCACATGGAACAAACATGCATATAACATACAACCTATGTTCACTTTAGGGTACAGATTTAACATTTAAATGTATTACAATTGGACACTAAAAATCAAAAGATCTTTTCAGGACATGAAGGCACACGAGTGCACAATTTCTGTAAACCAGCCAGGACCAGTCCATGGTCAGTGGCCTTCTTACCTGAAGAAAGTTACTAACATCAGTCTCTAATCCAAGATAAGAGTAGTCCCCTCTTATATTCAGGGGGTATGTTCCAAGACCTCCACTGAATGCCTGAAACTGAGGATAATTTACTGAGCTGGATTGACCTCACTTGGAACAAGTTTTTGTTTGTGCTTTTTTGGTGTATTTTTCAACTTTTATTTTGGATACAAGGGGTACATGTGCAGGTTTGTTACCTGGGTACACTGCATAATGCTAAGGTTTAGGTTATGAATGATTCTGTCACCCAGTTACAGAGCATAGTACCCAAAGTTAGTTTCAATCCATGCCCCCCACCGACAATAGTCCCAGTTTCTATTGTTGCCATCTTTATGTTTCTGAATACTCAGTGTTTAGTTTTCATTTACAAGTGAGAACCCGTGGTATTTGTTTTCTCTTCCTGTGTTAATTAGCTTAGGATAATGGCCTTCAGCTACATCCATGTTGCTGCAAAAAGATGTGATTACATTTCTTTTTATGGCCGTGTGATATTCCATGGTATATATGTAACACATTTTCTTTACCCAATCCACCATTGACAGGCACCTAGGTTGATTTCATGTCTTTGCTATTGTGTGAATAGTGCTGCAGTGAACATGCAGGTGTATGTGTCCTTTTCGAAGAAAGATTTGTTTTCTTTTGGACATATACCCAGAAATGGCATTACTGGTTTGAATGGTGTTCAAAGTTCTTTGAGAAATCTCCAAACTGCTTTCCCCAGTAGCTAAACCAATCTACGTTCCCACCAACAGTGTATAAGCAGCCTTGCCAGTATCTGTTATTTTTCTACTTTTAACAGTAGCCATTCTGACTGATTTGATATGGTATCTCATTGTGGTTTTGATTTGCATTTCTCCGATCACTAGTGATGAGGAGCATTTTTTTCCTATTTTTGTTGGTTGCTTTTATGTCTTCTTTTGAGAAGTGTCTGTTCTTGTACTTTGCATAGTTTTTAATCAGATATTTGCTGTTTGCTTATTTGTTTAAGTTCCTTATAGATTCTGTATATTAGACCTTTTTTGGATGTACAGTTTGTGAATATTCTCTCCCATTCTGTAGGTTGTCTGTTTACTCTGTTAATAGTTTTTTTTGTTTGTTTGTTTGTTTTTGTTTGTTTTTTTGCTGTGCAGAAGCTCTTTAGTTTAATTATGTCCCACTTGTCAATTTTTGTTTTGGTTGCAATTGCTTTTAGGGACTTAGTCATAATTTTTTTTTCCAAGGCCAATGTCCAGAATAATTTTCCTAGATTTTATTCTAAGATTTTTATAGTTTGAGGTCTTACAGTTAAGGCTTTAATCCATCTTCAGTTAACTTTTGTACATAGTGAAAGGTTGGGGTCTAGCTTCATTCTTCTACATATGGCTAGACAGCTATTACAGCACCATTTATTGATTAGGGAGTCTTTTCTTCATTGCTTATTTTTGTCAACTTTGTCAAAGATTAGATGGTTGTAGGTGTACAGTCTTATTTATTGGTTCTCTATTCTGTTTCATTGGTCTACATGTCTGTTTTTACGCTAGTATCATGCTGTTTTGGTTACTGTAAACTTATAGTAGAGTTTGAAGCCAAGTAACCTGATGTCTCCAGCTTAGATCCTTTAGCTTAGGATTGGTTTGGCTAGTTGGGTCCATTTTTTGTTCCATATGAATTTTAAAATAGTTTTTTCTAATTCTGTAGCAAATAATGTTGGTAGTTTGACAGCAGTAGCACGGAATCTATAGATTGCTCTGAGCAATGTGGTCACTTTAACCACGTTAATTCTTCTAATCCACGAGCATGGAATGTTTTTCATTTGTTTGTGTCATCTCTGATTTCTTATTGTAATGTTTTGTCGTTCTCCTTGCAGAGATCTTTCACCTCCTTGGTTAGATGTATTCCTAGGTATGTTTGTGTGTGTGTGTGTGGTTATTGTAAATGGAACTGTGATCTTGAGTTGGCTCTAAGCTTTAACATTATTGGTGTATAGAAACACTACTCACTTTTGTACATTGAGTTTGTATCCTGAAACTTTACAGAAGTTGTTTATCAGTTCCAGGAGCCTTTTGATGGAGTCTTTAAGGTTTTCTACGTGTAGGATCATATAATTTATGAAGAGAGATAGTTTGACTTGTACTTTTCCTATTTGGATGACTTTTATTTCTTTACTTTACATGATTGCTCTGGCTAACACTTCCAGTACTATGTTGAATGGGCATCTTTGTCTTATTCCAGTTCTCAAGGCCAATGTTTCTGATTTTTGCCCATTCAATATAATATTGGTTGTGGTTTTGTCATAAATGACTTTTATTATTTTGAGGGTTTTTTTATGTATTTTGTTGGGGATTTTTGCATCTATGCTCATCAGGGACATTGGCCAATAGTTTTCTTTTTTTTATTGTGTGTTTGCCAGGTTTTGCCATCAGGGTGATGCTTCATAGAATGAGTTAGTGAGGAAGTCCTCCTCAATTTTTTGGAATAGTTTCAGTAGGACTGGTACCAGTGATTTGTTGTATGTTTGGTAGAATTCGGCTATGAATCCATCTGGTCCAGGACTTTTTGGTTGGCAAATTTTTTATTACTGATTCAATTTTGGAACTCATTCAGTATTTCAATTTTTTTCCTGATTCATTCTTGGGAGATGGTATGTTTTCAGGAATTTATCAATTTCCTCTAGATTTTCTAGTTTGTGTGAATAGAGGTGTTCATAATAGTCCTGAGGAACTTTTGCATTTCTGTCAGATTGATTGTAATGTCACCTTTCTCATTTCTGATTGTGCTTATTTGGATATTCTCTCTTTTCTTTGTTAATATAGCTAGCTAGCTAGCCAGATATCAATCTTATTTATCCTTTCAAAAAACCAACTTGGTTTTATTGATTTTGATATGGATTTGAGTGTTTCAATTTCATTCAGGTCTGCTCTGATTTTAGTTATTTCTTCTGCTAGCTTTTGGATTAGTTTGTTCCTGTTTTCCTAGTTCTTCTCAGTGTGATGTCAGATCATTAATTTAAGATATTTCCAGAACTTTAAGGTAGGCATTTAGCACTATAAATTTTTCTTCTGAAAGGGAATGCTTATACACTGTTGGTGGGAGTGTAAATTACTTCAACCATTGTGGAAAGCAGTATGGTGATTCCTCAGAGAGCTAAAAGCAAAACTATCCATTTGACCCAGCAATCCAATTACTGGGTATATACTGAAAGGAATATAAATCGTTCTACCACAAAGACACATGCACATGTGTGTTCATTGCAGCACTATTCACAATAGCAAAGACATGGAATCAACCTAAATGCCCATCAATGACAGATTGGATAAAGAAAATGTAGTACATATATACCATGGAATACGATGCAGTCATAAAAGAAAATGATATTATGTCTTTTGTAAGAACATGGATAGAGCTAGGGGCCATTATCCTTAGCAAACTAATGCAAGAACAGAAAACCAAATACCCACATGTTCTCACTTATAAGTAGGAGCTAAATGATGAGAACTCATGGACACAAAGAGAGAAGCAACATACACTGGGGACTACTTGAGGGTGGAGGTTGGGAGGAGGGAGAGAACCAGAAAAAAATATTATTCAGTATTAGGCTTCATACCTGGGTGACAAAACAATCTGTACAACAAACCCCTGTAATTAAAGTTTACCTACATAACAAACCTGCACACGTATCCCTGAACGTACAATAAAAGCTTAAAAACAAAACAAAACAAAACAAAAAATCCTTTTCTTCTAACACTGCTTCTGCTGCATCTCATAAATTTTGGTATGTTGTATCTCTGTTTTCATTTACTTTAAATAATTTTTTTTATTTCTGCCTTAATTTCATTGTTTACCAAAAGTCACTCAGGAGCAAATTGTTTAGTTTCTGTGTAATTGTATAGTTTTGAGAGATCTTGATATTAATTTCTATTTGTATTCCATTCTGGTCCAACAGTATGGTTGGTATGATTTCATTTGTTTTTGAATTTGCTGAGATTTGCTTTATGGCTGAGCATGTGGTCGATCTTGTATTACCTTCCATTTGCAGATGAGAAGGATGTATATTCTGTCGCTGATGAGTAGAGTATTCTGTAGATGTCTTGGTTCCAACTGATCAAATGTTAAGTTTATGTTGCATTTATGTCTAAAATTTCTGAGTTTAAATCTTGGATTTCTTTTTTAGTCATCTGCCTTGACGATTTGTCTAGTGCTGTCAATGGAGTGTTAAAGTCCCAAACTATTATTGTGTGACTAAGTCTTTTCATGGGTCTAGAAGTAGTTGCTTTATGAATCTGGGTGCTCCAATGTTGGTTAAATACATATTTAGGACAGTTATGTTTTCTTGTTGATTAGAAACAATTACAATATAATGCCTTTCTTTGTCCTTTTTTACTATTGTTGCATTCAAGACTGTTTTATCTGATATAATAGCAACCCTCTTTTTTCTTTTCCATTTGCATGATAGATCTTTCTCCAACCCTTTATTTTGAGCCTATGAGTGTCGCTACATGTGAAATTAGTCTCTTGAAGCAGACAGATGGATCTTGTTTTTTAATGGTACCTGCTACTCTGTGCAATTAGATTAGGCATTTAGACCATTTATATTTAAGGTTAATATTGCTATGTCAAGTTTTGATCTTAATATTGATATGTCAAGTTTTGATCTTATTGTGAGGTTGTTAGCTGGTTGCTTTGTAGTTTCTATCATGTGATTGCTTTATAGAATCTTCAGGCTATTTATTTAAGTGTGTTTTTATGGTAACAAGCACTGCTTTTTCATTTCCATGTTTAGAACTCTTTTAAGGAGCTCTTATAAGGCTGGCCTGGTAGTAACATATTCACTTAGAGCTTGCTTCTCTGGAAAAGCTTTCATTTCTCCTTCGCTTATGAGGCTTAGTTTGCCAGGATATGAAATTCTTGATTGGAATTTATTTTCTTTATGAATGCTGAAAATAGGTCCCTAAGCTCTCCTGGCTTCTAAGGGTTTCTGCTGAGAAGTCCTCTGTTTACCTGAAGTGGTTCTCTTTGTACATGATTTGACCTTATCCTATAGCTGCCTTTATGATTTTTTCTTTAGCTCTTACCTTGGACATTCTGGTGACTCTATGCCTTTGATGATGTTCATTTTGTATAGTATCTCACAGATGTTCTCTGGATTTTTTGTATCTGGATATCTATCTCTTTAGCAAGATTAAGAGAGTTTTCTTGAATTATTCCCTCAAGTATGTTTTCCAGGCTCTTTTATTTTTCTCCTCTGTCAGAAATGTCAATAATTCATCACCTTTCACAATGTTATATTTCTCAAAGACTGCTTTTTTTATTTTCTTTTAATTTTTGTCTAACTGGGTTAATTCAAAAGACTGGTGTTCAAGCTCTGAAATCCTTTCATTTGGCCCACTCTATTGATAAAAGGTTTTCATTGTATTTTGAATTCCTTAAGTGAGTTTTTCAATTCCAGAAGCTCTGATTGATTTCTTTTTAAGATATTTATCTCTTCCTTCATTTCCTGGATTTCTTTAGAAGTTTCTGTGTATTGATTTTTTAACCTTGTCTTGGATCTCATTGAGCTTCCTTGCAATCCATATTCTAAATTCTTTATCTGTCACTTCTGAATTTCGATTTTGGTTAGGGATCACTGCTGGAGAGCTAATGTGATCCCTTGGTGGTATCAATAAATACAGATTTTTTCATGGTGCTATAATTCTTGAGCTTTTTTTTTTTTTTTTTTTTCTCATCTGGAGATGCTGGCACTTCTAGTTTTTATCATTATTTTCATGCAGGTAGAATTTTTTATTTTTCTTTCTTTTCCTATATTATTATTATTTTTTTCCTTTTCCCATCTTCCTGGGGGGTGTGACTGTAAAGAATGCTAAGTAGGGTTTTCTGGTTTTGCTTCTATAGCCCTACACACTAATTTGGGCAGGTTTTACACTGGGCTGTTCATTTCTACCTACAAGCCAATAGCTGGTGCTTACAGGTAAGAGTTGGCTACAGCCAATGTGGCTGGATGTATACTGATCCTTGTTTACTGACCAAAGCTCTCTGTTGCTTCAGGCAATGGGCTGATTTATGAAGGCACAGTGGTCTGAGCTCCCTGATCATAAGGGCACAGCCAGACCACGTAGGTCCACCTATAGATCCTTCAATCGCAGGCACAAGCACTAGCCTTAGGGAAAATTCAGTGGGCAGCCACCAAAAACCTAGAGATGAGCCTAGGTCAGGAGCTGGGAAACCTCCTCCACCCCAAATTCTCTGTAGGGGTTAGACAGCAGCCTAAACTCCCAATCCAGGACAGTGAGTGCTCCAGATGCCTAGAGATCTGCTGGGTATGCAGCAGTTAAGGCCCCCTGCATTAGGATCTATGTCCAGGAAGGGTGGAAAAGTGCACACTGCTGAACCAAATGAGTGGTTATTGTTTATTCTTTGACCGAAGAGTACTGTTTATTCTTTGTTTATTCTTTGACTGAAGGGGTGTATGACTTAACCCTCGCCTAGCATGGCCTTAGGACTTGTTTATAATTTGGTACTTTATTGCCACAAAGAGCCTGTTCTGTCAGTCTTATGATCTCTATTTTAACATTAATGCCAATCATTTGTGTCTACACGATAAAAGAGAAGGGGTATAACAAAGCATGTCTGACCTCCCATTCCATCATAGCTGGGAACTCAGCTTTAAGGTTTCTCTAGGGTCGCCTTGGCCAAAAAAGGGGGTCCATTCAGTCGCTGGGGGCTTAGGATTTTATTTTAACCTTACAACACTATTTCCCAGAATTCTCCAGAGGTAGTAAGGTTTAGTCACTGACAGCAGAGGCTGCCTTTATAGTCCTCCCAACATCGGCTACCCCCATTTCCATGACTCTCTTCCTCTCCTCCCTACCCGTGTTGCCTGCATCTGCCAAATCAACTACTTGTACTCAAATCCTTGTCTTGTCTCAGGACCTGCTTCTGGAGGGAGAGACACACACAAAGACTACCAGAAAAAGACTGATCTATTGTGAAAGCACATAGTCCAATTAAATTATTATTTTACCTTTACCACTCCACTTATATACACACTCACATTCTTTGCTCAAACTAAGAAACAACCTTGGCAAGAATCTTGTATCTACAATCAAGAAAGTGATAACCACTTACAAAATAAATAAATAAACAAACAAATAAACAAACATGAATGTGAAATGGAATGCCCACCCTGGCAGCAAAGAACATGGCAGAGACTTTTTTCACAAATGATGATGTTAAGGCTTGCAGGAAGGGAGCCAGTCCTTTAATTACCATTTTCTCTACTTTTAGAAAAATATTGAAGATAAAGACTTGAAGAAGCATGCTTTAGCAAGGTAGGTGTGATTAAGGGTACATTCTGCTCAGCACTAATTCTGAGTCTGAAAGCAAAATTTTGGCAGAGACACACCATGTGTACTGTCTTTCAGGAGTTTAGAAATAATGAAAAGAAGTATGTTGGAGATTTTCTAAAAGAAGAAAAAGAAAACTGCCATTATCCCAATTATGCTTTTAGCATAAAGTTCAAATCAAAGGCAAATGTCAAATTTTAGAGTAATTAAAGAGGTAATTGCTGTTAAAATATTTTGGTTCATATATGTGGAAGTAAAAATTGCTGCTATAATATTTTGGTTCTCATATATGTGGAAGTAAAAAAAAAAAAATATTCCCTTCCCATGAGACCCTTCTCAGAAAATATGTCTGTTTCCTTGTGGCTGAATCATTCATGAACAAACTATGGATTATCATTATGTTGCTTTTTTCTGGTTTGACTTTTATGGAGCCAATCACAGGAATAAGCCTGTTCCTACATAAAACTAATTCTGAATGAGAAAATGAAAATTTTATGCTTGACTGATGCTAGATATACTTAGCACCCAGTTATAAAGAATTTGGTCTTTTTTTTTCTTTTTGCTCATCCTCTTTTCCTTTTCTCTTCTCTGCTCTATTTCAATGGAAATTCTCTTGATAAACTCAGCCCCCAGGATTTTATCTTCCTAAATTTGGAGACCAACTATAGTGATATCTAACGAAGGAAAGGGGATGTCCCAAAAAATAGCAGACACATGGCTTGGGGCTTCATAAGACAGGGAGTAAAGAGAGAATCAGAGCATCAGAGACCTCGATGGCATATTAAAAACTGGGAGATGACAGGAGATTTTATAAAGCACTGTTGTTTTATAAAACTGTGGTTCAAACACAAATCACTCAAATACTAACCTGAAAGTATAAGCTTATAATAGAATATAGGAAGTATAGTCTGGAATACTAGGCTAAGATGCTTGTCCTGTCCCTTTCTATCCAGAACGTACATACAACGGTGCCAGTGGTCTCCAGAGCACTAACAGGACAATTTTGAATACTTCATTAGATAACCCAAACCACCAAACAGGCATTAAGCTATCATTTTCCAATCAACCACATTATCATTATCATTTCTGTCTCTAAAAGATGGATGTTTAAAGATGGATGTGCACATTCCATCTTGGGAAAAGTGGTAATTTTATTTCAGCTTTATGTACATCATTAAGTTGATGGGAATTATGAAGACCTAAATTACATACGTGAGCCTTTTCAGGCACTGAGCCCTCTGGTAGGAAGAGGCAGCCATCAAATCAGTCAGTTTAAATCATCCTTGACATTAACAAGGTGGCTGGCTATGATCACTTTAATAAATGACTTTCTGTTCCTATTAGCTGAGTGACTATACTCTAGCTCCTGTTCCAGAAGCATGTTGCCAAACTAGTCTCCCAAAAAGTGTATTTAAAGGATACAAGATTTTTTCAGTGTTTGTATTCAAATAAATGCTTAACTTTTTAGGATTATTGGGCAAGATGGCTGAACAGGAACAGCCTCAGTCTGCAGCTCCCAGTGAGACCAACGCAGAAGGCAGTGATTTTTGCATTTCCAACTGAGGTACCTGGCTTATCTCGTTGGGACTGGTTAGACAGTGGATGTAGCCCACGGAGGGCGAGCAGAGACAGGGTGTGGCATCACCTCACCCAGGAAGCACAAGGGGTTGGGGGAACTCCCTCCCCTATCCCAGGGAAGCCATGAAGGATTGTGCTGTGAGGGATGGTGCTATCTGGCCCAGATACTACACTTTTCCCACTGTCTTTGCAACCCATAGACCAGGAGATTCTCTCAGCTACCCACACAAGCAGGACCCTGGGTTTCAAGCACAAAGCTGGGCAGCCGTTTGGGCAGACACCCAGCTAGCTGCAGGAGTTTATTTTCTTCATACCCCAGTGGTACCTGGAATACCAATGAGACAGAGCTGCTCACTCCTCTGTAAAGGGGGCTGAAGCGAGGGAGCTGAGTGGTCTTGCTCAGGGGATCCCACCCCAACGGAGACCAACAAGCTAAGATCCACTGGCTTGAAATTCTTGCTGCCAGCACAGCAGTCTGAAGTCGACCTGGGACACTTGAGCTTGATGTTGGGAGGGGTGTCCACCATTACTGAGGCTTGAGTAGGTGGTTTTCCCCTCACAGTGTAAACAAAGCTGCCAGGAAGTTCAAACTGGGCATAGCCCACCGCAGCACCACAAAGCCGCTGTAGCCAGACTGCCTCTCTAGATTCCTCCTCTCTGGGAAGGACATCTCTGAAAGAAGGGCAGCAGCCCCAGTCAGGGGCGTATAGACAAAGCTCCCATCTCCCTGGGACAGAGCATCTGGGGGAAGGGACGGCTGTAGGTGCAGCTTCAGCAGACTTAAACATTCTTGCTTGCCAGCTCTGAAGAGAGCAGATCTCCCAGCACAGTGCTCAAGCCCTGCTAAGGGACAGACTGCCTCCTCAAGTGGGTTCCTGAACCCCATGCCTCCTGACGAGGAGAAACCTCCCAGCAGAGGTCAACAGACACCTAATATAGGAGAGCTCCGACTGGCATCTGACAGGTGCCCTCTGGGACAAAGCTTTCAGAGGAAGGAACAGGCAGCAATCTTTATGTTCTGCAGCCTTTGCTGGTGATACCCAGGCAAACAGTGTCTGGAGTGGACCTCCAGCAAACTCCAGCAGACCTGCAGCAGTGGGGCCTGACCTTTAAAAGGAAAACTAACATAGAGAAAGCAATAGCATCAACATCAACAAAAAGGATGAACACTCAAAAACCCCATGCGAAGGTAACCAAGATCAAAAACGAAAGGTAGACAAATCCACGAAGTTGAGGAGAAACCAAAACAAAAAGCATTCCAAAAACCAGAATGCCTCTTCTCCTACAAAGGAATACAACTCCTTACCAGCAAGGGAACAAAACTGGACAGAGAATGATCTGATGAATTGACAGAAGTAGGCTCCAGAAGGTGGGTAATAACAAACTCCTCCAACCTATAGGAGCATGTTCTAACCCAATGAAAGGAAGCTAAGAACCTTGGTAAAACATTACAGGAACTGCTAAATAGAATAACCAGTTTAGAGAAGAACATAAATGACTTGATGGAGCTGAAAAACATAGCACAAGAACTTCATGAAGCATACACATAGCTAAATTGATCAAGCGGAAGAAAGGATATCAGAAATTGAAGATCAACTTAATGAAATAAAGCCTGAAGACAAGATTAGAGAAAAAAGAACAAAAAGGAATGAACAAAGCCTCCAAGAAATATGGGACTATGTGAAGAGACCAAATCTATGTTTGATTGGTGTACCTGAAAGTGACGGGGAGAATGGAACCAAGCTGGAAAACACTCTTAAGGATATAATCCAAGAGAACTTCCCAACCTAGCAAGGCAGGCCAACATTCAAATTCAGGAAATACAGCGAACACCACAAAGATACTCCTGGAGAAGAGCAACCCCAAGACACGTAATCATCAGATTCAGCAAGGTTGAAATGAAGGAAAAAATGTTAATGGCAGCCAGAGAGAAAGATCGGGCTACCCACAATGGGAAGCCCATCAGACTAACAGTAGATCTCTCTACAGAAATCCTACAGCCAGAAGAGAGTGGGGACCAATATTCAACATTCTTAAAATAATTTTCAACCCAGATTGTCATATCCAGCCAAACTAAGCTTCATAAGTGAAGGAGAAATAAAATCCTTCACAGACAAGCAAATGCTGAGGGATTTTGTCACCACCAGGCCTGCCTTAAAAAAGCTCCTGAAGGAAGCACTACATATAAAAAGGGAAAATGAGTACCAGCCACCGCAAAAACAAACCAAACTGTAAGACTATCAACACTACGAAGAAACTGCATCACCTAATGGGCAAAATAACCAGCTAGCATCATAATGACAGGATCAAATTCACACATAACAATATTAAAATAAAATGTAAATGGGCTAAATGCCCAAATTAAAAGACAGACTGGCAAACTGGATAAAGTGTCAAGACCCATCAGTGTGCTGTATTCAGAAGACCCATCTCATGTGCAAAGACACACATAGGCTCAAAATAAAAGGATGGAGGAAGATTTACCAACCAATTGGAAAGGAAAAAAAAAAAAAAGCAGGGGTTGTAATCCTTGTCTCTGATAAAGCAGACTTTAAACCAACAAAGACCAAAAGAGACAAAGAAGGCCATTATATAACAGTAAAGGGATCAATTCAAGAAGAAGAGCTAACTATCCTGAATATATACGCACCCAATACAGGAGTACCCAGATTCATAAAGCAAGTTCTTAGAGACTTACAAAGACACTTAGACTCCCACACAATAATAATGGGAGATTTTAACACCCCACTGTCAATACTAGACAGATCAATGACACAGAAAATTAACAAGGATATTCAGGACTTGAGCTCAGCTCTGGACCAAGCGGACCTAATAGACATCTACAGAACTCTCCACCCCAAATCAACAGAATATACATTCTTCTCAGCACCACATAGCACTTACCAAAAATTTGACCACATAATCGGAAGTAAAACACTCCTCAGCAAATGCAAAAGAATGGAAATCATAACAAACAGTGTCTCAGACCACAGTGCAACCAAATTAGAACTCAGGATTACAAAACTCACTCAAAACCACACAACTACATGGAAACTGAACAAGCTGCTCCTGAATGACTACTGGGTAAATAACAAAATTAAGGCAGAAATAAATAAGTTCTTTGAAACCAATGAGAACAAAGACCCAACGTACCAGAATCTCTGAGACACAACTAAAGCAGTGTTAAGAGGGAAATTTATAGCACTAAATGCCCACAGGAAAAAGTGGGAAAGATCTAAAATCAACACCCTAACATCACAATTAAAAGAACTAGAGAAGCAAGAGCAAACACATTCAAAAGTTAGCAGAAGGCAAGAAATAACTAAGATCAAAACAGAAGTGAAGGAGATAGAGAGATGAAAAACCTTCAAAGAATCAATGAATCCAGGAGCTGGTTTTTTGAAAAGATCAACAAAATAGATAGACTGCTAGCCAGACTAATAAAGAAGAAAACAGAGAAGAATCAAACAGACACAATAAAAAATGGTAAAGAGGTTATCACTACTGATCCCATAGAAATACAAACTACCATCAGAGGATACTATAAACACCTCTATGTAAATAAGCTAGAAAATTTAGAAGAAATGGATAAATTCCTAGACACATATACCCTCCCAAGACTAAACCAGAAAGAAGTCAAATCCCTGAATAGACCAATAACAAGTTCTGAAATTGAGGCAGTAATTAATAGGCTACCAACCAAAAAAAGCCCAGGACCAGATGAACTCAGAGCTGAATTCTGCCAGAGGTACAAAAAGGAGCTGGTACCATTCCTTCTAAAACTATTCCAAGCAACAGAAAAAGAGGGACGCCTTCCTAACTCTTTTTATGAGGCTACCATCATCCTGATACCAAAACCTAGCAAAGACACAACAAAAAAAGAAAATTTCAGGCCAATATCCCTGATGAACATCGATGCAAAAACTCTCAATACAATACTGGCAAACCAAATCCAGCAGCACATTTAAAAGCTTATCCACCATGATCAAGTTGGCTTCATCCCTGGGATGCAAGGCTGGATCAACATATGCAAATCAATAAATGTAATCCATCACATAAACAGAACCAATGACAAAAATCACATGATTATCTCAATAGATGCAGGAAAGGCCTCGATAAAATTCAACATCCCTTCATGCTAAAAACTCTCAATAAACTAGGTATTGACAGAATGTATCTCAAAATAATAAGAGCTATTTATGACAGACCCACAGATAATATCATACTGAATGGGCAAAAGCTGGAAACATTCCCTTTGAAAACTGGGACAAGACAAGGATGCCCTCTCTCACTCCTCCTATTCAACATAGTATTGGAAGTTCTGGCCAGGGCAATCAGGCAAGAGAAAGAAATAAGGGGTATTCAAATAGGAATACAGGAAGTCAAATAGTCTCTGTTTGCAGATGACATGATTGTATATTTAGAAAATCCCATCATCTCAGTCCAAAAACTCCTTAAGCTGATAAGGAACTTTAGCAAAGTCCCAGGTTACAAAATCAATGTGCAAAAATCGCAAGCATTCCTACACACCAGTAGCAGACAAACAGAGAGCCAAATCATGAGTGAACTCCCATTCACAACTGCTACAAAGAGAATAAAATACCTAGGGATACAATTTCAAAGACATGTGAAGGACCTCTTCAAGGAGAACTACAAGGAAATAAAAGAGGACACAAACAAATGGAAAAACATTCCATGTTCACAGATAGGAAGAATCAATATTGTGAAAATGGCCATACTGCACAAAGTAATTTACAGATTCAATGCTATTCCCATCAAACTACCATTCACTTTCTTCACAGAATTAGAAAAAAACTACTTTAAATTTCAAATGGAACCAAAAAAGAGCCCATATAGCCAAGACAACCCTAAGCAAGAAGAACAAAGCTGGAGGTATCACACTACCTGACTTCAAATTATACTACAAAGCTACAGTAACCAAAACAGCTTGGTACTGATACCAAAACAGATATATAAACCAATGGAACAGAACAGAGGCCTCTGAAAAAACACCACACATCTACAACCGTCTGATCTTTGACAAATCTGATGAAAATGAGCAATGGGAAAAGGATTTCCTATTTAATAAATGGTGTTGGGAAAATTGGCTAGCCATATGCAGAAAACTGAAACTGGACCCCTTCCTTACACCTCATACAAAAATTAACTCAAGATGGATTAAATACTTAAACATAAGACCTAAAACCATAAAAACCCTAGAAGAAAACCTAGGTAATACCATTCAGGACATAGGCATGGGCAAAGACTTCATGACTAAAACACCAAAAGCAATGGCAACAAAAACCAAAATTGACAAATGGGATCTAATTAAACTAAAGAGCTTCTGCACAGCAAAGGAAACTACCAGCAGAGTGAACAGGCAACCTACAGAATGGGAGAAAATTTTTGCAATCTATCCATCTGACAAAAGGCATTTAATATCGAGAATCTACAAGGAACTTAAACAAATTTACAAGAAAAAACCCCATCAAAAAGTGGGTGAAGGATATGAACAGACACTTTTCAAAAGAAGACATTTATGCGGCCAACAAATACATGAAAAAAAGTTCATCATCACTGGTCATTAGAGAAATGCAAATCAAAACCACAATGAGATATCATCTCATGCCATTTAAAATGGTGATTACTAAAAAGGAAACAACAGATGCTGGAGAAGATGTGGAGAAACAGAAATGCTTTTACACTGTTGGTGGGAGTGTAAATTAGTTCAACCATTGTGAAAGACAGTGTGGTGATTCCTCAAGGATCTAACACTAGAAATACCATTTGACCCAGCAATCCCATTACTGGGTATATACCCAAAGGATTATAAGTCATTCTACTATAAAGACCATCCACATGTATGTTTATTGCAGCACTATTCACAATAGCAAAGACTTGGAACCAACCCAAATGCCCACCAATGATAGGCTGGATAAAGAAAATGTGGTACATATACACCATGGAATACTACACAGTCATAAAAAAGAATGAGTTCAGGCTGGGCACTGTGGCTCACGCTTATAATCCCAGCACTTTGGGAGGCCGAGGTGGGCGGTTCACCAGGTCAGGAGTTCAAGACCAGCCTGACTAACATGGTGAAACCTCATCTCTATTAATGATACAAAATTTAGCCAGGCATGGTGGCATGTGCCTGTAATTCCAGCTACTCTGGAGGCTGAGGCAGAAGAATCACTTGAACCCGGGAGGCGGAGGAGGTTGCAGTGAGCTAAGATTGCACCATTGCACTCCAGCCTGGTCGACAGGAGGAGACTTTGTCTCAAAAACAAACAAACAAAAAGGGCCTGGCCCAGTGGCTCACTCCTGTAATCCCAGCACTTTGGGAGGCCAAGGCAGGTGGATCACGAGGTCAGGAGATCGAGACCATCCTGGATAACACACTGAAACACCATCTCTACTAAAAATACAAAAAAATTAACCAGACGTGGTGGCGGGCGCCTGTAGTCCCAGCTACTTGGGGGGCTGAGGCAGGAGAATGGCATGAACCCGGGAGGAGGAGCTTGCAGTGAGCCGAGATTGTGCCACTGCACTCCAGCCTGGGCGACAGAGCAAGACTCCATGTCAAAAAAGAAAGAAAAAGAAAAGAATGGGTTCATGTCTTTGCAGGGACATGGATGAAGCTGGAAACCATCACTCTCAGCAAACTAACACAGGAACAGAAATCCAAACACCGCATGTTCTCATTCATAAATGGGAGTTGAACAATGAGCACATATGGGCAGAGGGAGGGGAACATTACACACTGGGGCCTGTCAGGGGGTGGAGGATAAGGGGAGGGATAGCATTAGGAGAAATACGTAATGCAGATGATGGATTGATGGGTGCAGCAAACCACCATGGCACATGTACATGTACACCTATGTAACAAACATTCACATTCTGCACGTGTATCCCAGAACTTAAGTATAATAAGAATAATTTTTAAGGGCAAGAATATTAGAAAACAATTGGACCCATGACTCTTTGTATCTCTTCAGTAGAAGCAATCATCAAGGCAAATGTTTACTGTTAGGTTTGTTGAGCATAGATGTGTGGACAGAAGCTTAATGTCCGTGCAATCTGTTTCCACTGCATTAGCCATTACATTAAAAACAACAAACAAAATTCTTTCTTGTTTAAAATGTGTTCCACATGCTCAGAATCAATCTTGATCAACAGACTGCAGTCTAATTTTAAATGGTGGTTCAGAGATGAGAAGATTATGGACATATTTCAATTAAAAAACAAATTGAGAAAAGACAACTTAATGCATTATGCATCTAACAATGTTTCTGAAAAACATTTAGGAGTTCTCCAAGTCAATTCTGCACAGTCTTGGTCTACATTGCCAAACAATATAATATAGATGAATTACTTACGGGGAAGCTATAGGCAAACTTCTGTTTTTTACATAACAAATTCTTTTTAAAAAACTTTATTTATTTATTTATTTATTTATTTATTTACTATCTTATTTTTTTTTTAAGACACAGTCTCACTCTGTCACCCAGGCTGGAGTGCGGTGGCACCATCTCATCTCACTGCAACCTCTGCCTTCCGGGTTCATCGGTTCACCTGCCTCAGCCTCCCGAGTAGCTGGGATTACAGGCACATGCCACCATGCCGGGCTAATTTTTATATTTTTGGTAGATACAGGGTTTCGCCATGTTGGCCAGGCTGGTCTCAAACTCCTGACCTCAGGTGATCCACCCACCTCAGTCTCCCAAAGTTCTGGCATTACAGGTATGAGCCACTGCACCCGGCCAGCAAATTCTTAATATATATTTAAAAGTTGAGTGTGCAAAAATAAAATCATCCGTGTTTAATTCTAGCTCCACCAATTAAAAGATCCTGAATTACCTGACATCTCTGATTCCGACATTTATTCATTCAACAGATATTTATCATTTGCCTATTATGTTTGAGCCACTGTCCTAAGGTCTAGGAATACAGAAGTCAACAAAAGAGGCTCCAATTTCTGACTTTCACTTTTAAATAAATGAGTTAATAAAAGAGATTGCAGACAAATATACAGTTTATTAAAACATGAAAAATGTTAGAAAGCAAAATAAGGAAAGCAGAGAATGGGTTATGAATTACTGAGGGATAGCATTTTAGATAGAGCCAGGTAAGGTGTCCCCCACCTGAAGATGACTTTGGATGATAAACTGAAGGAAGTGAGGGAGCAAGTCATGCAGATAACCATCCAGGGAAAGGGCATTCCAAAGGCAGCAAGTACAAAAGCTCTGAGGCAAGAATGTGCCTGACAAGAAAAGAGGTGCAAATGCCAAGCACAGAAAGGTGAAGAGCAGAGTGGCAGAGGGGGCCATAAAAATGGTGGGGTGGGGGCTAGCGGACAGACTGTGAAGGCCTCATAATACACAGAGAGAATCTCAGAGGAAATGAAAAAGCCTTGGAGGTCTTTGAGAAGAGAAGTGATATGATCCAGCTTACATTTGATAGAAATAATAATAATTTATCCCCATAGGTTTACTGAAAGATGAAATAAGAAAATTGATGTAAAATGCTTCCCTCAGAGCATGGCAAAAGGTAAACATAAAATATTCACTGCTCTAATTATTTTTGTTATCTAGATAGAGATTAGAAAATCATAATCAAAAATGAAGTTGTTGTACGATATTACAGATTAGGTTTCTTATTTTTTAATTTTGCTTTTATCCTTCAAAAATTAGATCAATAACCCAAAGGGAGAAAGAGAAATAACAAGGATATGCTTTAGTTCAAAGATCAAGTGAAGAAAATTTCTGAAACAATAAAGTCTTGTTTCAAAAATGGAGGAAGAAACTTAAAGGAACAAAAGAGAGAGAAATTAAAGTTTCCAGGTAAATCTCTCAATATTCTAAGCACATAAATAATTGGAAATCTTTTTGAGGCAATTTGAATTGATGTTTCTTCTAACTTAGGCCCAGGAAGTAGCATCAAAATGTGTTTGGATCACTTCAGCAAAGAGTTTTACTTAATAAATAGAAAGAATTTGTTGTAAATAGATTCGAAGAAAGCTACTAATAGGCTTCCCTGCTGGCTGAGCAAGATTACTTTAGTAAAGCAAGGCAAAAGGTACTATTGGCTACTTAAATATTCTGGCATAAAAATTAACACAGAAGCTGGACTTCAGAGAAAAAAATAAATAGAGCATGCACAAAACATCATAGGAAACAAAGTCTATCATATTTCTTCCAGTAAATCATGACAAGGGTACAACAGGCACAAATTACATGAGCAATGGAGAGGGATTTTTATTTGAACTTACAGAGAAACTTGCAGGATCTTATTTCACAGAGAGCCCACAGAATAGTATATCTTTCATTTTTATATCATCTTATGTATTTTGCTCCTTTAAAAAGAATTTATTGATTACCTATTCTGTGCAAGGAGCTGTGGAAAATAGAAAATTGTGTAAGACATGGTACTTTCGTCCCAAGAAACTCACATTACAGCAAAGGATGACGAGGCATAGACTATATTTTACTGGACATAAGGCACCAAGAATTTAAGTTAAACCAAAATAAGAAATTCATAGAAAAAAGAAAACGTAACTATACATAGAGTTTTTAAAAACATACTCCAATTTCAGAAACATTGAAATAGGAAATGCATACATTTATATACAAAACAGGTATATAAATATCTACCCAAGAGGAAGCATAAGGAACAAGGATGCTTTTTTAAAAATGTTTTCATTTTCATCGGTTATTGGGGAACAGATAGTGTTTGGTTACATGAGTAAGTTCTTTAGTGGTGATTTGTGAGACTTTGGTGCACCCATCACCAGAGCAGTATACACTGCACCCCATTTGTAGTATTTTATCCCTCACCCATTGCCCACCCTTTCCCCCTGAGTCCCCAAAATCCATTGTGTCATTCTTATGCCTCTGCATCCTCATAACTTAGCTCCCACTTATAAATGGGAACATACGATGTTTGGTTTTCCATTCCTGATTTACTTTACTTAGAATAATACTCTCCAATCTCATCCAAGTTGCTGTGAATGTCACTAAGTCATTCCTTTTTATGGCTAAGTAGTATCTCATCTCATATATATATATATATATATATCAGTTTATTTATCCACCCATTGGTTGATGGGCATTTGGGTTGGTTCCACATTTTTTGCAACCATTGTAGACATTGCCTTAGGCAAGGATTTCATGACCAGGAACCCAAAAGCAAATACAATAGAAACAAAGATTTAATCAAGCTGGGACTTGATTAAATTAAAAAGCTTTGCACGGGAAAAGGAACAGTCACCAGAGTAAACAGACAACCCACAGAGTGGGAGAAAATCTTCACAATCTATACATCTGACAAAGGACTAATATCCAGGACCTACAATGAAGTCAAACAAATGAGCAAGGATGCTTTTTGAAATCGTTAGGTGTCATAGAAGTACAAAGAAAAAAGATACTAATTAGTACTGGGTCACATGGATAGCAAAACCCAGATGTTGTTAATATTTCAGCTGGGTTTTAAAGAGAGATAGAAATTCTATCATGGCAATGCTGGGTGACAAACGCATTCCAGGCAGATGAAATAGCACATGTAGAAGCACAGCATAAAAATTACTTTCACAGAAGGGCAGCCGTAACGCTGGGCACGGTGGCTCACACCTGTAATCCCAGCACTTTGGGAGGCCAAAGTGGGTGGAACACAAGGTCAGAAGTTCAAAACCAACCTGACCAACATGGGGAAACCCTGTCTGTACTAAAAATACAAAAATTAGCTGGGCATAGTGGCATGCATCTGTAATCCCAGCTACTCAGAAGGCTAAGGCAGGAGAATCACTTGAAACTGGGAGGTGGAGGTTGCAGTGAGCCAAGATCACACCACTGCACTCCAGTCTGGCAGCCTGGGTGACAGACCAAGACTCTGTCTCGAAAAAGAAAAGAAAAGAAAAGAAAAGAAAAGAAAAGAAAAGAAAAGAAAAGAAAAGAGAAAAGAAAAGAAAAAGAAAAGAAAAGAAAAGAAAAGAAAAGAAAAGAAAAGAAAAGAAAAGAAGGAAGGAAGGAAGGAAGGAAGGAAGGAAGGAAGGAAGGAAGGAAGGAAGGAAGGAAGGAAGGAAGGAAGGAAGGAAGGAAGGAAGGAGGAAGGAAGGAAGGAAGGAAGGAAGGAAGGAAGGAAGGAAAGAAAGAAGAGCAGCCGTAAAATCAGATTGACTGGAGAAGGCTTGTGTTAGACCCAGTTATAAAGGGCTTTAAATGCTAGATAAAAGATTGTAAAACATTGCCCTGCCAGAAACTATTAAGTTTTAAAAGTAGAGGGCAATTGCTCTCCTATACGTGGTTTAGGAAGGTTAACAAAACAGTGGTAGACAGCGGGCTGTAGGGAGGCTCGTCTTCAGAGTGGGACACCAGTGAGGAATCTTTCATAATAATATAGGGAAGAGGTGCCAAACTGAACCAGGGAGGCTAAAATGTGGATTGAAAAGAAATGGATGTGCCTCTCCCTTTATAGTGCTTTTACTTACATGTGATACACAGTAATGTGGCACAGGAAGAATAATAACTAACTTAGGTTCTCATAAAGACATCAAGATAGAACATGTGTGAATTTTTTTTAACTATATGTAGGCAGAGGCAGAATCAGCCACAGAAAACACTTTCACTGCCTCAGAGGGCAGATCTGTGGTTCTCTTCTCAGCATATAATCTAACTGTCATGGAGGTTTCTGGTCAAGAATTTAAAAATGAATATTTTAGGAGAAATTGAATATTACAACTTAAGTGCTTCACCAAAGATGACTTGCAGTGGCTCAGCAATTCAATGTCATTCCACTGTTGACATTTTTGTGACTGCGACAGTTTGTAAAGGCATTGTGTCCACACCCAACCTGCGGCCATGTAATCAGTAGTTTATAGTTGGTGACTTCATGGGACCAGCCGTGAACCAAAATTTTGGCTACTTTATTAAGCAAGATTGAATTTAGGGGCAAGGAGACTCAGTCAGGGCCTCCAAGGATTGCCAGCAGGTTGTGCCCGGCACATGGCACTCAGCTGAAGGGGTGAGCAGAAGTAGGCTCTGCTTCCCAAGCCACGTGCGCTGTGGCTGGGCTGCTTCCTTTTTTTCAATGATCCACATGGAAGGTCACATAGGCTAGGCTAAGGAGACTTCTGGAGGGAAAAGGAGAGTCACAATGGAGAGTATCAGAGGAGAGCCAGGAACATATCTGCATTTTGGAAGAGCTCCTTTGCCCCCAGGGAGGAATCAGAGGAGGGAATCCATATTTTCTATTTGAAAAAAATAAAATATTTCTGAAAGAGACTGGACATGCACACATCATCAAAAGAAATTTCATTACACACATCATCAAAATAAATGTAGCACTATAATAGACTAATTACCAGTTAAAATGGACTAACTTCTCCAAGCATCACTTAGATACTAAACATTGGTTCTGACTTTCCAAAGAATTCCGTCCTAGATATTTTGGTACAGTAGATTTTAAAATGATGACCAAAAATGATGGAACAATATCAGAATCACCTTGGGTGCTTCATAATTCAGATTATGAATCAGTAGGACTGGATTCAGATGTAAAAATATGTGGCAACAGATTTTGGAAATATTGCTCCAAGACATACTGTGACCAATAAATAGTTCACATGCAACCCATGCGAATAAATTAGTTTTTACCTTTAAATGCCATAATAGCTTCCATTTTTCAGTGTATTTCATGCCATTCTTTCCCAAGCAACCAATCTCTATCTCTCAAGATAATTACATTAATGGTTGTTACTAACTATATATGAAAACCACGTATTCTTTTGTGTCTGACATCTTTTAAGATTATTCACGGTATAGTGTGCATCAGTATTGTGTTCATTTTTATTGCTGAGCATAATAAGAAGGTTGGGAATGAAGGAGTAATCCTGATAACAAGTGAGATTTTTTCAATCATGAAAATTTTTCTTGATTAGTAAATATTTACATATATAGGCACACACATATATACATGCTACAAACTTCATTTACAGTTTCGAGATTGTTCTATTTGTATCTATAAGGATTACGGTATAATTTATTGGCTTTGAGCAACTATTATATATTTAATGTCTCCCAAAAAGTGTTATTCAACAAAGAGAAGAACAAAAGGTCATTTTGGTCAAATTCTTTGAAGGACAGACCTTTTAGGTTATTGCATTGATAATGAATTTACTCCACTTCTCCAGTAAAATATCTTCAATACTTCTTGATTATTCTAGAGAAACAAACATAAATATCTCATAGGTATTTTGTATAAACTCTAAAAAGTCATCAGGGAAAGGACCAGGAAAAAATACTCCAAAGCAAATCTCCACAGACATTTTCTGTGAAGAGCCAGACAGTAATAGTTTAGACTTTGTGGGCCATATGGTGTCGGTGACAACTCTGCCATTGTGGCATGAGAGCAGCCACAGGCAATATGCAAACGAATGAGCACGGCTATGTTCCAGTAAAATTATATTTACAAAAACAGGCAATTAGAAGCTATGAGATACCACTAAGCACCTACTAGAGTGGCTAAAATACAAAACACTGTCAACAGTAAATGCTGGCAAGAATGTGAAGCAAAGAAATCTCTCATTCATTGCTGGTGTCAATGCAAAATGGTACAACCGCTTTAGAAGACATCTTGACAGTTTCTTACAAAGCTAAGCATAGTATATTACCAAATGACCCAGCAATGGTCCTCCTAGATATTTACTTAAATAAGTTAAACACTAACGTTCATACCAAAACCTGCACATGGGTGTTTGCAGTAGCTTTTTTCATAATCTCCAATAATGGGAAGCAATTAAGATAAACAACCTGTGATACAGTTGAACAATGGGATATCATTCAGCAATTAGAATAAATGTGCTATCAAATCATGACTAGACATAGAGGAACCTAAAATGCATATTGCTAAGCGAAAGAAGCCAGTCTGAAAAGGCTACATACTGTATGCTTCCCACTATATAACATTCTGCAAAAGTCAAACTAAACGACAATGGTTACGGGTAGGGTGGGGAAGGATGAACAGGTGGAGCACGGGAGAATTTGAGAGCAGTGAAGGTATTTGATGACACTGTGATAGTGTGTATGTGACATTAGGCACTGGGAAAGACCCGTACAATATACAACACAAACAGTGAACCCTAATGTAAACTATGGACTTTAGTTAATAATAATGCATCAATATTGGTTTACAAATTTTAACACATATACCAAAGGGAAGATATTAATAGCAATGGAAACTGTGGTCGGGGTGGACAGAATATAGGGGAACTCCCTATAGTTTCTGTTCAGTTTTTTTGTAAACCATAAATCAGATCTAAGAAAAAAACAAAACAAAACAGAAAACAGGCAATGAGCCCCATTTGGCCTGTGGGCTACAGTTTGCTGATACCTGTTCTAAATAATGAAAACGTCATCAGAGAACACTTGGAATATATAAAGTTGTCATTGTGAATTTCACTTACTTTGAGGAAATTCATTCAATGTGGCTTTCAGAATTTTTTTGGAAAAGGAGTCTTCTCATAATAGCCATCCTGACAATTACACTCATATGCTTATTTCTACAGCAGAAAGTTATCCATTATATCATCTTTTCATACATGCCAACAGTTAAGCCTATCCTTGCTCCAGCATTAAGGGACTTCCCCGTAACCCAGCAGAACCCCTGAGCTGGAAAACCTGGCATACTTTATCTCAAACACAAGCAGAGCTCAAGCTATGTCTCACCGAGGCTGCTGGAAAATTCTCCATGTGACTGGATACTTTATGGCTCTCTTTAATAGTTTCATCTTCTATACTTTAGAAAGCTTCATCTTCTACAGTTTTCCCTTGTTATGTTACCACTAGTAGCACAGGAAATAAGCCTAGCATTATTTTTTAGGTTCCATAAACTTAATCTTCCTCAATCTTCATGGATGCTTACCGAATAAATGTTTATTGCATTTTAAGATACTTAACAGAATATGAGTAGAATTTGTTTTACTCAAAATGATACATGTATTCTTGGTAACAATACCATAAATAATCTGTTTTACATTTAATGTGACATTAAAAATACATATTCAATGCTGTCATTATTATTCTACATACTGAGTTGTTTTTGTTTGTGTTGCAAAATTGTAGCAATAAAATTTAACTGCAATTGTGGATGCAAGTATGACTTTTATTTTCTTATAATTTGCCATAAATCATAAATAATATAATGCTTATAAAAAGCACAGCTGTCCTTCTTGGAAAAAAAAATGGTTTTTTATTCTTGTAATTAGAGTAGAATCTGTTAGGAGTCAAGAGTAGAAGTTAGCTAACCCGGCATCCCTCAGCTGCTAGGTGATATCGGATGTGTAAAAGCCTTATTTTCTTTAGGAAAAAACCATAGCTGCTCTGAGAAATGTAACATGCACAGTCTTGTCCCATTTAGGTAATTTTTAACGGAGAATATACTGAGTAAAAGTGGTAAAAGAGTCAAACTTCAACCACGTAGCATGAGGATCAGATTGATTAGCTTGTGGGGGTAGGACGTCTGAGTTGAAATGAAAGATTTTTCTTAATATTTGTACACATAGTTACTTTCTATCTATAAAAGACTGACAATGTTCTTTCCTGACCATGTCCATAACTAGGCTAGCAGCCATTTTGAAAAGTGGTGGATGTGTGTATATTGTGGAGAGGGTAGAATAGAAAAGGGAGTAGCCGGAATATTCTATTAAGTAGAAGCAAGAGTATCTCAGTTATGAATTGAGTTTATCAAGTGTGCTATTCCTGAGAAAGTATAAATAATCTTTAGACACATAACAGAGACATCTTAGACAACCGGCTATTTATCACATGCAATGCTATCACAGAAGCCAATACATAAATAAAGCAAGGTTAAATACATAAGACTCCCTGTGCCATATAACTGCAGTTTGTCCCAATATCCTTTTTCTTTTTGTCTCTGCATTTGTATGTGTGGGAGGAAGGCAAGGAGAGAATCAGAGCTTGTAAGGAGAATTTCGCCTTGTTATTTTGCTAATTTAATGTTCAGTATCTGGTCCACCTGCTGCTGTGCATGAGCTGCGGTGATCTGACACTGATCATGAAATGCTGATTGAAAAATAATGAAGAGTTGACTTTAGACTGAAATTCTTTGTCGTTGAACTAACAACATTCAAGCTTATTAGGAGCAGTCAATAACTAACCAAATTTGCGCTTTTGAACTATTTTAACAGATGGCTGCTTTATGTGGTTTCATATATCTTTCATAAGCTCGAAAACTACTCATTTGCATTTTCTTTACATCTTAGAAACTAATTGCTGTGGTTTTTCACTTTTTATTCCCTTATGCATTTAAGTTTCCATGTTGAAATTGTCACCTGGACTTTTTCTACTTTACAGTGGCAAGATTAGAATAAGTTAGTAATAATTAAGTGTGAGCCAGAAGCATATGTAATTTTTAACATATGCCTTGGAAATTCAAGTTGCCTAAGGAAAACACTTATTTCCTCAACTGAAAAATGTGAGATTTTGAGTTTGTCAGAGTATCTTCTTATGTAAGAAAATTTTTCAAAAGTTAGAAAAATCTTAAGGCAATAACATGATTTTTCTAATAGTGACAGTGACTTTTCATAACTGCAAACAGATATTTAAGCAATTATGACAAAGCCACATCTCCAAGGTGCTTATAGGGCAAAGTTTTTCAATGGCTCTGTGCAATTTATACACCATCCTAAATCTAGAAATCTTTAACAAGTATCATATATAATATGGTGCATTACACCAATATGAAATTTATCCCAATCAGTAGATACTTTCCTCTCCTATTGTCTAACATAATTTACTTCTTCCAGAAACACTTGAAAGACTTTTTTTCCTCTCACTGACAGGGCTTCCCTTTAATCAAGTGCAATAACTGTTGTATGAAAGAAAGAGTAAGCTTTGATCTTTGAGAAGAAACATATAGACATGTATGGTGAAGAGATGATCAATTAATTAAAGTATTCAAAAAACGTCTTAAAAAATGGTAGCAGGTCTAAGAATATCATCACCATCTGAAAAAAGCAAACTACTTTACTATACAAACTAGTTCAATGATTCTGCAGCCAATCAGTAACATTACATACAAAGTTACCCGAAGTACTCAGAGAGAACAAAGCTTGTTCTTCCTGTTACACTTCCCAAACACAAATAAAACCTAGGATGAGGTGGTAGATTGGTTGCATGAATAGTCCCAAATACTACCTTCCCTACACCCAGGATCTTTGCCCTTAACTGTATTCCTGTCTCACTCTGACCCTGGGATTGAACATTTGACTTGTTTTGCCCAATGGGATATTAGTCCATGTGTTGCAAGCAGAGCAGAAGGCATGGACATTTCTGCTTGCTCTCCTGCCTAATTGGACTGACTCATTCCTGGAACTTACCACCACCAAATGAGCACGGCTAGGCTTCTCTGATGAAAAGATATGAGAGACTTATGGAGTAAAGCTCCAAAGGCAAACAAAGCTCCAAAGTAAAACACAGTGATTTTCTCCATTTCTCCCATGCTTCCTCAATACTTTGAAATAAAATGCTTCATTACAGCTTTAAATATCTCTCTATTATTACCAATAATAATATGTACATTTCAGGTGTGATTACTTATTCAGCTTCCAGGTCAATGTTTCACAGTTGCAGTACACCTTTTACCTAAAAGTAGTCTTAGACATGAAGAGAAACTTCTAAAAAAGAGAAGGCTTAATATGAAAAATAAAAATCCTTAAGAGCTTTTGTAAACAAACCAAACAACAAAGAAACAAAACCCTATTCCAGAATATCAGATAAGATCTTACTTACTTTGAGTAATGCAATTTCTTGCTACTATATTTTTCTCTTTTTGCATTTTCAACCAAAGACAGCTGATGATAATTAGAATCCATCAATCTACGTATTTCTTGTTGTTACAGTCAAATGTCCTTTTATAGGGACCCTCGGCTTCTTGCCAAGTTTTCCACATCTTTCTCAAGGACAGTATATATCAACATGAGCATACTCATCAGATGAAGTGAAATACTTAAATAAATTATTTGACCATGGCGGGCATTCCAAGATGGCCAAATAGGAAGAGCTGTGGTCTGCAGCGCCCAGTGTGATTGACACAGAAGATGGGTGATTTCCGCATTTCCAGCTGAGGTACCTGGTTCATCTTATTGGGACTGGCTGGACAGTGGGTGCAGCCCACAGAGGGCGCGCTGAAGCATGGCAGGGCATTGCTTCACCCACGAAGTGCAAGCGGTTGGGGGATTTCCCTTTCCTAGCCAAGGGAAGCTGTGACAGACTACCTGGAAAATTGGGACACTCTTGCCCAAATACTGTGCTTTTCCCAAGGTGTCAGCCACAGACAGACAAGGTGATTCTCTCCCATGCCTGGCTCAGTGGCTTCTACGCCCACAAAGTCTTGCTCACTGTAAACGCAGCAGTCTGATATCAATCTGGGAGACAGAAGCCTGGCTGGGGGAGGGGCGTCCTCCATTGCTGAGGCTTCAGTAGATAAACAAAGCCACCAGGAAGCTTGAACTGGGTGGAGCCCACTGCAGCTCAACAGGGCCTACTGTCTCTAGACTCCACCTCTGTAGGCAGGGCATAGCTGAACAAAAGGCAGAAGACAACTTTTGCAGACTTAAACGTTCCTGTCTGACAGCTCTGAAGAAAGCAGTGGTTCTGCCAGCACAGCATTTGAGCTCTGAGAATGGACAGACTGCCTCCTAAAGTGGGTTCCCGACCCCTGTGAAGCCTAACTGAGAGACACCTCCCAGTAGGGGCTGACAGACACCTCATAGAGGCAGCTGCCCCTCTGTGATAAAGCTTCCAGAGGAAGGATCAGGCAGCAATACTTGCTGTTCTGCAATATATGCTGTTCTGCAGCCTCCGCTGGTGATACCCAGGCAAAGAGGATCTGGAGTGGACCTCCAGCAAACTTGAACAGACCTGCAGCTGAGGGACCTGACTGTTAGAAGGAAAACTAACAAATAGAAAGGAACAGTAATGACGTCAACAAAAAGGTCATCTACACCAAAACCCCATCTGTAGGTCACCAACATCAAAGACCAAAGGTAGATAAAACCGCAAACATGGGGAGAAACCAGAGCAGAAAAGCTGAAAATTCTAAAAATCAGAGCACCTCTTCTCCTCCAAAGGACTGCAGTTCCTCGCCAGCAATGGAACAAAGCTGCATGAAGAATGACTCTGACGAGTTGACAGAAGTAGGCTTCCAAAGGTTGGTAATAACAAACTTCTCTGAGCTAAAGTAGGATGTTCAAACCCATCACAAGGAAGCTAAAAACCTTGAAAAAAGATGAGATGAATGGCTAACTAGAATAAACAGTGTAGAGAAGATGTTAAATGACCTGATGGAGCTGAAAACCATGGCATGAGAACTTTGTGACATATGCACAAGTTTCAATAGCTGATTTGATCAAGTGGAAGAAAGGGTATCGGTGATTGAAGATCAAATTAATGAAAAAAAAGAGAGAGAAAAACAAGGTTAGAGAAAAAAGAGTAAAAAGAAACGAACAAAGCCTCCAAGATATATGGGACTATGTAAAAAAAAAAAAACAAAACTATGTTTGATTGGTGTACATGAAAGTGAGGGGGAGAATGGAACCAAGTTGGAAAACACTCTTCAGGATATAATCCAGGAGAACTTCCCCAACCTAGAAGGCAGGCCAACATTCAAATTCAGAAAATACAGAGAATACCACAAAGATACTCTGCGAGAAGAGCAACCCAAGACACATAATCGTCAGATTCACCAAGGTTGAAATGAAGGAAAAAGTGTTAAGGGCAGCCAGAGAGAAAAGTCAAGTTACCCACAAAGGGAAGCCCATCAGACTAACAGCAGATCTCTCTGCAGAAACCCTACAAGCCAGAAGAGAGTGGGAGCCAATATTCAACATTCTTAAAGAAAAGAATTTTCAACCCAGAGTGTCATATTCAGCCAAACTAAGCTTCATAAATGAAGGAGAAATAAAATCCTTTACAGACAACCAAATGCTGAGAGATTTTGTCACCACCAGGCCTGCCTTACAAGAGCTCCTGAAGGAAGCACTAAACATGGAAAGGAACAACTGGTACCAGCCACTGCAAAAACATGCCAAATTGTAAAGACCATTGATGCTATGAAGAAACTGTATCAATTAATGGGCAAAATAACCAGCGAACTTCAGAATGACAGGATCAAATTCACACAAAACAATATTAAAATTAAATGTAAATAAGCTAAATGCCCCAATTAAAAGACATAGACTGGCAAATTGGATAAAGAGTCAAGACCCATCAGTGTGCTGTATTCAGAAGACCCACCTCATGTGCAGAGACACATATAGGTTCAAAATAAAGGGATGGAGGAATACTTAGCAAGCAAATGGAAAGCAAAAAAAAAAAAGCAGGGGTTTCAATCGTAGTCTCAGATAAAACAGACTTTAAAGCAACAAAGATCAAAAGAGACAAAGAAGGCCATTACATAATGGTAAAGGGATCAATTCAAGAAGAAGAGCTAACTATCCTAAATATATATGCACCCAATACAGGAGCACCCAGATTCATAAAGCAAGTACATACAGACCTACAAAGAGACTTAGACTCCCACACAATAATAATGGGAGACTTTAACACCCTACTGTCAATACTAGACAGATCAACGAGACAGAAGGTTAACAAGGATAACCAGGACTTGAACTCAGCTCTGCACCAAGTGGACCTGAAAGACATCTACAGAACTCTCCACCCCAAATCAACAGAATATACATTGTTCTCAGCACCACATCACACTTATTCTAAAACTGACCACATAATTCAAAGTAAAGCACTCCTCAGCAAATGTAAAAGAACAGAAATCACAACAAACTGTCTCTCAGACCACAGTGCGATCAAATTACAAGTCAGGATTAAGAAACTCACTCAAAACTGCACAACTACATAGAAACTGAACAACCTGCTCCTGAATGACTACTGGGTAAATAACGAAATTAAGGCAGAAATAAATAAGTTATTTGAAACCAATGAGAACAAAGACCCAACATACCAGAATCTCTGGAACACATTTAAAACAGTGTGTAGAGGGAAAGTTATAGCACTAAATGCCCACAAGAGAAAGCAGGAAAGATCTAAAATTGACACCCTAACATCACAATTAAAAGATCTAGAGAAGCAAGGGCAAACAAATTCAAAAGCTAGCAGAAGGCAAGAAACAACTAAGATCAGAGCAGAACTGAAAGAGATAGAGACACAAAAAAAACCTTTCAAAAAATCAATGAATCCAGGAGCTGGTTTTTCAAAAAGATCAACAAAATTGGTAGACTTGTACCCAGACTAATAAAAAAGAAAAGAGAGAAGAATCAAATAGACACAATAAAAAATTATAAATGGGATATCACCACCAATCCCACAGAAATACAAACTACCATCAGAGAATACTATAAACACTTCTATGCAAATAAACTAGAAAATCTAGAAGAAATGGATAAATTCCTGAACACATACACCCTCCCAAGACTAAACCAGGAAGAAGTTGAATCTCTGAATAGACCAATAACAGGCCCTGAAATTGAGGCAATAATTAATAGCCTACCAACCAAAAAATGTCCAGGACCAGATGGATTCACAGCCAAATTCCACCAGAGGTACAAAAAGGAGCTGTATCATTCCTTCTGAAACTATTCCAATCAATAGAAAAAGAGGGAATCCTCCCTAACTCATTTTATGAGGCCACCATCATTCTGATACCAAAACCTGGCAGAGACACAACAAAAAAAGAGAATTTTAGACCAATATGCCTGATGAACATTGATGGGAAAATCCTCAATACAATACTGGCAAACCGAATCCAGCAGCACATCAAAAAGCTCATCCACCGTGATCAAGTTGGCTTCATCCCTGGGATGCAAGGCTGGTTCAATATATGCAAATCAATAAATGTAATCCATCACATAAACAGAATGAAAGACAAAAACCACATGATTATCTCAATAGATGCAGAAAGGCCTTCAACAAAATTAAACAGCCCTTCATGCTAAAAACTCTCAATAAATAGGTATTGATGAAACATATCTCAAAATAATAAAAGCTATTTATGACAAACCCACAGCCAATATCATACTGAATGGGCAAAAACTGGAACCATTCCCTTTGAAAACCAGCACAAGACAAGAATGCCCTCTCTCAACACTCCTATTCAACATAGTGTTGGAAGTACTGGCCAGGGTAATCAGGCAAAAGAAAGAAATAAAGGGTATTCAATTAGGAAATGAGGAAGTCAAATTGTCCCTATTTGCAGATGACATGATTGTATATTTAGAAAACCCCATTGTCTCAGCCCAAAATCTCCTTAAGCTGATAAGCAACCTCAGCAAGGTCTCAGGATACAAAATCAATGTGCAAAAATCACAAGCATTCCTATACACCATGAGCTAAATCATGAGTGAACTCCCATTCACAATTGCTACAAAGAGAATGAAACTAGGAATACAACTTACAAGGGATGTGAAGGACCTCTTCAAGGAGAACAACAAACCACAGCTCAACGAAATAAAAGAAGACACAAACAAATGGAAGAATATTCCATGCTCATGGATAGGAAGAATCAACATTGTGAAAATGGCCATACTGCCCAAAGTAATTTATAGATTCAATGTCATTCCCATCAAGCTACCAATAACTTTCCTCACAGAATTAGAAAAAAAACTACTTTAAAGTTCATATGGAACGAAAAAAGAGTTGCATTGCCAAGACAATCCTAAGCAAAAAGAACAAAGCTGGAGACATCACATTACCTGACTTCAAACTATACTACAAGGCTACAGTAACCAAAACAGCATGGTACTGGTACCAAAACAGAGATATAGACCAATGGAACAGAACAGAGGCCTCAGAAGTAACACCACACATCTACAACCATCTGTTCTTTGACAAACCTGACAAACACAAGCAATGGGGAAAGGATTCTTTTTTTAATAAATGGTGCTGGGAAAACTGGCTAGCCATATGTAGAAAGCTGAAACTGGATCCCTTCCTTACACTGTATACAAAAATTAACTCAAGATGGATAAAGACTTAAATGTAAAACCCAACACCACAAAAAAACCCTAGAAGAAAACCTAGGCAAGATCATTCAGGACATAAGCATGGGCAAAGACTTCATGACTAAAACATGGAAAGCAATGACAGCAAAACCCAAAATAGATGAATGGGATCTAATTAAAGAGCTTCTGCACAGCAAAAGAAACTATCATCAGAGTGAACATGCAACCTACAGAATAGGAAAAAATTTTTGCAATCTACCCATCTGACAAAGGGCTAATATCCAGAATCTGCAAAGAACTTAAACAAATTTACAAGAAAAAAACAAACAACCTCATCAAAAAGTGGGCATAGGATATGAACAGACACTTCTCAAAAGATGACATCTATGCAGCCAACAGACACATGAAAAAAATGCTCATCATCACTGGTTATCAGAGAAATGCAAATCAAAACCACAATGAGATAACACCTCACACCAGTTAGAATGGCAACCATTAAAAAGTCAGGAAACAACAGATGCTGGAGAGGATGTGGAGAAATAGGAACACTTTTACACTGTTGGTGGGAGTGTAAACTAATTCAACCATTGTGGAAAACAGTGTGACGATTCCTCAAAGATCTAGAACTAGAATTACCATTTGACCCAGCAATCCCATTACTGGGTATATACCCAAAGGATTATAAATCATGCTACTATAAAGACATATGCACATGTACGTTTATTGCCACGCTATTCACAACAGAAAAGACTTGGAACCAACCCAAATGTCCATCAATGATAGACTGGATTAAGAAAATGTGGCACACATACACCATGGAATACTATGTAGCCATAAAAAAGGATGAGTTCATGTCCTTTGCAGGGACATGGATGAAGCTGGAAACCATCATTCTTAGCAAACTATCACAAGGATAGAAAAACCAAACACTGCATGTTCTCACTCATAGGTGGGATTGGAACAATGAGATCACTTGGACACAGGGTGGGGAACATCGCACACTGGGCATGTCTTGGGGTGAGGGGTTGGGAGAGGGATAGCATTAGGAGAAATACCTAATGTAAATGATTAGTTGATGGGTGCAGCAAACCAAAATGGCACATGCATACCTATTTCTCAAACCTGCACGTTGTGCACATGTACCCTAGGACTTAAAGTATAATAAAAATAAATAAGTAAATAATTTTACCTTATTCCTGTGATGTCTTTCACAGAGGGACAGGAAATTATCAATAATTATATATAAGGGAAACCTGGGGCATTGTGGATATCATTTGCTTTTTGCTCAACCTCTCAGAATCTTGTTTTTTCCTTTTATCACAAATCAAATGATGTTGCTGGGCAGCGAAAGGCTTGGAAAATATGGTACCCTGCCCCCCAAAATGATTCTTTTCTCCATATTTCTGTGGGAGTAGGAAATACTACAAACCAGAACCTAGAAATCATTTGTTTATATCTTAAATTCATCAACCCCAGTTAAAGTTATACATAGAAATTTAATATGAGAAAGTGGTAAATTTTTACTTTTTAAAGACAGAATATCATTATTTCCAGTGACTTTCTCACATGAAAAGATAGTGTAAGATAAGAAAACAAGTGGTGACATTGCCAAGCTAACAATCACTTCTTATTTCCTTGATATTGATAATAACTACGATACATCTGCTTCCTATAAGTCTTATTCTCTGCTAAGTGATTTTCAGACATTTTATTTAATCCTACAACAATGATGATTCAACAGCAAACGTCTCTAGTTGGCAGATCCAAGAGTCAATTCCTTCATCCTTCTTTCATACTGCCTTCCCCTGTTGTGGCTAGAAAAGTGAAATACTCAATTTTCTAATCTTTCTTATAGCAAGAGATGGCTATGACAAGTATTGGCCAACAATCTATAAACAGAAGTAGATTTAAGAGATTTCTAGAAAAGCCTTTGGTTTTCTGATTGAAGAAACTGCCAAAATGGACATAATTGCTCTCCCTTTATTCTGCTTTGAATGTGGATCTGATGCCTAGAGCTGTGGCAGTCATCTTGTCACCATATGAAAAAGACCAAGAGCATTGCAGAGGAGCCAACCCTGGTATTACTGAACCATCAAACCAATTCCAGCAGCCATCTATCTCCAGATTTCTTGCCATGAAAAGGAAAATAAGCCCCTACTTATTATAATCATTGTTAGTCAAATGTTTTAGTATCGCAACATGTAGATATTCCTCACTCAAGTTTCAAATCCCATTTTCTTAACCAAGCCCAATATTTCTTCTCTCCCTGTACTCAGTATTAAACTAGATATTCCATCAGTAATATCTCCCAAACTTCCCAACACAAATTTTTATGCTAAGTTCCAAGTACATGTGAGGTGCTGGTTGCAAGATGAAGTCAATTGATTGCTGATTTTAGTATACTCATCATGAAGAGAAGGACAGTAACTAGTAACTGCCACAGGTTTCCTTATAATCTGTCCGTAACTTAAATATTAAAAAAAAAAAAAAAAAAAAAACAGAAAGCAAGACTAACACCAAAGTATAAAATGTAGGACTTTAAAAGAGCTTATTTCTTGGGTATAGCACTTTCATTCATCCTTTTATTTCTAAAGGCTCTGCAATCATCAAGCTGCTCCTAATTTAGATAACTTTAGAACTACTAGAATCATTTCCTGGGAAATTTGAGTTATGAAGACAATTGAAGTGAAATTGCATTCACAGATTGTAGTATCATAGAAAGAGGACAGACTTTGAAGCCAGATAGTAGCTTAAGCACCTGGTGTGATTTATTTAGCCTGCTTGTGTTTCAGAATTCTCATCTGCAACAGGTAAGTTGCAGACCAAAGATATCATTTCTGTAACACACTTTGTACAGATGATGGAATATATTAAATGTTCAGTAAATATTTCCTATTTTTCTTAATTTGATTATCTTTCTGATATCTTGGCTTTTAAAAAATGTTTAGACAAAGCCAGAGAAGAAACATCCCAGTAGGTTCAACCAGTCTCATCCTTACTCAAAATGACTTTCAGGCCTCAAAATAAAATCTTTTTTTCAACCCAAAAATCTCTAAGTACAAAGCAAGGAAATTGTGGTGAGAGCAGTCATTGATTCTGATGAGATCTCTGACTGGGTTGAGCAAACACTGGGTAAACTCCAAGTTCAATGAGGGCTGAGCAAATAAAATCACAGCCTGTTCTGTTTGCTCCATCTGCCTAAGATGTGAAGAAAGTGCAAATGGGGTGTTCTGTTAGCCTTCATTTTATTTATTTAGCAAATGTAAAATCGGTCATGGAACCTGTAGTACATTCTACAGCCCAGGTCACAAAATGTTAGCAATAAATGAAAACCAAGATTTTATAACATCTTCATAGTTTTTTTTCCCCTCCAGACTGTTCATGTAACAAGTATTTGAGATCCTTCTGTTTGTTAGGCATTGAGGATACAAAGATTAATAAGATACTGCTCCTGCCCCCTTGAAAGGCTCCCAATCTCTTGGAATCAGAAGCTGGTTTTCTGGGGTGACCATGATGGTTAGCAATGGCAGTTCAGAATGAGTTTTTGGTAGAGATCATGGAAAATAAATGCTTGACAGCTCAAGTGATGTGATAAAAGGTCTTCCCTTCTTGTGCCTCCCACAAAAGGCTACTCTACGCAATTGCCAAGGCTGGGAGACTCGATCAAGTCAGACAAGATTATCTAGGCTTGGGCAGAACTAAGATTATAAAATCAGCCCAAGAAAGGACAGAACTGTAAGTCACCTGTTCCATGGGTCTGACTCAAATGTCAAATGTCTATTCTGCCAAGTAGCTCAGGTGGGCAACCTGGAAGCTTGGCTTATGTCTTCATGTGGTAGCTTTATCCTGAGCAGCAATAGTGGAAATAGTGCCCTGATAACAAATTGAGAGGCTCTCTTCTTGCCAAACCCAACCATATACAATTTGTCTGCAGCTACTGTGCTTCCTCTCCCTGCAATAGCTGAGTGAACAGAGATGGAGGAGTAATAACGAAACAGACATGCACATAAGTCATTAAAATGCAATGAACTATGGAAGTATAGATTAATGATCAATTAATTCATCTTGTTCCCAGAAACAGATGCTCACAGAAAACTCAGAAGACTTCTCAAGTGCTGATACTTCACAGAGAATATAGAGGTTTTGTTGAGCTGGTGCATGAAAAGAGGAGAAGGTAAGGAGAGAGCATGCTGGCCAATGGAAGAGCATGCAAAGCGCAAAAAGGTAGGAAAGCAACTGATGTATTCTGGAAACGTCAAACAACTCAACATTGGACATGAGGTGTTCCGTATGTGTAAAGGGTGAGAGCAGCCATTTATGCGGATGCAGTGTCCCTGTAGGGGCTAATCATTAGACAACACATACATGCATCAAAACATCACACTGTACCTTAGAAATAGGTACAATCATTATCTGTCAATTAAGAAATAAGTATTAACATCTTAATCTGTGGTGGGAAAAAGAAAATTAAAATCAGTTGGATCTCGCTTTTTGTGATTAAAGAGTCAGTGCAGCTCAAATTTGCTCCATAAAAGGACACATTTTTCATTTCCTATAGATTACATAACAGGGAGATATCACATGGTAAAAACCCATATTTTTGTTTTTTCTTGAAAACTCAGATGTGGCAGCATTCGTGGAGGTGAAAGGCAGCAGTCATTTAGAAAAATATGTGATCCAGTTGGCCACCAACCTTGACCAGCCCATTTCATTTTTGTTTCCTGCCAGGCCTTGGAAAGAAGTGTTTTTTACTTCTGCACTCAGTAATGAAAAGATACAATTTTTAAACAGGAGACCAATAGGATTACATTAGTTTTATGTTCAACATGGTGAGCAGAGAAGGAAGGGATACCACACACACTCTGCTATCCCCTGCCAGGATTTTAATAATTTAAAAATCCCTCGCTGCTGCTTAGGCAATTTTTAATAGTGGGTAAGTGGACCTCTGAAATCTAGCTTCCTTGCTACCAAATTCCCCTTTTTCTCTCCTTTAGTAAAAGGATTTTCAAATTATAGAGCCCATTTTCAGAAAACCACATGAGATAATCGATTTTATTGTGTTGAATGTCTTTAAATAATTCAAATCAAAGTACACCACGAACTTAATATCACTCATCTATGATGTTTTAATGGTTATTAAATACCTAGATTTGCTCCAATGAGTTAAATTAAAAGTTTATCCTGAATGTGTGATGTTTGCAAAGCCCTTCGGCATGTGTGTTGCTGTGGCATGTGGACTCAGTACTCAATGGTGGTTAAGAAGTTTTGCCCCCAAGTCAGAGGCAGGTTGAGTTTAATAATATCAACATATATCATTGCAATGCACTGATTTAAAACCAAATTAATATTTTATCCTCAGGTAATTCTTACTATAATGCAAAAAGTCTCATCAAAAGAGATTTATCTGAAAAACTTTTCTTTTATTAAGTTTACTAACCAGAGTTATTTTTAAGAGTCTCCAAGATGAATACCTGAGATGTAGAAAGATGTAAAATTTCTGGAGAAATTGAGGTTGCAAGATCCTGTAAAGTGAAATACTGACTAATGGGAATTTTGAACAGATATGTCTAATGCTATTATAATGAACGAACACAAGTGGATAAAAATGATTGACAAAAGGATAGAAGATCTCTAATATTTACTGAGTTCCTTCTACGTGTCAGGTACTATTTTAGGTCTTTCATAAATCATATAATACATCTAAACCTCACAATAAACCTGTGTCAGGTTACTATCCTCACTTTACAGGTGCAGAAACTGAAACACAGAGAGGTTAAGTAACATATACAAGGTTGCGCAGTTGCAAATGGCAATCAATTTTGAACTTAAGATTTGTCTAATTCCAAGGCTATGCTTTGGAGAGAAAGTAAACACTGAAAATGATCAAGAGTTTCACCAAGCATTACCCAATCCTGCTGAAAGACTGCTGCTAACCTTAGTTGTATGGGTGAATCTGAAGCCAAATGTACACATTGGGAAAGGCAGGTTCACAGGTCCCCTACATTAGTTCTACTGTTCAGGGATGCTCCTGCAATATTACATAGGCCCATTTCCCCACTTTCTCTCTCTCTCACACACACACACCACAGCAGTGCTAAATGTCTAGGAAGTTATGACAGGATGGCCCATTACTTCTACCCAAAGATGTAAATCCTTTTAAAAAATACCAAATGTTGGGCACCTGGACAGACAGTGCCCCATTCATTAGCATAGGTAAATGTATACAATCCACTATAAGAAAACTGAAATAAATACACTCACACGCTGTCAATCTTTGCCAACACTATGAAGTGAAGAGTGCACCAGAGGCCATTGGTAACCTTCAGATAAGAAATCCTTAAGCCAGAGACCCTCTTTCACTTTTTCTTTCATATTTTACTAGGTTTAAATAAAGGCTGGCAAATCACTGCACCACAGTAGCAATAGTTCCACCTCGATATTTTTATATGTGAAGGAACCAACCAATAAGACTTAAGAACAAGAACAAAGCTGCCAAAGGAGATGGATGTGATGGCAGCATGAAAGACCATGATGTCCACCTGATGTGCAAGAGGAGGAGGGCTGCACTGCACAGGCTAGGAAACCAAAGGTGGCTCATTGGGTTCATCTGAAGCTCTTTAAGTGAAGACCAGGTCACAACAGAAATCCCCAAAGAGAAGTTCTGAAAGAGCTGTTCTTTTCCTGATGACTTCGTTTCATTTAGGGATTCGCAAAAGTACATGCCTACTTTCAAATTTTGTTACTTACCTGCTATGAACAAGCAAAAAGAGCAGAAAATAATGTCCTCCAAAAAAAAAGTCACTTGTAATAGCAGTTATCAGAATTTTTAATGGAATCATCATTCTACTTGATGGCAACAGCTCTTCTCTAGATAGGCACATTTCGAGAATCTTGACACTTGTTTTATATCCAGATTTCACAATTTTCTCCAGTTACAGTAAAATTGCAGGGAGTACTTTTGTTCCTGCTCATATATTATCTTAGATTTTAAAATCTTGGAGGCAATGATATATTCTATACTTATTTTTATATAACCTACTGCACTTTCTTTTAAATAATAACTCATTGCCTTCATAAAGCAGATTATATATTTCATTTGAGTACTTCCATTATATCATTTTATTTGACTCTTATTATCCTGTGAGAGAAAGTAGGATGGCATTATTTCTATTTTACAGATAAAGCCTTAAAAGAAGATAGTTTCCCAAGAACACACAGTTGTTCAACAAGAGGGTTGAGGCAAGATCCTGAATCTTCTGATCTATGGATAAATGAACCCAATTTTTTTGATTCATTCATTTTCAAAGAAGAATAAGGCTGTAGTGATTTTCGTGTAATCCTCTTAAGTCTACTCAGCCTAAAGCATGGATCAAATGCTGGGAACCGTTGGCAAAAATCTTTAGAATACATGGTGTTTAGCCCAGCTGCTGCGGTGAAGGGCAATAGCAAATTAGTAGTCTGTGGAAATGTGGGTTAGATAGCTCCTTTAAGGATAAAGTTCATTTTGATTGGGTTTATGTTAGTTTTTAATGAATATAATGGTCTATCAAATAGCTTAAAAATAAAATAAAGCAAAGGTCATTGCTATGAACTGAATATTTGTGTCCCCTTAAATTCATGTGATGGTATTTGGAGAAGCAGTTTTGGGGAGGTAACTAAGATTAGGTTAGATCATGAGGGTTTGTTCCCGTAATGAGATTAGTGTCCTTATTAAATAAAAATGTAAAAAGGAATAGACAGGGGATCTATTTCATGGTTTGTGGAGAAGAAAGCTGTGTAAAGACTTAACCAGGAAGAGGATTTTCACCAAGAACCTGACCATGCTGGCTGGCTCCTTGATCTCAGACTTCCAACCTTGATAGGACTGTGAGAAATAACATCTGCCATTTAACCTATCCATTCTATGGTATTGGTATTCTGTTCTAGTACACTGAGGAGACAGAGAGAGTCATATAAGTGGGAAAGTGTCATGAATGGTCACAAAATAAGCAGCTTAACACCAGTTCCTTATACCAAATGGCCTCTGTTGTTATCTGAAATTGTGAGCCTGAGCCCCAAATAATAATTTGTTCTTACTGTCTTCTAAAAGGCAGTACACTGGAAATCCTGTTCCTCGTCAGTTATAGCTCCTAAAATGCTACCAATAAAAAAACTTTGCAAAACAAAGTTAAAATATATATAAACTGAATTAATTTAAAAATCTGTAATATTGACTAATTAAGCCCTCCAGACAATTACATCCATATGTAATTCACTGTTCAATGAGATGTCACATATTATTATCCTAAATAAAAGTTTAAAACTTCCAAAAAGACCTTCTAGAGACACTTTTACAGAGCTATAATACCTAAATACACAGCACAATACGCTCTTCATATATATTAACAGCATTAATACAATTCCAAGGAAAAGTATAAGAACTATAATAGTCTTTTGTCAGACATATAGATTGTGAAGATTTTCTCCCACTCTGTGGGTTGTCTTTTTACTCTGCTGACTATTCCTTTTGCTGTGCAAAAGCTCTTTAGTTTAATTAGGTCCCAGCTATCTATCTTTGTTTTCATTGCATTTGCTTTTGGGATCTTGGTCATGAAATCCTTGCTTAAGCCAATGTCTAGAAGGGTTTCTCCAATTTTATCTTCTGGAATTTTTATAGTTTCAGGTCTTAGGTTTAAGTCCTTAATAGTTGATTTTGTATAAGGTAAGAGATGAGGATCCAGTTTCATTCTCCTACATGTGGCTTGCCAATTATCCCAGCACCATTTGTTGAAAAGGATGTCCTTTCCCCACTTTATGTTTTTGTTTGTTTTGTCGAAGATCAGTTGGCTGTAAGTATTTGGGTTTATTTCTGGGTTGGCTATTCTGTTCCATTGGTCTTTGTGCCTATTTTTATACCAGTACCATGCTGTTTTGGTGACTATGGCTTTATAGTATAGTTTGAAATCAGGTAGTGTGATGCCTCCAGATTTGTTCTTTTTGCTTAGTCTTGCTTTGGCTATGTGGGCTCCTTTTGGTTCCATATGAATTTTAGAATTTTTTTCTAATTCTGTGAAGAATGATGGTGGTACTTTGATGGGAATTGCATTGAATTTGTGGATTGCTTTTGGCAGTATGGTCATTTCACAATATCAATGCTACCCATCCATGAGCATGTGATGTGTTTCCATTTGTTTGTGTCATCTCTGATTTCTTTCAGCAATGTTTTGTAGTTTTCCTTGTAGAGGTCTTTTGACTCCTTAGATATTCCTAAGGGTTTTTTTGTGTTGTTGTTTTTTTTTCTTTTTTTGCAGCTATTGTAAAAGGGGTTGAGTTCTTGATTTGATTCTCCACTTGGTCGCTGTCGGTGTATAGAAGAGCTACTGATTTGTGTACATTAATCTTGTATGCAGAAATTTTGTGGAACTCTTTTATCAGTTCTAGGAGCTTTCTGGAGGAGTCCTTATTGTTTTCAAGGTAAACAATCATATTGTCAGCAAACAGTGACAGTTTGATTTCCTCTTTACTGATTTGGATGCCCTTTAGTTCTTTCTCTTGTCTGACTGCTCTGTGAACTCAAACAAATCAGTAAGAAAAAAATAAACAATCCCATCAAAAAGTAGGCTAAGGACATGAATAGACAATTCTCAAAAGAAGATATACAAATGGCCCACATACATATGAAAAAATGCTCAACATCACTAATGATCAGGGAAATGCAAATCAGAACCACAATGTGATACCACAGGGAAATGCAAATCAGAACCACAATGTGATACCACAGGGAAATGCAAATCAGAACTACAATGTGATACCACCTTACTCCTGCAAGAATGGCCATAATCAAAAAAATCAAAAAACAGTAGATGTTGGCATGGATATGGTGAACAGGGAACACTTCACCGCTGGTAGGAATGTAAACTAGTACAGTCACTAAAGAAAACACAAAAATTACTCGGGTGTGGTGGCATGTGCCTGTAGTCCCAGTTACTCAGGAGGCTGAGGCAGGAGAATCGCTTGAACCCGTGAGGCGGAGGTTGCAGTGAGTCGTGATGTCGCCACTGCACTCCAGCCTGGGAGACAGAGCGAGACTCTCTCTCAAAAAAAGAAAAAAGAAAAGAAGATAAAAGTAACAGAATACCTGATGTGTTTGAGCAGGTTGAAAGGAGACATAGAAAAATGTAAGGGAAGTGAGAAAAATATATATATATATCTATACACACACACACATATGAAGAAAACATTACTATTAGCAATTAAGGAAAAATGGGAAGTTATGCAACAAATGAGTAGTGATCAGAACATACTACTGTTGTGACTAGAATTCACAAGATCATAGTAAACATAAAGGCTGAAAACTGGTCTACTCAAAACAATGACATAACAATTTTGGCTGAATGAGAGGTTATGTTTTTATGCATGCCTGTGCAGGGAGAGGTGATGAAGAAGGGGTAAATTGTCCTCCTCCATGGTGAGAAGTTAATAGATGTTGGTTAAAACAAAATGAATAATGCCATAAGCTGTTGCTCAGAAATGTGCAGTTGCTTTCTACAAAATTCTGTTGAAAATGGTTGCTTCTGGAATGCAAGAAATGGGTAAGAGAACCTGGGAACAGATATTCTTCCAATAGCTTTGTAGAACTTTATAAGTCTTTAAACTAGGTGCTGAAAAATTTTTTTAAAATTAAAATAACTTTAATTTTTAAAAATTTAAACATTTACCTTACTATTTTTTTCCACATTAAATAAGCAAACTTTTAAGCATTCCTTCCATTGGCCAAAGCTTTTGCTACTTAACCATTAAATCATACATGTTTATTCTAGCAAACATTAGAGAATGCATTGTGTGTGTGTGTGTGTGTGTGTGTGTGTGTGTGTGTGTGTGTGTGTACTACTCTTATGAGAAAATTATTCTCCTACTGGATTTCTGCTAGCAAGAAAGATTGCCTGAAATGGTTATGAGAATCACTTTTAATAGCTTGGAAGAAAGGACGATTTTTCTAAGAAATTGTCCCCAAGTTCACCAGAGAATAATGAAGCTACTTTCTAAAAATCCCCAATGCAAACCTTTGTCCTACTTCTTGGGCCTCATCCATCTTCTCAGAATTGGTAGGCATGAACAAATGTAGCAAAAAACCCTTTCCTAATTTTACAGATACTGATAAATAAAATTAACTGATGAATGTAACCAAAACACCTAGGCAAACTGGGTAACAATTTAACACTTAAATTTTCCTTATTAAAGAGAATATGCTGATCTAGCAGTACACGTCTAGATATGGGGGGCATGATAGCCCCCTTAACTAATGTGTCATTCAGAATCTTTCTGTCTTATTTAGTAATTTTTCATGCTTGTGGGGATCCAAGGTTTTTTGTTTTTTTGGGTTTTTTTTAGAGTTTTCCGTTGAGTAGGTTAAAATGGGGATATTTTACTATCATCTTCATGTTTAAAACTCTATTCCACTGCATGATGCTTTCCTGAAAATATTTAACTGGAACAAAAACATTCTTAAGATGTGCACGCAGGAGATGCATCCCATAGGCTCCTCAAACACACGCACTGACATACAGCAATCTCTAGCTGATCTGGAGGCTGTAGCCATATCAACAGATATTTTAGTTTATGCTGTATTGTTCCTCCACCAGTTTTCTATTCTCTTTAGCAGCGACCCTCAATCTCTAGTTGGGTATATGAGCATTACCCAAGGTATATTTTAAATAGGCAGGTTTTCTACTATGCGGCCATAGAAAAGAATGAGTTCATGTCCTTTGCGGGGTCACCAATGAAGCTGGAAGACATTATTCTCAGCAAACTAAGACAGGAGCAGAAAACCAAACACCGCATGTTCTCACTCATAAGTGGGAGCTGAACAATGAGAACACAGGGACACAGAGAGGGGAACATCATACACTGGAGTCTGTCAGGGGGTGGGGGCCAAGGGGAGGGAGAACATTAGGACAAATACCTAATGCATGTGGGGCTTAAAACCTAGATGATGGGTTGATAGATGCAGCAAACCACCATGGCACATGTATACCTATGTAACAAACCTGCATGTTCTGCACATGTATCCCAGAACTTAAAGGAAAATTAAAATAAATAAATAAAAATAAAAATGCAGATTCTCAGGCACCCCATTATTTGGATTCTTTGTGCTTAGTGTTGAGCTTGTGAATCAGCATTTTAACAAATCCCCCTCCATCCTATGAGTCTGCTGCCATATTTACAACATACTGGCCTGCAGGATACAATTTAAATCCCTTACCAGAATATACATAGTTCTCCCAACCTGGTCCTTGCCTATTTCTCTAACCTATATTTCTTTTTTTTTTTTTTAATTTATTTATTATTATTATACTTTAAGTTGTAGGGTACATGTGCATAACGTGCAGGTTTGTTACATATGTATACTTGTGCCATGTTGGTGTGCTGCACCCATCAACTCGTCATTTACATCAGGTATAACTCCCAATGCAATCCCTCCCCCCTCCCCCCCCTCCCCATGATAGGCCCCTGTGTGTGATGTTCCCCTTCCTGAGTCCAAATGATCTCGTTGTTCAGTTCCCACCTATGAGTGAGAACATGCGGTGTTTGGTTTTCTGTTCTTGTGATAGTTTGCTAAGAATGATGGTTTCCAGCTGCATCCATGTCCCTACAAAGGACACAAACTCATCCTTTTTGATGGCTGCATAGTATTCCATGGTGTATATGTGCCACATTTTCTTAATCCAATCTGTCACTGATGGACATTTGGGTTGATTCCAAGTCTTTGCTATTGTGAATAGTGCTGCAATAAACATACGTGTGCATGTGTCTTTATAGCAGCATAATTTATAATCCTTTGGGTATATACCCAGTAATGGGATGGCTGGGTCGTATGGTACATCTAGTTCTAGATCCTTGAGGAATCGCCATACTGTTTTCCATAATGGTTGAACTAGTTTACAATCCCACCAACAGTGTAAAAGTGTTCCTATTTCTCCACATCCTCTCCAGCACCTGTTGTTTCCTGACTTTTTAATGATTGCCATTCTAACTGGTGTGAGATGGTATCTCATTGTGGTTTTGATTTGCATTTCTCTGATGGCCAGTGATGATGAGCATTTTTTCATGTGTCTGTTGGCTGTATGAATGTCTTCTTTTGAGAAATGTCTGTTCATATCCTTTGCCCACTTTTTGATGGGGTTGTTTGTTTTTTTTTCTTGTAAATTTGTTTGAGTTCTTTGTAGGTTCTGGATATTAGCCCTTTGTCAGATGAGTAGATTGCAAAAATTTTCTCCCATTCTGTAGGTTGCCTGTTCACTCTGATGGTAGTTTCTTTTGCTGTGCAGAAGCTCTTTAGTTTAATGAGATCCCATTTGTCAATTTTGGCTTTTGCTGCTGTTGCTTTTGGTGTTTTAGACATGAAGTCTTTGCCCATGCCTATGTCCTGAATGGTACTACCTAGGTTTTCCTCTAGGATTTTTATGGTATTAGGTCTAACATTTAAGTCTCTAATCCATCTTGAATTAATTTTCGTATAAGGAGTAAGGAAAGGATCCAGTTTCAGCTTTCTACTTATGGCTAGCCAATTTTCCCAGCACTATTTATTAAATAGGGAATCCTTTCCCCATTTCTTGTTTCTCTCAGGTTTGTCAAAGATCAGATGGCTGTAGATGTGTGGTATTATTTCTGAGGACTCTGTTCTGTTCCATTGGTCTATATCTCTGTTTTGGTACCAGTACCATGCTGTTTTGGTTACTGTAGCCTTGTAGTATAGTTTGAAGTCAGGTAGCGTGATGCCTCCAGCTTTGTTCTTTTGACTTAGGATTGTCTTGGAGATGCGGGCTCTTTTTTGGTTCCATATGAACTTTAAAGCAGTTTTTTCCAATTCTGTGAAGAAACTCATTGGTAGCTTGATGGGGATGGCATTGAATCTATAAATTACCTTGGGCAGTATGGCCATTTTCATGATAGAAGTTGAATCCCTGAATAGACCAATAGTAGGCTCTGAAATTGAGGCAATAATTAATAGCCTACCAACCAAAAAAAGTCCAGGACCAGATGGATTCACAGCTGAATTCTACCAGAGGTACAAGGAGGAGTTGGTACCATTCCTTCTGAAACTATTCCAATCAATAGAAAAAGAGGGAATCCTCCCTAACTCATTTTACGAGGCCAACATCATCCTGATACCAAAGCCTGGCAGAGACACAACAAAAAAAGAGAATTTTAGACCAATATCCCTGATGAACATCGATGCAAAAATCCTCAATAAAATACTGGCAAACCGGATTCAGCAACACATCAAAAAGCTTATCCACCATGATCAAGTGGGCTTCATCCCTGGGATGCAAGGCTGGTTCAACATTCACAAATCAATAAACATAATCCAGCATATAAACAGAACCAAAGACAAGAACCACATGATTATCTCAATAGATGCAGAAAAGGCTTTTGACAAAATTCAACAGCCCTTCATGCTAAAAACGCTCAATAAATTCGGTATTGATGGAACGTACCTCAAAATAATAAGAGCTATTTATGACAAACCCACAGCCAATATCATACTGAACGGGCAAAAACTGGAAAAATTCCCTTTGAAAACTGGCACAAGACAGGGATGCCCTCTCTCACCACTCCTATTCAACATAGTGCTGGAAGTTCTGGCCAGGGCAATTAGGCAAGAGAAAGAAATCAAGGGTATTCAGGTAGGAAAAGAAGAAGTCAAATTGTCCCTGTTTGCAGATGACATGATTGTATATTTAGAAAACCCCATTGTCTCAGCCCAAAATCTCCTTAAGCTGATAAGCAACTTCAGCAAAGTCTCAGGATACAAAATTAATGTGCAAAAATCACAAGCATTCTTATACATCAGTAACAGACAAACAGAGAGCCAAATCAGGAATGAACTTCCATTCACAATTGCTTCAAAGAGAATAAAATACCTAGGAATCCAACTTACAAGGGATGTAAAGGACCTCTTCAAGGAGAACTACAAACCACTGCTCAGTGAAATAAAAGAGGACACAAACAAATGGAAGAACATACCATGCTCATGGATAGGAAGAATCAATATCGTGAACCTATATTTCTTACATCCCAGAATGAATGCTATTGCTCAAACTGAACTATCACCTTTCCATGCTATTTCAAATATTTGTAGCATATTTCATTTTATTTCCTGGAATGCACTTCTCCAGCCACTATTTATTATTTTCCCATCATACCAAGTATCTCCTGTGAATAATGGACTTTTGGGGGAGGGGATGCTCTTTAATCTTCATTTCTCACTCAAAACCTGTTCTAATTAGAGTTTCTAACTATAGTATCTACTCCCTTGGCCACAGGAAACTAGTGGAGGGCATGTGAGGCCAACCAAATACTTTCCCTGGGATTTTCTGAACTAGAAATTTTATCTTTCTGTGCCTGGCTTATTTCAAAAAGAAATAGAACTTTAACAGTGAAAAAGCTGAGAGACGTGTGGGTCAAGAGCTATATGAAATCTTGTTCCTTAAAAATGGAGGAATAAAGCCAAGGAGAATAAAGCTAACATCCACAAAGAAGCAGGAATAGTTAATAAATGTACACTGATCAAATATAATTTTGATATAGGTAATACTGTTATACATTATTAAGCTAAATATATGGAAACAAATATTACTTGGCTGAACCTGAATGAATACAGGCTGAGGTCTGCATGGATACGTTTTATATGGGAAAAATGTATTAAATTATAAGATTTATTTAGGACATTAGGACTGTTCATAGTTTATTTAAACAGGCCAATACTTTAATATAATATCATACATTAATATGGAACTAAGAGAAATCATTTCTTACAAATAACTCTAAATTGGAAGGAAATTATAACATTTTTCTGGATCACAGATTCCTTTGAGAGACTGATAAAAGCTTGAATTCTTTTAGGGGAAAAAAATGCATATTTACCCCAAATTCGATAAACAGTTTCTGGAGAATCACAGATGACCGAAAACCTATTCATGGAGCTCTTTTAGAATTTCCAGGGCTCAACCAGACTTGTTTCTATTCTGCTCTATATGACTGCCACACCAGCCTACCTGTGTACATAAGAATGAACAAAGTAAATTGGAATCAGGAAGGTTTGAAATGGATTTAGTTTCTAGGTTAGATGTGGCAGACAGTAACATAGACAAGAGAATTCCAAGTGATAATTAAGAACCAAAGGAAAATTTTAACATAGCCAGTTTTAGAAACGTATTTCTTGGCAGTGCGCAGTGGCTCACGCCTGTAATCCTGGCACTTTGGGAGGCCAAACGGGTGGATCGCTTGAGGTCAGGAGTTTGAGACCAGCCTGACCAACAGGGTGAAACCCTGTCTCTACTAAAAATATAAAAATTAGCCAGGCGTGGTGGCACGAGCCTGTAGCCCCAGCTACTCGGGAGGCTGAGGCAGAAGAATGACTTGAACCTGGGAGGTGGAGATTGCAGTGAGCCAAGATCACACCACTGCACTCCATCCTGGGCAAAGGAGTGAGACTCCATCTCAAAAAAAAAAACAAAAAGAAACGTATTTCTTTACTCCACTTTTCGTTTAATTTTTTTTATTTGTGTCATTGTTTTTGCTATTTGTGGAAGTATCAGTTAGTTTAATTTTCTTATAATTTCTTGTATTTATTATATCTAATGCAAAATGCAAGCAATTTTATTATTTTTCTTTATATTTCCTTATGATTTTTATCTGATGCAAAATACCTGTGCTTTTATGCCACATTCCATGTACTTTGTCTTCATGTCTGTTGACTCTGAAGCTGGGGCAGCACTTTCAAATGTCAAATAGGTAACTTAAGATTGAATAGAGGTTCTACATATTAAGTAGAAATTTCCTACTGTCTACCACAAGTATGTCATGAGATAATGTTTAGACTATTTCACAGTCTGACATCTAATAATATGTTTTATACTGTTTTTTAGTTATTGCATGCCTGTCTATCTTCTTTATCTCACTACATGGTAAACTACTTTGGAGAAGACTCCAGGTTTTCTGTTTCCCATGTTATTTCCATGTGGTATTTTGGTCAACATTATGTGTTGCATGTGACAGAAACAACTCAAACTGCCTTAGTGGGTAAGGAGGAAGGAAGGGTTATTGGCTTCAAAAACTGAAGAATTCAATGAATCATTCTTCCTTTGGACACAGCTGGATCCAAGTGCTCCAACAGTGTTGTCAAAGATCAACCCTTCTACAGCTTGCACAGTTCTCTCTGTGTTGGCATCATCATTTGATGAGTTCTTCCCAACTGAAAGTGCTCAGCACCTCCAAGCTTACATTCCCCTTGACTCCTCTCTCCCAACTGTACATTCTTACACACTCCTAGAATTGAGTGCCATGTACCTACCCAATAATATACCCAATTCTGAAAATTCTGGAGACAGGAGTCAACTTTATCCAAATTATGTGGGTTAAAAAGTGAGAAGAGATACTTGCCAAAAGGAAAATAAAAGTAAAATTATCAAAATGATGGCAATTATGAGATGGAAATTAGGTTCTGGACACGTGAAAACAACACATATTCACTACACAGAATTTACTAGCTTTAAGCATGAGGTAAGAAGCAGGACTTAACTCAAAGGTGGGGCTAGAACTGCAGACCAGATTGAAGACTAGCTGAAACAGGGAAGTGATGAAAGCACCTCTCTATAAGACATGTCCACCAGTGCCATGTCAGTTTACCATTGCCATGGCAATACCTGGAAGTTACCACCCCCTTCCAAGGCAACAACCTGAAAATTACCACTCTTATTTTAGAAATTTCTGCATAGTCTGTTCTTAATTTGCATGTAATTGAAAGTGGGTATAAGTATGGCTGCAGAACTGCTTCTGGGCTGCTACTCTGGGCATACTGCCTATGAGGTAGCTCTACTGCACAAGGAGCAGTACCTCCGCTGCCACTGTACACTACTGCTTCAACAAAAGTTGCTGTCTAACACCACTGGCTCACCCTTGAATTCTTTCCTGGGTGAAGCCAAGAACCCTCCCAGGCTAAGCCCCAATTGTGAGATACACTTGTCCTGCATCAAGTACATATCAAACAGTCCTCGGTTGATAGAGCATTCACTCTTACTAAGGACTGAAAATAAATAATCATTTTTTGTCCATCTTATACAGGGCCCATTTGATTGTAAAGCATAGAAACAACTCCATATACTTCAAGTAAAAATTAGTTTTATTTTATTCTCAACCAGTCTCACTATAAGAATTACAGCAGGGCCTCCAGAAAACCAAGGAAAAAAAAAAAAAACCCCAGCGGCTAGAGTTACATGAGGGTGTTGGTGTGGGGACTACAGAGTAGCGAGGAGGATATGTCTGATGAATTCTACATGTCTTTGTGCATCAGTGTGCCTCTTTCATTCTTTAAACCAGCTCCCCATAAGTTTGGTCCACAGAACAATATTTCCTTACCTAGGACATCTTGAAATAAGAACTCAACACCAGAATGCATTTGGGGCATTTAGCTTAGCTGCCCACAAAAACCTCAGTTCTCTGGTCCAGATCGGATTGGCCCAACTGAGGTCAGGAATCCACTCCCGGTTCCCTAGAGGAGCTGTCTGAAGTAGGAATTAGAGCAGTGGGACTGGAGGTGAAGGTATTAGAGCTCAAAGAGCTTCTTTTTGTCGCTCCAGTGGCAGGGCAGGTCCCTTGACGGTGGTTGTGGAGGCAAAGAGGAAGTTATTAGCATCCTTAATCCAATTTGATACAAAATTTAATTCTGCATTTTATCTCAACTACAAGAGAGTAACACAAATAGAATTTTAAAAGACAGTAAGACTCTAATAATGAAAATTCCATTCTATTTGTAGGCCAAAACCAAATTATTATTTAAGGAAAATGGTGAATAATGAGATGATCTGTGTATCAAAATAAGAATTTCATTTATTTTCAAGCAAGGTTACTAAAAGTGCTTTATCTTATAAGTTAGGTAAGTAATGGTTACAATCAGTAGAATTTGAAGTTTTAAGGGATAATAAAGGTAACCAACTTTTGCTTCCCACTAAATGTAAGAATGTCTGGTATCCATATGTATATATCTTTAAAATTCATATTAGAGTGAATAACAAACTAGTAGAGAATATTTGAACAAATAAGTTATTTTAAAAACAGTAAGACAGGCCGGGCGCGGTGGCTCAAGCCTGTAATCCCAGCACTTTGGGAGGCCGAGGCGGGCAGATCACAAGGTCAGGAGATCGAGACCACAGTGAAACCCCGTCTCTACTAAAAATACAAAAAATTAGCCGGGCGCGGTGGCGGGCGCCTGTAGTCCCAGCTACTCAGGAGGCTGAGGCAGGAGAATGGCGGGAACCCGGGAGGCGGAGCTTGCAGTGAGCCGAGATCGCGCCACTGCACTCCAGCCTGGGCAACAGCGTGAGACTCCGTCTCAAAAAAAAAAAAAAAAAAAAAAAAAAAAAAAACAGTAAGACAGCATACATATTACAATTTCAGCTTCTAAAGACCCACTAAAAGAGTTTTTAAATTGTCTTAGCTATAAGACATTTTACTTTACATCTGTTGATATTAAAGAAATGGAAATGAACACATCTTTTCATTAGATTTGAGTAAATTGAATCAACTACACATAAATGCGCTCCTTTTTCAGTGTTCTACTGAAAATTAACCACCTACCAAATGCCAAATGCGATTTACGATAGCACCTTCCAATAGAAGGCAAAGCAAAACTGATCTGATTCATACATATGGCAACATTTAAACCATCTTACAGTTCAAAATCTGCAAAACGTTTTCTATTTTGTTGTTACATATATATGTTCATACTCCTACATGAGGTGAGTAGCTATCAATAGGTTGCAATGAACTAGTAACTTGTTTATATTCTGAATGTTTTCTTAACTCTGTTTTCGTTAGTTGTGGTAATAATAAAACTGTTGCCGTGAAATCTCTAGTGCATAAAGAAAAAAATATATATATATACACACACACACACACACACACACACACATATATATATATATATCAAAGAATGTCTCTGAAATTTTATCATCTCTAGTTCCTTGAGATTCCTGAAATTGTCTTTCTGGAATTTTCATCTCCCAGATCCCACATCAGCATTTACCTCTCCAGGGAAGCAATTATACAAAGTAGTTAAGGCAAAGGACTTAAAGTCAGATGGAATAGAAGTTAAACTCCTCCTTCTTCACTTACAAAGTGTAGGATCTAGGACAAGGCATTTAACTCCTCTCAGCCTATTTCCTAACCTAATAGAATGTATACCTACCTCACAAGTCAGTGTGTGGATTAACTGATATGAAATAGATAAAGCACTTAGGACAGTACCCAACACAAAATACTCAGTTAATTATAGCCATTGTTGAGAAATAATCATGATTAAGCCAGGCGCGGTGGCTCATGCCTGTAATTCTAGCACTTTGGGAGGCCAAGGCGGGTGGATTACCAGAGGTGAGGAGTTCGAGACCAGCCTGGCCAACATGGTGAAATCCTGTCTCTACTAAAAATACAAAAATTAGCAGGGTGTGATGGCACACGCCTGTAATCCCAGCTACTCGGGAGGCTGAGGCAGAATTGCTTGAGCCCTGGGAGACGGAAGTTGAAGTGAGTCGCGACTGTGTCACTGAGCTCCAGCCTAGTCGACAGAGTGAGGCTGTGTCTCGAAAAAATAAAAATTTTAAAAAAAGAGAAATAATCATCATTTAAAATAAATAATAACAGTAATAATGACAGGGCCATTTCTACCTCTGAACTGATATATATTGCTTTTATAATACATATGGTAATGATCTTTACATAACTGTCCTACCCATCCTCATCAGACAGTGAACTCCTTGAAGATGATGATTTTGCTGTATATTTTCATATTTAATCTTGGTACATATTATGTATTAAACAATTCCTGTAAATGGAATTAAAGCTAAAAATAGCTACAAGCCAATTATTTCTTCTAGGATGTAGAACTATGCAGCTCTTTATTCTGCTTTATACATTTGAAGTGTGTAAGATACATACTCTCTGAAACCTTCCATCAAATGCAAGAATCAATGAGGCAGGTGTTCATGGTAAAACAGGCTATGCAGAGTTCTTAAATGGTAGCCGAGTTTAAACTCTCAAGGCAAGTACTGAGTTAATGTCTAACAAAACCTGACTACTATTCCATTTTAAGTTCTGACAGTGTTCTTAGCAATCTGTATAGCGGAAAGAGGCTGCAACATTCTTTGAGATATTGCATCAGAACGCTTGGTTCTGAGCTTCAGCCCTTACTGCATCAATTTATATTCTGAAGGTTATCTTTAAAGCCAGAAAGGTGAGGAACGGAAAGGTTTAAAATAAAAATTTTCTAGGGTTTACTATATCTAAAACTCCTTATATTTTAAAATTGGCTTCACCTTGATAATAGGGCTCTGATTGCAGTAAGAAACAGCCTTAACTTTTATTTCCCTTTGAAAATGTACTTTTCCAGTGTGGGAGAACGCACTGAACTACTTTTAAAATTATGTTCATGGATATTTCATAGGCTGCAGTAGACTTGTGAGTCCTAAAAGAGTTAGCATTTTTCTTCTCTGGAATCCTGACTCAACCCCAGGACCAATAATCAGCAAACTAAACTGAATCTGAGTGAGGAGCTTAGAGCACCTCCCACTTGTTTCTGAAGGTGCCTCAGGGGCTTACTTGGCCTAGATAAAATTCGAGAAACATTGAAGATGGGTGCTAAATTACAGAGTGGAGAGAGGCTGACTAAAGTCAGATAATCTAACACCTGCCTGAAGAGTAATGAAGAAACATTTATTCTGATCTAGGAACAGAAAAGAAGGTGATGAGTTTGCAATAAGGATAAAGAGAAAAGAGAAAGAACTTCAAGGTGAAGGGCAAAGCATAGAAATAGAATGTCATCAATGGTCACTTTGAGTTAGTGTGTATCACGGTGATACACAATTAAGCATTCGAGTACATTCTCTGATCTGATTATTCATTCTGGGAAAAGGCCACAGAAGGCTTCAGCAAAACACTGCACAGTGGGAGAAACCTTTGACACTCCAAATCTAGTATATCTTGATGGATTTAAATGTATTTGATCCCTTCATTACTCAGTTCTCCAAATACACAGTGTTTATTGTGTCACTAGGACTTGCCAAGCACAATGTGTTTTGAAGGGTCACCACCGACGAAGATATGCTGCTTCATACTTTCAACTATCAGAACACAATGCATACACACACATACATGAAAACACACTCCCAAAGAAAGACAATATTCTCCCAAATGTAAAGTAATCTGCAAAAATGTCCCCTGCCCACATGGCAGGTAGCATTTTACATATTAATGCAGAGCAGTTTCAGTTCCCCTACACGCACTTATTCACATCAAGTCAGGCTTTCTTTGCATAAGACATCAGCAGATAATGGTACATGTACAAGCAACAAAGATACCTGCCTCGTATCACCATTCTAAGGCACAAAAAATGACTTTAAAAAAGCTTCGAAATGATCTTTCTGTTAGTTTATTTTTCCTTTTATCTTCATCTAAATTCCTCTCGATCCCCCACTTCCCCACAACTGGTTTCTGTAGCCAAAAGGGAAACAGTATGGGCTGAGGAGGATGTATTTTTCTTCTATTTTATAAATACATACTATGTAAATATATGCATATACATATATATTTACACAGTCAAATTTGATGTATCTTAAAATAAAACATAAGTTGTAAGACGAAAGCTTTTTTTCGAATGCAACATTGTAAGATGGAATCTTAAAGTAAGATGACACTGCAGTCACTGGGTTCCTGAAAGGTGACCTTCACCCCCAGTCACATTAGTCAGCAATTCAATTTTCTCAGTATCTTTAAGAGGTGATAATAGCTGCAAATTGTCTTGACATATGCTACCAGCTGCTTCTTTTAAGCAACAGTTACACAACTTGCTTTCTCTCCATTTGAATCAGAAAAAAAAAAAAATGTTCTTTAACAGTTGTTTTTACATTTTCCAACTCAAGTTTGGAACTACATGTTGGAACTCCTATGTGCAGGAGTATCCAAGAGCCAGTCTCGTTGAAATATATGAAAGCCACCCTTACTGATACACAATTTTACCTTCTCTCAATCTCATTATTTTTAAAAAGTAATTTGTAATGTCATCCTATTTGATCACATTTCTGTCATTTGTCATTGCAATTTCACACTGCATCTGAAATAACACTAAGGGAGAGGACTGCCCCTCATATTGTCTTATGCCCAGTTTCTGCCTCCAAAGAAAGAAGAAGTAAAAACTAAAAGGCAGAAATGAAATCCACACGCACACAGCCTGACGCCACACCCTGGGCCTGGTAGTTAAACATCGACCCCTGACCTAATCAGTTATGTTATCTATAGATTACAGACATTGCATAGAAAAGCACTGTGAAAATCCCTGTCCTGTTCTGTTCTGTTCTAATTACTGGTGTATGCAGCCCCCAGTCACATCCTGCTTGCTCAATCGATCACGACCCTCTCACGTGGACCCCCTTAGAGTTGTGAGCCCTTAAAAGGAACAGGAATTGCTCACTTGGGGAGCTCGGTTGTTGGAGACTTTAGTCTTGCCCAAGCTCCTGGTCAAATAAAGCCCTTCCTTCTTTAACTCGGTGTCTGAGGGGTTTTGTCTGCAGCTTGCCCTGCTACAACACCATATTTTGCCAAAGAATGCTCACATCACTCATTCCATGAGAGCCTCTCAACCACTGTGAGTATGGTAGGTGGGGTGGGTAATACTAACCACACAGTTCACAGTAGCAGAAATGGAAACTCAAAGAATTAGAGTATGAATATTTTCAATAACTGTCTTGAGTTCCTCTATCTTTTTTCATCCTCCAAGAGAACTCTTGTACTACAGCATTGTAGACTCAACACTCAACTTCATGAAATGGCCTCGTAAAATTCTATCTTTAATTCCTCCCACTTACTCAAGCTCCACACTTGATTTCAAATGTCTCTTGAAAATTTCTTGTTTATTTGGCCCATAAGCCAAATTAAACAGAACATCTCCTACGAGCTTCCCTTCCTTCACGAATTCCTGTTGCTGTCACCTTAGTAGCCAACTGTGACTTCACCTTCAGATTTTCAGGAATTCTTCCATCTCTTTCCACAAATAAAATTAGTTTCTTGTCATCCAACTCCCCACCTCAGAAATCTCCAGTAGCTCTCCATTTCTTACTACAATAGGCTGAAACTTTTGCCAAGAACCCAGAGTCCTTTAATAACAACCTAGAATCACCCTATCTACCAATCTCATTCAAATGCTACCCATTTCTTGCCCTTGGCGCTAATCAGTTTACCCACTTTATTGTCTTATAAAGACATCAGCATCATTCTTGAATGTCTGCCATTTATGTTTTTTTTTACCCAAAATTCTTTCCACCAATGATTCAGTCATCACTATTCTCTCCCTACATGCCCACAAAACTGAGTGTCTATTTCACATATTCAACACTTTGATAATGTATATCCATCGTTCTCTGAAAATTTTCTCATCTTTGAGCGCTTAAAGACAAGATGAACATAGATAATAATAAATTCTCTGTTTTTTCCCAAGTACCCTAGTCCAGAGATTAGATGCATGCAAACAACATAGATGGTGAGGGTAATTCTCGGGTAGGAATCAGAAAGTTTAGCCTACTAGCAAGTTGCAGAATGTGGACCACCCAATTAACCTCCTGGATTTTAAGATCTCTATCTACAAACAGAGGAATATTAGAATAGGAAAAAGTTTCTCAAAAGTCAATCATTCATATCCCATCTTTGTGATTCATTGATGGGAATACAGTTACTACTAATGTATATGACGATGGGCATATACATATACACACACACACACACACACACACACACACACACAACTGACTACTGAATCTCCTCAATCCAATATTACCTTTTACCTGCCACTCTTCTTTTTCAGTCCCCTTTATGGCTCAAAAATTTTTTTCTGTTTTGTTCTGGATCCCATTTCTTCCCTTCTATGTTTCTCTTCAATCCCTTCTAATTAGGCTTTTTGTTTCTTATGTGCCAGTAAGCTATATCTGTCAAGGTAATAAATTATCTCCATCTTACCAAATCCGATGATCAGTTCTCAGTTCTCATCTTCCTGAACCTGATGGCAGTATTTACGATAGTTGATCACTATATCCATCTTGAGGCACATTATTAACCGGGCTTCTAGGATACCACACTATCCTGAGATTTTCTCCTACCTCACTGGCCACTTCTTTTCAGTATTCTTTGCCAATTTCTTCTCTTCCTGATCTCTAAAAGTTGAAATGTTCCAGAACTTAATCTTCAGCCTATTTCTCTCTTCAATCTACACTTGTTCACTAGTCACCCATTTGACTTTAAATATCATCTATACTCTTAAACATATATCCATTTGTAACATTTTGAGCTCCAAATTCATATATACTACTTTTTATTAAACATCACCAGTGAGATATCTAATAGGCATCTCGTATTTAATATGTCCAAAATGAAACTCTTCAACAAAACCCTGCCCCCTTTAAAGTGCCCACATTTATTCTTTCCTTGGGCTTCCTCAAATCTGTAAATGGCACTACCCATCACCCAGTAGTTCAAGCCAAAAGTATTGGAAAAATTCTTGATGTTTCTCTTTTCTTCAACCCATACATCCAATCTATTAGCAAATCTTATTGGTTAAACTTTTGAAATGTATCAGGAATCCATTTCTTTTCTCACCAATTCCATCAGCACAGCCCCAGTAGAAGCAAGGATGCTACTAGCTTAAAATTGTCATCGTGCAAAGAGTTTAAAGGTACCCATTTGGGGTAGGCATATAGTTGAATGAGAAAGTGGGAGACCAAAGAGATTTATAAAAATGTTGTCCTTCTGTGGGCACATGGCTTAGCAGCAGATGACTTTGCAAAGATTTTTTTTTAATGTCCATCAATGATAGACTAGATAAAGAAAATGTGGTACATATACACCACGGAATACTATGCAGCCATAAAAAGGAATGAGATCATTTCCTTCATAGGGACATGGATGGAGCTGGAAGCCATCATCTTCAGCAAACTAATGGAGGAACAGAAAACCAAACACTGCATGTTCTCTCTTGTAAGTAGGAGTTGAACAATGAGAACACATGGACACAGGAAAGGTAGCAACACACACTGGGGCCTGTCGGGTGGGGCAAGGGGAGAGAGAGCATCAGGAAAAATAGCTAATGCATGCTAGGCTTAATACCTAGGTGATGGGTTGATCTGTGCAGCAAACTACCATGGCACATGTTTACCTATATAACAAACCTGCACATCCTGCACGTGTATCCCAGAATAAAATAAAATAAAAAAGACTCTCCTTTCTTCAGTAGAATATAACCTGTGTCAGGGCACTTGCTCTAGATACACTTCAGCCCTTACTTGATTCTCGACCTACATAACTGTACTTAGTGGCCATGAGTCAGAGCCGCCATCATCACTTGCCTAGAATGCTACAATCACCTCCTGTTCACCTCGTCATTTTAACTGGTGTCCCCCTGCATTAAGTTCCCCATAAAACTTCCAAAGTAATATTTCTAAATTATAAAGCAGACAGAGACCCTCTCCTTGACCAAATGTGAGTCAAGATCCTCTGAGCCCTCTTTTCACCTAGGCCTCAACACTGGGCTCTATCCTTGGCCCATTTAGTCCAATTTTAACCAAGAATCCTGCTGGGTCAGTTTATCAGGAATCCCCCACCACTGATATCTGATCAAATTCTTCATCCCCTACCTTTGGTATCTGATCTCTCTTGACATCTTATCACTCTGGTCTGAGTTCAGTAAGAATCCTGCCAAGTCCATTTAGCCAGAGTCCTCCTTACTCCTAATGCTTCTTCTTAGTAATTTGCCATCTATTGATCCCCACCCTGCTCCTTGGCTATAATCATCACTTGTCATTGTACTTGGAGTTGAACTCACTTTATCTCCCTTAGTGCAAAACCCCCATTATAAAAGTCTTCTTTAACACTGTCATGAAAATGTTTTCTTTAATAAAGCGGGTTGTGGCATACTCCAACTAAAACATCTCCAGAGACTTTCCATTACACTCAGAATACCATACAAACTCCCTACCATGGCCAATGAGGCCCTGCATGCTCTCACCTTTCCTCTTCCTTAACCTCATCTTTCTACATTATCTGCCTTACTCACTCAAGTCTAGCCACATGGCTCTCTTGCTGTTTCTCTGGTATACCAAGTTTATCCTGCTTCTGGCATTGAGAGTTGCTACTCTTTTTGGCTACAATCACTTTCCCCAAGATCTTTGCATAGATTATCCTTCTATTTATTCCATTCCTCCTAAAAAAAACTATTTCCTGACTATCCTAACTAAAACAGTACACACATAAACACACACAGACATGCTTTCTCTCTGTATCCCTACCCTGCCTTATTTTCATATAATTTATCACAACGTAAAATATTTTATATTTACTCAATTTGTTTCGTTATGTTCTTTTTCCTCAAAATTTTAAGTTTCCTGGCCGGGCATGGTGGCTCATTCCTGTAATCCCAGCACTTTTGGAGGCCGAGGCGGGTGGATCACCTGAAGTCAGGAGTTCGAGACCAGCCTGGCCAACATGCCAAAACCCTGTCTTTATTAAAAATACAAAAATTAGCTGGGTGTGGTGGCACATGCCTGTAATCCCAGCTACTCAGGAGGCTGAGACAGGAGGATCACTTGAACCCAGGAGGCAGAGGTTGCAGTGAGCCAAGATCATGCCACTGCACAGAGCAAGACTCCATCTCAAAAACAAAAAAAAAAAACAAAAACTTAAGCTTCTGAAAAAGAATCATATCTAGTTTATTTTTTGCTATATTCCCCCAATGTTTAGAACAGAGACTGGCATTAGCAGATATTTAACGTTTGCTGATTGAATAATTGTTATATTTATGTACCATCTTTACTATTGTTTACTAACATTTTATTTAAATTGAATGCTTTTGTTACTAAATGGTTATATTTAAAATGAAAAAAACTTGAAAGTAACTAATTAACAGTAGCATTAGCCACAAATAGAAGGTAATCTAAAAATTGATATCTTGAAAACAAAATAATATTATTGCTATCAGTTAGCTATTTTTTTGGTCAAAGACTCTGAGCTTAAGCCTCACTTTATTAAAAAGAAGATTACAAGGTATTGGAGAAGTCCCAAGGACACACTAGCCCAAACTCAGGCTTCCTCCTCCTAAGAAAATCTGAGTAAACAAGAGGGAAATGTTTCAACTTGTAAGATTCAAAGGTATTGAATGCCATGCCATATTACTGCTTAAAACCATCGTACATATCATCAGTAGTAGACTTTTCTAACTTTGGAATGCCCTGGCCTAGACAGTGAAGCCCTTGTGTCTCAGATTCTAGGATTGTATAAGGAATAAAAAAACAGCCTCCTCAAGTTCACATAACTGGCCAGAATAAACTACAGCTTGGAAACCGATTTTCTGATCCTAGCCCAGGGTTCTATAAAATAAGTTAACCATTTTCCCCATTTTACATTAAAAAAAAAAAAGTGCCTCTATATTTTTCCATATTTTTAACCTAGCTTTGGCATTCCCTGAAGCGATTAGATTTCCCAAGTCTTTGGTCATGAATTGCACTCAAATTTTACCCACGGGTTAAAGCAAGGTCTGGAACAACATTTCACACCCCTGGTGGTGCACGCCTGTAGTCCCAGCTACTTGGGAGACTGAGGTAGGAGGATCGCTTGAACCCAGGAAGCAGAGGTTGCAGTGAGCGGAGACGGCGCCACTGCGCTGCAACCTGGGGAACAGAGCAAGGCTGTATCTCAAAAACAAAAAATGAAACATTTCACACCCCTTAATACAAAGTCAATTATACCAAGGGTCTCTTTTTGTAAAAGCTTACATCATTTGCATATGTGAGAAGTTGATGTACAGTCAAAATGACAGAAACAGATGCTTTCTGCCATCACTTAATAGGAGACATATTTTTCCATGCTGGTGAACAGAAGGCTATCAGTTGCAGAGGCTACAGGTGAAAAGGTTCTTACATTTTAGAACCTGTTGAGGATAAAATGCCATCAAACATTTTCTAAATTAAAATGCATTTTGTTTTGTTCATCTGAAAGTGATACATTTCTATACTGGGTTAGGGTATAAAATCTGCTGCTTAATGGTTGTCCACAGGTTGATGTTTTCTCCCCTGCTTCTAAGACATAAACATCCAGGTTGAAAACCTGAGCTTCTAACAATCCTGGGCATGGTAAGCAGTGGTTCACTATAAATGGTTGTCATAGAAATGAGCAGAGTATTGCAAAATCAAGTTAGAACAATTTAGTTACAAAAATTAGATAACTTAAATCACCCAAAGATATTTATGATAAAAGACTAAATCCACTATAGTATAATGGAGTTTTATATGTCCATATTTACAAGGCTTTTCAGTCTTAATTTATTCATTTATTCAACAACAGTAATTTATTGTTCGGAGGCAACGTGGTATCGTGAATAGGGTAAAAAAATTAGCATATATCCCTGTCTGTTAATTTCTCCTCACCTCTCCCACTTCTTCATTCCATGGCCTTGGATAAGAAATCTGGTTTTTCAGGGGCTCCATTTCCTCTTCTACATAAAAGTGATAATACCTTTCAAGGCTATTGTGGAATTAAATGAAATATCATTTGAGTCCAGTATGGTGTTTGACAGCTACTAGACAATTACTAAATGTCGATCTACTCAAAGATCCCTCTACTTTGGCCAAGCGCAGTGGCTCACGCCTGCAATCACAGCACTTTGGGATGCTGAGGTGGGAGGCTCCCTTGAGGCTGGAGGATCCTTTGAGGCTGAGAGGATCCCTTGAGACCAGGAGTTCAAAACCAGCCTGGTCAACATAGTGAGACCCTGTACCTACAAAAGGAAAATTTTTTAAATCAGCTGGGTGTGGAGATGCATGCCTATAGTCACCGCTACTCAGGAGGTTAAGGCAGGAGGATCACTTGAGTCCAGGAGTACGATCCACGAGCCATGATAGTGACACAGCACTTCAGCCTAGTCTAGGTGACAGAGGTAGACCCTATCTTTAAAAACAAAACAAAACAAAACAAAGAGGATGTGCTGCTATGTGTACATAATGAATACAAAGTTGTGGTATGGTCTTTCTCTCAGGAGTCACAGTGTGAAATAATTCAAGCTCCTTTCTACCTTAGTGTCATACAGATGATTTCCCAGTCTGAAAGCTGAATCACAATTCTACTATCTTCTGTTGTCTCATTCTTTCTCATCCTTTGGATCTCAGCTTAAATGTCACCTCCAAAGAGAAGTCTATGAGACTAACCCCTAACGCATGCAGTTAGTCCTAATTCTCAAGATCTCATTTATTTCTTTCACACTGCTTCTATTTACATAGTTGTGTGTGTGTGTGTGTGTGTGTGTGTGTGTATTATTTGCTTTTACCAGTAAACTGCAAGAAGGCTGGGAACACATTTTTCTTGTTGCTTATATCCCCAGTTCCTAGATTAATGCCTAACATTTAGTAAACACTCAAAAATATTTGTTCAATAAATGAACAGAGTTACAGTGTTGAACGACAAGAACACATCTTTCACCTAGGAAAATATTCTAAAGTGAGAAACAAATATAAAAAACCAATTAAAAAAATTATTAAACCATAATAGCAATAAGAGCATCACGTACGTAAAATATGTTAAGAACATGTATTTTTGAGTGAGGAAAAACCTATAATATCATTTGTCAAGCACTATGATCAATGAATTTTCAAAGTGTTTTGTGAACAAAGATAGTGGAGAGAAAGATTTGTTGTACTTAGGCAGAGAAGGGAAACCTGAAGTGTCGCGTAGCTGACGTTCTGATCTAGGACTCGAAGTGTAAGTATGATATTGCCAGAAGTTGAAGGAGTAGGAGAGTATTCATGATAGAGGTAAAAAACACCTCACATCTTCCATTGAACATTTGTCGTAGAGTGGAAAGATATCCCAAATGAGGAATAAATAGATCGAAAAATGACAGCATAGAACTTCACGTTTGGTTCTACCATGTTAAAGTTTGGAAGTCATTATATCTATCCTTACCAAAAGAGCTGGACATAAGGACAAACTGAAAATCAATGACTTTTCTTGGACTCTTTAGAGAACTGAGTTTGCAGAGTGAACTGCCATCCCAAAATCTGAAGAGAAAGACTCATTCAAAGAGACAAAGCCAGAATCTGTTTAACCAGATAGAAAATGCTGAAGCCACAAACTTAAACATTATTATTTTCTAGGGTCCCTGCAACAAATTACCACAAACTCGGAGGCTTAAAACAGTAGGGATTTATTCTTCCACCAAAAGTATAAAATAAACATTCATCAATCCATACTGATATTAACAAATGAGTGAATAAGGGGGGAGAATAGACAAATCTGCTCAGAATTCTGAATTCAACAGAAGAGTGAATGTAGACACTGACCCCTCAAGGAGATGGAGCATAACTAACTCCCTAGTCCTTAAGCGTGGGCTGCTCAGAGTGTTTTTTTTTTTTTTCCAAAGAGTAGAGTATAAAAAGAAGAAAAAAAGAGTAAACCTACAGAGGAGAAACCAAACACACACTATCTCTGCCAGGTGATTAGGTGAGTATCAACAGTGAGAGCTCATGCTGTTAGTATGTTCCCTGGATATAGTGTGGTGAGAATCACATTTTACCTCTGTGGTTCCTCCAGGAACACATCACTGCAGTCTAATCATGAGAAAACTACCAATAAATTCCAATTGAGGAACATTTTACAAATTAGCTGACCAGAACTCCTCAAAACTGTCAAGGACATTAAAAATAAAGAAAGTCTGAGAAACTTTAATAGCCAAACAGATCAAAGGAGACAAGAAATGTGGTATCCAGGAAGAGGAAAAAAAAAGACATTAGGTACAAACAAATAAAATATGAATAAACTATGCATTTCAGTTAATAATTTGTTGATACTGATTCACAAATTGTGACAAATATATGATATTTATTTAAGATGCATTAATTACTAAGTAACCCAAGTCTCTGTATTGCATATGGGAACTCTCTATACTATTAATATCTTCACAATTTTGCTATAAATCTAATCTAAAATAAATTTCAAGTTAAAATTACTTAAAAATAAGTATTTTCAGTGGCTACTTTATGAAAAAAACCTATATACATTATAGAAAACCTTACCTCTATAACACTTTCAAATAGTTGTGGAAGAAAAATGCTAGTAAAAGTTATATACAGACAGTTAAACTTACTAAAACAATGACTCCTCAAGAACACATTATCTTCATTTTTTCACTCACAAAAATGTTCTATCATACTCCTGAATGGCAGAGAAAGGCTTTGCCTTGGCAAGAAAGGTGAGAGAGCCATGTGCACAAATTTAAATTACAAACCTGCACTCTCCTATTTTTATACCAGGAAGTAACCATTTTTGTTCTGGCGTTTTGGGTGCTCACTCGTCGGCCATTATCTGTTTTCCCATTTGCTAGCAGAGACTGCCTTGCACTATAAAGGCTGAAAACATCAGATACTCAGCTTCTCAGACACCCCCGAAGTTCAGATTTGGGCATATAATACTATCCTGCTCAATGGAATATGAGGGGAATTCTGCTAAGAGGTTCTGCGAATGGTTTTCATTTCTAATTAAAAGACATGTAAGGAAACTGTCCTCGACCTTCGTTTCATATACACCTCATGGGTGTAACTGTATGAGGACATGATTCCTGGAGCTCTAGCAATCATGTAGCAGCCATGATGGGGTGGTCCTAATAGTAAAAGTTAAATCACCAAGAATGGTCGTTCACTAACGGATATAGAAAGCATCATCCTTCAAAGGCATCATTGAGCTGCTGAATTAGCTAATCCTAAAATCTGTCCCCACATCTAGACTTTTTATTAAATGGATAATAAATATCCTCATGGTTTCAGCTTCTTTTAGTTTTATCTTATGTTAGAGTTAAAAGCACCATAACTGTTTTATGTCAAATTATGCTACTCCATTAATTTGTTCTTTCTCACTCCAATTTATGTTTGTCTACCTAAACCTGATCTATATATTAATCATAGCCCAATGACATTTTTGACACCTGAAAACCTCATTCCAAGGGAAGAGAGTCCTACTCTAGTTCATTAACCTTTATTGCCTATAACATTAGTTCAAACATCTCCCAGCCCATCAGAATCATTTAGGAACTTAAAATATCCAGCTTCCCAGGCTCTACTTCAGACTTATTAAATCAGTCTCTGAAAGAAAAAAATCGGGAAATTTGCATTTTTAACAAGATACTTAGATGACTGTTGTGGTCCTCTATATTTAGGAAGCACTGATCTACATTGCATTAATACTTAGTCTGCAGGCTCATTTTCTAAACTCATAACCAGGGATTCGTTAGTTTCCAGAGGACAGAAACTAAGCCTTGGGGGTGATGATATGCTTCTGTTTTTCTGGCATATTTTCTATCTTCTGAGGTAATATCACTTAAAGAATAGCCCACATCCATGACAGGTGTAGAGATTATTTTAGTTTGAGAATTTTATGAAATGGATAAATGTGATATGCTTAATTTTAAAATATTGCCTAGAATCCAATTTCAAAGTAATTTTTAAGAAGCAATGGGGGTAAAGTCACCTACAGGAAACTAAGTAAAAGAGTCCTGTAAGAATCCTTTGTTCCATTAGATACCAGGAATTCTTCCGATTTTATTTTTATATTTTCATTCTATTTATTTTATATAATGGTAACTTAGACAAAAATAGTATGTAAAAAGGGTGGAGGTGGAACTCAAATGGCTAAATATTGGAGAAGATTGTTCTGTGGGATTGTAGCAAATAGATAAAGTCTTAATTTTTGTTGCTGTGATGGTAATCTCTTTAGAAAAAAAAAATTGAAAGAAAGTATATCTTTCTACTTGCTTTGGTGCCTGGCACTAAGTGTTGCACGGAATAAGAAATACATTAGTAAGAAGAGAAATAAAAGCACACATTTTCTGCCCTGGACAGTGGGGAGTGCATCTCATTCACACATTCAGTTCTTCATTCATTCAACAAGTATTCATTGAGCATCCACTATGCAGCAAGCACTTTTCTACTGGCCATTTGGATGCTGCAGTGACTAAGCAATAAAACCTGGACATTTTCATTTTTACTAAGTAATATGGTTTGGATGTTTATGCCTTCCAAACCTCATGTTGAAACGTGATCCCCAGTGTTAGAGGTGGGGCCTGATGATGAGTGGTTTTTGGGTCATGGGGACAGATTCCTCATGAATGGCTTGGTGCCCTCCCCAAGGCAATAAGTGAGTTCTCACTCTCTTAATTCACTGGAGACCTGGTTGTTTAAAGGAGCCTGGCTTCTCCTCCTCTCTCTCTCACCATGTGATACACCAGTTCCCCCTTTGAATTACACCATGATTGGAAGCTTCCTGAGGTCCTCACCAGATGCAGATGCTGGCACCACACTACCTGTACAGCCTGCAGAAGCATTAGCCAAAATAAACCTCATTTATTTATAAATTATCTAGTCTCAGGCATTCTTTTATAGCAAGCATGTCCAACCCACAGCCAATGGGCCACATGTGGCCCAGGATGACTTTGACTGTGGCCCAACACAAATTCATAAACTTTCATAAAACATGAGTTTTTTTGCAATTTTTTATCTCATCAGCTATCATTAGTGTTAGTGTATTTTATGTGCAGTCCAAGACAATTTTTCTTCTTCCAGTGTGGCCCATGGAAGTCAAAAGGTTGGACACCACTGCTTTATAGCAATGCAAACGGACTAACACACCAAGCCACTTAGATGATTGTGACGATCCTTCAGGTTTCAGAAGCACCAGTCAATATTACACAGGTATTTCATTCATATGTTCATTAACACTCATCTCACAGAGCATATATTTTCCATGTGGGAGAATATAGACAATAAACAAATTAATAAATAATGCATGGTATAACAAATAATGATAAACACTATACAGAAAAATATATCAAAGTAGTAGCAACTTAGAACAAGTGATATTATTTTATATCCAGTAACAAGAAAAGGTTCCACTAATAAGATAACATTTGAACAAGACCTGCAGAAAGGAAGTAGTAAGTCACGGGATATCTGGGAGAAGGGTGTTCCAGAAAGAAGAATCAAGGAAGTCCCTGGAGCAAGAGCTTAACTGGGATATTTAAGAGACAGCAAGGAGACCAGTATGACTGGGAAGCTGAGTGACAAGCAAAAGATTAGAGAATCAGGTTAAAGAAGTAGTGGAGGGGCTGATCTTGAAAACCTAGTAAGCTATCGAAAAGTCTTTAGTATTTATTCTGGATGAAAAGAGAAGCCAGTTGAAGAATCTGAGAACAGCATGATCTCATTTATGTTTAAAAAATATATTCTGGCTGCTGTGTTGAGTGTAGACCATAGAAGAAGTGTGGAAGCAGGAAGATGAGTTGGATGATGAAAGCAGTAACGTGGGCAGGTTGAAGTATGATGGTCATGATGAAAGGGAAAAGAAAGAGATCAATTCTCTGTGTATGTTGACAATAGAGCCAACAGGATTTCCTGAAGGCTTAGAAGTGGAATTTTGAAAAAACAAAGGAATAAACGATTACTGCACGGTTTTTTGTTTTGTTCTTTTGTTTTGCTTACTTTGGGGCTTTTTAATGTTTTTTTGTATTTTGTTTTGTCTTGTCTGAGCAACTGGAAGGAAAGAATTTCCATTTATTAAAGTAAGAATGACTCTTAGAAGAGTAATGTTGGAAAAGAAAGGGCAAAATTGGAGTTCACTTTAGTATCTATAATATTAAGTTTAATATGTCTACAGTTCATCAAAGTGGAATGACAAGCAGACATCTGAATATATGAGTCTGGAGATGAGGAAAGAGGTCAAGAGTGGGACAAATTTTGGAGTTGTTAATATTTAGAAGATATTAAAGTCATGAGATCTGAAAGATTCACAAAGTAGGGCAGTCTGGATAAAGAAAAGTCAACGGTGTAAAGATTTAACCCTGAAGCAACACAAATAAGCTGGGGAGATAAGGAGAAACTAGCAAAGACCGAAAGAAAGAGCCCAATGAGGTACAAAAAGAACCAAGAAAATTGGTATCCACAAAACTAAGTTGAAAATTAGGGCATGAACACTAGTGTTAAATGATCTGAAAGGTCAAATGAAATAAGAACTAGGGACTAAATATTACATTAAATAAAAGGAAAATCACTGATGATCTTGACAAGCACAATTATGACAGATTGAGGGGGGAAAGGCCAACAGTGAATGAGAGGAGTGATCTTGGGCACAGCTGATAGAGATAGATATTTCTAGAAGTTTTGTTATAGAGTTCCTGAAGAATGGGATAGGAGTGACAGGAGGAAATACAACTAAGACATTTATTTAATGGGTAATTCTCCATCATGTGATTGTGCTGATCAAAAATTACAGTGGAAAGATTGATTTACAGGAGAGAGAAGAATGTCTACATAATATCCTGAAAAATCACAGGACAATGGGAGCTAACGTACCAGAAGAAGTGTTAGTCTCAGGTAGGAAAACAGACAGTTTTTCCATAGTCAAAGAAGGGATGTCAAGATAAGTAGATAAAGATGCAAGTGGCTCATGTATGTAGTAGCAACAAATGTACTAGACTCTATCAGACTTCAAAAATCCTAAAACTCTGCATTTTATTTAACAAGAAAGAAAAATATATCATGATTTTGTTTTTACACTAATAGCCTTTATTAGAGGATTTGGTTGGATCCAAGTACTAAACACGGTTTCACAAAGGTATTCGGACTCAATTAGTTGGGAAGGAAAATTACAAAAAAATTAATATTCAGATATGTAATCAATCAAAATCATCTTGCATTCAAATGCCTCCTAATAATAAATGAGGGTCTGAAGTTTGAAAACTTTCTTCCACTTTAGTATATTACTCTTACTATTTTTAATATTAGCCATATGATTAATAATAGCATAACTCAATGATGTATAATTTCCTTCTTAGTTGGTCCAAGCTACAGGATGAGGCAATCAATTGTAGCCCAATATAGTCAATGATGACATATTTTTATCAACATTCCCAAACAATTTGACTTAACAGTCCCCAAGTTATAATAAATTTGACATTGAAATGATATTTTCAAAGCCTGGAAAAACTGATAATGCTACTAAATGGTGCACATCTGGATGGCATCCAAAGGTGATTAACTGCTTACTCTCTTACTTCAGGCCAAAGTCCATGGAACGCTGAAGCATCAAGTTCTTAGATCAGGGTCAGACTTGATTAACGCCCAAAATAAATCAATAATATAGAAAAGTTGAACAAGATTGGCTGTTAAGCCCTTGAGAACAACTGAGGTTTGCATTTCTCATTCTGATGAGCTAACGAAAAAAGAAAAAGAAATACTGAAATTACTCAAGCAGTTGCAAAACGCAAGTGTATTTTTCCATAGACTAGAAGTATATGAGAATATATGCCATATTTCCAATATTCAACAACACCCCTAAGTGAAAAAAAATCTTTGCCCTATTTAAGACTATCTGATATTTATATGTATAAATACTACTATCTATATTTACATACATATATATTATAAGGATGTTTATATGAAACCTTCTCACATTTGGCCACAAAATTATGGCTGAATGAAGACCTGCAATTACTTTATTTTTGTTACTTGTTGAGAATCAGTCATTCTTCTGCTTCTGATGTATTATATTATTTGTATCTCTTTCCAAATTAGCAGACACAGAGTCTCCCTAAAAGCAGAACAATTCTTTACAGCAGTACAAAATTAAATTTCTTACTTCCAAATATTGAAAGCTTTTAGAACTTGAACCTCAACTTTATCCATCATATGGTAACCTATCCTTCAGTGTGGTCAAATGAAAATATAAAATACTTTGCTCTGAAAGGGACAAATGTCATTATGTAATAGGCAAGACTGTCATTTTCTGGTACATTACTTGCTGAGTCATTAATAAATAGATAAATCTGCATGAGGTGCATGTCCTTGGAAAACCAACACAGGTAATTTGAAAGAAATGCAAGCACCTGACAATCAGAAGAGATGGTTTTGTAAAGGACAATTGGAGCCTTTCAAGTGTTCTAACCTGCATGAATCATTAATATTTCTTCAATTATTTAGGATACAATTTTTAGTTTTTACTGAAGGCATCATGAGATTTCTAATAGCTGTGTTTAGTGGTTACAATACCACTTCTATTAACCTAAATGAGAATATCTCATTTTATATATGTGCCCACAACCACATCTCAATACTAAAGATCAAATGCAAATTTCAACAGATTTTTTTAACATTACCCAGTTTCTCTGTATTAATCTCCAGAGTTACTAAAAACACTTTCACATTTTAAAATACCTGTGTCACAAGGAACAGCAGCAGAGACAACTAGAAATATAATTGGGCCCACTATCATTAGCTGATTTATAATTCCACATGTAAAATATAATAATATACATGCACTAATGGTTCTAACCATAGTTTTCTACCTATGGAACCAAATGTAGCTTTTCTCATTTTTTTCCTAACTAGAAATTTCAGGCTGAATCAGAGCTAGAACTCAAAACAAAGCAGGGAAATTTAGGCAGGAAGTCTTTGAAACAAGCTATTAAAAAGTACCTAATTTTCTTATCCATATTAATAGAAAACAATTCTCTCTATATAAATGCAAAGTAATGTCATCTGTAAAATAGACTGTCACTAACATTAGAAGCATTTCTTCGCGATTCAGGCCCCCCCAGCTCCTTGTTTTTGAGACAAGATCTCACTCTGTTGCTCAGGCTGGACTGTAGTTCCATAACTATAGCTCACTAGAACCTCAAACTCCTGGCTCCAGTAATCTTCCCACCTCAGCCTCCTGAGTAGCTGAGACTACAGGCACATGCTACCACGTGTGGCTAATTTAAAAAAAAAAAAAATTAGAGATAGGGTCTTTCTGTGTTGCCCAGCCTCGTCTTGAACCATTGGCCTCAAGCAATCTTCCTGCCTTAGCCTCCAAAAGTGCTAGGGTTACAGGTGTGAGCTACCACCCCTGGCCAGGATCCACTTCTTCACTCTTTGCGTCTTTTTTGTGGTTGGGAAGTGCATAAAACGTACAGAATTCTCACCCTTGATTATATGTAAGAACAAGCCCTGTTTATCTGAACTCTATCTTTTTCATCAGGAGGAACGCAATTCCACAACTTGCGAGGAATGCATGGCTTAGATTTCATTATTTATGATTTGTGTTCTGATTATGAGGCAACATTCAGAAAGCAAGATAAATGGAAGTGTTTTTGAGTTTTCATTAGTGACAGCAGCTTGTCATGTCCCTGTAGCAAACTCCAGCAGTTGTTCACACATGGCATAAATGGTAGAAGTTAGTTACCACTCCACATCTTACCAAAATGTGAACGTTATTTCTTATCCTCTTGCTTTCCACTCTACCCTCCAGTAAGGTTATAGCCATTAAATATTCAGTAGATGACATATTCAACAATTCTATAGACCCAAATACACCCAAATAGTATTTTTCATTAAAAAGTAATAGTGTTTTTTCCATTTATCAATAATGCATTAAAAATGTGTTTCTATACATTCTAATGGCAATATAGCTTAGTAGAGAAAAACAAGGTGTTAATGATTGAAGACCTGTAGGCTACTCTAAACTACTAAACATTTACTATTGCAATTCTGTCATTTTCCAGCTTCCCTTGCTAGGATATGGGACTGGGACCTGATTACAAACAAGGGCTGTGAGATTTTCATTGAGAGAATGCTAGATACATAGTTACAACAGACAGTCAAGGGCAGCACGCACTTTCCAATTCTATCATCATGACACTCCTCCCCATCGGGGAATAGGCAATGACATAGTGAGGCTGAGGCAGGAGAATGGCGTGAAAGGCGGAGCTTGCAGTGAGCTGAGATCCGGCCACCACACTCCAGCCTGGGTGACAGAGCGAGACTCCGTCTCAAAAAAAAAAAAAAAAAAAAAAAAAAAGTTCAATGGAGAATGTCTTTGGGATTGAGTAGGGTCTCAAGGCAGAATTTTTTAAAGTGTGTATCCTGGCAATCCCAGGATTTTTACAGTCTTTTCCTTTCACTTGTTTAAACAGAAGCAAGGATCCATCTATTACCTTCCCAACCTGCCCATCGTGGCTACTTCAGAAACCAGAGTTCACATCTAATTGGCTTTACTCATTCTGAGAGCAGAGACACAGAAAGGGAATCTAATTTCATAGCACAAGTTGTGTTTTTATTAACTTGTGCATTGAAGAAAAGTCCAGCCATTTTCCTTAAAATCTGTAAATAAGTACAAAGCACAAAGCAGTTCCTTCTCTATGAACACTTTCCTCTGGAAAAAAATTTCATAACTAACTTTCAGCTAAATTACTCACTAGATTAACAAACCCACTCTATTCCCTCTGATAAACTCAGGAAACTGTCTAATATCCCTGTCATAATAAAATTATAGGAATCTGTAAGAGATAAGAAAACGAAAGTGTTTTTCCTCCTCTCACACACTGAACACAGCACAGTTCACCTCTGGTCACCAAAGTGTTATGGGGGATTTCTTTCCAACACAATCAATTCTCCAGCACATACCAACTGGTTGTCCTATAATTCACTTCAACTCCAATACTACCTGTCTGGAGATAGCGTCAGGTCTCACATATTAAGAGCTCAGTCCCACAAGACTGCTCCCACTTCAGATATCATTGTAAGCCACAGGTTGTGACCTGTGCTTCTGACCAACTAGCTATAAATCAAGGCTCCCATGACCCCCTCCTTGAGTTTGATTATTTTGCTAGAATGGCTCACAGAACTCAGGTAACACTTCCATTGACTGGTTTGTTTAGAGGATATAATGAACGATACAGATGAACAGCCAGATGAAAGAGGTGCACAGGGCAAGGCGTGTGGCAGGAGCAAGGAGCTTCCATGCTCTTTCTGGGCACCTCACACTCCAGGAACCTCCACGTGTTCAGCAATCTGGAAGTTCTTGACCCCTTCAAACCTAGTCCTTTTGGGATTTTATAAATGCTTCCTTATGTAGATAAGATTGATTAAATTATGTACCATTGGTGAATGACTAATCTTCAGCTCCTATCCACTCCAAGAAGGTTGGGGTGTTGGGCTGAAAGATCCAAACTTCTAATTCTGCCTTTCTGTCTGGTGACCAGCCTCCATTATGAAGCTATGTAGGGGCCCCCAGGCACCAATCATCTCATTCGTGTTCAAAAAGATGTCACTTTGGACATTTCAAGGGTTTTAGGCACTGTGTACTAGGAACAAGAAGCAGAGACCAAATACATTTTCCTTATTGTATCACAATATCACGGCATCCTCCTAGCACCCTACCCAATTATGGACCCACCAGTTGGGCTGTAAGAGTCAGTTGTGTTTGTTTGTTCCTATTGCCTTTCTACCAGCTGCACTTGTTGAGGTAATTAAAACATTTTATTGACTATTACGTAAACCACTGAAATAAGAGTTCAAAAAGAGTTCAAAAAGAGTTCAAAAAGAATGAAAAGGTGTTTTGCTAAGAAAACTAAATTGGATGTTTCAAAAACATGTTCTAAATGTGACCACTATCAAAAATTGCTATTTAATTTGGTGTGAAAGAGGTGGAGGCATTACATCCTCAAAAGTCTAGATGGAGAGTGAACTGGCAGCTCCACAAAGATTTTAACATTCTGACCCTTTTTGAAGAACTAGAATCTGGAAACAGGATGTGAGAGACAAAGTATCATGGGTGTAGTTTAGCCACGAAAAAAGATGCAGAATGTCAATCATCGAGGCTCATCTCAAAGGAAGGCCTCAAATTGTTTTAATGAAATTGGCAAAGGAATAGAAAGTGTTGCATTCTTAGGATGGTTCAACTTACAGATTTTCTGGGTATTAAATGCATTTCGACTTACGATACTTTCAATTTACCTTAAGTGTATTAGGACTTAGCTCCACTTTAAGTTGAGTGTATGCGCTTCATTTTTTTATGATTCCCTCACCAAATAACTCTCTCAATTAATCCACCACCCATTGTTCCTAATTGCCTCGAGTAGGAGGGCTTCTTTTGTTTTCCTAATCTAACCATGTTTCACTTTCTCCTGATGCTCACTTTGCTTCTCCCAAGCCAAATCCGACTGAATTGTATTTATTAAGAAATCTCCCTGTAGCAGGACTGAAAATGCTGGCAAGTAAAAAGGCTGAAAGGCTTTGCACTCTAACAGGGAGTAGTGATAAATCCTATCAACCTGAATGAATCAAGGTTTCATCTGGCTTCCATTTACTTTTTTTTTAATTATCCTACTTCAAGTTCTGGGATACATGTGCAGAACGTGCAGGTTTGTCACATATGTATACACGTGCCAATGGTGGTTTGCTGCACCTATCAACCCATAATCTACATTAAGTATTTCTCCTAATGCAATTCCTCCCTTAGCCCCAACCCCCCAACAGGCCCCAGTGTGTGATTTTCCCCTCCCTGTGCCCATGTGTTCTCATTGTTCAACTCCCACTTATAAGTGAGAACATGTGGCGTTTGGTTTTCTGTTCTTGTATTAGTTTGCTGAGAATGATTACTTCCAGCTGTATCCATGTCCCTGCAAAGGACATGAACTTATCCTTTTTATGGCTGCATAGTATTCCATGGTGTATATGTGCCACATTTTCTTTATCCAATCTATCATTGATGGGCATTAACCCTGTTATCATCCCATGACATTTGGAGCAAAGAAGGTAACCAAGTTGTTCATCCAGGTGTAATTTATGGCATTTTAAACTGAGTCTAGAAGTTAATAACTATAAAATAATGCATGCACCTCATACAGAGTTTAATCAGGGTTTATTAAAAGATGGGTGATTTATACATTTTTGCCCTTCATGTATCATCCTTTAAAAACAAGTTTACCAGGAACTGAATAAAAACTTTCATGGCACTCTCAATATTTTCTGAATTGTCAGCTTTAAAAAAAAAAACACACACACAGCTTGTCAGAACTTAAATGGTTAAAAAAGATTCACCAGCTTACCTATAATTCCTCTTCAGGCACAATATCTGCAGAAAGCACATTTCTCTTCACTCTGAAATTGTAGAAAGTGACACCGCTGTGAAGCCTCTGGGACTCCTCACTAAACATGAATATTCAGCACCAAGGACAGAAACTTTGGCACATCAAATTAAATGTAACCTTAAGAAGGCTTATCATTTTAAAGTCATTTGCATCTTATTCCCCCAGATTTCCCTTCCTAACTGTCTAAGATGACTCGGCATCTCAACCCAGTCAGCATTCATTTCACATACCTGAGGGGGAAGGAAAGAGAATAGCTCCCTGGCTGAAGCTCTAGCGTGAGGAGTTTGGGCCAGTCACCTGTAACAGCCATGCAACCACCAAATATTCAGTGTTAAATCAACCAAGGCTATCAGGAGCAAGCCTTGCATACTATTCAAGTCCTTTGAGGGTAAGAATGTATTAGAAAGTTTCAGCTAGAATTCTTTGGTTGCAAATATCAGAAACTCAAGTTAAGCAAGAGCAGGAATATATTGTTTCACTTATCCTAGAGGTAGGGGGGTGGCAGTGAGGTGACCTCAGGCACAGATAGTTGACAGATTCAAACAGTGTCATCTTGTATCTCACTCCTTGCCTAATCTCTACTTTTCTAGTTAACCTGCACTGTATAAATACAGAGATGATGTGTGTAGGGTCCTCAGAACCTGCAAATTCAGTAACAACAGCACCCCTGAGTGTCTATGTCAGTTATTTGACTATACCACTCCTATTTGCTTTACATGCCCATGCTTTGGTAGGAAACTCAGGACCACATACTTTATTTTATTTTATTTTATTTTATTTTATTTTATTTTATTTTATTGAGGGAGTCTTTCTCTGTCACCCAGGCTGGAGTGCAGTGGCACGATCTTGGTTCAAGCGATTCTTCTGCCTCAGACTCCTGAGTAGCTGAGATTACAGGTGCGCACCACCACACTTGGCTAATTTTTGTATTTTAATAGAGATGGGGTTTCACCAGATTGTTCAGGCTTGTCTCAAATTCTTGACCTTAAATGATCTGCCCACCTTAGCCTCCCAACGTGCTGGGATTACAGGCTTGAGCCACTGTGCCCGGCCAGGACCACATATTTAAGAACCCTTTCAGAATTGCAGGATGTGGGGTCCAGGCCCTGTGGCTCACACCTATAATCCCAGCACTTTAGGAGGCTGAGGCAAGAGGATCACTTGAGGCCAGGAATTCGAGATCAGCTTGGATAACATGGTGAAACTCCATCTCTCCTAAAAAAATATATACCAAAATTAGCCAGGTGTGGTGGTGCATGCCTGTAATCCCAGATACTTGAGAGGCTGAGGCACAAGAATTGCTTAAACCCAGGTGGTGGAGGTTGCAGTGAGTCAAGATCAGAGCCCATTGCACTCCAACCTAGGCAACAGAGCTAAACCCTGTCTCAAAAGAAAAAAAAAAAAAAAAAAAAGAATTGCAGGATGTAGGGGGAAAAAAGACAGTCCCTAAAATGAACAGATGCAGAACAGATCAAAAAATAAATAAAAAAGTAGCCAACATCCACATATATCCCTTATCACAGTCAACAGGGGAGGTAGGTAGGGAGGGTATATGTGGGGTAACGGAAAGGATGCAAGTTTTGGAGGCAGAGTTCTGTCTTTGAAAACTGTTTCTACCACCTACAAGCTGTGACTGCCTGAGTCACTTTTTTTAGCCTGTTTTCCCGTCCACAAAGCAAGTCCTACCGTGGAGGGTTATTTCAAGAATCAGATGTCCTCCTTGTGAAGCACCTAGCATGGGGCATCCCGTATAGTACATGGTCAGTAAAAGACAGTTCTTATTATTTGGGTGGAGCAAAAGAGCCAAGATTAATGTTAAATCTCAACCAAAAGAAGCAGAGAGTTGGAAAGATATTTAAAGCATAAATTTACCCTCTTTAATAGCGCGTAAATAAATTACCATAATTTCTTTTAAACATTTCAAATTAGAATTAGCATTAACTGGCTGGGCACGGTGGCTCACATCCGTAATCCCAGCACTTTGGGAAGCAGAGGTGAGAAGATCACTTGAGGTCAGGGGTTCAAGACCAGCCTGGCCAACATGGTGAAACCCCATCTCTACTAAAAATACAAAAATTAGCCAGGCGTGGTGGCACATGCCTGTAATCCCAGCTACTTGGGAGGCTGAGGCATGAGAATCACTTAAACCCAGGAGGCAGAGGTTGCAGTGGGCCGAGATGATGCCACTGCACTCCAGCCTGGGCTACAGAGCAAGACTCTATATTAAAAAAAAAAAAAAAAAAAAAAAAAAAAAAAAAAAAAAAAAATTAGCATTAACTTATAAAATACGTTGTATTTCACATAAGAATCCTTTTTTTTTTTGAGACAGGGTATCTCTCTGTCACCCAGGGTGAAGTGCAGTGGCAAGATCATAGCTCACTGCAGCCTCAAACTCCTGAGCTCAGGCGCTCTTCCCCATCCCAGCCCCCCAAGTAGCAAGGACTGTAGGTGCACACCACCACACCTGGTTAATTCTTTTATTTTCTTGTAGAGAAAGGGTCTCGCTATGTTGCCCAGGTTGGTTTCAAACTCCTGACCTCAAGTGATCCTCCCATCTCAGTCTCCCAAAGTGCTGGGATTACAGGCATGAGCCACTGAACTAGGCCTTAATATACTGTTATATGGTGTTTGTTGAAGTATTACAGTGGCTCATTTACAAACAAAGCATGTGCTCAGGGTGTGCAGTTGCAATAAATATGTTGGGAATGCTTTTCAGTCTCAATATTCACAGTGATATTTAATACACTGAATAATTAGCACAAATCAAAATGGGATAAGTATGTTTCTAAAATCAGCACTAAGCTCAGGAAAGAGCAAAGCCTTAAGGGTATGAAGTGAAAGGCTATTTAGTATTTTAAATCCCATTTCTGACTCTCACACTAACCCCCTGTAACCCCAACTGCCAGTGCACTGACTTCTCAGTGCTCCTCTAGCTGCGAAAGAGGAAGCTGCTGGGCCCCAATCACCTCCAAAAGATTGTGTTTGAGAACACGGCATGGAAAAAGAAAAAAAATTATTTCAATTCTTAAATTTCACTTGCCTCTCAGGACAATTTCAGTAAGTGAACACTTAGTATGTATCTATCCCTTTTATTATACACAAAGTTATATAAGTTTTAATGTATAACACCAAATTTATTAAATAGTTAGATTTCATAGTTAACGTAGGAATTCAAGCTCACAGAATCACAGAATAATATAGCCAGAGGTAACCCTAAAATTGAACTACTCCAATACCTTTATTTTACAGATGAGGAGAATAAGGATAGAGTTCATATTTTCTAGGCATAAGTACAGAGAACTTTCATTTTACCATCCCACATAAGCAGGAAATTGTTAAAGGTTTAAAAGTAACTTTTAAAGCAGTATTAGTTCTTTCAACTATAAAGAGACAAAGAATATAAATAAGAAAACAAATATGTAGGAGAAAGCATTGAACACAGATATACAGGTTAGGGTCTAGAAACTGGTTGAAAAGATTCAGAAAAACCATCAACCAAAGAGATGAATAGGACAGGAGGAGAAAGACAGCCTCTGAGAATTTTCACTTTATAACTTCCGCATCTCACAAAGATTGCACATGACTATCTCCAGAGTAGAGTCAGACAGACATACCTCAGAGGGGGGACTAACTACTAGAATTACATGAAAAATTTCACCATACTAACCAATGTAAAGTTACTAAATTAGCATTTGATAAGGGAAATGTTAAAGAAAATGTCATCAGATCATATAGCTGTTTTGGGCAACTATGAGCAAGTTCTAAACAAATAAAAGACAATTACTAGTGAGCAACACATGCCAAATGCCTAGAAAGCCAACAAATTGATTGTGTTCAATGACAGAAATTTTCAAGAACACAACAGCTGCCAAAATGTGACTGGATTGAACAGGACTTTGGGATGGTGGAGAGAGGAGTTCACCAAATCCTCTTCTCAAAAAGAAATGACAAAACTGAACAAAATTGTCCAACACTAAGATTTCAGGATTCTGGAATAGACCAAAGGTACAATTTCTTTAGAAATGGACCAAAGGCATAAAAAATAATAAGACATTTAGATTCAAGAATAAAAAAAGAAAAACTAAACCCTGGATAATAACAGTGTGAATCTGTGGCGTTTTAGCCTGAAGCCGCTCCCTACCTGTCCTTCCCAGCACCCAATAGCTTAGTAGCTCTATAAGGTTGGGGGCAAGCTGTGAAGCCAGCAGCTTTATTGCCCAAGGAGGGGATGTCTTAATTTGGAGCAAAGGTCAGAAAAAGAAACCCACGGTCCTGGGCTCTATCAGAAACAGCAGCCATAGTGATGTTAAAGGAATAGGGAAAACCAAAGGTCACAGCTATCCTGTTGTAATGATCCTGGATGGGTCTAGTAACAAACTGGCAGACTAGCCAGAAATTTAACAGGAAGATGCAGGGGATGAGTGAGCCTCGATAAGCAACTACACATCCCTGGTAGTCTGGAAGGTTGTGCGTGAGGCCATGCACACATGCAGAGGTGAAACAAGCAGACTGAGCAGAAAGTAAAAGCCAGGGAAGACTTACAAATGCATCTGAATGCATCCCCCAAGCCACAGATATATTCATTAGTAAAAAGTGGAACTGTTACTGGCTTGAGATGATTAAACATGACCTCTGACCAATCACTGGCCCAATACCAAGTTATGCTCACCCAAGGTTACTCCTAGAAAGCCAGATTAAACAAAAGAAAGAAAGAAAGAAAGAAAGAAAGAAAGAAAGAAAGAAAGAAAGAAAGAAAGAAAGAAAGAAAGAAAGAAAATCACTCAGAAGAGACAGCAGCGTCCACTGAGGGGGAGACAGATTTCACAGAATTAGCGCAGGCAACTCACTAAACAAACAAAATAGCAGCAGCAAAAACCCCCAGCTAGGGAAACATCTGAATCCAGAGTTGCTACAATATGCCAAAAATGTCCAGTTTTCAACAAGAAAAAAGTGACATCTGACAAGAAATGTGAAATTTTGACTGCTAGGAATGAAAAAAAAAAAAATCCACTGAAACTGTTTCTAAAAGTTTCCAAATGTTTAACTTAGGAGAAAAAGACTAACAGACAATGATCATAAATATGCTCTAAATACTAAAAGAACCCATGTTTATAAGAATTAAAGGAAATTATGATAACAATGACACATTAGAGAATCTCAATAAAGCGACTAAAATGAATAAATTGATGATAGATAATAGATAACCATACACATACATATAGTGAGGATAAGTATAATTCTTATCACTTGCAAATATTATACATTGAAATTACACCTAGTAAGCTAAAACAAATTCTATGAGTCCTTGATATTCCTTACAGTACGGGACAGTTCAGTCAGTCCTCTACCAATTTCAACTCATGAGTTGAAGATTTGGGAACTGAGCTGAATAAAAGAGACAAGTGAGGCAAGAGGCTTTAAAGAGAAACTAAAAACATAAGTCCCAATATATGGCATATAGTAATAAGATCAAGATGACACATAGATACACTATATTTTATATTATTTCATATAAATCATGTGTAAGGTAGATGATACTTGGATTAAATCATACATGTTGATATCTCCTCATCCTATATATTTCCATGAGAGACACCTAACCACCAAAAATAATCTTAAAGAACAGTTCTAAGGGCAGAAAAATTAAATATGCACACTATGTATTTTTCTTTCAGTCATAACCAAGAGACTGATAAACTGTGAAGTTTTTGAAATCATTGTTTCCCCCACATAAAGTGCTACAAAAATCCTTTTCCCACAATCCCAATAACACTTTACTTTTGTTTTCTTTAAGATGAGTAAGTTTTTTTTCTTCTTTCTGAAGATTGGCTAACACTGAAGAAAGTATGTTTTTCTTGTATCTTACATGCATTCAGAGAAAATTATATTTTTTAAAATTTATTGATACTGGTGTAACAACCACAAAACTTAAAATATTATTATAGTAGGCACTGGGGAGTCCAGAATGCTTGGAAACTACAACCTAATTGGCAGGGTTGTAGATCACAGAGTGTCAGTAAGAGCAAAGGTTCCCTGAAAAGCAAACATCAAAAAGCTAGTGAAAACTGTCTCCTAATTAGTAACTTCAGTTGCTTATGGGATATGGGTTGTTATGGAAACTGAAGTAAGAAAGAAAAATGGGGAGACTGAAAAATACTGTCATAATGGGCAGGAGCTTATCCATAAACTCTTTTTTTTTTTTTTTTTTTTTTGAGACAGAGTCTGTCTCTGTCGCCCAGGCTGGAGTGCAGTGGCAGGATCCCAGCTCACTGCAACCTCCATCTCCCGGGTTCGAGCGATTCTCCTGCCTCAGCCTCCCAAGTAGCTAGTATTACAGGCATAAGCCAACACAGCCCAACTAATTTTTGTATTTTTAGTAGAGAGAGGGTTTCACCATGTTGGACAGGCTTGTCTTGAACTTTGGACCTCAAGCAATCTGCCCGCCTCGGCCTCCCAAAGTGCTGAGATTACAGGTGTGAGCCACTGTGCCTGACCATCTATAAATTCTTTATAAAACCTTTCTTCTTTGAGTTATCAAGTTGCCAGCTTGATCTCATGTTATCATCAAATTCAAAATGTCTTTCAAAGTTGTAGGAGTGAGTCTGATCTCTAGTCCAGAATTCTTAAGAGCCTGAGTTACAGGGTACTGGGGAAAGTTTTTTGGTATTAGTAACAGATTGATCTTATTTAACAAGCTTAGGGGATTACAAAGATCTTGCTGTACATACATCACATGCCTCATAGGCCTCTTAATTCTCCACCCAAGGGTGTCTTTTACTATTATAATGAGCATAAGTCAGCCTAAAGACACTAATCATGGTTTTCTGCACTTGGATGAATTTGAGGATTTTCCCTTCTGCTCTTTTACCTCCTTGCTGCAAAGTGTTCTAACCATGAGCCCAAAATGCAGTTCATACACTGCGGAGCAGATGGTTATCTCCATCTATCTGGCAGATTTGCTCCCCTTTATCTACTTCAAGTGGAGGCATCTCTCATGGAAACCTTGTGTCTCTCAATAAGCGTGTCTCCTCTCAGCACAGGTAAAGAAGTGCAAGCCTCTGTGTTCACTGAGTGTTCATCTAAATTACATCTAGTCTGCATTTTCACAACATCAAAAATGACTTACTTGTTTTTCACTACAGCATATTACTTCCTGGTGTTTTCACCGGGTGTTTTTAGATGTCAGTGTTACTGTTATTATCATTTTTGAGTGACTGTTTTTCAAATCATGAAGGTAGTTATAAGATATATATATAAGATATATGTAAGATACATAAGATATATATAAAATATATAAGCAACAAGGCATTTGCATTTATTTCAATATTTTTGGCTACCTAGGAAAAACAATACTTTAGTCCAAAGAGGTTTGGCGTCAATAGACTTAAACAGAAATCTAGACGTTGTCACTAACCAGCTATGAACATTGGGCAATTTCCTTTACCCTGAGACTGCTAAATACAAAATCTTTGGCAAAAAATCTGGAAGAAAAAAAAAACCCACAGATTACAAATAAAATTAAGGCCAAGTATTGAAAAAAATAAAAGAAAATTCTGGAAGAACATAGCATGGTTGTGGCCCCATGACATTTCTTAGAAATCCTACATTTTAAGTAGTGGGAAGTTGAAAGTAAAAATAAGCTGTTTTAACAGATTTGTCCCTGAAATTATCAATAGTCAGGTAACTTGTAGAACAAGTTTATTACTAAGTGGACTTGTTAGCTTGAGTGATATTCAGGTAACAAAAAGTCACAGAAATGTTATCTTACGGGCACTAAGAGTCATTTTTCATGTGTGTCTGTTTTTAAACTTTAAACAATTAACAGCACCAAGTGACAGAGACTCATGAAAGATGACAGTCTGTCAGCACTTCTCAACAAGGATTCCAGGAGAGCATTAAGCCCTGATGGCCCAAGACATCCATCATATTTAAGGAATTAACTTATCTCCTGTGTATATAGAATATTACTAGCATACCATCCTTGGGAAAACTGAGAAAAGAGTAGCCCGATCATGGCTTAATTTTCTCACAGATCACCAGTAAATGAAAGCTGATAGCTACGGGGTTGAAGGACCTAGGATTTAGTCACATTTTCTTGACAAGGCCTATAAATGCTCTACTCTTTGTCCCAAGGATCATCTTGATGTCTATGATAGACAATAAACAAGGTCATACATACCTTACTAGGCAATTTTGGGTTTTCACCAACTTTTTTTTTTTTTTTTTTTTTTTTTTTTTTTTTTTTTTTTTGAGATGGAGTCTCACTCTGTTGCCCAGCTGGAGTGTAGTGGGGCGATCTCTGCTCACTGCAAGCTCTGCCTCCCAGGTTCACACCATCCTCCTGCCTCAGTCTCCCAAATACCTGGGACTACAGGTGCCCGCCACCACACCTGGCTAATTTGTGTATTTTTAGTACAGACAGGGTTTCACCATGTTATCCAAGATTGTCTCAGTCTCCTGACTGTGATCTGTCTGCCTCGGCCTCCCAAAGTGCTGAGATTACAGGTATGAGCCACCGCACCCGGCCACCCATTTTATTCTTTAAAAGATTTTCACTAACAGAGTTATTTAGCATTTTGGGTTGTGTGTTTTATTTAGCAAGTGAGTAAAAATATTGGAATACTGAAGTATTTGCATAAAAAAGGAAATGGTAGTGTTTTGTAATCTCTATTTTATTTCCTATTAAAGTTTTATATGTAAAAAAACTGTCTATGGAGTACGAATTAGAGACAGACTAGGACGAGGCTACAAAGAACCCACAGAATCGTCACAGATCTGGAGTCAGACACCTACGAGCTGTGAAACTTGGGACAACGATTTAATTTTCTGAGTTTTAGTTTATGTGTAAAATGAGTATAAGTAATAACTTCTTCATAAGGCTGATGAAAGGATTAAATGCAATAAACCTGGTTAAATGTTTAGAAGAAATTCATTAAACAACACTAGAACAGTAGATATTATGTCTTCTTACTGTTACATCTAATTCTCAAAGTCTTCCAGAAGAAAGAACTACCCTGCTTTAAATGCAGCATACCTACCAATCAGAGCCCCAGTGAGTAGGATATCTGGAAGACAGGAATTGGCTTAGAAATGGAGAAAGTAAGCCGGGCGCGGTGGCTCAAGCCTGTAATCCCAGCACTTTGGGAGGCCGAAAGGGCGAATCACGAGGTCAGGAGATCGAGACCATCCTGGCTAACACGGTGAAACACCCTCTCTACTAAAAAATACAAAAAAAAAAAAAAAAACTAGCCGGGCGAGGTGCCGGGCGCCTGTAGTCCCAGCTCCTCGGGAGGCTGAGGCAGGAGAATGGCATAAACCCGGGAGGCGGAGCTTGCAGTGAGCTGAGATCCGGCCACTGCACTCCAGCCTGGGCGACAAAGCGAGACTCCATCTCAAAAAAAAAAAAGAAATGGAGAAAGTAATTGGGAATATCTTTTGGCTTTTCAGTAGTCACAGAGTCAAATAATTCAAAGATTTAAAACGATTAAGAGTCACTGCTCTTATCATCCCTTGAATTTCTGAAATAATGATTCAAATCTAAGTAGAAGGACTGGAGGACATGGGTTTCCAGAGAATAAAGAATTGGATGTTCAAGAAAATTTCATTGGTAATTAGGGAAATGCAAATAAAGTATCAATAAGATATTTTTTACACACAGTTGGTAAGAAGTAAAACTAAATAATAAATGTCTACATTTGACAATGGTATGGAGACCAAAACTGCCACACTGGGGGAAGGAGAAATTGGTGCAGCCTTTTTAGAGGGTAATTTGGCATCTATTCTACATACACATGTCTTTTTTACTCATAATTCCACGTCTATGAATCTATGCTACAGGATTCTGACATGTTCAAAGATAAACATTCTAAAATATCATTTCTTTTTGTAATTAAAATGAAACAAAAATTTCACCAATAGGAAAATATGTATATTAATCACGATTATGCTATGCTATAGATGCAATGCAACCACTTTTAAATCATGAAACAATTTCTATATGTGATTTGGAGAGTCATCCCAGATATATCACTAATTGAAAAAGAAAAGAAAAAATAAAGCAAGTTCCAAAACAATTTTCAGAGTACAATATTATTTATTTATATACATATATGTATATACAGCATTGGGAATCATGTGTGTGCACATGTGTGTCCAAATGCACCTATCCACATGAATGATTTACACATCCTATCCACATGAATTAAATATGTGAAATAGTAGAGTGTAAAAATTATTAACTCCCCTTTCACAACCTTCTGTCAATCCCTTCCCATCTCCAAAGAGAATCACTATCATCTGTTTCGCATATATCTTGTCTTTCTCTCCCTCTCTCTCTCTCTGTGTGTGTGTGTGTGTGTGTGTGTGTGTATACATATATACACATATATATACATATATATGGCATTTTCAATGCTATATATATACCATATATATGTTATATTATAATATATAATATGTATATGCGATACAGAAATTGCTTCCACTAAACCAAGAACTCCTTGAGGCCAGAGGCTATACGTATTTTAATATTCTCTCAATACCAGGCAACTCACACTGATTTACAGACTGCTAGTATTAAATCTGTTGGTTCACGATTTAAATTTGTTGAATTTAAATTGAGGGCATTCATTTTGTGTATATATTATATATATTATATATATGCTATATTCCCAATGCTATTAATAATTTTTACACTGTAGTACTTCATATATTTAAATTTCCCATCAAGCACACATTACTATTGTGATTACAAGTATTTTAAATCACCAAACATGGTGGCTGTTGCCTGTAATCCCAACATTTTAGGAGGCTGAGGCAGGAGGATTGCTTGAGCCCAGGAGTTCAAGACCGGCCTGGGTAACATAGAGAGGCTCCATCTCTACAAAAAAATAAAATTTTATCCAGGCAGGTGGTGCATGCCTGTAGCTACTGGGGAGGCTGAGGCAGGAGGATCATTATAGCCTGGGAAGCCAAAGCTGCAGCGAGCCATGGTCACACCACTACACTCCAGTCTGGGCAATAAAGAGAGATTTTGTCTCCAAAAAACAAAAAGAAGTATTTTAAATAATTACTAATGAATTTAATATCTGTCTTTGTCATTTGGTCGAGGTACAGCCCTGGAAGTTTGATCTAATAATCAAAACTTCTTCTTGATTAATCCTCTACTATAAATTAATCAGGTAGCAAAAATAGAGCTAAAGCAAAAAATAATAGAAATGCTAGGAGAGTCATAAAAACTACAAAATGAATGTCCTCAATTTAAATTCTACACATTTAAATTGTGAACAAACAGACTTTATACTAGTAGCGTGTAAATCAGTGTGAGTTGCCTGGCATTGAGAGAATATTGAAATACGTATAGCCCCTAGCTTCAAGGAGTTCTCAGTTTAGTGGAAGCAATTTCTGTATAGGCAGATCATTTCAATATTCCAACATAAACTCTGTGCTTAAGGGTATGTTCAAAAGCTTATAAAAACAATAAGAAGGAGTCCCAGAAAGGAAGTCTGGATAATGTTTGCTCCTAGACTCTAAGGATTAATCTTAGAACTGAGGCTCTCATCCATCTGATTGCAAATAAGCCAAATCAAAAAAAATAAATAAATACGCAGTGACTTCTTAATAACTGTCCTGTATATTTCAATTTATTGTTTTCCTTAAGAAGTTAAAAATTAGGTATCTATGCCAATACCATGTTATATTTTAGTTTACTATGAACAAATTAGAAGATTTAGGATTGCATCATTTATTTATTACTGAATTCCCACCAATAATAGCCACTGACAATTATTTAATCATGTATAATATACAGAGTACCTATGTGTATATCATTTCATTTTATCCTTACAACTTTTGTGTTAGGCAGGAAGAATTTTCCCCATTGTATAGATTAGGAAATAGAGATTCAGAGATATTAAAATAGACTGTTCTTAGACAGTGCAATTATGCCATAAATGGGGCATTTTTCTCTATCCTGAAGAAGATTCTAGATTTGCAAATACCATATTTAACAATTAGGCAAAATATAACAAAGTGTTCCTGTTTTCTCCACTATTAACTGCAGGACCTTTTTAGACCATGCTGATATGATTTACAGTAATTATCACAGTAACAAGAATAGAACATATTGTAAAATAAGGGGAAAATATCGACCTAAACTTTCCTTAGAACTCCTAGAAGTGCTCAAAATGGCACCTTATACTATTCAGATCAGAGTTCTCTTCACGTAGTTGTTTTCTCCATCCAAAACATTTTTAGTAATTTAATTTTTCATGTCCATGACTTAGTTCAGTAAGATACTGCTTCAGCAACGAGACTTTCAGGAAATTCGGCACAAATGGCTTATTTTTTAAAAAGGAAGTTATTGAAATCATACAATTGAAGCTCCAAGAATATGTTTGCTTCAGGTATGTCTTGATCCAGCAGTTCAATGACATAAAGACCTAGACTCCCTTCATCTACTGGTTCCATTCTCCCAGAGTACAAAATGGTTACCAGCAGTTCCAGACCACAGGCTTGCAGGTTCAAATCCAGTAGGCAAAGTCCACATATCTCTTTCCTTAGCTGCTCACATAAGTTTTGTTGCGCCTTATTGGCTCTTACTGAGCGACATACTTATTCCTGAACTTTGGAAGTTCAGGAGAAAAGTGATACTTTGGTTAGGTCTAAATCTCAAGTCAACCTTTTGAGCTGGGAATAAATCAATGTCATGCAAAGCACACAAAATAAGAGAAAAAGGAGTGGATCCCAGAGGAAGATCAGTATACCCTTACCAGAAAAAGCTTAATAAATTGTGGTTCATGAAAACAAGTCATTTAGGACAATTTCTTATAGATCTGATATTAATAATCCAAGTATAATTTTATATTGACTGAATGAAGGCTGAGAATTTGTTTTGTGGCATAAAATTATATAAGGGTAAGGAAAGGTGCTGTTGATTAACCTTCCTGGAGAAGAGACTCTGAAATGGAAATGTGCAGGCATGAAGTTCAACAGGAAGTGATTTCAGTATTAACATTTGTAAGAGAGTGAAAGAAGAAGTGAGCAGTGGAAAAAGTTGAACGCTGAGAAAGCTGGCCACAGACAATCCCTTGGAGATTTCTGAAACTAGCCTACTCTTCCAATAGTCTAGTCTTCTACATTGTCCTGAATTGAGGCAAGGGGACCAGGCCCTTACCCTCTTGCTTTGTAATTGAATGTAGGTTATTCCTAAAAGCAAATGTAAATTTGGGTGAGGCAAAGGCCTCCTGCTGAGGGCATTTTGGGGGACAAACTCAGCTGTGCCCTGTCGGCAGTTAACGCTTCCAGAAGCCAGGGGAATGAGGGCCTTGAAACTAAAGTGAGTGATCTGGGCAGCACTCCAACACATTCATGGGTCTACCCCTTGTTCCACCCATATCCATCAGTAGTAATTAAGTCCACCCCATCCTGGAATACTTCCTCCAGGATTTGGTCATTCTCTTTCCTGGGGACACACACAAGTGAAAGGTTAGTGGGATAAATGACAATCCCTCCACCACTGCAGCTCTTCTCGGTGTCTCAACTGATATTCATCATCTCTTTCTTCTGTTGCCAATTCTAGATTTCCCCCACACTCAGTTAGCACCTCTGCCAGTCTAAGCCCCAGGATGTAAGCCCCTGCCTACCACAGCATTTTTATACTATAGTTGCTGCACTTGTCGATTGATGATCACAAGTGGGCGGAGGTGTACCAAGAAACACCTAGTGGATCCTCTGGTGTTCACTGAAGGACAACAGTCCTATCCTCTTCTGATGATGAGGGTCAATTGTCACTGCTACGTGCCTCCTTTACTTGCCTTCTGGTTTCTTGGAACAAAGATTCTAAAGTGTTTAAAACCTCAGCCATAAAATTTAATAGGATCCTTGCTGTGTCTCCCGGTGAAAGCACTATCCCTCTGGGAGTCATAATCTCTAGACTCATACAGCCCAAAGGTGTGGGGATAAGAAAGACAAATTCTATAATAGAATCATTGAAAGTGATGGGAAACTGGTCAATTCCTTCTACCACTTCTTTGGTTCCCAGACTTATGTAGTCTAGAATATTTATTAGGGATACAGCACATTATAATGATTATTGATTAAGGACATATAAAATGTTCTATGCCCTTACTAAGCTGCTCATTTATCACTCTGCCACTCTGGCAGGCCAGTATTTTCTGGATGGTGTGGTATAAGATAGAACAGTGGATATCATAGCTATGTGTTCACAGTTACACTTTGTTTGCTGTAAAGTGGATGCTTTTGTATGATGATGAGTTATGTTAAATTCTATATCCATGGACCAAACACTTCTAACCCCTTGGATAGTGGAGCTAGCCTGAGCCGTATGAACAGGAAAACCTATATCATCCACAAAATCAATTCCAATCCCAGCCTACATGAATCTCTTCTCACTCCAGGGTGAGAGGTGTCCAATATAATCAAATGGCTAGTCTTGAAGAATGGTGTCATATTAAGGGCTCAGCATTTGTCTACTGCTGGCAGGTTACACCGAAATAGTATCACAGCTGGATTAACATAGGTGAGCTGAAACCCAAGCTGTGGGCTCATGAATAGCCTTTGTCTTTGCCAGCATGGCTATTCCAGCACCAGAATGGCTAATTTGACATCAGCTGTTTAAAGTACGTTGTCTATTTAGTTGCTCAGTGCCACTGCTGCACAGTCTCTTCCTCGTCTATATTCATATATAAAACAAAGGACTTCTAATTTCAGTCAAGATAAAGTCTGAGACTGAATCTCTACTCCCACCTGAAACAACCAAAAAAAAAATAGAACAGAAAACTAGTAAGTAAAAATAGTAAAATAATAAAACAGTAAAATAGCAAAAAAGCAGTAAAAATAGTAAGGCTTTTCCACTATTTTCACTATAAACAGAATGGTATTTAAGTGTTAACTGTGATAACTTAAATATTTGTATTTTAAATTCTAAATCAACCCCTAAAATAGCAAAGAATTACAGAATCATAAAAAATACAATTAATCCAAATGAAAGCAGAAAAAGAGGAAAATGAAACAAAGAACACACGGGCATATAGAAGATAAACAGCAAGAGAAAAGATCTAAACTTAACCATATCAATAATCACATCAAATGGAAATGATCTAAAGTCTTCATTAAATGGCAGAGATTGTAAATTAGAGAAAAAAAGGAAGATGCATTTGCACCTTACAAGAAATTCACTTTATATATATAAACAAAAATTCGTTAAAAAGTAAATGGATGAAAAAAGATATGCCTTGCCAACACTAACCAAAAGAAAGTTGATTAGGTATATTAATTTTGGCATCATCTTCAAGTAATGTGTTTTGCTAGTTTTTAATGGGATGGAATGAGCTACTACTTTTTTTTTTTTTTTTTTTTTGAGACAGAGTTTTGCTCTTGTTACCCAGACTGGAGCGTAATGGCACAATCTCCACTCACTGCAACCTCTGCCTCCTGGTCAAGGGATTCTCCTGTATAAGCCTCCAGAGTAGCTGGGATTACAGGTGTGTGCCACCATGCTCAGCTAATTTTTGTATTTTTAGTAGAGACGGGGTTTTACCAAGTTGGCCAGGCTGGTCTCGAACTCCCGACGTCAGGTGATCCACCCACCTCGGCCTCCCAAAGTGCTGCTGGGATTATAGGCGTGAGCCACCTCATCTAGCCAGAATGAGCTACTTCTATAGGCCCAGAAGTTTCATGGAAATCAGAAGGGTTTTTTTGCTTTGTTTTGTTTTTGAGACGGAGTCTCACTCTGTCGCCCAGGCTGGAGTACAATGGCATGAACTCTGCTCACTGCAACCTCTGCCTCCTGGGTTTAAGCAGCCTCCCGAGTAGCTGGGATTATAGGCACCCACCACCACTCCTGGCTAATTTTTGTATTTTCAGTAGAGATGAGGTTTCACCATGTTGGCCAGGCTGGTCTCAAACTCCTGACCTCAAGTGATCCACCCGCCTCGGCCTCCCAAAGTGCTGGGATTACAGATGTGAGCCACTGTTCACAGCCAGAAATTGGAAGTTTTAAGTTGCAGGTACTTTGACTCAAATGTCCCCAGCCCAAATTCAGCATTCCATGCCTTCTCAGCCGAGATTCTTACCTTGAATGGCAGAACTGCTGGCCTTGGGAACTCAAATTCTCTGCTGTCAGGAAGCCCAGTTCAGGTCCTGATATTCAGCACCCTCCTTTCTTTAGCTTTGAGAAATTAGAATTTATTTATATCTTACTACTGAGGTCCTTTGGCTTTCACAGATAAGTCACTGATCAATCACCCTCAGCCTTTTGTTGTCTTTCTCCACTGTATCAAGGACACTCAGCAAGAGACATTCAGTTCCACAGACCTTATGATTACTATTTCCCCAAAACCTGTTAAATACTGGAAAATATTGAATCTTGTAGTTTATTTCCTTCCACCAGCATCTGATCTTGGTTTACTACCAATAGAAGTTTGAATAACTGGACTGCTATATCATGCCACAGGCTATTTACATTCCACATACCACCAGTTATAGTGGCCTTATTGTCAGTTGCCTTGCACATAACTGTCTCCAGGATCTCATTTAAGAGTACAACCGTCATTTAGAATTTGCTGATACCAACTGTCCTAGGTCAGGTTTCCCAGGAAACAGACTCTGAGATTAAGGTTTTCAAGTGGTTTATTAAGAAATACTTTCAAAATAAAATCCAAGAGCAGTGATGGGAAAGATAAGAGTACTGGACAAAATGAAAACTTGAACTGTGATGGAGTTGTGACAGAGACCTCGGTTGATACCATGGGGTTCTCTGTAGTTGGAATGTACCAAATAAAAGCAAGAGGGCCAAGCCCTTATGCCCCACATTGGCCTGCCTTTGGATAGGATGTTCCTGAAAAGGAGACATACTCTTGGGCAAGAAGACTTGCCTTAGGTGAAAGTAATTCCTTGGTAGGCACTCAGCTGTGAGCTGTCAATAAAACAGAAAATAATGTAAACATGTGTACTATAAATCTTAATTCAATTTTTAAAATAACAGCTAAGTGAATGAGTGTTTTGATGTTAAATGTAGCAAATGCCAGGGAAAAGGGGAAGACCAGGCAAGAAATCTGGGTAGCACACCATAAATCTACCACAAAAAGTAACATGAAATGAAAGGGGGAAATAACATAGTTAATTTTTTTTTTCTCATCTTAGTGTTCCATGAGGTAGATTATAAGAAAAAGTTCCACTATTAACTCATTTACTTGGGGGAAGGGAGACGATAAGGAAAAAACAGTTCAGTGGGAATTTTGGGCACCTTTTCCAAAAGATTCTTAAAAAATAGATCTCCTTCACTTACAGTTGTCAAATAGTCACACACATATTATAGATGCACAGTCCTTTTACTTCTTCAGGTTGACAGATGGACACATCAATCTATCAGGGATGGAAAGGAAAAGGCCAAGGGAATAATGAACCTAGCTGTTACTCATTTTCAAAACAAACAAGACGATTTGCCAAGTGCTAATCTGCTTAATTTTCATCATGAGCCCAACTCTTCTATTTCATTCTCATAGGACCCATCTACATTGGAGAATTTGTCTACTTAATGCAACAATGATCAATCAAAGTCCATTTTTATGTAGACCAAAAACAAAAGTCCAAGATTTTCCAGAGAATCTCATGTGGGATAAGTATTACTGGACCACAACTTTCTTCTGCCTCCCCTTAATTCAAATGCTGTTATAAAGAAGTTCTCTTTTAGAGTTAATATCAGAAAGACCTATCCAAAAGCAAAGAGTTAATATAAGACAGACCTATCTCAAAGCAAAGAAATGTCCAAACACCAAATGTATCCGTTTCATTTTCCTGACTAAAACTAGTTTTACTTCAAATGTATTTCAAACACGATTCATCAAGAACTCACCTTATACATTCTCACATAGTACCTGACACAGTCATAAGAAGCCATCCCCATACAACTATCACAGTTTCCAACTACACCTCCAAAGTAAATTTTAACAAAGTACCTGCTATGAAACCCACGTCAATGGAGCACCACATTTTGAAAAAGACTAAAAACAGAAACAATATCTGCCTTTATAGTCCAAATAATTATTGTAGAACTCTGATTCTTGGGTTCCTAACATCAGAGCGGTGAGATAACTAAAACACTCATAGATGAAAGATTATGCACCCTCTTGGCCGATATTTCAAGGCTGTTTTCAGTATAGCAAATGAATGCCTGCATTTGCTGCCTTATTTTACAAGAATTAAAATTGGTGACAAAAACACATTTAACAACTACTTTTAAACATATTTTAATGACAATAAGTAACTGGCTAGATATATACTTTGTGTGCGACAATCTAAAATTTCATTTTGTATTTTAATTGGATACTTTATCAGCTAATCTAAATATTTTGCATTATACAGAAATCTCAAACATTGAGAAACTATGGTTAATTAAATTATCTGATTAGCTAAATATTAAGGCAGAAAATCTTTTAATGCAACAATTTCTGAATACACTCAATAGATACATAGCATAATTTAATTTTTCTTAGTGGCTCAGGATCTTATAAGGCCTCAAGAATACTTTGATCAGCAATAATATTATACTGTAAATGTAGATGGTCAACATTATGTTGTTTTGTGGATATAAAGGAGTAGGCTTATATATTTTTTATCTTCTAAAAAGAAGACAGAGTAATGATTTTGAGTATTCCATTAAATCTATGTAATACATATTGATAAAGAACATGTACAAGCCCAGCCAATCAAAGGCATTAAAGTTACCAAGAGAAGCACCCATCTGTTATCTAAAATGACAAGAGCTTGTCGCAAATATTCATAATATCATGAACTAGAAGGTAAAGGTAAAATTACTGGCAATAGCATAGTCATGCTGGTTCTATTTTTCCCAGCCACAGAATATTCTGTAGACTGTGATAATAACTGTAAACAGCTGTTAGAGCTTTAAAAACAACAACAACAACAAAAATTTGAACTAAAAGGTCTACATTATCTTTCTCTTCCCAGTATTTATGCTTTCCAAAAGTGAGGCCATTTAGTATAAGAAGTTTATATTAAACCACTCACCTCTCTATTCATTTTTAATCCAGAACTAGCTAGGAAATGTCAGATTCCATTCATATTTATCCCATATATAGTTCTTAGTTCCTTACCCCATTTATGTTTCCTAGTCCCTTGTCTAGCCATCTGTATTATCTAATAACTGTTTCTATCTCCCTAACAGAGCATTCAGCAAAGATGGCAGGGACTAACGTAGAAAAGTAAGTCATTGGCGTGAATTTCTCAAAAGATAGCTCTGTGTGACATGGGAGTGAGAATATATGCAATTGTTCATGGAACTATTTTTTAAAATTCTAAAATTTGTGGGAACCACAAAAGACCCCAAATAGCCAAAGCAATCTTCAACAAAAAGAACAAAACTGGAGGCATCATTTCAAAATCTACCACAAATCTATAGTAACCAAAATAGCCTGGTATTTGCATACAAACAGACACACAAACCGATGGAATAAAATAGCCCAGAAATAAATCCAAATGTGAAGGATCAATTGATTTTCAACAAAGATGTCAAGAACACACAATGGGAAAAGAACAGTCTATTCAATAAATGGTACTGGGTAAACTGCATATACACATGAAAAACAATGAAATTAGACTTTCTTCTCACACCATACACAAAAATTGACTCAAAATGATTAAAGAATTAAATGTGAGATCCAAAACTGTAGAACTGCTAGAAGAAAACATAGCAAAAAAAGCTCCATGGCACTGGTTGAGGCATGATTTTTGAATACGATCTCAAATGCACAGGCAACAAAAGGAAAAATAGACAAACGATATTATATTGAACTAACAAACTTCTGCACAGGCAATGAAACAATCAACAAAGCGAAGCGCTCACATAAAGAGTGGGAGAATACATTTGCAAACCATACATATCATAAGGAGTTAATATCCAAAATATATAAGGACTTCAAACAACTCAATAGTGAGAAAGCAACCTGACTTTTTTTAATGAGCAAAAGGCATGAATACAAATTTCTCAAAAGAAGACAAACTAATAGCCAACAGGTATAGGAAAAAAAAAATGTTCAACATCACTAATTGCCAGGGAAAAAGCAAATTAAAACCACATAAGATACCACCTCACACCTGTTAGAATGGCTATTATCAAAAAGACAAAAGATTCTGAATATTAGCTCTTTGTCAGATGCATAGACTGCAAAAATTTTCTCCCATTCTGTAGGTTGCCTATTCACTCTGATGAGAGTTTCTTTTGCTGTGCAGAAGCTCTTTAGTTTAATTAGATCCCATTTGTCAAACAAATTTACAAGAAAAAAAAAAACATCAAAAAATGGGCAAAGGATATGAACAGACACTTCTTCAGAGAAGAAATTTATGTAGCCAATAGACATATGAAAAAATGCTCATCATCACTGGTCATTATAGAAATACAAATCAAAATCACAATGAGATACCATCTCATGCCAATTAGAATGGTGATCATTAAAAAGTCAGGAAACAACAGATGCTAGAGAGGTTGTGGAAAAATAGGAAAACTTTCACACTGTTGGTGGGAGTGTAAATTAGTTCAACCATTATGGAAGACAGTGTGGCAATCCCTCAAGGATCTAGAACTAGAAATACCATTTGACCCAGCCATCCCATTACTGGGCATATACCCAAAGGATTATAAATCATTCTATGATAAAGACACATGTACACGTATGTTTAGTGTGGCACTATTCACAATAGCAAAGACTTGGAACCAACCCAAATGTCGATCAATGATAGACTGGATTAAGAAAATGTGGCACATATACACCATGGAATACTATGCAGCCATATAAAAAGGATGAGTTCATGTCCTTTGCAGGGACATGGATGAGCTGGAAACCATCATTCTCAGCAAACTGTCACAAGGACAGAAAAGCAAAAGCTGCATGTTCTCACTCATAAGTGGAAGTTGAACAATGAGAACACATGGACACAGGGAGGGGAACATGGCACACTGGGGCCTGTCGGTGGGTAGGGGACTGGGAGAGGGATAACATTAGGAGAAATACCTAAAGTAGGTGACAGGTTGATGGGTGCAGCAAACCACCATGGCACATGTATACCTATGTAACAAAACTGCACGTTCTGCACAGGTAACCCAGAACTCAAAGTATAATAAAAAATAATAATAAAAAGACAAAAGATAACAAGATTTGGCAAAAATGCAGAAAAAAGCAAATCCTTGCATATTGTTGATAGGAATGTAAATTAGTATAGCCATTGTAAAAAACAGTACAGAGATTCTGGAAAAAATTACAAATAAAACTACCATATAAATGTGCCATAAATCACACTACTGGGTATATATCCAAAGAATATAAAATCAGAATGTCAAAATTACATCTGCACTACCATGTTCATTGCAGCACTATTAACAATAGCCAAGATATGAAATCAACCTAAGTGTCCATCAATGGATGAGTGGATAAAGAAAATGTAGTGTGCATACACAATGGAATACTATACAGCCTTAAAAACAATGAAGAAATTCCTGCCATTTGCAACAGCCTGAATGAACTTAAGAGGACATTACATTCCATTAAATAAGGCAGAACCAAAGAGACAAATACCACATGATCTCATTGACATAGGAAATCTAAAACCATGGAACTCACAAAAGCAGAGAGTAAAGTGATGGGTATCAAAAATTGGTGGAGTGGCAGTGTGGGTTGGGGTCAGGCAGAGTTGTCCACAGGACATCAAATTTCAATTAGGGAGAATAAATTAGACGGATCCATCGTACATCATGACAACTCTAGCTAATAATATATTTTATACTTAAAAATTGCTGAGAGAGTACATTTTAAGTATCTTCACTGCAAAAAAAAAATGATAAGTATGTGAGATAATGTATTTGGTAAATAGCTGGATTTAGCCATTCCTCAATGCATGCATATATCAAAAAATCATGTTTTCCCTCATAACTATAAGCAATTTAACTTCTGAATTAAATGAGTGATTTTTTTAAAATAATTGTTGTGGTAATATATGACAAATGTTGCTATTAGTAAAATATTAAACATTTTTTAAAAATATGTGAAGTCTAATAAGTCAGGTTTGGATGTAATGAAGTTAACTCATAGGAATTGACTTGACTGGGTTTCTTAAGTATGAAACCCACAAGAACAACACCCTCTTCCAAAGACCTTTTCCACTAACTCCACCAAACAAAACACACATAGTCTTTCTCTTTTCCAGAGTCCATTTCTTATGTAGCAGCCAGATTTCTCCCTACACTATTCACAACTCTCCCACCCCAATTTTATTTGATCATTTTATTCTCTGAGCCAGTAATCAGTAAGATTCTAATTACTTTTCATCCTTTTTTGAGGCATGCATTCATCCATTAATCTTCAGTAATAATGTCACTTTAGAAAAGTCCTTTTATATTTCATACATCCTAGAGCTCATTTTGAAATTCTTGGCTATTTGCATACATGATAATTGAGCTGGCTGCTAAAATGTTGGAAGACACAGTGGACAAGATAGAGAAGTACATATTCATATCTGATCCCACTTTCCCCCACTCTGGGATAAGCAGTAAGCTTATGAATTGTTCACTGAAACTGACAGATAAAGATTCCTTCAGTAGTATGTGCCCAAAATAATTTCACACACACACACACACACACACACACACACACACACAAATTGTTTAACAGTTGTAGGTGGTTAATATTTGTATTAGTTTGGCTTAACTTTAAACGTATAAAATAAATATTTTATATATAAATATATATAAAATATATTTATATATATAAATATATATATATATTTATATATATAAATATATATAAAATATATTTATATATAATATATATATATATATATATAAATATATATATATATATATATATATATATATATATATATATATTCCCCAAAGCAAGATGAAGTACAATAGGCAATTAAAGTATGGTCTTGGTTTGGGGCACTCAACTTTGAATTTTCACACTCTTGTAAATTTGCTGTGCTGAGAATCTTTTTCTTCCTGTTTAACATTCAGGACAAAAGCAATGTACATGTCTATAGGCCTATTTGTCAAGAAATAAAAGTAATAAATGAGAGACACATTTGAATAACAAGAGTGAACTAGACATGAGAAAATAGAACAGGCCTAGGCAGCTTCAATTCTCCATCTTAAAATTACTCACCATTGTTGAGAATAATAGAATATCAAAAGAAGAAATTCAAAACTCAAATTAATTCCTATCCTCCCAGGAGAAGCTGCCTGCCTGATTCTGATCTGTCTTTCATGCGTTGTTCTCACTCAAACTTACAATTTCAAGGGCTAGAGTGTCATTCCAATATGCAAAGAGGCACTGGCATTAATAAGAGTTATATTTAGAAATCCTTCTACTGTGAGATAGAATATAATATTAAACTTGTGAATTTTAAGGTCATGACAAGGACACACTGACTAGCTAAAGTTTCAAAATTATGTAAATTAGCTCCTTTGGTAATCACAGGCTCTACAAATGTTCTGTCCAAATTAAAAGGGACAAGTTTGTTCATTCTTCCTGCAAATAAGGACCATCAGGATGGGCACGTTATATTCTGGTAACAAACTATCCCAAAATCTCAAAGAGACTTTTACAGACAAAGGTCTGTTTCTTTCTCATCCCACATGGCCACGATTTTACTCTTGGTACCAGCTGACAGAGCAGCAACCATCCTAAATATTGCTGATCATTATGACAATGGGAAAAAATAGTCTAAGAGTGCGTTGCATGAGTAATTAACTATTTCTGTCTAGAAGTGACTGTCATTTCTCTCACAACTCATTGGCTGAAACAAACCATGTGACCCCACACAATTGTAATGGGACAAGGAAGTACAATCTCTCCAGGTATCCAAAGGAAAATAAGATGACAACCAGAGCAGTAAACACAACAAACAACAATGGGCTTCTTTTCTCTCTAGCTTTCAGTTCGCATCCATCACTGAGAAACACAGGGGGAAATCAGACGGAGGCAGAAGAGTGGAGGCCCCACTCCCTTTAGGATGGTGTTGGCTGCATGCCCCAGCTAGGGTTCAAAGTCCTGTCAGGAAGCCCACACCACATCCATTTCCTGTTTTCCAGAGTAGTAGTCAAACTCTCTCTAGTTCCTTCAGGTCTAACAGTAACTCCCTAATGTTTCTAGTCCCAGGGTACTGAAGTATCCCCTGTGGTTTTCCTAATTATTGTGGACTGAATTGTGTCCTCTTGGCATTCCTGTGTTGAAGCCCTACCCCCACAGTGTGATGGTATCAGGAAATGGGGCCTTTGGGGGATAATTAGGTTTAGAAAAGGTCTTGAGGGTAGGATCTTCATTAGGGAATTACTGCCCCTAAAAGAAGAAACACCAGATCTCTCTCTCTCTCTCTCTCTTTCTCTCTCTCTCTCTCTCCCCCTCTTCTGTCTTCTTTCTCCTCTCTTCTCTTTCTCTCTCTCTTCTCTCTTTTTTCTCCTCTCTTCTCTTTCTCTCTCTCTTCTCTCTTTTTTCTCCTCCCTTCTCTTTCTCTCTCTCTCTCTCTCCCCCTCTTCTGTCTTCTTTCTCCTCTCTTCTCTTTCTCTCTCTCTTCTCTCTTTTTTCTCCTCTCTTCTCTTTCTCTCTCTCTTCTCTCTTTTTTCTCCTCCCTTCTCTTTCTCTCTCTCTCTCTCCCCATTTTTTCTCTCTCAACTCTGTCTCTTGACTCTCTCTTTCTCTCATTCTCCCTGTCTCCCCCCATTTCTCTTCTTGCTGTTTGAGAATATAGTAAGAAGGCAGCCATCTGCAAGTCAGAAGGTGGCCCTCATTAAGAATCTAGCCATGCTGGCACCCTGACCTCAGAGTTCCAACTTCCAGAACTGCGAGAAATAAATTTCTTTTGTTTAAGCCACCCAGTCTTTGGCATTTTCGTATGGCAGCCTGGCAGACTAAGACATTGATCCCACCCATACTCTTAGAATAATCCCTTTATTAAACTCTTCTCAAATTACCTGATATGAATATGCCATCTCTTTCCTGCTGAGATCCTTACTAATGCAATATGTATTTTTAATTTTCCGTTGTTTGCACCTATAATTTATCTCAAACTTGTAATTTCCTATATACATGACAGCTTAATTATGACTTAGAAAATTAGAACAAACTTCTGTTTAAAAGGGAGAAATGTTTAAGTAAATGTACCATTTATGTTTTATTCAAGGCATTGTAAAGTGGAAGGCACAATACAGCATAATCATTCAGGGAACAGAACTTGGGGTCAGGCAGACCTGGAGTTTAGTCGCATCTCTGCACATTGTAGCAAAGTTATTTGGCCATGTTACTTAACTTCTCTAATGCTCTTACTCCTTACCTGTCAAATAAGAATTATCATTTGCCTTATAACCAAGTTACAGAGTTGTAATGGCCTAAAACCTGGAACAAAGAAAAGCTATTACTATTACTCACTTACCAAAAATGCTTTTTTGGTATTGCTATTTTTTGTGATACTGCTATTACTGGAAGCTTCTTGAAACCTGAGCATATCTATGAGTGCCAATTCTCACAACCATCACAGTCTATGGGACTTTTACATTAAGGGGAATAGAGAAGCACCCATCACCAAGATCTAAAAGCAACATGAGCCAAGGCCAGGAGGCATCCTGCATTTGCCTACAGAACATTATCTTCCACAGCAAAGCTAATCAAAGCTTTATTATCTTTAATGAAGTTCTCATATTAAATGCAGGACACTTGATATAATTTATCTTAATCAATTTTTAATGCTTAGAGGAAGTTGTTTGACAAATTATTTGTTCTGCCTGCACATTCTCTCTTTATCATTTTTCTTGCCTGCCACTACATTAAACATAGACATGACCTACAGAGCAGGGTGAAAAAAACTAACAAGCATTAAGCCCCTACTTCAGCAACTAACAGGAGACTTATTCACACAAGACATCACTTAATTTTTCTTTAGCAACACAGATTTTTCCATGGCTCAGTCAATAAGTATCTCACAGGAAAGTCAAACCGGGCTCTGGAGCCTCCATCTATTAGGAGCCTTTGCAATAGGTAAAAAAAACTTCTCGGCAGGCACACTAAACGGTGAAAGGTCTGAAAACCAACAACTGTGGTCAGGCAATCAGAAATTTCTGCTTCCTAAATCCCATGCCCAAAAATAATTTCTAATAAATTGCTACTTACAAATGACCTTGAAAGTACCTAATCAACCCATAATTGCAAGATGAAAGTGTTAGGAAAATGAGTTATATAACCTTAGTCAACTTCCTTCACCTCTTTAGTTTTAGACTCCTCATTAAAATGGGGGAAATAATAGTACAAAGGGCAAGGGCTGCTGAAAAGAATGAAATAAAATAAGGCATGCAAAGTAGAGCACCTGATACAGAAGAAAATAATAACCATTAGATATTTTATTATTGTGATATTTGATATCCTTTCTAGCTATGAAATATTAGGATCCACTGCCATTTAGAAAATTTGATCCATCTTGCAATAGAAAGAGGTTATTCTTGTCATACAACTACTCAGAGTTTAAGGCTTTCCTCTGATCATCTGCATCCGGAAAAGATTTGACACTTTCCAGTTGTCAAGGCCATCCCAGGCAGGTGAAGATGACTAGCTTGTTAAAATTCCGTATCAATAAGCCAAACAGCTTTTTCTGATTTCTGGTTCATTGCAGTATGGAATATAATAGAAATAAGATGGTGTCAACTTGATTGGATGGAAGGATGCCTAGATAGCTGGTAAAGTATTGTTTCTGGGTATGTCTGGGAGGGTGTTGCCAGAGGAGACTGACATTTGAGTCAGCGGACTGGGAGAGACAGACCCACCCTCAATGTGGGTGGGCACTATCCAACTGGCTGCCAGTGAGGCAAGAACAAAGCATGCAGAAGAAGGTGGAAGAAGCTGGCTTGCTGAGTCTCCTGGCTTTCATCTTTCTTCCGTGTACATGCTTTTTGTCCATTCCTCCTACCCTTAGACATCAGACTCCAGGTTCTTTGGCCTTTGGGCTATTGGACTTATACCAGTAGTATGCCAGAGGCTCTTGGGCCTTCTGCCAACAGACTGAAGGCTGTACTGTTGGCTTCCCTACTTTTGAGGCATTTGGACTCCGACCAAGCCACTACTGGCTTCTTTCTTCCTCGGCTTGCAGATGGCCTATCATGGGGCTTCACCTTGTGATCATGTGAGCCAATTCTCCTTAATAAACTCCCTTTCACAAATGTCCTGTTAGTTCTGTCCCTCTGGAGAACCCTAATACATAAGGTGACCTTTACCCTAGGTGGCCTTGAGAGCCCCAGGAGACCAGGTTTTAAATATTAAACCTCAAATATCTACTAATTTGTTTCAAGGGTTCACTTTAACTGTGAATTTATAATGTTAAAAAAAGAAAAAGGAAAAAGGAAACAAGAAAAGAAGTTCTCATTCATGTTTTAAGGTTTCTTAGTTTTCTGATAGGTATTTCTTTTATAATTCCTTTTATGACTCAAAGTATGCTTTTAAAACGGGGAGGGAGCATTATTCAAATGTCCTTTTCATCATTATCAATTCTCTACAAATATCCTACCATACAAGGAAATATTTCTAAAGGGCATCCGTGCCAGAGAGCTGGTCATCATTACTGGGGGAGCTAGTCAAAAGGAAGGTATGTTCATGGAGTCAAACATTTCACAGGCCATTGTTTTTTCCCAGTCAGGGCCCAAAATGTAAGAAACAAAGCAAATGGAACTCTAGCCCTTTGAAATGTTTTTCTGTTTAGTTGATTTCCTTGGAAAGAAGAGAGAAGTCTTACAGCAGAAATAGCCATTTTTACTCAGAAATTGTTGCCATATTAGCTTAAGAGAGTGAAGCGTATCATATAACAGTGCAATTCAACCCAATTTGGCATGCCACTCCAGATACTCCACTTCTATACTGAAGTCCAAAGCTGGGTGAAATTTGAGTTTTCTTTTTTTGGTGGGGGGCACAGACTCACTGCACCTCCGACTCCCTGGTTGAAGCGATTCTCCTGCCTCAGCCGACCGAGTAGCTGGGATTACAGGCACGCATCACCATGTCCAGCTAAGTTTTGTATTTTTAGTAGAGATGGGGTTTCACCATGTTGGCCAGGCTGGTCTCAATCTCCTGGCCTCATGATCCACCCGCCTCAGCCTCCCAAAGTGCTGGGATTATAGACATGAGCCACCACACCCGGCCAATTTGAGCTTTCTTATAGGATTAGAATTTTTTTTTTTAAGATTTAATACTGATTATTTTTCCAGAATAAATTTTCATAAAACAATCTCACTATTATGGCATGGGCAGATGCCTCCTCCCTTGTATCCATCCTCATCTGGAGTTGACAATCAGAGAATCCACAAAGTGGTCACTGACTACCTACCAAAGACTATAAAATAAAAGGGCCCATAAAATGTACTTTAAAACACCTTCAAAAACTCCTGAATACAAATTGTTCTACATGGTAACTTTCTTGAACTCTTCAAAAGTGAATGTCATGAAAACCAAAAACAGACATACACCAAAAAAATAAAGCAAGCAAGAAAGCAAGAACGTAAGCAAGAAAAAAAGAAAGAAGAAAGATTGAGGCACAGCCATTATAATGGCTAAATTTTTTTAAAAACGTACCTTACCAAGTATGTTGGCAAGAAGGAACTGGAACTCTCTCCACTGGTGGTAAAAATGTAAAATGCTACAACCACTTTGGAAAACAGCTTTGCAGTTTCTTAAAATGTTAAACATATACCTACTATATGATTCAGCCATTCCAATCTAGAAATAAACTCAAGACAAAAAAAAAGCAAATGTCTATACAAAGACATGCCCACAAATAGTCACAGCAACTTTATTTGGTAAAGCCAAATCATGGAAACAACCGAGACGGGTATCAGCAGGTAAATGGATAAACATATTGTGATATATCCACAAGATGAAATGCTGTGCAGCAACAAAACGATGAACTATTGACACACGCAAAACATGGAGGAATCTCAAAATAGTTACACTGAGGAAAAGAGCCAGCCAGACACAAAATAGTACATACTGTATGATTCCCTTTACATGAAAATCTACAAAATTCAAATTATCTCTAGTGACAGAAAGATCAGTGGTTGACGGAGGATGAAGGAGAAAAGTAAAGTGAGGGCAACGGAGAAAGTTTACAAAGGGGAACCAAGAAGCTTTGGGGGTGACATATACATTCATTGCCTTGATTGTGATGATACTTTCACGATGTATCCATGTCTAAACTTCTCAAATTATACACTTAAAAATATGTAGTTTTATGTCAACTATACCTCACTTTAACGTGTAAAAAAAGATGGAGGGACTTCTCTAGATTAAAAGAGGTTAAAATTCATCCAAACATGTGAACATTGGACCCTTCCTTTAGAAAAATCACATAAGATAATTAATTGCAGGACAATTGAAGAAACTTACATATGAATTGCATAAGTGATATGGTACTTGGGTTAGTTCTTCTAAGATGTAACAACAGTGCTGTGGGGAAGGTTTTTCCTTTTTATTCTGTTATAGCAGCCCAAACTAAGACATCATTCCTATTTTGCAGACAAAAAACTAACACAAAGATTAACTAGCTTGCTCAGAGTTATATAGGATAATTGGAAGAGCAAGTACTTATACCAGGGCAGTGTGAGTCTAGAGCTGGTACTCAAGTCTGAGCTCCCAATGTCTCTGAAGGCCAGGCAAGAAAATAATGAGCAGCTGGCGCCTATGACAAGCTGGTATATTCAATTCCTGCTCCTCAGCCAATATTGTCACGTGTTTGGACTATTCAAAAAAAAAAAAGGCCAGAAATTTGAATTTAAAGGCAAAATTTCTTGGTTGCTTTTGTTTGATGATTTGTTTACATTGGAGAAATTTCATTTTTTAAATATAGTACTGATAAGAAGTAGACATTTTGAAAGAGAAATTCTGCCCATAAGCCACCAATTTTTAATCTATATCAAAACTATTAAAGCCCTTTTGCACTGCTGCATTAAGAAATATATAGAGAATTTCCAAGAAATTCTATCTTTATGGAATCCATGATGCAAGCCAAAAGTTAAAATATCTACCCCTATCCAGGAGCCCCTGTTCAATGATATTTCTGAAACTAGAAACTTCTATCATGCCAAAACACCAGATGGGTAACAGGTTTTGTGGAATGCACAAGCAGTACACACAGAACTTTGAGCATTCTTTCTCTCTCCACCATTTCACCAGGTCGCTGTGTCTATAGTACACAGAGGGGACACAGAACACAGACAAGACAATGTTAACAAGGGAATCCTTCTCTAACTTCTGTCCCCAACCAACCTCACCTTGTCAACTTTCAAGAAGAAAAGGCAGATATGACAAAGATAATAGCATCCACTTCCTCTACTCAGTGCCACCAACAGACGCTACAAATGCTGATAGCACCATACTTCATTTAGTTCCCTGCACAGGATTGGGGGTTTCTGAGAATCTCATTGTTGGCATACTCTTGCTCTGCTGTTTTCTCTTGAGGACCGCTTCCCTTTCTTCACCTCATCATTAGGCTCAGGTCCTCCCTAATGGGTTTTCATTCTAAGCCTAAGGAAAAGGGAAAGTGGGGGAGTAAAAGAGCAGAAAAATTCCCCTAGTGTGTGCATGACACACGTAATCCTCTACAAGGTAACATTTCTGTGCCGGCAACCCCAGAGGCAGGTGTAACAAGTTAGTGCCAAGGAGAAATCAAGGTCATAATAATAGCACTATTTAAGCACTTATTATGTACTAGGTGTTGGATAAGATACTCTCTAAACATCATCCCTAGAGCTCTAAGGAAAACTCTTAGGGCCATCTCAAAGATGGGAAACTGAGACTCAGAATAAGTTTACCTGTCTCAGTCTAGGGTTCACCTTTTATAAATGCCATACCAGGGACTCCAATCCAGACCTCATGAGCTTTTTCCATCATAACACTCTGCCTCTAGGAGCAAAGATTTATGATGAAGAAGAAAGAATGGGGTTAGAAAAATAACTAAAACAAATTCCAAAACAGAAAAGCACACCTCCCTATTGTAATCTTCAGCCACCAGCTCTCCAAGACTAGAGCTTTGTTTCTCACCATCTCACCATCAGAATTACGTTGGGGAGCTCACTTAAAATACCAATTCCTGGGTCCTACTCTAGACTTAATGAATCCACATCTCTAGGGTGGGGAACCAGGGATGTGCATTTTTAATTGCAACGCCACAGTGGATTTTAATCAGTGATTCTTCAACTGACCACTGAATTTGATGATTCAGAAAAGGAGGAAGGTAGAGTATAACAATCTCTACCAGCTATTCAAAGATAAAAAAGAAACTTTAAAGTAATAACCTATGAAGGAGTTTTTGCTGCCAGACACACAATTTTTAATTTTTTTCAGGCAAACAGTTATTACCAACAAACATCTCCAGGAAATCTAGTCCATTTATTTTACTTGTTTTGACATCTGCAGATAATGACAAGCTACAGGGAAAAGTGGGTTTCAGGACTGCAGCAATTAGTTAATTTGTGACTGATTATTAAAAAATAATATATGTAGCTCTGTGTTTCTCCAGAGGTGAGAGTTACAAATTATGTTTGTTTCCATTGCCACTGCCACTGCTGATGTTACTGTTTTTAAAGAATTGCAGCCTCCATATGTTTGTGAATATTAATAGTTTGAGGTTTTTCCGGTTGCCATAGCCACCTCAGTTCCCTTCTGCCGGCAGGACATGGTGCACTGGCAGTCAGAATTGTGAAGGAATCCACGTATGTAAATGTAAGCTGGGAAGAAGCTCAAGCTGGAAACAGCCTCTTTCCTTCCCACAATTCCCAGTTTTAATCGCTAGTGACCAAAATGCACATGCTTCCAGCCCACTAGCCATCTCAAACCCAGCATAGTTATCCTCACACATCTATCCTCCATACCCCTGGTAACCAATCCTTCACTGTGCTTTTTTGAACCTTTATACACACATTTTGACTCAGTCCTTCCGGCAATACTTCCTCTACCTTCTCTCCTACACTGAAACATGGCTCTTCCCTGATTGTGATGATACTGAACTCCTAAGTGTATGCAGATCTTGGTGATCATTTTCTTTTGTAACCCATCCCACACCCCACCATCCCATTATCTCAAAAACTACAGGTAGGTGGGCACCAGCCTCAATGTTTGTGATTCCTCCATTGTTTGACCATTCCCATTCAGGGACTCCTCCTTTTATTAACCTCCTCCATCTAATTTTGCCATGCCTCTCTGATCTCAATCTTTGTCTTCTAAACTCTGTGGGACCCCCAAGCTTTCCTATGGGTCCCATCTCCTATCACCCCCTTAAGGAACTACACAGAGATGAGATGCCAGCCTCAGCTACTTTACCTCCTCTACTCTAAAGCTATTGATTCAGCTGCATCTCTTGTTCATTTAAGTTCTAACTACAGGCCAGGTCAAATGCTTCCACCATAGTGGTAAGTTTTCTACATTTTTAAGTTGACTGACATTGTCTCTGGATCAACAAAGCATGTGAAGCTGTAGAATACAGTGCTTCGGAATGTGGTCGTTGGATTGAACTGTGCAAGTAAAGTCCTGGCTTTGTGCCACTTTGTGCCACTGTGGTTCAGGACAAGTGATCTAACCTTAAGACTTCAGTTTCCTTACCTCTAAAATGATAACAGTAATAACATCAATTTCACAGAATCATTATGAAGATGGAAGAGATAACTTCTGGGTATAATTCAGACTAGTTGAACAAAAGAGAAAATATAACTCAGACTAGCATAAGCAACAAAAGTGTATTACTGGCCCACTAATCTCAAAGTCCAGAGAAAAGAGAGTCTTCAGGCTGGGTTTGCTTTCAGTGACTAAGCCACAGATTCAAGAACTGTTTTCTTTTTTTCGTGCCTCTGTTCAGCCTTCTGTGGAGTCAGCAGGGCTTGCTTTGCCTCACAGGTACAAGGAGCTTCTTCATCCAAAGCAAAGAAATGAACAAAATGATCACTTCAAAAAGTTCTCCCAAAATAGTGAGAGAGCTTTTCCAGTCATTCTCAGAAAACCTCTCATGGCCTGTAGTCCAGATGTGAATGGCTCTTCCCATTCACATGAGAAATATCTCTTCCCATTCACATTCACAAAGTCCCATTCTTGAACCATTGCCTGGGGCAAGGGAATTCCTTGCACTGATTGGCTGAGACCTGCTCACCCTAGCACAGAGAAAGGGATTACAAATCTTGGAAAGCATCTTTCCATCTATAAGCTGCACAGTAGGTATAAGACAAGGAAAAAGAGGCAGTTGGATGTTGGGAGGAGAGGATGACATAATATTCACAATGGACGGTCAAGTCCTTCACTAATGATGGGAAATTAGTAAACATCCTGCTAAAATCAGCAGTGATTACTACATCATTTTTACCTTTGATGACTACTTCTCATTCTTCTTTATATTATCATTTACTGTCAAACACCACGTATTCTCATTAATAAGTGGTAGCTGAACAATGAGAACACATAGACACAGGAAGGGGAACATCACATACCAGGGCCTGTCATGGGGTGGGGGAGCTAGGGGAGGGATAGCATTAGGAGAAATACCTAATGTAGATGACGGGTTGATGGGTGCAGCAAACCACCATGGCATGTATATACCTCTGTAACAAATCTGCACATTCTGTACATATATCCCAGAACTTAAAGTATAATTTTTAAAAAGTTAAAAAAAAGATTGCTCTCCATACCCTGTGCAATGATTACTGATCTTTTCACCACTAACATACACTAACATGAACTTTTTACCACTAATGTACACACCCCAAATTCTGTACCTAGCAGTGTCCATACAAGAAACCTACCTTCAATACATGCTTGTTGGATAAATGAACAGACTGTAAAAGTGATCCTATCCAATGTCAAAGTCTCTTTCTGGCAAGAATTACAGGTCACTCTCGATTATTTTATGCTCTTCAGTACAGAAAAATGTAATACATTTTAAAAAGTCTTTTTATACAAAATAATATTACTAACGCATCACTGATTACACAGGCACAGAGAGCAAGTATATCTTTGGTATTTTCTGTCTATTCAGTAAACGCTTATCCTTTACTACAATTACATGCAATTTCTTCTTTTATAGCTTTCTTTCACTATTATTTCGGAGGTACATGATTCCATTTGACCAGACTAAATGCACTACGAAGAATAACATGAGACATATAATTTGTTTTGGTCAGTGTACCCTCATAATAAAAGCTAAAAGATCTTCAAATGAATAAATTCTAAGACCCCATAATTTTCAAAACCACAAATTATCAGAAAATCTCCACTATTATACAGTGTAAAATGATAAAATATTTACATAGGAAAAGACTTCCCTATTAAGATTAATCTTTGAAATGTCTCATTTTCCATAAAAAATATTTAATCATCTTATACCAATATAAAAACATATATTCCTTATTCTGCCCAATTTTTTAAATAAATGACATTACTTCTAAACAATTTTATTTTAATGCTTTTGAAAAGTAGATGATATTAGCAATTCTGCAATAATTTAACTAGCTAAGGCATTGCTGTAATTGTTAGATAGATGTGGTAAATGGCTCTATATGGGAGTTATTTCTTGTTTTTAATTCCTGGTATTTCTTTTTTTTTTTTTTTTTTTTTTTTGAGACGGAGTCTCGCTCTGTCGCCCAGGCTGGAGTGCAGTGGCCGGATCTCGGCTCACTGCAAGCTCCGCCTCCCGGGTTCCCGCCATTCTCCTGCCTCAGCCTCCCTGAGTAGCTGGGACCACAGGCGCCGCCACCTCGCCCGGCTAATTTTTTGTGTTTTTAGTAGAGACGGGGTTTCGCCGTGTTAGCCAGGATGGTCTCGATCTCCTGACCTTGTGATCCGCCCGTCTCGGCCTCCCAAAGTGCTGGGATTACAGGCTTGAGCCACCGCGCCCGGCCAATTCCTGGTATTTCTTTTAAAGCCTGCATGATTCTAGACTTTTTTAAAATATAATATTAAACTTGGAAATGTCTTTGAGAGAAGAAAAGTGCGTGTGGGAGACTACAAAACAGACTGGCCGTCTCAGAGTAAAATGAGAGAAAATGTGGATGCTCTGTCTTTTAACGGAAAGCTGTAGCAGTGCAGAACCTTTGCTTCTTGTCTGTAGAGACCATGCAGTGAATTTTAAGAGTAGAAGCTGACGAAATAGTAAAACAAGAAACGTTTAGAGAATATAAACTAGTCAGACCATCTGAACTTCATGAAAAAAGCAATACATTTTAAAAGCATAATAATAGCACATGTGCCCAATCTAGGTAACACTACATATAGAAAGCTATATTATACATTATACATCTAATAATCCATATGCATGACCAGTCACATTTTTATTTCACATGTCTTCTAAAATTGCCACTTGGGTTTATCTCTAGCCACAAGCTTTTCACTATCCAATACAAACCAAAGTCTCAGAAAATAATGAAACAAGATGAAGGAGAGCTCATGCAGTGGACAATAGTATATCCCCACAGAATGTGATGCCTGATCCAACTCAATGAAGTAGATATTGTTACCTGAGGCCAAGATGTTAAATAATTTTGTTCTATGCTTCTGAGTATTGGGAATCGGGTCCCAAAGACACTGACGGCATTGTAATGTGAGATCTAACCAATAAATCTCTTTCCCAAAGCAAAATCCAGCAGAGAACGTGGGCACCATTGATCTCACACAGCCAACTAAATAGCCAAAAGGTTGAGCAATGTAAGTTATTCTATTACCTCTGTTGAATTTGGGTGATGAGTCACTCGGGTGAAGCTTTTGATATTTCCTCAGTGATCAGACTGCTTGATGGTACAGCCAAAATTCATTTAAATCCATATTCCCTGCAGCCTCCACTCTGGCTTCTTTAGCGACCCTAAGAACAAAAACAGAGATGCAACCAGTACAATGGAAGGGCTTTCTTGATAATGATTACAAAACCACTTATTTCCAGGAGATGCACATGCAAACAGGCTTACAAAGAGATGCTCAATCTCACTCATTATTCAAGAATAATAAATTAAGGCAAAAATTAAATGCTATTTTTACCTTAAAATTTAAACAATATGAGAATTTGAGAAAAAAATGTCTCACATATGGGAGGATACATTGATGCACTCTTGTTGTTGAATCTAAATTTTAAACATGCATACATTTTGAAACAGTAATTCCCATTTTTATAAATTTAACCCTAGATAAGTGTTCAGAGATGCATACAGATGATATTACAGTGTTGAATAAGGAAGTAGCTAAATTAATTATAGTAAATCCATGCAGTGGAATGTCATGAGGATCTAGAAAGAATGAGGTAAATCTATATATATTGATATGGAAATTATCCCAATGTATTGCAAAATGAAGAAAAATAGTTTGAATAGCAATAGCTCTCACATGATTTCCATTTGCATGCTATGATTCTCACTTGTGAAAAGAGTATATACATATTTTTTTCCTTATGTACATAGAAATTTCTGGAAGTATAAAATAGCAATAAGTCTGTGAAGTGGAACACTAAGGTAGCAGGGGCAGGGGTGAAGTCAATGTGGATACAATAGGACCTTAACTTCCCACCTATTCTTTCTTTATTTGACAAAAAATGTTTACAAGAGAAGGACAGGAGATTCTCATCTCTCTTAGCTTGCCTGTGTGAAGGTGAAATTGGATGGTAAGTGTCCAGTATAAAGAGCCTGTCAGACACCAGGAACACAGTGAATACTGGGTCCCCTATTAAAACATGACCGAGTGTGCACAAACATACACACACACACACAACCCACTCTCTTCTACCAGCTTCTAAAACCTGGTATCATAGTATATGCCTTCCATCACAGAATGTCCCCATTTCTTCAAGGTATTCTTATTTCAAAGGAGGAATGGAGAGACGGACTAGGACGAGAGTTAATTTGGCCATTGTTGTCACTCGATAGCTAGCTTATATTTTTCAAAAGAGAAAGAATCTTGTGTTTTATTTTACATTTCTAAAACAGAGAGAAATAAAATCTTCCTAGGTGCTATCTGTGACTTAGGCAAATGCTGCATCCTGCTCCCCTCTTCAGTCAATCTTGAGAGAACAACTGGGGTGGGAACATTTAAAATATACCTCTGCTGTGATTGTAAACTGCAAGAATAATGAAACTTTAAGCATAATAATGTTGAAAAAACACACAGTGAATTGTGGGGATTCTGACAGTCAGTGAGATTTACAACTCCTTTTCTCTCTCCCAAATCACAGAAACGACAACAAAAAAACTACCTTCGGTCGGTGGTCTCCAAAACAGATGTCGCTCTCACACACCAGCAATAAAGAAATTCTGAGCAAGCAGTCACAAAGTCACATACATCACAACATTTTACTAATATTAACCAATATAAAAATAGAAATTAAAACATGACATTTAAAACACATAGAAAATCAAATTTCTAGTATTTTTTCCCACATCCAATGGGTTCCTGTTCCAAATAACTCATTAAGAAGTAACTATCGTGCTGTCTCTTACACAATAATAGGAGTTACACCCCTAAAATATTACAACTTGATCTACTCAACCAGTGAAAACTTTTGAGACAACTTTTACCGCTAAAATGCCTCCTTAGAGAGCATAGCGACACAAAATTAATTTGAGGAAATTTATTATTATTCTTTCAATTTGGAGGGGTTGGGTACTATTGTGAGTGCTCTCTGGATGCTAAGCATTGTCAAGAGCCTTAAAACAGTTGACTTTTAATTTTTCCAACCACTCTGGATAGTTGACCTTATTCCCATCTTACAGTTACAGAAACTGAGGATTAAAGCAGCCCAGCATTAACTAGTTAGAAACTGGTAAGATATCATATCAGAATCTTACTTTGACTGATTCCAAATCCAAACACTTAATCAGTCTATTTACTGCTTAGAAAAGGAAAACATTAGGTGTAAAAAAATGTGTAATGTGGTTACAGAATCTGAAATTATGAAATATTATGTAGTCAAAAAGATAAGCAGTTTGAGAGCTGGGTCTTCTCTCATTCCGTATCTGTGAGCTTTATCACTTAAAGAAAGATTTTTCTGTAGCTAACAATAAAATAGGACCCCACCTGTATTTATCACCAGGTACACTATACCTTAAGAACTTTGGTAGGAAAGATTTGCAAGTTTGTCCAACCTGCAGCCTGTGGGCTGCATGTGACTCAGGACAGCTTTGAATGCAACCCAATACAAATTGGTAAACTTTCTTAAAACATTATAAGATTGTTTGTGATTGTTAATGTTAGCGGATTTTTTGTGTGGCCAAAGACAATTCTTCTTCCAATGTGGCCCAGGGAAGCAAAAGATTGGACACCCTTGGTTTAGGAAAAACATTTTCCACAAATTTAAAGTTGTCTCTTTATAACTTTCTATTACTTTATTTAAAGCGAAAATAAAACCCACATAGATTTTTTTTAAATTAAATCTGTGCGTATGATTTGTGTGAGAATTCTTTTTTAAATAATTTACTCTGTGGCACTGGTTCTCAATGGGGGAAGATTTTGGCTTCCAAGGACATTTGGCAATGTCTTGAGACAGTTTTGGCTGTCACCACCAGGGTAGGGATGCTTCTGACATCTAGTGGGTAGAGGCCAGGGATGTTGCTAAACGCTCTGCAGTGCACAGGATGGTCCTCTACAACAAATAATTATCCTTCCCCAAATGCCAATAAACATCCTTCCCCAATAGTGCCAGGTTGAGAAACCTCACTCTAAGGAAATAATCAATGATATTGTCAAAAATAACTATCCAGATGTGTTCATCACAGCACTGTTTGTGATTGTTTAATAATGAGATGTTAAACACAGCACATTTATTCATTAGAACACTGTAGCCATTTAAAATTACGTTGGCCGGGCACAGTGGCTCATGCCTGTAATCCCAGCACTTTGTGAGGCCTAGCTGAGCAGATCACAAGGTCAAGAGATCGAGACTATCCTGGCCAACATAGTGAAACCCTGTCTCTACTAAAACTACCAAAAATTAGCTGGGCATGGTGGCACATGCCTGTAGTCCCAGCTACTCAGGAGGCTGAGACAGGAGAATCACTTGAACACGGAAGGCAGAGGTTGCAGTGAGCCAAGGTAGTGCCACTGCAATCCTGCCTGGGTGACAAAGCGAGACATCATCTCAAAAAAAATAAAATAAAATGATGTTGCAGAAGAATATTTAACAACATGAAGAAATGTACATGAATTTACATGTCCTAAATTAGTATGTTTGGTATGATTATAGTATTATAAAAGTATATATATACTTACATAGAGCATGGAAAATATTTTGAAAGAATATTGACCAAAATATTAATAATGTCTGTTGCTGACAGGAGATCCTATAAAATAATATCCATGACCAATGTCATTAAAAATATTGACACACTTATCCTGAGGAGGAAAAGCACAGTGGATCTAAGCTATCATCTCAAAATCAAAGTCTTCTCAACATATAACATTTTGTAACCTCTCTTTTCAGAACATGTCAGTGGAAGAGTTTTATTTCCTGACATCAAGTTCCTTAATGATAGAAGAGGGGAGCAGCAGGTGTTTCTCACCAGGTGCCTTCGTGATGGAAGCAGATAGAGTTCACTGGAATATTTTTGTTCAGAGCCAAAATAGCACCTACTATTCTCATGCCTTGTCTTTAAAAGGCTTCATTGTTACACTATGATTCAAAAGTAAAATTACTCTCTTGCACCCCCTCCAAGAACAGTATGATCATGACACTCTCCAAACTTAATAAATGTTTGAAACATCATGAACATCACATATCCCCATATCAGAATGTTGTATGAGTAGGAGGCATTATGATATCATCTGCTGTGCAGCCTCTTAACTTCCTATTGCAATTCAGAAATATTATTGCTGTCCCTCCAGAAACACATCCTTTATTTGAGTGACCAATAGCCTCATTGTGAATAAGCCAAAAAATAAAATAAAATGAAATGGTAATAAGTCTTCACAAATACTACAATGTTTATATAAACCAAAAAAAAAAAAAAAAACCTGATAAAGAAAGTTTGCTCACCAATATACTTGAACTTCTTATCTGCACCAGCCAGAGAAAGGAAACAGGAAGAGGTGAAGGATAAAGGGAGAGAGGAAAAGAGGACTATCTATTATTTAAAAATGAGCAAAGATTATATAAATTAAAATGTCCTTGCTTATATTCATCTAAAAGAGGTCCAAATAGCTTACAGTTACCCATGGTACAAAGACCATTTCTTCTACTCTGAAATATTAAATAAGAACAATAATTTCTTAGCGGCTCCAGAAAAGAGAAAGCACTTTTGTTATAGTTGTTCATCCATTACATTACATATTATGTAAAATCATTGAAAGCACATTAACTCTCTGACTCAAGATCATAAAATAATCACATGTACATGCCTTTATTTCCTTCCCAAAATCTTAGGGAAATACCAAAACACACATATTTTTTTAAACACTATCAAACTCTGGAAAATAGAAAATCATTTCATCAGTGAGCCAAACTTTGAAGAAATTTCTGAAAAGCTGAGAGCAAATAGAATAAGATGGACAGAAGAGTCCAAGTAAGAGAGACAATCAAAGAGAAACAAAAGAGAGGGGCACTGCAGAGCCACTTTTCCCAGTGGTGATACAACAAAACTCCCAGGTTAGAGTCAACAAGAACTGGAAGGAGCAGCAGGATATGGAGCAGCCCTCAGGGTAATTAACGAGTGGGCCAGTTTCCAGCCAACATCCGTGTGTACAGACAGGCTGATTGTCACATGCATCCCAGATAGAACACAGCGGAAAACAGTTCTCTAAACCTAGGCTGTCCAATATGGTAACACACGAGTGGCTAGTGGCTTCCGTATTGGACAGAACAGCCACAGAACATTTCTATTATAGCAGAAAATTTGATTACATGTCACTACTCTAAACAAAGCGAGAGATCTGACAATAGTAGCAAGAGTAGAGACGGACACACAGGAGAGGAATTGAAAAAGGATTTTTCCTGTCCTAATCATAGGGCCTAGAAATGAAGCAGAAATGAGCTAAGTGCAGACATACAGAGGGGAAAAGGCAGCTCGGTGCAAAACTGAAATGAATTTTTTTTTCCTCCTCAAGTAAAAGGCAGCAAGAATTACAGTAGTTAAGAGGATGGCCTCTGGAGCCTGAATGACTAGTGGTATTCATATTTATAGTTATACAGCCTTAGCACATTAAATGCATAAGGTAGAACAAGTGAATTAAAGCCCTTGGTACATGTCTTCTTATCTGTTATATCAAATAATAGTCTCCACCTCACAGAATTGTGAGAGTATTAGTTAATTTATATGAAACACCCAACAAGTGTTTACTATTGCGATTGTTATATTGTTACCACAATAAATTATTCTATACTCAGAACAAAGCCATCCTTAATTTGACAAAAGTAGAGAGCATGAGATTGGTACCCACCCTCCATGCATCCTAAGAAGATAACCTATCCCCTGTACACATTATTTACAAAGAGTTAGCTGGTAGGTAGTCCTCCCAATCCTGTGACAGTCCTGTTTCTTAAACAAGCAAACAAAACTGTGGAGGACTCACGTGCCATCTAGTCTTTTAATCAACTTTGTCTTTTATGTATAAATTTGAAAAAAAAAAAAAAACTCCAGACATCTGAGGACAACAAGAACATGAAAGAGAAAGATAAAAATAAACATTAAAATTGACTTTAGAGGAAATAGGCATTATATAAGCAACATAAGATAATTAAAAGAAAACAGACTTTGACACTTAAGATATTTTATAAGTAAAACAACAACGCACTATCTTAAAAGGTAATCAATATTGTACTGGAAATTGAAGACATGATTGCAAAAAAAAAAAAAGAAAAAAATACAGAATGTCAAGAAAAGAAAAGTAGTAGAATATTTATATCTTGTTTTCAGAAAGATATAAGTATTAATCACTTTTAAAGTTTTAGAAAACTAGGTTAAAATGTATTCATTAAAATGTAAGAGGAACTACTAAAATTAATGTGATCTAAAACAATAAAATAACAATAAGGAAAAAATTTACTTAGTAAAATATAAGAAGAAAATGAAATATAGGTAAACAGAAGCATTAAGTATGAAGGAAGTAATAACCCTATATGTGTCAGGAATCACTATATATGTAACCAAATTATATTCTTCCAATAAGAAAATATATATATAATTAAGTTTTATATAGCTATATGCTATATAAAAGGAAAAAAAGGTTGACTACAAGGTATGCACAAAGGTATACCTATAAGTGCAAACAAAATGAAAGCAAGTATGGTAAAACAAATATTAGATATAGAATTCAAGGCAGAAGGTATTAAATGAACTAGAGCAAGCTGTTTCATTTTAGTAGAAATTACATTACACCCAAAAAGCAAACAAACAGGAAAAAGAAAATTTATGCTCCTAATAACACAAAGTAAAGATATATAAATGAATAAACACTAAAAATATAAGCACTCATAAACATTATAATAATGTTGAGACTTCATATACTTAATTTAAAATGACATATCAAGTAATCAAATATTGCAAAAGCTCATAAAATACTTCAGTAACAATAAGTTTCTTATATCTAAGAAACAAAGCATGTATAATCTTTTCAAATGCCCTTAAAACATTTACAAAAATTAATCATATTTTTGAACCCTTACTGAAGCCATAATTTGCAAGAAGTAGAGATCATTTTGCCGTTACCTCATAATATAACAGAAATTAATAATTTTTTAATATTTGGTAAAGGAAAAATAAATTTTCCATAAAAGAAGTGGATCTCCCATACAGAATTTCAAATAACTTATGTAGACACTGCCCCATCAAGGAGCTTAACTCTCCACCCTGTAAGTGTAGGCTGCACTTAGTGACTTGCTTACAAAGAACAACAGTATGGAAAGGAAGAAAAGGTAAATTTACACTGGAGATCCTGACAAGTGCTACCTCAGTCAGATCTTAATATGATACAAGAAGAATGGCACTTCATCTCTGTGATATTCTTTCCTTCCTGAATGTTAATCATGGAAAAAAAATACTTCAAACCCAAAATAAGGGATATGCTACAAACAACAACAACAAAAAAAAACCTGACTGACCTCAAAGCTATTAAAGTTATTAAAAATTAGGAGACTGAGAAACTCTCACAAACCAGACGAAGCCAAAGAGACATGTAAAGTGATATCTTGGATGGGATCCTGGAACAGACAAAGGACATTATTTTTTCAAAACTATCAAAATTCAAATAAAGTGTAGAAATCTGTTAACAGTAATGTACTGATGTTGGTTCCTTAGTTGTAACAAATGTACCTCAGTAATATAAAATGTTAACAATAGGAAAAACTGGGTGAGGTGTATATGAGAACTCTGTACTATCTTTGCAATATTTCTGTAAATCTAAAAGTGTTTTGAAATAAAAAGTTTATTTAAATAAAATTAATTTTAAAACATAGCAATATCAGTTCAAGAAAGAAAGACCTATCTGATTTCATTCATATGAAATTCTAGCAAATGCAAAGCTATAGAACTAAAAAATCAGAATAATACTTTCTTCTGGAAGTGTAATGAATTGAGTGGGACAGGGCATGAGGAAACGTTATGGGATCATGATAACATTCCATATCTTGATTTGGATTTGGATTACACAGCAATATGCATTTGTCAAAATTCAGTGAAGACACACTTAAGAGTTGGGCATTGCATTGCATATAATTTTTAAATTGTGGCCAGGTGCGGTGGCTCATGCCAATAATCCCACCACTTTGGGAGGCTGAGGTGGGCAGATCACTTGAGGTCAGGAGTTCAAGACCAAGTTGGTCAACATGGCAAAACCCCATCTCTACTAAAAGTACAAAACTTAGCTGGGCATGGTAGCATACACCTGTAATCCCAGCTACTAGGTAGGCTAAGGCAAGAGAATTGCTTGAACCCAGCGGGCAGAGGTTGCAGTGAGTCAAAATTGTGCCACTGCACTCCAGCCTGGGCCATAGAGCGACACTCTATCTAAAAAAATAAATAAATAGATAAACATGTAAATGAATATTGAACTATAGTTAATGATATGCATGATGAAATATATAGAGAGAAATATACTGAAATCTGCAATTTATTTTGAAATTTATCCAAAAAAGAATATGATGGCTTAATGCATAGATAGAGCAATGGGTAGGCGAATAGCTGTGTGGTAAGCAAGTAGAATAAAATCTTAATGGTAGAATTTAGGTGATGGGAATATGTGCGTTTATTCACAAATATTTCCAAATCATGTGTGTTCATAACAAAATATTATAAAAACAGAAATTAAGGAAAATTTAGAATTAAACTACGCTAAACATTAAAAACTATGCTGGTAAAGTAAAGGGAAAAAGATCATTAAAAGTTCAAGGGTGGGAACCCGGGAGGCGGAGCTTGCAGTGAGCTGAGGTCCGGCCACTGCACTCCAGCCCGGCGACAGAGCGAGACTCCGTCTCAAAAAAAAAAAAAAAAAAAAAGTTCAAGGAATTAAGAGAGCAGATGTTGAAGGATAGTAACTGGATTTGCCAAGCATGATAATAGGCATTGAAGTCATAAGAAAGAAAGTGCAATAAGGTAGGGACATTATGGGGAAAAGAGATTATGCATTTCCAGAAGGAGCAGGGGTTTTTATAAGAAAGACAGGGTTCTGGTCTAGAAGAGGTAATACAGAATGAGTATACAAATCCTATCATCTACTTGAGGTACATTGAGCAGGAGGCAAGAGGAAAATACAGTCTTTTTTTAAGAGCATTGAACTCACAGAATACACAGGTTTCGATCACAATTAGAAAAGAACATGATGCAAAGAAGAGAGGAGACACAGGACACTTTATTGATCAACAGCGCAGGTCCAGAGGATACAGGAAGCTTTGGGATCCTAACAACGAGATGTTGGCAATGTACAGACTGCTGTACAGATGACAAAAATGGGGGTGATAATGAAAATCCAGGAAGATTTTGCCTTACTAGAGATTACTAAAGTAAATACAGATGTGTAGCATCGTGAAATTAATCCTCAGTCTCGTAGAAGAAAGAGAGTGATCAGATACAGTATTGAGGACTGAAATGCTCAGGGAAAAAATTCAAACCTCACTCCTCTCTCAAACAGCATCTAAGGATAGAGCTAAAAAGAAGCTGAAGAGGCCAGGCGCGGTGGCTCATGCCTGTAATCCCAGCATTTTGGGAGACCGAAGTGGGCGGATCATGAGGTCAGGAGTTCGAGACCAGCCTGGTCAATATGGTGAAACCTCGTCTCTAATAAAAATATAAAAATGAGCCGGATGTGGTGGCAGGCGCCTGTAGTCCCAGCTACTCAGGAGGCTGAGGCAGGAGAATGGCTAGAACTCCCTGAGGTGGAGGTTGCAGTGAGCCAAGATCAAGCCACTGCACTCCAGCCTGGGCAACAGTGAGACTCCCTCTCAAAAAAAAAAAAAAAAAAAAAAAGAGGCTGAAGAAGGGAGAATGGCATGCATTTTTTAAAATCAGAAAATAATAGAAAACTAATCAAATTTCAGAAATGTAGACTAATAAAATGGAAGCCTAGTTCTTTGTAAAAATTAACAGACTGACTTACTTCTGGAACCCATTATCAAAAAATGAAAAAAGAAAAGGTCGAATAACCATTATTAATCATGAAAAAGAAAATGTAACTGGAAATTCAAAGTATTTCTGGTTTTCATTTTTGAAAACTGTCAAATATGTACAAAGATAGAAAGAATAGAACAATAAAACTTAATGTACCCATTAACCAGCTTCAGTAATTACTATGGCTTATTTTGTTCATTGCTATCTGCCATCCACTCCCTGCAGCCTATATTATTTTGAAGCACATGTCAGACATCAAACCATTTGAGCTGTAAATATTCCGTGTGTATCACTAAAAGGTAGTATCTCTTTTTAAAGACAGCACTATATCATCATCACAGATTCAGTGTTCATATTTAAGTTTTCATATTTTTTAGTGCTTATAATTTTCTTGGTTTCTTTAAACCAGAATCCAAATAAGATCCATACATGACAATTGGTTGATATTCTTCTAGGTCTCTTCTAATGTATAGCTTTCCCTTCTCTCTTTAGCTCTTGCTTTTCCCCTATAAATTTTGTTCTTGTTGTTGTTGTTGTTGTTGAAGAAATGGTGTCTTTTATCCTGTGGTTTGCTTACAGTTTGGATTTTGTTGATTATATCCTGCAGTGCTGTTTAATATATTCTTATATATTCTTCATTTGCTGAATATGGGCAGTTACATCTAGATGCTTCATAAGATTCAAATTCCATTATTTGATAAGACAACTTCATAGATGACACTGTGAACTTCCATCAAGAGCTGACCATTTCTGTTTCTGTGATGTAGCAGCCATTGATAATCATTGCCTAGCCAATTAATTCATTGGGGTGAAAAAAATAACATTTTATTTATATTACCAGAAAAATTATCAGAAAACAATCTGTACAGCCTCATGCCAATAAATCAAAAACTCTAAATAAAATAAAAACTTCTCTTGGAACATGTTTTATGAATATTAAATCTGTAATCAGTAAAAAACTTTAACAAACTACTTACCATACAAAGAATTAAAAAGATAATTATGAAACACTCATGTTTTAGGGACATATTTTCCCAAACCTTCAAGGAACAGATAATTCCTTTGTCATAAATTGTTTCAGACCATAGAAAAAGATGAAAAACTTCACAGTTCATTTTATGAAGCAATACTAATTTTGATACGAAACTCAATAAGAGTATAATAAAAAGGAAATTATAAATCAGTTTCATTTGTGAGGATTAAAAAAATCATTAACAAAATGAATCCAGCAATATATTAAAATAATTTAACATAATAACCAACTGGAGTAGAACCAGAAGTGCAGACATGGCTTAACATTAGAAAACAATTTCGGTAAAACAAAAACAGATGGCTATCCTCCCTCACTTCAATTATTTGACATTGTTCCGGAGGTTCCAATTGGCGCACATAAATATGTAAAGTTGTTTAGTATTTGAAGATGATATGATTGTATGTAAGAAAAAAATCCAAGATTCCAAATGAAAAACTTGTTACCAAAAAAAGCAAATACAACTAACTAGGCTAGATATAAATTTAATATACAAAAATTGATGGCTTTAATATCAAAAAACAATAACTACTTCTAATGAATAATGGAATAAAGTACCAAAAAATCAATAGCAATAAAAAGTAAATCTCCAAGAATAAATATTGTAAGTAAATAATTAACAAGATCTAAATAACAAACAGATTTAAATACTCTTGAGGGATCTAAAAGGATAAATAAATCAAAGTATAACATATTCCTAGATAGGAAGACTCAACATTAATAGAAATGTTATTTCTCCTTAATCTATAAATGTAGGGAAATCTTAACTACAAGATTTATATGACATAATAAACACACAAGAGTACTAGGAAAAAAAAATCTGAGTTAGAAAAAAAATCGGAGTATAACAGGGATGAGCCCAAAGAGTAATTAAACATTACAAAGCCAAAATAACTAAAACAGTGTGGCAACAGCACATGAAGAGATAATCAAGAAAGTGCAAGAATGAACCCAAAAGCACACAGAAATTTATATTATGGGCACCTCAAAGCAGCAAGGAAAAGGTGACTGATGCAATAAGGAGGGCTGGGACAACTAGATAGCTATTTGGAAAACTGCTTCTGTCTTACACCTAGATAAATTCCAAAAAGATTAAAGATTTTCTGAAATATAAAAGTGTTTGAAAAAGCCATTTGCAAATCCTTTCAAAATTTCAAACTGGGAAAGATGTGTTTATACAATTGGTTGATATTCTTCTAGGTCTCTTCTAACGTATAGGCTTCCCCTCTCTCTTTAGCTCTTGCTTTTCCCCTATAAATTTTGTTGTTGTTGTTGTTGTTGTTGTTGTTGTTGTTGTTGCTGCTGCTGCTGCTGCTGCTGCTGCCGTTGAAGAAATGGTGCCTTTTATCCTGTGGTTTGCTTACAGTCTGGATTTTGTTGATTATATCCATGCATATCCAGCATGACAGTACCTCTTCTCCAGCACCTTTGCCAAAACAATGTGTGAATTATTTTCACTATGCTCATAGGTCAAAACTAATATTTCAACATTGTTTAAATTCATGCTATTTATTTTCAATTAAGACTCTGCTTTCATTTCGGAAAAAAAAGACTATTTTCCATATTTTATGTTGTAAGTGTACACAAAGTTTTGATTACAGTAGCAATACTCCCCAAAATGGAGTTAGACTAAGCTGGGTCCAGAACCCAGTCCTATTGCTTCTTCAATACATGTCTTTGCAGAAATTAATATCACTGACCTCAGGCATCTTTATCTACAAAAGAGTACTAGTAATATCTACTTCACAGGGTTTTTGTTGGAAAGAAAATTAGATCGCAATTGTGAAGTTCTGGGCACACAGAGTAGGGACTTCATGTGTGTTAATGTTTTTTACCCCTTTTCTTCCCTTGCCCTCATACCTGGAGCATGGACAGTTCCATGCTTTCAAAGAGCAAGCTGATCTGGATAGCGAAGAGAACCTACTCATTTTACAAATGGTGAAACTGAGGCAATGCAGAGACATTTCTAGAGAAACATCCCACACAGATATGGACAATGACAGTTTCCTCTCATCCCCCAGAAGTAGCCAAAACCACAAGTCACTGCAAAAACCTCAAACTCCAAACCTCAACAGGGTTTTTGGTTGATTTCCCATGTCCTATGAAATCCCATATAGCCACAAGATATCCAAGGTAATAATCCAAGAGTTAGAAAACAGCCACTTTTTTTCTTTTTTTCTTTTTTTTCTAGATTGTGTCCTTTTGAAAACTGCAGAACTAACTGCTTAAGCAAGTTTGGAAGAGTTAATGCTGAGAATGTCTCTTGGACACAGCACAAGGGCTCCACCTTCAGCTTTAGAGTGAAGAGGAATTTCTCAAAAATTCCACTGTCAGAGTCCTAAGAAAGCAGACCTGAAATATAATCTCTTCTCATAAAATTTAAACTACACGACCTTTCACTTTTAAATATTTCAGTCCTGAATATTTATCTACTGCCCACAGGTGAAATGAAGAGTCTTATGATGTGCAATATTGATATTATAGTGACAAGATTTAAAAATGTATTACAGTTTCTTTAAATTCTTCGGAACGTACATTTTCACATCATTTTCTTTATACTTGCAGCAAAGCCTGATCAGCTCTTTCAATCCAATTCTCCTATGGTTTCACTCAATTGGATTTAAGTTCTTCTAATAAAGAAAAAGGTGAATTCTTGCCCAGTAGATTTATTTATAAATTACCAGTGGGTTTTGAATATTCCAGTAAATACATTGCAGTTTTTGGAAGAGCATTTCTATATTGACAAAGGGAAGCAAAATTCAGTTCTATTCAAGGATGCTGACTGGACCTTGAACATTAAAATCTACCAGTGAGCAGTGGTAAGGAATACAGCATCTAAACACAAACTTCCAAGAGATTCCCATAATTTCACAGAAAGAAACTCACAAATCTAAGTTGAATTCTATATAATTACATTACAGAGTGGAAGATAACCTTTTTCTCAGCTACATATTTTACAGTAATATATTTTTTAAAAGGTGACGAAGTGCCAATTTCTGTACAAATTGTGGCATGTAGGAGGGAAATTAGTCATTTTTCTACATTAAAATTAGTAGATATGGATTATAAGCAAATGTAAATACAGACAGACACAGATTGAGTCTTTCAAATTCTGATCATAAGTGTAAACTTATTGCTAATTGTGTAAACTTGTTGCTAATTTTCACCATCTTTTTTCCTCTATCATGCTCTCAGATTTCTATGTCTTAGTGAAAAGTCATAGATATTCAGGGTTATAGAACTGTGTCCCAGTAAAGAAAACTGGAAAATTAAACTTATGTCTTAAACTTCAGAAAGTTTCTACATGCCTTCTAATGGTTTCTTGAATTCTTATCTTTTTTTCCCATTGGATTGCTTACAAAACTGGAGTCAGAGGTTGCCACAGAGAAATGTGATTTTTTTGTGTCCCAAAGACATGGAAATGAGATTACCACCTCACCAAAGCAAGGATTGAAACCAAGTCCAAACTTCTGTTTTTTTCAACACTCAGTTTCCAAAGTCCTTGCCCATCTAAAGTTTCTTTTATAACGGTGGGGAGTTAAAATGTGTAGTGTAATTTCTATGCACTTAGCACCATGATAAATATTCTTAAAATGTATTCTAATCTTCATAATGACCCAGTGACAGTGGTTTTAAGATTCCTCATTTTATCATTAAGTAACCAAAGCATAAAGAAATTCAATAAGCCCAAAGTTGTGTTGGTGCACCAGCAGGCCCAAACTCTTACTCCCTATCCTCTCTACATATCTCAGCCACGACAACCCTCACATTAACCCCGTATGTAGGTGATTATCAAAACAAATACTTTTTGAGGCCAGGTGTGGTGGCTCAGCACTCAGGGAGTGCTGTAATCTCAGCACTTAGGGAGGCCAAGGAGGGCGGATCACCCGAGATCAGGAGTTCCAGACCAGTCTGGCCAACATGGTGAAACCCCATCTTTACTAAAAATACAAAAATTAGCCGGGCATGGTGGCATGTGCCTGTAATCCCGACTACTAGGGAGGCTGAGGCAGGAGAATCACTTGAACGCAGGAGGTGGAGGTTGCAGTGAGCCGAGATCGTGCCGCTGCACTCCAGGCTGAGTGACAGAGCAACACTCAAAAAAAGAAGAAGAAAAAAAGATTTTTGAGCGATTTCTATTTGATAGACATTATGCCTTATGAAAATGAAGCACAGAAATGTTAAGTGAGCTGCCTAAGATACCAGAGCAACTTCACAAAAGTTGGAACTAGAAGTCATCTGCTGAATCTTGACCCTGAAGAGCAAGCAGAAAGATTCAAAGTGAACAGGCTCTGGAATCAGACATGTCTGCATTCAAATCCCAGCTCCACCATAACCAGCTATGTAATCTAGGTCGAGTTACCCAACATTACTATTCCTCAATTTTCTCTTCAGTTAGCTGAAAAGAATAATAGCATGCCAAATTTTTATGAGGATTACAGCTACCATATAAAAAGAATCTGGTACAAAGTATGGATGCACACAAGTTCTTTATCATTTCAGAAGAACTAGGATCTCTTAGGCATTCTCCTCATGGTGAACAATTATTATAGGCATCTTAACTTTATTGACCTTGACTTTTCCACTTGCCCAAACATAACAAATTTACTACCCTAAAAGAATTAGCTTTGACCATGCTTGTCCCCAAGTATCTAATGAAAATATTGGTGTAGGTACAAAATAAATGCCCTTATTCTTTCCTCTCTTCCACCTCCTCTCTCTCACTCTGTCTCTGTCTCTCTCTCACACACACACATACACACACACACAGTGTCTCGGTGCAAGTAGAACCATCAATAAGATTAAAATGTTTTACTCGATGGAAACAAGAGAAAACATACAAACTCTAAAGAAAGATGCTGAATTGCTATCTTTCTAAGGATAGAAGAATACGTCATAATGACAAATTGTTAGGCTAATTATTTTGATTTTTAAAAATTGAAAAATCATGATGTTAATGCCTTTTAAAGCATTCTCCTCTCTAACTTCATGCTTAATGTGAAATACATACACATCATACATCTTATTAGTAAGATATTCATTACTGAACTAATATAAAGGAAAGGTTATTAACCTCCTGAAATACCTTATCAAGACCATTCTTTAGGAGAAAAGTCCTAAACTATATAAACAATTCAATTTTTCCCTACATCACGGCTCATCCAATTAATGCAGGATACTTCTTCTCAGTCACTTTGCAAGCCAGGAACCCCCTAGACAGCAACACCCCATCTGGGCCTCACTTGGCCACACTCGCATGCCCTAGCTCACCTGTGTTATAGCTTGTACCCATGTTCAGCAGTTCCTGAGCTCTTGTACCATGCCCAAGAAGAATGAGGATACACGGGACATTGAAGGGAGAAGAGGAAAGAGAAGAATTTTATTGAGTAATGAAAATGGCTTTCAGCAGAGAGGGAATGCAGGGGTGCGGGGACATGGTTCCCCTGTGTGGCTGGGTCTGGGGCCCTTTATGGACTCAGAATCTGGAGTGTATGCTGATTGATCTGTGAGTATCCAAAAAAGGTTAAAGCAAAGACACCATCTAAAGGTGAGCACAACAGTGTAGAAAACCATTTAGGAAAAGGTAGGTATATGTAAAATAGATGAAGGGTGGGGACCAATTAGAGGAAAGCACACCAAACAGGAAGACAAGTTCTCAATCTGGTCTGAGGAACTAACTTGTAGCTTGGCTTTCAGGCTTTAAACTCTTTGGCTTGGAGGTGGGGTTTCACTAGAATCCTACCCCTATTTGCCTATGCATTTGGCTGCCTCCTGCTGCTCTCACAATTTTAGAGCTTTGTTGAGGAAAAAGTCAAACTCTGCTGAATCTTGATATGTAAAATATATGAAGAGATTTATTCTGAGCCAAATGTGAAGACCGTAACCCATGACACAGCTATTACCAAGAAAGGGGTCCTGACCCAGACTCCAAGAGAGGGTTCTTGGATCTTGCACAAGAAACAATTCAGGGTGAGTCCACAGAGTAAAGTGAAAGCAAGTTTACTAAGAAAGTAAAGAAATAAAAGAATGGCTACTCCATAGGCAGAGCAGCCCGAGGGCAGCTGGTTGCCCATTTTTATGGTTATTTCTTGATTATATGCTAAACAACAGGTGGATTATTCACAAGTTTTCCAGGAAAGAAATGGGCAGTTCCCAGAACTAAGGGTTCTTCCCCTTTTTAGACCATATAGGGTAACTTCTTGACATTGCCGTGGTATTTGTAAACTGTCATGGCACTGGTAGGAATGTAGCAGTGAGGACAACCTTGAGGTCACTCTTGTTGCCATCTTCGTTTTGGTGGGTTTTAGCCAGCTTCTTTACTACAGTCTGCTTTATCAGCAAGGTCTTTATGACCTGTATCTTGTGCTGACCTCCTACCTCATCCTGTAACTAAGAATGCCTTAACCTCCTGGGAATGCAACCCAGTAGGTCTCAGCCTTATTTTACCCAGCCTCTATTCAAGATGGACTTGCTCTGGTTCAAACACCTCTGACACAGCCTCAGGAGGTTCTGAGAACATGTGCCCAAGGTGGTTAGGTCACAGCTTGAATTTATACATTTTAGAGAGACTTAAGACATAAGACATTAATACATGTAAAGTATACATTGGTTCTGCCCCATAAGGAGGGACAGCTTGCAGTGGGGTCTCACAGAACATAGATAGACTCAAAGATTTTCAGATTGGCAATTGTTTGAAAGAGATAAGTTATTATCTAAAGACCTAGAATCAATAGAGAGGAGTGTTTGGGTTAAGATAAGAGATTGTGGAGACCAAGGTTCTTATTATGTAGATAAAGTCTCATAGGTGGCCATCTACCCCTAGAGGCAATAGATGGCTAATGTTTCCTAGTCAGATCTTTAAAAGGTGCTAGACTCTTAGCTACTCTCTTCAGGATCAGCAAAAGACCTGGAAAGGTAAGGGGATTATCTAAGGAATGTAAATTTCCCCTACAAGAAATAGCTTTGCAGGGTCCTTTCAAAATATGTCAAATAAATGTATTTCGGGGTAAAATACTTTGATTTCTTTCAGGGTCTGCAATCTGTCATGTGATGCTACCCTAGAGTCAGGTTGGAATTTGGTATCTTACTGTTAATGTCTATTAGTCTTAAGGTCTCTGTTTTAATGTTAATGCTAGTTAGCTGTGCCTGAATTCTAATGGGAAGAGAGCATACTGAGGCACGTTCAGCCCCCCTTCCCATCACGGCCTGAACTAGTTTTTCAAGTATCTTTGGAATCCCCGTGGCCCAGAGAAGTGATCCATTCAGTCTGCTGGGGGGCTTAGTATTTTATTTTTGGTTTACAGCTTGAAGAGTCCACTGAGATTATTTAGCCACTGTAGAAACTTCTGGAATATCTGCCTAGTTTTTCTTCTTCTTTTCTGAGAATTAACTTCCCTTAAATACTGGAGTAGACTTCTTAGCCATGTTTGTAATTCATTACCACTCTCTATTTCGTCACAGGTATGGATTCCTGGATCAACACGATAAATCAGGTTAGTCTTGAACTTCAAACATGCTATTTGGCCTCAGGGGTTAAACTAGAGGCTAGAGAAGCCATATTTAATAATATTCATTACAAAGCAGGGGAAGGGAGTATGGGAGAAAAAGAAAATAGATTTAAATCAAGTTTAGCTAAAAACTGTCTCCTTACATATTTTAAGTTTGGCTTAAGGTTTTTCTGTACATCATGAACTATAACAAGTAAAGGTGTAAACAGACCGTAGCCTACACTCATGCTAATCACCAAGTTTTGGCCAATCAAATGTAGCCAACTGTTTGAATAGTGTTCAAATAAGGCAAAAGCCAACCTGTAACCAATCCCACCATTTCTGAACCTCACTTCCATTTTCTGTGTGTAAATCATTCATTGCTCAATTAAACTCCTTTAAATTTAATTCAACTGAAGTTTTTCTTTTATGAAGACAAACAGAAAAAAAATAAGAAGAGAAAGTACATGGAATGAGAAAGAGATCACAAGAGAGAAAAGAAAAGGAAATGTCTTCCTTGCATTCTGACAATTTTCTACTCCCAAGTATTAGTAATTCATGAGACTCAATCACTTTCTGCCCCTGGTTTACATGTGATGCTCTTACTTATTTTGTAATCCACTTCAGTCACTCTTAAGTTAAAGTTTTTGTTTATGGCAACTGTGAAATTCAATAATTCACACTTAAAATTAATTCAAACTTAAAACTGTTGGAATTTTAAATTATTCTGAGCCTTGAAAGGAATGTGGCTATGCAACCTGAGTGACACGGAATGCAGCTGCAACTTCTGCCTTTTTTTTCTCTAAATAAGTAAGACCAAACAACATCAGAGATAAGAACCCTCAGATTACGATCCCTCCTCATGGTGGAGTACTAAAATAAACTTCCTTGGAATGTATCAGTCTGTGACCGATTAAGTTGCAGTGGTGTATGCACTAGTCTTGTATAGAAAATGTTATAATTCTGCTAACATCTCTATACAAATGAAACCTTAACTCTCCACTTAGGAACACTGACCCCATTCTCTTGGAGTCTATTTCCAGGTGTCTAGCCTCACGTTTAGCACTCCAGTAAACTCTATACTTAATCATATTTTCTAAATCTCATTATTTCAGGTTAACACAACCAAATGTTCCCTCACTAAAATAATAGATCAATGCCTTCTTCTATTTTATAAAACAGAGAATGAGACCCAGAAGGGTGAAATTCCTGCTCTGCTCATTTTCACCTACATAATTAGCAGAACTAAATTCAGTTCCTTTATTTAAACTGAAGTTCTCTTCCTACTATGCTAATTTCCACTGAATGTTCTAAAATACTTAAATGGAAATATAAGAAACCCAAATATCATACTTCACAAAAACCTAAGATCCATTAATTGTACGACATACCAAACATTGCAAATTAAACTATGATATGTTGCTAAGATGCAAATGATAGTAAGAGATATTCATATTTCAGATATATTAAAATATGAAATCAAAGGCTCACTTCAGAATCAGGGAAAAATGGTAATACAATGGATGAACTGAATTTGGGACAGGGCAGGTTGAAATGTATTAATTGTAGTACCAGTTGGGGAGGAAATGGTCATAAGTTTTTCAAATAGGAAAATGAATACTGTGATTCTTCCTGTTTTAAAATCCATTGCATATGTGTTGCCAATAGTGGAGAATCTGAGCCAAGTTCAGAGTGCTTAAAAGAGGAATGGAAAGGACACTTTCAAATCCTCTTCTTGATTGATGTCAAAGTCCTAACACTAAAGGAATGTGAGAAAAGAGATGGAAAATATATAAAGCCCATTTCTAGTCCTCATGCATCATTCTTTAATCAATGCTATTTATTGAGTCCCCAGTCAGTGTTAGGCACCGTTTCAATACAGAGTCTATAGCAGAGAACAAAAGAAGCAAAGTGCTTCATAGAGCTGACATTGTAGTGGAGAAAACAGATGAAAAACAACAAAATGAAATTAAAATATCATAGAAAAATGTCACGTAGTATACAAGTTCAAGAAAAAGCATAGTAAAGAGTAACTCCCTCATGAAACACACAATACAAAAATGAGTCTCACATACATGAAATAATTTTTCAAATCCTTTGAGACGGTAGGTGACTAAGTGTCCAGGTAAGTTGTTTGGACATTTAGTATACTAGAATTCAGAGAGGTCCTCTCAAGGCTCTTTTGCCTTGACCTCAGATCTAACAACCCTGTCATTTGTTGCTTTGCATTTGTTACTTAATTCAAAGACCTGGACCTTGATACAAAATGGCTACTCTCTGCTAAGGTGGTCAATCCAGCAAGTAGGAATCAGTTGCATGTAAACCCTTCCCTTGATTTCCAGAGTATGTGGGACCGCTCACTCTAACCTTTGTTGCTCTATAACCAAACCTTCAAATATACCCCAAGGCAAGCTTGGAGGCATGAATTTGTGATCCCTGTCTCACAGTCAGTGTCCCCCTGGCCTCCTCATGTCACACTATGCCTTCCCTCACCGGTAAATACTAACTCTTTCTAGATGGTTGTCCAGAAGGTTTTCTTCATTACCGTTTAGAATAGTACCATGAAATTTCCAGGAGAGTCACCTGAAGCTCAGTCCTATCTCTGCCATCATGCCATCCGCCCGAGGTTTAGCAGGGATTATTTAATTATGAATTGTAGAGAAAAAAAAATCTGAATTTCTCAGAGAGCTTGAAGTCCTTTCGAGGAATATTTATAAATATTTTTTTCATTTAAAAAAATTTATACAAATATTTATTAGTCTTCCAAACCGTAAAGCAATAAAGCAAGGAAAAGCATCCCTGTTCCCATAACAGCCCAATCTCCAATCTCCTTAGAGGATTATTTTCAGAAGGAAAATTAAAACTATAAAAAAATCAAATGAAAATTTGAGAACTGAAAAATACACTATTTTAAATCAGCAAAATTTAGCGGATGGGCTTAATAGCAGAATGGAGATGAAAGAAGAAAAACACAGGGAAACTGAAAATGCAGCAATAGAAATGTATGCATCTTGCTATATAGTGATTCTGTGCATTATTTATTAATAAATAAACATAAAGGGAATTTTCTATAGGTATAATGTTCTGTAACCTACTTGCTACTCAGACATAAATTGTAGATACTATCTTTTTCTCTGAGTAGATAAAGGTGTCATGTTCTTTTTAATGGCTATATATGAGTTTATTGTACGGAACTATGATAGTATGTTAAACTATCACCATATTGATCAGTTTCTTTCCAATTTTCATGTAATGATGCAATAATTAACATATATACACTCACTTGATGCATTGGTGTGTTTCCATAGAATATATTCCTGAAATTTGAACTTTTAGGTCAAAAGAAATGCACACATTTTATATTTATCAAGATCTCCATATTGACTATGAAAAAGATTGTACTAATTTGCATACTACTATCTAAGTGGAGACTGCCTATTTTCCCATAATGCACCCAAATTGGTTACCATTTTCATGTTTGAATATCTGGTCATTGAATAATGATTACATCATTGTAATATTTACTAAAAAATTACGATATTTCTCACAATACTTATTCCTTTTAAAATTAAAAAATGCACTAATTTGCTCAGCTGCAATAGAAAAAAATTAATTTAAAAAAATTTTTTAACTTCATATTTACCCCTACATGTAGCTTATGTTAATGGTAGAAGGTAAACACTTAAGGAAAAATGGAATATCAGGGTACATGTGGTGCCAGCCAAATGGAGAACTTGATACAGGTTATTTGTCTACTGTTACAACTAAAAACTGAACAGGTTGTAAAATGCACTATTTGAGATTCTGAAAAGTAAATAATAGCAAATGAATTGAGGACTAAAGTCAAAATGTAAATGTTGGCAAGCAAAGTAAGACTTCAGTCACTAGGAAATTCATAATGACAGTGAAAGTTAAAAGTCTGAGAGACATACATCTTTCTGGCCAAAGGTATAAGGAAAACAAGTATGAAAGAAATCCCAAAGGGAAAAGAACTGGAGAACGGGATTCTGTATATGAAGTGACGTAAGTCCTGGGCTTACTACCTCCAAGCTGTGCATGTACAGAACAGACTCAAAGAAATCAACAAAGGCTTTAAGAAGTGAATTGCCACAAAAACGACTGTTCCAGTTAAAGACAAACCCATAAGATGCACATGTGCCAAGCAGATTCAAAAAGCATAAGACAGGCCTGAAAAACTGAAATGACATTGGAACCACCACCCTACGAAGGAGACTCAGAACTTGTGGTCTGAACCTACCTAGCCAATTGTCTGCTTAAACAATAAAGAAATAAATAACATTCTGCAGAGGATTTAACAGGACCTAGAATCTATCAACATGATATTAAAAATATTCTGGATACAAACCAAAAGCATTCAATATACAAAGAAACAAAATTATCTAACCAATATCTAAGAAAATAGATACTCAGCAGATACCAAGCCTGAGATAACCCAGATGTTGGGATTATCAAAGACCTTAAAGTAGCTATTATAAGAATTATCCATTAGATAAAGATAAACACATTGAAATGAATGGATATATAAAAGTTTTCAGAAGCAAAATTAAAACTATAAAAAAGAATCAAATGGAAATTTGAGAACTGAAAAATCAGAAAAATTTACTGGATGGACAAAATAGCATAATGGAGATGAACGAGAAAGAGCTAGTGAAATTGAAGACGCAGCAATCGAAATTATGCAATTTAAAGAAGGGAGAGGAAAAGACTGCAAAAACTAAAAAAGCCTCCAACCTGTGAAACCGTATCTAAGGATCTAACATGTTATTGGAGTGGAAGAAAGGAGAAATAAATTGGTGTAGAAAAATATTGAGGAAGAGCATCAGGATAAATAGCTAATGCATGTGGAGCTTACTACCTAAGCGATGGGTTGATAAGTGCAGCAAACCACCACGGGACACATTTACCTATGTAACAAACCTGCATGTCCTGCACATGTATCCCGGAACTTAAAATTAAATTAAAAACAACAAAAAGAAAAAAACTGTTATCAAGAATCCTGTCATCCAGAGATAATCAATTTTAATATTTGATATAGACATTTCAAGGCTTTTTTTCATATATGTAAGTGCACGTGCGCGTGCGCGCACACACACACACACTCATATATGCTGGGATACTAGAATATCTGCCCCGGTAAATTGTTTTTGGTTTTTTTTAAATAATATATTGCGAATGCTTTTCTATGTCAATAAATGTGCATCTTGTACAACGGCTGGTCAATAGCTCATTGTACAATGTAGCCATAGTATTTTATTTTATTTATTTATTTATTTATTTATTTGAGAAGGAGTCTTGCTGTGTTGCCCCGGCTGGAGTGCAGTGGCACGATCTCAGCTCACTGAAATCTCCGCTCCCGGGTTCAAGTGATTCTCCTGCCTCAGCATCCTGATAGCCATAATATTTTAAATTCAATAACCTACCTTTGCTTAGCTTCCTTCCCTTTTATTAGCCATTATAAAATTCTGCACTCAGTCTTATTCCTAAATCATTTCATATTTCACACCATTATTATTTTCTTCATTCATATTCCTACAAATAAAATTGCTGTGTGATACAGTTTGGACATTTGTCCCCTCCAAATCTCCTGTTAAAATGTAATGCCCCATGTTGGAGGTGGGAGGTGGGAGATGATGGATCATAGGGACCGATCTCTCACGATGGTTTCGCACCATTCTTGCAGTAATGAGCTAGTTCTTACTCTGAGTTCAAGAGAGATCTGGCTGTTTAAAAGAGTGTGGCACCTCCGCCTGCTTTCTCTTGCTTCCACTCTCCCCATGTGACATGCCAGCGCCTCCTTCACCTTCTACCGTAATTGAAAACTTCCTGAGACCTCACTAGAAGCAAGGCAGATGCCAGCACCATGCTTCCTATAATGCTTGCAGAACCATGAGTGAATTACATCTCTTGTCTTTATAACTTACCCAGTCTCAGGTCAAAGACTTACTCTGTGTAAGAGAGTATTCATTTAACCAGTATTTACCCAACAAATATTTATTTAGCATTTAATATAAATTGGGTACTGCTAATATGTGGAAGTACTACTTTCTCTGAACGTTTGCCAAATCTAAGCTTAATCAGCAACAGTTGGTCGATCTTGAATGACAAAACTAAAAAATATGCATACATTGGGTTTCTATGGAACAGTGAAAGTTGGTCTTAGTGGTACAGTGATGGTGCAAGATCAAGTCTCCAAAAAGTTCTTTAAGAAAGAAAGGAGTCATTAAGTATTAAGAACACAGAAAACATGTTGATTTTTCTCTTGTGTATGTTGTTTTTCTTTACTTAAATAATGGAAGTGTGTTTTAGAAGCTACAAAATTGGCTCATACCAGAGCAACCCATTTTCTCTCAATCAGCACAAAGGTGATCCATATACATTGACAGTCCCAATGGACCGATCAGTGCTACAATCGTCTCTATATAATTGGTTATAATTATTGAATCATTTCTACCAAATAACCACTGTTACAAATTTTAAGATTGCTTTCTGAATGTTCTATTAAAGGTTATTAACTATATACTATGATTGCCTGAATGCTGATTCCCAAGAAGTTAGTCTATTATTCTATATCCTTTTAAGAACTAATCTTTGTGAAAATAAACTGGGCATGGCAGAAAAGCATGGAATACATTATTAGTGTAAGATATTCTTATTCCCTAATTGGAAAAGTAATCCTCAACTATTTTGGGATCACTCCCTCCTGTGTGACCTTACTTTTTCATGAATATACTACTAGTATAGTATGTTAAACAATTGTAGAATTATACTCTTTGAAGTCTGTCTTCCCTGGTATACACTGAACCCTTTGAGGGCATGAAATTGAGTCGTATTCATTTTATTTTTCTGTTAATTAACTCAGAAAAATGTTAGATACAGGTACGCTGTTTTTTGTTTTAGTTTTAACATATTTTGGTATTCTTCTTCACTGTGAATGCAGAAGATATCCCACTTAAAAACAAAGCAAATTAAAACAATGTGTGGTTGTTGCCAGATAAAATACAGGACACCCAGTTAAATTTGAATTTTAGAAAACAATTTTTTTTAGTATAGGTATGTCCCAAATATCACGTTTATCTGAAATTCAAATTTAACAGGGCATTTATATTTTTATTTGCTAAATCTGGCAACCCAAAAATGAATGTACTAGAAATAGCTGGAGATTTCCTAGAATATCCCTGAAACCAGAACAAAAGTTTCTCCCTGGCCTAGGAAGGAAGATACCCCAAAATCTTCATAAAATGGAATGTGGGACTTCTGAACTAAGAGCTCACTAGAGAGATGTAAAGTGGGGCTAGAGAGCCACTATCAGAAATGCTGTACAATGCATTGCTTAAAATATTAGACAATATCACTTCTAAGTCTTGACTTTTTCGTGCATTTTACTTTTGCTTTAATTTCGGGATTCCTTTTTGCTATCAGAGTTAGAAAATCTTGAACTTTTTAATTGATTTTTCTCCACCAGTGAACTTGGAACCGTGCATCTGTCTTTCAGGAGTCAGGTTCCCTCCACCGCTCTGGAACACCACCCTACTGGGTATTCCCAGAAAAGCCCCTTTGCGAGAAAGACCCAGTGTGGTCACAATATTTACATCAATGCACAACGGCCAGACTCCATTTCAGAAGCTATTTTATGAGCACAGATTTATTCACCACCAGATGATTCTTACTCAGTTACTTTTCCCAAACTCTCAGCTGCTGCCAAGGTTAATGCAGGCTCTGACTCTGCCTGTTGATTCATATTAATTAAGCCAATCCATGATCTTGTATCATACAGTGTCTGTTTTTAATATGACCTATTTGATGACGCTGTATTAATTGAGGAGAAATGCGCACTGACATTCTGGCCTGCACTCTTCCTAATTATCTTACAGCCCTCATTCAGCAGCGTTGAAATTCGACTTGGTTATCACAGTTAATGGAAGCCCGTAGCTCCTAGCTAAGTGATCTCCATCAGTCACCTGATCTTTTCTTGCTCTCAGCTGCATAAACATGATTGTGCTATCTATGCAGTCCCTGATGAATGCATAATTTGAGCGAGGGTATGAATGTTTTAACGAAATCTCCTGCTTTGATCCTTAGGGCAACAAGATGGCACTCCATTCTGGTACCTTTCTCTAAGTGGAAGGATAACAAGATTGGAATGACAAGCCTATGAAAAGAAAAGTTACACAATAACAGGGGCTAGGAAAGGTGAAGCTGGCTCTGAGAATATGCAGGAAACTTGAAACATGACCTTGCAATTGTGCGTTAAAGATCAGATGGGGCCGGGCGCGGTGGCTCACGCCTGTAATCCCAGCACTTTGGGAGGCCGAGGCGGGCAGATCACGAGGTCAGGAGATCGAGACCATCCTGGCTAACACGTGGAAACCCCATCTCTGCTAAACAAAATACAAAAAATTAGCTGGGCGAGGTGGCGGGCGCCTGTAGTCCCAGCTACTCGGGAGGCTGAGGCAGGAGAATGGCGTGAACCTGGGAGGCGCAGCTTGCCGTGAGCTGAGATCACACCACTGCACTCCAGCCTGGGCGACAGAGTGAGACTCCGTCTCAAAAAAAATTAAAAAAAATAAAAATCAGATGATAGAACAGAAGGCAAATAAGGGCATCAAAATCCTCCTGTGTTTCCTCATGCTGCTCTTGAGCGCTACAAAGTCAATTCCACATTGTCCACCTTTCTCTTAAAAGCTTGATGGAAGGCTGGCGTGGTGCCTCATGCCTGTAATCCCAGCACTTTGGGGAGGCTGAGGCGGGTGGATTAGTTGAGCTCAGGAGTTAAGAGACCAGCCTAGGCAACATGGTTAAACCCTGTCTCTACAAAAAATACAAAAATTAGCTGGGTGTGGTGGCCCACGCCTGTAGTTCCAGCTACTTGGGAGGCTGAGGTGGGAGGATCACTTGAGACTGGGAGGTTGAGGTTGAATGAGCTGAGATCATGCCACTGCACTCCAGTCTGGGTGACAGAGTAAGATCCTGTCTCAAAAATAACATAAAATTAATAATAATAATAAATAAAATTATAATTTAAAACACTTGGTGGAGTTCCTAGTCAAAACTACTAATTCCTGCTCTACGTTTCCATTCACTATATTCATTCATTCATTCATTTATTCAATAAATACCTACTAGATATCAGACACTGTGAAATGCACTGGGGAAAAAAAACCTGTGAATAAAACAGAAATAGTCACTTTCTTCATGAAACTTCAGTCTAGTCAATGAGACAGGTAATTAAACAAGTTCATTAAAATCAATAATTATAAATTGTGAAAATGGTGAGAATAATACAATAGGGTGCTCTGATAGATAATGACAAGGAGGAACCAGTTTTTGAAAGGGTGTTTTGGGAAAGCCTCCCCAAGGAGATGACATCTCAGCTGAGATCTGACTGACCAGCAGGAACCAGCATATGAGAACTGAGACAGCACAGTCCAGCAAAGAAATAGCATATGTAAAGGTTCTGAGGCACGAATAAGCTTGGTGTTTCTGAAACCAAATGTAGGCTAGCGTATCTGGAGTTAAAGCCACAAGAGAAGAGGAGCTGAGAATGCGACCCTCTATAAAGCCCTTCTGCCGCTGGAATCTGGGATGTTAGTGGTTTTCTGCATCTCTTTCCTCTTTTTCCACCGAATAATACCCAATTTAAGGCAGAAATGATGTAATGTTCATTTTTAATTACCAACAGTGTCTATTATGATGCCTTGTGTAACACAGGTGGCCAAGAAATGGTGGTTAAACTTGTATTGATTTAAATGTACTAGGAATTTCAATTGTATCTGTAAAAAGAGAAAGCTGTTTAGTCTCTGAAAAACTTGCTAATGATAACAGTTAATATTTATTCAACCATTATTATTTACTGGGTGCTATTCTAAGCTATTTACACATGTTCATTTCCTTAACATGGGCAAAAACCCTATGAGAAGATATTATGTTTGCTTTCATTGCAAAGGTGAGAAACTCAGGAGCTGATAGGTCAATCAACTAAAAAAGTGAGAGTATAATTAGTGTCTGAGCCAGGATATGAATACAGAGAGTTAGTCTCCACAATACATGTCCCTAAACATGATGGTAATGCTCCTAGCAGTCTGAATACGAAAGCTAATTAAGCCATTGAGGTACATCAGTACTTAATACTCTAGAATTTATGTCAGGTATATGACATGTCATGGAAGGAACATACTTCACCTGAATATATATTACTCAGGTTGTATGAAATATACCTTTAATACATTTCCATCTCTCTGTATTTTTGGTTATAAGAAAGGATTATCTATTCACACTTCAAAAGGTTTGAGTGTTGCTATAGAAACTGCTTTTCCTTAAATTTTTGAGATGGCTCTCAGTTCGTAAGATACTCAGCTGTAGAGACAGTAGAACATTTCTCAGTCCTACCAACCATACCAGCCCCAAGGGGTAGCTCAGGGAAATTGTCGATTTTTATCGATATTCTCCACCTTCTTTTTTCCCTCTTTCCCCAAACTAACTCAAATACAGAATCTAAATAAAATTAGCGTGCCTGCTGTGCCATATAGTTTTAGGACAAATTTTCTAGTCTCCTCCCCAGCTACCGGCTTGCTTCCCCTGAAATGCTTTTAAATGAAGCTCTGGTGCTCCCCTGCCCGCCAATGATGTGGAACAGACCCATTGCTTAGAAGACTCCTGTTCTTTGATTATTACCTTCTTTGGGGACTTTGGCCTAGGATATAAAGTGAGGGCAAAAGGAAAACATATGAATGGTATTTAGAAAAGTAAGAATGTCAAGTTTTCTGGAAAGGAATGAGAAGAATGTACCGATGTTTTGATAAAGGAATTCATCTGTCCTAGAAACTTAAGCCTCCATCATCCCTTCATTCCTAGCACTTAGCACAGCTCCTGGCACCCACTAAGTGCTCAGTAAACGCTGGATAAATGTGTGACATCGCTGGTCCTTTGAGAGGTAAATGCACGGGAGTAAGATGGTAGGAAAGGTATAGAAATGTCATAAGACTATTTCCCCAATGACTTCCAAACACAGCAAACTCTAACTCCTTTTGTACATATTACTAGATCAACCCAATCAGCACACAAGATTATCTTTGCAGTTGTTTTGAAATTGCCTAACTTTGCGATCAAGCCTGTTAACCATGCACTGATATATGTGTGTGTATGTGTGTGTATACATATATATAATTTAGGTTTATGTACCATCTTCCCAAGTAGATAGTAAATCTTTGTGGTATTATTTCTCTTTTCATTGCCTGTTACATATCTTTTTACGAATACAGTGCTGTGCAGAGTGAAGAGGCTCAATAATCCTCACGTGTTAGCTAAAGAATCTGAAATGGTGAAGGGCTTCCTGAGCAGTCTTGTTCTTGAGTGTATACCATTTTGTCACTCAAATTAGGAGAGTTCCACAGAAATCTTCTATTTAGGCCAGGCATGGTAGCTCATGCCTTTAATCCCAGCACTGTGGGAGGCTGAGGCAGGTGGATCACATGAGGTCAGGAGTTCGAGACCAGCCTGGCCAACATGTTGAAACCCCGTCTCTACTGAAAATACAAAAATTAACTGGGCATGGTGGCGAATGCCTGTAGTCCCAGCTACTCAGGAGACTGAGGCAGGAGAATTGCTTGAACCTGGGAGGCAGAGGTTGTAATGAGCCAAGATCACACCACTGCACTCCTGCCTGGGTGACACAGCGAGACTCGGTCTCAAAAAAAAAAAAAAATCTTCCATTTAATCTCACTCAATAAATATTTAAAAGAAAGGAAGAAAAAAGAGAAGGGAGGGAGAGATGAAGGGAGGTGGGAAGTGGAGAAAGAATTTGGAAGGAGCTTTTAGTTTGAGAGAAATAATTTAGAAAGCTTTCAGTTCAGTGGGACTGAAAGAATATGGGTTTTGGAGTAGCTCTTCCGAGATCTAATAATGTGAGAACTTTGGCAAATAATTGAGCTGTGTCTCTTTCCCTAAATTATGAACATTAATACCTTTCTTAGAAAATGTATATAATGCTATGAACTTTAAAAAAATAGAACTCTCTTTGTTTCAAGCGGGAGGAATATATCCAGAACTAGCTGAAGCTTAAAAAGGAATACTGGGGTGCTCACAGAATCCAAGGGGCTGGCTGAAGGATCAGGGATGGTACAGAGCCCTCAGAGTCTTCTAAAGCTTGAGAATGGTGTAGATAGAAAAACCACAGACCCAACATTTTAAAACAATGATTAATATTATCCATGCAGGGATAAAAAGAAAGAGGGACACAAAGACCACAGGTGGACAGTTTCATTGTAATTTGAAGTAGAACTAGGCTAATTACCTAAAGAGATCATTATGCGTGTTTTTCTAAGAGACATTTTCTATAGTTAGAATTTTCTTATAAAACAGGACAGTAGTGGGCAAAGCAACTTGGTAACACAGGGAAAACTGCATGGGTCCAAGTGAATCTTCTCTGATGTCTTGCTAACCCTTGGCCAACCACCACCCTAGGGCCACCCAGATGGCATCCTCGGATCCCTGCTGTGTGGGCCTCTCTGCAACATGGCAGTTGGCTTCTTCAAAGAAAGCAGAAGAATTTCTTTCATTCTTCAAATCTCTCCTTTTAGAAAAATCATGCTTATTTCTCCATCTTATCTTTTGGCCTCTGCTCCCACAGTTACCTGAATATTCACATAAGGCTTGAATCTAAACTCTAGAAGAAAAGATCTGATTGGTCTCATGATTTGTCAGTGGTCAAGACTTCTCCATTAGGATACTATTACTTGGTCTATAGTTCCCTTGGAACTACCACATAGAAAACAGGTTGTCTCGTGAATTGCTGACTAAGAATCAGACGTTCATTTCAAATCCAATTTATTATGGTCAGGGTGGTTGGGTGATAGAGATTTGTGTAAAAGAAACCACTTTGGAAATGGAATGTAACAAGCTTGGATTAATGAGCACACTGCTTTAACCAAAGGATAATTTCATAACGTGGCACTTAGTGTTTTTCTTATACAAGAGGTTTTGCATTTATTGTTTCATTTTATTTTAATATTTACAAAATTCTCATATTTGTATAAAGAAGGTATTCTAATCTTCATGTTTAAGTAGGGAACCTGAAGTCCCGCAAAACTAAGTCATTAACCCAAAGTATAGTTAGAAAGCCTAGTCCATATTCTGTGACTCAGAATTATTAGATTTTTGCTTTTTTTTTTTTTTTTTTTTTTTTACTACATTGCATGGTTATCATTGTCCTCCATTGCCTTCTTTTTGTGTTGTGCTTGAAAAACAAACCTCTTTTGCTTTTATCATCTCAAAGAGAACAATGGCCGGAGAAGATAAAGATAGCAAAAAAGGAAGAGAGAATGCTGCTGCTGTCTCAAGGCCTGTGGAAGGAAGGAGAATCTCATAATCACGCCATATGCCAACTAGGATCAATTGGTAGGGGATCCTGAAGCTCCATGTTGAGAATTTCAAAAGCATATCTGGGCTGGGCACGGTGGCTCACGCCTGTAATCCTAGCACTTTGGGAGGCCGAGGCAGGCAGATCACAAAGTTAGGAGTTCGAGACCAGCCTGACCAACATGATGAAAACCCATCTCTACTAAAAATACAAAAATTAGCCAGGTGTGGTGGCATGTGCCTGTAGTCCCAGCTACTCAGGAGGCTGAGGCAGGAGAATTGTTTTAACCTGGGAGAAGGAGGTTGCAGTGAGCCAAGATCAGGCCACTGCTACTGCACTCCAGCCTGGGCAACAGAGCAAGACTCCATCTCAAAAGAAAAAAAAAAAAAAAAAAAAGCATATCTGGGTTCTCCTGGGTAGAAGGAAAGCTTCTGGTTAGATTAACGATATCTAGGGTGGAGGAGATGTTTTCTGATTGCTTGGTGATATCCACTATGGCCTCTAGAAATATCAGCGGAAGAGAAAGAAAGATTATTTAGCATGCCAGGCCTGAGCTTTATTGTGTCAACATTGCCCACCTGAAATTATGGCATCAAATATATTATTCTGCGGCTTCTAGTAAAATGAGGGGAAACAACTGTTGAGAATGGATCTGTTTGGGAGCTAAATGTATTTAGGGGGCTTTCTTTTTTTGTTTTTTTGTTTTTAATTTTTATTTTAAGTTCAGGGGTACATGTGCAGGTTTGTTACACAGGTAAACTCATGTCATGGGAGATTGGTGTACAGATTATTTTGTCACTCAGGTACTAAGCCTAATACCCAACAGTTTTCATCATTTAGCTCCCACTTATACATGAGAACATGAGGTTTTCTATTCCTGTGTTAGTTCACTCAGGATAATGGTCTTCGGCTCCATTCATATTCCCACAAAAGACATGATATCATTCTTGTTTATGGCTGCATAGTATTCCATGGTGTATATGTACCACATTTTCTTTATGTAATCTGTCATCGATGGGCATTTAGATTGATTCCATGTCTTTGCTATTGTGAATAGTGCTGCAATGAAAATTCGCATGCATGTGTCTCCATGGTAGGATGATTTATATTCCTTTGGGTATATATCCATAAATGGGATTGCTGGATCAATTGGTAACTCTGTTTTTAACTCTTTCTGTATGTTCAAATTAAGTTAAAGAAAGGAACTTTTCTTGTAAAGAGAAATTATGTATTTAGAATTTAGGGATGATAATCCTTGACAATGGCTGGCTTTGGTTAAAAGTATAAGACTGATGGCAATGATGATGATGGTAATAAAGACAGCAACAATATTAACATCATAACACATAAATATAAACTCTCTACAGAGAAGAAAGTGGATGAGGGAGAACTGCCCTGAAAGATTCGCACACAGGCTGTCCAATATAGAAAATATTTTCAAACTTATGAAAAAATAATACTTTGCAAGTTGTTTTTACCTCTATAGAATGTGTTGAAGGGCCATAGGGAAATTAAAACATCATCCAATTTTCTTTAATTGAAAAATCCTTAACCAAGATAAATAACTGTCCTTGCACAGAAAGAGAACTGCAGATGCAAACATTTTTTCATTGTTTTAAATTATGATTTCTAATTTGGGATGGTTTTGCTATTTTTGTCTTATTTTGTGGCTGTTTATTATTATTATTATTATTATTATTATCATCCAGCATCATCTCAGAATGTTTCTGCTTTGGGAAACAAATTGAAATAAAACCTCATTTCAAATTATCAGTTTGAAAGTCATAGAAAAAACAAGGAAGTGTAACCAGTGATTTAGAAAGTCTTTCCTGCACCCAGATCACCATGAGCCCAGGCATAAGACAGGGTTAAGAAAGTCTGGAAAAGCAGGCAGCAATGTTCTGAACACTCCACGGCAGAAAACGAACCCGAAGACCACATACCAAAGACACCTATTTTGCCTATGAAAGGAAAAAAAAATAGGGTACACTTATTTTTAATTTCAGATAAACTGGAAAACTATTTCAAAAAACATTAAAATGTAGAAAAATAAACTGACAATCAAATTTGTGCATCATGGAAGAATTCCACGGGGATCAATTCAAGACACTTAACATCTCATATTAAAAAACTTTATACACATACACACACAGACACACACACACATACATAGTCACCTTAAGAATACATATATTCTGGGATATATATAGATACATTCTAGGATATATATATATTCCAGGATATATATATATAAATTCATATATATGTAAATATATACATATATGTATTTTAAGAAGACCCTCTGTAAAACGAAGCACGAGCAGGAATGGTATACTCATATGTCTTATTAAAACAACATGGGACATTTAAATTTGGGCTTGCCATTTTTCTGGCAGGAAAAGAAATTCAGCCAATTTAAGACAGAAAATTAAATGGCACTACACATATATATCAAGCAGAAAGTAAAAGAGAAATGAAGTAACTGAGTCCAGGAATTTCAAATGGAGCTCACTAAAAAAAGAAAGGGAGAAAAGAGAGGCCAGAAGCAAAGAGTCTAAGCATATGAGTGGTAACAAATGTGTAATCAGTGTAGAATGATATCCTCTGTCCTGAGGTTAGGTCTGACTCTGGGTTGGAGGCAGAGTTGGTGAGGGTGGTCTACAAGGCACAATATGTGTCAGACAGACCAGAGGCACACATTCCTGTCAATGCCCATGCTTCAGGCCCCTTTTCTAGATCACAACCCTGAGATTGTAACAACCTCTGGATCTCTCTGAACAGAACCTCTAATAGATCCCTGTTCCGCTGAATCCTGGTATCCTGGCCTAGGCTTTGTGTCTCATTCACCCAATGCACTAGACCCTGTATTTCATCTTTGTAGATTCAGGGCAAAGTGTGTTTCTCCTTGTCTTAGCAGGCTTTTCTAGTCTCAACATTCTTCTTACTCATTCAGGGTTATTATGCCTGCTTGATCCCCCCCAGCCATTGGTAACTGCTCTATAACTCACTTCCTGTCTGCTGAGGCCACAATAACTATCAATGAAATGTTATGAAATGTATGACAAGGTGGAAGGAAGTTTTAGAGTCACATAGATCTGGGTCCATTCTTGCTTCTCCACAGACTGTAGTGTGAGCCTTAGCAAGGTCCTTTGCCTCTGTGAGTTTCAAGTTTATCCTTGCAGAGTTATTGTCTGGATTTACAATAATTTTTAAAACCTGACTCACTGATACATCACGTATGTTCCAAATTGTAGTTACTATTATCTGAATTACTAGTTCGACATTTCATTCCATCCTATTATTTTCTACTTTCTGATCCTCTGCAAAACTAAACTAAAACATCTGTCTTACTATTCATTGATTCACTCATTCCAACATTATTTTGCTGGATGCCTACTAGAATAATGAGGCTCTGTAGTAGGCACTGGAGATTCAGCAAGGAGCAACAGACAGATACAAAGTGTCTACCCTCATCAATCTTTTAGTCAAGTCAACAAGAAAAACAACAAAAGCATAATTATATGTGTTGCTAATTGCTATGGTAATAAGTGCATGAAAAAAACCTACAGAGGATCCTAACCTACTCTAGGAAAGGGGTGGTCTGAGACAATCCTAAGAAACACTCCTCTTCTTAGGACCTAAACTATGAGTAAACTGAGTTATTCAAAACAAAGAGAGAAGGAATGGCCGGGCGCGGTGGCTCACGCCTGTAATCCCAGCACTTTGGGAGGCCGAGGCGGGTGGATCACAAGGTCAGGAGATCGAGACCACGGTGAAACCCTGTCTCTACTAAAAATACAAAAAATTAGCCGGGCGCGGTTGTGGGCGCCTGTAGTCCCAGCTACTCGGGAGGCTGAGGCAGGAGAATGGCGTGAACCCGGGAGGCGGAGCTTGCAGTGAGCCGAGATCGCGCCACTGCACTCCAGCCTGGGCGACAGAGCGAGACTCCGTCTCAAAAAAAAAAAAAAAAAAAAAAAAAAAAGAGAGAGAAGGAAGCATCCTCAGGTGTAGAGGACAATGTGTGTGAAGCCCAGCAGTGGCAGAGATTTGGCACATTCAAAGAACAGGAAGCAGTGTGGCCAAAGTACAGTGTTCGGGTGACAAAGACGGTCACTATTAAATATATAAATAGCAAATGGGTCAAATCTGAGCCATAGAAGGAGTATAAAAACAAATGATTCTCAAGCCTTTGAATTACCCAATGAGCCAACGAACAAAAGAAGCACAGAATCTCTGAGACACCTCAGTAGTAACAGGTTCCTTGCACAGAATTGAGCTGTAGGTGGTAAATGTCACAGCAACACTGGGAAAACAATTGTGTCCCAGAGAGTCCCTGCCTTGTAAATATATCTCAACCTATTTTAGGGATGTTTTAAGGTAGCACTTGACAACTAAATAACTCTTAGCTACTGTGTATCAGGCAATATCATAATGTTCTAGCTACAAATCCTTCCCACTGCGTGCCCCCATAGAAACCTCTTTCTAACATTTCACAAACTTGACTGTAAATAACCATTTATTTATGTGTGTTCTCATATAAACAGAAACTGTGTTATCTCCAGTGCCTAGAATACAGGGACACAAATTATATGATCAATAAAAAATATATTCATATGTTTTCTTCCATGCTTGGAATATCCTTTCCCTCTCACTTCCTTTTATGATGAATAACTTATCTTTTGCATATACAGATGGCCTTTCTGTATTTTCATAAAACTTCACTCATCACTGCACCTACCCACCTGTACTGTCATTCTCTCTTTTTTTTCTCTCTACCCTACCAGATAGAAACCTTCATAAAAGCTCACATCTGTTCTATTGTAGTCACTATGGCCCTAGGACCAGTATAAGATGCTTAGTAAATACGGGTTGAATTAATGAGTAGAATTCATGAAAAATGAACTTGCTCACAAGGCTTATTAGTATAATGTGTTCATTATATAGACAACAAGATCTGCCCAGTCAGCAAATTCAGGACAGCACTAGATTCAGAACCCACCAAACCTGAACTCATCCTGTTGAATTTGGCTAACTTCTTATGACAGACATTAAGGATTGGTATTTAGATTTTGTTTGTTTGTTTGTTTTGTGTTGTGTTATTTTGTTCTGTGGAAGGAAATGTTTTGGTATTAGTATCAGCTATTTAAAAAAAAAAAAAAAAAGGAAAGGAAAAACATAAAGGCATAGTATCCTAAGCACTTAGAAAAAGGTCATCAAGCAAGAGACTGAGCAAGACCTACTCACGGAGAACAGAAAACAGCAAATTAATTCTAAGGCCCTCTGGAGGCTGAACGCAAGTGAATGAAGGTTAGCAATGCTACGACATATTCAATAGCCATCAGTGTGAATTTGTTCTTTTAACAGAAAGGTTCATATGATACTATCTGAGCAGCATTTCCTAAGTGCCCTCCATGGAACATTATCTGTGACAGTGCTATGCTCAAGTAGGTTTAGGCTTCATCTGCAATTAACACATGTAATGGTGAAAAACTGGTTACACATTGTTTAATCTCACGCTTTCCAAATGAAATTTAACTTGAAAAAGCTTTTTTCTCCACCCTTCAACACTAATTAATACTTAGAGAAAGCAATATTTCCCAAAACACCCTTTGGAAAACACTTGCATATGTAGTAGAAGACCGGAAATGGACAGAAGGGAAAATCTCTCCCAAGAGTATATACGTACCAGTAGGTATCTAACTGCATGTAAATACAACAACTTTTGTGATGGAGTATTCTCTCATTACTATCTTCAGTTCTTCTACTTGAGATAATTCTGTGCCTCCTAAAATCAAGACAAATTCAACCAAAAGGAGGACTTTAGGAGATGATAGTCCCCCAAAACTGAAATAAAGCTAGTTTGATTGAAAAAAAAAAAAAAAAGTAGAAGTTCCAATAACTTTAAAATATGTTTCCATTGTTAATCACAACTTTTAATAGATGCATAGCCTTCAGCAACCTCATAGTCTGTTTTCTGAATGCTTTGTACAAAATGTGCTGAGAATTTATTTTTCTCCTTCACTGCTCTAACTTGCTGTGGCATTGCCTTGTCAAACACACAGCTAATGACATTTGTGGGGATTCAGAGGTAGGAGATACAGAAAGGTCTGCAGGAAAAATGACAGTCATCAAGTCCGGAGGACATGAACTGCATAGGTAACAGACATGGTTTCCCATGATTGCACTGCAACTTTAAAAACTTAGTAACGAGGCCGGGCGCGGTGGCTCAAGCCTGTAATCCCAGCACTTTGGGAGGCCGAGATGGGCGGATCACGAGGTCAGGAGATCGAGACCATCCTGGCTAACACGGTGAAACCCCGTCTCTACTAAAAATACAAAAAACTAGCCGGGCGAGGTGGCGGGCGTCTGTAGTCCCAGCTACTCAGGAGGCTGAGGCAGGAGAATGGCGTGAACCCGGGAGGTGGAGCTTGCAGTGAGCTGAGATCTGGCCACTGCACTCCAGCCTGGGCGACAGAGTGAGACTCCGTCTCAAAAAAAAAAAAAAAACTTAGTAACGTAATCCAAAAATGTATGAACAGGGAAGAAAAAAGAAGTTGTAAAACATCATTTTTGAATCATTTTTGAGATGACTTTTAGCATTTTCAAAAAAGTTTTGAATTTATAGTGCGCATCAGTAATAGAGTTCTTTTAATGGCAAGTTTCAGGAATTTTTTCAAGGTGTACTGAATATTTACCAAGTCTTTTTGATGTCAAAATATGCTACAGACGCAAAAATGCAAGGAACTGTTCTATGGAAGTTCACAGTCAAACGGTGGAAATAAACTTAGAGTTAAATAACTGAGATACCATGTAATTCATATCCTAGTAAGATAAGCTCACAAAGATTAGCATATGGGGACAAAGCGATTTACAAAGGTTGGCAGAATAGGGTAAGGCTGTGGTCACAGAGAAGATGCTGGAGTTAGGTTTTTGAAAGCTTAACAGGAGTTTGTTGGGTGCACATATTGGAGGACTTTTTTTTTTTTTTTTTTTTTGGAGTCGGAGTCTCACTCTGTCGCCCAGGCTGGATGGAGTTCAGGGGCGCGATCTCGGCTCACTGCAAGCTCCACCTCCCAAGTTCACGCCATTCTCCTGCCTCAGCCTCCTGAGTAGCTGGGACTACAGGCGCCCACCACCACGCCCGGCTAATTGTTTGTATTTTTAGTAGAAACGGGGTTTCACCGTGTTGACCAGGATGGTCTCGATCTCCTGACCTTGTGATCCGCCTGCCTCGGCCTCCCAAAAGTGCTGGGATTACAGGCGTGAGCCACCACGCCTGGCCGGAGAAGGGCATTTTAAGCAAGGGAAATCACATGAGATACATGAAAAAAACCAGCCAATTCAATAAACACAGGCAGTGAATGTTGCTTATTATTTTATTTTTTTTCTTTTTTCGAGTCAGGGTATTGTTCTATCGCTCAGGCTGGAGTGCAGTGGCACGATCTCAGCTCACTGCAACCTCCACCTCCCAGGCTCAGGTGATCCTCCTGCCTCAGCCTCCGGAGTAGCTGGGACTACAGGCCCCGGTCACCAGGTCAGGCTAATTTTTGTATTTTTAGTAGAGAAAGGGTTTCAACGTGTTGGCGAGGCTGGTCTCAAACTCCTGATTTTAAGTGATCTCCCCACCTGGGCCTCCCAAAGTGCTGGGATTACAAGCATAAGGCACCACTCCTGGCCAAATGTTGCTTATTATTAACAGGCAAGTATGGAGAAAGAAGGAAGCAGGGGATGATATAGGTCTGCTTGCGCTCTCCAAAGATGTAATAATAGTTTTAACCATTTTAGAAAATATTTGCAAACTATGCAACTGACAAAGGACTAATATCCAGACTCTACAAGGAACTCAAACAAATCAGCAAGATATTATTTTATAAATAAAATAATCCCATTAAAAAGTGGCCAAAAGACATGAGTAGACATTTCTCAAAAGAAGACATACAAATGGCCAGTAAACATATGTAAAAAATTTCACCGGGCGTGGTGGCTCACACCTGTAATCCCAGCACTTTGGGAGGCCGAGGTGGGCAGATTGCTTGAGGTCAGGGTTTGAGACCAGCCTGGCCAACATAATGAAACCCCATCTCTACTAAAACTACAAAAATTAGCTGGATGTGGTGGCGCACGTCTGTAATCCTAGCTACTGGGGAGGCTGAGGCATGAGAATCGCTTGAACCCAGCAGGCAGAGGTTACAGTGAGCCGAGATCCTGCCACTGCACTCCAGCCTGGGCAACAGAGTGAGACTCCATCTCCAAAAAAAAAAAGTTCAACATCACTAATGATCAGGGAAATGCAAATTAAAACCACAATGAGATACCAGAATGGCCATTATGAAAAAGTGGAATAACAATACATGTTGATGCTGATATAGTAAAAAGGGAATGCTTATACACTGCTGGTGGGAATGTAAATTAGTACAGCCTCTACAGAAAACAGTATAGAGATTCCTCATAAAACTAAAAGCAGAGCTATCATTCGATCCAGCAATTGCACTACTGGGTATTTACTCAAAGGAAAAGAAGTTATTATATAAAAAAGACACCTGCACACTTATGTTTATCACAGCACAATTCACAATTGTGAAGAGAGTGGGAGGAAGGTGAGGGATGGAAAACTACGTTTTGGAAACAACGTACACTACTTGGGTGACCAGCACACTAAAATCCTAGACTTCATCACCATACAATTCATCCATGTAACCAAAAGCCATGCTACTCTTAAAGTTATTGAAATTTTTTTAAAAATTAAATAATAATTTTAGCCACTTTATATATCTGTATATAAACTGGTATATATGTCATATCATATATATATCTTATATATAATTGTATCATATATACATTGTATCATGTATATCTTACATATATCTATATATATATATATATCTGTATATATGTCTGTCAAGTAAGACTTTTTTTTTCTTTTTTTTTTTTTTTATGGAGTTCCACTCTCATTGCCCAGGCTAGAGTGCAATGGCGCTATCTCGGCTCACTGCAACCTCCACCTCCTGGGTTCAAGCAATTCTCCTGCCTAAGCCTCCAGAGTAGCTGGGGTTACAGGCGCTCTACCACCGTACCTGGCTAATTTTGTATTTTTCGTAGAGACGGAGTTTCACTATGTTGGTCAGGCTGGTCTCGAACCCCTGACCTAAGGCGATCCACCCACCTCGGCCTCCCAAAGAGCTGGGATTACAGGTGTGAGCCACCATGCCTGGCCTCAAGTAAGACTATTTTTTTTATTTGAAAGATACATGTGTTAAGAAGAGCCTAATAGAGTTTTTATAACAGCAAGCTAATACCAGAACCTGACTCTTTTGTGTGTTGCCTGTTTCTCACTACTGGACACCATGAGCTTCTGAGTGAAACCAGAATTCATTTCTACCAAAAATTCATCTGTACCAAAAAAAATTTGCTTTTTTGACACAAAGTGGCAGATGCATGCATGGAAGAAAAGAAAGCAACAGGCCCAAAACTCGCTTACACCTTTCCCACAAGCTGTGAACCCTAGTCATGGTGTTACAAGCTGAACTGCTGGAGGCTCCCCACAACACCACTAAGTCAGTCTTATGAAAAAGAAGCAGTTGTCAGTGATTCGGTTAACGTTCTTCGGTTGCAAGAAAATAAATAGAATCTGGTTCTCTTAAGGCAGAAAGGAATGCATGGGAGGGACAAGGGACAGCCTACAGAAACGCCAACACCCCAGACTTATGAGAAGGCCCAAGCAGAGCAGTTTCAGTAATCACGGTTCATTGCAAGAACCGTCAGTCTCCACCAGACACTTCTATCAGGATAAAAAAACCCTGCAACTATTTTAGATCTTTATCATCCCCCTCAAGATTCAAACTCCAGGAACAGAGCATGTGATCAGGCTGGCTTATGTCTCATATCTACCCATTAGCCAAGGAAATGCAAAGCACCAAGACAAACATGATGAGGGAAGGATAGTTCCCCTAAGCAAAATCGGGATATGGATACCAAAATAAGACAGAGGAGATGCTGAACAGACAAAATCAATACACGCCCACCACAGTCCACACAGCATCGCACATCTGGAAACTTATAAATAATCAGCCAACTCATTCACTGAACTTTACATCTTCTACACTTCTCAATGAGATCTGAGATGGAGGAGGTGTCACAAGAAGCATAGAGAGTTGTTAAGAATAAGGTCTAGGGAGGCAGTCCGAAGGGTTAAATCTTAGGTCCACCATTCACTAGTGGTGAGAACCCCAGCCAAGTTTCTTAACTTCTCTGTGCCTCAATTTTTTCTTTTATTTTTAAGAGATAAGGTCTCACTCTGATGCCTAGGCTGGGGTACAGTGGCACCATCATTGCTCACTGCAGACTCCAACTCCTAGGCTCGAGTGATCCTCCCACCTCAGCTCCCCAAGTAGCTGGGATTACAGGCATATGCTGCCATGTCTGGCTTATTTACTTATTTATTTACAGACAGGATCTTGCTATGTTGCCCAGACTGGTCTCAAACTCTTAACTTCAAGCGATCCTCCCACCTCGGCCTCCTAAAGTGCTGAGAGTTTTTTCATCTGTAAAACTGGCATGATAATATTAGGTGGGGGTCCTATGAGGATGAGAGACTGGGAGGAAACAGAGGTGAGGCATGGAATGCATTTATTTCGTGCTTTTCTGGCATCTGATAAGCACTCAAGGAACATTAGTTACTGTCATCTAGCTGTCTGGCACTGTGACTTGCATAAATAATTCTCTCCCCCTTTTAAAGTGTCTTGTTTTGATTCTTGAGTTTCCTCGAGATGCTCCTATATAACATCACAAGATCATAATAGAAATTCAGAGTGAGAAGCATCTTTGTTTTTCTTCCCTGCCTTGTTTCTCTCCTACCTGAAAAGAATAGTCAAGACTTCATTTAGATTTCAAACTAATGTTCTGTGACAATTGTTCAGCATGAGTAGCATTCAAAATAGAATTCCAGTGATTTTTTTCTTCTTCTCTAAAAGGTATACAGCTAAGGTTAATAGAGGTGCCACTCTCAAAATATATCTGCCCTGAGCAACGTAAAAGGATTATTTAAAAGGGCACAGTGCATAGGACACACCCTGGTATTAAAGGCCTAGCAACTAAAATTAATTTTATAAGCTCCTACACACACCAATTTTCATTGACTCTGAATCTTCTAAATTATACTTTCCCCTTGTTTAGGGAGGTCTACGAAAATAAGTAAAAAGAAGAAAAATCTTTTCATTTGCAAACCAATGCAGAGACAGTACCTGCACCTTTTGAACATTTAAAGATAAATGACTTTGTCCTTTTGTTGTTTCTTTCTTCTTTGTTTTTCTCTGCAGGGTTGATTGACGGCAATAACATAACAAAAATGAAACACTGATTTCCCCTCATCAAGTCTCACTGCTTTTTAAATTATCTTGGATAGCCTTCATTTGTAAATACCTTATCTTTGAGAACAAATGCCTTTAAATTTCCTCTAGTATAGCTTTTACTGCATTTTAATCAAAAAACATATCTTCAACATAAGTAAAATAAAGAAAGACTTCTGAATTTTTTTTAAAGAAAACCCTTTCGTTATGGCCCTAACAGGATTCTTTTTTTTCAAAGTTTAAAATAGAGCATAAAGTTCTAAATTAGACTAACCATTTTTCCTTCAATTACATTCCTGGGATAGACATTTGAAATAAATTTCAAGCTAACAAACTATTGCTCAAAATGCTCTCAAAAGTATTTCAAAGTCCAAGATTATGTCTTCAGTCTCTTACACTTGTTTACTAGCTTACCTCCATTAAATCCTTTGAATTATTATTCAAAAGCAGCCACATTCGTTTACTCTTAATTCTGTTGGCTTAGTACTTCAGTGCATAATTGTACTTTCAAAGTTCTTTGAAGTGGCTTCATGCTATTTACATATTACATAATTCAAGGACTAACCAAGATATTACAAAAGGGAAAATGTTCAGTTCTATAACTTGTTAATTAAGACTGCAGTACCTATGTAAAGATAGCTGTAGATAATCTAGAAGTCTCTAGAAATAGGAAAATTGTCTCATATCACAGGGGAAAGGGAGAAGAAAGCTGACAAATTTTTAGAGTAAATCCCAACATGACCTGAGGTCTCACTTGGTGCCCATTTTGCCCTTATTCTCTAAACCTTCTTCACTTAGACCTATAATTTAAAAGATAGAAAAAAAAATAGGGGAAAATAAAGAGGTATCTTTGGTGCAGATCCTCCTAACTTCTAACAAAAAGTCTCATGAATATTCACACATAATAACAACTGAAAAAGAGCTTAAAATAAAGTTGAACAGATACACTATTGCCAAAATCTGGGAGGAATTTCTCACAACTCTATGGCTTATGAAACTGGATAAAGAAAAAAAAATTCCTTACCCATGCGTGGGTTCATCCAACGGAACAACCCAGAGAGAAGGTAGGAAGACATTTCATCCTCTTTCACTCTAGTCTCATGCCTGAGAGATCCAGGATCTGTACCAATAAGAAAACTCGGTGAGCAGTCATCTAGTTCGAGAGTACCACTTTGGGATGTATGGTGAATACTGTCTCCTTACACACTCTCCCAACTGGACCTTGGGATTTCTACAGTTGTCCATCATCACCCACCCGCTTTGCAATTTCAAAGGAATCCCCCATTGTGTATCATATTCATTTCTTAGGGCTGCAAGAACATTTGAAAACAAACCAAATGGCTTAGAACAACAGAAATATATTTTCTCGAAGTCTTGGAGGCTAGAAGTCTGAAGCCAAGGTGTCAGCAGGGCCATGGTCCTTCTGAGGGCTTTAGGGGAAGATCCTTCCTTGGCTCTTCCCTGCTTTTGATGGTTGCTGGCAATCCTTCATGTTCCTTGGCTTGAAGCTGCAGCACTCCAGTTTCTACCTCTGTCATGTTTTGGTCTTCTCCCCTTGTGTGTCAGTGTCCAAATTTCCTCCTTCTCATTAAGACATCAGGCGTTGAATTAGGACCTACCCTAATGATTTCATCTTAACGTAATTATATCTGACCCCGTTTTTAAATAAGGTCATCTTTCCAGGTATTTGGGGTTAGGATTTCAACATTTCTTTTTGGAGGACACAATTGGACCCACAACTTGAGTGTTCTGGTGTGAGACAACACCCTGCTGCCCTGTTTTTCAGAGAAAGGAGTCCAACCCAGGCACATGACCTAATTCCAGCCCACTGGATGCGCCCACTCCATATATTAATAAAGTTAGATTAAGTGACACAAAGGTAAAAGACTTTTACATTTCATTCCCAACTGCAGCGGTAACGCCCCCTCTACCATCCCAATACTCGTACAATGTCCTAACTTCTTCCAAAGTATTAAATCCTTTCTGGCTTAAGATAACCAGAAATAGTACTTGGTATTTGGGAATGACAACTTTCAAAAATATATAAATGGGTGACACAGAATGAGGGGCTGCAGAGGTGCATCTCTCCTAGAAAAGAATGTACTCTTAGAAAAGCTAAAACAGAACAAGCCTGAAAGAAGTACATGCAAGGGTTATAATTTTTATATTTGAAATCCGCTCAAATGTGAAGTTTCCAGACAGGAGGATTTAAGAACCTCAGTACTGAAATCTGTAAGGCATTGGGAAATGAGCTACTTTCTTGTGGTAGATTTGATACAAGAATTTAGCAAACAGCGAGAAGCGCCATAAGAAAAACACACAACCCTGCTGGTAAACATTATCTGAATAAAGATCTCCTAATTTGAGGATGGATAGAGATAAAGAAAAGCAGAGATGTGCTCAAAGAATGATATATGCAAAACATTAAGAAGAGAATATCATACTGAAGAATTAAAAGAGCATTACTCTGATAGTCATTTACCAGTAGAGATAGAGGAAAAATCATTACTAATTTTATAACACCCCTCAAAAGGATGCCATGAAATTTCTATGAAATAAGAGCAGAAAATCAAAGGTAAACTAAGAAAAGGAAAAACAGCATAATGATGTGGAGACACAATTTATTAAAATTTTAAAAATGGGCCGGGTACAGTGGCTCACACCTGTAATCCCAGCACTTTGGGAGGCTGAGGTAGGTGGATCACCTGAGGTCAGGAGTTCGAGACCAGCCTGGCCAACATGGCAAAACCCTGTCTCTACTAAAAATACAAAAATTAGCTGGGCATGGTGGTACATGCCTGTATTCCCAGATATTTGGGAGGCTGAAGCAGGAGAACTGCTTGAACCCAGGAGGCTGAGGTTGCAATGAGCTGAAATTGTGCCATTGCACTACAGCCTGGGCAACAAGAGCAAAACTCCATCTCAAAAAATAAAATAAAATAAAAAGTAAAATTTAAAAATGAAATTTAAAGTGTATTAAAGATTAAAATAATCAGTGGAGACATTAAAGAATAGGATTGACGATATTGTGAAAGTTGGGCAGAGAGTTGTTTTAGATTTTGTTTTGTTTGGCTTGTTTTTCCATCCAATCAAAGGGAAACACCTACCTGGCTAAAAACACAAATAAAACAAGGACGGAATAGTGAGTAGAGTTGGTGACTCTCAAATCCTGTATTTGCCATGCACCTCTTCATAGACTTATACAAGTAAGGTAAGAATCAAGTCAGAAATAAATTTTATGGGTTTCCTAAAACACTACAAACTGCGGTATAAACTGCTAGTTTCTTTGCCATATTTGTCTGATACTTTAAATAGCATAGGGCTTTAGATCTAAATGGCTCAACAGACCAATTTGGAGAGACGAGCCTAGCTTAATGCACATTTCCATGGAAATAGATAAACTACACTTCAACATACTGTGAAAAGATACAACACACTAAAGGTATCCTGGAAACCTCTTCTTCTTACACCACCTCCTCTACCCCTATGCATTCTCACCTTGTCCCATAAAATAGAAACTTTAATCGAAACTTCTACTCTCATTAGGAAGAACTCGACAAAAAAAAAACCTTCCACCTTCTCTTTACCCCTTATTGGATTCTCTCCACAACAAGAGAGGCTATAAATGATTGAGGAGTTTTGTGACAGTCTGAAATCCATACACCTACTTTCCCGTATTGAAGTTTTCAACTAGAGGCAATTTTGACTGCCAGGGGCATTTGGAAACGTCTCAAGAAATGTTTTACTCTCATGTTTCAGGGTGGATAGAGACCAGGGATGCTGCTAAGCACCCTATAACACAGACGACAGTCTGCCACAATAAGGAATTATCTAGTTAGCTGGGCATGGTGACTCCTGTCTGTAATCTCAACACTTTGGGAGGCCGAGGCAGGTGGAACACTTGGGGTCAAGAGTTCGAGACCAGCCTGGCCAACATGGTGAAATCCCATCTCCACTAAAAATTCAAAAATTAGCTGGGCGTGGTGGCAGGTGCCTGTAACGCCAGCTACTTGGGAAGCTGAGGCAGGAGAATCGCTTGAACCCAGGAGGCAGGAGTTGCAGTGAGCTGAGATGGTGTCACTGCACTCGAGCTCCAGCCTGGGCAACAGAGCAAGACTCTGTTTCAAAAAAAAAAACAGAAAAGGAATAATCCTCTAGTTCAAAATGTCCATGGTGTGGAGGTTGCTACACCACATGGAGATCTCTGCTTCTGCCTGACCCAGTTTCATGTTCTTTCTTCTTATATTGCCTACTTCTACTTTCCATCTCATGAAATTTAAAAAATAATAATAATTTAAATTAAAAAAAAAAAAGCAGGATCTTCTTAAAGTGTTCACCCTCACCTGGCTTGGTAAGTTCATCTGCAAGGAGCAGAAGACTCTGCTCACATGAGTCTTCAGGTCTGGGAAACAATCTCTCTTTTGCTTTAGCTAGTTTGAGTTAAGTCTCTATCCCTCTACTCACTTCAAGGTCTGGCCATACTTCCTAAAACTGACTTCTCTGTGATTCTCCTCAATTTTTCACCACAAATTCCTGAAGGACATTTGAATAGATCTGTTTTCCTTGCAATTAAGCATGCCCTAAGACACATACACACTACATGTAGTTGAAAATAGCTCACACCTATAATCCCAGCACTCTGAGAGGCTGAGATGGTAAGATTGCTTGAGCTCAGGAGTCGGAGGCTGCAGTGAGCTATGATGGCACCACTGCCCTCCAGCCTGGCCTACAGGGTGAGATCTTGTCTCTAAAATAAAATAAATAAAATATTTTAAAAAATCAAAAAATTATAACTTTTTGTGTGAACAACCTCAACATTTCACATCACCACACCTAACCTGATCTTTCCTGAATGACTTAGAAGGCACTTCAGAATAATGCAATGCCTCAGAAATATGTTCTCCAACACCAAGCGTCATTAGAAGATAGATATTTTCCATTTGGCATAATATTATGAGTGGGGAGAATTTTACTGGCATTAGTAAAAAACAAAACAAACAAACAAAAAAACACGAAACTCTTCCCTTAGGAATCTAAATTGTGCTTATACTCTGGTTTTCTCTGGTCTTTTGCCTGATTTAACTTCAGTAAAATACTATAAGAAAACACACATTACTAATATAGGTGTTACAAAATGCTAGTTAGAAATTACTTATGTCCTCTACTAACCCATCGTTCACAAAACATTTATTAAAATGTTGCTAATATACACAGATCCAGTACAAAGCTAGGGAATAAATACATTATAACTGACCTTGTTAAAAAGCTGACAGTTTCATTTAAAACCTTATTGACCTCTGTGTATATGTCTTTCTAAATTATGGTTCCAACACGTTGCAGTTGATCTTTGACCTCTAAAAGGTCATTCTTTCATAAAGATTTCAACCCCATTCAGTTATAGCAGAGACTGAATCCTGAGTCCCCTGCCCACGTCTCCTCTGTCACACACATTCATGGGTGTTTGGGACATTAAGCTATTGCTGCAACTACAAAAGTTTCACTTCTTAAAGAGAAATCAATGTGAACAAATGGATCGTGAAGCATTCTGGGTATTTAGTGTAAAAAAATTATATCTACCATTCATAATAATACTGATACATGTCAATTAGAAAGATAATGTACAATGAGATAAAAGGCTACTGGGAAAACTGTGATGATGGATAGGTTTTGTGCTTATTTGATTTTTTATTAATATAACATCACACACTAACAGGAGTCCTTGTCTCTTCACATTTTGTAGCTACAGGAGAATCTTCAGAGGAAATGAAATTTTTTTTTTATTCTACCTCCCCACAATCCTCTGAGCTTCTGGAGAAGCAATGTCAATTATACCATCATTAATGCAAATGGCATTTTAAAGAGTTTGTAAGGCAAATGGAGAATGTTAGTGCCACTCAGAAGTGCCAATGTACACTGCAGATTTCCCCCTAAAGTCTGCAGCCCATCATGTCTTTATTCACTCAGATCTAATCCGATCCACTGAGGGGACAGGCCACTGGCCTGCTCTCTGCCTTTGTCACTCAAACTCACCCATTAAAAACAATCCATTTTCTAAAGCTGGACAATGTGGAATACAGGTTTGGCAGCCAAAAGACAAAAATTCCTATATGCAGAGCAGGATAATAAGGAGGCTGTTGCCTTTTTTGCTCCATGGGTTATTCTCATTAAAATAAAATGTGTTCCAAAGTGACTCAGAAACATGAAAATCAGCTAGTTCATAAAAAGTTATATGGGAGCTTAGGCTTTCAAATTAAGAAAACAAATGTGATAAACATGATCCCAAACTCAGTATGAAAGTGTCTGCTGCCACTAAAATGTCCTCCTTCTATTGTGTTTTCTCATGTTGTAATATTACAAAGAACCTTCTAATTGTGCTATCATGAGAATTTAGATAGTTTCACAGTTGAATCATCTCCACTAATCTTTTGTGTAATGAAAGCTGAATTTGTAGTAACAAAGCTTAGGAGTCAATAATTTACCTTCTGATGATGAAGCATCTACCCGGTAGACGGCACTGTGCTAGGTAATGAAGAACATCAAAAAAAGGAAGATGGAACATGGAACACACAGGTCTTACTCACAAGAAGTAAGGGTATGTTAGACAAGATACAATAAATAGAATGCAAGAAAAGATGTAAAAGTGGAAATGTCACAACAAAGCAATTCTGTATACATAGTCATTTTATAAAACTCAAAAAGCATTACAGACACAAAAACAACCCATATTGAGGCTGGTTGAGATCAGCTGATGAGCCTTAAGTCTTAGGATATTTACTTTATTCTCTAAGCGATGAAGATCTAAAGAAACTTTGAGAAGAGGGGTAACATGGTGGAGCAACAAAGGAAGAGAATACTGTCAATGGTACCCCTATTGCACTAGAAAGAGAGGCTACCCACTGATGGCACCTGAATTTAGGTTGTGTGTGAACATGAGATTGTATAGTGTTGAATTGCACAGTGAAAAATACATTCTAATTTTCTTTTTTAAAAAAATACTTAAAAGGAGAAAGTCTTTGATTTGGTACTAATATTAAGGGAGGAGACCACCCCTCATATCGTCTTATGCCCAATTTCTGCCTCCAAAGAAAGAAGTAAAAACTAAAAGGCAGAAATGAAATCCACAGGCAGACAGCCCAGTGCCGCACCCTGGGCCTGGTAGTTAAGGATCGACCCCTGACCTGACTGGTTATGTTATCGATAGATTACAGACATTGTATAGAAATGCACGGTGAAAATTCCTATCCTGTTTTTTCTGATCTAAATACCGGTCCATGCAGCCCCCAGGCACCTACTCCCTGTTTGGTCAATCAATCACGACCCCCTCACAGGCACCCCCTTAGAGTTGTGAGCCCTTAAAAGGGACAGGAATTGCCCACTCGGGGAGCTCGGCTCTTGAGACAGGAGTCTGATGCCCCTGGCCGAATAAACCCCTTCCTTCTTTAACTGGGTGTCTGAGGAGTTTTGTCTGCAGCTCGTCCTGCTGCATTTCTTGGTTCCCTGACCAGGAAGTGAGGTGATTGGCGGATGGTCAAGGCAGCTCCTTAGGCGGCTAAAGCCTGCCCTGTGGAACATCCCTACAGGGGACTCCAACCAGCCCAAGCGACGCAGATCCTGAGAGCGCTCCCGGGTAGGCATTTGCCCCGGTGGGACGCCTGGCCAGAGCAGTGTGTGGCAGGCCCCCGTGGAGGATCAATGCAGTGGCCGAACACCGGGAAGGAACTGGTACTTGGAGTCCAGACATCTGAAATTTGGTAAGACTAGTCTTGGGAACTTGCCCACTCCATTTGAGTGGAAGCGTGGCCTGATCACCCACGACGTGCCTTTAGCAGCACTTTGGTTTGGTTTTGGTTTTGGTTCTGACTTGGTTTGAATTGCTTGACGGGACCGGTCTTGGGAACTTGCCCACCCCATTTGAGTGGAAGCGTGGCCTGATCACCCAAGGCATGCCTTTATCAGCACTTTGGTTTGGTATTGGTTTTGACTTGGTTTAAATTGCTTGACAGGACTGGTCTTGGGAACCTGCCTACGCCATTTGAGTGGAAGCGTGGCCTGATCACCCACAGTGTGCCTGTACCAGCACTTTGGTTTTTGTCTTGACTTGGATTGCTTGATACTTTGGTTTTGGTTTTGACCCAGCTTAGATTTCTTGATACTCTGATTTTGGTTTTGATTCTGGTTTGGCATAAACTGTAAAAGTGTGTGTGTGCCCTTTTTACCCATTCTTTGTTTTGTGGTGTGTGTGTGGTGTGAGCGTGGTGTTTTGTCTCAAAGAAACATGGGTCAGGCACAAAGTAAGCCCACCCCACTAGGAACTATGTTAAAAACTTTCAAAAATGGATTTAAGGGAGACTATGGAGCCACCATGACACCAGGAAAACTTAGAACTTTATGTGAGATAGACTGGCCAGCATTAGAGGTGGGTTGGCCATTAGAAGGAAGCCTGGACAGGTCCCTTGTCTCGAAGGTATGGCACAGGGTAACCTGTAAGTTAGGGTAACCAGATCAGTTCCCATATATAGATTCTTGGTTACAGCTAGTTTTGGACCCCCCACACTGGTTAAGAGGACAGGCGGCAGCAGTACTAGTAGCAAAGGGACAGTTAGTTAAGGAAGGTCCTTGCTCCAACCACCGAGGGAAGTCGGCACCAAAAGTCCTGTCTGACCCAACACCAGAATAATCATGGCAGGAACTGGTACCAGCAATACCCTCTCCTTATCGGGAGGAAGGGCTCCTCACCCCTGAGCCCACAGCACCTCCACCTCCACCAGATGACCACACCCCTAGACCACCCAGAGTAGACAAGAGCGGAGGTGAAGCCGCAGGAGAAATTTCTCCCTTGGCAGCTCGCTTATGGCCCATGATTGGAATCCAAATGCCCCTAAGACAGCAGCAATATACTGGGGTAGATGAGGATGGACACATGGTGGAAAGGTGTGCCTTTGTGTATCAACCTTTAACCTTTGCTGACCTCCTCAATTGGAAAAATAATACTCCATCTTACACTGAAAAGCCTCAAGCTTTTTTTTTTTTTTTTTTTTTTTTTTTTTTTTGAGACGGAGTCTTGCTGTGCCCCAGGCTGGAGTGCAGTGGCGCGCGATCTCGGCTCACTGCAAGCTCCGCCCCGCCGGTTTCACGCCATTCTCCTGCCTCAGCCTCCCAAGTAGCTGGGACTACAGGCGCCTGCCACCTCACCCGGCTAATTTTCTTGTATTTTTAGTAGAGACGGGGTTTCACCGGGTTAGCCAGGATGGTCTCGATCTCCTGACCTCGTGATCCGCCCGTCTCGGCCTCCTAAAGTGCTGGGATTACAGGCTTGAGCCACCGCGCCCGGCCAAGCCTCAAGCTTTAATTGACTTGCTCCAAACTATTATACGGACTCATAATCCTACTTGGGCTGATTGCCACCAGCTGCTCATGTACTCTTTAATACAGATGAAAGGCGAAGGGTGCTCCAGGTGGTGGCTAAGTGGCTAGAGGAGCACGTCCCAGCCAATTACCAAAACCCCCAAGAATATATAAGAATTCAACTGCCAGGAACAGACCCCCAATGGGACCCGAACGAGGGACCAGACATGGAGAGGCTAAGATGGTACCATGAGGCATTAATAGAAGGTCTAAAGAAAGGGACTCAAAAGGCTACAAATATAAATAAGGTCTCTGAGGTCATCCAAGGAAAAGAGGAGAATCCAGCGTAATTCTATGAAAGACTGTGTGAGGCTTACCGTATGTACACTCCTTTTGATCCAGATAGCCCTGAAAATCAGCACATGATTAACATGGCCTTAGTCAAAGCGCAGAAGATATCAGAAGAAAATTGCAGAAACAGGCTGGGTTTGCGGGTATGAATCACAGTTACTGGAAATAGCCAATCAAGTGTTTGTGAATAGAGATGCAACAAGCTGCAAAGAAAGCCATAAGGAAGGCGAACACCAGGCTAGGCGAAATGCCGACTTACTGGCTGCGGCCATTAAGGGAATTCCCCCGAAAGGCAAGGGAAAGAGGGGTTCAGGGAAGAATACTCAGTCTAATTGCTCATGCTTGCAACGTAACCAGTGCACCTATTGTAAGGAAATAGGACATTGGAAAGATAAGTGTCCTCAACTGAAGGAAAAGCAAGGTGGTTCGGAACAAAAGACCTCAGACAAAGACGAGGGAGCTTTGTTCAATCTGGCTGAAGGCCTATTGGACTGAAGGGGACCGGGCTCAAGTGCCCTCAAGGAGCCCACGGTCAGGATTACAACGGAGGGCAAGGACATTAAGCTTTTGGTCGACACTGGTGCTGAACATTCAGTAGTGACCACCCCGGTTGCCCCCTTATCCAAGAAAACCATTGATATAATCGGAGCAACAGGAGTTTCCACTAAGCAGGCTTTCTGTCTACCACGGACCTGCCTGGTGGGACATGAGATAGTTCACCAGTTCTTGTACATGCCTGGCTGCCCCTTGCCCTTGCTGGGAAGAGACTTGCTTAGCAAGCTGAGAGCCACCATCTCCTTTACAAAACAGGGCTCTTTACAGCTCAAGTTACCAGGAAAAGGAATTATCATGGCCCTTATGGTCCCCCAGGAAGAAGAATGGAGACTTTTTCTAACCGAGCCAGGCCAAGAGATAAAACCAGCTCTAGCTAAGCAATGGCCCGAGTATGGGCAGAGGAAAATCCTCCAGAACTGGCGGTCAACCAAGCCCCTGTACTCACAGAAGTTAAGCTTGGGGCCCAACCATTTAGACAAAAGCAGTATCCGGTTCCCAGAGGAGCTCTCGAAGGAATCCAGGTTCATCTCAGGCGCTTGGGAGCCTATGGAATTATAGTTCCTTGCCAGTCTCCATGGAACACCCCCCTCCTGCCTGTCCCTAAGCCAGGGACCAAGGACTACCAGCCAGTACAGGACTTGCACTTGGTCAACCAAGCTACAGTGACTCTGCACCCAACGGTTCCTAACCCTTACACATTGTTAGGGCTGCTGCCGGCTGAGGACAGCTGGTTTACCTGTCTGGACTTAAAAGATGCTTCTTTAGCATCAGACTGGCTCCTGAGAGCCAGAAGCTGTTTGCCTTTCAGTGGGAAGATCCAGAGTCAGGTGTCACTACTCAGTACACTTGGACCTGGCTTCCCCAAGGGTTCAAGAACTCCACTGCTATCTTCGGGGAGGCCCTGGCTAGAGACCTGCAAAGGTTTCCTGCTAAAGACCTAGGCTGCATCTTGCTCCTGTACGTGGACGACCTTCTGCTGGGACACTCCACAGCAGTCGGGTGCGCAAAAGGGACGGATGCCCTGCTTCGGCACCTGGAGGACTGTGGGTATAAGGTGTCCAAGAATAAAGCTCAGATCTGCAGACAGCAGGTATGCTACCTGGGATTCACTATTCGGAAAGGGGAACGCAGCCTGGGGTCAGAAAGAAAGCAGGTCATCTGCAGCCTATCGGAACCTAAAACCAGAAGGCAAGTAAGAAAATTCCTAGGAGCTGTGGGGTTTTGCAGATGATGGATTCCAGACTTTGCAGTACTAGCCAAACCTTTGTACAGGGTTACAAAGGGGGGTGACCGGGAGCCTTTTGAATGGGGCCTCTACAACAGCAAGCCTTTTGTAAGTTAAAGGAAAAACTTATGTTGGCCCCACCCTAGGACTACCAGATTTGACAAAGCCCTTTACACTCTATGTGCCAGAAAGAGAAAAAATGGCAGTTGAAGTTTTAACCCAGACTGTGGGGCCCTGGCCAAGGCCAGTGGCCTCTCTCTCAAACAACTAGATGAGGTTTCCAAAGGCTGGCCACCATGTCTAAGGGACCTGGCAGCAACAGCCCTGTTAGCACAAGAAGTAAATAAACTAACCCTTGGGTAAAACCTGAATGTAAAGGCCCCCCATGCTGTGATAACTTTGATGAATACCAAAGGACATCATTGGCTAACAAATGCTAGATTAACCAAGTACCAAAGCTTGCTATGTGAAAATCCCCACATGACCACTGAAGTCTATAACACCCTAAATCCCACCACCCTGCTCCCAGTATCAGAGAGCCTGGTCAAGCATAGCTGTGTAGAGTCTATTCTAGCAGACCGGACCTTCGGGACCAGCCATGGGCATCAGTAGACTGGGAGTTACACGTGGACGGGAGCAGCTTCGTTAACCCACAAGGAGAAAGATGTGCAGGATATGCGGTGGTAACTTTGGATGCTGTCATTGAAGCCAAACCATCCTCACAGGGCACTTCAGCCCAGAAGGCTGAGCTCATTGCTTTAACTCGGGCTCTAGAACTCAGTGAAGGTAAGACTGTAAACATCTACACTAACTCTCAATACGCCTTTCTAACCCTCTAAGCGCATGGAGCATTATATAAGGAAAAGGGTCTGTTAAATTCTGTGGAAAAGGACATAAAATATCAACAAGAAATTCTACAATTATTAGAGGCAGTGTGGAAACCTCAGAGGGTGGCAGTCATGCACTGCAAGGGACAACAGCGAGCCTCTGCCTCAGTGGCCTTAGGAAAGTCTCAAGCTGATTCAGAAGCTCAAAAAGCAGCATCTACCCCTTAACAGGCATCAGTAGTAGCCCCCTACTCCCTCAAACACCTGACCTGGTACCTACCTATTCTAAGGAAGAAAAAGACTTTTTCCACACAGAAGGGGGCAAGTAATAAAAGGAGGATAGATCAGACTGCCAGATGGGAGGGTAGCTGTGCCGTTGCTAGGAGCCACAATCGTATTGGCCGTGCATGAAACCACTCATCTAGGTCAAGAGTCACTTGAAAAACTGTTAGGCCCGTACTTCTACATCTCACACTTGCCAGCCCTTGCTAAAGCCGTAGCACAACAGTGCATTACTTGCCGACAGCAGAATGCCAGGCAAGGCTCCACTGTTCCACCCGGCATACAAGCTTATGGAGCAGCTCCTTTTGAGGATCTTCAGGTGGATTTCACAGAAATGCCGAAATGTGGAGGTAACAAGTATTTGCTGGTTCTTGTGTGTACTTACTCTGAGTGTGTGAAGGCTTATCCAACAAGAACTGAAAAGGCCTCCGAGGTAACCGTGTGCTTCTCCGAGATGTTATTCCTAGGTTTGGACTGCCCTTACGAATCAGCTCAGATAACAGGCCGGTGTTTGTGGCTGACTTGGTACAGAAGACAGCAAAGTCATTAGGAATCACTTGGAAGCTATATGCCACCTACTGACCTCACAGTTTCAGAAAGGTGGAGTGAATGAGTCGGACTGTCAAAAATAGTTTAGGGAAAGTATGTCAGGAAACAGGATTAAAGTGGATACAGACCCTTCCTATGGTATTGTTTAAAATTAGATGCACTTCTTCTAAGAAAACAGGATACTCCCCTTATGAAATACTGTATCATATGCCCCCTCCTGTACTACAGGAGCTTCCAGGCACTCCCTGAGAGTTAGGTGAAATTGAATTACAGCAACAGCTACAGGCTTTAGGAAAAATTACACAAACAATCTCAATTTGGGTAGATGAGAGGTGTCCCATCAGGTTATTCTCCCCAGTTCACCCTTTCTCTCCAGGTGATCGCGTGTGGATCAAGGACTGGCACGTAGCCCCTTTGCGGCCACGGTAGAAAGGACCTCAGACCATCATCCTGATCACCCCCATGGCTGTAAAGGTAGAAGGAATCCCAGCCTGGATCCACCACAGCCGTGTGAAACTGCAGCCAATGAAATCTGGGAGGCAAAACCGAGCCCGGACAATCCCTGCAAAGTGACTCTGAGGAGGATGACAAGCCCTGCTCCAGGCACACCCGGAAGCTGACTGGTCTATGCACAGCCAAAGCATGAGGAGAATCACCGTGGGACTCATTTTCCTTATAACTTGGACTTGTATAGTAAAAACTTCCACTGATTTTCCCAGCATGGAAGACTGCTCTCAGTGTATACATTAGGTTACTCAGGTAGGACAACAAGTGAAAACAATCTTTCTGTTCTGTAGTTACTATGAATGCCTAGGAACTTTAAAAGGAACACGTTTATATAATGACACTCAGTACAAGGTACATCCGACCAACCAGATGTGTGTTATGACCCCTCTGAGCCTCCCATGTCCACAGTTTTTGAAATAAGATTAAGGACTGAAGACTGGTGGGAACTCAAATGATACAAGTAAAGTATTAGCCAGAAGAAAAAGGGGTGCCCAAACACGTAATCTTGAAATTTGATGCCTGTGCTGTCATTAATAGCAATAAGTTAGGAAAGGGATGTGGCTCTTTTAGTTGGGAAAAAGGCTTTATCACTGAAAATAAGTACATTTGTCATGAATTAGGACTGTGTGGAAATGAATGTGGATACTGGTCTTGTATCATTTGGGCCACTTGGATAAAAAATGAAAAGGATCCAGTTCACCTTCAGAAAGAAAAAATGGCCCTTCCTGCACTAAGGGACAGTGTAACCCCTTAGAGCTAGTAATAACCAATCCCCTTGATCCATGCTGGAAAACAGGGGAGCGTGTGACCTTGGGAATCGATGGGGCCGGATTGGATCCTCGAGTAAATATCTTGGTTCAAAGAGGAGTTTACAAACGCTCTCCTGAGCCAGTGTTTCAAACTTTCTATGATGAACTAAATGTACCAGTACCAGAAATTCCAGGAAAAACAAGAAATTTGTTTTTGCAATTAGCCGAGCATGTAGCCCAGTCTCTCAATGTCACTTCATGTTATGTATGTGGAGGAACTGTAATGAGAGATCAATGGCCATGGGAAACCCAAGAATTAGTACCTACAGACCCAGTTCCTGATGAATTCCCGGCTCAAAAGAATCACCCTGATAATTTCTGCGTCCTAAAAGCCTCAGTTATTGAACAATATTGCATAGCTACAGAAGGAAAAGAATTCACTCACCCTGTAGGATGACTTTGTTGTCTGGGACAGAAACTGTATAATGGTACCACAAAAACAGTCACTTGGTGGAGTTCAAATCAAACAGAGAGGAATCCATTTAGCAAATTCCCAAAGTTGCAAACCGTGTGGACCCACTCAGAGTACCAGGACTGGACAGTCCCGCTGGATTATATTGGATATGTGGGCATAGAGTTTACGCCAAATTACCTGACCAGTGGGCAGGTAGTTGTGTTATTGGCACTATTAAACCATCTTTCTTCCTACCGCCCATAAAAACAGGCAAACTTCTGGGTTTCTCTGTCTATACTTCCCACAAAAAGAGAAGCATAGCTATAGGAAATTGGAAAGATGATGAATGGCCCCCTGAGAGAATCATACAATATTATAGGCCTGCTACTTAGGCACAAAATGGCTCATGGGGGTACTGGACCCCCATTTACATGATCAACCAAATCATACGGTTACAAGCTGTCTTAGAAATAATCACTAATAAAACTGGTAGAGCCTTGACTATTCTGGCCCAGCAAGAAACTCAGATGAGAAACGCTATCTATCAAAATAGATTGGCTTTCTACTACTTGCCAGCAGCTGAATGAGGGGTCTGTGGGAAATTTAACCTAATTGCCGTCTACAAATAGATGATCAAGGGCAAGTAGTTGAAGACATAGTTAGAGATATGACAAAACTGGCACATGTGTCCGTGCAAGTGAGGAATGGACTTGATCCTGGGGCCATGTTTGGAAAATGGTTCCCAGCACTAGGAGGATTTAAAATTCTTATAATAAGAGTTATAATAATAATAGGAACCTGCCTACTACTCCCTTGTTTGCTACCTGTACTTCTACAAATGATAAAAAGCTTCATCGCTACCTTAGTTCACCAAAATGCTTCAGCACAAGTGTACTATATGAATCACTATCAATCTGTCTTGCAAGAAGACATGGGTAGTGAAAATGAAAGTGAGATCACCCACTAATAAAATGAGTGAGAGTCTCAAGAGGGGGGAATAAGGGAGGAGACCACCCCTCATATCATCTTATGCCCAATTTCTGCCTCCAAAGACAGAAGAAGTAAAAACTGAAAGGCAGAAATGAAATCCACAGGCAGACAGCCTGGTGCCGCACCCTGGGCCTGGTAGTTAAAGATTGATCCCTGACCTAATCAGTTATGTTATCTATAGATTACAGACATTGTATAGAAATACACTGTGAAAATCCCTATCCTGTTTTGTTCCGATCTAATTACTGATGCATGCAGCCCCCAGTCATGTACCCCCTGCTTGCTCAATCACGACCCTCTCACACGTACCCCTTTAGAGTTGTGAGCCCTTAAAAGGGACAGGAATTGCTCACTTGGGGGGCTCAGCTCTCGAGACAGGAGTCTTGCCAATGCCCCCAGCCAAATAAACCCCTTCCTTCTTTAACTCGGTGTCTGAGGAGTTTTGTCTGCAGCTCGTCCTGCTACAATATGATATTAACATCTCTCCAATACTTGTTACTATTCCTTTCAACAAAGAGAGCAGGCAATCACATCCACTTTGAATTCAATAATATTGTTTTTATGAAATTTGCACTTACTTTTACAGTTACCATCTATTTATGGTGATACTTATTTCCTCTTTATATACATACTGAACAAATAAAAGCTTCTATAAAATACAATTAAGATTAGCCAATTTAATGGAAAAATTATTCAGCATGTGCAACTGAGTTAAATTTAGAAAACATATACCTAGGCTAGGAACCACTAACCGTTTTCTTTTTTCCTTTCAGAGACGAAGCCCTGCTCTGTTTCCCAGTCTGCAGTGCAGTGGTGAGATCATAGCTCACAGCAACCTAGAACTCCTAGGCTCAAGGGATCCTTCTTCTTTAACCTTCTGACTAGTCAGGTAAGATTACAGGCCCTCACCACCACACCCAGCAGCTGTGTGTGTGTGTGTGTGTGTGTGTGTGTGTAGATAGGGCCTTGCTATGTTGCCCAGGCTGATCTCAAATTTCTGGCCTCAATCAGTCCTTGTGCCTTGGTTTCCCAAAGCACAAGGATTACACACACAAACCACTATACCCAGCCAGCATTTTCTTAAAGAAATACTTACACATGTGCAAAAGAATGTTCAAATACGTTCACCACAGCATTGTTGTAATACAGCAGTGGTCACCAACCTTTTTGGCCCCAGGGACCAGTTTAATAGAAGACACGGTTTTTTCATGGACTAGGGGTGGGAGACGGTTTTGGGATGATTCAAGCATACTACATTTATTGTGCACTTTATTTCTATTATTAGTGTGTCCGGAATTGGTGGGTTCTTGGTCTCACTGACTTTAAGAATGAAGCCGCGGACCCTTGCGATGAGTGTTACAGTTCTTAAAGACAGTGTGTCCGGATTTGTTCCTTCAGACATTTAGATGTATCTGGAGCTTCTTCCTTCTGGTGGGTTCATGGTCTCGCTGTCAGGAGTGAAGCTGCAGACCTTTGTGGTGAGTGTTACAGCTCTTAAAGGCAGCACGTCTGGAGTTGTTCGTTCTTCCCAGTGGGTACGTGGTCTCGCTGGCTTCAGGAGTGAAGCTGCAGACCTTCATGGTGAGTGTTACATCTCATAAAGGCAGCGTGGACCCAAAGAGTGAGCAGCAGCAAGATTTACTGCAAAGAGCGAAAGAATGAAGCTTCCACAGTGTGCAACGGAGCAGGTTGCCACTGCTGGCTCCAGGAGCCTGCTTTTATTCCCTTATCTGGCCCCACCCACATCCTGCTGATTGGTCCATTTTGCAGAGAGCTGATTGGTCCACTTTACAGAGAGGTGATTGGTCCGTTTTGACAGAGTGCTGATTGGTGTGTTTACAATCCTGGAGCTAGACACAGAGTCACAGAGTGCTAGTTCTCCAAGTCTCCACTAGGTTAGCCAGTTACAGAGTACCAATTGGTGTATTCACAAACCCTGAGCTAGACACAGAGTGCTGATTGGTGCATTTACAACCCTTGAGCTAGACACAGAGTCACAGAGTGCTAGTCCTCCAAGTCTCCACTAGGTTACCTAAATACAGAGTACCAATTGGTATATTCACAAACCCTGAGTTAGACACAGAGTGCTGATTGGTGTATTTACAAACCCTGAGCTAGACACAGAGTGCTGATTGGTGCACCTACGATCCTCGGCTAGATGTAAAAGTTCTCCAAGTCCCCATCCAGTTCAGGAGCCCAACTGGCTTCACCCAGTGGATCCTGCACCAGGGCTGCAGGCGGATCTGCCCGCTAGTCCCAAGCCACGCCTGCACTCCTCAGCCCTTGGGCTGCCCATGGGACTGGGCGCCATGGAGCAGGGGGCGGCACCCATCAGGGAGGCTCAGGCCATGCAGGAGCCCACCACAGGGGGAGGAGCTCAGACATGGAGGGCTGCAGCAACCGGGCCCTGCGGGGGGTGGGGGGGGGACACAGCTAGGGCCCAGCGAGAATTTGAATGCAGCACCGGAGGGCTGGCACTGCTAGGGGACCCGGGACAACCTCCACAGCTGCTGGCCCAGGTGTTAAGCCCCTCACTGTGCGGGCCGGCCTCTCCCTGTGCAGGGCCCCCGAGCCCGTGCCAACGCCCACCGGAACTAACACCAGCCCACGAGTGCAGCGCCGGTTCCCACCCGCGCCTCTCCCTCCACACCTCCCCGCAGGGAGAGTGAGAAGGCTCTGGCTTCACCCAGCTCAGAGAGGGGCTCCCCCGGTGCCATGGCGGGCTGAAGGGCTCCTCAAGCACTGCCAGAGTGGAAGCCGAGGCTGGGGAGGCACTGAGAGTGAGGGCTGCTAGCACATTGTCACCTCTCCTTAGTATATTGTAACATATAATGAAATAATTATATAGCTCACCATAATGTAGAATCAGTGGGAGCCCTGAGCCTGTATTCCTGCAACTAGACAGTCCCATCTGGGGGTGATGGGCGACAGAGACAGGTCATCAGGCATTAGATTCTCATAAGGAGTGCGCAACCTGGATCCCTCGCATGTGCAGTTCACAATAGGGTTCACACTCCTATGAAAGTCTAATGCTGCACTGATATGACAGGAGGTGGAGTTCAGGTAGTAATTCAAGCAATGGGGAGTGGCTGTATATACAGATGAAGCTTCATTCGATTGCCCTCTGCTCACCTCCTGCTATGCCACCCTGTTCCTAAAAGGCCACGGATCATCGCCCCGGGGTTGGGGACGCCTATAATAGAGGAAACATGAAAACAAATTGAAAGTTCCTAAATAGACAAAAGGACAAATAAAGCAGAGTACCAGTATTCTAGAATACTAGGCAGCTGTTCAAAGGATGGGAAATATCTACATGTGTTTATGTGGCAAGATTACCAATTTTAAAAATGAGCAAACAGAAACAAGCAACTCATAAAGCCATATATTTGGCATGATCCCAATTATTTTTTGAAATGTATACATATATAAGCAAGTGCATGCAAATGCACAGGAAAAGTACTGGAAAAATAATTATCCAATAGTTAAAATTGTTCATCTCAGAAGAGGTGAAATATGGAATCCAAGGGGAGGGAAAAGACAGTCACTTTTTTTCATATAATGATAAATTGCTTGAATCTTAAATTCATGTCATACATTGTCATGTATTTTTGAATGATTGGTGTAATTTTTAAAAGAATTAGGAAAACGAGAGAGACCTTCAGGTAAATTTCTATTTATTTTACTCTTTCCCAAAACTACACTAAAATATCAGAAAAGAACTTTTTAAAGGGCACAAAATCATAAGGACAAACAAAAAAGCAACAACAGCAGCAAAATTTTGAAAGCTGGATGAATGGTAACTGACTAAAGGGTTTAAAGAAAGCTCAATCCTAAACCAGCAGTGGAAGCAGCCAAGAAAAAAGCAAATATGCTTTGCAGAATCTGCAAAGTCTCTGGAATTGGCAACATTAGGCCCTCTGGGAATAGATATGAACGTAAAATTAAAAACAAGAGAATTGTTTGAAATACCATTAAAGAAGTAGTAAGAGAAATCTCAGAAACAGTTACATCCCTGACTCCTTTCCTACTTCAGTCAGCTGTGCATCTTACCTGCCCCAAAAGGATAAAGGAGGCTAACTCTCTAGAGCAAATAAGAAAAGCTTACTCTATAGAGAGGAAAATAAAAGGCATGGGTGTGGGTAGAGACAATATACGGAAAAGAGGGATTCTCCATTAGGAATTCCCTCAGTGAAAAAACTCATTAAGATCAGAAACCCCACACATACCCTCAGGAGATTCCTGTCCGTTGTTTATTGCCCCACTTTTGAGGGATCACCAACATCCAAAAAAAGAATAAAAGTGACTTGGAGGCAACAGTCTTTACAGAGAGAATAAAACCTCAAATAAACTCTCCTATATTTAAAAGATTAGACAAGCTATAATATATGTGAATACAACAGTGTACTATTAATAAAAGAAGAAAGAGGGAGAGGTAAGAAGAGAAGAAAAAAGAACACAACAAAAAAGAACTACTGAGAACAACTATACATATATATATATATACACACACACGTTTATGTTTATAGATGTATGTATAGGGGGGTGTGTGTGTGTGTGTGTGTAACTCGTTGGAATACTTGAATAAATAAGGTGAGGAAATCTCCCAGAAACTGAACAAAAAGACCTCAGAGAATAGTTGTGCCTATATCTATCATGTACGTGTGTTTTTTCCCAGAGTGGACTGCTTGCAGCTTAGTGCAGTATATCCCATTTGCTCATCTTGATATTCCAGTTTCACAGTTTCCTTTAACACTTGGCTTTCCACTATCACCTCAAGGGCTGATTCCTTCCATAGAGAAGTTCCAGTCTGCGTTCCTCATGTTGGTTTTAAGTCCGATTTCTCAATCTAACAAATGTTAAAATGGAAATATCTTACTTCCCTGCTTTTGGCCCCAGAAGAGGGGGAAGTCAACGCCTATAAAAGGAAGGAAAGAAAGAAACTAGTGTTATTTCTGTCAATCTCTTCCTCTTGAGTGTAAGCTGCATGACTCAGGGACTCTGCCTAGAATAGTACTGAAGGCAACAGAACAGCATAAAAAAATATTTTTGAATGAATGAATGAATGAACAAATATAAGCAAGATACATATGGCTTTTAGAGGTGCCATTGCAACCTCGAAAAAGAATGGAAAAAGTAACGTGAAAACCACAAAACAAAACAGGAAGGCTCTGATAAGCACAGATTTTCTGTTTACACTTACTTGGAAAAAAATTCAAGGAAGGTGTCTGTAGAGTTAACTCCATTTCCCCAAGTCTAGCTCCAATCAGTCAGTCTCTGTGAAGGCTTTCTTTACATGCATACCTGTGGACGTGGGATTCCTACCTATTATGTTATACCCTTAGAAATATCCCCTACATGGTCTTATATCCTGTACTCTTGCCTCACGATAAGCATTTTTTCCCCTTCTTGCAGATGGTTTAACAGGCTGTGAGTTATTCTTTTTTACTTAATATTTTCTTAATTTTAGTAAAGAAATACATCCAGGTAACTTTAAAGTCACAATTAGATGGTGGGGTAGGGACTGGGCCACTTGGTTGGGGAGCACCCAACTGTCAGCCTGTGTGGGTCCCTCCTCCTGGGCATAAAAAAGCCTGGCTGTCAGTATTGTAAAAGCATTTCAGAAGAATAGGAATGAGGTATCTCACCATCCAAGTTACAGATATTCAGCATCTCACCAGTACCCTAGCTATACAAACCTCTTCAATGTGAAGCTCCCATTATCTACCAGGATGGACAAGGGACAGGTCCCAGGCTAGGAGGATTGAGAGAGATGATCTGGGAGTCTAAATGCTCATTACACCAAAGTTTAATAAATCCCTTGATTTTTACTTCTTTTCATGCCCCATTTTTAAAGGTGCCTGGTATCTCCAATTGCTAAGCCTTTCTTGATTCTAGAACATCATTTTTTTTTCTCTTATTGGCTTCATTCACTGCAGACTTTAGTTTCAGATTTTTCAAATTGGTTAACTCAGCTTCCATCTGCTTTCAGTTTCCAAAATGTTGTTAACTTCTTTCCGGTGTTGTCATCTTCTCTTCTGTTTCATTTTTTAAAATGAGTACATACTTTTTATTCATTTTGGGAGGTTTATGAGAGTGCAAAGATAAATGTCTGTGTTCAATCCTCCTTCTTATTCAATGTCCTTAAGCCAATGGCTATGTGCCTTTCTAAGACACAAGTTGTATGTTTGCACTGAAAAAAGAAAATTTATACTATCCTTAAATCTCTTCTTAAAGGACTCTTTATTTAGAAATCGTGTGTCTGCTTCTTAGGATTTTATAAAACAATAGTGACACAAATGAGGAAAAGGAATGTGATGAGTGAGTGTCACCAAAGGCCCAAAATTTCTGCTTTAAGGAAAATAATGAAGGAGACAGAAAATTTACTCCCCATAACACACATGCACATGCCTCCAGGATAGTCCTCTTTCCAAAACTGTAGCAGATTTGGTGTAAGGGAGGAGACCACCCCTCATATCGTCTTATGCCCAATTTCTGCCTCCAAAGAAAGAAGTAAAAACTAAAAGGCAGAAATGAAATCCACAGGCAGACAGCCCGGCGCCGCACCCTGGGCCTGGTAGTTAAAGATCACCCCTGACCTAATCGGTTATGTTATCTATAGATTACAGACATTGTACAGAAATGCACTGTGAAAATCCCTATCTTGTTTTGTTCCGATCTAATTATCGGTGCATACAGCCCCCATCATGTACCCCCTGCTTGCTCAATCAATCACAACCCTCTCACACACACCTCCTTAGAGTTGTGAGCCCTTAAAAGGGACAGGAATTGCTCATTCGGGGGGCCCAGCTCTTGAGACAGGAGTCTTGCCGATGCCCCCAGCCGAATAAACCCCTTCCTTCTTTAACTGGGTGTCTGAGGAGTTTTGTCTGCAGCTCATCCTGCTACAGTGTAGTGCTGGAAATCCATCATCCTTTATTTGTCGACGTCCATGACTTGGTGCCACATCAGCTGAGGGGCAAAGACTTTTCAAAAACTTGAAGAATCCCATATTTAGCAACTTGCAGATGCCATGCTGGTAATCTCTGGGAGGTGACTTGGCACTGTTGCAGACAGGAAGTAGATGGAAAATGAAGCCATCTGACAAGTCTCTGTCTCTTACAAATGCAAATATCCTTCAATTTGCATTTCACTCGGGAACACAGGACCCAAGTAAGACCTTCCCCACTGAAACAACAGCCTTGACCCCAAATAAGGGACAGATTGGAGGGGCTTGCTGAATGTCAGTTTTGGTGCATTGATCCTGATCCTATCACATTGCTTGAAGTTAATTACTATGATATTCTACTAATGACGCTGACCACTTTCTCTGTCATCCTGGTTCCTGGTTCTTAGTCCTGATACCGCAGGTGGTAATGGTTAATACTGAGTGTCAACTTGATTGGATTGAAGGATACAAAGTATTCCTTCTGAGTGTGTCTGTGAAGGTGTTGCGAAAAGACATTAACATTTGAGCCAGTAAACTGGGAGATGCAGACCCAACCTCAATCTGGGTGGGCACAATCTAATCAGCTCCCAGTGTGGCTAGAATAAAAGCAGAAAGAAGAACATGGAAAGACCAGACTGGCTAAGTCTTCTGTTTCATTTTTCTCCATCTGTTTTCTTCCTACTGCCTGGATGCTTATTCTCTTTCTCCTGTGCTGGATGCTTCCTGCCCTGGAACATGAGACTCCAAGTTCTTCAGCTTTTGGATCCTTGGACTTACACCAGTAATTTGCCAGGGGCTCTCGGGCCTTTGGCCACAGACTGAGGTTTGCACTATGAGCTTCCCTACTTTTGAGGTTTGGGGATTCAGACTGACTTCCTGGCTCCTCAGCTTGCAGATGGCCTATTGTGGAATTTCACCTTGCGATCACGTAAGTCAATTCTCCTAATAAACTCCCTTTCATATATACATCTATCCTATTAGTTCTATCCCTCTAGAAAACCCTGACTAATACCCAGGTCTCCCTATTTCTACCTTGACTTCCTGACCTAAAGACCTCAGGACGCTTCTGCGCACTGATATATCTGATGGCTCAACCCTGCCCTCGCTGGCTTTCTTCCCTCTCCTTTTTCTGATTCATACCTAAGAAGTGTTAGCCTGCTGTCAGCCATATGTGTGACAGTATCACTCATGCTCTTACTTGAGTCCCTTAGTAGTCATAGTTAAAACTCATTTTTACGTTCCCACTGCCCTAAAAAATTTTAAAATCTCATTGTACTCAGTTTGCAACATAAAGCCACTCACAAACTATCTTTACCTAAAAAGTACCCAAATGATGGTACCACTCCTTAACCGGCACCTTTTCTATCAGGTGTCTTCTCTAGGCCTGGTAGTCCTCTGCATCCTTAAAGGGCTCGATCACACGTTACCCTTCCTAAAAGTCTCACCTCATATTTTGAGTTTACTTTCATCTTTCCTTTTCCACTTCTCAGCTTTAATGAGATACTGCCTCACATTGTGATTAACTGTTGCTGATTAAGTACAAAAAGCAAGAAGATGAGTTTGATGAGATAGAAAATGATAGATATAGAGAAAAGAAAATAGTGAGCCAAGCTAGGAATTAGACATATTCCCAAGCAACAAAACAGAGCAACTGGGACAAGCCTGATTATCAATGTATATTTCTACAGTTATATAAGCTTGTGATAAAAAAAGAAAGGAGTAAACTGTGCAGTTAAGTAATGTTTATAATTCTTTCCAGCTTATTTACAGTTAAAGATATGGACACTATGAAAACAGAATAGTTTAAAATCTAGATTTCCTTTTACTCTGTTTATTTTAAATATTGCTAACCAATTCTTTCACCCACACACCCACAGTGTTTTTGGCCCTAGCAACCTAGATTCCCTTCTTGCATTAAGGTTACACCACTTGGATGTTTTGAAGTAAGAGACCTATCTGGGATTACAGAACTATGAGCAAAGCACTCAGAGTACGTACTGTTTGCCACGTAGACAACAAAAACTAAGAGCCAAAAACAAAAATAGCCTCTTCTTACTGCTGAAGTAAAGGTGTTTTATAATCCATATAGACTTGGTTTAAAAATACTCTTTTCAAGCATCACATTGTCTCATGATATGGACAATAGAATGTCCTTGGGTCACAAAGAATTAGTTTGCTGTCTTTTTTAGGTAAACTTAGTATCTATAAAAGACCACAAGGTAAAATTTCTGATGCTAAAACATGATGAATTAAAGACATAATCCAAAAAAAATTTCCTTGTTTAAAAACAAATTGTAATAAAGCCTGAGAATGCAGTTTGAATGCATTCACCGCATTCCATGAGAAATCAACAGAGGCCCATATCAAAGCACATCTTGACAAATATTTGGTTTACTGAGCTAAAGAAAACATTTAAAAGCATCCAGGCAGGAGGAAGAAAACAGGCTACCTACAAATAATAAAAACTGGACTGGCCCAATATTTAACAACCAATTGTATTTTGAAAGGAAAATTCAGTGAGCTAATAATTTGGTATCCTCATCACTTGTCTTTCATACATAAGGAAAACATAAAGATATGCTCAGATGCATAAAAACAGGGTCTTACTTGAGGATACACTCAAGCCAATTGAAAGAAAAATCAAAGTGAGGAACTAAATTGAGAAAGACATGAAATAAAATTGATTTCCATACTTAATTTGTACCCAACTTTGGGAATCCAGTTTGATTATGGACCACATTAAAGAATGAAATTCCACCCTACAGTGCCTCCCTCAAATATATCGCTTCTGTTTTTCACTCTTAATTCCAGAAAATATGTTTATTCAGCCTTCTCAAAAATGCAGGGAAAAAGGCCAGAAATTATCAATCATCTTCCCAAAAATTGTACAGCAATTCACAGCAAAGAGAACAACATTAAACACTTAAATAATCTGCTAACCTAATGAACTTATTATCCTCCAAAAGGAAATAGAAACCACAATTCTAGCACCAAGGATTTTTTTTTAAATATAAATAATGTAAAAGTTAGAAATGTAATGGAAAATCACTAATTATTATCCAAAGCAGAAATTATAGGGCCTGGAAAAAAATGTGTTATATCCCTTGAAACCTCTAATATTCATTTACATATCCATTTTACATATCCATTTAAGCAGGAAAAAGATCTATTACCAAAATTATTGAACTTCGGATGCTGGCCACAAGCACTCAATTTGGGAGCTTCTGTTGTTATTCAACATGAAACCACCCAATATAATTGGAAAGCATTGTAGTATAGAAAATACTTCTCATCTGTGGGGAAAAATAGAATTTATTTGCAATTGTACTGTTCCTTTCACTGATTTTAAGGAGGGAAAACACAATTTGGATTAGCCAGACAGATGGGGTCATATCACTCCTCAAGCTATTTATCAAAGTTCTATGGCAGGAAAAATTTGTATTTAAGAAGCAAATTATTTGTAAATGAGTGTTTTCTTTTGTTTTGTTTTGTTTTTGCAGATGCCAAAGCCATATATGTAACTCTTGAGAAGAGTCCTTTGTTTTTTTCTTCTAAAAAAGATTACTCTCTGTCTATGGTTCTCTCTTGCCCTTTTAAGAAAGGTACCAGCTGGTACAATAATGCCCGTGATGAGAATAGTAAGAAGATTGAATTATCCTGAAACCTCTCAACGAGGGAGAGGAATCCAAGCACCTCCTTGCACTGCTCACAGGGACCAAGAATCATATAGGAAGGACCAACAAAAGAGGCTGTAGCTGTCCCAATGAATGGACAATTAGAACAACGAAGGGCACTTACAGAGAAAATCTGTTCTGCTCCAAAGCCAAGACTTTAAACCCTAACTACATTTTTCTCAAAAACTTAATGGAAAAATTCATGTAATATTGCAAACTGTAAGCTTTAGAATCAGAAAAACCTGAATTTAAATCCTCAGTATCTATGCCTGGTATAAAATTTGGGCAAATCATCTTTTGCTTATTACCCTGTTTGCTCATTGGCAAAATGAGGATAATAATACCTGCCTCATAGAGTGCTTGAAAAGCTTTGAGTAAATACATGTAAACCATATGGTTATTCTATAAATATTATTAATGATGTCCTCAGATTCACTTAGAAAGAAGAAGAAATTAAGGGGTTTATTATCTGAAGTACATAATGATATAAACCAGTAAACATTATAGACCTGCTACGTGTCCTTCAAGATTTTGGATGCCATAAAGTAGGTAAATGTTACATTTGCCACATTAGTTAAATAATACATTTCTTTTTCTTTTCTTTTTTTTTTTTTTTTTTTTTTTTTTTTGGAGACAGACTCTCATTCCATCACCCAGGCTAGAGTGCAGTGGCATGATCCCGGCTCGCTGCAGCACCCACCTCCCAGGTTCAAGTGATTCTCATGCCTCAGTCTCCCAAGTAGCTGAGATTACAGGCCTGCGCCACCATGCCTGGCTAATTTTTGTATGTTTACTAGAGACGAGGTTTCACCATGTTGGCCAGGCTGGTCTTGAACTCCTGGGCTCAAGCGATCCGCCTCCCTCAGCCTCCCAAAGTGCTAGGATTAATGGCATGAGCCACCATACCCAGCCAAACAAAACATTTCTGAGGATGATAAACTAAACTACAAGCACTAGAAAAAGTGAAAAGGTGAGATCTCTATAGAAGGCAGGGAGGTAAGAAACAGGAGCTGAGCCTTAAAGAATGAGCAGATGGGAGAAAAATGTAAGAGACGATACAGCAATACACAGAAGGAATCGGGATGTAGGGTGTGTATGGATGTGAGAGATACAGACAGAAAGAAAAAGAACCATACCTTGGGTTCCCAATGAGTGTCAGTACTGCATTAATTGCTTTACATAGTAATCACATTTAATCATCAGAATAACTCTGCAAGGTATTATTCCATTTTACAGAGAAGGAAACTGAAGATCAGAGAAGTTAGAATGCAGAGCTTTTAGTGACACAGTCAGGATTTGAAAGGAGGTCTGCCTAATCCGATTCTTTAATTTTTTTCAGTACCGTGTTTGTCAAGGTAAAGATAAGCATGATCATTCTGGAGTGCAGTGATTCTGTTGAGGAAAAAGTGCTTTTACATTCAGAAGCCTCTGAATGTCCATTTTGTGACAAGATTCTAACACTTCTTTAATTCCAAAATTGAGGTAAATGTCCTATTGCCCGCTCTCTTTGATGTGTAGGAATTTAGCTCTTTTCCCTATAGGCAAAACTTGCAAAATTTTCAGGAACCCCTGGAAAGCCTACAATTCCCGTCACATACAAAATTCCCTTCCCACCTACCTCCAAACCCCAGTATATTCTATTTCTCACTCCAGGAGGAATTGATTTTCATTGGTATTCATTTGAAGTAGGGAAGGTCATGATTTAGAACATTGAAAATGTGTTGTCTAAAGAGCACAGTTTGTATCTTACTTCAGAGAGAAGATCTTTAAAGATGCCTTGGCTTAGCTGACTTTTCTTACCCTCCTGGTCCAAGAAACATCCTCCAGGGAGAAAGTCAATTTCAAATCTGCACACTGCAGAGGCTACGGGGCAGTCAATTGCAGAATGCAGATCAGTCTGTGTCTTCTCTTTTGAGATAAACAGAATCTGGGAAGAGTGTTGAAGGAAAACTTTTTGAGCAATCCTCATAGCAAGGGTGTCAGGTTTTAGGGAGTTTTTTTATTGTGTGGCAAATACACAGTTTACTAACTTGCCTGCACCATTCTATTATGCAACCAGGAAACAAGGCTCCATGCAAGTCTAAAAACCAGCATGTTTCCATTTGAAAGCCAGCCCGACTCTAGCCTAGATCCCCACTAAGAGAATATATTTTTTAGTTCCCAGGTGCTCCCCAAGCTTTGAATGTGATATGTAAACATTCTAAATTAGTCTATTCATTAAATAGTTTTTTATTGCAAAAGTGTGTCTGTGACAGGAGGTTTGTTTTTTAAATGGTGTGTATGGAGAAATTAATTATTCTGCAGTTTCCTGAGAAAGAATTCAGTAGAATCTGGATGTGTTTAAAGTATACTTAATTACTCAGACACAGATATCATCAAATCATGCAGTGCTCCATATATCCCCTCCTAACATCTCAAAAAGCATCAACTCTAACTTTCCGTTTTATAATGTATATTTTTTTATATTTTAAATTTTATTTTTTAATTTTTCTTATTTATTTTTTATATTTTATTTATTTATTTATTTATTTGAGACAGAGTCTCACTCTGTCGCCCAAGCTGGAGTGCAACAGTACTATCTCAACTCACTGTAACCCCCTCCTCCCAGATTCAAGTGATTCTCCTGCCTCGGCCTCCCCAGTAGCTGGGATTACAGGCGTGTGCCACCATGCCCAGCTAATATTTGTATTTTTAGTAGAGATGGGGTTTCACCATGTTGACCAGGCTGATCTTGAACTCCTGACCTCAGGTGATCCACTCGCCTTAGCTTCCCAAAATGCTGGGATTACAGGTATGAACCACCGTGCCCGGGCCCTATAATATAAATCTTTTTATATAAAAGTGTCTGAAGAGAAAAAAGACTATATTCGAGGGAGCAAATGTTAGGCCAAACTTTGCTGTCACTAATGCTGGCCAGGGCCATGAATATTCACGCAGAATACTTTTCTAAAAATCACATGGAGTGAATATCACTTATTTTTCCTTTCCCCAATATTTTCCCACTCTAACTAGAATAATTCAAAACTTTGAGCTGGTCATCAACAAGATTACAGACATTTCTATGTTTCTATTGCAATAAGTGGCCAAGTTTGAAGCTTACAGGACCTCCTTTCTAAGTAAAGGTGCTGGAGAAGCAAGAAGCTTTCCTAACCTGAGCTCCACTCAAGTGGTGAACAAATAAAGGTGATCCAAGAAGTGAATGACCAAAAGCCATAGATCAAAGACACTAAAAGAAGAAAAAACCTCTAGCCTTGGAAGAACAGTGCTATTTATTAAACACATGTACCAGGCATATTTGTTTTGCAAACATTAGTTTAATCTTCACAACTGCATGAGGGCAGCATCACTATCATCCATTTTTCATAACTGAGGAAAGTGAGGCACAGTTAGTAAGTAGTGGAACCAGGATTTACACTGGGCAGTCTTGACTCCAGAGACTGCATTGTTAGCCACTATGCAAGCTGTGTTACTCATGGTTCTCCAGAAACACAACCAATCAGTGACATACTAGTATATGAAATACATTTACTATGAGGGATTGGTGATTATGGATGATTATGATTATGTGATTATGGATTACATGATTATGGAGACTGAGAAATCCCATGATCCGAGAGCTGGAGGCCCAGGAAAGCCAGTAGCACAGTTTCAGTTCAAGCCCAAAGGCCTGCAAGCCAGTAGAGCCAATGGTAAGTCCTGGTCCAAGTCCAAAGGCTTGAGAACCAGGTGTGCTAATGTCCAAGGGCAGGAAAATAAGGAGGGCCCAGCTAAGCATTCACCATTCCTCTGGCTTTTTCTTCTTTTCAGCTCCTCAGCAGGTCGAATGATACCCAACCACACTGGTGAGAGTAATCTTTACTCAGTCTAATGATTGAAATGCTAATCTCTTCCAGAAACACCCTCACAGACACACCCAGAAATAGTGTTTTGTGAACTATCTGGGCATCCCTTAGCCCAGCCAAGTTGAAACATAAAATGAACCTTCACCCGAGCTCATCTCTTTCTATTCCTTTCTAGCCTCTAGGCCCCATGAGATCAAAGACTTTATCCATTTTCTTCATGTGTGTGTCTCTAAAATCCTAGAACAGTATCTGGCAAATATTAGGTGCCCAATGAAGGTTCTATTATTTACTTATATAAGTATATGATGAAAACATGAATAAATGGAATTCCCAATCTAGCTTTTCCCCCTTGATCTTCAAATATATTGGGTATAGAAAACAGGCCATTCTTAGGTGCGTGAAAGGCACTATCAAGTGAAAAACCCCTGCCCCAGCTGTTTCTCTGATGTGGACCCAATGGACATATACAATAGAAATGCCTTCTTCACCCCACCCTCATGGATATCTTTTTTCTGTTTTATACATAACCCTGACTAGCCTCTAATGTATAATTTCCTGACACCATTTTTTTCTACCAATTAACTAAATTGAATTTTAGGGCAAATGAAAAGAAAACAATTTTGCCTCTTCACATTTATACATCGTCGCTCAGTGTGAGGTCCATGGAAATTCTGCTTCAGAACCAACTGAGATGCCTGCGGGAGATGAGATTTCAGGGTCCTATTTCAGACCTTCTGCATCAGAATCTCAGAGCTTGGGGCCCAGGAATATGAATATTTAACCGGCTTCTTTTTTTTTTTTTTTCAGACAAAGTCCCACTATGTCACCCAAGCTGGAGTGCAGTGGCATGATCACAGCTCACGGCAGCCTCAATCTCCCAAGTTCAAGCAATCCTCCCACTCACTGCAGCCTCCCAAGTAGCTGGGACTAGAGGCATGCAGGCACCACCATGCTCAGTGAAGTTTTTTAATTTTTTTGTAGAGATGAGGTGTCACTATGTTGCCTAGGCTGATCTCGAACTCCTGAGCTCAAGCAATCCTCTTACTTCAGCCTTCCAAAGCATTAAGATTACAGGCATGAGCCAATGCACCCAGCCTTAACCAGCTTTCTATGTGATTATTATACAGACTTGTTTTTGGCAAACACAAAAAGAGATTATCAAATCTCTTCCACCACAAAAGAGGTTATAAGCTCCTTTTTTAAAAAGCCCCTAACACTGGGCACCAGTATTTCAGAAAATCTCTCTTGAGATTAGCCTCTTTCCCCTGATGCCGAACCTGTTTACTCTCTCCCAATGTCTGATGTCTCCAGTTTCTACCCTGCTGCCTCCCACTTGTTTTCAAATTCTGCCCAACTCCCCTAGGGCAATCCTTTGGCTGAACTGTGTGTCTGACATGACTTCAGCTTCTCTCCTAGATGCTTGCTGTGTGGCCTTCCTTGGTGGTCCTTGAGCAGTACTGTCCCATCCTATACCTGGCTTTGGCTCGTGGAACCCCAGGCCTATCCAACTCCTGGCCCCCATTTCTAGGGTAAGAATTTGAACATCAGTGAACTAATCCATATCACTTGGGAAGCATCCCTTCTCCCAAATATTGTTATTCAAAAGAAAGATATCATAGGGCTTAAGAATACAGATTCTAAAGTCAGACAGAATCTATATCTCAGCTTGACTGCTTAGTAGCTGTGAAGTTGAGCAAGTTACTTTTCTTCTCTGCTCCCAGTTTCTCCATTCACAATAGTACCTCCTTCATAGGATGGTTGTAAGGATCCAATACATGCTTTCAGAGCACTGAAACAGTGTCTGGCCCACAGTAAATGCTCACTAAGTGTTAGCTGCTGCTGCTGCTGCTGCTGCTGCTGCTGTTATTTATGTGAAATATGATTCCAGGAGCATCCAAGGACAGACTTAAGAGTTGGGAAACAGATACCATGAATATGAACTCTAAGGGGAAATCAATGAAAAAAGAGTTCTATCTCCCTGTCTTGCTGCATGTGCTGTGTGAATAAGGGCAGATTTATACATATAAAAATGATCTTCTTTTCTCCCAATGATGTTAGCAGCAGAATTTTCTTCCTCTTTAACTCCTTAAATACAAAAGCTACATCCTAAAGACTTTATATCCCCCTTTACGACGTGAAGGGGTCCAGAATAAGTTATTATGGCATCAAAATTACTTTGGACTGAAGGCACTTGAGTTCCTGAAATCCTTTATCTGCCTAAAAGCAGATCCTCTCAAAAGAACTAAAAAGAACTTTATTGTCATAAGTCCTCTCCGTGGAACCCTAATCTTCTCTTCTTGGAGAGATATGTCAGCACCACACCCAGACATCGTCAGAAGTTATCGCATCTTCCTTTCTCTCTCTCTCTCTCTCTCTGTTGCTTACACACACACACACACACACACACACACACATGCATGCACACACACACGCATATTTTTTAATGTATGCAATATTCATAAACAAATATGGCCGGGCGCAGTGGCTCATGCCTGTAATCCTAGCACTTTGGGAGGCCGAGGCGGGCAGATCACTTGAGGTCAGTAGTTCTAAACCAGCCTGCCCAACATGGTGAAACCCCGTCTCTACTAAAAACACAAAAAACAAACAAACAAACAAAAACACAAATGCATAAGAACACAGCAAGTACTGTCTGCTAGGAGAGAAAGGAAGATGGGGTGGAGAGAAAAAGACTTACCTTTATGGATATCCTTTTGAATTTTTAAAATTTTGAACCATGTACCCATTCACAAGGTATATAAATATTAAAGCAAAATGTTTAATTCACAGTCATTCCCATAATAGAAACAATAAATATAACATTATAATATGTAAGAACACAATGAATATCTTTTGTACATTTAACATACATAAAGCAAGCCACTGCAATTCTGATGAGATTAAAGCAAAAAAGCTGCATTACTATGATACCCGAGAATTTCTTCAAAATCATATGAGAGGGGAATGGTAACTAAAAAAGCAATTGGCAATTGTTGAAGCTGGTGATGGGTACATAGGGTTCCTTATACTTTCATAAAGTATATAAGGGTTCTGCCTACTTTTGAAAATAACTAAAATTTTCCATAAGAAAATATTTTTTTTTTTTTAAGTTTCATTAAGAGTCTATAATGAAGTAGTCAGGTTATAAGGCTCCAGAGTAGATCAAATTGATCCCAGGATATGAAGCTTGTGAGGGCAGACTAAAGGGGGAAAAAGCACTTCATTAGTATTTGGTACAATAAACAATGGCTTGCAGGCAGCCACAGGATTTAGACTAGGCTGGAGGTGGAGGCCTCACCGACACAGAAGGCGGTAGCACTGTCAGAAGTAATCGTCTCAGATCTTTCTAAACGAAGACCACCATTCCAGTAAGGTGGTCAGGCTTCAGCAACAGTAAATAAGCCTCCTATTTTTAATTGGATCGTTCTCAGAACTTCCATGTTGATGTTCGCCTCCTGCATATTTTCAAAGACTAAGAAAAAGCTGTGAAATGATTTTCAGTGGATCTCAACAGTTTCCTATCTTGAATAAATCCAAATATTCTGATATCGTAACTGCCCAACAGATTCTTCCTGCCCGTCACACAAAGACCACGACATTGCAGTAAAGAAAGAGTTGAATTGATGTGAGGTTGGCCACGCCATGCAGGGGAAAGGGTTGTTACTCCAATTAGTCTCGTGAAAGGCCCATAGGCTAGGAGATTTTCAAAGACAGTCTCAGGGAATGGGTGGGGTGGCTAGGCAACGGGCGCTTGCTACTGACTGGTTGGCGGTACAATCATTGGGGTGTGTGAAATGATTCTCCTGCACTGAGTGGCTTCTGGGTGGGGCCACAGGAGGAGTTCGTAGGTCCAGATAGAGTCATCGTCGGTGTCAGACATACAAAAAAAATCTAAAAAGATATCAGAAAACTCACGCCTGTAATCCCAGCACTGTGGGAGGCCAAGGTGGGTGGATCACCTGAGGTCAGGAGTTTGAGACCTGTCTGGCCAACATGGTGAAACCCCATCTCAACTGAAAATACAAAAAATGTTCCAGGTATGGTGGTGGGTGCCTGTAATCTCAGCTACTCGGGAGGCTGAGGCAGGAGAATCGCTTGAACCCAGGAGGCGGAGGTTGCAGTGAGCCAAGATTGCGCCATTGCGCTCCAGCCTGGGCAACAAGAGTGAAACTCCATCTCAAAAGAAAAAAAAAGAAACAAACAAAAAAGATTCCTCAAAAGGTCAATCTTATGTTCTACAATAGTGATGTTATCTGCAGGAGTAATTGAGGAAGTTGCATATCCTGTGACCTCTGGAATAATGGCTGGCAGAATTCAGGCCCCTCTATCCTCCTAGGCTCCTGGCCTCTCATTAGCTTTTCAAAGGCAGTTGAGTTTTGGGGAAGGGCTATTATCATTTAAACTATAAACTAAATGTCTTCCAAAGTCAGCTTGGCTTAAGCCCAGGAATAATTAAGGCAGCTGGAAGGATAAGGACAAGAGGGAGGGTTGGTTAGATCAGATCTCTCCCACTGCCATAATTCTCTCACTGACATAATTTTTGCACAGGTGGTATTAGGAATAATGCTCAAAATCCTAAGGAAATTGAACACTCAAACAAAGGATTCTTAGCAAAGCAATTTTACTTCTGCAGAGAGGGGTGCCTCCTTGGCCAGCTGCCATGAGAACACACCTGAACAAAGGGGCACGAGAGCCTTTATTCCTGACGCAAGTTCTGCCCCTGTACCCTTTCCCCATTGGCCGGGGTCGGGTCGTGCAATCTAAACCAATCCCAGTTGGCTAAACATTTGATTTTTTTTTTTTTTTTTAGACAGGGTGGGCACGTAAAAGAAAGTGGAGGGAAAGGGGAAGGGGTGTCTGTAATGAGCCAGAAAGTTCATCCTCTTTCCAAATAAGGAAAGGAATATAAGCTGGCACTGATAACACCTGGTACTGTGGCGTGCCTGGGCATTTAACAAAGGCAAGAAGGAAAAAAGGAGAGAAATGGGAGGGTACTATGAATTAAAGAAGAAAAGACTGGTCAGATTCTTTGAAGAAAAACCTCATCATATCCCACAGTGGTTTCGAAAATTTTAAAGAATATGATATAAAAATACTATTCCTATTTTAAATTCAAGGTGCTCAAGAGTTCAACACATCCATTTCCTATGACCAACTTACTCAGTTTCTCATTATGTTGCAGTTGGATTTGAGAAGCCAGGATGAACCAGGGGAGCCTACACAAAGCTTATTTCACACTGATACTTCCAGGACACAGCACCTCTTATTAGCATAGTCGAAGCAACAGAGAGGGCTTCAGATGTTGCCGCTAAGTTTTTAAAATTATCCTTCGTTGCTTATTACTCTCTAAATTGTGGTTCCTTTAAAAATATAGCATTTTCACATACAGCCTTTCCTCTGGAAAGAATTAGGCATATTCCTCCATTTCATTCATACGCAAAAAGTTAAAACCAAGTATAGGCCCAGTTAGAGAGGGGAGGTTAGATAGATCTGTATTGGATGCTTTGTTCTTCTGTTACTTCCTCCTCCCCCTTTTATGTGTTGATGAAAGAGCACTGGCTTTGGTTCTGCAGACCTCATTTCAAGCCCTGGCTTCTGTGACTCCATATTGCTGTGCTTTGAAATGCTGAGTAATTAACTGGCTTTCTATTTCCTTATCAATAAATGGGGATAAAAGATCTACCCCACTAACTTTATACAGGTCTTAGAAATAAAAATAAAAAGTCTTGCAAAATGATCATGTGTTACCTGCTGCTACATGCTGGTTCCATGCTGCTTAGGGGATACTTGGTGCCTCCTTCAGCACTCTACACCTACTTCTTTCATACCTTTCTCCCCCGTTCAGATTTCCCTCACTTTTCTCACCTCTCAAACCACTGAGCACAGACCAGCCTCCATCTTCAGGCTATGCTAAAACTGTCCAGGCCAAGGTCACCAGTGACCTCCATGCTGTAACAATCTATTGGACATTTTCAGTCATTATCTTTTTAGACATCTCCACATAACTGACCTCTTTCATTAAAGTCTCTTCATTATGGTCTGCACTTCATGCTCCCGGTTTTCTTTACCGGCCTTTCCGACAGCTTCTTTTCAACCCTCTTTGCTGGCTTCTCTGTCTGTTAATTTAAATGTTTTTAATTTAAGTTTCTCAAATGTTCTGTTTAAATAAGAAATTAGTAGAGATACAAGGTTTTTTTTTTAACCTTCCTTCATGTAGAAGAAGAAGGTTCCTTTTTTGTTTAACAGAAAATTCACAAGTATTTATACTTTTTTAAAAAACAAAAAAGTACATTTAAATATTATTTCCAAGACAACACATTATTATGCAAAACTAATGAGATTTGCAGAGATTCTAGAGGTTAAAGGTTATTTTCATAGGACTTAACAATATGTGAAGTCCTAGTGTGTCTTACAAGAAGTTAGGATGTAAAATAGAATCTGCCTTTCTGTAGCTACAAGAAAAGGTGGGAATTTTCTACTTGTGTCACTAAGATTTCTTGCACCAGCAATTACAGGCACCTATGGGTTAAAGGCTAATGCTGGAATTCTATCAGCTCAATAAACAAAAGAAGCATGACTAAAAATGTGGAACTTAAAATGTGAGGAATCGGGGGAAGAGAATGAAATAACATTTTTAACAAACGAAATGTTATCATTCAATGCATTGTATTTCTTTGGGCCAGATGTCTAAATATTTCAATCCCTCTGTGCTCAGTACCAGATCCCCTACTACTGTTCTTTCTCTGTACCCCTTCTCAGATGATTCCATCAATTCCCATGGCCTTCATTAACTTTTCTTTGCAAGTTACTTCCAGACTACATCTGTAACCTGACTTTTCTGGACTTCTGACAGGTATTCTACAGCCGATTGCTTGGAATCTCCTATTAGAAGACTCTCAAGCACCTCAAAATTACTATATCTGAAACAGAACTCTTCAATTTTTGTGCCCTATTGCCTTTCTCTTTCCTTGTCATTGACATCTAACTATGGCACCCTCATTCATCTACCAAGTTTTTCAAAGCAGAAATCTAAGAGTCACCTTTGATTTCTTTCTTTCCTTCATGTTCCTCCAAATTTACCCACTTCAAGTTTTATCGATTATCCATTTAACTTACGTCTTCCTTAGATCACCTTTTCTTCAGCTCTGCAGCCATTACACAAGTCCAGACCATAATTGTCTCTTGCCTGGGCTCTTGTAATAACCTTCGAACTGGCCTCTTGCTTTTGCTCTTGCCCTCATCCAATTCCTTTTTCCTGTATCAGTCAACATGATCTTTTTTAAAAGCATAAATAAGAATGTGTTCCCTACTGAAATCCTTTCAATGATATCCCCTTACATTCACAAAACCATCCAAGTTCGTTCCCACACTTGCAGGAACTCACACGCTCTGGTGGCTGCCTATCTCTTTTGTCTCTAACTTCATTCCACCTTTCTCTCCCTTTCACTGACAACACTCGAGTCACAATAGATTTTTTCAGTTCCTCTGACACAGCAAGTTTTTTCGCATCTCGGAGCTTGTAAACACACTAGAACGTCTTGCTACTCATCTTTTGAAACACTAGCACCAACTCACCCTTAAAGTCTCAACACAACAATCACCTCTTCAGAGAGGCTTTCTCGAGCATTGTTTCTAAGGAGAATCTCCCTATTAACCTCCCTTTGTGGCTCCCTGTTGTTTTCCCTCATGACATTTAAGTTGTAATGTATATTTCCTCTTGTTTTTCTGTGTCACTGTTGGACTCATCCACAAGACTGAATGGTGTGAAGAAAAAGGCCATACCTGATTGGTTCTTTACCACATACCAGCACTCAGCACTGAGCCTGGAATGGAGAAGGACATCCATAATTCATTCATAAAAACCCTGTTTACAAACAAATATACAAATCTTAGGAGTATGTAAAGCAGAGAACACGGGTAGATATTTTTCTCTAATTTTTTAATGGTAAAAGGAGAAACCTCTTCAACTAATTTTATGGTCATAGGAATTCTTTGACATAGAAGAAGGGCTGGGTCAGGTTGCGGACCATCCTGTGCACTGTAAGATGTTTAGCTTCATTTCTGGCCTTTATCCACCAGATGCCAGTAACATCACCTCCCCTTGTTTGTGACAACCAGAAATGTCGCCAGACATTGCCAAATGTCTACAGGAAAGGGGTGGGGGTTGGGGAAGAACCAGATGGAAACCATTTACCTACAGAGTAAACTTTTTTTTTTTTTTTGAGACAGTCTTGCTCTGTCACCCAGAGTGGAGTGCAGTGGCACAATCTCAGCTCACTGCAACCTCTGCCTCCTGGGTTCAAACAATTCTCCTGTCTCAGCCTCCCGAGTAGCTGGGACTACAGGTGCCCAGGCACACACCACCACACTGTCAGGCCTCTGAGCCCAAGCCTGCACGTATAAATCCAGATGGCCTGAGGCAACTGAAGAATCACAAAAGAAGTGAAAATGGCCGATTCCTGCCTTAACTGATGACATTATCTTGTGAAATTCCTTCTGGACAATGAGTCTCAGAAGCTCCCCGCCAGCACCTTGTGACCCCTGCCCCTGCCCACCAGAGAACAACCGCTTTGATTGTAATTTTCCACTACCTACAAGAATCCTATAAAATCGCCCCACCCGGATCTCCCTTTGCTGACTCTCTTTTTGGACTCAGCCCGCCTGCACCCAGGTGATTAAAAAGCTTTATTGCTCACACAAAGCCTGTTTGGTGGTCTCTTCACAAAGATGCGCATGACACATGCCCAACTAATTTTTGTATTTTTAGTAGAGATAGAGTTTCACCATATTGGTCAGGCTGGCCTTGAACCCCTGATCTCAGGTGATCCACCCACCTCAGCCCCCCAAAGTGATGGGATTACAGGCATGAGCCACCATGTCCAGCCCAGAGTAAACATTTAATTTGTCATTGTATCCTTCTTCCATCCCCCACAAATAAAAGTAATAAATGAGAAAGTTATGCACAAGAGCACAAGCGATCTGTTTAAGACTGAAGATAATTAGGAGCAGAAAGGAGAGCAAAACCCACTAGCAGACCTCCCATTTAATGCTGAAGCAAACTCATGGTTCATAAACACCTGCTGATCTGCTTTCCTGGAAATGAATACATTCATTTAGATAGATAACAGTAATCATATTCCCATCAAAGTTAACATTAATTATCGTCAATAAATTGCAAAGACACAATGAATTTATATAAATTCTTTGAGGCATGGAATTATTTTTCCCATCTTCTGGAAACCTTACATAAATGATTTTTATATAAGGCAGAAAGACAGCTGGCATAAGGGAAATTTGGTAGCTGGGAGAGAGGTAACACTTCAATAGACAGGTTTTATATAAGGTACATTTTTACATGAGGTACCATATTGGTACATCTTTTAGGGAAAAAATATTTTAAATTATAAGTTTATATTTTACAGTTATCTTTTTTCAGTGAAAGTATACTAATCACAAACATTCCAGATTTGAGTTGCTTTTTCATAATTCACACAATGTACAACCCTATCAGACTTCAACAGGTGCATAAAACACTAAATTTGAGTTATTTTCTCATATTTTATGTGCTAGCTTGTCTTATCTCTTAATCAAATTCAATTGTTTTCTGGACTATGTACACTTTTGGGTTATTCTCAAACCTAGAGTTGTGTTTAGAAAATATTAAGGTATTATCATTAAGCCCACATAGGCAGATGGGAAACCTTTATCATAGGATAGAATCTATCTATCATTAATTGGTCTTCTGCTACGAGGCTGGTGCTTTAATGAGCGCTTTACACTTCAATATTAAGAATATAAAGCACTTAGGCTTTATAACAGTCCTCTGATGTAGGGACTATTATGCCCATTTCATAGATGAAGTAACAGAGAAATGAGTAACTCACCTAATCTATTATGTGAAGTCAGGGGTGAAAACCAAGGCCCCTTTGACCCCAAAGACCAAATTATTAACAACCAAATGATACATGCTCTGTTGGGCCAAGAATCAGTGCATATTGCATGTCTCCCATGGTCATTTTGATCATGATACCTGGACATTAATTAGTTTTTCTGAAGCAGCTTGAGGCTTAAGAGAAGCCTCATCTCGCATCTCAAAGAAGCAACAAACTAGAGGCGATCTAAGTCAAGGAAATCGGTCCCACGCTTGTCCATATACCTTGAATTGAACCAGATATGACAGGTAGGAAGTTGAGAAGGGATGCTGTTTACTCTTACTGTCCTCCTTGAATTCATCCACATGGACTAGGGTGACCAACCATGCTGTTACACCCAGGATCATCTCAGTTTTACCACTGAATGTCCTGAATCCAAGGAGACCTGTCTACTGATGTGTGACCTCTCTCCCAGCTACCAAATTTCCCTTTATGCCAGCTGCCTTTCTGCATCTCTAAATGTCGCTTTTTTTTTTTTTTTTTTTTTTTGAGGAAACATGAAGACTTTACTATTTGATAAGCCCTATACTAGGTGTGAAGGATATCAAGGCAAACAAAAATCCAACTTTTACCACAGGTACTATCTGCCTGCCTGCTGTAACATTCTTTCAAACAAATATCCATCCTTTCAAAAACTAGCCAAGATTAAGACCTGCCACCTGCCACCATACTCTATAAATACTAGGTCCCATCTGCCTGATTCTTCCTCTGGTTGCTCGAGCAACTGCCTTATGTCCAATTGCCATTCCCACATGGTCTAGTCTAGTCACCCACTGGTCAAACTCATCCTACACTGACCATGGTTTTAGTACCCCTTTTTTGGATACATTCATCATTTCTTATTTCAGCATGAAATGTTTTGGATGACTTTAGGTTATGTAATCATTTTCTTTAAAATGCTGATGGGTCCTTGACCCTCATTATTCTGAGACGAATGAAATTTTAAAATGGTTTCCCACAAATTGATGCAGACACTGCTTATGAAAGAGAGCAAGAATATATGAAAAGAAAAAACGAAGGAAAATGGATTCAAAAAAGAAGCCACATGTCTAGCCCATCTCGCTAAGGGAGAAGCTGGAAGTGGCTAAAGGCAAAGAACATGCCTCAGGGCTGTTGAGTTAATGGTGTCAGTGATTTCCCACACTCTAGACTATGGATCCTCAAGTAAAACACCAGAACAATAGTTGTCAGAAGATCTCCCTTCTAAAAGACAACTGCGCTTTCTAGAAATCTGGTTTTGCAGCCAAGTGCGATATCTCACACTTGTAATCCCAGCACTTTGGGAGGTCAAAGCAGGAGAATCACTGGAGCCCAGGAGTTCGAAACCAGGCTGGGCAATGTGGTGAAATCCTGTCTCTACAAAAAAAAAAAGCAAAAATTAGCCAGCCTTGGTGGCAAGCTCCTGTAGTCCCAGCTACTCTGGAGGCTGGAGGCAGGAGAATCACTTGAACCTGGGAGGCGGAGATTGCAGTGAGCCAAGATGGTGCAACTTTGCTCCAGCCTGGACAATAGAGTGAGACTCCATCTCAAAAAAAAAAAAAAAAAGAATATTTTGATGAACATATTAATACCAATTTGGCCACTTACTACCTCTGCTACCTTGATGAAGTCACAGCATCTTTCGGACCCTACTTTCTATAAAATGAATGGATAGATAATATACTAATATAATGAGTAACAATTATTGACTGATGTGTCATGAATAGCTAACGGTTTTACCTACTGAATATCCCTTCACCTTCTTTCTAGTAACAGAACCCATCTTATAAATAAGAAAACCATTACGAGTCATCTGCACCGAGTTTGTGCTAGCCCAATACCTTTCTTCCCAGCATTTGCTTCCCTTTCCCCTACCAAACAATTCTGATTTTCTTTCTTGAGTACTCATCTCCCCGTTCTTAGTCATGTTCCAAGGTGAATGAATGAATTACATTTCGCTTAATACAGTTTCTGTATCCCATTCTCCAGGCCCCAGAGATGGGTTCAAGGGGAGGCATGTGACTCAATGCCAGCCAGTCAAAGAGAGAGACAGTGAATGCCAGAAATGATGTGGGAGCACTGAAAGAGATCTCCTCTGTTAATAGAGATCATATGGTGTAAGATGTGAAATCATTTTGACCCTGTCAAGGGAGACCCTCAGCTGCCAGGGCCAAGTATGGAACCTAACAATGAGGCAATGACATAGGACACAGAGTGAGGAGACAGGGAGAAATCCGATGCTTGATAACACAGTTTGTAGACTGATCTTCACTTGAAATCCAATCTATCATGACCATATAGATTTTCTTTCTTGTTTCAAACAGTTTGAATTTGTTTTTCTCTTCCTTGCAAACAAAAGGAATTCAAACCAACATGAAATGGAGGCCTGGCCAATCAGAACACACTCATCCTTCAAATTACTTTCTATGGTTCCTGGACCACAGAGGGGCCAACTCAGGGCTTCCTTAGCCCTGTTCAGCCAGCATTCTTAGAGGAAAAGGTTTATTTCCTTTCCCAGGATTGCTAAGCAATCTCTCCTTGCCCCCTGCAGGTAGATAACCTGTTCAGAAATGAACGTGTCTTTCTAACCATATTTTTTAAATTATGGAACTTAGAAGTACTAAATCCTGGTCTAGTCTTTGATTTTTAGTTGCATTCCTTTTACTTAACTAGTTGGGATTGTGTTTCTGCTATCTGTAACTGAAAAGGTCTTGATGGACCCCTATGTGCCAGATACTGAGGTAAGATTTTTGTGTACATGAGAAACTACAGTTATCCTCATTTTATAGATGGAGAAACTGTGGTTCAGAGAAGTTCAGTGACTTATGTAAGGTCATACAACAAATAATTGAGAGTTCCTGAACAAAACTTTGTTCCTAATCATTGTGTGAGACAGTTTCTAGATGATTTCCCGAGGTTGTTCACAATTCTCTGATTCTCATTTGGCAGCTAAGCTCTACGGGAAAAAAAGGAATGGAGCAGCCTTGATGGATGACCTCACTGGCATGTCCTCCGAAAAGATTTCATCAAAGGTTTAGCTTGCTAACTCCTCAACAAAGCTCATAACAGCTGTGGGTTCTGTTTGTCATTGTCAAACTCAAGTAGTTCAGCATTATTCCTTGTCCTCCAAAACCAAGCATGCCTCCCAGGTGGATATTTATCACCTACTTTAAAAGAATGCATAATATTGGTGCCCAAAAGCAGGGTCAGCAACTCTCTATCTTCCACGGCTCACAAACAAAATGAAAAGTAGGCAGCTTAAGGATGTCAGATGGCCACAGCATCTTGTGCTAAAATCAGGGGTCTGGGTGGTAGTATTTTGAAAATAGACATTTAAATCCAAACAGGAAGAAGTCTACTGTCGTAGGCCATTTGTATTACCATAAGGAAACACCTGAGGCTGGGTAATTTATTTAAAAAAAAACCACACAAAAATGATGTAATTAACTCAACTCACTGCTCTGCAAACAGTACAAGAAGTGTGGTGCCCACATCTGCTTCTGGTGAGGGCTTCTGAGGAAACTTACCATCATGGCAGAAGGTGAAGGGGGAGCAGACGTCTCATGTGGTGAGCGTGAAGCAAGAGAGAGAAGGGGAGGTGTTACACTTTTTTTTTTTTTTTTTTTTGAGACGGAGACTCACTCGCCCAGGCTGGAGTGCAGTGGCTCCATCTCAGCTCACTGCAAGCTCTACCTCCTGGGTTTGCGCCATTCTCCTGCCTCAGCCTTCTGAGTAGCTGGGACTACAGGCGCCTGCCACCATGCCCAGCTAATTTTGTTTTTGTATTTTTAGTAGAGACGGGGTTTCACTGTGTTAGACAGGATGATCTTGATCTCCTGACCTCATGATCCACTGCCTTGGCCTTCCAAAGTGCTGGGATTACACCCAGCCACTGTGCCCAGTGCTACACATGTTTTTAAATAGCCAGGTCTCTGGAGAACTCACTCACTATCACAAGGACAGCACCAACCCTTTCGTGAGGAATCCAGCCCCATGCCCCAGACACCTCCCATCCAGCCCTACCTCCAACACTGGGGATTACATTTCAACATGAGATTTAGGGGGACTAAACACCCAAACTACATCATCTGCTAAGGGGTCAAAAACAAACACAACAAAATAAAGAACTACCTTCATTAAAGCCCTCAAACAGGAAGCCCATCTCATTCCATGGTACATGAAGTCACATCTTGTCCCATCAGCTTTCCCCCACTTTGTCAAAATAAAGAAAAACTTCAGTGGATTGAGGGTATGATTGCACTTTTCTCCTGTACTGCCCACTTATTACTGCCTAGACACTAGACAGCATTTAGAGCTTTCCCTAGTTTCTTCACTCCTTTCAGATGGATTCATCCCTTGTAGCTCCAAGAGGCGAGAGTAAGGGTTTAGTATAAGCCATCGGACCCAGTCCTGCTCCTCAGGCGGTAAAAGTGTGTATATCCAACAGAATTTTTAAAGTACTAGTTTCCTATTGCTCTTATTAAAAATATATATATTACAAACACAACAGCTTAAAATAACACAAATTTATTCTCTTATACTTTGGAGACCAGAGGTCAACATGTGTTTTAAAGGGCTAAAATCAAGAAGTTGGCAAGGCAAGTTCCTTCCAAAGGCTCCAGGGGCACATCTGTTCCCTGCCTCTTCCAGCTTCTAACAGCTGCAGCATTCCTGGACTCCTGGCAGCATCACTTCAATATCTACTTCCATGGTCACATGGCCTTCTCCTGTCTTTGACCTTCTTGCCTCCCTCTTACAGTGGCCATTAGGGTTACCTTCAAGGTCCACAGAATTATGTAGGATAATTCCATCTTACGGCTCTTAATCACATTCTGCAAACCTTCTGCAACATCTGCAACATTTGTGATGTTCTGAGGACTAGGATGTAGACATCCTTGGAGAACTCTAATTCAGTCTACCATCATGAGGAAGGCCAAATTCCCACTGGACACTTGGATGGAGAGTAGTATTTAAAATATAGATTTAAAAATAATAAGCTAGACAGTTTTCTAGGTGGAGGGGAACAGGTATGTTTGAAAAACAGACATGCATTGTCATTTGTAGGAACAAGCTAATTTGCAACACGGTGCAATTAAGCCAAACACAAGAAAACCAGGCCTGAAATCAGGGAAAAAAACATAATAATAAGCTATAGTCCTCGTTCTGCCACTAACGAGCTCTGGGACAGCTTATATGAATTATTCAACCTCTCTAAACCTGCTATACTGTCTATAAAGTGGGAGACTTGCTATCCTCATAGTGCTATTTTGAATATAGAAATAAAATTAATGTAAAACAACTAAGCCCAATGCTTGGAATATAATAACCTATAAATGTTAACCATTTATATGATAGTAACGATAATAACAATAATAATTTCTGATTGTTCAACTTGTGAAATAAGTAACAATATTGACCAGGGAGGTTTGAAATTTCATAGGTTTTTGTTGTTTTGTTTTTAGTTTGGTTTTTAAAGCAAGACTAGAAAACTATTTTTCTCAGAGACTGCCGTAATTTTTGGAAGTAAAAGAGATCATTTTTGCCTGAGGTCTGTCTCTGGCAAACAAGAAGAAATTATTGATCCCCAACTTGTTACGCAACCCTGCACTCTTCATAGCAGGAGCTTAAAAAGACTAAGATGTGTTTTCCATCCTCAGGAGCCTTGCACTATGGTTAATGTTGACGAAGCCAACTTATTTAAAACACAGAGCAAAATGAGAGACAAGATCGAGTTGAGTCTAAATTATATAGAATGGTTTATAAGTGCAATAAAATTCCAGGAGAAAAACAGATTCGTATGGGCTACAGGAGTCAAGCAAGAGCCCGGGCATAACCTAGAACTTGAAGAATGAATAATATTTAGATATACAGGAAGAGGGTAGTAGGAGACTTAGAAACTGGGATGGGCAGAGGCAAAGGCTAGTGGCCAAAGACAGTAATGATATTAGGCTGGCACCACGCATGGGTATATCAGAAACCAAAGAAAGAGACAAGTGCTAGAATTTAAAAGAAAAAAAAAATAGCATAGCAAAGGTTAAGCATAGATACTTTTGGAGGCAGAATATTTGGATCTGGATCAAGTCTTCACCCTTTGCTAGCTTTGTGACCTTGGACAATTCATTAAACTTCTCTGATCCTCAGCTTTCTAGCCTACAAAATCAGGTTGATAATGTCTACCTCATTGTATTGCTGTAAAAACTGAAGGACATAATGAATGGGAAGCATTCATTAATAGTCCTTGCAGATATTAATAGTGTAATAAATGTCATTTACAGTAGCAGTAGTATTAGTAATAATCGTAGTAGATTAACAGTTCCAGATTTTGGAATCATGGATACTCAAATATAAAAAGGGTCACAGAGATTCTTATCCATTCCCCTCAGTTAATAAAGAAGACAGCTGAAGTCCATGCAGACTTTCACCGACAGACTCAGAAGCCACTGGCCACTGTTATTTCCACCACACCTGTCAGATTCAGCATTTCTACTCCAAAATATCTAGTTGTTGGTGCACTTGAATATGCTGAATTCGTGCTGATTTAGGAATCCTTTTTAAAGGACTGCTGAGTTTTAGCTGCCTCTAGTCAGAGAAAGGATATGAGAAAGCCAAATTCTACAAATAGTTTTCACTCTGCATTAACCAGTCCACCAAGAGTAGAAGAAACGGGACAAAGGCCAGTATGGGCTTAAATTCATGTGCCTGGTCTTCCTCCAGCCTACCTTTTGTCCAACCTTTCAGCTTAAGGAAAAAAAAAAAAGAAATCTACCTTGGTCTTCAGGAGTATAAACCAAGTCCATTAAAAAACTCTCATATATGTTGGGTCTTTTTTTTTTTTTTTTTTTCAGAGTGCTCTGAAATTTCTCAGCCCTGGAAATACATGTAAAAATAATTTCACAAAACACTTGGTGTGATTCCTAATATAAACACTCTGAAATGCAGATTCTTAAATGAGTTGGCGCAGTAAGGGATGAGCAAACCATGTTCTTATACTGCCCCCTTCCGGCAAACGGCTGAAAGAGACAGCCTGCATATTTTGTGTTGAAGAAACTAGTTCAATTTCATTTAATAAAACTTCTTTTGTAATCTATTTGCCCCAGCCCTGCTGATAGGCAACTGTAGGTAATTTCTTTTGTTGCTTAAAAATGTTGCAAAGGATGAAAAAACCAATAATGTTAAAGACATCTTTGGTGCTCTCGAAGGGCAAGAAGTACGGAAAAATTATTCAGCTGTACTTGTATCAAGCAGGCACATGGAAGCTGGGAAAAAAACAGAACTCCCCCCTTGGTTTATGAGAATTGATGGTGTGAAATTTCCTCAGATGCCAAAGTTAGCTAAAGCACAGGATTCCATTAAACAGAAGGTAAACAGAAGGAATACCCATCCTAGCATTCTTTCTTGGTAAGACAGAAATAAAGAAAGGCCAATTTCTACAATATTGTGGCTAAATCGAGATCAATTTGTGAAATGAATCCTGGCCTCTGAAAGCTCTTCCTTCCTGAAGCATGAAAAAACAAGGCTTAAGAGATGATTTAGGCCAGCCTAATCCCTCTTCATCCAGATACGGCCTGTTAGCTATGATAAGCTAAGATCTAGCAACAACCAGCCAGAAAATCTCAGTGGCTTAAGCCAAGAAAAGTTTATTTCTCACTCACATCAAATCACATGACCAAGGCTCATGATCCTCATCACACTGTATTGAAATTGCCTACCTATTTGTTTCCACAGCAGACCATGATATTCTTTAGGCAGGAACTATGTCTATTCAGTTCTCTGTTGTGTCCCCAATACTTAGCACAACACCTGGCAAATAGATGCTCAAAGAGTATTTGTTCAATAAATGAAAGAATGAAAGGACAGATAAAGAAGTGAAGCAAACTAAATACCTCTGGGCATCATTTCCAGGAGCTCTGACTTCTCCCTTTCTACACTTTAGGTGCAGTCCGCCTAGCAAGTGTCTATTTTACACTGGGGTCCACCCCTTGTTCCCCTAGGCCTCTGGGCATGGTGTCATGTCCATGTAACTTGTGTGATTTCTTTAAAGGACTTATTAGTGAGCCCTTGAAAAACCAATGATGTGAATCAACAATGGTGGTAGGTAAATATTCTTAGCCACTAGGCTTTGTGGTGCTTGCATTAGGGAGAGGGTGATAGACGTAGAATACAGCCCACTGGAGCACTTAGGGATGGCTGCTCAGAGAACCACTTCACAAAATGGTACCAGTGCCAAGCACCAGAAATCAAAATGGAAATGCAAGACCCAGTGAGATCACAGGGGAGAAAGAAAAAGGGAAAAGTTTTCTAGTTAGGGTTTAAAAAGAAAAAGAAAGTGGCACCTTAAGATGTGCTTTATATATACATACATATATAGCTTACTACTTAATTACTACTACTATGGTAAGCTATCTGAGGGTAAGTGAAAGAAGCCTTGCCCTCAGACAGCTTACTCTATACATATAGTATTTCCTATATATATATATATTTCCAAAAGTCTTACTGCCATAGTGGAAAGCCCAAAAATATCCTTTTCCTTTTTTTTTTTTTTTTTCTTTCTATGGCTCTCCATTTTCCACCTACCAAATACTAACCAAATTACACTGTGACCAACTATTTTGAGTCCTCTTCCCTAAAGATCTTACCATTTCCACCTGTCTTTTACCAAAGATCCTTTTAAATTACATGCTTTGATGGATACTAAGCTGGCAATTTTGGCTGTTTGTAGTCCTGAATCCTACATGCAATTATCAAAGAGCTTATGGATTATTCTTTTTCACTTAAAGCAGATGAGAAGATGTGCTGTGGCATCACAAATGCTAGGACATAAACGTTCTGAACCCTACACCTTGCAGTTTAACATTTATTGTACCAAGTACAATACTGAATTTATCTAAGTATAAGGCTTTAGAAAAGGAGCAATTCTATGTACTTGGAGATTAAAGATTGGTTTACAATTTGTATTAAAACAAAGAGCTGCTGGTCCCAAATCCTTTCTTCTCCCTGGCCCCAATAAACCTGATTCTTGCCTCCAACAGAGGATGCCTTCCCTGCCCCTACCCTGTGGTTAGAGAGAGACACGGGGCTTATATTTGCCTGACCTTTTGCATACTCACATTAGGCAATGATGACTATTTCAGGACTGCAGAATACTAAGTGAAGAACAGATAGATTATATAGTGTGCCTCCTAAGTGGCCTGTTGCTATGGTTTCCCACTGAAAGAACAGAATTTTCACCATTAGGTTATCTGAAATCTGCAGGACTGCACCAAAATGTTTCTGCAGAGAAGAGGACTGTCCGTTAAACACAGCTCCATCTGATCAAATCCAGTCTCAGATCAGCAGGGAGCATAAGATTTGGAAGCATGACTTCAGCAGTAGGATTTGCAGGACATTTGTGGGACTGAAACTGAGGCATTGCTCTCTGTTGATGAGTGACCTTTCCTATATTTGTTATCTATGTCCTCTATGCCAAAAAGTTACTGAATCTGAACCACCTGGGCATGAAAATGGGAACACAATGCTCCTGTTCTTAAAACCCTGCAAAGGCTTTCCATTGCTCTTAAGATAAAATCCAAATCCTCTTGAGTGCCTTGCAGCTCTGCATGGTCAGACCCCAACTGCTTCTTTATCCTCATCTCACCCCACTCTATTTATGCCTCCTGACAGGACTCTACATTTTCATTTTACAGCACTTATCGACATTGGAAATTAACTGTAGGGTTTTGTGCTTCTTTAATATATACCTACCCCATTAAAATAGAACTTTAAAGTCATAGGCTATGTCTTTGTTATTTTTGCTATATCCCCAACACCTACTATAAAATTTGGCACATTCTATCCCCATTTAATTAGTAATTAGGGGACTGAATGTCTACTTATTCATTGAGTGGGCTGTACTCTACGTCTATCACCCTCTCCCTAATGCAAGCACCACAAAGCCTGATGGCTAAGAATATTTACCTACCACCATTGTTGATTCACATCATTGGTTTTTCAAGGGCTCACTAATAAGTCCTTTAAAGAAATCACACAAGTTACATGGACTGAAAAAAATTTTAAAAGGAGCCTTGCTCTCAGATAGCTTATGAATACAGTAAAAGGAAGTATGTCTGGGTAAACAAATAGCTATATACAAATGAAACAGCAATTTCTTGTTATCTCCTGGAGACCTGGTGCTGACCATGATGGGTAAGTAATGCCCATGCATTTGACACAGGTGTGCTAGACACGTCTGAAGGACATGCTAAAAGGTAACTCAACCAGTCTAGCAGTAACTCTTAGCTCATCAAAAACCTTCAACCACAATAAAAGAAGCCCAGAGATTCTATAAGGAAGACAGAAAATACTTTGAAGGGTATTTGTAGGGATAGAGTGACATTTATCCCCTTTCTCTCCTCCAGCCACCTGAAAGGTTGGCAAGAGAATTCCTCAGGGAGATGGGAGGAGAGAAACCCAGAGTGTGTGGAGGGAAGAGGAGGTAAGTACTCACATAGAAAGGTAGCTGGACCAGAGTCCTCCTGAAAAGCCTCTTGCTCTAGGATGAAGGGAAGCCAGCAGTGTACTGCCAATAGGCAGGCGCTAAGGGAAAGTCAAGAGCCTAAGAGGGCAGCATGTGCTCCTTACTGGGTACTCAAACAGTTCTTATAAGTGCCCCATGTCAGGAAGAGCCAAAACATTGCCTTGACATGAAAGAAACCACTGGCAATCAAATAAACCATAATCAGGCAAATAATACTTGCCCTTTCTTTGTAAATTTAGCCCACATACTTGATATACACATATACATGCTCCCCTTCTCTCTTTCTTTCCCATTTTCTCTCTCTCTTTCTGCCTGTCTCTCTCTCTCTCACATATTCAATGTTTTACTCTAAAGGAGCCAGAGCACAGATGAAAGGGGGACAAGAGGCAGAGAAGGCAGAGCAGAGAATTAGTCCGTGGCCCTTCCCTACTGGTGGACTGAGGAATCGGGGGCAGGCCTAGGAGGAAGGTTGGACAGACAGAAATGTTGACTTAGATGACAGATTAGAGTTTTGATCAAGGTTAAACTAAAATTCTTAACACCTGATAATTAGACTGTACTAATACCTGAAGGCATATAAGATTTGCCTAAGAAATCTTTTGCCATAAGGAAGGAGAACCCAGTAGGTGAAGGCAGTGCTTAGAAAATAATGAAGCTATGGAGACAGAAACTAGATAAGTGATTGCCTGGAGCCAGAGTGTAGGAGAGAGGATGGGGGGAGGATAAAAATGAGAAATGACTACTCATGGTTATTGAGTTCCTTTTCTAGGTAATGAAAATGATCTAAAATTGATTGTGGTGATAGTTGTACAACTCTGTGAACATACTAAAAACCATAGAATTGTACGCTTTTAAGTGGGTGAATTGTATGGTATCTGACTTGTATTTCAATAAAGCTGTTTTAAAAATAATAATAATGAAGCTGACTCCTGATTGCACCTTCTCACATCCAGTCTGTACGACAGACTAACTTCATAAATAGAAAATAATAAGTTTAATGAGAAGAGTAAAAGTAAAGTACAGTAGGATTTCCAAGTTGAGGTAATCAGCTCAAAACCTTCTCTGCTTTGGAAATTACTTGATTTACCAACCAATGTTCTAGGAATATTTGGAATAATAGAATCATACTTATACTTATTAAATATGCAAGATGCATTCCTATTTTTCTCCTCCTTTGGCAAAAATTATTCATGAAAAAGATAAATTTCTCATCAACTCCCAGGAGAATTGTGTATCCTGCAACTGTAGATAATTCAGTAAGTCTTGTGACTATAAAAGGATATCTTATATCTGAATATATTATTGTATGCAAAGAACTTTTCAAGGGCAAATGTTTCTCATTCAATCATAACCACACTGAATGACTGGTAGAGGAATTATATCTGCATTTTACACACAAGGAATGTAAGACTAAAACAGGAGTCTGCAAATTATGGCCCACTGGCCGAATTCACTCTGTCACCTGTATTTGCATAGCCCATGAGATAAGAATAATTTTTACATGTTTAAGTCATTGAAAAAAAATCAAAAGAAACATAATATCTCATGAATACTGAAAATAAAATGAAATTCAAATTTCAGTATTCATAAACTTTTATCAAAACACAGCAAATGCTCATTTATTCACATATTGTGTCATGCTTTCATGCTGCAGTGACAGAGATGAGTCTGTGTGTGGCAGAGATTATATAGCTGGCAATGCCTAAAATACTTAGCATTTGTCTTTTAAGAAAAAGTTTGCTGACCTCTTCTCTAAAAGGTTGAATGACCTCTCATTTCATATGCTTAGTTAGCTGTAGAAAGAGGCATAAGATCACTAATTAAGGTCATAAATCATAGTATCCTATTCCTTATACAATACAATAATATTTGTAGTATTTATATATTCATTTCCCTCTTCTGTTGGGCCATCAAACTTTCTTTTGGAAATGAAATCTCACAAAACTATTATTATTATTATTAAGACAGAGTCTCACTCTGTCACCCAGGCTGGAGTGCAGTGGTGCAGTCTCGACTCACTGCAACCTCCTTCTCCCAGGTTCAAGAGATTCTCCTGCCACAGCCTCCCGAATAGCTGGGATTACAGGCACCTGTCACCACGCCCAGCTAATTTTTGTATTTTTAGTAGAGGTGGCATTTCACCATGTTGGCCAGGCTAGTCTCGAACTCCTGGCCTCAGGTGATCCGCCTGCCTCGGTCTCCCACAGTGCTGGGATTACAGACGTGAGCCACCGCACCACCTGGCCCAAAACTATTATTGTGCTTGGAAGGCCCTCCCCCCATTTCTGACTTCCTTAACTCTTAAAAATTCCCTGTGTCTCAAATTACAATACCACATCCTCAGATATCCATCATGTTAATCTAAAATAAGTTCTGTAGTCACCCAACAGTTTTTTTCTGCCTATTGCACAGACAAAATCCAATTCACTGGGTCCACATTATTGCAGTAAAGAAAAAATTTAATTAACGTAAGGCCAGCCACTTGGGAGCTCTGGAGTTCTCATGCAAATCAGTCTCCTGGAGGCTCAGAGGTTAGGGTTTTTCAAGAATAGTTTGCTGGGCAGGGTGCTAGGGAATGGGAAACGTTGATTAGTTGGGGATGAAATCACAGGGGTATAGAAAACAATTCTTATGCCCTGAGCCAGTCTCTGGGTGGGAGCCACAAGCCTGGTTGAGTCATGAGTGGGTTCGAGTAGAGTCAGTTGGTCATCAGAAAGGCAAAAGTCTGAAAACCATCTCAAAAGGCCAATCTTAGGTTCTATAATAGTGATGTTATCTATATGAACAATTATAAATTTTGTGACTCTGGAACAATGGCCAGTTATCACTTAACTATGCCTATGTCTTAGCAGAATTCAGCCCCCTCTCATATTCCTAACCTTGTGGGCTTTCATTAGTTTTCACAAAGGTGGTTTAGTTTAGGGAAGGGTTATTATCATTCTTGCCTAAGGGTAAATTGTAAACTAAATTCTTCCCTAAGTTAGCTTGGCCTGTAGCCAGGAATGACCAAGGACAGCTTGGAGGTTAGAAGCAAGATACAGTCAACTATGTCAGATTCTCTTACTGTCATGATTTTGCAAAGGCAGTTTCAGTTCCATTTTATACTCTCTGACAGGACCCTGCAGTCAACTATAGAGTGCTGTGAACCAGGAAGAACCTTAACAACCATTTAATTCAGGAGTCAGTGAACTTTTTCTGTAAGGGCCAAATAGTAAATATTTTAGCTTTGCAGGCCATACTCTCTGCAATAACTACTCAATTTTGTCATCATAGCACAAAAGCAACTATAGATAATACCTAAATGAATGTCATTCCAATAAACCCTTATTTAGAAAAACAGACAGATGGCTGGATTTGGCCCATGAACTGTAGTTTGCCAAGCCCTGATATAGCCTATACCCTTATCTTACATGTTGTGAAGCTGAGTATTAAGAGAGTACAATAGCATGAATGTTTTATGCATTATGTACCCTCAAATTCATATGTTAAAATCCTAACCCCCAAGGTAATGATATTAGGATGTGGGGCCTTGGAAGGCAATTAGGTCATGTATATGGAATCTTCATGATCGGGATTAGTACCCTTATGAAAGAGACCATAGAGAAATTCCCACATACCTTTCCACAATGTGACCTCACTGTGAAAAGACAGCTATCTATGAGGAAGCAGGTCCTCACCAGACACTGAATCTGCTGGCTCCTTGGTCTGGAACTTCCCAACCTCCAGAATTGCAAAACATAAGTTTCTGTTGTCGATAAACCACTCAGTCTATGGTATTTTGTTACACAGACCGAATAGACTAAGACAGAAGGAAAGTGACTTGAGAATTAGAATCCATCTTCCTCACCCACAGCCTAGTCCCATGTGTTGCTACAACCTGATATTGTCCTAAAAAAGCTTAGACTGATGAATCTAAGATACTCAAAAACCCAAAGAAATTAATGGAGCCTCTAAATCTTTGGAAATTAGAGGGCGATATAATTTCATTTCTTTTTTGAAACATGCAGGAATAGGTAAGAATAAATACTGCTTTTGCAAAGCCAATCTTCCTTGCAAATAGCACGAATGTTACTATCTTGAGCATAGTTTTCCTATGAAACTGAACACAGGGATAAATATTGAAAAGAGCTTGCCTTCTCTAAGAAACTTTTGTGGTACACATGATTTTGAAGACAAATTTATTTTAAAATACCAGATCAATTAAAAATACAATCAACTGCATTTGCTGAGCACCCACCATGTCAAAGCACAACGCCTAAAACTTCTTCATACCTAAAAAGACTGACCTTCAAGAAGTCAACTTCACCACTTGTTCCTGCAATTCCATTCCCTTTTCATCATACTAAAGAAAACTTTATTGCAAGGTGTTAACGGCTGACTTGTGTCCCTCTAAAATTAAAATGTTGAAGTTCTAACTTCCAGTCCTTGAGAATGTGACCTTTTTTGGAAACAGGATAGTTGTATAAGTAATTAGTTAAGAGAGTCATTTTGGTGGGTCCTAATGCAATATTACTAGTCTCTTTTGAAAGGAGAACATTTAGACAGAGACATGCATACAGAAAGAATGCTATGTGAAGATGAAGTTTGAGATACAGGTGACGCTTCTCCAACCAAAGAATACCAAAGATGGCCAGAAAACCACAAAAAGCGAGGAAACACAAATTAAATGGATTCTATTTCAGAGTCCTCAGAAAGAACCAACCATGACAACACCCTGATCTCAGACTTCTAGTTTCAAAACTGTGAGACAATACATTTCTGTTGGTTAAGCCACCCAGGTTTTAATACCTTGTTACAACAGCCCTAGAAAATTGATACAAAAAGGTTTACATGTCTATATCTAGTCCCTAGAACAGAGGTCCCCAACCCCCAGGCCATGGCCTGTTTTGAACCTGGCCACACAGCAGGAGGTGAGTGGTGGGAGAGTGAGCAAAGCTTCATCTGTATTTATAGCCACTGCCCATTGCTTACATTAACACCCGAGCTCCACTTGTTCTCAGATCAGTGGTGGCATGAGATTCTCATAGCAGCGCGAACCCTATTGTGAACTGCACATGCAAGGGATCTATGTTGCATGCTTCTTATGAGAATCTAATCCCTGATGATCTGTCACTGCCTCCTGTCACCTCTAAACGGGACTGTCTGAAAATGAGCTCAGACTCCCACTGATTCTACATTATGGTGAGTTGTGTAATTATTTCATTATATATTACAATATAATGACAATAGAGATAAAGTGCATGATAAACACAATGTGCTTGAATTATTCCAAAACTATCCCACACTGTCACCTTGTCCATGGAAAAATTATCTTCCATGAAACCAGTCCCTGGAGCCAAAAAGGCCAGAGACCGTTGCCTTAGAATATAAGTGCTTTAGAACAGATATGTTCTTTTTATTTATTCATCCATTTGTTCCAAAACACTTTTTACTACATGCCAGATTCTGTGATTATTCATTGTCTTTATGTCCCAGAACTTATCACAAAACCTGACTTACTGCAGACATTTGATAAATGTTTGATGGATAAATGAATAAAGGTAGATGATATGGTTTGGCTGTGTCTCCACCCAAATCTCATATTGAATTGTAGTTCCCACAATCCCCATGTGTTGTGGGAGCGACCTGGTGGAAGGTGATTGAATCCTAGGGGCAGTTACTTTCATACTGTTATTGTGATAGAGAGTTCTCATGAGCTCTGAAGCTTTTATAAGTGGCTCCCTCCCCTACTTTTGCTTGGCACTTCTTCTTGCTGCCACCATGTCAAAAAGGACATGTTTGCTTCTCCTTCTGCCATAATTGTAAGTTTCCTGAGGCCTTTCCAACCATGCTGAACTGTGAGTCAATTAAATAGCTTTCCTGGCCAGGCACGGTGGCTCATGCCTGTAATCCCAGCACTTTGGGAGGCCAAGGCAGGTGGATCATGAGGTCAGGAGTTCGAGACCAGCCTGGCCAAGATGGTGAAACCCCATCTCTACTAAAAAAAAAAAAAAAATACAAAAATTAGCTGGGCGTGGTGGTGCACGCCTGTAGTCCTAGCTACTTGGGAGGCTGAGGCAGGAGAATCGCTCGAACCCAGGAGGCAGGGGTTGTGGTGAGCCGAGATCGTGCCATTGCACTCCTGCCTAGATGACAAGAGTGAAACTCCATCTAAAAATAAATAAATAAATAAATAAATAAATAAATAAATAGCTTTCCTTTATAAATGATCTGGTCCCTGTCCTTACAGCAGCATGAGAGCAGAGTAATACAGTACACCAGTACCAGGAGTGGGGCACTGCTGTAAAGATACCTGAAAATGTGTAAGTGACTTAGGAACTGGGTAATAGGCAGAGGCTAGAACAGTTCAGAGGGCTCAGAAGAAGATAGGAAAATGTGGAAAAGTTTGCAACTTCCTAGAGATTTGGAGGGCTCAGAAGACAGAAAGATGTGGGAAAGTTTGGAGCTTCCTAAAGACTTGTTTAATGGCTTTGACCAAAATGCTGATAGTGATAATGGACAAGGACATCCAGGCTGAGGTACTCTTAGATGGAGATAAGGCACTTGTTTGGAACTGGAGTGAAGGTTACTCTTTCTATGCAAAAAGACTGGCGGCATATCGCCCCTGCCTCAAAGACCTGTGGAACTTTGAACTGGAGAGAGATGATTCAGGTTATCTGGTGGAAGAAATTTCTAAGTGGAAAGCATTAAAGAGGAAGTGAAAGGAGCCGGGCACATTCCTCAGCCCCGGGCTCAAAACAAACAAGCCCAGTACAAACACATCCCATCCTCCCATCCCACCACATATCGCCATATATCTCTCAAATGTCCTGAGCCCAGTACAAACACATCCCATCCTCCCATCCCACCACATATCGCCATATATCTCTCAAATGTCCTGAGCCCAGTACAAACACATCCCATCCTCCCATCCCACCACATATCGCCATATATCTCTCAAACTTCCTGAGCCCAGTACAAACACCACCTGGAAAGTCTCCGATAAGGAGACAGCCGTTCAAAGTTTTACTGAAAGCACGGGAACCAAAAGAATTCCTTTGTTCCCCTGTAACTTTCGGGCTATAAAAAAGCAAGTGCTCGCATTGTTCGGGGCCCTCTTGTATGTTGTGGAATGGAGGGACCAGGTTCGAACTTGTAGTAAAGATCCTTGCCGCTTGGCTTTGACTCTGGACTCTGGTGGTCTTCTTTGGGGAACAAACGGTCAGGGTGTAACAGAAGCAGAGTATAAAAGTTTGGAAAATTTGGAGCCTGAGGATGCAAAAGGAAAGAAAAGCCTATTTTCTGGGGAGAAATTCAAGCCTGTTGCAGAAATTTCCATAAGCAACAAGGAGCTGAATGTTAATAACCAAGACAATGGGGAACATGCCTCCAGGACATTAACAGACCTTCATGACAGCTCCTCCCATCACAGATCTGGAGGCCTAGGAAGGATAGTGGTCTCCTGGGCTGGGTTCAGGGCCCTCCCTGCTGTGTGCAGCCTTGCAACTTGGTACCTTACACCCTAGCCACTCCAGCCATGGCTGAAAGGAGCCAATGTATAGTTCAGGCCATTGCTTCAGAGGGTGCAAGCCCCATGCCTTGGCAGCTTCCACGTGGTGTTAGGCCTGCAGGTGTGCAGAAGTCAAGAACTGAGGTTTGGGAACCTCCGCCTAGATTTCAGAGGATGTATGGAAACACCTGGATGTCCAGGCAAAAGAATGCTGCAGGGGTGAAGCCTCATGGAGAACCTCTGCTAGAGCAGTGCAGAAAGAAAATGTGGAGTCGAGACCCCACACAGAGTCCCTACTGGGACACTGCCTAGTGGAGCTGTGAGAAGAGTACTGCCATCCTCTAGACCCCAGAATGATATATCCACCAAAAGTTTGCACCATGTGCCTGGAAAAGCCACAGACACTCAATAACAGCCCATGAAAGCAGCCAGGATGGGGGCTGTACCCTGCAAAGCCAAAGGGCAGAACTGCCCAAGGCCATGGGAGGCTAGCTCATGCATCAGTGTGACCTGGATGTGAGACATGGAGTCAAAGGAGATCATTTTGGAACTTTAAGGTGCAGTGAGTGCCCTAGTAGATTTCATACTTTCATGGGGCTTGTAGCACCTTTGTTTTGGCCAATTTCTCCCATTTGGAACAGGTGTATTTACCCAGTGTCTGCACCCCCATTGTATCTAGGAAGTAACTAACTTGCTTTTGATTTTACAGACTCATAGATGGAAGAGACTTGCTTTGTCTCAGATGAGACTTTGGACTTGGATATTTGAGTTAATGCTGGAATGAGTTAAGACTTTGGTGGACTGTTGGGTAGGCATGATTGTGTTTTGAAATTTTTGAAATTTAAGGCGGCCAGGGGGTACAATGATATGGTTTGGCTGTGTCCCCACCCAAATCTCATCTTGTTATTCCCATAATCTCCACATGTCGTGGGAGGGACCTGGTGGGAGGTAATTGAATCATGGGGACAGTTACCTCCATGCTGTTCTCATGATAGTGAGTTCTCACAAGATCTGATGGTTTTATAAGGAACTTTTTCCCCTTTTGCTCATCACTTCTCCTTGCTGCCGCTTTGCAAAGAAGGACACGTTTGCTTCCCTTTCTACAATGATTGTAAGTTTCCTGAGTCCTCTCCAGCCATGCTGAACTGTGAGTCAATTAAACCTGTTTCCTTTATAAATTACCCAGTTTCATGTATGTCCTTATGGCAGCATAAAAAGGAACTAATACAGTAGACAAAAAGGAACAGAGAAATGGAAGAAGGAAAAAATACAAGTGAACATACTCACAGTTCTTTTCTTGAAAGTGCTCAAAGTAGTGTTAGAGAGACAAACCTTAGACATGTGAAAATGTCTTATATTACAAAGCAGTATATAATAAATGGCCCAGATATTGAGTACCATCTGAACTCAGGAGACATCACAGGAAAAGTCAGATGTGGGGTGTGTATTCAAGTTTTTTGTTTGTTTTTGTTTTGGGGTGTTTTATTTAGCAGCATTCATCAGATTTAAATTTGATGAGGAGAATCATCACATATGCATAAAAATCACTGTTTTTTCAAAAGCACATTGATCTTCTTATAAAACAAGAAATCCTTAAGTAATGCATATAATCATTATCTAGTCATTTTTAGTTCTAGGATTTTTTTATGTTAGGTTTTCTTAATTCATGGCATATTTTTGATTGAAGCAACAAAATTCCAAAGTAGGATTTTGCTTAGGCCAGTGGTTTTCAAATTTTAGAGTGCCCAAGAATTACACGGAGAAATATGAAGCATGATGGAAGTCCTGGGCCCCACACTAGTCCATCTCAACTAGCATCTCTAGGGTAGAACTAGAGAATTTGCCTCTTAAATATTCATCCCTCAAGTAATTCCTCTACAAGTGGTGTGTGGAGAACATGGCCTTAGGCCTTTGTTGTCAAGAAAACTGAACTTGTTTAATGGTAAAGACATTATAATTTTATTTAAAAATACTTTGCCAGGAGCAGTAGCTCACACCTGTAAACCCAGCACTTTGGGAGGTCCAGGTGGGCAGACTGCCTGAGCTCAGGAGTTTGAGACCACCCTGGACAACATGGTAAAACCTGTCTCTACAAAAAAATACAAAAACTAGCTTGGCACGGTGACAGTCACCCATACTCCCAGCTACTTGGGGAGCTGAGGGAGGAGGATTGCTTGGGCCTAACAAGTTGAGGCTGCAGTGAGCCAACATCGCACCACTGCACTCCAGCCTGGGCAACAGAGCAATACAGTTTCTTTTGCTGTATCCACAAAACAAACAAACAAACAAACAAACCTCTAGAGTAGAGAGTAAATAAATGTAAATATCTCAAAAACCATTGATCATGGTTTGGCATTTTTTTGTTTTTGTTTTCATTTTGGGTTTGGGTTCATTTTTTTGTTTTGGGGGGTTTTTTCGCTGATTTTTTTCCAAGTCTGTATTTATTCCAGTATGTTCCAGATACTAGTCACCTTCCAAGACTGCAAGTTTTTTGTCTTCATCTGACAATTAATACATTAATTTAAGGGAGAACTATGACTTGCTTAACATCATCTGCCTTTTTTTTTAAGATTTGTCAATGCATTAACTATGCCTTTAAAAATTGGAAAGCTTACACATACAGCAACTCTTCTATGAAATTGCAGAAAGGTTAAATGTTGTTTTATTTTGAAGCCAATTTTATAATCTTGAAAAATCAAACTACTTCTTAAATACACACAGTATCGTGAATTCAAAATGTCTCCCTGATCTGTATTTGGTACCCCAAGTTGATGACAGGGTCCACTGATCACTATTATCAATGAGTGTGCCAGCCACCAACAGACAGCGCAGTATTAAAGACCTTAAAATTTTTTATTCTTCCTACTCTCTGAGAAAATGGTTCCAATAGAAGGACATTTACAATCATCAGGCTAGCAAGTCTTGATCACTGGACTAAATTATACTATTAGTGTATATAATGTCAAATATGCCTTTGCAGATGCTCACAAACAAAATATCCATTCCTTTAGCCCTCCCCTCTAAAAAACACCATATTTATATTGTTATGTGAAAAGATTTGGAGCCATGCTGATAAAAGCTAATTAACTGAGCACTTACTATTTACCAGGCACTATGATAAGCACTTCAAATTCCAGTATCAATTTATCATCATGACAGCCTGCGACAGAGGTTTCATTATCATTCTCATTTTACAAATTAGAAAACTGGTGATTAACTGGCTGAGATCTAACAGTTATTAAGTAACAGAGATGAGGTTTGAATTTGTGATCATCTGACTTCAACTCCTGTATTACAAGTTTTCCTCCAAATTATCAGATTCTGCTGAAGTGGAATGAGCACTGGGCTGAGATCCAAGAGATAAAAATGTTCTTGTCTCAGCTGTGATACAAAGTAACTGGGTAGTTTTGACCATGATATTTACCCTCTTTGGGTTTCCGTTTCCTCTTCTATAAAGAGTGGTAATTGGACTACTAGATGAATAATAAAATTGCTTCCAACACTAATATACCATGATTTAAGAGCAGCAACTTTGCACAAAAAGAGGAATAGAAAGACAATGGGAGCCATCTGGATGTGAAAATGATGAATGGCAAAAGCTTTTGGAGGGGACAGTCTCCGATTAGCATTCAGTGCCTTGGGGCCCACACACCACATTGCCAGTCTCCTGCAAATTGCCTGCAGCTGCACTGACCTAGAGGCCTCTTAGACTGCAGAACCCTTAACAAATTGTTCAAGGTATTTAGCCTTGGGTTTCCCTAAGAACCCATCTAACCCATAAAAATTAGAGATCTTGTAATTTTGCCAACTTTGCTGGTAGAAGTGTAACAAAGTTTTTTTGTCAGAATTAAATTATCCATTCATTCCAGATAGCAAGAATGCCTTTGCAAATTCTTTCTCGAGTAGCTGACAGTAGAGGATTTTCACATCAGCAAAAAAAAAAAAAAAAAAAAAAAAAAAAAAAAAAAAAAAAACCCATCTAAAGAAACAATCATAATGATATCATGATGGAAGAAAAGTTGTGTTAATCTCGTGAGCTATGTGTCTGTATCCACTTTTATAGGACCATGTTCAAAAATTCACAACCTTAATCCATAATGCCTAAGATTTCTACAGATTTTTAGGGATTTATATTCTCATTATTACTCTTATTTAGAAATCCTTCTTAAGTCTCAATCTCACTCATGCTAGCCGCCTATTATTTTCTTTCTACCCTATGGGAACCCAAATGACTTCCAAAGTATGATTCCCACAAGGCAGTGCTGGTGATGACAAAAGAGAATCTCATCATAGCATACAGAGCAAACAGTCCTAAATCTAGTATTATAAATCCCTGTTCTTAAAAATTTCAAAGCCATCTTTGCCATTGGGAATTTTTCAATGGCTATATTTTGTCTTGAAGTCCTGGCATCTCTCATCGTGTTGCTTGGCCCTCTCTTCATCTCCCTGGACTCTTGGGATACCCTCTCAAAGTCATATATCCAAAACGTTTTTATGCAGAAATGCTGGCTAGTTCTCTTGTATTATCCTTCCAGACCATGTCCAGTGCCTATTTCTTCATACCCAAAAAGAACTCTACCACTGACATGCCAATTTACAGTACATTGTACTGTACTGTACAGTACATTTAACTACATTGTCTGCTACCCAATCTTTGTACAATTACGTTACTGGAATATAAGTGGGATCTTTATGGCCCAGTCTCAGCACAGTGTATTATTCAAACAAACAAAAAGGAATTCTGATTCTGACTCTTCAAGTTAACTAAGAGATTTGATTTAAAACAAAATAATACTTCACTGCTTCACACTGACAGTGGCAGGAGGCAGACAAATGCCTAGGCAGATAGGAGTGGTCTTCAGTGAAACCCCACCTTCAAACCAAAGACAGTTTAAAGCCTGAAAGCCAAGCTACGAGTCTTGAATAAATCCGTGGACCAGATTAAGAGCCTCTCTTCCCATTTGACATGCTTTCCTATCATTGATCCCCACCTCTTCACCTATTTACATATACTTACCCTTCCCTAATTTTTTTTAACACTGTTGTGTCCATCTTTGAGTGGTGCCTTTGTTTTAGCCTTTTTTGCATACTCACAAACCAATCAGCATGCACTCACCCACTCTGAGCCAATAAAAGCCCTGGGCTCAGCCACACTTAGAGACTGCTCACCTTTGGGCACCCGACTTCAGAGAAGAGGCTGCCCTCTTGGATCCCCTCCCCACTGACAGCTGTCACTTAATAAAACTCCCTTCATACTTCAGTTGTCAGTGTACCCTCATTATTCTTGGATGTGGGACAAGAACTCAGGACCTGCTGAATGTGTGTACAAAGAAAGACTGGAACACTGTAGCCCTCTGCCCTTCACTGGCAGAGGGCAGCTGCCCCACATGATGGGAAGCTGCGGTGAGGTGGAAGCAGCAGCAGGGCCAGTCCCCAGAGCCACAAGCTGGAGTGGGACAACGGGACAAAAAGAGCTGTTGGCATGCTGTAACACCCCCATAGGGATTTGGGGTCACTGGCATCCCTGTTCAGGTGCCACTGTGTTCTCCTCATCCAGATACCAGTGCCCAAGGCAAAAACAGGTCACGTACACCCAGCCCAACTGCAGGCTGAGCACATATCCTGCAGCAAGTGTTAGATACGGGCAGGAGTGCAAGCCAAGTGCTTCCTGGGGGGCCAAGTGGGTGGGATACCTCCTGCGGCAAGCCTGGGCCAGAGTGAGGCCTGGGCAGGGGTGTCACTAGCCACAGAGGTGTCCAGAAGGAAAAGCAGCTCTGAGAGAAATCCTGTATCAACACCTTAAAATAATTCTTCTCCCATTTCTCTCCACTGCCAACCTTCATGTTAACTGCCCAAAACTGTTCTCCCCATTCTTCACTCTTCATTTTTGAAAAAAAATATATTACCCAATAGGCTTATCTTCACAGACACTCCTATTTTCTCATTCCCCTCCAGAACCCCCTTTTGTAGTGGCATAACACTTTTTGTTAATTTTTTGGCATTTTTAAATTTTGCAATATCTCTCAGCCCATTTTGAAATAAACCACTCCTCATTCTTAGTTCATTCATTGGTCTAATCAACATAACAGGTAAATGGAGAGATAGCATGGGTAGGAACAAAATTTTCATCAAGTAGTGGAAAAGAAAATGGCAGTGTGAGTACTTATGTATTTTTTTTTTGTCCTTTTTACAAATAAACATTTTTGAATGAATGGAAAAACCAAAACAAATGAATTGCAGTAGACTCACGCAGTGACAATTGTCATGTCTGGAGTTCTTAGGACTTACAGAGATAACATGGCAGAAATAAATTAAAGTTCTTTTTGATATAATAAAAGACACCTTGAAAAGAGATTTAACTTGAGAACTGTACCTGGAAAATGACAGCTGTGAATTGATTTGAATGCAGCAACATATATTAAAGGAAACCAAAAACAACTATTTACTACACATACAAAAGAATCTTCTGTAGATTTAGGCAACATTCAGACAACAGAACAAAACAGAACCTAGTATAAAGAAGTCCAGTCCAACTGAGTATTGACATCAAAATCCATATGCAAGAAAGCTCCTTAACGAGTTAAAGTTTATTGATTGCAAACAAAATAAATGATCCTGACTAATTTAAACAGAATAGAATATCACTGTAAAAAATATGAAGGAATGCAAAGAATAGAGAGAAAGATTTCAATCTGGCTCTCCCTCCCCTGCTGGAAATGCTTAAATAAATTTCTTCTAACTATAATTAAGATCAAGACCAAACCATCAACACTGCCTACAAATTGTGGATGACCTGGCTCCTTCTTCCCACTCCAGCAGTTTATTCTACCTCTCTCTCCATGTTGCACTCACACTGGCCACTTTGTGGTTCCTTATCTATCATTGTCCCCTAGCCACAGGGCCTTTGCACATGTCCTTCCCTCTTTCTAGATGCTTTTCCCTCCTACCTCTCCCACTTCAACTAGTTCTCATCTCCTCATCCTACAGGCAAAAGATAAAGCTGCACTTCTCAGGTTAATGAGTTTGGGTGTTGATATCTACATAAAACTCTAAATAAAACAACAAAACAAAATTATTAACTCCAACAGGGAACAAAAAGTACAATAAAAGAAAAACAATTATTGTATACCACATGACTAAGGCATGAATAGTATTTACAGACATCAGTCTAATTGCTGAACACTGAATTTTCTGACCAAAATTATGATATAACTCTGCTGGGTGTGAGGTGTTGGTGCAGGAGAACAGGACAGTAATTACAAGTATTATTGGACTACTAGATGAATAATAAAATTGCTTTTATTTCAGGGGGAAGCAGGGAGGGGGTAGTCAGGAAGTGGAGGTGGAGAAAGCTAAATCTCTTCTTCCACAGTGGAAAGGTCTCAAAAGTGTGCCCTAAACTGAAAAAATAGCTGTAAGAGTTCAGTCTTTGCAGCTGGAGGATCGCAGATAGGGGAAAGTAGAAAATAGGGTATAAAGATGCTGCTGTCTTGTAGGAGGAACAATACAGTTGGCTCCCGGAACTGAAGCCGGGACAAACCGGTTAGGAAAATCCCTGCCAGAGGTCATAAACATGTCAGAAGAGTAACTGAAATAGCACGGATGGCGGGAGATGGCGGGAACCAATCAAGAACAGCCAACTCGCACTGTTCAAATATCAACCAATCCCAAGCCTACGTCGTTCAAAAAGACCCCTATGACTCTGTACTTGTTTACTGCTGACTATAAAAGACAGTTCCTGACCCTCCTCTGGGCTCTCGCCCGACGTTCAGCCGGGGGTCCAGGTTCGAACCTGCAATAAAGACCCTTGCCGCTTGGCTTTGACTGCAGTCTCTGGTGGTCTTCTTTGGGGAATAAACGGACTGGGTACAACAGTCTTTAAAATAAATCTTAAGAAATTATTGATTCTTAAAGCCAGGTATACATATAATTTTATTTTTAAAATGATACTATTTTCTAAAAGCTAAAGGGAAATTAAAATAGGAAAGAAACAAGAAAGGCAGGAGAGAGGTTAATGCATGTTGTCAAAACTTGTGCATCTGCTAGAGATGGGCCAACAATTTGACCATGACTACTAATGTACTTTCTGATAAAACTTTTAGGCAAAAACTTATTATCAAAGAAATAGAAATCTTGGTTGTGCGTGTTGGCTCATGCCTGTAATCCCAGCACTTTTGGAGGCCAATGAGGGCAGATCACTTGAGGTCAGGAGTTCGAGAACAGCCTGGCCAACACAGTGAAACTCTATCTCTAATAAAATACAAAAATTGCTCTTTCCAGCCAGCGCCAAGTGATGGGTATCTCTCGGGACAACTGGCACAAGCGCGGTAAAACCGGGGGCAAGAGAAAGCCCTAACACAAGAAGCGGAAGTATGAGTTGGGGCGCCCGGCTGCCAACACCAAGATTGGCCCCCGCCGCATCCACACAGTCCGTGTGCGGGGAGGTAACAAGAAATACCGTGCCCTGAGGCTGGATGTAGGGAATTTCTCCTGGGGCTCAGAGTGTTGTACTCGTAAAACAAGGATCATCGATGTTGTCTACAATGCATCTAATAATGAGCTGGTCCGTACCAAGACCCTGGTGAAGAACTGCATCGTGCTCATGGACAGCACACTGTACCGACAGTGGTACAAGTCCCACTACACACTGCCTCTGGGCCTCAAGAAGGGAGCCAAGCTGACTCCTGAGGAAGAAGAGATTTTAAACAAAAAACAATCTAAAAAAATTCAGAAGAAATATGACGAAAGGAAAAAGAATGCCAAAATCAGCAGTCTCCTGGAGGAGCAGTTCCAGCAGGGCAAGCTTCTTGCGTGCATTCCTTCCAGGCCGGGACAGCGTGGCCCAGCAGATGGCTATGTGCTATAGGGCAAAGAGTTGGAGTTCTATCTTAGGAAAATCAAGGCCCAGAAAGGCAAATAAATCCTCGTTTTGTCTTCACCCGTGTAATAAAGGTGTTTATTGTTCTGTTCCCACAAAAAAAAAAAAAAATACGAAAATTAGCCAGACATGGTGGCTCATGACTGTAATCCACACCACTCTGGAGCCTGAGGTGGGAGGATTGCTTGAGCCCCAAAGGCGGAGGTTGCAGTTAGCCAAGATTGCAACACTCTACTCCTGTCTGGGTGACAGAGTCAGACCCTGTCTGGAAAAAAAAGAAAAGAAATATAAATTTCTATGATTGCAATTAGCACCTTGTGTCTAATAATGTGTTCTCATTTGAAATTGTTTATTGACAAACCACTGGTAGAGTTTCCAGAAGTGGTACGTCTCCAGGGAAGTCTTACCTAAAATAATTTCTTCCCCTAAATGCATCAGGACCACAAGTGACATTTTTTTCAAGATGAAAAATTATGTTTAATGGCCTATGTATGTTGTAAGACAATTATTTCTGATATGGAAAACAACAAGAAAGTCATGTGGAGAAGCAAAGAAACCATATGCTCAGGAATTAGGAGAACTGAACTTTGGATTTTTCTAGAGTTTGGATGTTTGACCCCTTCAAACCTCATATTGAAACTTGATCCCCAGTGTTGGAGGTGGATCCTAATGGGAGGTGTTTAGGTCATGGGGGTGAAACACTCGTGTGTTGACACCCTCCGTTGGGGGTGAGTGAGTTTTTTCTCTATTAGCTCCCCCAGAGCTGGTTGTTAAAAAGAGCCTGGCACCTCTCCTCTCTCTTGCTTCTTCTCTTGTCATGTGACCTCTGTGATCTTTTCTTACACGGGCGCCCCTTCACCTTCTACCAAGAGTGGAAGCAGACTGAGGCCCTCAACAGAAGCAGATGTCAGTGCCACGCTTCTTGTATAGCCTGCAGAACTGTAAGCCAAATAAACCTCTTTTCTTTGTCAATTGCCCAGCCCCAGATATTCCTTTACAGCAACATTATATGGACTAAAACAGATCTGTATTGTCCAAAACACTAGTCATTTGTCACATGTGGCTACTGAGTATCTGCAATGTTGTTAGTCTAAATGAAAATGTGCTGTAAACATGAAATATACAAAGGATTACTAGAAAATTGAAAATCACATCTGTAGTTTGTATTATATTTCTGTTGGACAAATATTGCTTGTTCTGAGTTCTGTCATTAGTGGTTGCATGGTAGTGATATGAATGTGAGCCATTTAACTTTATTGGGCCTTGATTTTCTTAAGTAGAAAATTGGTTGGGGGGGGCAGTTAGATAGATGGCCTCCAAAGCCCCTTTTCATTCAGAAATGTTACAAAGAATCCTAAGGTGTGACACAAATTAATGACTTGAAAAGCCAGCAGATTGTTCCTTCGAATATCTCACCTCCACCATGGTGAGCTTCCCTCCCTGCCCCTGTCAACCGTAGTCAGACATCTTTACCAAATGCTGTTCTCACCAGTCACTACTCTATGTCCTGTGCTGAATGCTTTACAAGTATTTTATTACGGGCCGGGCGCGGTGGCTCAAGCCTGTAATCCCAGCACTTTGGAAGGCCGAGACGGGCGGATCACGAGGTTAGGAGATCGAGATCATCCTAGCTAACACGGTGAAACCCCGTCTCTAAAAAATACAAAAAGCTAGCCGGGCGAGTTGGCAGGCGCCTATAGTCCCAGCTACTCGGGAGTCTGAGGCAGGAGAATGGCGTAAACCCGGGAGGCGGAGCTTGCAGTGAGCTGAGATCCGGCCACTGCACTCCAGCCTGGGTGACAGAGCGAGACTCCGTCTCAAAAAAAACAAAAAAAAAACCAAGTATTTTATTACGTACTTATCCCTGCGCTATGAAATCAGTAGTATTACACTGTTTCACAGATGAGGAAACTGAAACCTGAAAATGTTAGCTGACTTTGAAAGGCTTCAGAGCCAGGATTTGGAGGAGTCAGGATCCATATTCCTCTGAATCCAAAACCTGAGCTCCTTATCAGTGTGCTCTGCTTTTCTTTACAGAAGCCAAATTGGTTTTCCTCTGGAACCTAAACTATATTACCAACTTTTTGAGTCAGTACAACTCTTCTGTCTTGTTTTTCATCTCTGGATCCTCAGCACATAAAAAGGATGATTAATAAGCAGTACAGTATGATTAATACAGGATGATTAACAAATAGGACCATAATATTATGAATTTCTGTGTCAGTTGGTTTAAAATTAAGATGACATTTAAGGTATGCCTGTAAAATAATGTGACATTGTTGGGTTTTTAAGAATATATATACATATATACATATCAGCCATATCTAGAATGCAGTACATAAATGACCATCATCTACTTCAGAGGAGAAACTTTGAACAGTTATTTCAACATTGTTTTCTTAGTGTTTTTTAATCCTCTTTATAAATTGTCTTCCGAGCCAAGAACACATTTTCTTTGAATGTCTGAGACACAAATTTCATCTCTTCTTTCATGTATTGTTTATGTGAGGCCAAAGAAAAAGATGTCAAAAGTACTTAAGAGCCGAGTTGGAGAGTCTCCTAACAGACTACAGTGAGCCAAATTTGAGCAGCAAAAAAATAATAATAATAGTATCTGATTGAAATATAGCAGATATTTTCAAAAATATTTTTAAAAACCCATTGGTCATCACCAGAATTTGCTGGGTCATCAAGCCATTACTATAAAAAACAACAAATATATGGAATGTATTGAGCATTTAATTCCACTTTTCTGCATAAGTTATATTTCAGTATAACCAACTGTTGCTGAGGAAAAGGTCTTGTATGCAGAACATTTCTAGCACATAAATGCAAAAAGAATGATAAAATAAGAAAATCACCATTTGCAATCCCTAATAAAAGAATGGGTCAAGGCAATAATCATCATAGATGCTAAAACCATCAGGTAAAATTTGATGAGAAACGTTAAAAAGAAGAAATCATGCTGACTGCATTTGAAAGTGGAATATCCAAAATTATGTTTCACCTCATGTGATGCAATAAAAAGTACAAAGCATTTGTTTTTTAAAAAAAGAAAGAAAGCTGAGTTTAATCAAGGCTTCAGAGTTCTAACTTCCCATTTACAAGATATATAAAGGCTAGAAAAAAGTTAAACAACACAACACTAGAAGAAACCAATCAGTCATATCTAGGACGCAGCGCATCCTGAAGGACAATAAGCTTGGTGTATTCAATAGATGATGTTCTTTAACAAAAATTTTAAATGGGTGAGAGTGGCATCAGCAAGACGGCAGAAAGGAGTTCTCTGGCTCCACTCCCTCCTCCACAGATGCCCAACTTGCAACTATCCAAGGGCAAAAATACCTTTATGAATATCCCAGAACTCCGGAATGAAGCAGAGACATCCCCTTCAACTGCACAACTGGGAAAACCCAAGATAAAAGGTCCTCCCCAGGCCAGGAGGCAACTATAGGTTAGTATTTACCTGCAGAAGGAGCATCTGGTCCCTCTGAACCCCAGCAGCTAAGAGGTGATCCAACTAAGACCAGGACAGGAGGCAACTGCAGGTTAGTGAGTACCCACCTGGCCCTGCCCAACTTCAAATGCAAGTCTCAGTGCTCTGCTAAAGCCTGACCTAGGCCAGGAGGCAAGCCTACATAATATATATCTGTGGAGCATACCTCTGGCCCTACCCAACTCACGTGGCCAAGCAGCAACCTCAGAGGCCTCATCCAGCCTGGGAACCCAGCATCCAAACCCGCCCAACTAGATTCAAAACAACAGTACTGTCCAACCAGGGAAGAAACCTGTAATCCTGCCTGACCAAAGATGATTGCAAAACTCTGCCTGATGGCAGCATCCATCCAGTGGTCTCACAAGACCATGGAGCACAGCCAACACTACCCATTTGACCACAGAGAGCAGGAAGCCACCTAGCCCATCTAGAGAGCCTGATACCAAAACCTGCCTTTCCAGGTTTGCTACCAGCTCGCCCATCCAGGATTCTAGGCCAGACTAAATAGTAAAGATCTACCACCACCAAAGCATGCCTGCAAAGGCTGGAAAAAGTAGCTATCTCCTCAAATGTATAGGCATCAATGTAAGAACACAAAGATTATTATAAATCAAGGAAATATGATACCACCAAAAGAAACTAATAAACTTCAATCATTGACCCAGAAGAAAAGAAAAGCTATATAATGATTGACAAATAATTTAGAATAATCCTTTTAAAGTTCAGGGAACTCCAAAAAATATTAATAGAAAACTAAATGAAATTTGGAAAACTCAATACATAAAAAATGAGTCTGACAAAGAAATATAACAAAAAATAGAAAACTTAGAGATAAAAAATACAATAACTAAATGGAAAAATTTCCATAGAAACCTTCAACAGCAGAGTGATCAAATAGAAGAAACAATGAGTGAGCTAAAAAATAGGACATCTGAAATTATTCAACTAGAATAGCAAAAAGAAAAAAGAATGAAAAAAATAAAGAGGGCCCATGGTAATCATGAGACACCATTAAGGGAACTCACTTTCATATAATAGAAATTGAGGAGAAGAAGACAGAGAGAAAAAAAACCTACAAACCATATTTAAGTACATAATGGCTGAAATTTTCCCAAATCTGGGGCAAGACAGCAACATCCAGGTACAGGGAGCTCAGATCACCAACCAAATTCAAACCTAAGAGAAGTTCACCACAGCACATTGTAATCAAATTTTTAAAAATTTAAGACAAAGAATACAGAAAGCAGCAAAAGATAAGAAGCATATCATATTCAAAAAGGTCTAATACACCTTTCAGCAGATTTCTCAGCAAAAACTTTGCAGGCCAGAAAAGAATGGAAAGATACATCCAAAGTGCTGGGGAAAACAACTACCAATCAAGGATATTTTAACTAGCAAAACTGTCCAGAATTGAGTGATAAATAAAATCTTTCCCAGGAAAACAAAACCTAACACAGTTCATCATCATGAGGCCTGTGCTATAGGAATTGCTAAAATACTTGTTAGGCTGAAATAAAAGCTAATTAATAACAAAAAGACACACAAAAGTAAAAAAATTCAATAATATAAGTAATATATAGTCATATTCAGCATTCTCAAATACTGTTACAGTGATGTGGAAAGCATTTGTATCCCTACTATGTGAGTTAAAAGACAAAAGTATTAAAAACAACTGTATCTACAATAAATGATTCAAGAATACAATTTATCAAACAAAGGTAAATCTTGATATCAAAATTATAAAAAATGGGAGGGGAGCGTAAAAGTGTAGAGTTTCTGTATGTGAGTAAAGTTAAGTTGTTATCAGCCTAAAGTAGCCTGTTATAAGGATAAGACGTTTTATGTAAACCTCATGGTAGCCACAAAGCAAAAACCTGTAGTAGTTGTGCAAAATACAAAAAGAAAGGATTGAAATTGAAAGCATACCACCACAGAAAACCATAAAACTGTTCCTGAACCAAACTGAGGGTCAGGCTGCTATTTCTTGTGGCCCAATAACGAGATGCAGATGAACTGAGGAGGAAGAGTTTTATTTCTGTAACTGGTTATAGGGACAAGGCCTGGAAAATATCACCAGACCAACTCAAAATTACAAAGTCTTCCAGAGCTTATATACCTCCTAAGCTGTATGTCCACGTGTAAGCATGGATTCATCTAAAGACATAAGTGATTAACTTCTTCTAATCTATAACTAAGATCTGAGTCCTGAAGACCTTCCTCTGGAGCCTCAGCAAATTTCCTGATGGGTAAATTTACTCAGTATATTTACTAAATGGGTCCGAGTGCTGACGTGATCACCCTTATCTTGTCTCCTGCTAAATCATGGAGGTTTGGGGAGTTTCTACAGACTGCCAAGAAAACTTGTTGAATCTTAAACAGATCCTGTTAAGAATTGCTTTATTTTGTCATCCTTTAAGGCCCAGAAAAGGCCTAGGCAAAACTCTTAGTGAGCTTCTATTACATTCCAGCCTTTGTATCAGGGCACTGGCCCTTTCAGCTTTTAATATTTAACTTAGTCACTCAGTCAGTGCTGAAACAGTTGTTATGGAGTTCTGTGTTGTAGTGAGACCTGGCCCGTCGCAAAACCGCAAAGACAGCAAGAGAGGAAGAAAGAAACAAAAGACATGCAAAACAGTCTAACACATTACTCACAATAGACAAGACAGGGAATCAACCTAAGTGTCCATTAACAAATGAATGGATACAGAAAATCTGGTATATATACACAATGAAATACTATTCAGCCTTAAAAAACGAAAATTCTGTCATCTGTGACAACATGAATGAATTCAGAGGACATTAAGCCAAGTGAAATAAGCTACGCACAGAAAACAAATATCACATGATCAACTTAGATGGGGAATCTTAAATAGCTGAATTCATAGAAGCACAGAGTAGGATGATGCTTACCAGAGGTTGGCAGAGGGTGAAAGGGGGCAGGGGAAGGGGGTGTAGCAAGTTGGTGAGGGAGAAAATGGAGAATTGTTGATCAAAGGGTACAAACTTTTAGATAGGGAAGAGAAATAGGTTGCAAGATCTGTTGCACAGCAGAGTAACTATAATCAATAATAATGTATTAGCCAGGCGCGGTGGCTCACGCCTGTAATCCCAGCACTTTGGGAGGCTGAGGCGGGTGGATCACAAGGTCAGGAGATCGAGACCACGGTGAAACCCTGTCTCTACTAAAAATACAAAAAAACTAGCCAGGCGCGGTGGCGGGCGCCTGTAGTCCCAGCTACTCGGGAGGCTGAGGCAGGAGAACGGCGTGAACCCGGGAGGCGGAGCTTGCAGTGAGCCGAGATCGTGCCACTGCACTCCAGCCTGGGCGACAGAGCGAGACTCCGTCTCAAAATAAATAAATAAATAAAAATAATGTATTATATATTTCAAAATTACTAAGAGAGTACATTTCAAATGTCTCACCATAAAAAAAGGATAGGTAAGCAAGGTGATGAATATGTTGATTAGCTTGATTTAATCATGCCACATTGTATACAGATATCGTAACATGACACTGTACCTTATAAATGTATACAATAGATTTGTCAATAACATTGACAAAATAAATGAGAAAAGATAACAAAATTAAAAGAGACTTATAGATTAAAATGGTTAAGAATATAAATGCCAAATGCAATGTGAACACCTTGTTTGGACACTGATTCAAACAAACGTAACTTTCAAAAAGTGTTTTTGAAGTAATTAAGGAAATGGAATATGAACTAGGTATAAAATAATGTTAAGACAGTATTGTTCATTTTGCTAGTAAGGTAACGGCAGTGTGATTGTGTTTTTTAAAATGTCCTTATATGTCGGGGATGCATAATAAACTAGTAACATAAGTCAGATGACAGGATATTAGGGACTCTAAAATATAAAATATACCAGCAAAATTTAACACTACCACCAGCAATAGTAGCAATGGTAGTTGTAGTGGAGATGAAAAATAAAGCGAGGCCAGGCGCGGTGGCTCAAGCCTGTAATCCCAGCACTTTGGGAGGCCGAGACGGGCAGATCACGAGGTCAGGAGATCGAGACCATCCTGGCTAACACGGTGAAACCCCGTCTCTACTAAAAAATACAAAAAACTAGCCGGGCGCGGTGGCGGGCGCCTGTAGTCCCAGCTACTCGGGAGGCTGAGGCAGGAGAATGGCGTGAACCCGGGAGGCGGAGCTTGCAGTGAGCTGAGATCCGGCCACTGCACTCCAGCCTGGGCGACAGAGCGAGACTCCGTCTCAAAAAAAAAAAAAAAAAAAAAAAAAAAAAAGAAAAATAAAGCGAACAAAATATTTATAGTGTGGAAACTGTAAAACATGTATATTAAGGTTCACTTTCTTTTTCTCTCTACTTCTGTAATGTTTGAAAATTTCCATAATAACAAATAATTTAAGCCTCAAATCATTTGGAAGCATGTCTCATGAGTTAGGTGGTGATTAAAATGTGTTATTCTATTTTGGTCAAAAACAATGCCTGTCCCTACTATAATAAGCAGTTTTCCTGTGTGTTATTGAAGGCAATTTCAGAAGAGAAGAACTGGGTTTGAATTATCATTCTGGGTGATCTTGGCCACTATGTCTCTGCATACCTTGTTTTCCTTATAGGTTAACTAAGAAAGTTAAATTATTGGATCACCAAAGTCTTTTCCAGCACATTTCTAGAGCTGTTTTACTTAACGACAGATTATTAGATAAGGGAATAGCTTTTTATGGCCATAATAATCCTTTGAATATGTAAGTATTCATTTTCAAAATAATTTTTTAAAACAGCTTCATTACCTGTAATGACTATATTTAATATTTGACCACAGCAATTATACAAGGTCAGAAATATTCAAAACCAATTAATTCCATGAACAACAGTATATGAGAAAACTGCTTCAATTTATTGTATTCTAGTCAGAGTGAACCTATAATGCCTAGAAATTCTTACCTGCTAATAGTTATCTAATTCTGATTGTCTGCATGACTCAGGTCACCAGACAATAGCTTAATTTACTACAGTGAATAGACTGCTTACTCTGTTACATCTCAAAGATTCTCTAAAACACATATCTGGTACTGAATAAATTAAAAGAAACAATTTGGAGGATTTCTACTTTTCAACCAGTTATACTGATGATGTATAGTGTCCTTAACCTTGTGAATCAGATATTTGGCAGTGAATTAAACTAGCCATTATACCCCATTTTCCAAACACACAGAGGTGAAGTGAAGCTATCGGGATAATCCATTATTGGGTTTGGTTTTTTATATGATTTGGCTGTGTCCCCACCCAAATCTCATCTTGAATTGTAGTTCCCATAATTCCCATGTGTTGTGGGAGGGACCCAGTGGGAAGCAGTTGAATCATGGAGGCGGTTTCCTCCATATTGTTCTCATGGTAGTAAATAAGTCTTATAAGATCTGATGGTTTTATAAGGGGAAACCCCTTTCGCTTGGTTCTTATTCGCTCTCTTGCCTGCTGCCATGTAAGACACGCCTTTCACCTTCCACCATGATTGTGAGGCCTCCCCAGATGTGAAACTGTGAGTCCATTAAACCTCTTTTTCCTTATAAATTACCAAGTCTCAGGTATGTCTTTAACAGCAATGTGAAAACAAACTAATACAGTTTTTCTGTTTTGTTTTTATTTTTTCATTCTCTTGCTACCCTTTTTTGCCACAATTCCATTCTATACTTCATCAGTTCCTAGGAACTTTTCCAATGTAGTCAAACAAATCACTCCTTAAGAGTAATGTTTCTATACCCTTTCTCTTGATAATTTTACTTAATTCAATTGCTAAAATACCACTGGCATAATTTGATTCTTAAACTATTTTTATAATGCACAGCTATTGTTAGTATCTGGTGTTGTCCTTTTTACTTAAGCTGATTATTAAACCAGAAGTCACTGTTTTTAAACACGGGAGGAAATATAACTTGCAATCAGTAAAGTAATTAAATATTTGTATTGGGATATGGCAAATGTAATTAACCTCAACTCTAAATAGATTTTAACCTAAAATATTTGTGTAATTAACTTAAAAAATAAAATTGCAATTATCTGACTCAATTACTCAATATAAGTACTTTTCCCGCTTAATTGCAAATAATGAACTAACCTGTCAATAATTGTACACATTAAAAGATGTCAGATCTGGAAGAGAATAGAATTTGATGCTGAAGTTTTTAACTTTTTAGAAGTATCTCTGTTTTCTTGCTCCAACTTAGGAAGAACATAATCACATTTGGATTTAGAATTTTGAGAAAGTTTAGGCAATTGCCTTTTATTTAAGCCCTTTCAAGGTAAAACTATTTATTGTGTTGAGGAAATTAGAGGTCTGATGAATTTGAAACAAAGCATTGCTTTTGAATTCCTTCATGAATTTCACATCAGAGTATAAAATTCCTACTAGATAATCTTGCATTTAAATGTGTAAACTTTCCTTGAAGTAAACTTCCCAATACAAGCTATCATTATCACTTTCAAAAGCCCTTTGGGACACAGCTTGAAATTTTTTTATACTTTAATTGCTCAACCAAAAAAATATATACTTCAGCCTCCAGCAGGCCACCACATTGTGTATCTTCAAGCAACATCATGGCATTCGGTGCCTAGAAATGATGTTCCTGGGGCTGTGCTACAAGGCTGTGTGAAGTGCTCCACTTCAGGCAAACATATGTTCCATTTAATCAAAATGCTCTACCAAGAGGCAACACTCAATAGGTATTTGTTAATTCACTAGTAGTTCCTGTAGCAGTAGATTATTTGAGTATTGGTGGAATATTAGAAGACTCAGATACCAGAATTTCTTAATAACAAAGTACAAAGTGAGTAGATATTTGACAATCTTTGAATTCATTTGTTAGGGAAAGATTACTAAACGAGATTTGTAATTCAAATCCAGTGTGAGAGTAGGCATTGACCACGCAAATAAAATAACTACCAAAATTCTGTTATGCCCTTGGAGAAAGACCTAATTAATAACCACTTCAATGTCTAGCACAAAATAAAGCTTTCTGTAAGTGCCCTCTTCTTAACAAAATATTATCATAGACATCTTAATCTTTTCTTTCCCTTTTCAGCAATAATTTGGTATTATTATCAATATTGTCATTTTTTATGATGATTATACATTGGATTCGGAGACATCCAATAGCTTAACCAGGTCACTGCAAGTGGTAGCCCCAAAACTGATATCTATGCCTTCTAATTCCAAGACTTGAGTACACTCTATCCCAAACCTCAAATTCTATTTGAGCCAGTCTTTAATTCTATAACCTGATTTCCAGTCACTTGAAAGTAAGAGCACAATGAAAAGAAAACTAGGTTACTTAAAATAATTGTGATAAAGAAAACTGCCAAAAATAAAGATATGCAAGTCTTTTTTCCCACCTACTTATTTGAAAGTTTATAAAATGCAGGGTATGAAACAAGGAGCCTCCAGGTTGGCCTTTCTCATTAACAAACTTTTTCCCCTTCAGTGACTGGCAACAGTTTGTGGAGAAATAGAATAGTAGAACTGGAAGCATTCTTTAGAGTTGAAATTTATTCCAGAAACCTGAGTTCTCACCTCTAGGTCCCCCTTAAACTCCTCTACCCTTCACCTTCTCAGATCTCCTCCTGGGCTGAGATTCCCAAGCCACAGCCTTCCGTAAGGAGGGGTTGTAGCACGTGGGAGCTCAGAGACACTGCGGGCGGGAAGAAGGCACAGGGCTGTGGCCGGATGTGCCAGCAGGTTGGTGTTTAGGAAAAGAGGAGGCTGAGGGAAAGCACTGTTTTCCCAGGGAGCAGGCACCAGCCCTGGTTCCTAGATTCCTCTTCCCTAAGTCCCTCCTGGCAACCCTTCAGTTTAGCACCCTCTTTATTCTCAGATCCTCCCACTCTCTAGATTTCATCCCTTCCATCCCTGGGCCCAAACTCTTTTTCAAAAGAAGTGCCAGAAAGCGCAGCTCTGTCTGCCCCTCCCCTGTTCCCACAAACTCTTTCCCTCTTTTTTCCTGAACCCCCAGCCTGAGAACCGCATCCTCTGCCCTGGCCTCTCTACAGACTGCACCTTATTCTCTCCTGGCCATTGCCTTCACCACTGGCATGCATTCCTCATATACTTACCTCAGTTAAAAGGAAAGAGAGAGAGAGAGCCTTTTAAAAAAATATATTAGCTTAGAAATAAACAAATATTAAGCCACATCTATAATAATGGGATATGACCAAAAAATGAAAGATATGTATATAACTGAAGTCAGGAAACACTGAACTAATCTGTTGTCTTTGGAAAAACTGAAAGCTAGTGATGCTACAGGAATTGCTCAAAGTCACAAAAGGGATTAGTACCAGAGGCTGAGCTATCCTTAGCATTTTTGCAGTGTGTCTCTGAAAGCAGAGATGCATTCAGAATAGCTGTGTTTATTCCACACAAGAAGACATAGCATGCCTATTATAAAGAGGCCCAGTTTCCCACTCATTTGGACATACTTTAATGTCCTTTGTTTAAAGACTTCCTAGCTTCTATTTCCCCATTTTCAATCACAGCTTCAAACCGTAGAAAAGCTACTTGTTAAAAATTTGGGGAAAGACCCCAGGGACACAGGCAGGTGAACAACACATACTGGGGCCTGTCACGGGGTGCAGTGGGAGGGAGAGCATCAGGAAAAATAGCTAATGCATGCTGGGCTTAACACATAGGTGATCGATTGATAGGTGCAGCAAACCTCTGTGGCACACGTTTACCTGTGTAACAAACTTGCACATCACGTACATGTACCCCAGAATTTAAAATTAAATTAAATTAAATTAAAAAAAAAAGATTTGGGGAAAGAAATGTGGCTAGCAAAATATTACCTTCAGTAGGCCCTATTAGTATCTTTTGAATTTATCGGTATAAACACACACAACACACATACACAATAGCACACACACACAACACACACACACACACACACGACTCAGAGAGTTACCTCGTTGATAGATTTAAGAAAAGAAAACTGCATCTTTTTTCTTGTGGTGAGAAAACTGAATTGGGGACTAAATCATAATGGGGCTCTTCAAAAATGCTGAACAACAATATTTGAAATTTTTACACAGACCTCCAAATGCTGCAGTCATTCCACTGTAAAAATTTAGTCAATTTGTTTTTTCTAAGAAAGAAAGTAAAGATAATAAAGACCTGTTACCTAATTCTGGGCTGAGGCTGAGTCACTGTGTAAACACACTTCAACTACCAGCCTGCTTTCTCAAGGGTGAATCAATTGCTTTGAACAATGAATGTAGTGAGTTCTTTCAAATTTTATCCTACAGAATAGTACCACTCATCATTGTTCTGTGAAAGCATGAATATAAAGAGTCAATATCTTCTGGGTTTGTTGGCTATCTTCTGTTTTGGAATTTGAATTTGTCCAGCAGGCCTATAAAAATGAGCAACAAAGAGAAAAGGCGAGTTCGCATGATGTCATGAAGGCACAAACAACAAGGAACTCGGAGACCTGGATTCCCTCTGTGGCCAAAACCACATAAAATTCCAAAGGCAATGGAAAAAGAAAATTTACTAACCTATTCACACACACAAAAAAAATGCAATGAACTGGCTAGGTGCAGTGGTTCATGCCTGTAATCCCAACACTTTGGGAGGCCAAAGTGGGGGGATCACCTGAGGTCAGGAGTTCGCGACCAGCCTGGCCAACATGGTGAAACCCCGTCTCTACTAAAAATTTAAAAATTTGCTGGACATGGTAGCAGGTGCCTGTAATCTCAGCTACTCAGGAGGCTGAGGCAGGAGGATCGCTTGAACCCAGGAGGCGAAGGTTGAAGTGAGCTAAGACCACGCCATTGCTCTCCAGTCTGGATGACAGAGCAAGACTCCGTCTCAAAAAAAAAATGCAATGAACTAATTTCACGGCTTTTCTTTTTCAACAAAACTCTGCTTTCAGGAAAAAACTAGAGCACTACTGTTCCACTGTCCCCTCAATCACTTAGTAACCAGCCTTAAGCAACTCATTTAAGTTTTATCAACTGCCGCTTCTCCCCATGCACTTGTAAAATAAGGGTGTGCTACTATTACCTACTGTTCATATGAGAATTAGATGAGATAATACATCTAAAGCATTTAGCAATATGCCTGGCATGAAGTAAGATCTAAAAAAAGATAGCTATTATTTTGACTATATGACAACGATGTGTTGCTGAAAGATAGTGTGAAAATTACTCAAATTAGCTTATGTGTGGTAAGAAATAAAGGGAAAGATGAAAAGGTTTAAAAAAAATAATAATAAACAAGGAACAACATTCCCCTTTCTTTAGGATTTTGTTGAACAATGATTCCAGGTTTAGAAATAGCCTGTAGCTAACGCCAAAGAGTGTTTTCTTAACTATTCTCATAAAACTCAATCATTCCTCATACTCATGAACCCTTTATTGACCTAGGTAGACTAGGGTTACCAACTTTGGCAAATAAATATTCTGGAGGCCCAATTATATTTGAATTTCAGGTAAACAATGACTTTTTAAGTATAAGTACAGTATTCCATTAAATAGCTGAAACATATCTTTACTAAAAAAATTATTAGTTATATGTCTGAAATGCAAATATAATTGGGCATCTTGTATTTTATCTGAGAATCCCAATGAACACCTGGACTCCAAAAACCAGGAAAATCTAGATGGTGCACCCAGAGCAACCCTCAAAGACCACAAGTGTGAGACTGGTGGCTGATGAGAATATTTTTTTAAATTAGCGTATCACATATACCTTCACTGGCTTGAGTGAGTTTTTTTCCTTGCAATCCAAAGGCTTGACTGCCAAAACACGTGTCTGTTTCAGTTTTTCTGTCTTAAAAAAATGGAGGCGTGATACTCATAAGGCTCTTGTAAAGAGAAAATAGAAACTAAATGTGAAAGCACTTTATAAACTAGGTTTTGGGGACTTCCGGGTAAAAATACTAGATTGAACACATGCTCCCTGCAGAAACCCTGCTAAAATAACAGGATAGAAATTGTTTAAGGCATGAACCCAAAAGGAAAGAGAACAAAACCCAAAAGGACAGAGAGGATCCACCAGCAACAGCGACCCTTCTAAGGAGTCAGGCAGGTGAGTGAAGCTGTCTTGGACTTTTTAGACCAGACCAGCTAAATACCATGGAGTGACCATCAAATAAGAGGTGAAGAGGAGCAAGCCCCCAGCTAAGTTCTATTCAAACCTTTAACCAAGAAGATGATGAGCTATAATAAAATAGTAGTTGTCTTAACCCATTGATTTTGGGTGAATTATTACACAACACTGGAACCCACAATGGAAGACAGAATGGAATTGGTGTCATTAAGATACAGGGCTATGTAGGACACAGGTGGAGACCCATTGTTAACTAAACAAATTAGAGAAGAATTCACTAAGACAGTGGTATCTCAGCTGGTCTTAAAGGATAAATAGGCCGGGTGCAGTGGCTCACACCTGTAATCCCAACACTTTTGGAGGCCAAGGCAGGAGGATCACTTGAGGTCAGGAGTTCAAGACCAGCCTGATCAATATAGTGAAACCCTGTTTCTGCTAAAAATACAAAAATTAGCCAGGCATGGTGGCGGGTGCCTGTAGTCCCAGCTACTCAGGAGGCTAAGACAGGAGAATTGCTTGAACCCAAGAGGCGGAGGTTGCAGTGAGCCCAGATCGCACCACTGCACTCTAGCCTGGGCGACAGAGGGAGTCTCATCTCAAAAAAATAAAATAAAATAAAATAAAAGGATAAATAGAAAACAAGAAAAACCTCAGGCAGTGTATAGCACAAGCTTAAAGAACTTCTCTTTTTCAGAGAGGTTTGGAGAGTCCCAGATACTGTCTAAAGATCCCCCAAATTATGGACAGGTCCAAGAATAAACTGAGAAGCCAAATCCCAGGTGGTAGTGGGAAAGAAGAGTAACTGCACTGAAAATACTAGCTTTGGCTGGGCGCAGTGGCTCATGCCTGTAATCCCAGCACTTTGGGAGGCCAAATTGGCCAGATCACCCAGGTCAGGAGTTCAAGACAAGCCTGGCCAACATGGCGAAACCCTGTCTCTACTAAAAATACAGAAATTAGCTAGATGCAGTGGCGTGCACCTGTAGTCTCAGCTACTTGGGATGCTGAGGCTGGAGAATCACTTGAACCCAGGAGGCAGAGGTTGCAGTGAGCTGAGACCACACCACTGCACTCCAGCCTGGGCGACAAGCGCAAGACTCCATCTAAAAAAAGAAAGAAAGAAAAGAAAAGAAAGGAAGGAAGGGAAGGGAAGGGAGGGGAGGGAGGGGAGGAGAGGGGGGAAGAGGGGAGGGAGGGGAGAAGAGGGGATGGGAGGGGAGGAAGGAGGGGAGGGGAAGGGGGAGGGGAGGGGAAGGGGGAGGGGAGGGGAAGGGGGAGGGGAGGGGAGGGGAGGGGAGGGAAGGGAGAAAGTTTCTTTCCCCCAATCCCTCCTTATTGGTATTTAAAATTCCAGGGAAAGCCTCTGACTGGCTAACTTGTCCATGTCCCCTCCCTTAGTCCAATCATTGTTACCAGCTGATAGGGTAATATTACTGACCAGTGTCCAAAAACTGAGTTAATATAATCTACAGTCCCAACAGAATCACTTGTTATGAAGGAATGACAGTTCCTACTAACAGTGAGGGAACAGGACTGTAAATCAGAATCAGGATGAAAGTATTATAGGGCTGATTAAAAATAAAACCAAACAGGCCAGGCGCAGTGACTCATGCCTGTAACCTCAACACTTTGGGATGCCCGGGCAGGAGGACTGCTTGAGGTCAGAAGTTCAAAAACATCCTGCTCAAGATAGCAAGACCCCTCTCTACAAAAAATTAAAAATCAGCCGGTCATGGTGGCGCACGCCTGTAGTCCTAGCTACTTGGGTGGCTGAGGAGGGAGGATCACTTGATCCCAGAAGTTCAAAGTTGTAGTGAGCTATGATTGTGCCACTGCTCTCTAGCCTGGGCAACAGAGCGAGCATCTGTCTTAAAAAAAAAAAAAAAAAAAAAAAAAAGATATCCAGAACATGGATATAATGACTGACTGACTTTGCAGATTTACAGTGTGAACAATGGACCCTCACACTTTTAAGGGCTGTGTGAGTATTCATTCCTTATGCCTACCTTTCCCATTCTACCCCAGTTGAGGCCAGTTGACTCTAAACATAAGAAATCATAATCCTGAAGGAGTTAAACAACTTTCATATCACATAAAGGTCAATGAATAGATCTTGCAACAGAATTCACCAATTCTGCATTCCTGACATGTGCAGCAAAGGCAAAACATTCAAGCAAGGATACATACTTCTTGAGAATGCAAAATAAAAATACAGGCAACAAAAATAATGTGGAAAGTGGATAAATTTTCCACTCCTGCACAGCAGATTTTATTTCCAAACATCTCATTCCCTCCCAAAAAACTGCAGTGCAGATTTTGCAAACACGATGGGTTACATAAGTAGGATTATGTACTCTTCATGCAAACTCTGAAGCCAGCTGTCCATCCAGTTCTATTTCCCAGATAGGAAAACGCATTACAACCCAGTTTCAACACGATGCTGGATAGATATTGATAAATTCTGACTCTCTCAAGTTAGAGAAAGGAAAATATATTTTGAAAACTTATTCACCTAGACTCTTTTAATGAAGTCAATGGCATTTAGATGATAGGATTATGGTTGTATAATTATATATTCAGTATGAATATCAGGAATCCATGCATTTAAGTGTTATACATTTGTTTCCTAAAGAAATTCATATGTTCAAGTCTTAACCCCCTGTATTGCAGGATGTGACCTTATTTGGAGAAAGGGCCCTTACAGAGGTAATCAAGTTAAGATAAGGTCACTAGGGTAGCCTCTAATCTAATATGACTGATGTTCTTATAAAAAGTGGAAATTTTGAGACAGCCAGACACAGACAGCGAATGCTACATGAAAATTCAGGCAGAGAGCAAGGTGATGATGCTACAAGTCAAGGAACAGCGAACATTGCCAACAAACCACCAGAAGCCAGGCGAGAGTCTCCCTCTGAAGCCTCAGAGGAAATCAACCCTGCCAAAAATGTGATCGTGGATTTCCAGCCTCCGGAACTGTGAGACAATACATGTCTGTTGCATAAGCCACCCAGTGTACAGTGCTTTGCTATGGCAGCCCAAGGAAACGAATGCATTAAGCAAGAAACATCACATAAGAAATGAAAGAGGGAATACATTCTATTCTCTCCAGACCAAATAATCAGAAATTGAAGGTACTGTTTTCACAACACAGGCCCAAACTTCCACTATGTTTTATAAGTAAAGTTAGATCCTTTCCTGGTCGCTAAGTTATGCAGATAACAGTCTAGACCCTCAGTTTTGGCTAGTCATTGTGAAGTAAGCTTGATTTCATGTAAAGGAGTTTAGACCACCTTTCACCAAAAAAGACTACGCTTCTATTTCACTCTGTTTGCTGGTTCTTAGACAAGAGACCAGAAAAAGGGCAGGTTTTCCTCTGCTATCCTGTGACTGCCTGCTACAAATCAGCCCTAGATTTATTGTCTGCCCTAATCCTCCTGCTCAGTTCTATGTAGGTTCATGTTCCTTCTTACGCAAGTGGTGGGGTGTAGGGAAGAGAACATGGTGTTGGAAATGCAAGAGTAGCAATCCTTACTATCTGTAATAGTAATATGTCAGGTGGGGTTGGAATCCAGTATCTGCCTAGGAGACTAAGGTTTTTCAACTTTTCTGTTTCAGATGCATTAGCCTCCCACCTAGTCAAGAAAATAAATCAGAACTTTAGTGAAGAGTTACAACTCTGATATCCCTGACACTGATTCCAATCAGTTTTTTCCACAGGTCAATGTACAGTTTTGGCAGAATTATAAGGTCCCTAGCTACTTATTCATTGGCCAATCTGATCATGAAATTCACTTGTTTCTCCAATAGGTAGCAAGAAAGTAGGACGCAGTTATCAACTGGCCCTCAGCCTGGAAAGTATGGACTTTGCTGCCATTCCCACCTCCTTTGGAGTCACTAACAGGCACAGAAATAAAACTGGGTTCAAGATTATTGCATCATTCAAAAAACAAGGGTTCTAGGAGAAGCCTATGGTCCTGTTCTTGTCTCTGTTATCTTTTTGTTACAAAATGTGGCTGTTTGTCAATTGCAGAAGCTCACTGAAGAATGCAAAGAACATGGTAGATGTGCCAACCTATGCATTCAAAATGGCAAATGCCAAATTGTATTGTATAGGTAGACAGTATGGAGAGCATTTGGAAAAGGCATTGAGGTGCATGTGTTCTCAGCAGAAATAAAAGTTCAAAGCTTCCAGGAATTTTTAAAATTTCAGCTCCTCTACTCTCCCAAATCTGCCCAATCCATCTGGCTGACATTCCTTTCACTTCAGGTTTCACTACTGCCTCTCTGCATGCCCCATTCCTTTGGGATTTGACCCTTCACACATTGACTTTTTTTTTTCTTTTTTTTTTTGGTTTGGTTTGTTCTTGGGTCCAATACTTTTATTTTACATGTAGAAGCTGAAACCAAAAAGAAACTTTGCGTACTCTGCTCCAGGTCAAACATCCATGTCAGGAATTCTGATTCCCATGACAATGACCCGTCAACAACATTATACTTCCGAGCCACTGGAATTTTATTTAACTCACTGTGCTGCATTTAATTGTGTTTGCTATTTAAGGTATTCATAGTTATATTAGTTTAGACGTCAGTTTGAACTCAACAATTGTAGACACACTTTAATACTCTATATATGCTAAAACAAATGAACACTTGAGCTAACAGCAAAATAGTGTCTGGTGGAAATTATATGAACTTCAAGGAGTCAAGTATCCTCCTTACGTTAAGGAGTAAAGTTTCATTTATAACTACAAATATATTGCATCAAGCGATATGACATTTAAACATCACAGGAGAGCCAAGCACCATGGCATGCATAGTCCTAGCTACTCGGGAGGGTGAGGCAGGAGTATCAGTTAAGCCCAAGAGTTCAAGTACAGCTTGGGCCACAAAGGGAGACCCTGTCTCAAGGAAAAATGGCAGTCATCCAACATTTGTAATTTTTTTATTTTCCTTTATATTCCTGAGAATAACATTACAGTAATACATTCTGAAATAATTTGCTTTATAGTGCTGAGTGTCACATAGAAGTAAAACATTCTTACCTGTTGATTTTGAAATCACTTCCACTAAATTTCCCTACTAATACTACCTGCCCACTCCTACCTCGGCTCTACTCCTGAAGCTGAGAATCTTCTGTCTCATTCCTACAGCACAGCACCAGGTCACCAGCCAGGTCAGTCAAAGCCTTGATTTATTGTTTTTGAGGAGTCGGGGTGGGGGTCTTAAAACAACAGGAATTTATTGTCTCACAATTTTGGAGGCTAGAAGTCCAAATTCAAGGTCAGCAGGGACCATAAGCTCTAGGAAAGAACGTTTCCATGATTTGTTCAGCTTTTAAATCCCCAAGTTTTCCTTGGCTTATGGCATCTTAACTCCAATTTCTGCCTTTATCTTCACATGGGGTATTAGTCCATTCTCATGCTGCTAATAAAGACGTACCCAAGACTGGCCAATTTATGCAGGAAGGCAGTTTAATTGGCTCACAGTTCAGCATGGCTGGGGGAGGCCTCGGGAGACTTAAGGAGACTTACAATCATGGTGGAAGGGGAAGCAAACATGTCCTTCTTCACTTGGTGGCAGCAAGGAGAAGTACCCAGCGAAAAAGGGGAAAAGCTACTTACGAAACCATCAGATCTTGTAAGAATTCACTCACTATCACCAGCACAGCATGAAGGTAACCACCCTATGATTCAATTACCTTGCACTGGGTCTCTCCCACAACATGTAGAGATTATGGGAACTACCATTCAAGATGGGATTTGAGTGGGGACACAGCCAAACCATATCTTTCTGCCCTTGACCCCTCCCAAATCTCACGTCCTCACATTTCAAAACACAACCATGCCTTTCCAACAGTCCCCCAAAGTCTTAACTCATTCCAGCATTAACTCAAAAGTCCAAGTCCAACGGCTCATCTGAGACAAGGCAAGTCTCTTCTGCCTATGAGCCTGCAAAATCGAAAGCAAGTTACTTACTTTCTAGACACAATGGGGGTACAGGCATTGGCTAAATGCTCCCATTTCAAATGGGAGAAATTGGCCACAACAAAGGGGTTACAGGCCCCATGCAAGTCCAAAATACAATAGGGCAGTCATTAAACCTTAAAGGTCTTCTTTGACTCCATGTCTCACATCCAAGTCATGCTCGCTGATGCCAGAGGTGGGTTTCTACAGCCTTGGCCACAAGGCCTTCTCCCTCCTTATGTGTCTGTGTCCTCTACCTCATTGTCTTCTTTTTTTCTAATTATTACATAATGAGTGTAAATAATTCTGCTACTCATGTGATATTTTGATACGTATATAAAATGTATAATAATCACATCAGGATATTTAGGATATCCTTCAACTCCAACATTTATCATTTATTTGTGTTGGTAACATTTCAAATCTTTTCTCGCTATTTTGAAATTCAAAAAACTATTGTTAAAACTATAGTCATCCTAGTGAGCTATTAAATACTAGAACGTATTCCTTCTATCTAACTGTAAATTTATACCTATTAACCAACCTCTCTGTTTCTTTCCACCATGCTTTTCAGTCTGGGGTAATTACCATTCTATTCTCTGCTCCACAAGAGTCACTTTTATAGCTTCCACACATAAGTGAGAACATAAAATATTTGTCTTCCCGTGCCTGGCTTATTTCACTTAGCATAATGACCTCTAGTCCCATCCATGTGACTGCAAATGAGATGACTTTATTACTTTTGATGACCAAATAGTATTACATTTTGTATATATACCACATTTTCTTTATCTATTGAATTGCTGATGGAACTGTTGATTCCATATCTTGGCTACTGTGAATAGTGCTGCAATAAATATAGGAATACATGTATCCCTTTGATATACTGACTTCTCCTTTGAACAAATACTCAGTAGTGGGATTGCTAGATCCTGTGGTGGTTCTATTTTTAGTTTTTTAAGAAATCACCATACTGTTTTCCATAATTACTGTACTAATTTACATTCCTACCAACAGTGTGTAAGCATTTCCTTTTCTTCACATCTTGGCCAGCATTTGGTAATTTTTGTCTTTTTGATAATAGTCAATCTGACTGGGGTAAGATGGTTTCTCCGTGTGGTTTTGATTTGCATGCTCTGATAATTTGTAATGCTGAGCAATATTTTTATATACCTGTTGGTCATTTATATGTCTTCTTTGGAGAAATATCTATTTCGATTTTTTGCCCACTTTGTAATGGGATTATCTGTATTTTTGCTGTTTAGTTGTTTGAGTTCCTCATACATTCTGGATATGATTCTTTTGTTGATAAACAGTTTGCAAGTATTTCATCTCATTCTGTAAGTTGTCTCTTTACTCTGTTGATTGATTCCTTTGCTATGTAGAAGCTTTATAATTTAATATAGTCCCATTTGTCTATTTTTTGTTTTGCTGTCTGTGCTTCTGAGGTCTTAGCTCAAAATCTTTATCTAGACCAACATCCTGGAGTGTTTTCCTGTTTTCGTCTAGTAATTTTGTAAATTTAGGTTTTATGTTTAATTCTTTCATACATTTTGAGGATTTTTTAATACTGTGAGATATAGAAGTCTAGTTTCTTTTTTTATACTCTACATATTTTTACATATATACTATATATACACATATACTTTATGTATACTTTTAAATATATATAATATAAAAGTATTTTATACTTTTACTTTAAATTCAGGGGTACATGTGCAGGTTTGTTACTTAAGTAGGCATGTTTCATGGGAGTTTGTTGTATAGATTATTTCATCACCCAGGTATTAAACCTGGTACTCATTAGTTATTTTTCCTGATCCTCTCCCTCCTCATACCCTCCACACTAATAGGAAGTCATTTCATTCTTCTGTAAATGGATATCCAATTTTCCTGGGACTACTTAAAGAAGAGAGTGTCCTTTTCCTGTAGTATGCCCTTGGTGCCTTTGTCGAAAATCATTTGGCTGTAAATATGTGGATTTATTTCTGGGTTCTCTGTTTTTGTTTCATTGGTCTATGTGTCTGTTTTTATATCAATACCATGCAGTTTTGGTTATGACACCTTTGTAGTATATTTTGAAGTCAGATAGGGTGATGCCTTCAGCTTTGTTCTTTTTACTCAGTATTTTTTTTTGTTTTTTTTTTTAACATATACACAGTTTATTGTAGTTTTCTTTTAAAATTCAAAAATAAGAACATCATTTTTTCAAAGCCAATTAACAGAAGAGTATATGAAAAAGTCAGTTTTGTGCATATATTTTTACATTTCTTTCTATGCTCATATAAAACACACATGGCTTATGTAATTATACACATATGCTCCTGATCTCATCTGTATCAATTTTTGTATTATACTTTAAGTTCTGGGACACATGTGAAAAACATACAGGTTTATTACATAGGTATACACGTGCCATGGTGGTTTGCTGCACCCATCAACATTTACATTAGATATTTCTCCTAATGCTATTCCTCCCTAGTCCCCTACCCCTTGACAGGCCCCAGTGTGTGATGTTCCCCTCCCTGTGTCCATGTGTTCTTATTGTTCAGCTCCCACTTATGAGTGAGAGCATGTAATGTTTGGTTTTCTGTTCCTGTCTTAGTTTGCTGAGAATGATGGTTTCCAGCTTCATCCATGTCCCTACAAAGGACATGAACTCATCCTTTGGTATGGCTGCATAGTATTCCATTGTGCATATGTGCCACATTTTCTTTATCCAGTCTATCATTGGTGGACATTTGGGCTGGTTCCAAGACTTTGCTATTGTGAACAGTGCTGCAATAAACATACATGTGCATGTGTCTTTATTTATTTATTTTTCATTTATTTTATTTGGTGAGACAGAGATTTACTCTTGTTGCCCAGGCTGAAGTACAATGGCACAATCTCGGCTCACTGCATCCTCTGCCTCCCAGGTTCAAGCGATTCTCCTGCCTCAGCCTGCCGACTAGCTGGGATTACAGGCATGTGCCACCGCGACTGGCTAATTTTGTATTTTTAGTAGAGACGGGGTTTCACCATGTTGCCCAGGCTGATCTCGAACTCCTGACTTCAGGTGATCCGCCCACCTCAGCCTCCCAAAGTGCTGGGATTACAGATGTGAGCCACTGCGTCTGGCCATGCATGTGTCTTTATAGTAGAATGATTTATAACCCTTTGGGTATATACCCAGTAATGTGATTGCTGGCTCAAATTGTATTTCTAGTTCTAGATCCTTGAGGAATCACCACATTGTCTTCCACAATGGTTGAACTAATTTACACTCCAACCCACAGTGTAAAAGCATTCCTATTTCTCCACATCCTCTCCAGCATCTGTTGTTTCCTGACTTTTTAATGATATCCATTCTAAGTGGCATGAGATAGTATCTCATTCCTTTGACAAAGCTGACAAAAACAAGCAATGGGGAAAAGATTCCCTATTTAATAAATGGTGTTGAGAAAACTGGCTAGCCATATGCAGAAAACTGAAACTGGATCCCTTACACCTTATACAAAAATTAACTCAAGATGGATTAAAGACTTAATGTAAGACCTAAAACCATAAAAACCCTAGAAGAAAACCTAGGCAATACCATTCAGGACAAAGGCATGGGTAAAGACTTCATGACTAAAACACCAAAAGCAATGGCAACAAAAGCCAAAATTGACAAATGGGATCTAATTAAACTAAAGAACTTCTGCATAGCAAAGGAAACTATCATCAGAGTGAACAGGCAAGCTACAGAATGGGAGAAAATATTTGCAATCTATTTATCTGACAAAGGGCTAATATCCAGAATCTACAAAGAACTTGAACAAACTTACAAGAAAAAAAAAACCCCATCAAAAAGTGAGCAAAGGATATGAACAGATACTTCTCAAAAGAAGACATTTATGTGGCCAACAAACATATGAGAAAGTCCTCATCATCACTGGTCATCAGAGAAATGCAAATCACTCAGTATTGTTTTGGCTATTCGTTTTTTTTCTGTGATTTCATATAAATTGAAGGACTTTTTTCTATTTTTGTATTTTAAAAAGGGCATTGGTATTCTGACAGGAATTGCATTGAATCTATAGATGGTGTTGGGTAGTGTGGTCATTTTTAACTATATTAATTCTGATCCAAAAGCATGGGAGGTTTTTCCATTTGTGTCCTCCTCAATTTCTTTCATCCGTGTTTTCTAAGTTTTCCTTGTAGAGGTCTTTCACCTCCTTAGTTAAATTTATTCCTAGGTTTATTTTGTTTTCTTTTGTTTTGTTTGTTTGTTTGTTTGCTTTGTTATCAATTGTCAATGGGATTGCTTTCTTGGTTTCTTTTTCAGCTAATTCATTATCGATGCATAGACATGCTACTGATCATTTCTATATACCAATAACATTGCAGGTGAAAGCCAAATCAAGAACACTATCCCATTTACAATAGCCACAGACACACATGAAAAAAGTTCCTAGGAAAGACATCTAACCAAAGAGATGAAAGATCTCTACAAGGAGAGTTACAAAACACTGCTAAAAGAAATCAGACATGACCCAATCAAATGGAAAAATATTCCATGCTCATGGATTAGAAGAATTAATATTGTAAAAATGACCATCCTGCCCAAACCAATCTATAGATTCAGTGCTATTCCTATCAAACTGCCAACATCATCTTTTACAGAATTAGAAAAAAGTCTTCTAAAATTCATATGGAACCAAAAATGGGCCTGAGTAGCCAAAGCAATCATAAACAAAACACACACACACACACACACACAAAGATGGAGGCATCACATTACCCAATTTAAAAACTATACTATATGGCTACAATAACCAAAACAGCATTATACTTGTACAAAAACAGACACATAGATCAATAGAACAGAAGAGAGAACCCAGAAATGAAGCTGCACACCTGCAACCATCTAATCTTTGACAAAGTTGAGAAGAATAAGGAATGGAAAAAGGACTTCCTATTAAATAAAAGGAAAAACTGAATATCTATATGCAGAAGAATAAAACTAAACCTCTACCTTTCACTGCATACCAAAATTAACTCAAGATGGATTAAAGATTTAAATGTAAGACCTCAAACTATAAAAATCCTAGAATAAAATCTAGAAAATGCCATTCTAGACATTGGCCTCAGCAAATAATTTATTACTAAGTCCTGAAAAGCAATTGCAGCAAAAACAAAAATTGCCAAGTGGACCTAATTAAATAATAGAGCTTTTGAAAATAAAATACTTAGGAATATACTTAAGCAAGGAGGTGAAAGACCACCGCAAGAAAAACTGCAAAACACTACTGAAATAACTCATAGGCAACACAAACTAATGGAAACACATCCCATGCTCATGGGTAGGTAGAATCAATATTGTCAAAATGGCCATACCACCAAGAGTGATCTACAAATTTAATGCAATTCCCATTAAAATACCATCATCATTTTTCATAGAACTAGAAAAAACAATCCTAAAATTCATATGAAACCAAAAAAGACCCTGCATAGCCAAAGCAAGACTAAGCAAAAAGAACAAATCTGGAGGCATCACATTACCTGACTTCAAACTATAGTACAAGGCTATAGTTACTAAAACAGCATGGTATTGGTATAAAAAATAGGCACATAAACAAATGGAACAGAATAGAGAACCCAGAAATAAAGCCAAATACTTACAGCCAACCGATCTTCAACAAAGCAAACAAAAAGATACAATGGGAAAAGGACACCCTATTCAACAAATGCTGATGGGATAATTGGCAAGCCACGTGTAGAAGAATGAAACTGGATGCTCATCTCTCACCTTATACAAAAATCAACTCAAGATGGATCAAAGACTGAAATCTCAGACCTGAAGCCGTAAAAAATCTAGAAGATAACATCAGGAAAACCCTCTAGACATTGGCTTAGGCAAAGACTTCATGACCAAGAACCCAAAAACAAATGTAACCAAGACAAAGATAAATAGATGGGACTTAATTATACTAAAAGGCTTCTGCACTGCAAAAGAAATAATCAGCAGACTTAAGAGACAACCCACATAGTGGGAAAAAATTTTTGCAAACTATGCATCCAACAAAGAACTAATATCCAGAATCTATGAGGAACTCAAACAAATCAGCAAGAAAAAACAAATAATCCTATTAAAAAGTGGGCTAAGGACATGAATAGACAAATCTCAAAAGATACATAAATGGCCAAGAAACATATGAAAAATGCTCAACATCACTAATTATCAGGGAAATGCAAATCAAAACCACAATGTGAAACCACCTTACTCCTGCAAGAATAGCCATAATTTAACAATAAAAAAAAAAAATAGACGTTGGTGTGGATGTGGTGAAAAGGGAACACTTTTACACTGTTGGTGGGAATGTAAACTAGTGCAACCACTATGGAAAACAGTATGGAGATTCCCTAAAAAACTAAAAGTAGATCTACCATATGATGCAGCAATCCCATTACTGTGGATCTACCCAAAGGAAAAGAAGTCACAGTATGAAAAAGACACTTGCACCTACATGTTCATAGCAGCACAATTCACAATAGCAAAATATGGAAACAGCCCAAATGCCCATCCAGCAATGAGTGGATAAAGAAAATGTGATATACACACACACACACACACACACACACACCATGGAATACTACTTAGCCATAAAAAGAAACAAAATAATGGCATTTGCAGCAACCTGGATGGAGTTGCAGACCATTATTCTAAGTTAAGTAATCCAGGAATGGGAAAACCAAACATCATATTTCTCACTTTTAAGTGGGAGCTAAGCTATGAAGACACAAAGGCATAAGAATGATACAATGGACTTTGGGAACTAGAGGGAAGGGGTGGGAGGAGGGTAAAGGATAAACGATTATACAGTGGGTACAGTGTACACTGCTCAGGTGATGAGTGCACCAACATCTCAGAAATCACCACTAAGGAACTTATCCATGTAACCAGACACCACCTGTTCCCCAAAAACCTATTGAAATAAAAAATAAACAAATAAAGGGCTTTTATACAGCAAAAGAAACTAGCAACAGAGTAAACAGACAACCTACAGAATGAAAGAAAATACTTGCAAACTATGCATCTGACAAAGGTCTAATATCCAGAATCTTTAAGGAACTTAAACTGAAGGAACGAAAAACAAATAACCCCATCAAAAATGGGCAAAATACATGAACAGATGCCTGTCAAAAGAAAACATACAAGCAGTCAACAAACATATGAAAAAATACTCAACGTTACTAATAATCAAAGAAATACAAATCATAACCACAATGCCATACCATCTCACACCAGTCAGAATGACTATTATGAAAAAGACAAAACATAACAGATCCTGACAAGACTACAGAGAAAAGGGAACACTAAAATGTTGTTGGTGGGAATATAAATTAGTTCAGCATTGTGGAAAGCAGTTTGGAAACCTCTCAAAGAACTAAATACAGAGCTACCACTCAACCCAGCAATCCCATTACTAGGTATATATGCAAAGGAAAAATAAATCATTCTACCAAAAAGAACATGCACACGTATGTACAGCGCAGCAGCATTTGCAATAGAAAACACATGAAATCAGCCCAGGTGCCCATAAATAGTGGATTCAATAAAGAAAATGTGGTACACATATACTATGGAATAGCATGCAGCCATAACAAAGAAAAAAATTAAGACTTTTGCAGAAACATTGATGGAGCCAAAGGACATCATTCTAAACAAATTAATGCAGGAACAGAAAATCAAATGCTGCATGTTCTCACTTATAAGTGGGAGTTAAGCACTGGGCCCTTATAGATGTAAAGGTGGGAACTATGGAAAATGGGGACTACTAGCGGGTAGACAAGGGGCAAACGGCAAGGGTTAAAAAAGTACCTTTTGGGTACTGTGCTCTCCACCTGGGTGACAAGATCATTCATACCCCAAACCACAGCATCATACAATGTGCCCATATAACAAATCTGCACATGTACCCCCCAAATCTAAAATAAAAATTGAAACTATTTCTTTAAAAAGAAGAAAAAAATGCTACTAATTACTCCCAGTCCAACTAATTTCTCCTGAGGAAGCTACTGACGCTTTTGTATGTTGATTTTATATGCTACGACTTTACTGAATTTGTTTATCAGTTCTAAGAGTTTTTTGGTGAAGTCTTTGGTAGAAATCTTTTCTTTTCTTTCTTTCTTTCTTTTCTTTTTTTTTTTTTTTTTTTTGTTTTGTTTGTTTGTTTGTTTGTTGTTTTTGAGATGGAGTCTCAATCTGTTGCCCAGGCTGGAGTGCAGTGGCGTGATCTTGGCTCACCACAACCTCTGCCTCCCTCTAATTTTTGTATTTTTAGTAGAGACGGGGTTTCACTATGTTGGCCAGGCTGGTCTCGAATGCCTGACCCCTGATCCGCCCGCCTCGGACTCCCAAAGCGCTGGGATTATAGCCGTGAGCCACCGTGCCCAGCCGATAGAAATCTTTAGGTTTTTCTATATATTAAGATCATGTCATCTGAAAAGAGGAACAATTGGACTTCTTTTTTTCCGGTTTGTATGCCTTTTATTTCTTCCTTTTGCCTGATTGATCTTGCTATGGCTAGGACTTCCAATACTATGTTGAATAAGAGTGGCGAAAGTAAGCATCCTTGTTTTATTCCAGTGTTGTTGTTGTTTTAAGCTTGCTCTATATTAAGAAGAATATGTGACTTTGTCCCCATTGCCATTCATTATTAACTGATAGATGCTGCTCAGGTCCTATGTTAATAAGTATTCTGAGATGTTAGTGGAAAAGGGTATACAGCAATCTCAGCCATAGTCACTGAAAAGGCAAATGGAAAAACTGATATATATTTGCCAACCCTCCTCTGTATTACTAAACCCTATGCTTTGTTTTAATTATTTCCTCAAATACACACATACACCTCCTTTTAAAAGAGTTATTACAGTCATGTGTTCCTACATCTGATAGTTGCCATGTGATCCAGGCAATTCTATCCAGGTGGTAGCCACCTGGTGTTGCAAGCTCAGACATTCGAAAATGGGGTTTGCAAATATAACTTGTAAAAAGAAAATGGTAACCTGAAAAATTATAAATATTAACACACACACACATACACACACTTGTTTATTAATCATATTGCTTCAAAAGATTCTGAATAAAGACAGCGCCAACTAAATCATCTTGATAAACCAAAAGTGGGGAGAGATAAGGTCTAAAACATGAGGGTAGGGTCTGGAACTTTAAGAATGGACGGTCTTTGACAGACGAGGCTTAAGAACATGGAAGAGACACTGAAAACAATAGAAAAGGAAAAAACACCAAAATCAAGGCCTCTTTATTTCAGGATTTCTGAAGGTAGAAGCTGACTCTAAGGAACATCTTGTGAATGAGATGGTGTTAGACTCTGTCCCAAAATGGATAACCCTGAAACTGAAATCCACAAAGAGAAAAATCACATGAATTAGAGCTTCCGTAGTCTATCTTTAAACAGAATTTTTGGGGGAAAATCTATTTAAAACAAGCATTTAGAAAAACATCCTTTTCCTGGCATGATTATTATGTGCTTCATGTTGGCAGGAAGACTTCATTTCCAGTGATATTTTCCAATTGTTAACATAAAAAAGTCCCTGCTGCTTTCTTTGCAATCCATAATTTTGTATTTTTAATTTAGATAACTCAAGTGTCTCAAAGCAGAAATAAGCTGCATATTCATGAGCCCTGATTTGCTGTAATCATTATGTCTGAAGCTCTGCATCAGTGAAGACTCCAAGTATCTGAGTCCTTGTTCTTAAGCAATGATAACAGATTGGCCTGGAACTGAGGGAGTTGGGAGACCCCACTTCTTCGTTTTTCTCTTCGATGGGCTCTCTTGGTCTATCTGAGTTCAACTTTCTCTGCTCCCAAACAGGGCTGATTAATTAGTTGCTTCAACATTGGCAGGAGGGATAAAGGTCTATTAAATATGTAAATTAGAGAATTGTTAACCTTTCATCAATCAGCCTTTGGTCATAAACAGCAAAGGGAAAATCAGAGGAAAAGACGGGTGTATTAAAATGATCTAAGCAAAAAGTAAGGGAAATTTGGAAATATACGCCAATACGCAGATAGGCAAACAATGTATGATCTCAGTTAAAAACTGAGAGTAGAATGTTGGTTATCAGAGTCTGCTGGAAAAAGGGAGAAATGGGGAAAGGGAAGATGTTGATCAAAGAGGACAAAGTTTCAGCTAGACAGGAGGAATATGTTTTAGTGATCTATTGCACTGCGCAGCTTAAAATGATGTATTGTGTGTTTCAAAATTGCTAAAAAATAGATTTTTAACATTCTCCTCACCAACAAGTGATAAGTTGGTGAGTTGATGGATATGTTAACTAACTTGATTGAACCTTTGTATAATGTATACATAGATCAAAATATCACATTATATCCCATAAACATACACAGTTATTATTTGTCAATTAAAAATAAAAGAGGCCAGGTGTGGTGGCTCATGCCTATAATCCCAGTACTTTCGGAGGCCAAGGCAGGTGGATCACCTGAGGTCAGGAGTTCAAGACCAGACTGGCCAACATGGCAAAACTCCATCTCTACTAAAAAATACAAAAATGAGCCAGGCATGGTGACGCACACCTGTAATCCCAGCTACTTGGGAGGCTTCGGCAGGAAGAATTGCTTGAACCAGAAGGTGGAGGTTGCAGTGAGCCGAGATCGTGCCACTGCACTACAGCCTGGGCGACAGAGTGAGACTCCATCTCAAAAAATAAGAAGAAGAAGAACAAATAAAAATAAATGAAAAAATAAAAAGGATTTTTAACTTCAAAAGAAGGAAACACACCAATAACACTTTGTATATGTGAAAAATGTGGATGTAGGAATCAAAAAATTATAACATAGCCAAAGAGTAAAGCCAAAAATAGTAGGAATTACAAAAACATCTAGAAATCATCTATCTTCCCATCTAAAGCTTGGTTTCTCTTCATGGAAATAGCCCACATTTGTGATTCTAAGAAATGGAAGTTTCAATGTCACCTGTGCTATTTACCAGCTATCTGCCTAAGGACAAATTCCTTAACCTCCTTATGTTTTGCTTTCTTTATCAGAACTGATACCTTCATCTGCAAAAGGGAATGATCACACTTTCCTCTTAAAGCTTGTTGGGAAAATTGAATGAGATGTAAGTAAAGAATACAGTATTGGGTCAGGCACAGTGGCTCACACCTGTAATTCCAGCAATTTGGGAGGCTAAGGCAGGCAGATCACATGAGTCCAGGAGTTCGAGACCAGTCTGGGCAACATGGCAAAACTCCATTTCTGCAAAAAATACAAAAATTAGCTGGGCATGGTGGTATGCGCCTGTAGTTCCAGCTACGCGGGAGGCTGAGGCACAAGAATCACTTGAATCCGGGAGGCGGAGGTTGCAGTGAGCCGAGATCATGCCACTGCACTCCAGCCTGAGGGACAGAGCAAGACGTTACCTCAAAAACAAAAACAAAAACAAAGAATATAGTGTTGAATCAGCACAAAGTACACACTCAATAAATGTTAGTATCTTGCCTTGCTTTTGTGTTTTAAAGGTCTCAGAGCTCCCCTTAGCAACAATTCCAGACTACAAGTATCCCACTTAGATTTTTCTTCGAAAAGATAGTACCAGAAGAAATCTCTAGTAAATCGTATAAAGCACTTACCCCAGTAGCTGGACAAAGTAGTAGATCAACAAATTTTTATTACTGTATGTCTATTCTAACCTTTCCATTTTCTCCAAGAAAATGTCAGCAAGAAGAAACAAAGTACATTTGGAAACTATCTTTTTTTTTTTTTTTGTAATTATTTGGCAACAGTTCTGTGGACACATCATTCAGTCCCCAAATCAGTCTGAATCAACAGCTAGGTTCCACATAAAACCTTCATTTTTCAGATGATGTATTTGAAGCACAGAAAGGTAAATCTGAGATTTTTAAGACCATGAGATCAAAAATAATTATGGATTTTAGGGCAATGGCTCAGCTTCTTCATATGGCTATATCTTTATATTTTAAAATCTATATCTTTAAAAATCTAATCATTTCTGTCTTAAAAAAAGATGTTTTTTCTGTTTATTAGGCAAATTTAATTTGAGATATATGGCCAGGCATGGTGGCTCACACCTGTAATCCTAGCACTTTGAGAAGCCGAGAAGGGTGGATCACCTGAGGTCAAAAGTTCCAGACTAGCCTGGCCAACATGGCAAAACCCCGTCTCTACTACAAATACAATAATTAGCCAGGCCTTGTTGCTCATGCCTGTAATCCCAGCTACTTGGGAAGCTGAGGCAGGAGAATCGCATGAACCCAGGAGGCAGAGGTTGCATGAGCTGAGATCCCACCACTGCACTCCAGCCTAGGTGACAGGGTAAGACTCCATCTCAAAAAAAAAAAAAAAAAAAAAATGAGATATATATTATGCGCATACATAAAGTTACAGTATATCCATTATAGAATTAATCTATACTAATGAAATAATAATCTTTTTCTATTGTTGAGGGCAAGAATTACATCTTAATCTTCTTTCTATCCCTAAAAGTGCTTAGTAAAATGCCTCCTAACAAGTATTTACAAAATAAATAAATAGAGAATTGTCTTTTTTGTTTGTTTCCCTACTCTTACTGACTCTTTCCTTACTGTGCCATTCACCAAAGACAGAGCTGCTCTTTCCTACTTCTGAATCTTTGCACCTGCTGTTCCCCTCCCTGGAACGTTCTTCCTCATCTCTTCAATTGACTGGCTTATTCTCATCCTTCAGTTATTAGCTTATGAGTCACTTCCTCAGCAGGGGCATCCTGGATTATGCATCATGAACCCAAGCAACTTATTATCTTACACCCTGGTGGCTCGTTTACTTGTGCCCATCACAGTGTGAATGACCAGTGCTGTGTTCTACATAAGCTAAATAAGAAAGGGAAGCTTAACTGATTCACTGCTATATGCCAAGCATTGTGCCAGCAATTTAAAAAGGCTCACCAGATATTTATTGAAAAAATGAGCAAAAGAAGCTAAAGCTGAGACCCAGGATGAATGTTTTTACCTAGTATTAGGAATAAAGGAGCTGACTCCTACTTGTCTTATGTTAGAATTAGAAAATATGGACTCAGTGCACTTGATTTGCTTTCTTCGTTAATACAAAACTATTATCAATTAATTAAATTCATTGCAGTGTGCACGTTTAGTACATTGGTGGTTCTAAAATCTTCACTCCCCAATCTGAAGCACTGGCTTGATTCTAGGCAACTATTACACCCTCTAAAATTAAAACTGGTTATTACATTGGAGATTTTGTGTTTCTTTTGATAATTGAGCTCCACTGGCTATTCAAGAAATCAGCACTTACGCTTCAGTTTTTTCTGGTTTGGTTACAGAGAAACAGCATGTTGATTCTCAGGACAATGATTAAAACGGCATTTCCCCCTCACCTCTACTTTCTTTCTATATAAGTGGATCAGAGCTGACAGGCCAATATAGCAGTACAGTACCCAGCTGACATTATTGACTGAAAAGCAACTACCTTACTTATTTTCTGTTGACTTAATGATGGGACAGGCACAAATAGAGCTTGCTGTCTTTGCTTTTAGCCCTTAATCCCGTCATGGTGCTTACCACCATATCGATCATGTAGAGAGAAATATCCAGCTAAACTAAAAACCAGGCCATGGACCTTTTGAGACTATCACAATCACTCTTACATCTACAATTTTTCCCCTTTCATCATATCAATCGTAGGAAAATGCATCTCAAATCCCTCATTAAAAATAATTCTTGCTGGAATAACTTCCTTAAACCCTTTATAAATTTTATTTGTTAAATTGTCAGACTCTAAGTAATATATTATACTTTGTTCATACAAGCAATCATCCCAAATACTTAGAAATGCTTACGAGGACAGAAACTTAATCCCAAAAAAAGATTTTAAATTGAACAGAATTCTTATGACTAATATATTAAAGAATCATTAAAATTGACAAAATATGTTTTATGAGTATTTGATTTAATATTCATTCTTTTTGCTTGTATTTTTGAGCCACTTAAAACAATTTTTTTTCAGGTCTCACACACAATTCTTACAAAGCTTCTAAAACCCGAATCCTGTCTGCCAATAGTGCCTAAGCACAAAAATCAGCCTTACGCTTGACTAATTCCTGCAAAAGTCAGAGTTAGACCTGATCACTGTCAATAGATAATCATTCTCTATATGAAAACTGCTGGTGGATTATCTTGAAACTGTGCAGCAAAGTAAAATAAATAAATAACTTTCATCAAATAGAGAAATGAATAGGCTCTTGATCTCTTTCAGAAATATTTTTGACAGTTGTAAATACAAGGTTTATCAAATAGTAAGCCCTCAAATATTTTCACTCATATGAGTTTCTTTAGAATGGGCTCAGAAATATCATCAGTTTTTCCCCCAAAATCTAATACCCATTCGTCTTTACCTGGTGGTAGAAGTGATTATATTGAAATATTTTACCCTGAACTTGTATTTCTTTGTGTTTAACTGTTTGGAAACTTCTGATATGCTTTAATCTCTTTGCAAAAGTTGTCGTAATCCGTTTCAAAGAGACAGTTTACATACAAAACATTCTTTCCCATATCACGGCAAGAACTTCTAGTCACCAATATTTTTTAAGAAAGTGTATGTGGGGTGCAAATGAGAAGATAAAATAATCCAGAGCATGACATATTCATATTCTTATTCCCTAACCATTCAGTTTTAGCATTTGGTGTAATTTGAAGCAACCTTTACAAATTGCATTGTTGATTAGGTAATTTTCCTCTGCAGCTATCCAGTTTTTCTGAAGCTCATCTTGAATTGAGTGCATTAATATTAAAGTTTGCAAAATAGCAACCTTGGAAAAAATGTGCACTCTGACTTTTCCCCTTACAGAAGTGACTTCGTCAGTGGCTCCAGCTCTCTGATGCCCAATCAGCTGCCTAATGATGATGATAATTATTATTTATTGAGCATTTGCAGTATGCCAACGCTGCCAAGCACTCTACATGCATTACTTTGTTTAATTTCTACAACAACAATATAAGACAGATATTATTATCTCCATTCTATAGAGGAGGGAGCTGAGGCTCAGAAAATTTAAATAAACTACAAAATCTCACCAATGAGAGACAGTATCATTGGAATTCAAAGCCATGCATTGTGACCCAGAAGTTCATACTCCTAACTAGTTTTTTCTTAAGTGGATGGTTTAATCCAACTAGCTGTTTAATAAGGACAAGCAAAATGCTAAAAGATGATCTTTTTTTTTTTTAAGTCCGACAATTTTGACATTGTGGTGACAAAAACACTACGGCCTGGTCTCCCAAAAACTGAGCTGATTATTTCTTATTGTCAATTATTCAAAACGATTTAACTGGCAGTAAATACAGATAAAAGATTTCTGAATGTGGGGTGGAGGGCTCAGGTATTCTCATTTCAGTGACATCAGCTTAAAATATGTGCTCTAAGAAAGTTAGAGCTTTTCGTCTTCAAAGTAAATATTGATTGCCCTGTTGTTTTTTTTTTTTCTTGAACTTTTGAGAAAGATGTGGAAAGAGAATTAAAGGGTAAGCTCAGCTAAGAACATGATCAAGGAGAGGATCAAAAAATAGAACGCCAATGTTCTGTCTCTTTGGCTTTACATTTTTCCAATGAACTAATAATCTATTCTGATATCTATTTGAATAACTCCACTGGACTTGGGTGATTTGTCGGAGAAATTGATAGCCATAGAACTGAGAATATTCTTTTCCACTTGTGAAAATCTGCATTGTCTCTTTGACGCTTCCTTCTGTGTGATCTTTATTAAACATAAGCAAGGGAAGCACAAAATTCACCAGAATTCAATGGAGCTTCTCATTTACTTTCTTATATGTTATCCCTCTTTCTCTCCCTCCCGACTCTCTCCCTCCTCCTTCCCTCCCCCACTTATACACAGACACACACGCGCGCACACACACACAATGAAAATGACCTTTATTTACTTCACCGCTGCATGCACACCTCAGCTACTTATGGGCTTTTATGACTCTAATGTTATTTATTTCTATATGCTTTCATCAAAGATTTCTTGAGTACTGTTATGTCCCAGGCGCTATGACCAACATCAAGTACAGAAGATGAATGATCTATAACTGCCATTGAATTTTGAAGGATCTTTAGTTAAAAAGAGTCATTTTTTAAGAAAAGAGCTAACATTTTTTCAAGCATTTATATGCCAAACCAAGTGATCTTCATTTATTCTCTGCCTTAGTCATCACAAGAGCCTCAGGATGTAGGTACAATTATTTCCTTTCATTTGTCAATTGAGATAACTGAAGCTTACATAAGCCAAGTAATTTACAGGGGATCACAGACTTAGTGACAAAACTACTGCTGCCGTTACTACAACAGTAGACGCTCACTTACATTAGGCATCTACTATGTACCATCAATTGTTCTAAGCACCTGATATAGTTTAGCTTACCACTCTTATTACCCACCATTTACTGATGAAACAGTAGCAGAGATATTAAATAAGTTCTCCAAAGTTACCAGTAGAACTGGGATACCAGTTGTTCCTTTTTTTTTTTTTTTTTTTGACAGAGTCTCCCTCTGTCACCCAGGTTGGAGTGCAGTGCAGTGGCACGATCTCGGCGCACTGCAACCTCCGCCCCCAGGTTCAAGGGATTCTCCTGCCTCAGCCTCCCAAGTAGCTGGGATTACAGGTACGTGCCACCATGTTCGGCTAATTATTTTTGGATTTTTAGTAGAGACAGGGTTTCACTGTTAGCCAGGATAGTCTTGATCTCCTGACCTCGTGATCCACCTGCCTCGGCCTCCCAAAGTGCTGGGATTACAGGCATGAGCCACCATGCCTGGCCCCAGTTGTTGTTAATAACTCACAGAATCAAGTCTGGCTGTGCCAAAACTCATGCTTGTAATCACTATGAAGTTGAAAAATAATGTATGGTCTCCATGATTAGGACAATATTCCAATCTGCCTGGTCAGAGAATACTAATGAAAGAGGAGATACTGAAGAACATGGTTTATTCAACAGATCAAACATAATACTTTGTGATCTCAATCTACAAATTGTTTTCTGGAGCTACAAAATTCGGCAGAGACATAGGGGCCATGAAAGTCCAATTCCGTGGTTCAAGTTTGCCAAATTTTCCTTACCTACAACAAAGGAGTAAGTGACTAAGTCATCTATCACCTAATAATACTTCCCAGCTACGAGTCATCTATTATATACTAATACTTTCCAGCTTTGAGCAGGGTGTTCCACAAGTATAAGGAAAGCAGAAATCAGGTGCATTTTAACTTAATGTTTTGTTTCAAAACCCAGTCATAGTGACTGGTGCACAGTAGCCACTCAATAAATTGTTATTAGATAAATATTGGAAAAAAGCTTTCTGAAGAAGCGCTTTGTAGTATTTGCAGTGCTGGGCCTGAAGCAAATGAGGCTCCTGTCTTGGCACAGAATTTAAGGGACATCAAAAAACTCCTTTGGCTTCGGGCTCCACTGTTCTTAATGAAAAATGTAGATGTTTCACTCATCATAAATTATTTTGCACCAGTTTTGCCCCAGCCCTGATTATACACACTCTTCCTGATAACTTCCTGCCACTTACTAGCTGTTTTATCACATGGAAGTTACTGAAAGTTTTCTGAGACTCAGTTTCCTCATCAGTAAAATGGGAATAAGCATTTTTAATTTATCATACTGTTGTAAGGAGCGAATCAGGTGACATGTGTGCAATCTCTGACTCAGTGCAGAGCATAAAATTGGTGCTAAATAAACATTACTTCCCTTGCCTGACAAGAGATGTCTGTTAAGTCTTTTCTTTACATGGTTAATTATTTTACTTAATTTTTCTTCCCAAGAAGATCAACCAATCCTTTATAGGATCTATCATTCAAACTGGTTATTTCTCCCAACAAGTTGGCTCTCGGGCAGACTGTCTGAGCTCAAGGCTTCGAGACCAGCCTGGGCAATGTGGCAAAACCCTGTCTCTACTAAAAACACAAAAAATTAGCCGGGCGTGGTGACACACTCCTATAATCCCAGCTACTCTGGAGGCTGAGGCGGGAGAATCACTTAAGCCTGGGAGGCAGAGGTTGCAGTGAGTTGAGTTCATGCTACTGCACTCCAGCCTGGGCAACAGAGCAAAACTCTGTCTCAAAAACAAACAAACAAAAACGAAGCTGCCTCTCTATGATGCTGAGATAGCAGTTGATACAGAAAAGTCAGACAGATAAAATGGCAGCCAAATGTTGCTTTATTATTGAGATGGACTAATACCACTCATGGTTTCCACCTTGTGGTTTTGTCAGCCTATGTGATAGACACAATTCAGATACAGTAGAAACTCTCTTAGCAAACTCAGTAGATTAATGGAAATTCTTGATCTCCTCTGCAAAACCTACTGACTAGTGGCCAGGGCAGACTGAATGTTTGAGGCTTGTACATGACCTCCTGGAATGCCCACACACTTCTGCTGCCTCCACCTGTGCTGCATGCTTACTAAGAGTGTGTTTGTAATTAGACAGTAAAATTTAATACATAAGGCAAAGAAAAATTAGTGCAAAAAGGGAGAAAGGTTGCTATTTCTATGAGAACTAAGTTGAATGCTTTCGAAATAATCGATAAAGGCAACGTAAGCCAAGAATATTAAAAAATGACTCAGGCAAGGAGCCTGTCTTCCTGGATTCACAAGGAAGTAGAGGATTTTAGGTATGGATGCAATTTTAATACAAAGTAGAAAGTGGTGCTTGCTACAGGAAAATCACACCTAAATTTCTATGCAAATAAATTACAGTTTGGAGCTCAGGGGTTACAATTCTAACATTCAGTTAGAATCAGAGATTTAATTTCTAAATCCTAATTAAAACTGATTTATTTCCAGCCAGGCACTGTGGCTCACACCTGTAATCCCAGCACTCTGGGAGACCAAGGCAGGAGGATCACTTGAGGTCAGGAGTTCAAGACCTGCCTAGCTAACATGACAAAACCCTGTCTTTACTAAACATACAAAAATTAGCCGGGCGTGATGGTGGGCGCCTGTAATCCCAGCCACTCAGGAGGCTGAGGCAGGAGAAAAGCTTGAATCGGGAGGCGGAAGTTGCTGTGAGCCAAGATCGCGCCTCTGCACCACTCCAGCCTGGGCAACATAGCAAGACTCTGTCTCAAAAAACATAAAAATAAACTGATTTATATTCTATAACAAATCTAGAAAAGGCCAACATGCCATCCTGCAAATAAAACCTGTGGAACTTATAATGTTGCAATGCTGATAATACATATTTTTTTAAAAAACTTGTGTATGATTCTTATTTCATCATAAAACCTGGGGTTGAATCTAGCTGTACTTTCCTAAGATGCAATAAATCTACTAATCGCAATGACTATCCTTCAAGAATTTAATGAGCATGGTTTACTGGCAAATTCATTTCTACCTTTCAGCTGGGTGGTCTGGGGCTCTTGCTGAGCCTCTCTGACCGTCAGTTTTCTCCTATGTAAAACTGTGGATAACAACACGTATTTCATGAGGATGCTGTGAGAATAAAATGAAACAATTTATGTAAGCGCTGCCACATGGTAGTTACCCTTCTCTGCCGCAAGGCAGTGCCCCCACGGGTTTAATTAAAGCTTTGGCTCTTTGCCTCTCAGTGAACAAAAAACTTTGAGTGTCATAATTAATGGATGAAGTCCAAAAAAATAGAATGTCAAAACCACGCGCAGGATAAAAACGAATGAGCTGGCATTCTTTTCAAACTCAGGCTCATTTCCCCCCCTAAATTTAGACAGGGCTGGCTGCTTGAAAAATGGCGTGAGACTGCCATCTAGTGGCTACCTGGAGGAAAACCAAACCCCTTGTGTTCAGGAGCCAGGGCTAGAGAATCGTTCCAAAAGGCACCTCTAATTTTAAAAACACCCCCTCAACACAAGACTTGATTGGCAGATTGGCAACAACGTGCCAACTTCCTTAATCACAGCAATGAAACTACTAACACATTCTTCGAGTTCTCCTCCACTGTGTGCCCCACATTCCCAGCCAAGGCCTTGCTGTTCTGTGGTTTCACAGGCTTCCACCTTGTCAAAACCAGCTGTCAGCCAGCTGTTACCCTAAAAAGAACCTGATTCATTTACATTGTAATCTTATTAAAAATAATTCCTACTGCAAAGTAACCCCATGGGGATTTGCATTTTTATTTGATTACATTTAGATAATGTTTGACTTTGCATTGGGTTTTACTATGTAATTTTTACTATGTAATTCTTACTATGTAATTCTTGGCTATGCGATTATTTAAGGCAGTGTCTCTCCAACTGCATCAAAGCGCATCCGAATATTCTGGAGGGCTTTTTAAAGCTCAGAATACGGGGCCCCATCACTACGCTTTCTGAAAATGTGACTTTCTAATGAGTTCCCAGATACTATTGAAGGAAATCAAAATATTTTACCCCAAAGTATATTTACTTGACATATTTTGAGACGGTTGTCAAAGAGCCAGCAAACAGAAGTAGCCCTGCAAAGCTGTCTTTTGTGGGGAAGATTTGCATCTGTAGAGAATCTGCATTAATGCAGCTAGGTCCTCCCTTGTCCAGATCTAGGAAAGATTACCTGAGAATCTGACACTTTTAAATATCTGAAACATTTACCACCTATCCTCTCTGAAGCTTCTACTTTGTTACCTAGCAAGACCACCTTTGCTAATCAAGCCGCTGCTTCTCCCCCTCCCATAACCTGTTTTGCCACTATAACCTGATTGACCACCATAACCTGGTTTCGGCCATGCAGTGGGCCTTCATTATTTCTGTAAGCTTGAGATGCACACTCCATTACGGGGCTGGGCAGTCAGGCTGTAGTCCTTCCCATGTACACGTTAATAGATTTTTGTATACCTTTTCTCTAATTAATCTGCCTTTTGTGAGTTCATTTTTCAGCAAACCTTCAGAGGGCAAAGGGGAAGTTTTCTCCTTGAATATGATATTGTTTATCTGGGGACCACGATTTGGGAATGATGGACCAACTTCTAATGACAGAATTTCATAATGAGACAAAGCTGATGAGCAAGACCATTTTAAAAAGGCATTTCTGCAGACTGAGACAAGAAAATAACATGTGAACAATACAAATTATTTTAAATTACCAGGCCCAGAGAGACATTAAAATGAGACCAGAATTATGCCCTTTGAACTATGTATTCATTTCTTGAAACTGATTACTGTTGCTATAAGTAACTATAAATTAACTAACAATGCAACAATGGACAACATAATCCACACTATATAACTTAACAATGTGTAGCCAATCATTAATCAATGTTATTTCCATAAACCAATGAGAATTTCTGACAATTTTGTAACAGCCACCCCCTGTCCCCATTTTTTTGCTTTTAAAAACCTCCCTGCAACCGGTGTGGTGGGTTACGCCTGTAATCCCAGCACTTTGAGAGGCTGAGGCAGTGGATCACCTGAGGTCAGGAGTTCAAGACCAGCCTGATCAACATGATGAAACCCCATCTCTACTAAAAATGCAAAAATTAGCCAGGCATGATGGCACACGCCTGTAGTCCCAGCTACTCGGGAGGCTGAGGCAGGAGAATGCTTGAACCCAGGAGGCAGATGTTGCAGTGAGCCAAGATCACGCCACTACACTCCAGCCTGGGTGAAGAGCAAGACTCTGTCCCAAAAAAAAAAAAAAAAAAAAAGCCGGCGTGGTGGCTCATGCCTGTAATCCCAGCACTTTGGGAGGCTGAGGTGGGCAGATCACGAGGTCAGGAGATCGAGACCATCCTAGCTAACAGGGTGAAACCCTGTCTCTACTAAAAATACAAAAAAATTAGCCAGGCGTGGTGGTGGGCACCTGTAGTCCCAGCTACGAGGGAGGCTGAGGCAGGAGAATGGCATAAACCCGGGAAGCGGAGTTTGCAGTGAGCCAAGATCATGCCACTGTACTCCAGCCTGGGCAATAGAGCGAGACTCTGTCTAAAAACAAAAAAAAAAAAAACCTTTCCTATGTTACCACCTACATTTCTTACATTCTCCACTGCCACCACTGCACTTGAGGTGACCACCACCTCTCTCCAAGTCCCAGCATTTATGTCACTTCCTCCAGGATAATCTCCCTGACCACCAGTCTAGGTTCGGGGCCTGTCTGAGGACTTTCACAGCACCTACACTTCCTTCCACACTCAGGCCATGACCACAATAAATGTAAATTGAGGGTTCACTTGTTCCAATCCCAGGCCAGATGCTGAGGGTTATACCACATACACATTGTATCTCAAATGCCTGGGGCAGGGCCTGGCTCAGAATAGGTGTTCAGTGTTTCTTAAATGGATGAACAAACGAATGAATAAAAATGAGTACATGAGTAGCTGCCCTCTCCACTTGGCCCCTCCTATAAGACATAAAAAAGATGCGTAACTCAGTAAAGTGTTTTCCAGTTCCGAGTTGTCTGGAGTTGGCAGGAGCATGCTGTCTTCCCAAAGCATCGTGAGTGGCCGTGATCTGAGTAACATATCACTGCTGTGAGTCAGGCTTACACTCAGGACGTGATGCAAGCGATGCTTTGCTTACGTTCAACAGACACATTGAAGCCTTATGGTACATCAGGCGTTGTGCTAGAAACACCAAGTATCAAGATCTCCTAATCGCTCCTGTGATCACACAAACAGAACAGTACTGCAGGACCCCAGAGGAGGGAGAAGCAGTGTGGGCCAATCATGAAAAATGAATTAGGCCTTTGTAATGAGTTGCATAGTGGCCCCTGAAAGATGTATCCAGGCCCCAGCGCCAGTAACTGCGAACATGATGCTATTTGGAGAAAAGGGCTTTGCAGATGTAATTAAGTAAAGAACCCTGTGATGAGATGATCTGGATTTAGGAAGGTCCCATGTTCAATGACTAGCATCCTTCTAAGAGAAAAGAGAGGGAGATTTGAGAAAAGGAGAAATATGGAGATGGCTATGGAAAGCTGGAGGTAGAGACTGGAGTGACAGGCCAAGGAATGCCAAGGATTGCCTCATAGGTATTTATTATTTCCCACTCACTACAGGATTTTTTTCCTTTATTTTTTCCTTTTACCTAAAATCAGCCACTTTATAACTAGAACATACTGTGTATCCATATGGTTGAATTCCAGGCGCTGGAACGCCTTTTGTTGTTGGTAAGGGACTCCCTGTCTTCTTCCACAGATCCTGTAAACTACCTAACTGTGCAATGCTGTTTGCTGAGAGCGTTTTCTTTTTTTTTTTTTAATGGAGTTTCACTCGTCACCCAGGCTGGAGTGCAATGGCGCCATCTCGGCTCACTGCAACCTCCGCCTCCCAAATTCAAGCAATTCTCCTGCCTTAGCCTCCCGAGTAGCTGGGATTACAGGCATGCACCACCACACCCAGTTAATTTTTGTATTTTTAGTAGATGGGGATTCACCATGTTGGTCAGGCTGCTCTCAAACTCCTGACCTCAGGCAATCCACCCGCCTCAGCCTCCCAAAGTGCTGGGATTACAGGCAGGAGCCACCACACCTGGCAATTCATAACATCTCTTAATAGAAAACCCTGTAAAATAAGATTTTGAAAATAAAAATAAGATAAATATGTATTTTTAACCCAAACAAGATCTTGTCGGGCTACTTACTTTGAAACACATGATCTTCTTCAGTACTTGCCCCTGATGGCAGTAGTCTTAATAAAGATTTAATTTTGTAGGAAAAATGTTCCTTCTCAGCCCCCAAGTCAAATGTCCTCATCATCTTACCCTCAGAAACTCTACTCACACTTTGCCCAAGCCCCCAGAACTCACCAGTCTGGATCTGATCCATCTCCAAGACCAAGCGGGGTGGTGCTCACACACCCCTGATCCTCCATCTGTGAGAGCAGCCAGCGGACCAGAGAAGCACTTGATCTGCCTAAGACGTCAGAGGCGAGTTCAGTGGGCGCTCTCTGAGCCTGTTCCTAAAAGTAGAGCCTGGGCTTCCGGTCCAATCTAGGGAGACAGCACATGGTCCTCCAGACTCTGCTGACCTTATACTAGTCTATATAATCTAGGTTCATCGAAGAGTTGCTTTTGCGCGCTCTTCAAATTGTGCTGTTTAAACTTGTATTTCTCCATCTTCATCACTATCATGTCTCCTTGGGGTTGGAATCTCAAGGAGCCAACATAATGAAATGTTCATAGCAATAAATGGTCTCCATAATCTTTGCAGTGAATAAATCAACTCTATGTTGCTGTCCCAGTAAGCTTTTAAATATCCTAGTTTCATATGAATTTACATCGGGCCATAATGAGGCAATGGGACAACATTTAAACCACATATAGACTACATGGCGTTTAACTCACCAACTCAAGTGTGTAAGAAATTTCACATTTATTTCCTTTAAACCTACTTTTCTCATTATGTCCTTCTGTAGAGTTCCATGGGAATCTGGGGAGCTTATAAATACTTGAAAAAAATCAACAAAAGTGATTTAATCTTCAGCCCATTGTGATTGCTGCCACTGTCCTCACTGTCTGATTCTGTAGGGCCCCTTGAAGTGGGTGGCTCCCTCGCAGCCTTGACACTGGGGTGCAAGGCACTTTGCCAAACCACCCTAGGTTTCAGGCTCCTGGAGTTGAGCACTCCCTTGGCAGTTTCTTCTGCAGCTTTGTCATCTTCTAGGTAAGGGCTAGGGCTGCTGCCAAGATTCCATCACGTCATATTGCTATTGTATCATGGCCTCTTACCACTCTAGGAGAGGGGCTGGAGCATCCCTAATTATGCAGCTGAAAGTCCCTCTCAGGCAGTCTGAAGTCTGGCTTTGCTAGAACTCTGCGCTGGCCTAGAATAAACAGGCCAAAGATGCCCACGTGCCTGCTACCCCTACAGTCTGAATTTTCTCCAGTCAAGACTGCTGTTTCAGGCCTGATGTGTGGCCCCCTGGTCACTTGCCCTTATTTGTACATCAGATGCCCTATCCCAGAAAAGGAGATGATGAATCTCTGTAATATGAATCACTTCATTATTTTATATCATTTTTTAAAATTATCTGATACTCTAAAGCCATGCAAAAAGATTAAGGGCATATTTGAACTGCCTTTTAACAAGGCACGCTGAATATATGGTTGATTGTCACTCCAGTTCAATAAAAACTCACTAAAGTAATAGTGAAATAAATGTAAAAAGTCTAAATTCAAAATGTAAACAGAATGGGAGAGGAGACAATGAAGAAGAAATTAACATTTTTTTTGAGATTGAAAGTTGATAAAGGAATGGTAACTGATTTACCAGAGCTGAGAAACCTTAAAACATGACTTCAGGAAAGAAGTTTCCAAAAAAGAAATCCTATTCAGGAAAGAAATAAAAAAAGGAAGGGAGGAAGGAAGGAAGAGAGGAAGGGAAGAAGGAAGCAAGGGAGGAAGGGAGGAAGGGAGGGAGGGAGGGCTTTGGGTTTCCCTAACCTTTAACCTACAACACATGGGAGTAAACAGGGAGTGACAACAACAGACCACCGCAACAGCCGTCAAAACCTCGCCTCTACTAAATATACAAAAATTAGCTGGGCGTGGTGGTGCCTGCCTGTAATCCCAGCTACTTGGGAGGCTGAGGCAGGAGAATCACTTGAACCAGGGAGTCGGAGGCTGCAGTGAGCCGAGATCCTGCCACTGCACTCCAGCCTGGCAACAGAGGGAGACTCTGTCTTAAAAAAAAAAAAAAAAAAAAAAAAAAGTATGAAGCAACAATCTCTTCTCAAATCAGAATCATAACTAACTCTCACAACCCAATATTCACTTAATGCTCTATTCCAGTAATTTTCAGCATTTGGTGCCAGTAATCAGACTGGTATTTGCATAAAAGTGTAAAATGTGTCCATTTCTAGAACTTTCTGATTGGCAAAGGGACAAACAAAAAAATTTTAGAGTAGTTCTTTTCCCCGCCATCTGTGGAACTTTCTCAATGGGCACATATTGACCATGGAAATTATCAGGCCTGGTTATAGAAATGTCAATCGCTTTTAGCCTTTAAGTTCAAAAACAACACGAAGAAGGCACTGCTGATATTCTTGGCACTCAGCTGCAACAGAATCATTCTTTCTTTATAGAATTTTATATGACTTTCAAGTCCATTTCCTTTTCTGACTTTCCTTGACATGTTCCCTTTTTTGACATTCATCTTACAAACTGTCTAATCTTTACTAATTTTATAATTAGGTGGTTTCAGAGTTTTAAAAGAGAACCCACACTGATAATATTTTGATCATTTTGGATGGCAATATTTCTGTACAAGTTGAAGCAGCAGTGACAACAGGCTTCTTAGAACACTCTCTTCATATTTTGAGATTAGTACATTTACAAAAATAAATTCTACTTTGCATGGAAAGCGGGGCTCACTTGGTCCTTAGAAAAGTTGATTGTTTCGGCCGGGTGTGGTGGTTCACGCCTGTAATCCCAGCACTTTGTGAGGCCAAGGTGGGCGGATCACGAGGTCAGGAGCTCAAGACCATCCTGGCCAACACAGTGAAACCCTGTCTCTACTAAAACTACAAAAAATTAGCCAGGCATGGTGGCGGGCACCTGTAGTCCCAGTTACTTGGGAGGCTGAGGCAGGAGAACGGCGTGAACCCAGAAGGCGGAGCTTGCAGTGAGCCGAGATCATGCTACTGCACTCCAGCCTGGGTGACAGAGCAAGATTCTGTCTCAAAAAATAAAAAGAAAACAAAAGAAAAGTTGATTGTTTCTTTACAGAACTGGCCCATGTATTGTAGAATATGTGGTTGCCTCCATAGTATTTGAAAGTTATTGAACATGCTGCCTAAATATCTCCCCGAGAGGTGTGTGCTATAATCTAAAATTTCCACTTTGACATTCATTCCTTTAGATCCCAATGTTACCTAATTAAAATTTGTATACTACCATTGGGAAATGTGGCAGATTGTATTTTCCAAAAATAGCCACAGCAATATTTCCGCTTTCACCAACTCCATCAGATCGTTACCACTCCCCATCAAGATTCGGAGCCTCTTTTCATTTTCCTTGAATTGAGGTAGACTGTTTGGACTGCCTTGACCAGTGAGAAAACAGAAGAGATGCTGAATGACTTTTGTGACTAGTTCATAAAAGACAATAAAGCTTCTGTATGGCATGCGCTCTCTCTCTCTGTCTCTCTTTCTGTCTTTATCTCTCTATCTCTGTGCTCATCCTTGGAACCTGGACACCATGCAAGGAAGCCAAGTACCCACATTGAAAGGCCACATGTAAGTATTCTGGCCATACCAAAGTTGAAGTTCCAGCTCACAGCCAGCACTAAAGCCACATATGTAAGCAAGTGAAGCCTTCAGAAGATTCCAGTTACCAGCCTCCAAGCCACTTGAGCTGCCCCTAGCCAAGTGTAGTAGAAATGAGCTGTCCGCATGTCTTCCCAAATTACGGAATTGTTGGTAATGCAAATGACATCAAGTCACTGCATTTTGGGGCTTTTTTTTTTTTTTTTTTTTTTTCTATTTTTGGTGGTTTGTTTTGTTTTTATGTAGCCATAGATAATCAAAACAGGACTAACACATTAATATTGGTACAAGTTAGTTTTTTAGATAAGCAATTTTGTAGCAGATATAAGAACCACGGGGATGATAGCATGGTAAAGATAAGATTTAATGAAGAGAAAAGGGAAAAAGGGAACTACTGTATCTAAAGCAAGACTTTTTCTACTTACGGTGAGTGGACCTGGCAGAGATGGGAAGGGGAAAAGAGAAGAGAGATGGCATGATGGCAGTAGGAGAATATAAGTAAGAATTTCCAAAAACAAATTCTTTGGATGGGGAATATAGATTAGCATTCCATATTTTAGAGCAATAAGACTTTTTAAAAATAAACATGCAATGCCTAGTTTTATTTACCATTATCAGTAATTTTCAAGACCAATTTTTCATTCCATGTTTTATGAGGTAGCCAAGACTCCAAACTATCTACAGCAGAGTTTTCTATGCCACTTCCACATATAATAAGCATTTCAGAGGAAAACAACCTTCTATAACCCCTTTTCTCTAGATCAGGAAAGCTCAAGTTATCCACAGACTTTGATACATATGACTTACTGTTCTCAGGAAACTGTTGTGACTTCTTTCTATGTAATACATACACACACACACACACACACACACCCCCTAGGTGTATAACTATATATATAAAAAGAATCCCAGGCCGGGCGCGGTGGCTCACGCCTGTAATCCCAGCGCTTTGGGAGGCCGAGGCGGGCGGATCACAAGGTCAGAGAATCGAGACCACGGTGAAACCCCGTCTCTACTTAAAATACAAAAAATTAGCCGGGCGCGGTTGTGGGCGCCTGTAGTCCCAGCTACTCGGGAGGCTGAGGCAGGAGAATGGCGTGAACCCGGGAGGCGGAGCTTGCAGTGAGCCAAGATCGCGCCACTGCACTCCAGCCTGGGCAACAGAGCGAGACTCCGTCTCAAAAAAAAAAAATAAAATAAAAAATAAAAAATAAAAAGAATCCCATACACACATATTTTTAACCTCAATGATGACAGAATACAATAAAGTGTCGCAAAATAATAAACAAATGGATATAGCAAATGATTTACCTTACTAATTGCTATTTAGTTTAATATTGTCATTATGGCATAATTTCCCTGGAGAGAAATCAATTATAAAATGCAGGAGTTTCTAAATCCATCCAAAAAAATCATAACAGGAAAAAAACTGCATGAAAAGTTACTATGGAGAAACTTAAAATGATCTAAAAAGTACATGAAGCAAAAACTCACAGAATTGAAAGGTAAAATAGACAATTCCAAAATAAAAGCTGGATACTTTATACTCTGCTTTCAATGATGAATAAAACAATTATGCAAAAGATTTCATAGGAAACCAAAGACTTGAACAACACTATAAGTTAACTAGACCTAACGTACATCTAAAGAATACTCCACCCAACAACAGCAAAATACACATTCTTCTTATTATTATTATTATATTTTTTTAATAGAGATGTAGTCTTGCTATGCTGCCCAGGCTGGTCTCGAACTCTTGTGCTCAAGTGATTCTCTGCCATGGCCTCCCAAAATGCTGGGATTATAAGTGTGACCTGCTGTAACCAGCCAGTACACATTCTTCTAAGGCACAAATAGAACATTTTTCAGAATAAACCACAGACTAGATCATAAGCCCGGTCTCAATAAATGTAAAGGAATTAAAATCATACAAAATATATTCTCCAACTACAAAGAAAAAAATTAGAAAATAACATTGAGAGAAAGTTTGAGACATCTACAGAATAATTAAAAATTAACAAGAGTCTCAAACAACCAATGGGACAGAGAGAAAATTTAAATTTGAAAATACCATGTGATGAATGAAAATAAAAACAACATACCAAAGCTTATAGATGCAACTAAAGAAGTGCTCAGAGGGAAATTTATAGCTTTAAATGCTTTTTAAAAAAAAAAAAAAAAATCTCCACTCAACAATGTCACCTTCCACCTTAAAAAACTAGAAAAAGGGCTGGGCACGGTGGCTCAAGCCTGAAATCCCAGCACTTTGGGAGGCCGAGACGGGTGGATCACGAGGTCAGGAGATCACGACCATCCTGCCTAATACGGGGAAACCCCGTCTCTACTGAAAAATACAAAAAAACTAGCCGGGGAGGTGGCGGGCGTCTGTAGTCCCTGCTACTCGGGAGGCTGAGGCAGGAGAATGGCGTAAAGCCGGGAGGCGGAGCTTGCAGTGAGCTGAGATCCGGCCACTGCACTCCAGCCTGGGCCACAGAGCCAGACTCCGTCTCATAAAAAAATAAATAAATAAATAAATAATAAAAAATTAAAAAAAAAAAAAACTAGAAAAAGAAGGGCAAACTAAAATCAAAGCAAGACCAAGGATGGAAATAATACGGTTAAAATGAAAATAAATAAAATAGAGAAGAGAAAAACACAGAGAAAATTTTTTAAAATCACAAAAATTTGTTTGCAAAGATGAACTAAAATGACAAACCTTAGCTGGGAACAGTGGCTCACACCTGTAATCCCAGCACTTTGGGAAGCCAAGGCGGTTGGATCACCTGAGGTCAGGAGTTTGAGACCAGTCTGCCCAACACGGTGAAACCCCATCTCTACTAAAAAATACAAAAATTAGCCTGTCATGGTGGTGCGCACCTATAATCCCAGCTACTCGGGAGGCTGAGGCACAAGAATCGCTTGAATCCGGGAGGTGGGGGTTGGAATGAGCCGAGCTCATGCCACTGCACTCCAGCACGGGCAACAGAGTGAGACTCCACTAAAAAAAAAGAAAAAGAAAATAACGCCGGGCGCAGTGGCTCACGCCTGTAATCCCAACACTTTGGGAGGCCGAGGCGGGCAGATCACCTGAGGTCAGGAGTTTGAGACCAGCCTCAACATGGAGAAACTCTGTCTCTACTAAAAATACAAAATTAGCCGGGCATGGTGGTTCATGCCTGTAATCCCAGCTACTGGGGAGGCTGAGGCAGGACAATTGCTTGAACCTGGGAGGCGGAGGTGGTGGTGAGCTGAGATCGTGCCACTGCACTCCAGCCTGGGCAACAAGAGCAAAACTCCGTCTCAAAAAAAAACCCCACAAACTTTTAACTAAATTGACCAGAAAAAAATAAAATTCAAATTACAAAAATCAGGAATGAAAGAGGGATATCACAACCAACCTCAATAAAATAAAAAGAATTACAAAGAAATAATATTCATAACTATATGCTAACAAGTTAGATAACTTGGATGAAATAGAAAAATTTCTAGAAACATACAAACTTTCAAAACTAACTCAAAAAGAAATATAAAATCTGAATAACCTTACAATAATTAAATATAATCAGTTTAGTAATTTTAAAACTTTTCACAAGAAAAGTCCATGTCAAGATGGCGTCACTGATGAATTCTATCAAGCATTTAAAAAAGAATCAATACCAAGATGGTTCATTATATAAAAATCAATGTAATACACCATATTAACAGAATGAAGGGGAAAAAGTTGTATGATCATCTCAACTGAGGCAGAAAGAGCATTTGACAAAACTCAACACTAATGATAAAATCACTCAACAAACTAGGAATTAAAAAAATTACTTTTCCAGAACAAACCATAAATGAAAAGCCTACAGCTGATATCGTATTCAGTGGTTGAAAGACTAAAAGTTTATCCTCTAATATCAAGAAAAATTGCCTGCTTTCAATATTCCACATAGTCCTAGCAAGAACGATTAGACAAGAAAAATAAATAAAAAGCATTTGTGATGGTCAATTTAATGTGTCAACTTGACTGAGCTAAGGAATACAAAGATAGCTGATAAAATATTATTTCTGGTGTGTCTGTGAGGGTGTTTCTGGAAAAGATTAGCATTTGAATCAGCAGACTGAGTAAAGAAGATCTGCCCTTACCAGTGTAGGTAGGCATCATCTAATCTGTTGAGGGACTGAAGAGAATAACAAGGCAGAAGGACAATTATCTCTTTCTTCCTGAGGTGGGACATCCATTTTTCTCTTGCCCTCAAATATCAAAGCTCCTGGTTCTCAGGTCTTTGGATTGTAGCCTTACACCAGTTTTCCTCCCATCTTTGTTTCTCAGGCCTTCAGATTCAGATTGGGAGATACACCATCAGCTTTCCTGTTTCTCAGACCTTCAGATATGAACTGAATAACAACACTGGCTTTCTTGGCTCTCCAGCTTGTAGACAGCAGATCATGGAACTTTTCAGCCTCCACAGTCATATGAACCAATTCTCATTTTACATATATATATATAAAAAATAGTACTGTTTCTCTAAAGAACCCTGATTAATACAGCATTCAAATTAGAAATAAAGGCCAGGTGCAGTGGCTCATGCCTATAATCCCAGCACTCTGGGAGGCCAAGGTGGGCGGGTCACCTGAGGTCGGGAGTTTGAGACCAGCCTGGCCAACATGGCAAAACCCCATCTCTACTAAAAATACAAAAATTAGTCAGGCGTGGTGGTGCACCTCTGTAATCCCAGCTACTCAGGAGGCTGAGGCGGAGGTTGCAGTGAGTCAAAATCGCACCACTGCACTCCAGCCTGGGTAACACTGTGTCTCAAAAACAAACAAACAACAACAAAAAACCAAACTGGAAATTAAAAAGTAAAATTATCTTAGTTTTATGATTTTATATGTGGAAAACTCTAAAGATGCCATGAAAATATTATAATTAAGGGGCTTGGCACGGTGGCTCACGCCTGTAATCTCAGCAGTGTGGGAGGGTGAGGCAGGCGGATCACTTGAGGACAGGAATTAAGATCAGCCTGGCCAACATGGTGAAACCCCATCTCTACTAAAAATACAAAAAATTAGCTGGGCATGGTGGCACATACCTGTAGTCCCAGCTACTCAGGAGGCTGAGGCAGGAGAATCACTTGAGCCCAGGAGGCAGAGTTTGCAGTGAGCCAATATCACATTACTGTACTCCAGCCTGGGCGACAGAGTGACACTCTATCTCAAATAAATAAATAAATAAAATAACATAAGATAAAAAGAACATATGCAAGTCAATAAATGTGATACACCACATAAACAGTATTAAAAACAAAAATTACATGATCATCTCAATAGATGCAGAAAAAGCATTTGACAAAAATCCAGCATCCCTTTATGATTAAAACTCTCAGCAAAATCAGCATACAAGGGACATACTTTAACGTAATAAAAGCCATTTATGACAAACCCACTGCTAACATAATACTGAATGGGGAGAATTTGAAAGCATTCCCTCTGAGACTGCACACTCTCACCACTCCTCTTCAACATAGTATTGGAAATCCTAGCTAGGACATTCAGACAATAGAAAGAAATAAAGGGCATCCAAATCGGTAAAGAGGAAGTCAAACTGTCACTGTTTGCTGACGATATGACTGTTTAATTTGAAAACTCTAAAGACTACTCCAGAAAGCTCCTAGAACTAATAAAAGAATTCAGCAAAGTTTCCAGATACAAGATTAATGTACACAAATTAGCAGCTCTTCTATACACCAACAGCGACCAAGCAGAGAAACACATCAAGAACTCAACCCCTTTTATAATAGCTGCAAAAACAAAAAAAAGGAATATACCTAACCAAGGAGTCAAAAAACCTCTATAAGGAAAACTACACAACACTGCTGAAAGAAATCATAGATGACACAAACAAATGGAAACACATCCCATGCTCATGGATTGGTAGAATCAATATTGTGAAAATGACCATACTGCCAAAAGCAATCTACAATGAAATCCCCATCAAAATACCATCATCATTCTTCACAGAATTAGAAAAAAAATTCTAAAATTCATATGGAACCAAAAAAGAATATGCATAGCCAAAGCAAGACTGAGCAAAAAGAACAAATCTGGAGGCATCACACTACCTGATTTCAAACTACATCATAAGGCTGTACTCACCAAAACAGCATGGTACTGTTATAAAATAGGCACATACACCAATGGAACAGAATAGAGAACCCAGAAACTCAAATACAGCCAACTGATCTTTGACAAAGCAAACAAAAACATAAAGTGGGGAAAGGACACCCTTTTCAACAAATGGTGCTGGAATAATTGGCAAGTCACATGTAAGAGAATGAAACTGGATCCTCATCTCTCACCTTATACAAACATAAACTCAAGATGGATCAAAGACTTAAACCTAAGACCTGAAGCTATAAAAATTCTAGAGGATAACATTGGAAAAATTCTTCTAGACTTTGGCTTAGGCACGGATTTCATGACCAAGAACCCAAAAGCAAATGCAATAAAAACAAAGATAAATAGCTGGGACCTAATTAAACTAAAGAGCTTTTGCGGCCAGACACAGTGGCTCATGCCTGTAATCCCAGCACTTTGGGAGGCCAAGGTGGGTGGATCATGAGGTCAGGAGATCGAGACCATCCTGGCTAACACGGTGAAATCCCGTCTCCGTAAAAATACAAAAAACTAGCCAGGCGTGGTGGCGGGTTCCTGTTGTCCCAGCTACTCGGGAGGCTGAGGCAGAAGAATGGCGTGAACCCGGGAGGTGGAGCTTGCAGTGAGCTGAGATGGTGCCACTGCACACCAGCCTGGACAAAGAGTGAAACTCTGTCTCAAAAAAAAAAAAAAAAAAAAAAAAAAAAAGAGCTTTTGCATGGCAAAAGGAATAGTGAGCAGAATAAACAGACAACCCACAGAGTAGGAGAAAATCTTCACAATCCATACATCTGACAAAGGACTAATATCCAAAATCTACAACTAACTCAAACAAATCAGTAAGAAAAAAAATTCTCATCAAAAAGTGGGCTAAGGACATGAATAGACAATTCTCAAGAAGATATACAAATGGCCAACAAACATATGAAAAAATGCTTAACATCGCTAATGATAAGGGAAATGCAAATCAGAAACACAATGTGATACCACCTTACTCCTGCAAGAATGACCATAATCAAAAAATCAAAATACAGTAGATGTTGGCATGGATGCGGTGATCAGGGAACACTTCTACACTGCTGGTGGGAATGTTAACTAGTACAGCCACTATGGAAAACAGTGTGGAGATTCCTTAAAGAACTAAAGGTAGAACTACCATTTGATCCAGCAATCCCACTACTGGGTATCTGCCCAGAGGAAAAGAAGTCATTATATGGAAAATATACTTGCACACACATGTTTATAGCAGCACAAGTCACAACTGCAAAACCGTGGAACCAACCCAAATGCCCAATAATCATTGAGTGGATAAAGAAACTGTGATTTTATACATATATATGGATATATATATACACACACACATATATACACACACTATATATACACACATATATGTATGTATATGTATTTACACAATGGAATACTACTCAGCCATAAAAAGGAATAAATTAACAGCATTTGCAGTGACCTGGATGAGACTGGAGATTATATTCTAAGTGAAGTAACTCAGAAATGGAAAACCAAATATTGTATGTTCTCACTGATATGTGGAAGCTAAGCTATGAGGACACAAAGGCATAAGAATGATACAATGGATTTTGGGGACCTGGGGGGAAGAGTTTGAGGTGGGTGAGGGATAAAAGACTACAAATATGGTGCAGTGTATACTGCTCAGGTGATGGGCGCACCAAAATCTCGCAAATTACCACGAAAGAACGAAAGAACTTACTCATGTAACCAAATACCACCTGTACCCCAATAACTTATGGAAAAATGAAAAAAATAAAATAAAATTTTGGTTTTGTTTTTGGACAGAGAAAAAAAATTTGTATGAGTTTTACTGATAGAGACTTCATATTATCTGCTCATTTTAACTGTCACTACCATGCTGTATATTAGATCCCCTGAACAGTAGAAAGGTGATTGTTAGGGCTGGGAGTGGGGAAAATGGAGAGATATTAATCAAAGCATACAAACTTTCAGTGATAAAATGAATAATGCAACATTTTTGAACCTTGTGGGAAAGAGATGAATTAGAGGGCTGCTCCTTACAAACTGGGGGTTGGTGGAGGGCAGAGGAACTGAGACTCTCTATTCCACAGTGGACATTTTATTTGTTTTGATATTCACAAGATGTCCTTAGGAGTTCACCTGCTTTTTTTTGTTTTGTTTTGTTTTTTAAAGAAAGAACATTTGAAACTGCAGCAATAATGACTTATTGGCCCAAGAGGGCTTTTTAATATCTTATCCTTCACCAGCAACTTCATAATAGGCCCTTTTCCTTTCTAAAATGCTTACTGTTAAGGGACTTATGCGCTAGTGAGTATTTGAACAAGTTAGCCCTTAATTACTCAAGATAGTTCAAAATTTATTGTGAAATGTTTGTCTAAAAAGTAATAGTTGTCAGGCACAATGGCTCATACCTGTAATCCCAGTACTTTGAGAGGCCGAAGTAGGAGGATCGCTTGAGCCCAGGAGTTCAAGACCAGCCTGGGTAACATAGTGAGACCCCGCATCTACAAAATAAAATAAAACAAAAATTAGCCAGGCATGATGGTGCATGCCTGTAGTACTAGCTACTGGGGAGGCTGAGGCAGAAGGATCACAAGGAGTTTGAGGTTACAATGAGTTATGATTGTTTCGCTGCACTCCAGCCTGGATGACAGAGCAAGACCCTGTCTCAAAAAGAATATATATATGTGTATATATAAAATACAGGCCGGGCGCGGTGGCTCAAGCCTGTAATCCCAGCACTTTGGGAGGCCGAGACGGGCGGATCACGAGGTCAGGAGATCGAGACCATCCTGGCTAACACGGTGAAACCCCGTCTCTACTAAAAAATGCAAAAAACTAGCCGGGCGAGGTGGCGGCCGCCTGTAGTCCCAGCTACTCGGGAGGCTGAGGCAGGAGAATGGCGGGAACCCGGGAGGCGGAGCTTGCAGTGAGCTGAGATCCGGCCACAGCACTCCAGCCTGGGCGACAGAGCGAGACTCCATCTCAAAAAAATAAAATAAAATAAAATAAAATAAAATAAAATAAAATAAAATAAAATACATACATTATATATATAAATATATGTATATATTATATATACATATATATCAATAGTGAAGTCTAAGACAGTGAATTCAGTTGAACAAAGTATAACTAAGCAATAAAATTCTGAGCTTAGTTTTCACAGGTACATAAGATAGCATTTCTTTGTTCATGAACTTCACATCATTTCATAAACACATACCATTAAGAAAACATTTCTGGAGATGTAATTCCAGAAGGGAAAGTGAGACGTGCAATGGGAAACAACAGGAGAATGAAAAGTCTTGAGCTGAGTCCTAACTCATGAACCACAAGCCAAGTGACATTGAGTAAATTATTGAACCTCTCTGGCTTTATTGTTCTCTCTAAAAAAAATATGGATCACAATCTGTTATAGACTGAATTGTATCTCCCTAAAATTCATATGTTGAAGCCCTGACCTCCAGTGCGACTCTATTCGAAACAGGGCCTTTAAACACATAACTGAGATAAATCCCATGTGATTGGCATCCTTACAAGAAGAGACACCCACAGACCATGTGAAGACAAAGTAAGAAGGTGGTGACCTGCAAGCCAAGAAGAGACCTCAGAAGAAATCACACTTAATGACACCTTGGTCTCGGTCTTCCCAGCTCCAGATCTGCAACAAAATAAATTTCTGTTGTTTAAGCCACTCAGTCTATGGAATTTTGTTTGGCATCCCTAGCAAACTAATACATAATCGCTGTCCTGAAAATCTGGCAAGGATTCTGCAAAGAGTGGATGATAAAATAAATGTGAAAGTCCTTCGTAAACTATGAAATTTACCAAAAAGAGAAGGTACCATTATATCTCATGGGATCATCATTTGTCTTCATGTATAAGGGACAATCCACTTAAGGAAAACAGAAGACCAAAGAAAAAACAAAAATATTGGTTTATGTTTATTAGCTGATTTGTATTAGGTCAACTTCTCCCAGTTTATGTGGTCTTAGGAGATGAAGTCCACTTTATGGTCAGAACAACGAGAAGACTAATGTTACTGTAAGGACAAAGACCCTGATAAAATTGCCCAGTTATTGATGTCAGCAGTGCCATGGGTTGTAATTTATTCCTCTCTCAGAAGATGACTTGTTTCTACAGATAATAATAATAGCTAACATTTATTGAACACTTACATGTACTGTTTTCCATCTATTAGCTCAATTAATCCTCACAACAACTTTTTGGGTAGTACTGTTATTCAAAATATGAACATCTTGAAGCTGAAAGCTTGTAAGTAGAGAAACTGGGACCCAAACTGTAGTCGGTCCCTTAGTGCCTCAGCCAAATCACTGCTATGAGTTATTAAAAGTTCTTCTATAAGGCCAGGAATTACAGAAAGTTTCATACAAAAATCTGCACAATGTGATTTGGTACTATTATTTATCACCTCCAAGTATTTTCACATCCATACATACTGTGTTTATCATTACATGATGTAAATATGTATTTTCACTGAAAATAGAAACATCCATAATATACCTAAAGATTTTATTCTATTTGACCTAAATCTATGCATGGGTAACTTCCAACAAAAACTAGGTATTTTAAGAGGGCTTGAACAAGCTGATGTGCTGTTCTATCATATTTTCACAACATAAGGGTACATAAAATCCATGTTTTTATGTATTACTCTTACTTCAACACTGATGTAAAGCTCCTAAATTTGACAAGTGAGACTATTTTAAATCAGGAAGAGACCTTTGAATAATTTGAAATGAAAAATCAGGCATATAAAATAGCTACAGAAAACACAAACATTTATAAAACATTGTTGTGATCATAACATCTACCCAGAGAATTTAAAGCATGCTAAATACATAGAATTTCTACTCTTTTGTGTTGTTTGTTTCCATTGTAGTCTGTATTTGAATAGGAGCTTCTATAACAATACAGCTGACTGAGTGTAAATTGACTAGTGTCAATTAAATTGACCAGTGTCATATGAGGCTTCAGATTGTTCCAGCAGTCACATACATCTTTACCCTGTTGGTTCCTTCCTGACATCATTTAAACAGGCACATATCTAGCTAATGTTTGAAAAGCAAACTCTCTTTCTCATCATCATGTCCACCCTCTGGCCATGCCTCTACCCCTTACAGTCAAGTTCCTTGTAAGAATGGTTTATATACTCATTGGTTTCATATTCTCTCTTTCTTGTTCATACTATGTTTTATCCTCTCTGTAGCATCAGATACCAGTGCTCACTCTCTTCTTGAAACACTTTCTCCTGATTCCTGTAACATCCTCTCTTCTTATTTTACTCTTCCCTCTCTCTCTTCTCCTAGATTCCCTTTGGAGACTCCTTTTCCCTAGATTCTTCAACTCTCCTGAACTGATCTATTTCCATGACTCAAATCATCCCCTATTTCTGATGAGTCCCAAAGCTATCTGCAGCAACAAATGTTTCTCTAGCTGCCTTTTCAACACCTCCACCTGGAAGTCCCTCAGACATCGTGAACTTAAAGTTTTCCTCCAGCAAACCTGGTCTTTTTTCTGTATTCCCTGATAAACACATAAATAGAATCCCAATTCAAACTTTTGCTAAAGCTCAGTGCAACCTTCTGTTTTTTCCTAGGTTAAGGCAATGACGTTTAAACTGTTCTTCCTGCCTCCAGTCTTGGCCCATCTCTCCAGTCTTCACCCTGATGCCAAGTGCTCATCCCAAATCACATACCCAATTGTGGTATTGTATTTAAAGTCCATGGTTGGTTCCCCAAAGTCTGCAAAGTCCTACATTCGAGAACGGTATACATGGTGTACATGGCCCCTCAACATGAACAACTGCTTCTCTCCCCAGCGCCACTGCTAAACCACCTCCCTCAACAGCCTCTGTACTTTAGCCAGAGTAATCTCTATTTCATTTGCAGAAATCAGTTTATTCTCTCTTTCTATTGTGCCTTTGCACATACTGTTGATTTTGTTTGCAGTGTCCTTTGCACCAGCCTCTTTACTTGGCTCAATCCCTAAAAAACTCACATCAGCAGTCACAGTATCTTGGAAAACTTCTACAAAGACCTCTTCCCTTCACTCCTTCCCTGACCCCCTAATTTTGTTTAAGTCTTCTTGTGTGTTCCCCTGGTACCCTACACATGGCTCTGTCATAGCACTTATTTTATGGTTATTCATCCATTTCCCTGGAAAGTTTTTCATTTGTTTTGTTTTGTTTTGTTTTGAAGACAAACTATAATGTAGAATACATTACCCTAACTTGGGTGTTTTTCCTCCACACTCACCCACCAACCCTTGGAATGCCAAGGGAGGGCTCCTCACTGCCCTCTACCAGCCACAGAACCTGCCAGCCACAGAGAGGCTTTGACCCTACCGACAGTAGAGGCAGTGAAAAACAACCTTGGGATGTACTAATTATTAGAAAACTGAGGTTTGGGGAGAGAAAAGAGAAAATGGTTGGCAAAATCATAGAGGGGGATAAAAGAGTTAAAAGGCTAGAAAGATAGGCCGGGCGCGGTGGCTCAAGCCTGTAATCCCAGCACTTTGGGAGGCCGAGACGGGCGGATCACAAGGTCAGGAGATCGAGACCATCCTGGCTAACATGGTGAAACCCCGTCTCTACTAAAAAATACAAAAAACTAGCCGGGCGAGGTGGCGGGCGCCTGTAGTCCCAGCTACTCGGGAGGCTGAGGCAGGAGAATGGCGTGAACCCGGGAGGCGGAGCTTGCAGTGAGCTGAGATCCGGCCACTGCACTCCAGCCTCGGCGACAGAGTGAGACTCCGTCTCAAAAAAAAAAAAAAAAAAAAAAAGGCTAGAAAGATAAAGAAAGTAGTAACCTGAAACAAGGAAGGCCTTAACTGCAGTATTTCATTTTCCAATTCTCAACTCTGCCAAAATGTTTTGTGTACATGGCGGGGGGGGGGGGGTGTGTGTGTTTGCTTTTGGGGGAGGAAGGTTAGCAACCTAGGCAGAAACCTGTATGAGAAAGGAAATTGTTCTCCCATTCCTATCCCTTCTCCTTCCGAAGCAGGAGACAACAGAGACACCTGCAGTACTGGCTTCTGACTGGAGGACAATGACCCAGCTGATCCTTCTGACCTCTTACCTTCACAGAGAACAGTAGCCAACACATCCTGTGGCTCAAAAGCTGTAGCAGCAATTTTTTTTATCTAGGATTACAAAATACAATGGTCTGGCACTTACAAAGTTCTCAAGAAATACTTGTTGATGGACAAACAAAGTAAACAGTCAACATGGGCAAAATGTTGATTATTGAAGCTGGGTAATGAGTCTGAAATGTTCTTAAATAGAAGCTTTTTTTAAAAACTGCAGAAAAATCCAAATTCATGTTTTGTGTAAAGTATATTTAGTAAATAGCAAACAGTTACTAAACAAAAGATATATAAAATATCCCACATTTCTGAAGATAATAATATCAGAGTCGTCAAAAGCATGTGTGTTTAAGTTCAGCACAATGACCTGGCACATGGGAAATATATAATAAAAGCAAACCCTATATACTACGTTTTTGGCTGGTCTTGGCTTTGAGCTTTGTACTCAACAGAGTCTAAAGCCATTAGAGAACCCAGAGGATCCCCCTCTAATGTGACCCAGTGCCTTTATATAGCAGTGGTTACTTGACGAGTCAAAAATTTAGTTTTTCACGAAATATACAGTAAAACCTCAATTAATTGGAAGGGTTTTCTATACTTTATCTGAGTATAGAAGTGGTAGCTAGAACCTCTGAGTAGAAGCATATACATGAAATTGTTAATCTATGTTTTTTATGTATCCTTTCTCTCTCTCCTCCCAACCATATTTAATTTCACTGGTGTCCCAGGAACTAATAAAGAATCAAAGAAGCCACTGCCAAGCATGTTATCTTCAAATGAATAAGATAGACTAGATGCACTAGAGAACAGCTAGAGAAGTGGAGGAGGCTGTAATGCATAGTTACAGGAAGGATCAGAAAGCAGAAGGGGACTCAGCTGAGATCTTTTTGACCCTCACTTCCTTGGCCCTTATAGCTGGACAAGGCTACACACAAAAGTACTGGACATTTCCCAAGGAGCCTGAAAAGAGGTTAAGGTCATTGGACATTGTGTGCAGGAGGGAAGGCACAGACTGCCACATCTCCAAGATGGAAACAAACAAAGCCAACTGGGAATTTCCCTGTGAGGGCAGTATTTGACACACCGCCACTGTTTTATATCTGCTTGTTATAATCTTTGTTGTTCAAAGGCACGTCTACAGCCTACCATGCGGAGAATATGATTAAATCTTCCAGTTACTGCCTGGATTCTTGCCCAGCCTCAAGGCCATTATTCTGACCATTAGTTCTTGTTGTACTTAACTGTTAATGGAGAAGAAAGTATGAGGATAGGAATTGAATACATCATTGAGCCTAGAATATACCCCCAGAAGTCAGTCATTTAACAAATTTTTAATAGGAATTCATGATTAAATCCACACTTCTTTAAAAATAAATTCATAGTTAATGAAGGGCTCATTATCTTTATTTTACAAGAGTGGATAATTGAGTATTACATTTCCACATTTTGCTAATTAGGTCTTTTCAATTATTTAAATGATGGTCTATATTCTAACATTTTGAAATGAAAATGGCAGAGGGGGTTAAGGGAGGAAGAAAAGTAAAGAATATCAATTTGACTTGATTTGTATTTAATTAATGTCTCTCCAATTCTGGTGAAATAATTTTTTATGTGAGAGATTTTAATAAAAACTAAAAATATTCTAATGTAAGAGAAAATATTTTATTTCATAAAAAATATTACCTAAAAGCCCTCAAGTGAAAATTTCAAGTATAAAAACGTATAGAAATTAATACATGCACTTTAGATACTTTTACCTGTGTTAAATAAACAATTCTAACACACTGATTATCCTTCTAGGCTGAAAACAGATGACTAAGTCTGACAACAGAGAAAACACAACCAAAGTGTGTTTGAGCAAGATATTTAAAAAGAAATAGTAATTTAATAATAAGGGCTACCATTTATCAAGAAATCTACTGTGATCTGGGAATAGTGACTACCTCTTTATGCACTTTCTATTATTTAATCCTCTTCATAACCCCATGAATAATGTATTTTTTACTTCCTATTGTTGAGAAAAGAAAATGTGATTAACTTGTTGAAAGTCACATGACTAGTTATGAGCTATTCCTGGATATGAATATAAGTTTATTTTATTCTAAAGTCCATGTGTTCATATTGCCCACAGGTTACATGTTCTACAAGGATGGGTAACAGTCTAATTTGTTCTCCATTGGCTTATGCTATGAAATATTAGTTAATTTATTCATGCTTTTCATTGCTATAAAGAATTTTTTTTCTTTTATTTAGACCAAGTCTTGCTCTGTTTCCCAGGTTGGAGTACAGTGGCACAATCTCAGCTCACTGCAACCTCTGCCTCCCAGGTTCAAGCGATTCTCCTGCCTCAGCCTCCTGAGTAGCTGGGATTACAGGCACATGCCACCATGCCCAGCTAATTTTTGTATTTTCAGTAGAGACGGGGTTTCACCATCTCGGCCAGGTTGGTCTCAAACTCCTGACCTCAGGTGATCCACCCGCCTCGGCCTCCCAAAGTGCTGGGATTATAGGTGTGTGCCACCGTGCCCAGTCTGCCATAAAGATTTTATGATGCTTTAGCCATTTTTTTTAAATTGTGCACATACATTCCTAATTTTAGGAATTAATATAGCCATTTTTTAAAAATTGTGCACATACATTCCTAATTTTAGGAATTAATAATAGGAACTAAAAGGCAAAAGGAGAAATCACATTTATAAACTCACACGTTAGAGCAAAAAGTATTTTTAAATAAAATTATTTGTTAAAGGTTATAAATTGCCAATTTATATTCACTAGGTAAGCTTTTATTTTCAAGAGGAAGAAAGGCCTCTTCCCCATTTGAGTCCCAGTTTTTTAAACTGACCTGATTATGTGGCTAAGGTATTATTGTGAGGTATTAATGTTTTCTTTTGTTTTTCCTTCCCCTTCCTCCCCACCCCTTTTCCCCCTTTCCAGAGTTTTGTTCTGTGGCATTGCCTTAGGTAAGTACATGGCAGGGCAAACAGCAGAGGTGACAGCAAATCTTCCAGATTTTCACTTTGTCAAAGTAGGAGAGACTGAACTGGGGCCATGAGAACAGAGACATCCAATTACTGTGTAATTCATAAGAGTTTAGAACTGACTCCTTGTGCACCCTTTTTCAGGCCCTTTTACTAATGGACTTTTCTCACTTGTGATGATCTGGGAGAGCAAGAGTGAGGAGAGTCTAAGAAGAGTTCAGGCTAATTATTTTCCCACTAACCTGGCATAGGAGAGGTTCATAGAGATTAAATTATTTACAGTAAATAAAAAGAGTAGGCCGGGCGCGGTGGCTCAAGCCTGTAATCCCAGCACTTTGGGAGGCCGAGACGGGCGGATCACGAGGTCAGGAGTTCGAGACCATCCTGGCTAACACGGTGAAACCCCGTCTCTACTAAAAAATACAAAAAACTAGCCGGGCGAGGTGGCGGGCGCCTGTAGTCCCGGCTACTCGGGAGGCTGAGGCAGGAGAATGGCGTAAAAACCCGGGAGGCAGAGCTTGCAGTGAGCTGAGATCCGGCCACTGCACTCCAGCCTGGGCGACACAGCGAGACTCCGTCTCAAAAAAATAAATAAATAAATAAATAAATAATAAAATAAAAAATAAAAAGAGTAATATTGCTTTACATTCTGTTCTGTAGACTGGGATTCACACTCACCACAATTATTCCTGATAACAGTCTGCCACACACCTTTCATTTTAAGCAATTGAAAAATTGTACCAACTTTTCTCTTTAAATTTGCTTTAAAAGCAAATTCAGAAAATTGCTAGAGGGTCAAGAAATTCCACAGTCCCACTCCATTATTTGATAAATTGTACAAAAAGCAAACTAAGGCAAGAATCAACTGACTTTCAAAGTTCACGAAGAGGGCACTCTGGAAGTTGATAAACCACCGCACTATATAAATTCCACTACCTCTTTATCTGTAATGAAAAAAATCAAAGGTTGACTTTTTTTTTTTTAACTACTCACTGTATTTTTAGAAAGATGGGGCAGAACCACTGTAGAACTCCTAAACCCCACAGAACAAACAGTACATTCTGGAATGATACGCTGGCCAATCCGGCTGGCAGCCGATTGACCTGACCCGGGCAAGGGTTAGTGCATAGAGTATTTAGTTCGGCCCCCTACTGAATGAAGACACTTTGTTAAATTCTCCAATGAGAGACGCTTAGAGGTAGGGGCGTGGAAGAGGGCCGGGGAATTTGACGCCAGATAACGGGAAGTGTGAGCTGATTGGCCGGGCTTCTCACTCCACGGCCCAGCCTTTTACGGATAGCGGAGGCCATCCATCAAAAGAATTACACCAATCAGAGTTGAAAATGCCCCCTTCTCGCGAGAAAGCCCCGCCCTCCAATATATTCCTCTGCAGGGCAGGCGCGGCCCCTTCGGCTCCGAGCTGACCCTGATCAGGGCCAAGTCGTCTCGGCTGCGCTGCCGAGACCTCCACCCAGGACAGCGCCCCCTCCCCGGGCCTCTCTCCTCTTGCCTACGAGTCACCTCTCCTCGTAGGCCTCTTGGATCTAATATCGTGGGGTGAGGGGAGCAGGCCCGGGGAGGGTGGTTACCGCTGAGGAGCTGCAGTCGCTGTCAAGGTGAGTGGGACTGCGCGGGGGTTGACCGCCAGGTGCGGGTGGGGAGCGGGTTTGGGGACGTGGAGCGAGGAGTAGGTCTGGCCCGCGCCCTTTTCCGCAGTTAACTCTACCGCTGCTGTGAGCACAAGCCCAGGCTAGTCCGGGGCTGGAGGGGCGGAGCCGGATCCGGCCTCCTGGGGTGCCTTAGTGTCTGCCGGCCCAGTCCCAGGGAGTAGCCAGGGGAGGAAGAATGGAACCCCTGCAGTTAGAGGTTCCTCACATGACCAACTCTGAAGATCTCCGCCTTCCTGTCTTTAGGTTGGTGTGGGGAGGGACCTTCCGTGTATCTAGGGCTTAGCTTGTGCCCGGGACATGGTTGTGTTATGCACACTTAAATCAATGGAATTCCCAGGTTCACCTTTCAGACTAGGTTAGCAACACCCACCGCCCCCCGCCCCAGTGCGTGCTCTTAATGCCACCTTTTAAGTTTCCTTTCCTAACAACAATAAAAGTTGACTAATATTGAGTATTGTATGCCAAGAACTGTGCTATACTCTATAAGTGGTGAATCTTGTTCAGTCTCTTCACATTCAGCGACAGATATTGTTACCCTCATTTTATAAATCTAGAAATAAGCTCAAGCTCATTATTGTTCAGTGTTTTTTAGGCACCTACTATATGTGCTAAGCTCTTTACGTGATTTCATTTAGGTCACACAAATCTGTGAGGTAGGTCATAAACCTTATCACTACTTTATAAATGAGGAACTAAGTACAATTAAGTAACTTGAACCGTTCATGTTGTTAAAATGTGGCAGAATACTTAACTACCATCTGCTTTTCACTTTCGGTATCCTGTCTTACGGTGATTATTCGTGGTTATCTATTGACAGGGTATAAGTTGAACAAGTATTTCTTGAAGATTTGCATTTTATTTTTCTAAAAAGCATGTTTCCGGCCGGGCGCGCTGGCTCACGCCTGTAATCCCAGCACTTTGGAAGGCGGAGGCGGGCGGATCACGAGACCAGGAGATCGAGACCATCCTGGCCAACATGATGAAACCCCATCTCTACTAAAAATATAAAAATTAGCTGGGCGTGGTGGCGCACCCCTGTAATCCCAGCTACTTGGGAGGCTGAGGCAGGAGAATTGCTTGAACCGGGGAGTCGGAGGTTGCAGTGAGCCAAGATCGTGCCACTGCACTCCAGCCTGGCAACAGAGCGAGACTCCATCTCCAAAAAACAAAAAACACACATTTAGGATGTGACCAACTTGTAGAAGGGAAATAAATAACAGATGGCACTTTGCAATGACTTAGATGCACTAGCCGCATTGGGGGATGGGAGACTTATAAATCATTTCTTGGCCCAGTGCAAAGATGGCCAAGGAAAGCAGGAAGGACTACTTACACTCCTTTCTGGTCTTTTTTTCTATATATAGATGATAGAGGTACTGACAACAACTGACTCTCAGAAACTGCTACACCAGCTGAATGCCCTGTTGGAACAGGAGTCTAGATGTCAGCCAAAGGTCTGTGGCTTGAGACTAATTGAGTCTGCACATGATAATGGCCTCAGAATGACTGCAAGACTAAGGGACTTTGAAGTAAAAGATCTTCTTAGTCTAACTCAGTTCTTTGGCTTCGACACAGAGACATTTTCTCTAGCTGTGAATTTACTGGACAGATTCCTGTCTAAAATGAAGGTATGTTTGAAGCTACACTTTTGTAATTTTGCTCAGTGTGTTTTGGAGATGGAATTGTTACCTTTTGGCTGATACTCACAAACTTGACCTTTTTTATTTTCAGCACGTAGCCAAAACATTAATTTTGTCTACCACAGCATTAATATGATTTCTTATCATAAGAGTACATCAGGTATTAGACTTAAATTCTGAAATGAAAAATAGTCTAATATCAAGTAACTAACTGCAGTTTCCTAGTAAGAAAATTGGCTGTTTTTAAAAAACCCTTCTTGATAGGTTGGATTTGTCCATTTATTTACTATTTTTAGATATAAACAAATGTATTAGTGGCAGATATTTATTAGAGGCTACATTGTGGCTAAGAATATACTCCTTAATCACTACCCATATATAAAATTGTAAATGTTATAGCCTTAGACCTAGTCAAGACTTGCTTATGCTTGGCATTTCCAGCTTCAGTGTACATGCAGTGGGGAGGAGAGTGTATCTGAAGGAGCAACTATTTTTCTATACTAGATAAACAAGACTATGTCACTTTCAGAGCTTAACTGTTACAAATGCATCTCCCTTTCCCATACACCTATGGTCACTGGAAGAAAAAAAGATGTGGCAATTAGAAGGAAACTCATATTTTAGTCCTTGGTATCTAATACAGTGTATCACAAGAAAGGACTTCAATATTTGTTGAAGATTCAAGAAATTTGCTTCAATAGACTAATTAACCTCTTGACATTTCACATGTGTAGTTACTACCTTTGAATCTATAAATGTTGCATAAATGAATAATATGTAGCTGTCCCCTCAGGTATAATTCAGTCTAATGTGAGAATAAGATCATTGCTCTTATGTACAAGTCATAGTAAGAAAAGTAAATACCTTATTCTTTTAAAGAGGTATAAGTGTACTGCTGAAGAGGTTACAAGAAGAGAGAGAGCACAGAGATATTAATACTGGTAACAGCTTAGTTTCGTGTGAGCTGGAAGTAAACAACTGGATAAAGTTTTGACTGTGCCTCATACTGCAGACATTCAGAAAATTAAATGATAAAGATTACTAGTGGATAGAACCCTTAGAGGCAGAGTAAACAGTATATGCCATAGTATTTTAAAACTGTTTTATGTGTTCCCACAAAGACAAGAGCCTGGAAAAAATACAACATCCTGGAAAGAAATGGCTTATTTTGTAAATAAGCCATAAAGTATTTCAGTCCTCATATATCTTTGACTAGTTAACTTATTTGAACAAACTAGAACAATGTTTACTTATACTTCTACAGTGATTAAAAAAAACACACAATTTTTCTATGCTGAGCCAAACATACGGAAACTCAGTCCAGTTACTCAAAAATTGCTTCTAAGTGGGGTCCATAGTGTTGACAGGCCATAGTTTAGGTATGAGTGGATTGTGTTAAGTCCATCACCGCTGAGAAATAAACCTCAGATATACATTTTCAAACTGTTGGGTCTGAGTTCTAGATTATCCTTTATGTTTTAATTGAAATAAGGTAGAGTCATGGGCTTACTGGTTTTGTTTTTGTTTTTTCAGGTACAGCCCAAGCACCTTGGGTGTGTTGGACTGAGCTGCTTCTATCTGGCTGTAAAATCAATAGAAGAGGAAAGGAATGTCCCATTGGCAACTGACTTGATCCGAATAAGTCAATATAGGTTTACGGTTTCAGACTTGATGAGAATGGAAAAGATTGTATTGGAGAAGGTGTGTTGGAAAGTCAAAGCTACTACTGCCTTTCAATTTCTGCAACTGTATTATTCACTCCTTCAAGAGAACTTGCCACTTGAAAGGTAAGTGACCTTTGTTTTGAACAAGAGAGATCTGGAAATCAGAATGGTATTGTATGGATATTGCATAAAATCAGTATCCTCATAGAATTCTAATAAAAATAAGTAAAATGACAGCTGTGGCTCCGTAAACTTTAATGTCAATCATAAGTGAGAAAATGTTCCATTGTCAATAGCTTCATTAAAGCTAATTCTTGGGATTAAAGTACATTTTGACTTTTATAGAAACTAGTAAGAAAGCATTTAGCACAAATTTATGGAAAAAAAGACCTTCAGTAGATGTTGAAATATTTATTAAAGCTAAAAGAAAATAAATATTGATATCTGTGGCATAGTACTGTTCATTTTAATTTTTTGGCCCAAATCATTTAAAACTCCCATGTGGTGCCTTAAGAAGTTAGTATCTCTGATGGAAGGGGAATTCCTTTAAATAGTTCACTTGCTATGATAAATGTGCGTAAGCTTCACTTTAAAACTTGACTTCAGTGTTTTTCTAAAAACATCTTTTGACTAGATGTAATATTATCTAATAAAAGTAATACCATTTTCTTTTTAAAGGAGAAATAGCATTAATTTTGAAAGACTAGAAGCTCAACTTAAGGCATGTCATTGCAGGATCATATTTTCTAAAGCAAAGGTAAATATTTTATAAAGATTACGCCTATTTTGTGACCTGTTTTTATATTTGGCATTTACTTTAAATTTATCTCTTTTAGCCTTCTGTGTTAGCATTGTCTATCATTGCATTAGAGATCCAAGCACAGAAGTGTATAGAGTTAACAGAAGGAGTAGAATGTCTTCAGAAACATTCCAAGGTATGTCAAGGACGTAGCGTAAATCCTATTAACAGCTGTAAAAGAAACTAAACCCCTTCTATCTCCTGAAGTAAAATGAGATGTCATATGTTTATTTGAAACTTAAGAAGCTATCCTTAAATTTTTTTAATGAGCAAAGACACATGTTCATAGGATTCCTTTTATTAATGTAGTTAAATAAGGTGGGACTTACTTTGAGAAATAATTTTTTTAATTTATGTACAGATAAATGGCAGAGATTTGACCTTCTGGCAAGAGCTTGTATCCAAGTGTTTAACTGAATATTCATCAAACAAGTGTTCCAAACCAAATGTTCAGAAGTTGAAATGGATTGTTTCTGGGCGTACTGCACGGCAATTGAAGCATAGTTACTACAGAATAACTCACCTTCCAACAATTCCTGAAATGGTCCCTTAACTGGTAAATTTGGTCTGTTATTATTCTCATACAGAAAATTTTCTAATGCCATAATTTTCAACTGAAAAGGAGTAATTATCTTCAAAATAAACAAAATGGAGTTGAAATAGTAAAGGGGGAGATGACATCACTGATCTAGTCAACTAATATTTGAAGGCCTTTACTATATACAAGGTACAACACCTTAGGAGTAAGGAATTATCCAACCTCTGATACATACGTTAGCCATTTCATTAAATTTTCAGCTTAGAGAACAGCAACCTCCTTGTAGCACTAAAATCATGCTTTTTTTTAATTGTACATGATCTTGCTGTATGTAGACCCAAACTCTGACTCATTTAAAATTACATAAGCTGAGCAGGACAACAGCACCAGAAGTCTGAACCATGTATGAACTAATTTGAGACTGTTCACTTATAAGCAAAATCAATATGAACTTGGATATTGTACTTAAAAGAAAAAGTAGGATGTGATAGATAGTCTCTACATTGGGTATCTGGAAACTGTCAGAATGTATCAACACTATAGTAACCTATCATTACTATAGCAGCTGGACTACTAAAAAGTAGTTATATGCATAAAAAATGTAAACTTGCTTTCTGCATATGTGATATACATTCTTGCCATCTAAATTTCCTCAGTGATGATTTATTTACTCTAAACTAAATGTTAACATTTAATACATCTACATATGATTATGAATATTAGATATGAACATTTCATATCTAATATTTAGTGTTTAGGCAGACCGGCTTCTGTTAAGTTGGATTTTGTTTTCTTTATTTAAATAGGATTATTACAGCACCAAAAAACTTCGCTGAAGCCTTTCTCCACAACCTTGTTCTATGGATTCCATAATGTTACAATGGATTTAAGCTATGAAGCCTCAAAACATCACAAGATAAGCATGATGGTCTCAGACTTGGGAAAACTGCCTAATATTACGCTGTAGTAGAATTATGTTTAGCTTTGAATTCATCTGTGAAGCATTCAAATCAAAGCTAAAAACCTAAATGTGAAATGCTAATGACAAGCCTGAGAAGGTAAACTGTGAATCTTCATTTCTATCATTGATCTAACTTTAGATATTGGATCAATATATTTAGGTAGTATTGAAAATGGTATTGGAGGAGTCACACTAATACTATCAACTATCAGTCTTCCCACAGCTTCAATCACTCTCATTATTCTAATCCTACTCCTACTTAATTTAAATATTAAATTTTAAGTTATGAGGTTTATGTCAAAAGGAACATTTCACAAATGCACTTTTAAGGCATAATAAGGGTTAACATTCTAGGCAGTATAAACACATCCCATAATGCAAGTAATAGATAATCTAGAGATGTGGACTTTATTGCTATATGGGAATTACATTTAAATTTGAGGGCATTTTATATAAAGAAAAATACAGACCTATAAAGTTTGGCATATTCATTAAGTTATCTTTTAATATTTTTTTCTAGAAAACAGGTGACATTTGTATCTACAATAAAAAATTTTTATACAGATCCTACTGTCGCAAACTGAATCCCATCAAGAAAATCAGTTTCTATTGTATTAGTAACTCAAAATAAATTACCACTTCGAAAACTTGCTTTCCCACACTAAGGTAAGTTCAGGCTAGATTCAACACTCCAGTTTTTTTACTAAAGACTTTTTTCAGTTAGAAGTGATGGCAGTTTTATAAAAAGAGAATATACTTCCACTGATGCCCTTACTGTGCAAAAAAAGTCTTAAGAAAAGCAAGTAGACATCTTCATAACTATGAATGAAGCTGCTGAGGTAGTGTTTAGGATTCTCCATGTCAGTTAGTGAGTGTAAGAAGGACTGTGTTAAAGTGTTGTAAACAGTTAGTGCAATGTATAGCCTGAGTCTATCCAGAATGGCTGTAACCAATTTGACATCACGTTATGGATCAATACACAATGAAAAACCAAAGAACCACGTATATCTTATTCTTAACTTTTGTAAACCATGTTTTATGGGTAACTTTTCAGTTTTCTCAAAAGGCTGATAAATTTCAGTATTTTGAATACATCATTGTTAATTTTGAGTTGGCAGAGGTAAACTAACCAACTACCATTATGTTTTAGTACTAAGGGATATACCTTTCAATAAAGTTACTGAAATTCAATCCTTTGCTGGGTGGCTTTTTTCTCCTCTGATTTAATTAACTGTTTTAGCAGTATGGTAACAGAACATTATAAAAAGCTATCTCTACTCAGTATATTTAAATTGAGTGCTAAATTTAGATGCATAGTACCAGAAACAATAAAATCCCTATTAATAGTATGATTATTAGCTGACACTTTACTTTTTTTTTTTCTGAGACAGGGTCACTCTTCTCACGCAGGCTGGATTGCAGTGGCATGATCTCAGCTCATTCCAGGCTCAGGAGATCCTCCCACCTTAGCTTCCAAAATAGCTAGGATTACAGGCACTTGCCACCGCACTCAGCTAATTTTTTTTCTTTTTTTTTTTTTTCTGTAGAGACAGTGTTGTCACTGTGTTGCCCAGGCTGATCTCCAACTCAAACTCTTGGGCTCAAGTGATCTGCCCACCTTGTTCTCCCAAAGTGCTGATATTACAGGCATAAGCCACTGTGCCTAGCCTCTAATGTTTTTTTAATAGACATAGAATGATGACAAGTAATTGTTTAATGTGCATTAAAAGTTGGTGTTTATGCATTATTAATCCTGTTTATCACTCAGATTCATCACTGCTATGGATGCTATCCTTAATACATATTTATTCTTAGTTTCAGCCCACTTGAAGTTTTGTGCAAGCCCTCTTACCTAATTAAACAGCATTTCAGCAGCATGGTTGCTAATGCCAGGTAACCACCATGTGTTATGTTAGCCTGCTTGGATCAACTGTAATTATTATTCTAATTGAAGCAATTAATATGATTTTGAACTGTTCATGTTCAAACTCACATCCTGTAAAGTCGACACTACAAGGAGTTACTGATGAAAGAAAAATTGTTCATAAAAGCCTCCTTTTATAACTGACTTGCCTTAGACTTATTTAATAATTTTTCATAGTATTTTTTAAAAAGGTATCTGAACCTTGTACGTAACAATTATGAGACATCCTATCTAAAAACATATATTTTCGATTTAACATTTGTGGCTGGCAGTGTTAATTTTTACTGTCTGGTACTATGAATCATCTCATTAAAATCCTCTCAACTGAATGAGGTTATCCCAATTTGCAAATGAAATAGAGAGACAGACGCTAATGATTTGCCCCTGGTCTATACCTGGTACTTGGAGGTAGGATTCAAAGCCAGGCAGTTCTAACTTCAGAGGCTGTGCTCTTAACCACTCTGTACATTACCTCTCAAAATAGAAGATTAATTAGACTCAAGTGAAATTGCTTGTATAATTTTTAATCAAAACTATATTCTGGCCACATTAACTTCTGTGCTGTCATCATGATCATAGAATAATAACACTCAGAATTTCTCTATACTAATAGAATAACTTTGATAAAATGTTATTATTTATTAAACCTTTTTTTCAGAAACCAAAAAACAGTAAACATGAGTCAAATAAGATGAATTAAAAGATAAGCCAATTTTTAAGGCCAAGTGCAGTGGCTCATGCTTGTAATCCCAGCACTTTGGGAGGCTGAGGTGGACGGATCACTTGAGGCCAGGAGTTCGAGACCAACCTGGCCAACATGGTGAAACCCCATCTCTACTAAAAATACAAAAAGCAGCTAGGTTAGGTGGCACACACCTGTAGTCCCAGTTACTCTGGAGGCTGAGGCAGAAGAATTGCTTGAACCTGTGAGGCAGATGTTGCAGTGAGACAAGATCACACCACTGCACTCCAACCTGGGCAACAGAGTAAGGCTCTTGTCTCAAAAAATAAATAAAAAAGCCACTTTTATATTCATCAAAGTAGAGTTAGGAACAACCAAAATTGCCAAGGATAATTAGGGACATTATGTAATGATAAAATTCACCAAGACAGTGCTAAAAGTAAGCACGTATTATCAGATCTTAAAAATACATGAAGAGACCAGGTGCAGAGGCTCATTCATGCCTGTAATTCCAATGCTTTGGGAAACCAAGGTGGGAGGATTGCTTGAGGCCAAGAGTTAAAGACCAGCCTGCTTAACTTAGGGAGACCCTATCTCTCCAAAAAAAAAAGTAAAAATTAGCTGGACATAGTGATGAACATCTGTAGTCCTAGGTACTGGGGAGCCTGAGGTGGGAAGACTGTCTGAGCCCAGGAGTTTGAGGCTGCAGCAAAGCATGACAGAGCCACTATGCTCCAGCCTGAGTGACAAGGTAAGACTCAAAAAAAAAAAAAAAAAAAAAAAAAAAAGAAGCAAAAATTGGTATCATTAAAAGGAGGACTGAACAAATTTTCATTTACTGTTGGAGACTTAAACATTCCTCTCTCAGTAGTCTATAGAATTAATACAGAATTAGCAAAGATGTAGAAAAATGGAATAATCCTAATAACCAGCTAGATTTAATTGACATAAAACCCTTCCACCTAAAACAACAGAATAAGCATTCTTTTCAAGTACACATGTAACACTCACCAAGATAAACCACATCATGGGTCTTAAACCTTAACAAATTTAAAAGAGATGAAATCATACAAAGTATGTTTTTTGACCATAATATAGAAATCAGTAACAGCAAGAAAATCTCCAAACACTTGGAAATTAAACAACACACTTCTAAATAATTCATGATTCTACAGAGAAGTCTCAAAAAATATGTTTAAATAAATGAAAATATCATTGTGCTTGGAATACAGCCATGCTGGTGCTGCAATTTATAACAATCGACTGCTTTTTACTAAACAAGAAAAAGGTCTTGAATTAATACTCTAAGCTCCCACTTTAGGAAACTAGGAAACTCTAACTGGGTGTGGTGGCACACCACTATAGTTCCAACCATTCAGAAGGCTGAGGGAGGAGGATCATGACCCTACGAGTTTGAGGCTGCAGTGAGCTATGATCATAACACTACTCTAGCCTGGGTGATGAAGTGAGACCAGTCTATTTTAAAAAAGAAAAAAAGTCCAAACTAAACCTAAAGCAAGCAGAAGGAAGAAAAAAAAAAACGAAGCAGAAAATCAATGCAATTGTAAACAAGTTAATAGAGAACAATCAAAACAAAAACTAATTTTTGAAAAAAGTAGTAAAATTGATAAACCTCTGGCAAGATTGACAAAAAGAGAGAAGCTGCCAATCTTAGGAATCAAAGAAAAGATAACAGTATAGATCCTCATTAGAACAACACAAAATACCATGAACAACTCTATGCACATAGGATTAGATGAACCAATTCCTTGAAAGGCACAGTATCAAAACTTAACTAAAGTAAACTTCAATAAATTCTCTATTTTTAAAAATTGAACTATTGTTTAAAACCTTACTAGCAAATTCATAAAACATTTAAAGAAGACTTAACACAAATTCTACAAATCTCTTCCAAAAAGAATAATCACTTTTCAATTCATTTTACCAGACCAGAATTAACATGATACCATACCAAGATAAAGATAATACAAGGAAAAAAAAAATTGCACAATATCCAAAATGAACACAGACATAAAAATCCTCAAAAAATAAAAATCTAGATACATAAGCTGAATAATGTACCACAACCAAGTTTGGGGTTGGGAGGAAATATAAGCTGTTTCAAAATTCTGAAATCAATCAATAAAATCCATGATTTTACCAGTCTAAAGAAAAAAAAAATGACCAAACTGATACAGAAAGAGCATAGAAAATTCAATATCCACTCATGAAACTCTGCTAACAACAAATTAATAGATGGGAACTTGCTCAACATGACAAAAGGGAATTTACGAAAGGCCTACAGCTTGCATACATAATGGTCAAAGACAATGCTTTCAAAATCCTAAGATCCAGAACAAGACTGGGATGGCCACTTTCTCCACTGTATTGTTCTGGCCACTGCAATCGGGCAAAAAATATCAAAGGCCCACAGAATTAAAAGGATAAAATAAAACTGTTCCTATTCGTAGTTTATGTAGAAAACTTAACAAGTTAACAACAAAATAACTTCCAAAACTAATAAAGTTTAGCAACGTCACAGGATACAAGGTCAACAAACAAAAATCAAACACATTTGTATATACTAGCAATGCGCAATTGGAAACCCATGTTTCCAAAATAATACAATTTAACAATCGTTCCCCCAAAATGAACACTGTGGAATATAGGCTGAAAAATGACATAAAATGCTGATAACTGAAATCAAAGAGGTCCTAAATAGATACCTCATGTTCATGGATTGGAAGACAAAATTGCATTCAAAACCCCAGTAGGATTTTTTGTAGATACAGAGTAGCTAATTTTAAACTTCATATGAAAGGCAAAGAAACTAAATTAGTCAAAACAATTTTGAAAAAGAATAAAGTTGAAGGAATTATGGTGCCCAGTTTTAAGACTTACTATAAAGCTATGATAATCAAGGCAATGTGGTATTTATGAAAGGATAAACACATAGATCAATGGAATAAAGTCCAAAACTAGACTCACATAAATAGCAATTGATTTTTGACAAAGGTGAAATGACAACTCAATGGGAAATAGACAATTTTTCAACAGATGATTTTAAAACAACTGAACATCCACATGCCAAAACATAAACCTAAATTTCACAGCTTATACAAAAATTAACCTAAAATGGATCACAGATCTAAATGTAGAACTTAAAATTATAAGACTTTTAGAAGAAAAAATCCATAGGCTGGGCACGGTGGCCTGTAATCCCAGCACTCTGGAGGCCGAGGTGGGCAGATCACTTGAGGTCAGGAGGTCAAGACCAACCTAGCCCATATGGTGAAATCCCATCTCTACTAAAAATACAAAAAAAAAAAAAAAAGGGCTGGGAGTGGTGGGCACACCTGTAGTCCCAGATACTTGGGAGGCTGAGGCACAAGAATCACTTGAACCCAGCAGGCAGAGGTTGCAGTGAGTGGAGATTGTGCCACTGCACTCCAGCCTGGGTGACAGCGAGAGTCTGTCTCAAAAAAAAAAAAAGAAAAGAGAAAGAAAAATTCTTCATGACCTGGGGTTAAGGTTCCTAGACATGACACCAAAAACGTGATCCACCAACGGCATGATGGATAAGACTTCATCAAAATTAAGTCTGTGCTTCAAAAGACACTATCAACAAAGTAAAAGGAGGAGAAATTACAAATCATATACCCAATAAGGGACTTGTACCCAGAATATATAAAGACCCTTACTACTCAATAAGACAACAACCAAAAAATGGGTAAAGAATTTGAATAAACACTGCTTTAAGGAAGATACCCAAATAGCCAATAAGCACAAGAAAGAACGCTCAACATAGTCATCAGAGAATAGCAAACCAAAACTACATAGATATACCATTTCATATCTACTAGAATGACTAAAATCAAAATGTCAAGTAAACAAGTGTTGGCAAGGATGCAGAGAAATTGGAACCTGTGTACACTGCTGGTGGGAAAGTAAAAAGATGTAGCTGCTTTGGGAAACAATGACAGCTCCTCAAATGATTAACATAGTTATCATATAACCTACAAATTCTACTCCTAGGTAAGAAATGAAAACACATATGCACATAAAAACTTGTACACGTTTATAGCAGCTTTAGTCAGGACAGCCAAAAGGTGGAATTACCCAAAATGTCCAACTTACAAATGTATAAACAAAGTGATACAGCCATACAATGAAGTATTATTCAGACATACTAATGAATGTGCTGATACATGCTAGAATATAGATGAACCTCTTAAGACATGTTAAGTGAAAGAAGCCAGTAACCAAAGACCACATACTACGATTCCATGTACATGAAATGTCCAGAACAGGGAAATCCATGAGATGAAAAGTGGTGGATGACGGGGGATGACAGGAGGATAAAAGCTAAACTATACGAGGTTTCTATCTGAGATGATGAGAACACTCTGAAATTGATTATTGGAATGGTTGCATTTATCTGTGTATATACTAAAAGCTACTGAATTATACACTTTAAATGGGTGAAATGTATGTTGTTACAATTAAGCTGTTTTTCTTAATTACATATGATTCCATTTATGACATGCTTGAAGACAAAAATATGGAGACAAGGATTAGATCAGTGGTTTCCAAGGTTTAGGGGCTGGGAGTAGGGTGTGACTATAAAGAGAGCATAAGAGTTCTTATGGTGATTGAATGCTTCAATATTCTGATTGTGGAGGTGTTTACACATATCCGTACTTAAAATTCACCAAACTATACACCAAAAATGTTAATTTTACTTTGTTTACTCAAAATAAAAAATTTTGTTAAATGTCAAAGAGAATAAAATTAAAAGAAAAATAGCCTCTTCCCCGACAATTCATTCTTAAAATAAGCAAGACAGGAATCATAGGGTGAATGGACTGCCACGGCCTGGAGTGAGGTGTTAAGGGTCCAGGCAGGGTGAGGAGGAGGATATCCCTGCTCAGCATAGGATGCGAAGCCTAAGCAGGGTGAGGAAGACATTCATGTGGGGAGATGACCTACAATAGAGAATCAGGCCAGGCGCAGCGGCTCATACCTGTAATCCCAGCAATTTGGGAGGCCGAGGCGGGCAGATCACCTGATGTTGGCAGTTTGAGACCAGCCTGACCAACATGGAGAAACCCCGTCTCTACAAAAAATTAAAAATTAGCCAGGTGTGGTGGCTCATGCCTGTAATCCCAGCTACTTGGGAGACTGAGGCAGGAGAATTGCTTGAACCCAGGAGGCAGAGGTTGCAGTGAGCCGAGATCACGCCACTGCACTCCAGTCTGGGCGACAAGAGTAAAATTCCAACTCAAAAAAGAAAAAACAAAAACACAAATAGAGAATCAAATAGGAATCAGATTTCTCACTGGTACTGAAAGGGGTTATAAATATGGAAAGGGAAAAAATGAAAATGAAGCCCATGGAATTAGAATTTACATGTGAACTCATGGTTTTCAATATACACAGATACAGAAATATAGATGTAAAGACATGCATTATATATATACACCAATAGCAATTGCACACTAGCACAGATCTTGGCTTTTAAATATTACCCACTAAAGAGAACCCAGGCTCTACGGAAAAATGGCTGATTCTTGGGTTAGGTCAAGGACAGCATGAGAAGCCTGGTATATCTTATGCCAGAGAGTAACAAATTGATTGAATAATGATGGGAACATGTCAGAAGGACACAGAGGCCACCCAAAATGGACTTCTACCAGCCAAATGTACAATAATTTTGAGCATCACTGTAATGAGAATAGGTTTTTAACCCACTGAATAAAATAGAAAATAATGAGATTATAGAGATATGATAAATTTAAAGTCTGATGAGAAACAAGGTAGTATTTTGCAACTATCTTCTCAAAAAATAATTATAAAAATAACTACAGTGGAGAAGTCTGGCAGACACTACCTTAATCAGTCATCTAAGAAACACCATCAGAAATGAGACAAATTGAAATTATTAAACTATGACAAGATGTACTTCTATCACATTCCTGCCAAAGATGAATAACCTCAATCTAATCATGAAGTATCAGAACTCAAAATAAGGGATGTTCTACAAAACTAGCCCATAATTGTCAAAAGCACTAAGTTGTAAAAGGAACGAAATGAGAACTTGTTCCAGAATGAAGTAAACTAAAGACAGCTGACATTTAAATGGAAGGCATGATTCTGACTGGATCCTCTTGCTATAAGGACGTTATTAGGACAATCGGTTCAATGTGAATGAAGTAAAGGTCTGAGGATTAGAGGGTGGTAATGTGTTAACATAAATTTCCTGATTTTAATGGTTGCATTCTAGTCATGTAAGATAATTTGAAGCAAACAGTTATCAGTAATGAGGAATCATGTCTTCAACTAATTCACAAATGGTTCAGAAAGAAAAGAATTATCTGTAACTTTTCTATGCATGAGATTTAAATTTTTTTCAAGAGTTAAAAAGGGCAAAAAATAAATAAAAAGGACATAAATAGGACATTGAATGTCTATAGACAATTCCTACCTATATGCCTAAATCACTTAAGATCAAAACAATGCCACTGATATACAATTAGTGACCTTCACTTTCTGCCACAAAGGACTCACTTAATTACCATGTTCACACTTCTCTTTTGTGTTAATCCACTTCTACTGTTAGACTTTTAACTATTTTTAAACTTCTTGACATAAAGTAATCCCTCAAGTAATAATATTCTAATTAAGAAATTTTCATTAACTCTTAATTACTTAAAATACATTTATGGACTTTTTCCTTTCTTAACATTGTTTTCAGCACTATAATTTTGTGTGAATTGTTATACTTAGACAAAGGGGTACACAATTCCTATTTAGAAAACTTTATTGAATATCATACTTATCAAAAGAAAAAGTTAATTTTCCCCAAAGGCACCCTTCATTTCACATGATCTATTCTCTAATGTTATTTTGTATTAAAAATATGGTTAAATATGGAATTAGTAAAATGCAGCATATAAAACTTCATGCTGAGCAAAAACAAGTCCAAAACAACTTTACCATGTATCCATAGAATAGTTCCCACAGTACATTTCCTACGTAAATCATGTTTGAATGCAATTTTTAGAACCATTTTAAAATATATTTTGCAATCTGTTAACTGTAGGCATCCACATTTTTCTTCCATTACATAATCTGTTTCTCTGATTAAGTTGGCAATATCTGCTAGGATCCACAGAATTCAGGAAAAAAAAGCAGTTATTTCTCAAGGTTTGAGAAATCTGGTCCACCTTTAGTGTAGTTTCCTGAGATTTCTGCTCCACTGAAGTCAAAACCAGGATTCTAAAAGATATAAAAATATATAATGAAATAAAACCTAAAAGGAAAAATACAAGTACAAACTGGCAATTGATAAAAAAGATATATAAATGACCAATAAATACATGAAAATATAACAGACTTCACTGTTGTCACCAAAATAACATTTAAAACTATGAGGCATTTTTCAACTCTCCTAGTTATAAATATTTAGAAATCACATGTATACTACAATGTTGGCAAGTGTATGGGGAAACATATACTTCAATAAAAGTCCGTAGATAGATTTAATAGCTAGCATTTTAATTTTTTTAATTTATTTATTTTTTTGAGACAGAGTTTCGCTCTTGTTGCCCAGGCAGGAGTGCAATGGTGCAATCCCAGCTCACCGTAACCTCCGCCTCCCGGGTTCAAGAGATTCTCCTGCCTCAGCCTCCCGAGTAGCTGGGATTACAGGCATGCACCACCACACCCAGCTAATTTTATATTTTTAGTAGAGACGGAGTTTCTCCATGTTGGTCAGGCTGGTCTTGAATTTCCAACCTCAGGTGATCCACCTGCCTCTGCCTCCCAAAGTGCTGGGATTACAGGCGTGAGCCACGGCACCCGGCCTATAGCTAGCATTTTTTGAGAGCTTTCTACGTGCCACACAAATCTCTAAGAGCTATATATATGTAAGATATTTAACCCTCACAACAATCCTGTAAAGTAGTATGTCAGGCCTTAGTCTTTTTGGTGGGCTATTTCATTTATCCAACAAACATTTGTTGAGCTCCTACTGTTTGGAAGACCATTAGAGGTATGTAGAATTCAAGAGTGAAAAAAAACAAAAATTCCTGCTCTAGCGGAACTTATTCTAGCAGGAGGAGACAAACCATAAATCAACCAGTACAGGGGCTGGCACGCTTTTTAAAGAACTAGGTAGTAAACATTTCAGGTTTTGCAGGCCACATGGTCTCTAACACAAATACTCAACTATCTGAAAGACAATATACAAACAAATGAGCATATATGTGTTCTAGAAAAGCTATAAAACAGGTAGTGGGCCAAATTTGGCACAAAGGCTGTAGTTTGCCAACCCCTGATCTAGTGTTAAAAGTTGGTAAGTGATAATAGAAAAAACAGGATAAGGGAAATAAAATGATAATATTTAAATGGGATGATCAAAGTATGCTTCATTGAGCAATTATATGAAAACATAAAAGCCAAACTGTGGAAGAAGAGCATTGCAGTCAGAACGATAGCAAAGGGATGGGCTGACATGTTCTTTAAGGAACAGCAAACAGGCCAGTATGGCAAAAGCAGAATCAGTAAGAGGGATAGCAGTAGGGAAGGAGGTAGTCAAGGAGATAATGGAATAACTGAACAGATATGGCCTTGTAAGAGATAGAGAAATGACTTGCAGAGTTTGAGAAGTGGTATGATATGACTTGGATTTTAAAAGAACTGCTCCAACTGGCCGGGCACGGTGGATCATGCCTGTAAGCCCAGCACTTTGGGAGGCTGAGGTGGGCGGATCACGAGATCAGGAGATTGAGACCATCATGGCCAACACAGTGAAACCCCATCTTTACTAAAAATACATAAAAATTAGCCATGCGTGGTGGCGGGAGCCTACAGTCCCAGCTATACATGAGGCTGAGGTAGGAGAATGGCGGGAACCCAGGAAGCGGAGCCTGCAGTGAGCAGAGATTGCACCACTGCACTCCAGCCTGGGCGACAGAGCGAGACTCCATCTCAAAACAAAACAAAAAACAAAACAAAACAAAAAACTGCTATTTTGGGAAGACTATGGCAAGAGTAAAAGTGAGAAGACCAATTAGAACGTTATTAGAGTAATCCGGGCAAGACATTAGAGGTGGTCCAGATCTGAATGGTAGTAGAGCTGGTGGTGAGAAGTGGTCAAATTCTAAATATATTTGGAAGGTAGCATCAACAAGATTTCTTAATACATTGGATAGAGTATGAGAATGATGTAAGAATCAAAGATGAGTCCCAAATTTTTTTTTGACCTCAACTACTAGTTTTCATCAACTGAGATGAGAAGGCTACGGGTAAAAACAAATATAGAAGGATTGTTAGGGTGTTCAACTTGGACATGGTGAGCTTAATATACATTAGATAGCCAGGTGGAGGTGTTGAATAGGCAACTGGGTATGCAGGTCCTAAATTCAGAAAAAAAGTCTAGGCTTGAGATATACATTTGGAAATCATTATCATAAAGACGTACATTATCAAGTGCTACGATCTAGTAATTCGTCTCCCAGATATTTATCTTAAAGATATCTTAGAACACTTGAGTAGTTTCACAGAGATGAAAGCACAGCTTTGTTTAAAATAGAGAAAAATGAAGAAATCTAAATCATATCAAAGGCAAACAGCTAAATCATGATAACACATCCAAACTACAGAATACTCTGAAGCAGTTAAAAAGAATGAGTTTTATACCTATGTACTAGTACAGAAAGAGACCCGCGGCATATTATTAAATAAAAAAGCAACAAGGAGAACAATACACACAGTGTGATCCTCCATTTATGCTAAAAAACAAAACAAACAGCCAACATATAAGATGAAAATGAGATAGATGGAAGAATGGTGGTGAAGGGGCCTTTCACTTTTACACTATGTAAGTCTATATTGATTCAACTATAGTAAGAGTTTATTCATGCATTACTGATGTACATAAAAGTAAGCTTAAACTCACAAATCACAGCAATACAAATAAATTCCTCTCAAGAAAATCTTTTGAAAAATCAAATCCATACAAGGCCATTATTCTAACCATTCACTTAAAAAATTCTTCTAGAAAATGTTTGTAACTCTTCATAATGACATTTGAGTTTCAATTTCAAATAGTATTTATTCAATGATTTTTATATATTTAATTACACATACTCATACACTTCATCTGACTTACTTCTTTTTGGAATCTCTCTAATGTAAGCTTTCTCTGCATTTGGTCTTGCACCCAAGGATCCGCTGCATATTCAGATTCTAGTAGAGAAGTCCAACAATTTGCTGCATCTCTCTTTGTCTTTGTGAGAACAATACGAACCATTTTTCTATCCTCTAAAAAAACACACACATACAAAGAAATTAGAGTTCTTCATCAAGTTGGGTTTTTTTTTTTTTTTTTTTTTTGAGACAGTCTCATTCTGTCGCCCAGGCTGGAGTGCAGTGGCGCAATCTTGGCTCACTGCAACCTTCGCCCCCACCCCAGGGTTCAAGTGATTCTCCTGCCTCAGTCTCCCTAGTAGCTGGGATTACAGGCATGCGCCACCATGACCGGCTAACTTCTGTATTTTTAGTAGAAACGGGCTTTCACCATGTTGGCCAGGCTGGTCTCAAGAAGTTCTTCATTAAATTTTATATTTTCAAAAACCACTAAGTAATCTTTTCTCCCCCCAGTAGGTAATTTTGACATACAACGGTTTTCAACACATTTCTATTGCTTTATCTTTCAAAGCTGCAAAGACAAAAAAGACCTAATACAAAAGGGGAATAGATAACAAGACAAAATTAATTTTAAAAAAAGATTTGATGCATTCTAGTAATTACCCTTACCCAAAGTCCATGTTCCCTCATCAGCTATTGTAGAATCAAAGAGTTTGCCCTGAAAAATAAACATACAAGATGCTAAAAATACAGAATTTAATTTGTATAAAGTTTTCATGATTAAGATTTATCTACTTTCCTACCTAATCCACATCTTATACCACCACTTCACCATGACATTTATAGGTGCGCAACCCTAAATTTTCTTCCAGCAGGTAAAATGGAAACTAGTTTACACTGCAAGGGATATTTACTATGGCAAAGAACACAGAGCTCTCTAAAGAAAGATCAGGGCTCCTTAATTTTTAGAAGATACAATAATGCTGACCACTAGCCAAATGTGAAATTAGTATCTGAAATGCTTTAATTCTACCAATTAAAATTAACCACAAGAAGGGATCTCCTGCTAAAACTAAAAAATGTTGTCTTTTTTTTTGAGACAGAGTTTCGCTCTGTCACCCAGGCTGGAGTGCAGTGGTGCGATCTGGCTCACTGCAACCTCCACCTCCAGGGTTCAAGCTATTCTCCTGCCTCAGCCTCCCGAGTAGCTAGGACTGCAGGCGCCCGCCACCACGACGGGCTAATTTTTGTATTTTTAGTAGAGATGGGGTTTCACCATGTTAGCCAGGCTGGTCTCAAACTCCTGACCTCGTGGTCCACCCGCCTAGGCCTCCCAAAGTGCCAGGATTACAGGCATGAGCTACTGCACCCAGCAAAATGTTGTTTTTAACGTAAACTTTTAAAAACATTTTAATCTTTTTGTTGGGCAATTGGCATTTAAAAAAACTTTACGTATTCCAGATTTGAAAGATCACTTGTGACTGTTCACAAACTCATGTTTTTTTAAAAAAAATAAATAAATAAACAAAATATAAATTTAAAAGAGACGGCACCAGGTCCGGTGGCTCAGGCCTGTAATCCCAGCACTTTGGAGGCCAATGTGGACTGCTTGACCCCAAGGGTTCGAATCTGCTGTGAGCTACAATCTCAGCCCTGCACTCCAGCACGGGAGACAGGGACCCTGACTCTATAAATAAATAAGTATATTTTTTAAAAAAGAGAGAGAATGCATAAGCTCAAATCCATTTTAATTTGCTGCCAAATTTAAGTTATAGAAAGTGAAATTAAAGTGTCACTAGAAAAAGCCCACATTTTCAAATATGTCAAAATTAGTGGAAAAAAAAAACTCCCATTGGTCTATATGTACATCAAAAATCCCCGAGTTACTGCTAAATTCCGAAAGTTACTGGATTTACTAAATTTAAATCGTAATCTAAAACCATTGTTGAGGAAACTATGAATTTACAATTCAGAAAAGTCACAGAGATCCAAGCTGACATAAATTAATGTCTTTCACAGGAATCTTGAGGCACTCAAAGCACCTCCATATACTGTAATATATATAATAGCTAACATATAGAATGAACTTATTACATACCAGTGAATACTCCAAGCTCTTCATACACATGAATACCAAAACAATCCTATGAGAAGGGTACCATAACTACCGTATCTTGTGGATAAGGAAGGTATACAGACACTGAACAATCTCTTGCCCAAGTTTACAAAACTAGGAAACAAGTCGTCTCCCTTCACATTACACTGCCATCAAACATCTTGGGCATGTAATCTGAGAACAAAATCTAATTTCAACCTGTTCATTTAACTATACGCTTAACAAAGAAAAAGCGAGTCCAGATCCAACGAGTATTGGTGAAAAGAAATAAAAGGGGTACTGCTTATTTTCTGCACACACCTCTTCACCACGTGCTTGACCACTCCATAAACATGCAGGATTTTTAAACTTTTAGATGACAAAACTAATCACCTGACATCATCTCTAAATTCTCTGCCCGTTATTCTATCCCTATTTTCCTTGTTGTCCTTTCCTATATTTATCTGTTTAATTACGCTCCACTGCAGGGATGTTATCTGTCTCGTTGCCTTCCTGCCACCTTCCCGTCTTCAGTGCACGGAAGAAATATTTGTTCCTTTAGCAACCTAGTTAATCTGTTCCCAGCTGAAGCCCTTCAGAGAAGCAGAAGCAGCAGTCTGGCTTGGTTTGAAAACTAAATAGGAAAATGGGCTCCTCAAATTTCCACAACTCAGCATCTGCCCTGAGGAGGCGGGCTCTGACCAGACCCAAACCTGGTCAGTGTTATCCTCTTTCTCTTTCTGCCAGCCACGGGAGCCGTGAGGACACCCAACAGTCGTTCAGGGAAACCATGAACTTTTAGGGGGCGGCTGGGAAGAGGAAACTGAACACAAGCCCCGAGCTGCTGCTACCTTGAGGATCTCGCGGCCGCCCACCGACAGCGCCACATGCCGGCTCTGCAGGCCGCACTGGATATCCTGGGCGCGCGTGCCTGGAGGCACCTGAACTTCAATGAACACCTCCTCCAGGGTCTGGTACCACTGGCCCCACGGGGTCCCGCACGGAACCACCCCACTCCGCTCCTCAAACGGGGCCGACATAGTCCAGTGGCTTCCCGGCCGTAGCCGCACCAGGCGGAGCCGAGCGCACGCGCGGAATCCCACGCTCAGGCTACGCCTCGGCCACTCTGCTCGGGTCACTGCACATGCGCAGGAACGCAAGCTGGCGTCTCGGTGTTCCTGTTCGTTTTCCCTTTTGAATGGCCATTTACGGCACCAGCAGAACCCGGATGAAAGAACTGAAACCCAGAAAAGTTCACATGCAACGAACAATGGGACAGAACTGGAACCAGTGAAGCCGGAACTTACTACACAGTCACCTAAGTGACGCCAACATGCGCTTTCAAACGCCTCCGTAGTGAAGTGCGCTTGCGCAAATGCTAGTGGTGCGTAGGTTACAATTGAGTAACGCCGGGAATGACTGGGTAGGTGGGTGGGGCGGGGAACAGTAACGGTTTCCTATTGGCTGGCAGCCTGAACTCACAGACCAGCTAATTGGACGCAGTCAGAACCCAGCAGTCTTTCTTTGTATTCCTCTGCGGGATTGGTGTGCCCAGGGGTTTGACTTTCCAATTGGCTAACGCCGGTGTGGGAGGGGAATGTGGGGAGTTTTGAATTTGAAGCCGGTAGGCAGTGATAATCCGCATTCAGTTGCCGAGGAGTGCCAGTGACCTTCAGTTTCTGGAGCTGGCCGTCAACATGTCCTTTCCTAAGGCGCCCCTGAAAAGATTCAATGACCCTTCTGGTGCGTAAGGGGGAAGGAGCTGGGGGACGGGAGACGCCCTAACGCCCTTTGCCTCTTTCGGCTCCCTTCTTGGGAGGCAAGCAGGAGGCGATTTTAGGATCGGGCTGGGGCTCATTCAATTGATTGATTTTTCTCAAATATGCTCTAAGCATCTGTTACATGCCAAGCACTAATCAGGATGCTAAAGATACCGCAGGGAGTGAAACAGTCCCCGCCCCTTGGGGCTTACATTCAGTCGGGGAATACTGTCAATAAACAGCAGTAATGGAGAAACTACAGCAGAGCGAAGGGAATGGAGGCGAGGCGTTGGTAGCTATTTGATTTTCAAGTCCGAGAGGGCCTCACTGATAAGAACATTGGAGTATTACTTTTAGCCTGAACTTGTGGATTTCTTTTGTATATTCCATTTGGGCATAAAAGTAGGAAGATCCGTAAAGGCAGTTTCTGGGTGTAAAATTAGAGCAGTAGTACTTATTGAAAACATAAACAATGAAGTTATCATTGCTGATATTGACCACTTATACCTCAAGCACCATACTAAGGCTGTACATCGATTATTAGTTGTTAATTTCCCACCAACTCTAAGGGGTAATCCTATTATTCATTGTTTTATTGATAAAAAGACTGAGACTTAAATTTGCTCAGTGCTGCACTACCAAAGTGCCCGGACTGGAATAAGAACCCAGCCCCCATCTTGTGCTCTTAACACCGCAATGCATAAGCACAGTAACCAGGAAGCCTTAGATGTGTTTGGTAGGCATTCATCATTTAAGATGCTGTATGCTGGGACTGTGCTACTAGATTTTGTTTATTCCTTCCAAAAGCCAAGTGAGGAAGGTACTGATACTGACCCCATTTTACAGATGAGAAAACAGAGGTTTTGTAACTTGCACAACCAGTAAGTGGTAGAGCTAAATATCAAAGCTCGTGATTTATCCACTATCATACACTATTTCATGGTTACTTATTACATCTCTTAATTTCTGTCAGCCAACGTGTGGATGAAAATGTTCACAACTACTCACAAAGGAAGGCCAAATGAGCAAGTGAATCAGCACAAACTTATTTTCTTAGTTAAAAGACTCAAGGACCATATAATTTCCCGAGTAATCAAAGGACCTACTCTTAAGTTTTGTCAGCAGTGTGGCTTTAAGGTTTTTTGTTTTTGTTGTTGTTGTTTGCATTATAGTAGGTTAAACTGTCTTTACCAAAGATACAGTATTTCAGGCTCACAGTTACAGGAGTAATACCAATTATTCGTTTGATGTTAATGTGTATGAGGCACTGTGGTGATTTTTCTTACTCGAGTAACCCTCACAACCACACTTTAAGGTAGGTACTGTTCTTTATCCTTGTTTTGTGAATGAAGAATCTGAGCTTCTCAAAGTCACTTTCCAGGGGCTTAAAGCTACACCGGAAAAAGAGAGTTTTTATTCACCCTCTTCTCCATACATCTACAAAGTATCTGGCCCATAGTAATGTCTATTGATTGGCAGGCCCCAGCTGGATTTGAACCCTGATCTGGCTGATTACAAAAGCCTATTCCATTCCCACCTCCCCAACATACTTTCTGTTTTCTTTTCCATGCTGCTGAACTCAACCCTGAGTTAAATATTGGGGATACAAACATGTTTAAGATACTCCCTAACTTCAAGCAGGCTTCTGGCTAATGTGGAAAATGGATAGTACATAAGCCTTAAGAAAACCAAGAAGTTCTATGATAGGAACAATATGCACAGGCTTCTATGAAGGGAGTTTTCTAGCCTGATTTGGGCATTCAGAAAAAACTAGAAGAGGCAACATCCAGGCTCTTCTGGCAAAACAGAAGGTTGGCTGTTCATTCTAGGTGGAAGAAATAGAAAACACAGAGAAGTTTGAAGAATTTGTTTAATGTAACACATAAAATGTTTTGTTTGCATACAAGTGTGAACTGCCTGGCTTAGCTTTTGTTCATTGTTGATGAAGATGTAAGCTGTTCCAGACAGCTTATGATCTCTCCCAAGATATCCCATTCCTCTTGTCTGATGTTCCCTCTCCCCAGATTTCTAACAAGTCAAACCTATGTTCTAGTGCATTTAAGAGTTAAGAAAAATATATAGAACATGAAAATGGCATGTGCCACAGTCTCACAAAGTATTGGTAAGTGTACAGGCTCCGTTTCAGCCTAGTTGCTCTTGAATCCAAATCCCTTTAACTATCAAACCTGACTCTGTGGAGTCTCTAGGGAAGAAGTTTTGTTAAATATGGCCTTAATTGTTCGCAACTTGCACATGCTGCTTAGTCACATCCACTCTCCCATGTTTTGCTGGCCCTTATCTCCTTGAGAGTGGACCCAGTGAGGGATGAGAATACTAGAACTCATCCTACGTACACTGCTGAGTTTTTTCAGTGTACCTAGGATGAATTCAGCCTGATTTAATTTTTGTTTTCTGTTTCTCTTCTGGCTGCTTGTCAAATCTAGATCAGTCCTTCTCATGCTTTTCCACAGCAGCATTTCTAAGAGCAGAGAGCAAAAGAGAAAAACTACCAGCTCTGAATCCCTCCCGACTTACCCCCAAAGGCCATAGCTACCAGTGGTGGTGGCAGTTTTCTCTGAAGTCTTCTGTTTGCTTCAAAATACACTATATTCTTCATTACCTCCCACCCCTACCCCAAATGAATAAAATAGATGCTCTAAGATGTACCACACTCTGTAATCCCAGCACTTTGGGAGGCCGATACCGGCGGATCACGAGGTCAGGAGATCGAGACCATCCTGGCTAACACGGTGAAACCCCGTCTCTACTAAAAAATACAAAAAAACTAGCCGGGCGAGGTGGCAGGCGCCTGTGGTCCCAGCTACTCAGGATGCTGAGGCAGGAGAATCACTTGAACCTGGGAGGCAGAGGTTGCAGTGAGTGGAGATTGCGCCACTGCACTCACTCCAGCCTGGGCAACAGAGTGAGACTCTGTCTCAAAAAAAAAAAAGCAAAAAAAACCCCAAAATTTATATTTCAACCTAAGATGTATTCTTATATCTCTACACACATATATGAAAGGAAAGTTTCACAAAATAGTTCTTAACTTTGCAGCGTATGAGTCATGCTGACTTTTTCTATTGTTTTTACTTTTTAAAAAGTGCTAATCAAGATCTACTCATGGGGCTGGGCATGGTGGTTCACACGTGTAATCCCAGCACTTTGGGAGGCCGAGGCAGACAGATCAACTGACATCAGGAGTTTGAGACCAGCCTGGCCAACATGGTGAAACCCTGTCTCTACTAAAAATACAAAAAAAACTAGCTGGGCATGGTGGGGGGAGCTTGTAATCCCAGCTACTCGGGAGGCTGAGGCAGGAGAATCACTTGAACCCAGGAGGCAAATGTTGCAGTGAGCCAAGATGGTGCCACTATACTCCAACCTAGGCAAGAGAGCAAGACAGTATCTCAAAATAATAATAATAATGAGTTTCTGTCTACCATTTGACAAACATTTAGGGGACTGCAGTAGTTGCCTGAGAATGGTCCAAGCTCCTTGCTCTTCCTATTTATTTGCATGAGGCTCTAGACTGAAGTAAAGAGCTTTTCAGAGAATAGTATTAATCTGTTTGTTCCCAATCAGCTAAAGCTTTAGGCTAATAGTATTTTAATTATTGTAAGTCCTAAGGGCCCCATGTCAAATCTGCTATGTTTATTTACTCAGAAATGCCTTCAAATCTGGGACTTTAGTTAAGTGAAATTATGCAGTATAAACTTCTGGAACATACAAATATAGTCTAGTACAATTTTTACTTTGCATAACATTGGCTTTTTGAATTTCCTAAGCCTCACATTCTTTATCTGTAAATTATCACATAGTGTTCTTGAGAGGATTAAATAAAATGACATCTATAAAATGCTTAGCATAATGTCTGGCATTTAGTAAGTGCTCAAAAACTTCTAGTTGCTCAGTGTGGTTGCTTTTCTTCCGTGTGTTTGAATTGCAGTTGATATCTTCAATAGGTCTGATGTATTGACATTAGCCAGAGATGGATTATCACTATAAATTTTTATTCTAGGCTAAACATTGAGGGATAGACAGTTTTAATTACTTTATTTCTAGAAACCAACAGTAGTTACCTTTGTGACTCTCTTTGAGTAGAGTTGACACCAAGTATTTTATTTGCTATATTCAGTCCTTAGTAAGAAAGCCATATATTGCCTGTAATACATGATGTTCATCTCAAAAATTGTTGTTTGCTCAGTTGCCTGTGTTCCTTTGACCCAGTTGATATAAAGGGCAAGATGATATTGTTCTTCATAGAGAGGCCTTCTTTATAATATCAAATGGATGCAATTTTTTACATTTAAAAAAATAGAAGCAGTTTGTTAATGACATTTTTACATTTATATTCACTTTATTATGACGTGTTTTAACTTAAGATCATAAATAACATTAGATGATATATTAATGTTTTCTATTTCCTCTAGGTTGCGCACCATCTCCTGGTGCTTATGATGTTAAAACTTCAGAAGTATTGAAAGGACCAGTATCGTTTCAGAAATCACAAAGATTTAAACAACAGAAAGGTAATAGATGACCAAAGAACAGTGGTTATGTGATCTTGTAAGTTTAAAGTTATGAATAACAATATTTAAAGATGTTATAGCATTTTTTAAAATGTGAAGTTAGAACTATGTTTAAATTGTATTTGATGGATTTATGAAACGGTCAAGTACAGAATAATGCTGTCATCATTACGTTGTTATATAACCAGGAGAATTAAGCAAGACACTCATATTGATATGTAGCTTGCCTTTTAGTAATTACCTTGACCTGTCAGGGAATATTAAGAAAATCAGAACCATATTAGATGTGTAAAAATATTGTGTAATTATTTGAAAATGTGCAACTAAGAAAAGAATATATTGTTTCATCAAAAGTTGCAATTAGAAATCTGGGGCCGGGCAAGGTGGCTCGTGCTGGTAATCCCGGCACTCTGTGACGCCAAGGTGGGTGGATCACCTGAGTTCAGGTGTTCAAGACCAGCCTGGCCAACATGGCGAAACCTCATCTCTACTAATAATACAGGAATTAGCCGGGAGTGGTGGGGTGCGCCTGTGGTCCCAGCTACTAGGGAGGGAAGTGGGAGAATTGCTTGAATCTGGGAGGCAAAGGTTGCTGTGGGCCAAGATCACACCATTGCAGTCCAGGCTGGGTAACAGTGACACTGTCTCAAAAAACAAAAAGAAAAAAAAAACTGGAAATTGTGTTTTGTGTGTAGTTAAAACATGTTAACACCAACCATGATCTGTGCAATTCATTTTTCTGCAGAATCTAAACAAAATCTTAATGTTGACAAAGATACTACTTTGCCTGCTTCAGCTAGAAAAGTTAAGTCTTCGGAATCAAAGGTGACGAGCTTTTATATGCCAGCTGGTTTATCAACTGTGTCATCAAAAACATCTGAAGTATTGTGTTGGATTAGAATGGGTTAAGTGTCTGAATCAAGGTTATAAGTAAATCTGTGAATTAATGAAATGAGTTATCATTAGAACTCTAGCAAGTGTTCCATTTCTGCCTAGGTCATTATGTTTAAATGTGCCCTTAGTTCACAATTACAATGGTCTTCAATTCTCAGTCACTTCCGTGTTTAAATTGTTTATTACCTAGTAAAGATTTCAAAATTATGTGATGCATTCATTTATTGAGTACCACCATTTGAGTTGCTTTGATTTTGTGTATTTGTTTGTAGGGAAGGTTAAGTATTTTTGAAGAAAAGGGGGAAAATGCCAATATCTAAGAAAGATACTGAGAAACTGTTAAGGAGTGGTGACAGATTAAATTCTTAATAGTCTTGTGGCTTGTGCAAGAGCTACTATTACTATTTTCATAAGTTTATAATCAGGCAAGCTACATAATACTTTTTTTTTTTTTTTGAAATGGAACCTCACTCTGTCTCCCAGGCTGGAGTGCAGTGGTACCATCTCAGCTTACTGCAGCCTCTGTCCCCACAGGCTCAAGCGATTCACCTGCCTCAGCCTCCCCAGTAGCTGGGACTACAGGCACATCCCACCATGCCTGGCTAATTTTTGTATTTTTACTAAAGATGAGGTTTAACCATGTTGGCCCGTTGGCCAGGCTGGTCTCGAATTCCTGACCTCGGATGATCTATCCCAAAGAACTGGGATTACAGGCGTGGCCCACCATACCTGGCCGCCATATAATACTTTTTAAAAGACAGCTGGAGGGGTGCGGTGGTTCTCGCCTATAATCCCAGCACTTTGGGAGGCGAGGCAGGTGGATAACTTGAGGTCAGAAGTTCGAGACCAGCCTGGCCAACATATAGTGAAACCCCATCTCTACTAAAAAATACAAAAATTAGCTGGACGTGGTAGCACACGCCTGTAGTCCCAGCTACTTGGGAAGCTGAGGCAGGAGAATTGCTTGAACCTGGGAGGCAGAGGTTGCAATGAGCTGAGATGGCGCCACTGTACTCCAGCCTGGGCAACAGAACAGGACTCAGTCTCTCCAAAAATAAGGAAAAAAAAAAGACATCTGGGCACAGTAGCTCACGCCTGTAATCCCAGCACTTTGGGAGGCTGAAGCAGGTGATTGCTTGAGGTCAGGAGTTCGAGACCAGCCTGACCCACATGGTGAAACCCCATCTCTACTAAAAATACAAGAAAATTAGCCATGTGTGGTGGCACGTGCCTTAATCCCAGCTACTCGAGAGGCTGAGGCAGGAGAATTGCTTGAACCTAGGGAGGCAGAGGTTGCAGTGAGCCTAGATCCTGCCACTGCACTCCTGCCTGGGCAGCAGAGCGAGACCTATCTCAAAAATAAAAATAAAGTTAAAAATTTGTACAAATTACTAGGTTTTTTTTGATGTGAAAAATATTCAGAGTTGGGAAAAGTTAGGCTTAGGTTCTTCATTCATTTGGCAGTTGCCTAAGCCTCATATTCTGTAATACAGAGCTGTGTTGTTCAGCATGGAAGCATAGCCACATGTGTCTGTTGAGCAATTGAAATGTGGCTAGTGCTATTAAAGAACTAAATTTTTAATATTATTTAATTTTAATTAATATATATTTAAAGATATACTCAATTTTGTTAGTGGAACACTTTTAAATATTTTTGGAACAACTTGAGTATGTGAATTTACTTTCTCCTCTCTGTGTTTTATGAAACTAAACATACATAAATGTTTCTGATGAAAATTTAGCATTGAATTGAAATGGCTGTAAGTGTAGAATACAAAGAAAATTTTAAAGACTTAGTACAAAAATATAAAACATCTCATTGATAATTTTATACTAGTGACATGCTGAAGTAATATATTTGATATATTGGCTTAAGTAAATATATTAAGATTTTTACTTTTTAAACACTCTACTAGAAAAATTTAAATGCATACATGGTTTGCATTATTTTTATTGGGTAGGACTATTATAGACACTCTTCTTAGAAATTGATGTAAGTGGTTTGACTTAAATTTCTTGAAGAAACTGTCCTGAAATTTTGTAATTTATAAAGCCCCTTAGAAAACTAAATTACATACAAGTTTGTATGGAGCCCCAAAATAATAGTCCCTCCCCATAAAAAATTTCATGGAGTGTGAAATTAATAAACATGACACTGATGTCACTCCCACCTCCTGCCCCACTTAGAAACATCTAAAACAGATTTCATTCAAGATGTTGATCCCTTTCTTCCATTTTTAGATGGAAAAGATAGTCTTTTTCTAGCCATTGTTTCAGAAAGTCTGTTGGATATAAAAAGATACAGTGTGAAAATTGTATGTCTTATTTAGAATAAAGCCAATGAGAAAATTAGAATCAGAGCTTATGCTATTTCAGTTTTTATTTCTTTGCATCTGTATATTTTCCTCTTTGGGTATCAAAGTTTAAGTTGATTTCTCTTTGTAAGATTCTGAGACAGCATAATGAAATATTCAAGATGTATTGCTGTTTAACATTAGAGGGAGGCAGTCAGTAGCTTTATTTATAAAGTTCCACCTGTTCTTTTCACTGGGCTGATTAGGAAAATCCTGATTTATTGGGTTGAAAACTTTTAAACCTAAAATATCTTGAGATTTTTAGAATATTTTATTTATCAGATGAGTGACCCACAAAATTTTTAACAGACTCAGTGTAATGTTTGAAATAGAAACTGTTTGGATCCCTTAATCTTTTCTGGTAACTAAGAAACAAATTTGGCTGTGATATTTGTGACATCTAAATTTGCTTATAAGTTTTCTTTGGCTTTTAAACAGAAGGAATCTCAAAAGAATGATAAAGATTTGAAGATATTAGAGAAAGAGGTAAGCAGTGCTTTCAACTTATTGAAAAGTACATATAATAGAAACAGTTACATAGATTTAAGAGATAAGGATTCTGTTGCAGTGTGAGGAGTCCTGCAGTGAGGGAAACATGCCATTCAGAACAGTGCGTACGGGAAAACAGTTCTTACAACATTTCACAGATCTATCCAGGCTATGTTAATGTGGTATGCTGGCAACGCCAAGATTCAAGATAGCCCACTTAATGAAAAACTGATAACTGAAAATCATTATGTCAGTTGATTACAATTAGATATGTGGATCAGATATTGATATCTATCCATCATTGGCACTCTTCCTGTATGCTGACTTATGTTAAGACAACATAGCTAGAGGATTTCTTAGTGAGCATGCAATCCCAGCTGGTCAGACTGTGATGAAGGTAGGCTAACTCCATGCATTGCTCTGCACAATAGGTATAGGCCTTCCTCATGGGTGAAATAACACAGAGCTATGCTGTTCAATGTGGTGGCTACTATCTAAATTAAATAAGATAAAATTAAGAACTCAAATCGGCCGGGCGCAGTGGCTCAAGCCTGTAATCCCAGCACTTTGGGAGGCCAAGACGGGCGGATCACGAGGTCAGGAGATCAAGACCATCCTGGCTAACACGGTGAAACCCCGTCTCTACTAAAAAATACAAAAATTAGCCAGGCGAGATGGCGGGCGCCTGTAGTCCCAGCTGCTCGGGAGGCTGAGGCAGGAGAATGGTGTGAACCCAGGAGGCGGAGCTTGCAGTGAGCTGAGATCTGGCCACTGCATTCCAGCCTGGGCGACAAAGCGAGACTCCGTCTCAAAAAAAAAAGAACTCAATTCCTCAGTTGCACTAATCACATTTGAAGTGCTCAATAGCCACATGTGATTAGCAGCTACCATACTGGACAGGGCGTTTCCACCATGACAGAAATTTCTATTGAACAGTACTGACCTAAAGAACCCATTTACTTTCCTAGCAATGCTAAGCAGCTCACTGTGAACTTTGCTTCTCTGCCGTCTTTTTTTTCTGTTTCCGTTGCTAACCAACTCTTTTTCTCATGGATATATTCTTTCGATATATTAAAATCTTTCATTTGATTACAGTCGAATGTTGGCTTTTGACCAAGAGTATGTCAGAGTAACTGTAGATGTCTGCTCAGTTGCTCTGATTGTTTTGTATGTATTCTAATCATGTTAGCTATCATTTTATTGAGGATACATGTAGGGGTTGATATTTAATCACTGAGGAATAATCACTGAGTCTCAGTCAGATAGCTGGTGAGTGAGTGGTAAAGCCAGGATTAGAACTAATAATTTATATCAGTGACTTCATTCGGTATAGAATTTGAGGGTGGCAGGTTTCCCCCCATGACATTAAAAATATCATTTCATTTCATTGTCTTTTGGCTTCCACATTTTCTGTGGACAAATATTGGTCTGGGGGGGTTTTGTTGTTTTGTTTTGTTTTTTAAATCTGGTAATAGCAGCAAGAATGATGGCTTGCCAATGCCTAGTACATTCTCCTCAGAAGCCCAGCTCTGCCTTCTTGAAATAAAAAACATTTAGTATTTTAAGCTAATTTGAATTTGTGTAATTGAAGCTACAGAAAATAACTATTATAGGTGGAAATGCCTTAAACGTGAATAAATAGCAGCCGGGCACAGTGGCTCATGCCTCTAATCCCAGCACTTTGGGAGGTTGACGCGGGTGGATCTCGAGGTCAGGAGATCGAGGCCATCCTGGCTAACACAGTAAAACCCCGTCTCTACTAAAAATACAAAAAATTTGCCGGGCGTGGTGGGGGGCGCCTGTAGTCCCAGCTACTCGGGAGGCTGAGGCAGGAAAATTGCTTGAACCCAGGAGGCGGAGCTTGTAGTGAGCCGAGATGCTGCCACCACACTCCAGCCTGGGCAACAGAGCAAGACTCCATCTCAAAAAAAAAAAAGTGAATAAATAGCTTAATTATACTTGGAATTTATGGCAACTAAAGTTCTTCTGTTCTTAAAATGCATTAAGACTTTTAAGATGCATCATAGGTAAATATGATTATTCAGATAGCTAGTAACATTAGAATATCTACAAGCATAATGTCAAAATCAGAGATTTTTCCAGAAACTTTCGGGGTGATTATTCGTAATCATTTATTCTCACCTTGTTTTTGTCCAGATTCGTGTTCTTCTACAGGAACGTGGTGCCCAGGACAGGCGGATCCAGGATCTGGAAACTGAGTTGGAAAAGATGGAAGCAAGGCTGAACGCTGCGCTCAGGGAAAAAACGTCTCTCTCTGCAAATAATGCTACACTGGAGAAACAACTTATTGAATTGACCAGGACTAATGAACTACTAAAATCTAAGGTATCTGAGCCTCATGATAACATTTACAGTTGAATAAATATAAACATGTTTTTTCGGGCTGGGCGCAGTGGCTTACGGCTGTAATCCCAGCATTTTGGGAGGCCAAGGCGGGTGGATCACCTGAGGTTGGGAGCTCAAGATCACCCTGACCAACGTGGAGAAACCCCGTCTCTACTAAAAATACAAAAATTAGCGAGGCACATTGGCGGGCACCTGTAATCTCAGCTACTCTGGAGGCTGAGGCAGAAGAATCGCTTGAACCCAGGAGGTGGAGATTACAGTGAGCTGAGATGGTGCCATTGCACTCCAGCCTAGGCAAGAGAGTGAGACTCCGTCTCAAAAAAACAAAACAAAACAAAGTATACCAGGCAATTCAGATTTATTTTGTTAAGCAAACATGTTTCAAGAAATCCTTTCTCAGGGACTTGCTTTAGAATCTTGCAATGCACTTTCCAGCACACAGAGGTAAGTGACCACCCAAACAACCTTTCAAAACTAAACCAGCAGGCCAGGCATAGTGGCTCACACCTGTAATCCCAGCACTTTGGGAAGCTGAGACGGATGGATCACTTGAGGTCAGGAGTTCGAGACTAGCCTAGCCTAACATGGCGAAACCCCATCTTTACTAAAAATACAAAAATTAGCCAGGTATGGTGGCACACACCTGTAATTCCAGCTACTCAGGAGGCTGAGGCATGAGAATCGCTTGAACCCGGGAAGTGGAAGTTGCAGTGAGCAACACGGCACTCCAGCCTGGGTGACAGAGTAAGACTCTGTCTCATAAAAATAAAATCAAAACAAACCAGCAAGTCATATTAAGGAAAAGAGAGATAAGAACAGTAGACCGGTGCAGTGGCTCATGCCTGTATTTCCAGCATTTTGGAAGGCTGAGGGCTGGAGAATTGCTTGAGGCCAGGAATTTGAGACCAGCCTGGGCAAAATATCAAGACCCCATCTCTATAAACAACTTGAAAAATTAGCTAGGCATGGTGGTGGTGCACACCAGTAATCCTAGCTACTCAGGAAGATGAGGCAGGAGGATTGAGTCCAGGAGTTTGAGATTATAGTGAGCTATGATCATGCCACGCCACTCTAGCCTGGACAGCGAAGCGAGACTTGATCTCTTAAAAACAAAAGAAAAAAAAAATCAATCAGTAATTATGGTGTAGGTCAAAGACTGTTCTCTCTACCAAAGCATATTACAGTCAAAAACATAACCCCAGTGATAGGTAGAAAAATCAATACTTGTGTATTTTAAATATATCTTAGCAGAAAATATTTCTGAATTTTTTATGTGTTTGTTGTACTTAGTTTTCTGAAAATGGTAACCAGAAGAATTTGAGAATTCTAAGCTTGGAGTTGATGAAACTTAGAAACAAAAGAGAAACAAAGATGAGGGTGAGTGCTGCCTTTGGCAGGTTTGCTGTGTCTGGATCTGGGGATCAGTACAATTTTCTCATTTCCTAAAACATGTATCTTTGTTGTGTAGGGTATGATGGCTAAGCAAGAAGGCATGGAGATGAAGCTGCAGGTCACCCAAAGAAGTCTCGAAGAGTCTCAGGGGAAAATAGCCCAACTGGAGGGAAAACTGTAAGTGACTGAATGTGAAGAGAACTTGTTAAGTGGAAGCAATTCTTGATTTGACTCTCTTCACAAATTATTGTTTACTGAAACTTCAGACTTCTCTTAGTACTTATCTCATTGCCTCCCTCCAGTTGCCCTATTTCTTTTTTTAAATGAGAATGAGCCCTAATCATTCTCAAACATGTGCTAGAAAGTTGTATGAGTGCATTACTTTTGTACATCTTCTGTATTAATGATGAGGAAAGGTTTCATGATCTTATGAAAGTGGTCATTAGATTGAAACGGAAAAACACTGGTATAGGAAGTTGTGATTTATGCACAATCATAGGCTTTGATTTTGAGCTTTAATTTACATATAATAAAATGTGTGGATAGTAAGTGTTCAGTTTGGTGACTTTAGCAGTTGTATACACCTATGTAACCATTACCAAACAAGATAGAGAACATTTTCATCCCTTCAGAAAGTTCTTTCACACCCCTTCTTGACTCCCTGCTACTGCCTGTGCCATGTCCCCATCCCCACAACTACTTTCTCACTTACATCATCATAAATTAGCTTTGCCTTTTTTTATTTATTATCATTATTATTGTTATTATTATTATTTTAGAGATGGGGCATTGCTGTGTTACTCAGGCTGGTCTCAAACTCCTGGACTTAAGTGATACCACCCTGACCTTCCAGAGTGCTGGAGATAGAGACATGGCTGCTATACCTGTCCAGTTTTGCCTTTTTTTAGGACATGCAAGAGAGAAAGAGCATGTGTGTGTGTGTGGCTTCTTTTGTTTGATGTAATTTTTCAAGATTCATCCAATCTGTTCTGTGTACTATAATTTTTCCTATTTTATTTCTGAGTAGTGGTTCACCCTATGAATATACCTCCATCTCTTTACTCTCCTTTTGATCATTATTTGGGCTGTTGCCAGTTTCTGCCATTGAAAAGACTGCTGTGAACATGTTTTATGTTTTTTTATGGACATGTTTTTATTTCTCAGATAAATTTCTAGGAGTAGAATTCTTGGGTAATAGGGTAGTGTATATATAATGTTTTTTAAAATTCAAAAGTGGTTTTGCCATTTTTATACACCCCCCGGCAATGTATGACAGTTTCAGTTGTTACAGATTCTCACCAACATTTAATGTTGTCTGTTTGATTTTAGCCTTTCTACTAGGTAGGAAGTGGTATCTCCTTTGTGATTTTAATTTGTTGCTATGAATGTTGACCATATTTTTATGTGCTTATTGACCATTTTATGTGCATATCACCTTTTGCAAAGTGTCTGTTGAAGTCTTTTGTACATTTCTTGCATTGGACGGTTTGGTGGAGGTAAACAGATAAGTAATCGAATACCAGGTAGTCTGGGACAAAAGCTTTATGGCACACAAAATGCTATTTAGTATGTTGGGTGGGTGGGAAAACCAGGAAGACCACAAAAAAAAATTATTTCTAACACTTGGGATACTGTAATGATGGTTCTTGTCATTACAGGTTTTTTGTCAGTGTATATTCAGAAAACTTTATCACTTAAATAAAAATTTTAGTCTTGTATTTGGATATAAATTCTGAATTTGAGAAATCACATAAAATAATTGTTAAGAGTTAGGACTCTGGAGTCAGCCTGCCTGATACAGCAGTATCTGGTACATAAGCATTATGTATGATTATTAAGTAATGAAACTAGAATGTATTAACATATGCAATTTTTGTTTTAGTGTTTCAATAGAGAAAGAAAAGATTGATGAAAAATCTGAAACAGAAAAACTCTTAGAATACATCGAAGAAATTAGGTAATATGAGCAGTAGCTTTAAATTGAACCTTATTTTTTTAATACTGAATCATTTTTATCATTTTTCTGTTATTTTTCCCTGTGCCTAAATAGATGTGCTTTTTAAGACAATTTGTTTTAATGCAGTTGTGCTTCAGATCAAGTGGAAAAATACAAGCTAGATGTTGCCCAGTTAGAAGAAAATTTGAAAGAGAAGAATGATGAAATGTTAAGCCTTAAGCAGTCTCTTGAGGAGAATATTGTTATATTATCTAAACAAGTAGACAATCTAAATGCAAAATGTCAGCTGCTTGAAAAAGAAAAAGGTATTACAGTGTTTTATAGTTACTTTCTTTAGATAAGTGTTACATACAACATTTAGGAAAAATACTGCTATGCTAAAACAACCTTTTAAATATAATTAGCTATACTAACATTTTAAATATAATTAGCTATATAGCTGTACAACAGCAAAAACCTGTACTGCATTTTAGAATATTTTACTCTTATAATGTTTGTTTTCTGTTTGTTTCAATACAGCATATTACCTGTCTTGATTGAAATATATACAGTCGTATAATTCTTGACTTTTCCACTAGGTGGCTATTTAAAAATCAGTAGATATACAGAACAGGATTTGTGGGTTTTATTATGTAGCACATAATATATATTATATGTAATGATACAAAGTTCACAGTTGTGTTTTTTTCTTTGGAAATACCATACTAAAAGCAGTATAAAGGAATATTATGGGAGTCCAGTTTCTCAGTGTTAATGTTCTTATCTAATTCCAGTATTTTTCATGTTTTGCACTTTCTAGAAGACCATATCAACAGGAATAGAGAACACAATGAAAATCTAAATGCTGAGATGCAAAACTTAAAACAGAAGCTTATTCTTGAACAACAGGAATGTGAAAAGCTTCAACAAAAACAACTGCAAGTTGATTCACTTCTGCAGCAAGAGAAAGTAATTTACTACCATATTTTTTTAAACCGTTTGTTTTGTGTCATACATTTCCCTATGTCTCTGAACGCCTTTACACTGTGTATATTCTTTGATCTAATAGTTCTGTATCTTTAGAGTCTTATCCTGAGAACATAATCATGGATTTGCTGAGGATTTAGCTACATATTTTCACTACATGTTCACCACAGGGTTATGAATAATGTGGGAAAATGGCAACAGATACAGCAAAACAGGGAAATAATTTTTTAAAAAATTTTCTGGTTCATGCTTATGTGATTTAGGCTATGTAAACATTTACACTTACTTTGTAAAAGAGTGTCTAATTACAGAAGAAACAAAGCAATTTTTAAAATCCAGATTATTTATAGAACATTTTACATATCAGTGAGAAGAAAGTAAGTCCACTAAAACATTACGGGCATAGGATAGAAAAAGAGAAGGCGAAGTTCTGATGGCCTGTAAATGTAGAAAGATGCTCCACCTTAGTAGTAACCAAGGAAGTAGAAGTAATTTTTTTCACTTAAAAAATTGGCACAAATTAAAACATTTGATAATATAAAATACTGGTGAGAGTTAAGCCAACAGGTTCTTACATGTACTGATGTGAAATATTATAGTGTTAGACAACCTACAATAGCTAAAGGAATTGAGGAATATATACTGACCTGGAAAGATATCAACAACAGAGTATATATCATTTATATCCCTCCCCAAATGTGTATGTATATATAAGTGTATAGAAAAATACCAGAAGGCATATATATTCCAAACTCGTAGCTATCTCTGCAATGGGAAAACTAAAATTAGGGGAGGAAGTCATCAAAGATAATATTAACATCATTTGTAATATTAGAATTATTTCACAATGATGATTTATTTGTTTATTGTATAGCTTAAAAAATAATTTTATATAATATGGAAATCACCACATACTTTTTATATAATATGTGAAACATTATATTAATATCAAAGCCAGTTGGAAAGCAGATATATATATATATAAAATATAATTTTAGTTTAAGAAGTTTCTGCATGTGCGTTGCATAGAAAAAAGCCTAAGATGATATTTGCTGCAATGTTAACAAGGTATAGGAAATAATCTATGAAAACAAATATGCTATTTCTATATTGTTTTAAGTTTCCTTGAATCTCTTGCATTTAGGTTTCATCCTTCTTTATCTGTACTTTTTTTTTGTCTTCTAGTACAACCTCACAATGGCATTCCAATTTATTTTGGTGATTTTCTGTTTGGATATAGGAATTATCTGCTAGTCTTCATCAGAAGCTCTGTTCTTTTCAAGAGGAAGTGGTTAAAGAGAAGAATCTCTTTGAGGAAGAATTAAAGCAAGCACTGGATGAGCTTGACAAATTACAGCAAAAGGAGGAACAAGCTGAAAGGCTGGTCAAGCAATTGGAAGAGGAAGCAAAATCTAGAGCTGAAGAATTAAAACTCCTAGAAGGAAAGCTGAAAGGGTTTGTATTAATAGGATCTCATGTTTATGTATGACTACAGATGCCACAAATTATTTTGAGTACATTTTTTTTTAGTATTCTCATATCAATCATGTGAGCGTGTGAGGTTGGAATTGTTTTACAATTAAGTAGTAATTATTATTTTACAATTAAGTAGTAGACACAGAATGTGTACACCAAATGTACATGCAAACAAGTAAGACAGCCCCCTTTTTTAAGTTAAACGTATTGCCCCCTTTTTTTTTTTAAGTCCAAAGAGAGTTTTAATAAACAAATGACAAAAGTTTTGCACTTCTTTACTACTCTGATAATTTCTGAAATTTATTGGACATCAGCATTAGAACAATAATGGACTCGGGGCTGCAATTCCTGTACTTTGGGATGCCAAGGTGGGAGGATTGCTTGAGCTCAGGAGTTTGAGACCAGCCTGTGCAATACAGTGAGACTTCATCTCTACTAAAAATTAAAAAAAAAAACTAGCTGGGCACATTGGCATGTGCCTGTAGTCCCAGCTACTTAGAAAGTTGTGGGAGGAGAGTCACTTGAGCCCAGGAGATCAAGGCTGCAGTGAGCCGTGATCATGTCACTGCACTCCAGCCTGAGCAACAGAGCGAGACTCTGTCTCAAAAACAAAAAACAATAATGAACTTGGGGGAAAAATATAAAGAATCCCTCCCGTTAATAAATAGCATTCCCATTTTTTGTCTATGCATTTACATAGTATAAGTTACACTTTTAATTGTGTTTTTCAGGGAGCACAAACACTTCAGAAATGCAAAGCAGGCTGACACAATGGCACATGCCTAAAGTCCCAGCTATTCAGGAGGCTGAGATGGGAGGATCTTTAGATCAGGAGTTTGAGGCTGTAGTGCTCAATGATTGTGCCTGTTAATAGCCATGGCACTCTTGCCTGGGCAACATAGCAAGATGCCCTCTGAATCAGTAACTGATAAAAAGCAAATGAGAAAAAATAATTAGAACTAGGAAACATTCAAAAATAAGAAATATATTATTTACAGTAGAAAGGCTTTGAAATCTCAGCCAGACACGGTGGCTCACACCTGTAATCCTACCACTTTGGAAGGCTGAGGCAGGCAGATCAGAAGGTCAGGAGTTTGAGGCCAGCCTGGCCAATACGGTGAAACCCTGTCTCTACTAAAAATACAAAATAAATTAGCCCTGTGTGATGGCGCATGCCTGTAATCCCAGCTACTCAGGAGGCTGAGGCAGGAGAATTGCTTGAATCCAGGAGGCAAAGGTTGTGGTGAGCTGACGTTGCACCACTGCACTCCAGCCTAGGTGACAGAGGGAGACTCTGTCTCAAAAAAAAAAAGACTGAAATCTCACTTTTTTCCCTAATTCTAGTTCCTTATAATTTCTGCCACATTATGTTTCCTTCTCCCGCGCACTTATTTATTTCATTTTGTTTTGTCCATAGTATTTGCTAATTTTTTATTTATTAAGAGAAACTATTCCTTAGCCTACATATTCCTATTTCATAGTTCAGGAACACAGGTCAGTGACAAACTACTACATTTAAGTTACAAAGTCTGGTTTGATTCTTGAGTTCAAATTTCAAATATTATTTAAATCCTTGGGATCTCATCATTAAAACACTTTTTGGCAAAGGACTATGGGCTAGATAGGAGTTTGTGTTATTGTACTATATCTCACACCTGTGTATCTGTCTCAGTAGAAACTTTTGTTATTAATCTTTTCTGTTTTCTTGTGATTAGTAATGAGAATGAACAGCAAGGTTTTTCATATCCCTGCTTTTGGGGAAACAATACAAATTGTTATTAGGGGTGTTCTATATTACAGCCAATCTCAGGGAACAGGAATCTTGGGAAAATAAGATTATGTCATTTTCAGAGAGGAAAGTTGAGATAATTATTTATTCTAACCCAAAAAACTGTGGTCCAATGGTCAAGAGATAATGATTTTTATTACTAATTTTGTTAGCTAGCTAGTTGATTCTGAGCAAGACAATCTTAGTTTCTTTCATTTTCTACTTCATTTTCTACTTATAAAAGAGTTTTATGAGATGATCTCTAAGATCCCTTCTAGCCTGGAAATTTCAAGCTTAAGAGAAAAACCAACTAAGAATTAATTCTTCTAGGGGACAGGGAAGAAAATAATTTTATTATACACTCTTTAGTAATATTCGATTGCTGTTGCTGTGGTGTGTATATTTTTGAAATCCCACACTTGTTACAGAATGAATTTGATCAGCTGTTTTTCTTATCTCACTGTCCAACTTAGTCTATAAGTACACAATGCTTATTTACAATTTTTAGTTCTATATGTTTTTTAAAAGATGTTTCATAAGCTCATATGCATATCTAAAAATTTTATCACCACTTTGGAAATATGTTATTTCCAAAATATCTCTGAGATTTAATAGCATGTGTTTATAAAGATGACTTAAAACCCATTCTGTCTATGCAAAATAATCCATTAAAGAAGTTATTGAATCTTTCAGTAATAGTGTGTTATGTGGGTTATTCATATAATCAGAATAAATCTACAGAGTCTTATAACTGTTTCTGTAATTTAAAATGAAGTGTCTTTAATTGTTCATAGTCTTTCTCAAGTATCTAAATGGAGAGAATGGAACTTCATTCAATCCAGATGTTTTTTAACTGATAATCTTTTGCAGTCTTTAGTCCTGGCTAATATCTTAAGATTTTGTTTTATAGTCTTTTATATTCTACTACCTTCTTCCCCCAAATTTTTAAAGTAAAAAAGCAGGAAAGATAAGTTGAAGCTAGTAGAAAAATACATTAAAAACATGTCTTTCAAGGTAAGTCATAAATTAGGATCTGAGCTATTTAGCAGGTAATGCAATGGTGAAGATATGAGCTGTATGATTCACAGTTTCAAAGGTAAATACCATTTTCTTTCTTAGGGTAATAATTGTAGGTGGCATTTTATCTTTTAATTATTTCTTTTTCTTAGGAAGGAGGCTGAACTGGAGAAAAGTAGTGCTGCTCATAACCAGGCCACCCTGCTTTTGCAGGAAAAGTATAACAGTACAGTGCAAAGCCTTGAAGATGTTACTGCTCAATTTGAAAGGTATTTTTCTTTTGAGCCTGCACTCTTAAATGTAACATAAGCAGAAAGGGACGTTTACCCAGGGAAATCTGTGAACTGTGAACAAAGCAATCACACAAAGGATGATTCGTATTAGTTTAAATTCCATAATTACCAACCATAAGTGGGCATTTAGCATTATCTGGTAATCTTATTATATTTATATAATTCCCCTTTATAATTTATAGAAATTCCCCTTTCTCACTATCCACTTCAACTTTTATGCACTGAGCCAGGTGCGGTGGCACATGCCTGTAGTCCTAGCCACTCCATACGCTGAGGTGGGAGGATCAAGTCATGCACTTAGAAGCATTTGGTGCTTCTGCCTTACTCTCTTGATGTTATCATTTTCATAAAGAAATCAGAAATTTTTATCTCCTCATTAGACCTATAAAGAGACCCACATTTGTACTCATCCTATCTTCCCACTTATTACAGATGAAATGTCCTAGTCTTTTCATCTTCAGTGACCTCATTCTATCATTTTTTTCTCTCATAATTTGAAACCTTTTTACTGGATTTTTTCCAATCAATATTAAAACATGATAATATACATCGATCTTTAAAATATATTAATTAGCTGGGTGCTGTGGCTCATACCAGTAATCCCCGTGCTTTGGGAAGCCAAGGCAGGAAGATTGCTTGAGGCCAGGAGTTTGAGACCAGCCTGGGCAATAGAGTAAGACCTTGTTTCTACAAAAAAATATTAAGAATTAGCCAGGCATTGTGGCACATGCTACTTGGGAGACTGAGGTGGGGAGGATCACCTGAGCCCAGGAGTTCCAGGCTACACTGAGCTAAGATCACACCAGCCTGGGTGACAGAGCAAGACTGTCTCAAAACAAACAAAAAATAAATAAAATACACAAATTGTTTTAAAAACTCCTCTGACTTTAACTTCCTTTTGCAGCTGTCTAATACCACCAGTCATTCCCTTCTTAACCCAAAATTCTACTCCTTTTCAGTCCTTGTCCTTCTCCTTTTCCTTCTCTTGACAGAGAAGATTGTCTCTATATCCACTTCCTCACCTCTCGTGCCTTCTACTTATTTTCTCCTTAAATAAAAAGTTTATTTTGGGTGGAACTACAAATTACAAAGGCCAATATAATGAATACTTATATATTAATGTTAACATTTTTATTTATCACTTTTACTTTAGCTCATTTTGGCAGAGAGGTTCCTTTCTTTTATTTAGTAAATGCAAAAGAATGCATAACATGTACATAAACTATAGAGCTTGAAGATAAAGGTGACATGCATGAACCTATAAAAGACAACCAGTAAGCCAAAAGATTTTCAACAACTTAGTATCCATGTATAAGTTCCTCTACCATCCCATTTTCATGCCTTCCCTGAACAGATAACACTGTTCCAAAGTCTACATTATTTCCTTGTTTTTTCTCCCCTGTGTATTATAATTTTATGACACATATATCCATACAAATAATGCATTATGTAATTTTCCTTCTCCCTGAACTTTACCAAAAAATGTCATCATAGTATATACTGTTTCCTGGGACTTATTTTTCCATTCTGCATTATGTGTGTTTTCAGGATTGAATCATGTTGTCTGAGGCTATGGTTTGTTGATAGTCACTGCTATGAGTATTTTACTGTATGAATATACCACAACTTATTTATTCATTCTTTGGACTTTGGGTTGTTTCCCATTTGTTTAGTTATTATTAGTTATTTAGTGACTATAAGTATGCATGTCGGTAAGAATTTCTCTAAAGCCAAAGGTATATGAATGTTCAACTCTAAAACTTAATACCAAATCATTTTCCAATGTGGGAGTAAGAATCTACACTCCCACTAGTGTTATATAAGTTTCCATTTATCTTCTTTGCCAAAGCTTATTAGACTTCTTAAATTTTGCCAGTGTACTTAGTGTAAAATGGCTTCTTATTGTGGATAATTCATCTTTCCTTTTCCATAAAAGGCTTGTTTATGACTTTTGTTTATTTGTCTATAGGGTTATCATCTTTTCCTCACTGATTTGTAGAGATTTTCTTTATCAGCCATATGGGTTACAGGTATCTTCGGCCAGTTTAGCTTATTTTTATTTTCTTTTCGGTTTCTTCTGGTGAGCGGAAATTCTCGATTTCAATATGGTTAAAATATTTATCTGTGTGTGGGCACTTTGGCTTCTCATTTAAGACCTTCTTTCTATCCCAAGGTGTAAAGGTATTCAACTAGTTTTCTTCTAAAAGTTTTAAAATTTCATTCTCCATTTTTCCACCTAGAACTGATTTCTATCTGTGTAGCAATATAGAGATCAAATTCATTTTTTTGTTTTCCCTGTGGACAACCAATTGCCTAGTTTAATTGTACCTTAAATTCATTAAACTGTACCTTGTTTCCCCAGTGATCTGTTCCAACATGTGATACCTTATGACAGATAGATAAATAATTTGTATGTGTATATGTTTTATTTATAATTTTTATTGTATCAGAACATATAAATTGTATAAATATATATATAAATTATACATATATATTTATTGCTAATATCAATCCTGTAAAGGAATTTCCCTTCTCGTTAGTGTGAAGAATAGTGCTTCAGGAGGTTTTTATCTATTCTGTTATTTCACTCACCATCCATATACTCATAGTATTAAAATTTATTTCATCAAACCAGACCTTTCTTTACGGCTCCATATTCACATATCCAGTTACCCACTTGACATCAAGCAGACATCATACTGTCTTTTTATATTATCCAAATTTAATAACCTATCCAAACCAACTCTTGATCTTTCCATTGCTTTCTATCCCTAGCCTCTCATTGTTTTTTATTATAATCAGTGACATCATCTTCCCAGCTTTTCATTCTATAAATCTGAGAGTCATCCTTCATTCTCTCTTCCTTACCCCCAATATTCAATCTATCTCTTGAATTTTTCTACTCTGCTTCCAAAAGAGATCTTGTGTCTTTCCATTGCCAGCTCCTTAGTCTGAGCCTCCTTTATCACTCACCTGAGCTGATAAATAATTGTTTTATTTATAGAAGGATCAAATAATTGATCCTTCAGTTTTCCATTCTTTCCCCTGCCCTAATCCATCCTCCTCATAGCTCTAGAGTGAGCTACACATTTAATTAAACACCTTTTTATTTTATTTGTTTGTTTATTTATTTATTTATTTTGAGACGGAGTTTCGCTCTTGTTGCCCAGGCTGGAGTGCAATGGCACTATCTCAGCTCACTGCAGCCTCCACCTCACGGGTTCAGGTGATTCTCCTGCCTCAGCCTCCCGAGTAGCTGAGATTACAGGTGTCCGCCACCACGCTCGGCTGATTTTTTGTGTTTTTAGTAGTGAGGAGGTTTCACCATGTTGGTCATGCTGATCTCGAACTCCTGACCTCAGGTGATCTACCCATCTCAGCCTCCCAGAGTGCTGGGATTACAGGCATGAGCCACCATGCCTGGCCTACTTGGATACCTTTAATGGTTCCTGTCTATCCCCCAGGTAAGCCCACTGTGCCCTGCTCTGATGACCCTCATGCCACCAGCTTCTGCTCCAGCCTTTCTTACTCATTAGGCTCTAGTCTCACTTCTTATTTTTTGATTGTGAGTAATTTTCATGTTTGGTAGTTGATTTCTTTTCCATCTCTTGTATGCATACTTCCTGCACCTAGTAGGCACTTGATTTTTTTTTCTTTGAATACACAGCAGATGCCATGTAAACTCATTAGTACTTAGCTCAGAACACTGAATTCTTACCTGTGTTAAATGCATGAATACATTAAAAACGTTTTAGTTTTACCTAAAAGTATATAAAATGTAAACTGATCAGTTATGATTGTCATATGTAATAGTTAGAAAACTACTTTGACTTTCTTTTTCTTTTTAATAAGCTATAAAGCATTAACAGCCAGTGAGATAGAAGATCTTAAGCTGCAGAACTCATCATTACAGGAAACAGTGGCCAAGGCTGGAAAAAGTGCAGAGGATGTTCAGCATCAGATACTGGCAACTGAGAGCTCAAATCAAGAATATGCACGGTATATACAGCTAATAATGGCCTTAGAACCATTAAGACAATTTAATGTTGAAAGCCAGCTGGTAACTGTCCCTTGGCTTGCTTTTGGCCATCTTACATTGCAAATTAAGAATTTACTCAGTTAAAAAATGACGCTTCTTGAAGAGTTCCTTGGGTTTTTTTTTTTTTAAAAGGGAAAAATTAATGAAAATGGCTATAAAATGTTTAGTGAACTCTTCTCTCTCAAACCAAAGGATGCTTCTAGATCTGCAGACCAAGTCAGCATTAAAAGAAACAGAAATTAAAGAAATCACAGTTTCTTTTCTTCAAAAAATAACTGATTTGCAGAACCAACTCAAGCAACAAGAGGAAGACTTTAGAAAACAGCTAGAAGATGAAGAAGGAAGGTATTCCGTGATTAGAGCCTGAGTGCCTTATAACTCAGTTATGATGTTATTTTTTAGATAACTATGTTTTTCTTAATTTAATTTTTCCATGCAGAAAAGCTGGAAAAGAAAATACAACAGCAGAATTAACTGAAGAAATTAACAAGTGGCGTCTCCTCTATGAAGAACTATATAATAAAACAAAACCTTTTCAGGTTTGTCAGATAGGAGTAAACTTGTGTTTATTTTAGGAATTCACTTTGTTCCCTATTATATAGTGAGGACAGTGACTTGGGTTTTCTGCAAGATCATTTTGCTGTGCACTTACAGTGCCAATTTAGCTCACTATTAAAGGTTTATTGTTAAATTACTATGCATAACTTTTTCCCACATTTTTGAAGTATAATTAACAAATTTAATTGACATAATTTTTTCAATGGACCCTTTGTGGTTTAAAAAAAAACTGTAATGAGGAACTTAAAAGTTTGGCTCAGAGGGCTTGCCTGGTATGAGCTTTTGATAATTAACCAATTTTAATTTGTGATATGACTTACCTTATTGCAAATATTCATTGTTTCTCAATACACTGATCTTTTAAAAGAAAAAAGAATAAATGCTGATTTTGGAACTTAGATAGAAGTACAGTATTGGTTATAATGTGGTGATCTAACTGATACAGATAAAACTGGCCAGCTGGCTTTTTTACCTTGTTTGTTTTCCTCTGTTTTAATGATCTTTAAAATGAAAAATACAAAGTTTAAAAGAGTTTTGTAGAGAATCTATGGAGAGCCCTGAGAATATGTAAACATACCCTGTTTTTTTTTTTTTTTTTTTTTTTTTTTTTTTTTTTTTTTTTTTTTGAGACGGAGTCTCGCTCTGTCGCCCGGGCTGGAGTGCAGTGGCCGGATCTCAGCTCACTGCAAGCTCCGCCTCCCGGGTTCACGCCATTCTCCTGCCTCAGCCTCCAGAGTAGCTGGGACTACAGGCGCCCGCCACCTCGCCCGGCTAGTTTTTGTATTTTTTTAGTAGAGACGGGGTTTCACCGTGTTAGCCAGGATGGTCTCGATCTCCTGACCTCGTGATCCGCCCGTCTCGGCCTCCCAAAGTGCTGGGATTACAGGCTTGAGCCACCGCGCCCGGCCGTAAACATACCCTGTTTTTATTTGTGTTTTTAATTTTCTTTAGTGTTTATGGTTTACATGAAACTGGTATGATCAAACTGTTTTAAGTCTTTATTTTAAAAATCTTTTTCAGCTACAACTAGATGCTTTTGAGGCAGAAAAACAGGCATTGTTGAATGAACATGGTGCAGCTCAGGAACAGCTAAATAAAATAAGAGATTCATATGCTAAATTACTGGGTCATCAGAATTTGAAACAAAAAATCAAGCATGTTGTGAAGTTGAAAGATGAAAATAGCCAACTCAAATCGGTTTGTAAAGTGACATTTCATTTTATTAAAGATATTGGAGGGAGTGGGGGTTATTCTAATTATAATACTTAAATAAAATGAAAATCTTTGATATCAGGAAAAAAAAAAGTTTATAGAGGAAAATTGGGCTGCAATTTAGTGGATTTATTTTAGAGTGTTGACCAGATGGGCCTTCAATGTTCTAAAGTTTTCTAGCTACCTTCTTAATATATTGAAAATTACTAGAGTAATTGGATGAATGCATTAAGCTTTACATATCTATTTCCATTTGTAAAATTGCAAACTCCTTGATGTAAAACTGTAAAGAGAAGCAGTGTTCAAAAATAGTTGGGCATTTAAATTTTTTAACATATGTATCAAGATATAATTGACATCCCATACAATCTACCCATTGAAAGTGGACAATTCAGTGTTTTTTAGTATACATATACAGATATGTGCAACCGTCACCATAGTCAATTTTAGGACATTTTCCTCACCTCAAAACAAAACCCTGTTATCCTTTTCCTAACACTCTCCTATCTCCTCACCCCACCCTTCAGCCCTAAGCAACCACTAATCTACTTTCTGTCTCTGTTGATTTCCCTATTACAGACCTGACATATTCATGGATTCAGATAATATGTGGCCTTTTGTTACTGGCTTCTTTCAGTCAATTAGCATAGTATTTTCAAGATTCATTTGTGTTGTAGCATGGAGAGTACTTTTTTTTTTTTATAGCCTAATAATTCATTATGTGGTTAAACCACATTTTATTTATTCATTTGTAAGTTGATAAACAATTGTTTGCACATTTTGGCTATTACAAATAATAGCCATAAACATTCATATACAAGTTTTTATATGGACATTTGTTTTTATTTCCCTGGGAAATAATGGGAGGGAAGTTGCCAGATCATTTGATAACTCTACGTTTAATCATTTCAGGAAGTATCAGACTAGATTCTGATGAGATCGGGTACGTTCAGGGTGGTATGGCCATAGAAAGGTCAGACTGTATTCAAAAATGGCTCATACCAGTCTATATTCTACAGGCAGTATATGAGGGTCCCAATTTCTCCACATAGTTACCAACATTTGTTATTATCTGACTTCTTTATCTCAGCCATTGTATTTGGTATAAAGTGGTATCCCATTGTGGCTTAACTTGCACTTTCTTAATTGGTAGTAATGTTGGTCATCTTTTCATGTGCTTACTGGCCATTTGTATATCTTCGTAAAAGAAATGTCTGTTCAGACTCTGCTCATTATTAAATTGGATTATTTGTCTTTTTATTATTGTGAGAATTCTTCATCTATTCTGGACACAAGTCTCTTATGTATTATTTGCAAATTTATTCTCCCATTCTGTGCATTGTCTTTTCACTTTCTTGATGTTGTCCTTTGACCCAAAAAACTTTTATGAAGTCCAGTGTGTCTATTTTTTTGTTTGTTTGTTCCTTGGTATCTATCTCCTCTGCCAAATTCAAGGTCAGGAAGATTTACCCCTGTGTTTTCTTCTAACAGATCTATGGTTTTAGCTCTTACATTTAGATTATTGATTGATTTTGAGTTAATTTTTGTATGTGGTGTGAGGTAAGGGTCCAGCTTCATTCTTTAGCATGTGGACATGCAATAGTCCCCACACTATTTTTTAAAGAGAATATTCTTGCCTCCAGTTAATGGAGTTAACATCCAATTAAAAAATCATTTAGACTGTACATGTATGGGTTTATTTCTAGACTCTCACTGTCTTCCATTGATCTATACATCTATGTGCCACCACACTGTCTTGATTACCGTTGTTTTGTAGTAAGTTTTGAAATCAGGAAGTGTGAGTCCTCTTTGTAGTTTTCAATATGGTTTTGTCTATTCTGGACCTCTTGCAATTCTATAGTGATTTTGGAATCAGTTTTTTTTTTTTTTTTTTTTTTGAGACGGCATTTCACTCTGTCACTCAGGCTGGAGTACAGTGGCGCGATCTCAGCTCACCGCCAGCTCTGCCTCCCAAGTTCACGCCATTCTCCTGCCTCAGCCTCCCGAGTAGCTGGGGCTAGAGGTGCCCACCACCACGCCCAGCTAATTTTTTGTGGTTTTAGTAGAGACAGGGTTTCACTGTGTTAGCCAGGATGGTGTCGATCTCCTGACCTCGTGATCCGCCCACCTCGGCCTCCCAAAGTGCTGGGATTACAGGCGTGAGCCACTGTGCCCAGCCTGGAATCAGTTTTTCTACAAAGAAACCAGCTGGGATTCTGATGGGAACTGCATTGAATCTATAGATCAGTTTGGGACATATTATTATCTTTACTAGGTTAAGTCTTCTAATATATGAATATGGGATATTTTTCCAAGTATTTAGATATCATTTAATTTCTTTCAACAATGTTTTGTAGTTTTCAGAGTATAAGTTTTCCACTTCTTTTGTTAAATCTATTACTATTTTATTCTTTTTGATGCTATTGTAAAAGAAATTGTTAATTTCATTTTTGGATTGTTCATTGCAAGTGTATAGAAATACAATTGATTGGCCGGGTGCGGTGGCTCAAGCCTGTAATCCCAGCACTTTGGGAGGCCGAGACGGGCGGATCACGAGGTCAGGAGATCGAGACCATCCTGGCTAACACGGTGAAACCCCGTCTCTACTAAAAAATACAAAAAACTAGCTGGGCAAGGTGGCGGGTGCCTGTAGTCCCAGCTACTCAGGAGGCTGAGGCAGGAGAATGGCCTACACCCAGGAGGCGAAGCTTGCAGTGAGCTGAGATCCGGCCACTGCACTCCAGCCTGGGCGACAGAGCGAGACTCCATCTCAAAAAAAAAAGAAATACAATTGATTTTAATATATTTATCTTGTATCCTGCACACTTGCTAAACTCATTTTAGTTCTAATAGTTTTTTAGTGGATTCCTTAGGATATTCTTATGGAAGATCATGTCTTTTGCAAATAGAGATGGTTTTACCTATTTTCCAATCTGGATGCCTTTTATTTCTTTTTCTTGTTTAATATCTCTGGCTAAAACCTGTAGTATAATACAATGTTGAATTTAGAAATAATGAAAATGGATGGACAGACTTTCTTTGTTCCTGATCTAGGGGGAAAGCATTCAGTCTTTCTCCATGATATATGATGTTAGCTATACGATGTATGTAGAGTGACATTATTAGATGTTGATTTGTCAGCCAGGCGCAGTGGCTTACGCCTGTAATCCCAGCACTCTGGGAGGCCAAGGCAGGTGGATCACCTGAGGTCAGGAGTTTGAGACAAGCCTGGCCAATATGGTGAAACCTCATCTCTACTAAAAATACAAAAATTAGCTAGGTGTGGTGGCAGGCACCTGTAATCCCAGCTACTTGGGTAGGAGAATCTCTTGAACTCAGAAGACAAAGGTTGCTGTGAACTGAGATGGAGCCATTGAGCCTGGGAGACAACAGCGAAACTCCGTCTCAAAAAAACAAAGATGTTGATTTGTCACAGATGCTCTTTATCAAGTTGAGGAAGTTCCCTTCTGTTTCCTACTTTGTTGAGCATTTTTATATGAAAGGGTGATAAATTCTATCAAGTGCTTCTTCTATTTCTATTGAGATTATCACGTAATTTGTTTTTTATTCTGTTGATATATTTTATTGATTTTTAGATGTTAATCTAACCTTCTGAGATAAATCCCACTTGGTTATGGCATATAATTATTTTTATATGTTGCTGAGGGGTTTTTTGGTCCATATTCCTAGGAGATACTGGTCTATGGGTTTTCTTTGTTTTGTTTTTGTTTTTTTAATGTCTGTCTCATTTTGGTATCAGGGTAACGGTGACATCATAAAATGAATTGAGAAATGTTCCTTCTTTTCTATGTGGAATGGTTTTTGAATAATTGGTGTTAATTCTTCATTGAATATGTAGTAGAATTTATTGGTGAAGCCATCTGGACCTGGGCTTTTCTTGTGAATATTTTTTGATTACTAATTCAATATCGTTACTTGATACAGGCTTATTCAGATTATCTCTTTCTTCTTGAGTCGGTTTTCTTCTTGAGTAGTTTATGTCTTTCTATAAATGTGTCTAATTTGTTGGTATATAATTGTTCATAGTATTCCTTTATAATATCTTTTATTTCGGTAAAGTCAGTAGTAATGGCTCCTCTTTATTTTTGATTCTAGTAATTTGAGTCTTTTTTTATTTAAGTTTCTTTCTTTTTAAAAATTTTTAGTAGAGAAAGAACTTTATTTTTGTTTGGTTGGTTTTTGGGGTTTTTTTTGAGACAGGATCTCACTCTGTCACCAGGCTGGAGTGCAGTGATGCAATCACAGATCACTGCAGCCTCGACCTCCCTGGACTCAGGTGATCCTCCCACCTCAGCCTCCCAAGTAGCTGGGACTACAGGTGTGCACCACCACACCTGGCTAATTTTTCTACTTTTTGTAGAGACAGAGTTTTGCCATGTGGCCCAGGCTGGTCTGGAACTCCTGGGCTCAAGCAATCTACCTGCTTTGGCCTCTCAGAGTGCTGGGATTATAGGCTTGAGCCACTGCACCTGGCCAAGAACTTTTCTTTTTTATGATTTCATCTTTTGTTTTAGATGTGAGGGTACATATGCAGATTTGTTACATAGGTGCATTGCATGATACTGAGGTTTAGGGTATGACTGGTCCCATCACCCAGGTAGTAAGGATGGTGCTCAGTAGGCGGTTTTTCAGCCCTTGTTTAATGGCTGAAAAATCCAACATCCAGTTACTCTCAAAGACATTTTTTCTCCTTTTGTCCAAATGTATAGGTTATACTTTTCTGTTTACTGGCATGCCTTGTAATTTTTCATTGGAGAGTAAATTTTTAGATCATATGTTGTAGCATTTCTGGGTACAGCTCCCCCTCCTTTTGGGGCTTTTTATTTGCTTATTTGCTTAATGAGCGGCTCAATGATTTTAGTGAAGCCTATCCTACTACTTCCCCAGACCCCAACAGTGTTGTGCCTCTGATGTTGCTGTGCAGGGAGGTACAGTTTTAGGTATATCCACAATTACCCTGGGATGACACTTGCTTTGGTAGGGTTGCCTTCCTCTCTTTCTGTGAACATAGTAGGCTATAAACTCCAGTAGATGCTGGCTCCTTGCTTTATTATTTTCAACAGTACCCTAGGGCATAAATTGCTGTATCAACTAATCCAATCAAATTCTGGCCCCTCTGTAGGGATTGCATCTGAGAGCAGTGCTGGATATTTATTGACTACAGAAGGGCTTGTCCCAGCTGTCTTATTCCCTAGTTTTCTCCTGCAAACTAACTAGTCTGCTGTTGAGCCTATATCTTAAATCTCCTCCCAATTCTCTATCACTATAACCACCACTGTTCTTTCATGGTCCCCAACCTTTTTGGCACCAGGGACCATTTTTGTGGAAGGCAATTTTTACACAGACCGGATCACCCAGCTCGTGATTGGTTGGTGTGGATGGTTTTGCGATTAAACTGTTCCACCTCAGATCATCAGGCATTAGATTCTCATAAGGAGCATGCAACCTAGATCCCTCACACGTGCAGTTCACACTAGGGTTCACACTCTTATGAGAATCTAATGCTGAAGCTGATCTGACAGGAGGAGGAGCTTGGGGGTAATGCTTATGCTTCCTGGCTCACCATTCACCTCCTGCTCTGCAGCCCGATTCCTAACAGGTCATGAACAGGTATCGATCTGTAGCCCAGAGGTTGGGGACCCCTGCTTTAGAGCACCATTAGGCTTCAGCTTCTCCAAGCTCTGTTGCAGGTGAAGTCAGTTCCTTTGAAAAGAAATGAGGAGCTACCTGTTTTATGGCCTACTTGCCTTTTCCGCCCTCCTTTCCCCCTCCCCTGACAATATCTCTGAGCCAGAACTAGAACTGAAATTGGGGACAATGGCAGTTTTCTGTCTGAGAGACATCTCTGCCCTAGGAGCTGAGTTTTCAGTGGACTTGTGGGGAAGAGATGAGGAATCGCCCCAGGCCCTCTTGACTCACCTCTCCTGGTGTAGAACCATCCCCCTCATGAGCCAGAGAAAGGGTGATCAGGGGCCCAGCATTTTCAACACGCTGTGCCCAAGGTGAGCCCCTGTTCCATGAATGGGGCTGAGTGGAGGAAGGGATCCCCCACCTCACAACTGCATTTGTCCAAGATATAACCACAGCCACAGGGAGCTGGGGACAAGATGAGAAACTCTGATGTCCTGGTCCTCCTGGGAGGGAAGCTTCTGACTCAGAGGTGGGGGAAAAGAGGGCCCTGTGCTTTTGATTGTAGCCATCTGGCATGGACTTTGCCTTGCTAAGCTGGGAGTGGGAAGAGGGGAAGGAGTTTTGGCTTCAATACTGCAGACTTTCATCTTTCTCACCAAATTTTTGCAGATTTTCTTCAATAGACATTTCTTCATTTGCTGTTTTTCCCTTAGGTCAATTTTCAGAGGCTTTAACTGGTTAACATCTTATGACTTTTAGTTTCACTAGGGAGTAGGTCAGCAGAACTTTCATGCTGTCATGCCAGAAGTCCATCTCAGCAGTTACTTTTGAGTTGAACTTTTATCAGAAAAATAGCTTTGTAGCTGTAGAAGGGCAAGGAGATTTAAGACTATCTCCTTTGTCATAGCTGTTTCAAGTCATTTTGTAATTCAGTCTTAAAGCCTCTGTCTAGCAGTGATTGTTGCCATTGGGTGTGATAGTACATAAACAACTCTGGAATTTGCCCACAACATTGGTAACACATTTCACTGACATAATCTTTAATAATTGTTTATTACCTTTTTTTTTTTTTTTTTTTTTTTTTACCTAGGAAGTATCAAAACTCCGCTGTCAGCTTGCTAAAAAAAAACAAAGTGAGACAAAACTTCAAGAGGAATTGAATAAAGTCCTAGGTATCAAACACTTTGATCCTTCAAAGGCTTTTCATCATGAAAGTAAAGAAAATTTTGCCCTGAAAACCCCATTAAAAGAAGGTAAGACATGAATAAATATATAAAAGTGTCCTCTTCCTTTGGATTTGCTTTCACAGCATTTAGCAAGTCATCCATCTTATGAACTGTGAAAATTTGTTGACACCTTCTGATAAAAGCAATTCTTACTGAGATTGTTGTGTACAAATGACTGTTTTTTCCCTCCTTCTACACTTTCTTTTCTGTATACCTGGATTCTGCCTGTTCTTCAAGGCTGGGTCAAATTATATCTTCCTTGAAGCTTTGCCTGACTATTTTCCCCCTGTCCACACTCCCCAATTTTACTCCCTCTATAATACCCTTAGCATTTTAACCTAAATGTCTCTTAGGTCCTTAATCATTTTCTAATTTCTAGTTTTGGAGAAGTAATTTCTTATTTCTTGACTGGGAATGTTTGTCTTTCACAATAAATTAAAATTGGTTGAAATGATAAAGACTTGTAAATAAAATTATCTTGCAGAATATATTGCTTCATCTGCCTAGAGAAGATACAAGGCCTGTTTTTAGTTTATAACGATGGATAAATTCGTTTTAATCTAGATTACTAATACTTCTTTTCAATAATTCTTCTAGGCAGTACAAACTGTTACTGAGCTCCTATGGAGTGACAAGAATCATGGAAGTAAACATCTGAAAAACGTGTTGAAGATTATTTCATTCGTATTGTTGTTATTGATGTTGTTATTATGTTTGACATGGTATTTTATAATGTTGTATTTAATTTTAACTGCCAATCCTTAAATATGTGAAAGGAACATTTTTTACCAAAGTGTCTTTTGAGATTTTATTTTTTCTTGTAAATGCCTCCTGCCTAATGCTCACCTTTATCACCTCATTCTGAACCCTCTCACTGGCTTTCCAGCTTACAATGCATCTCATCAACTTAATATTCCTTTAAAAGTCAGTATCATATTATTATTCTGTTCTGAAACCTTACTTTCAAGAGTCTAATCCCCAGATTTTTTAGCTTGATCCTGGAGGTCTTTTCTAGTCTGAGCTTCTTTAGCTAGGCTAAAACACCTTGGTTTATTCTTGCCTCTACTTCAATTCTGATAATGCTCACCTATCATCCTTCCACTTGTCCAGTTGAAATAAGAAATTTAAGAACGAGCCTAACTTCATAGGAACCTCTCCATTTTTAATCAGTTGTTTAATAATTTACAGGTTCTTAGGCTCCATCCTGTTTGTATGAAATTATAATCTGTGATTTGGCCTTAAGCCTGCATTTTTAACAAACTCTTCAGTTAATTCTTAAATACACTGAAAATCTGAGAAACTCTGCATGTAACTATTTCTTTAGAGTTTGTCATATACTGCTTGTCATCTACATGTCTACTGAGCATTTGATTAATATTTGTGTAATATGAAATAAAATTACACAGTGAGTCATTTAACCAATTAATTTTTCAACTTTATTTTATGAAGTTACATTAATGCTTCTATATAAGATGTATTTATTATCTCTTCCCTACCCACACCACCTTGTCCCCAGAATCACAAAAGATACTGTTTAGAAAGTGGTAAATCTCTCTCTAAAATGTCTGTTTTGCACATTGGTATAATATTGATAAGCTACCTTTTTTATAATATGTCCTCATTGATCGACCAACAGGGACTATCAGTCAGAATTGCTTTTCATAATTATTTTATTAGATCTTAATACATGGTTGAATTTTAAAATGCAGTTTTTTAAATTAAATTCAGAAGAAATGTAGGAATTGAAAAATTGTCCAATAAAATGGTTTAATGGGCTGCGCACAATGGCTCACGCCTGTAATCCCAACACTTTGGGAGGCTAAGGCGGGAGGAATTCAAGATCAGCCTGGGCAACATAGTGATCCCTCATCTCTAAAAAATATATAAATAAATAATAAAATGCTTCAGGACTCCTACTTTTAGCCAAGATGGGGTAATAAGATGAACAACCAGGTGCACTGCCCAAAGTTCTGCCCACTGGGAGGATTTCTCTTCACCACTGTCCTTCAGGGATGTCCCAGAGAAGGGCTGGCATACTGTAGCTATCCAATTTCAGGTGATGCCTACATATCACACAGAAACATCTATAAACTAGGCCCATGTCATTTATTCCTGTCAATTCATCATAGGGAACTCCCCATGAGCTTGGGAGAAAAAAGGCAAGGTAGCAGGAACAGGGACCATGGGCATTTGGGTCACTTCTTCATGTAACTTACTTTTGCCTTCAGGTCCTGCCTGGGCCCAGTCACATACATAACACGTTCTTTGATGATGTACTCCTGCTGTGCACACCCAGCATTATGGCTTATGGGTCAGATAACACCCAACTCATCATGGGCAGCTCAGGTCACATGGTAACTTAATTGACCATGGTAAGCATTCAGTCCCTACTGAAGCCCAGCAGTAGGCCAAGAGCTGTTTCTCAAAAGAGTAGTTATCTGCATAGGATAGCAGGTCTTTCTTCAAAATACTAAGGGTCTGCACTGAGATTCATCTATACGGGCCTGCCAAAGGTTCCAGCAGCATCTCTATCTGCCACTGACACTTCAAATACCATTGGATCTGCACGTTCATATGTCCCAAGCAACAAAGCAGCTTACACAATAGCCTGGACCTATTGCAGAACCTTTTCCTATTCTGAGTCCTACTCCAAACTAGCAGCTTTTCAAGACACTCAGTAAATGGGCCAGAGTAACAAACCCAAATCCAAAGAGGGCTGCCACATGTCATGCCTCTTCTGGTTGTAGGAGGGGGCAGATGCAAAAACTTACCTTAGGAGGGGTATCTCAATATGCCTTATACCACTGGACCCCTAGAAATTTTACTGAGACATGAAAAAGCCTTTGAATTTTTGTTGGATTTACTTCCCACTTCTGATATGCACATGTTTTACCAATAGTTCTGGAGTAGTTGCTACGTCTCACTCATTAAGTCCAGTGAGCATAATGTCATCAGTGTAATGGGTCAATGTGATGTGGAAAGAAAAGGCAATAAAGATTCCTGTGAACAAAATTAGGACAGAGCTGGTGAGTTGATATACCCTGAAGTAGGACATAAAGGTGCATTTCTAGCCTTGCCAGCTAAAAGCAAACTGCTTCTGGTTGGCCTTCTAGACAGGGATGGAGAAAAAGGCATTTGCCAGATCAGTAGATGCATACGAGGAACCAGGGTTTATGTTAATTTGCTCAAGCAATACATCTGGTACAGCAGCTGCAATTGGAGTCACCACCTAGTTAAGTCTGTGATAACCCACTGTTTTTCTCCAAGATCCATCTGTCCTCTGCTCTGGCTAAATAGGTGAGTTGAATGGAGATATGGTAGGAATCACCACCCAGCCTTCCTTCAAGTACTTACGGTGGCACTAATCTCTTCACTCCCTATAGGAATTAAACATTGCTTTTGGTTTACTATTTTCCTAAGTACAGATAGTTCTAGTGGCTTCTACTTGGCCTTTTCTACCATAATAGCCCTCACTCCATAGGTCAGGAAACCAATGCGTGGATTCTGTCAGCTGCTGACTATATTCTAATTATACATTCTAGAACTGGGGGATAACCACAGAATAGGTTCAGGAATTCACTGGGGCCATTGTGAGATGGAACTAAGCTAAAACTCTGTTCATCACCTGACCTCCATAAGCTGCTACCCTGACAGTAGCACTTTGGATCTCCTGAAATTAGTGTCACTTCAGAGCCAGTGTCCACTAGTTCACAAAAGATCTGATTATTCCCTTTTTCTAATGCACAGTTACGTTGGTAAAAGGCTGTACGTCCCTTTGGGGAGGACTAGGAGAAAGACTAACAGTATAAACATTTGGTTATGGACCAGGGTCCCCTTGAGGTCCTCCCCTTCAATCGAAGGGTTTTGGCTCTATAAAATGGCTCAAGTCTGGGAATTAAGGGACCACAATTCTCTGTTTTTATGATTCAAGTTCAACTTTTGTCACTTGACTTAGAAGTTTTCTGCTCATACAGATCAAGTAAGACTTTAGTAGGCTTCCTATCTATTTCACTTCTAGGAAAACCATGATCAACTAGCCAAAGCACAGGTCTACACAAGTCAGATTATTCTGATTGTTCCTTTGGTTCTGTCATTATGATAACCACATCACCTTGCCTTTGGTGGTTGAGTCCCATTACTTGACCCATGCCACCCTGGGATATGTTACTTCCATTATATTTAGGTTTTCCAGTTCATTGACTGCAGTGAGCTCTGGCCTACAGAGAAGAGCCATCACAGAGTTCTGAAAAAGGTGCTGGAACGCTCCTCGTAAATTTATTTCTCATAGTATTGGTGAAAGGTATACTTTCTTGACATTCCCAGTGTGGATGAGTAGTTCTTAAATGAAAAATCTACTCCAATTTCCCAATATTCCTAAACCTTTTAATCCCATCCTCTAGATTAAACCAAGGCATGTCCAGCCCTTCCAATTCATCTTTTCCATGTTTCAGTAAGCCTATTAACCCGTATGCACCCTTTCTAATTCCCCAAGCTGCAGTGTTAAATGCAGACTCTTTGCTTAGTGAGCCCATGTCAAGAAATTTGACCTGATCCAACTTTTTGTTCCTTCCATCATTTTCCGACACCTTTATTATCCATTCTCGCATATGTTCCCAGATTTTTGTCTGTAAAAATTAGAGACTTTGAGTAACTCTTTGGAGTATAGCACATCTCTTCATGGGTAACACTTTGTTCCTGTCTAGTTTCAGGTCTAGAAGCAAAGAAGGGTGGTGGAGATGGGTCTGGAGGAGAACGGGCATTGTCTTGTATATCAACTGCCTCAAAGGAGACCGTTACAATTTCCTCAGGCAATGCAGTGTTAATCATCTCAGACAGGTTGGAGGGTGCTATCACTGGAAATGGAGAAGCTGCTTCCACTGGGGTTGAGAAGTCTCTCCACCAGCAAAGAAGACTCATCAGAATTTATGGGCTTAATGTCCCCAGCTTCATCAAGGTCTTCCTACATGTCCAAATTCTAATTTATAGAATCTCATTTTTTTCAGTAAGTGCCCTCTTTTTAACAATAGTCACTCTGCAAGGCTGGAATTCTAATTTGTGTTGTAATTCAGCCAGTCACAGGATGAGATGCTGTGTTTGATTTTCAACAGTCTCGGCTCTGGGAATACAGGAGATAGGGTTTTCTTCAGAGTGTACATAGAAGCTTTCTGATTATTTATGGAGTACTTGAGCTGGGAATAAAAATCCCTACACTCACCTTTTTTAGCACCACTTTATCCAGTGACATTAGAAACAACCAACTGTCCTCATTATACTGATTAAGAGGCAGAATAGGTAGTCAAGGAAGTAAACATGGCTGTGGTATGCAGCAACTGTGGCTTACTGCACCACACACTTCAACAAAATAAGCCCCAGCATTCACATTGTAGTCAAGCTAACTCAAGCAAAGCTATCTTCAGTAAGACATTTCCCTGTAGACAGCATGCACATTTTGATTTTACATATCCTCAGACTGATCCTTTGCTTATTATAATAGTAGAAAAGCCACCACTGGGTGGAGATTTAAGATGCTAATGAGACATGCGATGTATGAGCAAGCATGTACACCTACTGCTCTTGTGCACCCAGAGGAACACCCAGAACATGCTTACTAGTAACACCTCTTCCCACCCCTTTATGATTAATCATGTAAGACTCCCAGAAAGGGAGTCTCCCTGGTGCCACTCTTTGCGGTCTCATCCTTACCAGCAGCCTGTACTGAATCCTCTCTCTAAGGGTGTACTATCTATTGTGCACTCAACTTTCAAAATATTATTTCTCCTTTGCAATGAATTGCTTTATACTGCATCTTCTTCACTGTCTCTTAAGTTCTTTTAGACTAAGAAGACAAGAACAAGGTTTCATAACAGCCATCAACAATTAGTTTTCAAAAAATCCCCCCCAAAAAATCATATACACAGTTAACCAGCTCCTTGCCTCTTATAACTGGTTGATTAGGAGTAGCCAATGCAATTATTTTGTGTATTTCTATTGCTAGATCATGCTATGCACTCAGTGCTCACTTTACTAACCGGAAAGAATCATTAACATCTTTAATAAGATCAGAGTAAGATATGTTTTAATAACATAAAAAGATGTTATTAAAGATTTAATAAGATTTAATAACATCTTTAATAAGATCAAAATTGATTTAATAAGATCAATTCCAAAAACTCTGGAACCATCAGGAAACTCATCCTTAATATTCTGTCCCCCAGAGCAACTCTTGGTACCAAAATCTGTATTAGTCACAGTTCTCCAGAGAAACACAACCAGTAAGAGATACACAGAAAAGTTGATTTAGTATGAGGAATTGGCTGACATGATTATGAAAGCTGAGAAGGCTTGCAACCTGCCATTTGCAGGCTGGAGACCCAGGAAAGCAGGTGGTGTGCAGTACAAGCTTGAAGGCCTGAGAACCATCAGAGCAGAGGGTGTGAGTCTCAGTCCAAGGTCAGCAAAAGACTGATATTCCAGCTCAGTCAGGAAGAAGGGATTAATTCTCCCTTCCTCTGTTTTTTGTTCTACTCAGCCCTCAATGGACCCTCAGTCAGCTTTAGTGCATCCACTAATTCAAATATTAACCTCATTTAGAAACACCCTCACAGACACCCCCGGAAGTAGTGCCCACAGTCAGCCCATGATCTAGTCAAGTTGATGTATAAAAATTAAACATCCCAATTAAATATCACACTGGGTTGGGGAACTGAACACCCTGTCTAGTCTAACTCATGCCCTATTTATCTGCAATAGCCTTTAACCTTGAATACTTGTTCATGTATCACACTGTTGACAAGAGAGGACAGAGGTCAGGATGCCCTGCCTCCTTCCTCAGTATCATTCTTTCAGATCCTCTTCTTGCTGCTGTTCATGACTTCTATGTGAACACCCCCTAAAACAGGGTGAGAAGGACGACAGAGGTGGTGACAATATGAAACAAGGCCCCAGCACCTATTTGTGGGTGAAGCTGGACCCCAAGACACCTATCCTTAGCAAGGTTTTACTTGAGACTCCAACTCTAGCTTATTCATCAGTCCTTTAAATTAGGAGTCATCTAAGCTCCCATCACAAGGCAAATTTTGACAAATAGATTTTCCAGAAACTGTTACAACAAAGAGGGTGGGGTCAATACCTTGTCTCTTCATCTCTAGCCACAGTAACATTCATCCATTTTCCAACCTGTTGTCTCTTCTTTCATTGGGACTTTGTAGTTTTCAAGAAAAGGAGTGAAAGGCAAACTAATTATCTTTAACAAGTGAATAATTATATACATATAGCCAACTGATTTAAATTGTTTAAAATCAATTCTCTTTTCTGGGAGAAACAATTTAAAAAAGTATTATCTTCATATATTTACACACTTAAGAATTTAATGATCTGAGGATAAAACAGATTCATCTATAAGTCATGCTTTTGATTTTGATTATACTGCATTTCATTTATTTATTCATTTATATATTCAAAAATATTTATAAAATATTCATCCTGTGCCAGGGACTGAATTTGGTGCTGCTACACAGAGGAGAACACGACTTTGGCCCTTAAGTTTTTAAATGAAAGGTGACAGATGTGAAGTAAATAATGGTCACATACACCTTTTAAATGCTATAAAATACAGGTATAGGATACTATGAGAGAGGAAAACATGAGAGTCTAATTAAGATTGGGGTGTATACTATTTGAGGAGAAGGGCAGACAAGGAAGGTGGAGTCAAAGATGGGGCACAGATCCTGCAGGGCCTTGTAGATGGGAAGTTACTGAAAGGTTGTAAGCAAGTAGTAAAATAAGCTGATCTGTCTTTAAAGGATTATTCAGTCTGTGGCAGATATCTGGATATGCCAAAAGTGAAAGCTGAAGTAAGTCTTTCCAGTGGCCCAAAAGGCTCTAACAGATCTACAATCTCACACTTCCACTCGCTTCCCTCTATGGCTTTTTTCCTTCTCCTTCTCCATTTATTATTTATTTATTTATTTATTTGAGACAGGGTCTTGCTCTGTTGTCCAGACTGAAGCTCACTGCAGCCTCAATCTCCCAGGCTCAAGTGATCCTCCCAGTTCAGCCTCCCAAGCAGCTGGGACTACAGCTATGTGCCACTACGTTCAGCTAATTTTTTTTGCATTTTTTTTTTTTAATAAAGATGGGGTTTCATCATGTTGCCCAGGCTGGTCTCAAACTCCTGGGCTCAAGCAATCTATATGCCTCAGCCTCCCAACGTGTTGGGATTACAGGTGTGAGCCACCTGGCCCAGCTTTCCCTATTTTATTCTTTTTAGCCACACTGGACTCCTTACAGAAGCTTGAGCACATCAGGCTGAGTAGGCCTATCTTCTGTGCACTTGATTCATCTGCCTGGAATGTTCTCTTATATATTTTTGAAGCCACTGAAGGGAGGAAGCTCCCTGGACCTGCTTGCTGGGAAACTGTGTGATGCAGAGATCTGGCTGACTTCTCTGATGTATAGCCCGACTGAGAAGTAAAAACTTTCTAAGGTTAAGCACTGTGATCTTGGATTTGCTACCCTAGTGTAAAACTAGCCTATCTTGACAAATAAACACCATAGTTAACAAAGTAGACAAAAATATTACTTTTTAATAAAAAGCTTTAGTCTTTAGATATTTTTCAATCTGTTAATTTAAAATATTGTCGTTTAATTTTCATTTTCTTGACTACTGGTAAGTTCCAGCATGTTGTCCTGTGTGTTTTTGCCTTTTGACTTTTATCAACTGTGAATTGCTTTTCACATTTGATCTTATTTTCCTTCAGTTTGTCTTTTGACTTTGTTAATTATCATTATTGTTGTTGTGCAGCTGTTTACAATAATCTATGTGGTTTAATTTATTGATATATTCCCTTTTGGTTTCTAAATGGCATAATATACTTATAAAAGGTTTCCTCACGGCCGGGCGCGGTGGCTCAAGCCTGTAATCCCAGCACTTTGGGAGGCCGAGACGGGCGGATCACGAGGTCAGGAGATCGAGACCATCCTGGCTAACACGGTGAAACCCCGTCTCTACTAAAAAATACAAAAAACTAGCCGGGCGAGGTGGTGGGCACCTGTAGTCCCAGCTACTCGGGAGGCTGAGGCAGGAGAATGGTCTAAACCCGGGAGGCGGAGCTTGCAGTGAGCTGAGATCCGGCCAGACTCTGTCTCAAAAAAAAAAAAGGTTTCCTCACATCAAGATTATTTTATATATACTCTTCTCATGCTTTTGTTCAACTTTTTAGTTTAACTTATTTTTAACCATGATAAATGAAACAGTTCAACTTTTTAAATTTGTAAATAACTTATTTTAGTATAAGTGAATTAGAATCCAGTCTTATTTTTTTTCAGTTTCCACACAAAGCATTGACAGCCTGATTTTTTTTTTAATGATCCATTTTAAATTTACTATCTTTATCCCCTAATAAATTTTCATATGCATACTTGAATCTAGCTGAGTTAATCAGTATAATAGTATCTTTCAGACAAACCTGGGAGGTTAAGAGGAAGATTAGGTTTGGGAGACAAGATGACGATAAATTAATCTATTTTAGAATTTCACATAAGTAAAATCATACTTTTTTGTATTTAGTTTCTTTTACTCATCATAATGACTTTGAGATTCATTTACACAGTTCATTTCTTTGTATAGCTAAGTAATATTCCACAGTATGGATACACCACAATTTGTTTACCCATTCATCTGCTGATGGATGTTTATGTTGTTTCCAGTTTTAATCTGTTTTGAATTAAGCTGCTGTGAATATTCTTGTGTGAGTCTTTATAAACATGTATTTTATTTATCTTGGGTAAGCACCTAGAAGTGGAATTACTGGGTCATGGAATAGGTGTATGTTTTTTGTTTGTTTGCTTTTGGTTTTTTGTTTTTTTTTTTGAGATGGAGTCTCTCTCTGTCGCCCAGGCTGGAGTGCAGTGGCACGATCGCAGCTCACTGCAACCTACGCCTCCCGGGTTCAAGCAATTCTCCTGCCTCAGCCTCCTGAGTAGCTGGGATTACAGGCACACACCACCACACCCGGCTAATTTTTGTATTTTTTTTTTTTTTAGTAGAGACAGGGTTTCACCATGTTGGTCAGGCTGGTCTCACACTCCTGACCTCATGATCCACCCTCCTCGGCCTCCCAAAGTGCTGGGATTACAGGCATGAGCCACTGTACCTGGCCAGAATAGGTGTATGTTTAACTTTATTTTATTTTATTCCTTTTTTTTTTTCTTATTGTTCTTATTTCTCTGAGGCATACATGTAACTTTATAAAAACTTTCAATTTTCTAAAGTGGTTGTATCATTTTATACTCCCTCCAGCAATAAGAGTATTCTAGTTATTCGAAATGCTTGTTAGTGAAGGAGTTGAGAATATGCTATCCCAAAATATGCCACCCTGGCATTTTGACTATTTTAAGTTAAAGACACTTAAAAAACAGCAGGCACAAGAAGATCACTGTGACTTTTCTGTTTCTTAAAAGCAGGAGATGACATTCCCACATGAAAGATGCCCTCCCATACTAGAAGTAAAGTAACATTCCTATCACCAAAGACAGGAAGTGAATGCCAGTTAATTCTGTACCAACCTTATTAAAATAACTGATCTTGTAGCCTCAAAAATGTAGTTACTTTTTCACAATTTAGTACTCTGTCTAATTTGGTGTTTAATTGCAACTCTAACTGCATCTTTGGGTCTTCACTTTCTTAGGAAGGACCCATGCCACATAACGCTTGTATAAAATAGATTTGTATGCTTTTTTCCTGTTGATCTACCTTAATTTAATTCTTAAGTCTAGCTGAAAAACCCTGAAAAGACAGAAGTAAAATTTGCCTCCCTTATATTATCATTTGATGCTTTCAGTCTTTAACTTTGGCCATTCTGTTAGGTATGTAATGGTATCTTCACGTGGTTTTAATTTGCTTCTCTAATGTTGAGCATCTTTTTATGTGCTTATCGGCTATTCTTATATCTTCCTTTTTAAAGTGTTGTCCAGGTCGGACGTGGTGGCTCATGCCTGTAATCCCAGCACCTCGGGAGGCTGAGGTAGGTGGATCATTTGAGGTCAGGAGCTCGAGCCTGAGCAACCTGGTGAAACCCTGACTCTACTCAAAATACAAAAATTAGCTGGGTGTGGTGGCATACACCTGTAATCCCAGCTACCCGGGAGGCTGAGGCAGGAGAATTGCTTGAACCCGGGAGGCAGAGGTTACAGTGAGCCGAGATCATGCCACTGCAGTCCAGCCTGGCAGACAGAGTGAGACTCTGTCTCAATAATTAATAAATAAATAAATAGCGTTGTATGGCAGATCCACCTGACAGCAATAACTTTAAGCCTACCCTGAGAATGACCCTGTGGTCTAAGAAGAATGTGTGCTTGGAGCTAAAGAATCCAGGAATGGCCAAGGCGAATATTCACTCCTTATCGATGGAGGACATCTGAGCCCCTGGTTCATCCCTTGCAACACAAGCTATACAGGTGATGGAGGCCCTTTGTTATGGGTTAAATGGAGGTTGCTAGGTGGAACATGCTAAGTGAAAATGCTATATAAACCATACTTTTTACAAACGGCAGTGGTTCTCCCGTCCAGCCCACTGCCACTGGACTGTCCTTGTATTTAAGTTCCCTCAATAAACCCTATATCTGGTTCACTGTCTCTGGGTCTTTTCTTCAGCCTCTCATACACGATGCCATTCCTGTTGGAGTCAATAGAGGTCTGACATGACAAATGTCTGTTAAAAACTTCTGTCCATTTTAGAACTTGTTTTTTTAAAAATTATCGAGTTGTGGAGTTAATTGCTCTGAATATTAGTTCTTTTCAGATATATATATATATATATAGAGAGAGAGAGAGAGAGAGAGAGAGAGAGAGAGATTTTCCCCTCCCAATAGCAAGACTCTGTCTCTAAACACACAAAAAGATTTTTTTAATTAGCTGGTTGTGGTTGTGCACGCCTGTTGTCCTAGCTGCTTGGGAAGCAGAGGCTGTAGAATTACGTGCGGCCCAGGAGTTCCAGGCTGCAGTGAGCTGTGATGGCACCACTGCTCTCCAGCCTGGGTGACAGAGGGAGACCCTGTCTTGAAACAATAAAAATAAATACATTATGCCCAGTTAGCCACTTGGGATCCATCTTGAAAGACTGGCTTTTTCAGGTTCACATTTGTTCACAAATGCAAACACACACAACAATTCTTCATAATTTATATTAATAGATTTCTCTGAATGCCTCTTAGAGTTTACCATGTGCTGTGTGCTCTAAATGAATATAACATTAAAAGTTAGATGATTCTTTTAGTTCAATTCGAATGGCAATTTTTGATGTTCTTAAATTGGTACAGAGCCATAATCCAGAATAGCGGTGCAAAGCTCACTGAGCACATTCATTACCCTTCAAAGTCTTCGAAAACAGATTACTGGGCTTCACTCCTAGAGAATGATTTCATTCCTTAGGTTCTGTGGTGCAGGCAGGTTTGGAAATCACTTATCTAAAAGTCCTTAATGCTTTGTGAAACTTAAGTCCACTCCATCTACCATTTTCTCAGAGGGCAGGGTAGTATTAATGGAAATGACCCGTTGCATTTTACTTCTTGCGTGCTGTTACCACCACCGCCTTTTACTCTCCTTTGAAATAATTAAAAAGCACTGGGAAGGGAAAGCACTGCAGAATTTTACTAAACATAATCTGTTGCAATAAGATGTAACTAAATAAAATGACAGAAAACTGTGCCTTTTAGAACAGGAATCAACTGCATGATCTGTGTGCTTTCCAAAAGCGTGGCTCACTCTTCTTCCGCAAGAGAAAACTACAACCAGTCTTGACAGGAAGTTGTTGGGTTTTTGTTTTTGTTTTTGTTTTTGTTAAATAGTTCTACCAAATAGTTTTGCAAATAGACCCAGGCTTGACTGGCAATTAAACATGAAACTTCTCATTGGGTATTTTCGAGACTACCACGGGGAATCAGCTACCAGCTTACTGCCATGTGGAAAACTGCACGAGATTCCGGGATCGGAATCAAAATGCTAATTTAAAAGGTCAAGTGAAGCTGCGCCTCACGTTTTGGCGTGCCTGCGCTCTCTGCAGGCAGCAGCGAACAAAGACCCAGCAAGAGAAGGCAGAGGCTAAGACCCATCCCGTATCTGCTCTCCTGAAATAATTCTGGAGTCATGCCTGAAATGCCAGAGGACATGGAGCAGGTAAGAACTAGCAATTCAAGAAATGAAGCATTCTAGAGTAAGAGATGCTTTAAAAGCATTCCAGTGAACGCCTGCTAAAAACAGAATTGTTGTGTAAAGAAAATAGAAACGAGAGTCATTCATTTCCTTAAAACATAACCTCGGGACAAGGAAGAATTAGCCAACTTTAGTTACTGACCTAGAGAACCAGGTTATGAAGAACTCAGCTAAGTCTCATTAGCTGACAAGAATAAAATGCAAGACAGAACTGCAGTTTCATTTACCATTTTAAATGCAATTATGTATATAAAGTTTCTACATAAATAAGGTTTTTATCTATAGTTGTGTGTTCCAGATGTTCTTTGTCTTTGTATGAATTTAATCTGCTAACATAACTTTTAGTTTCAGGCTGCTCTCTTTAAATGTATAGACTTCACCACCACACCAAGTTGTGCATTGTCTATGTAAGAATGGCGCTGGATTCGCATAGACCCTACCATCATTACACAAAATGATTAAAAACCATATCCAAACATATGCCCCTAGAACTGTACCCAACTTTTACGGGGAAAGTATCAAGTCAGATTCTCGAAAGTAGCCAAGTTAAACTCTTTCTGTTCCTCAAGACTAGGCTGCTCTGAGAATCAGAATGCTAATTGCACATGCTTGCCCTTAAACCTTCTCGTTGAAGAAGGAAGAATTAATTTTCTTTTCTCCCATAGAAAGGTAAGATTACATCATGTGTTGCGACTAGAAACTTGAAACCGAATTCCCAGTTTTTAAGAGAGGAGTATTAAGATGATCTTGGCTGCTCCCCCGGCTCTCCTCCCGCCCTCTTCTTTGTTGTCCCGGGATTATACTTGTTTAGCGCTGGGGCAGTCCTCAAGGATTCCCTAAATAATGCTAAACTGATGAACAGTAATAGCCTGTATTTAAAAAAAAAAAAAATCGGAACAGAAGAAACCTCAGGCTGCCTTCGATTACTGTTCTAGAGAAACTTATGTTTACACGAGTGAGGAAATGAGTTTTTGTTGGGGATAGGGGAGAAAGGAAAGTCTCGGTGTTCTGATGTGGAAAAACTTCTTTAAAAGGCTGCTTAGTCTTTAGTTTGAAAATAAAGCAAAAAGGATTAGGAGACGGGGAAAGGCCCTAGGAAAATCCAAGCAGTGGTCACGTTTGTGGGCGACGTTTAGAGCTTGCTATCCTGGGCACACAAGAACCGTTGGACTATTCGGTGCAAAGTTGGCGAATCCTACACGGCCTGTGCCAGGGTTTACTTTCTGCATACATTTCACAGGCGTCCGACCCGGGTGGGGACTTTTTGCGATTTTGAACTGGAAGGGAAATAAGTCGGCATCAGCACTTAGGGCTGATTGACTTTTAAAAGGTGGTAGAACGCCCAGCATTACACGCTGCTGCTTAAAGTCTCGGTGCTTACCAAGGCTGGGCTCGCGTGGCCCAATCCTGCAGTCCCCGAGGCGTTGTTTCTCAAAGGGTGGGCTTGATTCTGGTTAAACCCGTTAAGAAACCGGACCCTGGGCTCGTTTCTCATTATATAATTATGGGTAAAGTCCAAGGACCTGCGTTTTGAAGAGGTACCTAAGTAATTCATCTTCCTTTCCCCCACAACTTTTTATTTTTAATTAAAAATAGTTTTACATTTTTGAAATCTCACACACAGGTTTTTTCTTTTTTTAAGCATCCAGGAAGACAAATGGCTCAGACGCCAACCCTTTTCTTTTTATTCCTTGTCTTTTCTAAATCTTTAAAACCCACACCTAGGGCTCTAGAGATGTGTCCATTATGCTCTACCCACCTCCGCCCCCGCCCCCATGACTTTAAAATGCTTTTTATTCTACTTTATATATTGCTCAGTCGATCCTCATGCACTAAGCAGTCTGCAAACTTGAAACTCAAGGCGATGCAGTTCAATCTCTTCCCGAGTCAAGAAAAAATAGAAAAAAAGTAGACGAAGAAAGCACACAAATAAAATCTCCGAAACAAAACCTGAGTTCACTGCCTAAGGTCAGGGCCTTTCTTTTGTGTGTAGCTTTAACCACCGGCGCGTGGGCTGGGGGCGGACCGCGCGTGCCCTTCCTCTTTCTGGGGCGTCGGCAGAACGTGGCCAATCAACGGGCGCGGCTATGGCAGCGGAAGCCGGAAGCGGCGAGCGGGGTCGTTCTGGGCCTAGGGAAGGCGGGCCGAGGGCGTCTGAGCTGAGGCCCGCGTCGATCCTGGGTTGGAGGAGGTGGCGGCCGGTGAGGCTGCGGCGTGAAGACGGCGGGCATGGTGGGGCGGGAGAAAGAGCTCTCTATACACTTTGTTCCCGGGAGCTGCCGGCTGGTGGAGGTGAGGGAGTCGGCCTGGGCGTCTCCGGTGGGAGCGGGGGCGCCGAGGGGAACGAGCCGCCGGGGCTCGGGCGGCTTTCCAGGCGTATTCCGCCCGGGTCAGAGCCTCCGGCAAGGAGTGGTCTCACCGCCACCCTCCCAGCCCCGGATCCGAGGGGGGCGCCACCGAGTTTGTTTATCTCGGCGCACACGGGTCAGTGTTTTTTTCTTCCAGCCACTGCGGCAGGAAGCAAGTAGGTGGAGATTTTACTTTCGAGTTCAGTCTCTGCTCCTGACGACGAAGAGGTTTTTCAGAGTTGTGTCTGTTTTGATTTTGTTTTTCCCCGTTTCTTCGTCTTTGGTTCGTATTCCTCGATCTTACAAGTTCGTAGGTTTGAGAAAGAACAGGAAAAGGTGACTTCACACAAATAGTAGTGCTGGAGATGACAACTTACGGAACTCTTTAAGTTCTCGGCACTGTTATGCGCTTGACGGGCTTTACTTTAATCCTCCACTGTGAGATACTGTTATTGCCTCATTTTAGAGATGAGAAAACAGGCATAGAGGGTGAGACATTGGCCCACGTTCATTCCGTAAGGTTGGAGCCTGGAATTCAGATACAGGTTTGTGTGACTGTCTCGGGCTTTGAACCACTACGGAGTATCCCTGAAGGAAGATTATGATGATGATTGGAAGATCCATCTCTGGTGCCCCTCGCACCCCCGCTCCATCTTGTTCCATTCCACTTAAGGGCTTCCAGCATTAATCTGACAACAGAATATATCCAACCCTGGGGATAAGAACACTGCTGCTGCCCAGACCATGTCTTTTGGAGAGAAGAGAGAATATAGGAGATGGCTGTTTTTGTTAATGCAGTTTTCGTGCTTCCAAATGTATTTAGGGTTTAGGGTTTTCAAATCACGTTGGTTCTTTGAGGGTAAAGTTATGATAAATGGTCTGTTAAACCTCTATGTTGCTAGGTCCTCCAGACGGTGCTGAGTGCATGTTACGCATTGTATGTTTACATTTATATGTATGCATTCGTATGTGTACGTGTGCATATAAAGCTTAATCTACTTTCACAAAAAGAAGTTCAGTATAAAAATGAAAATAGCTTTTCGTGTTTTCCTTCATTAAAAATGAAACAACGAAGAGCTTGGCACAGACTTACTGCTGTCAAAACCTGTAGAATTAAAGCTTACTGACTCATGAGAACGAGAACTGTCTCATAGTTAATGTTAGAGAAGCAGCCTAGAGTGGTTCCTGTTAGTAATACTGTCTGTGGGGCACAGTAGGAGTTAGACCAGTCCCACCTAAGTAGTTAGAGAATCTTAAAAAGTAAAGCCCAGTAATGTTTACTTAAAAGGTCTGTTTCTGGGGAATTAAAAAATAAACATGAAACTGTGCCAAGTTTTAAAGTTTCCAAAAACGACAAGGCATTTACCACTGAAATTTAGGGAAGCCCCCCTCCACATATTAGTAATAGTCCATTCTTTACTTTTCTAGGCATTTTTTAGTAGACAGTAATGCAAGTGTGCTACAGTAGAAATCACTGTCCCAGAGAACTGTGTCGGACCACTCAGAAAGAGCCATATATCTCCCATTACCTATACAATTTGGTATCATTGGATTAGATAGAATAATAACAGTAGCTCCACATTTATTTATATGTATTTCATTTTTCAAGAAATGTTTTTTTGGTGTCCATAAATCTGGTCCCTTGGAGTGGTTGAATTCCGTACTTCAAAGTTTAGACAGTAAGAGGCAGATACGTTTAGAGTAACTTAAACTGATACTAGATCTACTTTCCCCGTATAATAAAAGTTGAGAAAAAGTAGACTTCAGGCAAAGTATTATCAACTCTATTGTGCCTTGAGTGAACTAGATAGCATTTTGTTCTTTCATTCTGAGTTTCTTAAAGTGTTTAGCCATTTCTTCCTTGTGCACAGCTAAAATAATTTATGGAGTGCAGGTCCAAAGTAGTTTTTAGAGAGATATTTCTTTTTCTAAAGAACGAACCAAAAAGCCCCAACAAAACAGTGTAAGAGGCAGAGTGCTGTTTATATAGGAGGTCAAAAATAGAGATATTTGTTTAGCATATTTTAAATTTCGGAGTAATGCTTATTCAGAGGAAAAGTTACCTTGTTTAACTGAACGAAACTATTCGGACTCCTTGTGGTAGGAATAATATGGAAACTGTTAGAAATGTAGAACTTTAAAGCTGAAAGAGCCTTAGTCATTTTGTCTAAATGCCTCCCGCATGTACCAGTGAGGAATTAGATCAATAGAGATAGAATAACCTCTTAACACCAGTTTGTGGCAGAACAGATAAAACTGTAATCATTCATGAAACCAAATATTAGTTCAAAGGATTGAGACAAAATGCAGTGTATTTGACTTGACCAGAGAAGCAAGAAGACTCAGATTCTGGTTCCAGCTTTTTTACTGTAGACAAAACCGTTAACACCGGACTTCTTGTTCCTCGCTTTGGAAATACCTTTTCTAACAAGCTTTTTTTTTTTTTCCCTTCCCCTTTCTTGCTCTGTCGCCCAGTCTGGAGTGCAGTGGCTCAGTCATTGCTCACTGCAACCTCTGCCTCCAGGGTTCAAGCGATTCTCTTGCCTCAGTCTCCTAAGTAGCTGAGATTGTAGGCGCCCACCACCATGCCCGACTAGTTTTTGTATTTTGGGTAGAGACAGGGTTTCACCATGTTGGCCAGGCTGGTTTTGTACCCCTGACCTCAGGTGATCCGCCCACCTTGGCCTCCCAAAGTGCTGGGATTACAGGTGTGAGCCATGGCACCCGGCCTCAAACTGCTGTTACTAAAAAAACAAAAACAACTAACTATGATTATATACTCATATAACATGTTTTCTTTTTTTTGTTTGAGACGAAGTCTCGCTCTTGTTCCCCAGGCTGGAGTGCGATGGTGCGATCTCAGCTCACTACAGCCTCCGCCTCTCGCGTTCAAGCGATTCTCCTGCCTCAGCCTCCTGAGTAGCCGAGATTACCTAAAATTACCTAAAAAAATATGAAACAGTGTACAGTACCCAGCGGTCGGACGTCAGTGCTGAAGATTTTTATTAAGAGTGAGGATCTGAAGTGCAAGCATTTACTGAAATGGAAATGATACTGCACAACATTCTGTTTGAAAATTATCATGAATAGGCCGGGGGCGCACTGGAGGCCTTACATAGTAACCTAGGGGTATAAGGATACAAAGTTGCATTTTCTCCTGCAACTCCACTTCCTTTTTTAAGTTAAGCCTATTATATTCCCTAAAGAGCCTTATTCTTCTCTATACTTAACACTGCATCAACTCCAAAACGCTCTTAATTATAATAAGATCATCTGGGCTCTTATTTAAGTTGCACTAAGTTAGCAAAAAAAACTGCCAAACTATGACAATTCTTAAGATTTATTTTTTTTAATTCATTTAACAGAGATGTTAAAATGAAACAAGTGTACTTCACAGAATCAGTGAAGTACGCAGATCTTAATTCACTGTTTAGTAACTTTTGTGGATTGTAAAATGCTTTGGCTTCTATTTCAAGTTCCCTTTTTTAAGGGGGAAAGATACTGTTGTCATTTTGAGAAAGGTAGATGGCACTTTTTGTTTTGCTTGTATAAGAGAAACAGATTTTTATGAAAGCTTTGAACTTTCCTGGAGTTCAGAGTACCCTTGTCCTCTAAGTGCAGTCTCCAAATCACAATGATCAGCATCACTTGTTGGAACTTGTTGGGATTGCAAATTATCAACTCCCACCCCAGACCTTTGTGATCTAAAAGCCCTCCAGGTGATTCTGATCCACACAGAAACCTGAGAACCACTGACCTTGGGAACTGGGGTTACCTGTTCTTTGCTTCCCTACAGTGAACTAAAAAGTGAGAAACTCGGAAGAAACCAAATTCTCTCTTTTATAGTATTTTTTCAGGAATCTTTACAGTATTTACCCTGTGTAAATTGTTTTGTCTGTTGTATCTGTACTAGACTTGGCATGTTTTCTCCTCTTTACAGTTCAATCTTTGTAGAGCTGTTTTCTTGCCAAATTTCAAAGAAAATATTTTGTTGGCTGAAATCCTTGTTTTCATAGATCAATTGGTTTAGAGCCAAGTTTTGCAACGCAGCCTGAATGAAATTGCTTTCAACTTTTAAAATGTCTTGAAATTGGTTGAACTAAGGAAAAATAATCCTAAGAATTTACCTTTATACTATCTTTCCCTGTTAGTCTTTTCATTTTAGGTTTTTGATATGCTAGAAATACTTGATTGTGGTGTCTTTTTTTTTTTTTTAAAGGTATGTATTCGGCTAAGTCATTTAATTGAGCTAAGGGCTTTAAACAGTCTTTGGTTATTGTATATGTATTTAAAGTTTTTGGTAGTTCAGAATTAGGTGACTATAACAACTCTTGAGATAAAATAACTGGTTTTTTTTTTAATAGTAAAAGTTGACTTTATTCAAGATCCTGGTGGGAAACTTGGTGTTACCCGTCTTGGGAAGAAGGGACATTTTGGAACTATGCTTGGAAACATAGAATTTAAATTGTTTCCTAAATAATGGTTCTTTTTCATTTGTGTGTGTAAGAATTTATTTGTTTCACAGTAGCAACACAGATCTGCTTAAAATATTTTTTCTTATCCTTTGTGTTTATTAATTTTAGCTTTTTTTTTTTTGGAGATGGAGTCTCGCTCTTGTTACCTAGGCTGGAGTGCAGTGGCGTGCTCTTGGCTCATTGCAACCTCCGCCTCCCGGGTTCAAGCAATTCTCCTGCCTCAGCCTCCCGAGTAGCTGGGATTACAGGCGCCTGTGACCACGCCTGACTAATTTTTTTGTATTTTTAGAAGAGGTGGGGTTTCACGGTGTTGGCCAGGCTGGTCTTGAACTTCTGACCTCAGGTGATCTGCCCAGCTCGGCCTCCCAAAGCACTGAGATTACAGGCATGAGCCACTGCGCCTAGCCAATTTTAACTATTCTATGTAGGTAAATTTAGGGTTAACTAAGGAACATTTACCAATTTGGTTAAACTTAGAAAGCATTTAAGTGTTGTAAGGACCAAGTTTTTTTTCCTCCTCATAAATTCCTTTGAAATGTTGATTAATTCTCTACCTTGGGTCCATCAAAGTATGATAAATCGTTGAGACTTGAAAGAATATTTGGGATTAAAATCTGAAGACCAGAAATGTCAGCTTGTAAATATATTGGCAGATTTGACCCAAATACTAATCAGGCCTTAAAATAGATAAACTTAAAACACATTTCTCTCTAGATACTCAAAGAGCACCTTCAGTCATATCTATAGGAGCAAGACAAATTGTAAAGTCTTATAAACTGAAAAATGTAATGTTATTTACTATTTAGGTACTTGGAGCAAAAGTATAAAAAAAGTTGCTGTTTATTCATTTGGCCATTGTCAATCATAAAACTAGGATTTTCTGTTAACATAGGAAATATAAATCTATATAATTCCTTGCATATCATCTTGTGTTCTTTTCCTTGGGAAAGATTATTATAACTTTTTTTTTAATTAAAAAAAAATTTTTTTTTTGAGACAGGGTCTCACTCTGTCCCCCAGACTGGAGTGCATGTCATGATCTTTGCTTATTACAGCCTCGATCTCCCAGACTGAAGTGATCCTCCCACCCCAGCCTCCCAAGTAGCTAGGACTACAGGCATGCACCACCTGTAGCTCAGCTAATTTTTGCTTTTTTTTTTCTCTTTTGTAAGGATGGGATTTCACCATGTTGCCCAGGCTGCTCTCGAACTCCTGGGCCCAGGTGATCCATCCGCCTTGGCCTCCCAAAGTGCTGGGATTGAAGGCATGAGCCACCATGCCTGGCAAAAACTTTTTCTTAAGGGATACAGTTTTTTATATGGTTTATTTAATCATTGTTCTAACTTTGTTTATTACATTTTTAAGTGTATTTTCTTTTTATTTTAAAAATTTATTTTTAAAAATATAAAATATATTTTTACTTTTTTTTTGTATTGAGACAGGGGTCTCACTATGTTACCCAGGCTGGTCTCAAGCTCCTGGGCCCAATGGATCTGCCTGCCTCGCATTCCCAAAGTGTTGGAATTACAGGCGTGAGCCTGGTGCCCGGCTCTAACTTAACTTTAGAATTGGCTTGCAGATATAGGACATGAACCGAAATACATAGAATTAAGAAATTTAGGGAACAACAATGGTGACTAATTTATTTGAGAGAATTATTTTCAAAGTTAGTAACTCTTTCTTTCCCCCTTCACCTTTTAGGAGGAAGTTAACATCCCTAATAGGAGGGTTCTGGTTACTGGTGCCACTGGGCTTCTTGGCAGAGCTGTACACAAGGAATTTCAGCAGAATAATTGGCATGCTGTTGGCTGTGGTTTTAGAAGAGCAAGACCAAAATTTGAACAGGTTAATCTGTTGGATTCTAATGCAGTTCATCACATCATTCATGATTTTCAGGTATGATTTAGGTTATTTTAACGTACACATGAACAATATTAAGAATTGTCTGGATGATATAGAAAATATCCTTGCCCTCAAGGAAATTACTATGCTTGAAAGCGCTAAAGCTCTAACTTATTATGCAGTAGCATTTTTTTCAGTTAGTATGACATGGCATATGTAATCCTTAAAGTTAAATTTTGACACGTTGACAAAGACAAATATGAAGCATTTTGTAAAAAGCTTAATGTTTATAGAGTGCCTTCTAAGTAATACTTTCTCTGCAGATGGTTTTCAGATGTTACTGTAAACCTCACAACACTGCAAAATAGTTATGTTCATTTTAGAGCTGAGAAAGCAGGGTCAGGTTTTTGGTATCACTGATACTATTCTTCCTTTGACATGGATTTATTAGATACTTAAATCATGTTAATTGCATTAATGATAGCTCTTTCCTCCTGTCCAAATTGGGGGGTAAAACTTGTTTTGATTTAGAAACACTTTTGTTTTAATCTGTTTTGTTTTGTTTTTGAGACGTAGTCTTGCTCTGTTGCCCAGGCTGGAGTGCAGTGGTGGAGTTTCAGCTCACTGCAGCCTCCGCCTCCCAGGGTTCAAGCAGTTCTCCTGCCTCAGCTTCCTGAGTACCTGAGACTACAGGTCTGCGCAACCACACCTGGCTAATTTTTGTATTTCTAGTAGAGATGGGGTTTCACCATGTTGGCCAGGCTGGTCTCGAACTCCTGACCTCAAGTGATCCGCCCTCCTCGGCCTCCCAAAGTGCTGGGATTATAGGTTTGAGCCACCACGCCCAGCCTAGAAACACGGTTGTTTTATTTTCAAACGGGGTCTCACTCTGTTGCCCAGCGTGGAGTATGATAGATCGATCACAGCCCACCATAGCCTTGAGTGCCTTGGCTCAAGTGACCCTTCTGCCTCAGCCTCCACAACAGTTAAAACTACAGGCTCACGCCACCACGCCTGGCTGATTTTTAGGTTTTTTTGTAGAGATTGAGTACCACTATGTTGCCCAGTCTTACCTTGAACTCCTGGCTTCAAGCAGTCTCTTACCTCAACCTCCCAAAGTGTTGGAATTGCATGCATGAGCCATCACACCAGAATAAAAATACAGTAGTTGACAGTTTTTTTTTTGGTTTGTGTCTACATATTATGAAATACTCTTTTCAGTCCCTATAAATATTTTAAGTTTGAACCTTGCAGGGAAAAGAAGCAGCTTGACAGAATTACATTAGAAATTACAATGATTTATTCTTAGTTGAAGGAATGTTGATTTAATGCGCATTTTTCTCTGAATTAATTTTAAGAAGGCTGTAATACCTCTTTCATTTTATTTTGAGTTAAAAAGACATCAATGCTTAACTTCCAGCCCCATGTTATAGTGCATTGTGCAGCAGAGAGAAGACCAGATGTTGTAGAAAATCAGCCAGATGCTGCCTCTCAACTTAATGTGGATGCTTCTGGGAATTTAGCAAAGGAAGCAGGTAATGATGACTTTATAAAATTTTCATAAAATATTAAGTGATTGCTGAGTTTTTAAAAATTAAAGTTTAGTAGATGGTTATTCGTTTTTATATATCATGAAAAACCATTCTAAATTCCATGAAAGAGTAATGTCATGTAAAAATTTAATGGATTTGTCTTATTTTTTTTTGTAGCTGCTGTTGGAGCATTTCTCATCTACATTAGCTCAGATTATGTATTTGATGGAACAAATCCACCTTACAGAGAGGAAGACATACCAGCTCCCCTAAATTTATATGGCAAAACAAAATTAGATGGAGAAAAGGCTGTCCTGGAAAACAATTTAGGTAAGATGTAATCTCTTTAGCCCCTGATTGTTTTTTAACACTTTAAAAATCTTTTATACCTATACATATAAATGTTTTTAAATTTAAAATGTTAGTCAATGAATATGACTCATTAGAGAAAATTAAAATATATTTAATAAAAAAATAAAAAATTCTAAGAGATAACTACGTGAATCCTTCAAGACAGTTTCCACTATCAGTGTTTACACATTCATCTTTACACATAGAAAACAAGTCAGGTAATGCAAGCTTTTGTAACTTATTTTCAGAAAACAGGGCAGTATAATAGATTGAGATATTCTGTTATATGTATATGTATTCTTTTATATGTATGTTATTCTGTTAATACGTACATGTATTTTGTTTTTATGTATTCTGTTATATGTGTTAGCATTCTGTTATATGTATGGTGTTTCTTTTTTCCTATATGTGAGTTTGTGTATAATACACATCTCCTTATGTAAAAAGTATACACTCCTTAGAAAAAATGTAAAATTACTAAGAATAAAAATTCTCATAAATGCTGCCTCAGAGAGAGAAACACCAAATGTGATTAAGTGTGGAAGCATTTTTATATATTTTCAAAAAATGTATGCATGTTGTTTCATAACCTGTTTTTTTCTCCCTCAACATCTTTGCATTTCAGTACAAGTGGAGCGAGCTCTGGGATATCTTACTCCTATCAGTGGCTGCATAGAACTTAATTTAATGAGCCCCTGCACTAAAACTACTGCCTTAGACTGTACTATGGCCTTGAGAAGCAGCCCTAGCATAGAATACCTTACTAACGGACATTTAGGTTTTTTTTTAAGTTTTCTTGTATCACAAACTATTCTGTCGAAATCATCCTTGAATACATTGTCTCAGTTTCTTTCATGCTGCTATAACAGAATACCAACAACTCAGTAATTTATAAAGAACAGAAATTTATTTCACACAGTTCTAGAGGCTGAGAAGTCCAAGATCAAGGTGTGAGGATCTTTCTGGCCCTCAAGAGGGCAGGAATGCTGTGTTCTCACATGGCAGAAGAGCGGAAAGGGATGTGCTCCTTCCTTCAAGCCCTTTTATAATGGCATTGATCTATGCATGAGAGCAGAGCGCTGATGACCACCTAAACACCTACACCTCCCAAAATGCCCCACCTCCCAACACTGTTGCTTCATGGATTAAGTTTCAACATGAATTTTTGGAGAGGACAAAAGCATTCAAACCATAGCAATATCTAAGTTCTCTTGTCATACAATTTAAAAGAAAATGTTTGATTTGCTGTTAAAATGTTAACTATTGTATACTATCAGCAGGGACCATTATATAATCTAAATATTAATGAGTGGTTGTAAAACTAATGTGAACGCTCATATACCCTTCACATAGATTCACAAATTTTAATGTTTTGTCACATTTGTTTTATACGTATGCTTTTGCCAGACCCATTGATAATTAGTTGAATTTCATCTCCAGATACTTCACCTTTTATCTTCTAACACCAAGAATGTTCTTTACATAATTACAATGCAGTTATCATACATTGGAAACTTAACATTAATATGATACTGTAATCAAATACAAATCTATTTAGGAATTTTCTCATTTATGCCAAAAATGTCCTTTATTGCTTTTATTTTTTAATGTAGCATCCAAAGACTATTAATTGCATTTAGTTGTCATGATAGGTTTTATTTTTAATGATCATAATAATGTAGGATTTTTATATATAAAAACTAGTCCAAATGACAGAAGATACTTAGCAAATGTGTTTTTGAGTTTTCTTTTTTTGTTTTTTTGAGACAGAGTCTCAGTCGCCTGGGCTGGAGGGCAGTGGAACACAGCTCACTATAGCCTTGACCTCCTTGGCTTAAACGATCCTCCCACCACGAATGGCTAATATTTTTACCTTTTGTAGAGATGAGGTCTCACTGTGTTGCCCAGGCTGGTCTCGAACTCCTGGGCTCAAGTAGTCCTCCTGCCTTGGCCTCCCAAGTGCTGGAACTACAGGCATGAGCCCCACCACACTCAGCCTTTGACTGCTTTTAATTTTATTTTTGAGGCAGGGTCTCACTCTGTTGCCCAGGCTAGAGTACAGTGTTGCAATCATAGCTCATTGCAGCCTCAAACTTCCAGGCTCAAGAGATCCTCTTGCCTCACTCAGCCTCCCAAGTAGTTGGGACTACAGGTGTGTGCCACCATGCTCAGCTAATTTTCTTTTTTTTTTTTTTTTGAGACGGAGTCTCACGCTGTTGCCCAGGCTGGAGTGCAGTGGCACGATCTCGGCTCACTGCAAGCTCCGCCTCCCGGGTTCCCGCCATTCTCCTGCCTCAGCCTCCTGAGTAGCTGGGACTACAGGCGCCCGCCACCGCGCCCGGCTAATTTTTGTATTTTTAGTAGAGACGGGGTTTCACTGTGGTCTCGATCTCCTGACCTTGTGATCCGCCCGCCTCAGCCTCCCAAAGTGCTGGGATTACAGGCTTGAGCCACCGCGCCCGGCCTCTAATTTTCATTTTAATTTTTTGTAGAGACGATTTTTGCTATGATGCCCAGGCTGATCTTGAACTCGTGGCCTCAAGTGATCCTTCTGCCTTGGCCTCCCAAAGTGCTAGCATTATAGGCATGAGCCACTGCGCCTGGCCTTGACTATTTTTACATTGCATTGTCACAAGTGTCATTATGCTTTTTTTTTAATTAAAAGGCAAGGTTTCTACTTTGATATTATTTAAATCCACACCCTTGTATCTTACATCAAAATTTAAGAGCCAGTCAGCTTTAAAATATTTGCTTTTATTCTTCTCTAGGAGCTGCTGTTTTGAGGATTCCTATTCTGTATGGGGAAGTTGAAAAGCTCGAAGAAAGTGCTGTGACTGTTATGTTTGATAAAGTGCAGTTCAGCAACAAGTCAGCGAACATGGATCACTGGCAGCAGAGGTTCCCCACACATGTCAAAGATGTGGCCACTGTGTGCCGGCAGCTAGCAGAGAAGAGAATGCTGGTAAGAAGGATTCCTGAGACCTGTCTTAGCGAAGGTCCACTTTGTCTTTTCCATGCTTGAACTTTCATAGCTATACTTGGAGTGTTACTGAGTGAAAGCCAGAAGTGCTTTTTTAAAACTATTAGACCAAATAAAAGTGGTTTATATATAGTACACTGTATTCATGAAGAATAAAAATAGTATGCTCTTCTGTCTGAATTTATTTCTTATGTACTATAGACCCCATCATTTCTTTTATTGCAAAGTGTTAGAAAACTTCAAAATAATCACCTAATGTCTGTTAAGAAGGTACTCTTTGGGGGCTGGGCATGGTGGCTCACACCTGTAATCCCAGCACATTTGAAAAAGTTACTATTAAATATAATATCCATACAAAGAAAGATGAGACTGATTTAGTTTAGAATATTAATAGAATGGGCCGGGCGCGGTGGCTCAAGCCTGTAATCCCAGCACTTTGGGAGGCCGAGACGGGCGGATCACGAGGTCAGGAGATCGAAACCATCCTGGCTAACACGGTGAAACCCCGTCTCTACTAAAAAATACAAAAAACTAGCCGGGCGAAGTGGCGGCGCCTGTAGTCCCAGCTACTCGGGAGGCTGAGGCTGGAGAATGGCATGAACCCGGGAGGCGGAGCTTGCAGTGAGCTGAGATCCGGCCACTGTACTCCAGCCTGGGCGACAGAGCGAGACTCCGTCTCAAAAAAAAAAAAAAAAAAAAAAAAAAAAAAAAGAATATTAATAGAATGACCACAGTGTTTTAATATATGAGAATTATATTTTGTAATACATAACATGACAATATTTAAGAAAGTTTAGCTCAACTTGAATGGTTCTATTAAGTTTTTGTTTTAGGGTAATTAAAAATACTCATTAAATTGGACTGTTTTCATAAAAATCTGTAATCACATTTTATATTCCCATCAATTAAGTAAAACTGGAGCCTTTTTTTGATTTTAAAAATTCTTAAGGTTTAAATTCTAGAAATTGCTCTTTTGTGTTTTGCTGGGAGTATTAGTAGGGAATTTGATTTTAGATATCTTGGTGAGAGCTTTCCAGAAAAAGAGGGTTGCATTTTAGTTCCTAGACCTTATTCTAAATAAGCTTTTTTGTCAAACCTCTTATTCTACTCAACTCAAAAAGTTGAAACTATTGAATTCATTGTGTCATTGTTCTTAGGATCCATCAATTAAGGGAACCTTTCACTGGTCTGGCAATGAACAGATGACTAAGTATGAAATGGCGTGTGCAATTGCAGATGCCTTCAACCTCCCCAGCAGTCACTTAAGACCTGTAAGTACATGGCTTTAAAAACCTCTAGATCCATCGCTATGGTATATATTATTGCTGTGTTGGGTAACTTCATTTCTCAGTACTAATCAAAGTGAACTTTGCTTGTATGCTGGCTGTTCATAGTGCTGCTTTTCTCAAAATTATCATCTATAGAGAAGATCATGAGTATTGAAGTTTGTAGAAAATGTATTATTGTCTTGATTGTGACAGGCATTTGGTTTATTTTTCCAGGGACTATCAAACCAGATTTCTTACGCTAAGAGCAAAAATGAGTAGCAAATATAAAACCTCAAAATGGCCAGGCGCAATGGCTCATGCCTGTAATCCCAACACTTTGGGAGGCTGAGGCAGGAGGATCCCTTGAGCCCAGGAGTTTGAGACTAGCCTGGGCAGTGGAGGGAGATCTCATCTCTGTTTAAAAATATATACATATTTAAAAAAAGGTCGGGGGGAACAAAGCCCTCAAATATAACCTTTCACTTACTTTTGATTTTTTTGTTTATCTTTCTTTAAAGATTACTGACAGCCCTGTCCTAGGAGCACAGCGTCCAAGAAATGCTCAGCTTGACTGCTCCAAATTGGAGACCTTGGGCATTGGCCAACGAACACCATTTCGAATTGGAATCAAAGAATCACTTTGGCCTTTCCTCATTGACAAGAGATGGAGACAAACGGTCTTTCATTAGTTTATTTGTGTTGGGTTTTTTGGTTTTTTTTTTTAATGAAAAGTATAGTATGTGGCACTTTTTAAAGAACAAAGGAAATAGTTTTGTATGAGTACTTTAATTGTGACTCTTAGGATCTTTCAGGTAAATGATGCTCTTGCACTAGTGAAATTGTCTAAAGAAACTAAAGGGCAATGTTGCCCTGTTTGCAGTAATTTTTCTTTTTATCATTTTGTTTGTCCTGGCTAAACTTGGAGTTTGAGTATAGTAAATTATGATCCTTAAATCTTTGAGAGCCAGGATGAAGCAGATCTGCTGTAGACTTTTCAGATGAAACGCATTGTTCATTCTCATAACCTCCATATTTTCAGGATTTTTGAAGCTGTTGACCTTTTCATGTTGATTATTTTAAATTGTGTGAAATGGTATAAAAATCATTGGTGTTCATTATTTGCTTTGCTTGAGCTCAGATCAAAATGTTTGAAGAAAGGAACTTTATTTTTGCAAGTTACGTACAGTTTTTATGCTTGAGATATTTCAACATGTTATGTATATTGGAACTTCTACAGTTTGATGCTTCCTGCTTTTATAGCAGTTTATGGGGAGCACTTGAAAGAGCGTGTGTACATGTATTTTTTTCCTAGGCAAACATTGAATGCAAACGTGTATTTTTTTAATATAAATATATAACTGTCCTTTTCATCCCATGTCGCCGCTAAGTGATATTTCATATGTGTGGTTATACTCATAATAATGGGCCTTGTAAGTCTTCACCGTTCATGAATAATAATAAATATGTACTGCTGGCATGTAATGCTTAGTTTTCTTGTATTTACTTACCTTTTTAAATGTAAGGACCAAACTTCTAAACGAATTGTTCTTTTGTTGCTTTAATTTTTAAAAATTACGTTCTTCTGATGTAACATCTGATACATACAAAAGAATATAGTTTAATATATATTGAAATAAAACACAATAAAATTAACACTTGATCCAGAATGTGAACTTACCACCCCATCCTAGAATGTTACAGATACTGTATCTATTTGTGCCAACTGATTTTTTTAAACTAAAAATTAATAGCTATATAATCTTGTTATATAGTTGACCCTTGAACAGTATGGGTTTAGGGGCATCAACCTTGCACAGTCTAAAATCCACTATAATTCTTGACTCCCCAAATACTTAGTAAAAACCTGTTGACCAGAAGCCTTACTGATAAACATAGTCGATTAACATATTTCTATCTTCTGTGTATTATATACTATATTCTTAAAGTAACCTAGAGAAAATAAATGGTAGGAAAATCTCAGGGAAGGGAAAGTATATTTATTCATTAAGTGGAAGTAGATCATCATAAAGTTCTTTTTTTTTTTTTTTTTTTTTTTTTTTTTTTTTTTTTTTTTTTTTTGAGACAGGGTCTCGCTCTGTCACCCAGGCTGGAGTACAGTGGTGCATTCTCAGCTCACTGCAACCTCCGCCTCCTGGGTTCACATGATTCTCCTCCCTCAGCCACTCAAGTAGCTGGGATTACAGGCGCCTGTCACCACGCCCATCTGAGTTTTGTATTTTTAGTAGAGATGAGGCTTTGCCATGTTGGCTAGGCTGGTCTCAAACTCCTGCCCTCAAGCAATCCACCTGCCTCGGCCTCAAAAATGTTGGCACTACAGGCGTGAGCCACCACACCTGGCCTGGATCGTAATAAAGTTCTTTATTCTTATGTTCATATTGAGTAGGCTGAGAAAATTAACTGGGGAAATTTTACTGATACCCGGGTCCTACCCTGGGCTTACTGACATACATTTTGGTAATTGAGGCCTATTAATTTGTTTTTAGATGTCTTCCAGGTGGTTCTAAGGTTGCCAGTCTGGCATCGCATTTGGCAACCACTAAATTAAAGCATTTTGTTTTATATTTTAAGTTAACTACATTTCATATAGTGCAAAATTAAGTTTCAGAGAGTAGAAAGTGTAATTCTTCTCTAGCCACCCATTTTTCATCTGTGGAAGAAATCGATGTAGATCAGTTCCTTGCATACATTTCTAGAGGTACTCTGCATATGGAAGAATGTAATCACAAAACATACGTGTCCATGCTCTCACTCTCCGCCCTCACAAAGAATAACATACAATTCTCTGAAGTTTTTTTCATTTGGAATTTGTTGTATATTTAAAGAATGTCCTTTTTTTTTTGAGACGGAGTCTTGCTCTATAGCCGGGCTGGAGTGCAGTGGCATGATCTCAGCTCGCTGCAACCTCCAACTCCCTGGTTCAAGCGATTCTCTCCTGCCTCAGCCTCCCGAGTAGCTAGGATTACAGGCACGCGCCGCTACACCCAGCTAATTTTTTTATATGTTTAGTAGAGATGGGGTGTCACCATGTTGGCCAGGATGGTTTCGATCTCCTGACCTCATGATCCGCCCACCTCGGTCTTCCAAAGTGCTGGGATTATAGGCATGAGCCACCGTGCCCAGCCAAGAATGTCCTTTTTTAAAAACTTAATTTAAAAATTTCAATCTTGCAGAAAAGTTGCCACGATAGCGTAAAGAATGCTTATATTGGCCGGGCGCGGTGGCTCAAACCTGTAATCCCAGCACTTTGGGAGGCCGAGGCGGGCGGATCACGAAGTCAGGAGATTGAGACCATCCTCGCTAACACAGGGAAGCCCCGTCTCTACTAAAAAATACAAAAAACTAGCCGGGCGAAGTGGCGGGCGCCTGTAGTCCCAGCTACTCGCGAGGCTGGGGCAGGAGAATGGCGTAAACCCGGGAGGCGGAGCTTGCAGTGAGCCGAGATTGCACCACTGCACTCCAGCCTGGGCGACATAGCGAGACTCGGTCTCAAAAAAAAAAAAAAGGGAATGCTTTTATTTCCCTTTCCAGAAGCCCGAGTTGTCAGTGTGAAGCACATCTACCCAATCATTTTCTTTCTACATGCAGACCACATGTGTATACTGAACTATTTAAGAGTAGGTTGAAGATAACGATGCTTCATCACTCAGTACATAAACCTCAGTGTATATTTGCTAAAAATAAGGATACACATCGACATACCCCATAATGTAATCATAATCAAGAAATTACCATTCAGTTGTATAGGATCCCATTCAGATTTCATCAGTTGTTCCATTGTCCTTGATAGGTCTATGCAGTCCAAGATTACTCGTGTGTGTCGCCATGTTGCTTTAGCTTCAAGGTGGAACATTTCCTCAGTGTTTGTCTTTCATGGTTTTGACCTTTTTCACATTTCTTTGCATAAGAAACCATAAGTTGACATCGATAGCCCCAATTCCAATCTTGTTCCGCAGCGTTTATTTTGGCTCTTCCCATGTTTGTGGCACCTTTCTCTGACAGCAACCTAGTTCTCAATTCTTTTTTTTTGAGACAGGGTGTCAGTCTCACCCAGGCTGGAGTGCAGTGGCACAATCTTGGCTCACTGCAGCCTCCACCTCAGTCTCCTGAGTAGCTGGGACTACAGGCATGTGTCACCACACCCAGCTAATTTTTGTATTTTCAGTTTCGCAGTGTTGCCCAGGCTGCTCTCAAACTCTTGAGCTCAAACGATCCACTCACCTTGGTCTCCCAAAGTGCTGGGACTACAGACATGAGCCACAGTGCTCAGACCTCATTTTTTAAAAATTTTTTTTATTTTTTTGAGATGGAATCTCTCTCTGTCACCCAGGCTGAAGGCGCAGGGGCGTGATCTCGGCTCACTGCAAGCTCTGCCTTCTGGGTTCACGCCATTCTCCTGCCTCAGCCTCCTGAGTAGCTGGGACCACAGGTGCCCACCACCACACCCGGTTAATTTTTTTTTTTTTTTTTTTTTTTGTATTTTTAGCAGAGACGGGGTTTCACCCTGTTAGCCAGGATGATCTCGATCTCCTGACCTCGTGATCTGCCCGCCTCAGCCTCCCAAAGTGCTGGGATTACAGGCATGAGCCACCGCACCCGGCCTCGGCCCTCATTATTCTTATATTTATTCATTTGCTTCATTCGTCCATAAGAATCATTCTGATGACACTAGCCAAGCCTTCCTCTGCTCCCCACTTTACACAGGCCTCCGCGCCAGCTGATCATTTCCAGACCCATGTGACCTGGCCCTGATGCCAGTGACTACGGGGACCACTGTACCTGGTCAAGGATCCTCCCGACCCATAGAGCACTGCACCAAGAATCACATGTGCCACTATTTACCAGCAGAGCACCAAAAAGAAGGAACTCCTTCCTTTTTTGGCTGCATGTATCCCATTGTGTCAATGAGGGAATCACAATTTAATCTATGGTCCCTGACTTACAATGGTTCAGCAGGATTTTTTGACTGCAATGGTGTGAAAAGTAATCACATTCAGTAGAAACCATACTTCAAGTACCCATACCACCATTCTGTTTTTCACTTTCAGTTTAGTATGTAGTAAATTACATGAGATATTTAACACTTTGCTATAAGATAGGCTTTGTGTTAGATGTTGCCCAATTGTAGGCTAATCTAAGTGTTCTGAGCATATTTAAGGTAGGCTAGACTAAGCTGTGATATTCAGTAGGTTTATGTGTATTAAATGCATTTTTGACTTAGGATATTTTAAACGTATGAAGGATTCATCAGGATGTAACCCCATTTTAAGCTGGGTATCTGATTGGAATATAAGTTAATTATATCCCTTTGGCAGTCAAATCATCTATCTCATCAACATTAAATATAGCAGTAGGCTTTTTTTTTTTGTTATGTTTTTTGGTGCCGTAGGTTTTAATTCAAGGGTAGGCTACTCAAGATAATTTTTTTACTTGAAGGAAGTATTATGTATAGTGAAAAGAAACAACTCTAGATTCAAAGGTGATTTTTTTCACATGCTAGTAGCAAGTTGCTTTTCCTTTCAGAGCTTGAAGTAGTTTTTAGGGTTAAATGAAAGGAATACCACCTATTTCACACGTCTGTCATGGAAATACTTGGAACAGATAGCAAATGTAGCTGTGGACTTAACAAATGCCCAAGGGTTGGGGTATGGGGGAGAAATGGTGGTCTTGTAATATTACCTTCACTTTCAGCTGTAAGATATTAGGAGTTTTCTCTCATAAATAAGATTACTAGTGGTTTTTCTTTGTGATTTTTAAGTATTTTCTAGATTTATTTTTAGTATTTTGGAAATGCATTTAAAAATATTTCAAAGAAGATAAATTATTTTTGTAACTTGTTTTACCTAAGGACTTCTGAAAGTTCTTTTCTGTATTTTGCTACAGAAATAGCCAGAATACTTGAATTTGTATGCATATAAATGTATCTCTGGAATTTGAATACATTCACTCCATGTATTTACTTGCAAGTGATTTACATTGAAAGATGGCCATGAAATTGCCCAGCTCTGTCTACAGTTACTTTGCTTTCCGTAGTCCCCATTTCAATTCTAATTTTTGACATATATACACACTACATATTATTGAACAATTTCAATTTCCCCCCAGTTTGTTGTAGATTTAGAAAAATGTTGACTTTGAAATGAAAAATTGATATAAAGGCTTTAAAATGTTTTAATGTGAGATGTTAAAAAGTATTCAGGATAAGTCAAACACTTTGGCATATAGGAGGGCTGGAAATAATTTTTTATTTTCCTTATACAGTGTCACCCTCAGGCTTTATGTGCCTAGAACACATAAGGTCCTTGGAAAGTGGAAAGAAGGATGATGGTTCTGGCTTTCAGAAGTGTTTGTCTATAGTTAGAATTCACCCTGAAACTAGAAGTCAAGAAAAGAAGAGGAAAAAATAGATGCCATATGATATGATACCAAATAAGATGACACCAATATCTATGTAGTAGGATAACATTTCTCTCAGCAGCATGAGGGACAGTCATCTTTCATAAAGTTAACCCCAAAACATTCTGAATTTTTCTTAATGACCCGTTACAGATCTATGATCTATAACCCACTTAAGTCTGCCAAACCAATTTAACACAGTCTCTGCCTACACTGTTATCAGACCCAGATTATTTATTTTTTAAAAAATCTTGAAGACTTGTGAAAAAGATTTGAACTTTGGTGAATAGATTGGTTGCATCCCAAACTAAGATTTTAAAAAAAAGTTTTTAATTGTGAAAAGAATAGCGCACACAAGAAAGTACATTAAATGTATGTACAGTTTACAGAATAATGATAAACTCCTGTGCACCTGCTGCTCAAGTTAAGAACATTGCAAGTACCTTAGAAGCTCTGCAAATGCTTTCCCCCGATTGTTTCTGTATTAGGCACAAATTTTTCTCTAGAGAAAAGAAACAATAGGATGTGTATGTGTGTGTGTGTCTGTGTGTCTGTGTTATTTTTTTGGTTTTTAAGAGATGGGGGTCTCAGTAGGTTGCCCAGGCTCAAGTGCAGTGGCTATTCACAGGTGCAGTCATAGCACACTACATCCTGGAACTCCTAGCCTCAAGCAACCTTCTCATCTCAGCCTCTTAAGTAGACAGGACTACAGGCATACACCACTGTGCTCAGCTTATGGCTGGCAGACTGAAAACCAGGAGAGCCAATGTTCCAGTATGAGTTAAAAGGCAGTCTGCTGCAGAACCAGGAAGCGCTGATGTTGCCGGTGAAGTCTGAAGAGTGACTGCTAGAGAATTCTTTCTTGCTTAGAGAAGATTAATCTTTTTATTCTACTCAGGCATTCAACTGATTAGATGAGGCCCACTGACATTATGGAAGATGTATTAGTCCATTCTCATGCTGCTAATAAAGATATACCCAAGACTGGGTAATTTATAAGGAAAAGAGGTTTAATTGACTCAGTTCAGCATGGCTGGAGAGGCCTCAGGAAACTTACAATCATGGCAGAAGGGTAAGCAAATATGTTCTTTTTCACATGGTGGCAGAAAGGAAAAATGGTGAGCAAAGGGGAAAAGCCCCTTATAAAATCATCAGATGTCATGAGAACTCACTATCACGAGAACAGCATGAGGGTAAATACCCCCAAGATTCAATTACCTCCCACTGGGTCACTCCAATGACACATGGGGATTATGGGAACTACAAGACGAGATATGGGTGGGGACACAAACCATATCAGAAAGCAATCTGCTTTACTCAAAATTCACCAATTTAAATATTAATCATATCCAAAACACCTTCACAGACACCCAGAATAATTGACCAAATATCTTGGCAGCGCATGGCCCAGCCAAGTTAATACATAACATTAACCATCATAGTATCATTTTTTTCCCAGAGGTAATCATTATCCTGACTCTTTTTTCTACTTTAAAAAAATTGTAGTAAAATATACATACCATAAACTTTACCACCTTAACCACTTTGAAGCATACGGTTCAGTAGCATTAAGTACATTCACATTGTTATGCATCCCATTTCCAGAACTCTTCATCTTGCAAAATTAAAACTTTGTAGCCATTAACAACTGCCCCTTTTCTCTCCCCCCGCACCTGCTAACTAGCATTCTTCTCTGAATCTGACTACTATAGATAACTCATTCGCGTGGAATCATACAGTATTTCATACAGTATTCGACTTGTGACTGGTTTATTTCAATTAGCAGTAACATTCTTAAGGTTCGTCTATGTTGTAGCATGCTGCAATGAACATGGGTGGCAAATCTCTCTTTGAGAGATTCTGCTTTTAGTGCTTTTGGATATATACCCAGAAGTGGAATTGTTGGATCACATGGTAATTCTATTTTTGATCTGTTTTTCTGACAGTAGCCATCCTAATTGGTGTGATTTGGTATCCTAATGTTTTGTTGTTGTTGTTGTTGTTCTTGTTGTTTTGAGATGGAGGCTCACCCAGGCTGGAGTGCAGTAGCACTATCTTGGCTCACTGCAACCTCTGCCTCCTGGGTTCAAGCAGTTCTCCTGCCTCAGCCTCCTGAGTAGCCGGGACTACAGGTGCGCACCAGCACGCCTGGCTAATTTTTGTGTTTTTAGTAGAGAAGGGGTTTCACCATGTTGGCCAGGCTGGTCTTGAACTCCTGACCTCAGGTGATCCACCCACCTCAGCCTCCCAAAGTGCTGGGATTACAGGCGTAAGCTACCACACCTGACCGGTAGGCTGACTATGTATCAGATTCTGGATTATCTTTATGGTTATTTACAATCTCTGTATGTATCTCCTATACATTATTTCGTTTGAAAAATAGGTACAAGCACACATCTAGCTATGGGAAAAAGCACACTATTTCTATTGCTAAGTGACAGTTCCCAGGAGATGATTAACTGAATGTCTTTGGCTTCAGTTTTCCAGAGAGTTTACAGAGCTCCTTAGGATCCAGCGGGCAAAGGCATGAGTAAGTCTTGGGAAAATTAGATCTACCACAGGATGGTACTTTGAACCAGGGACGGGGTGGTCAGTAAGAATGTGGTAAGCAAAACAGAGTTACCCAGTATTTTCGGTTTCTGAGCTAATCATCCCCACATCTGACTCTCAGGCTTATGCTTGGAAGGTAAAATAAGGATTCTCGTGTATTCCAGTCATCACAGCATGGAGAGCAGAGAAGGAACAAATAAGAAGCTGGTCCAGGCTCATCCTGGCATTCTAAGACTTAATGAAAAAAGGTGGTACAGTTGCAGAAGCCCTCTTAGTAATAAGAGGTGGTGCAATTGCAGACACCCTCAACTTACTCTTGTAAGTCATTTTGCCAATCTGGACCTCTTGCCTTGTATTTCCCATCTCTCTTCACTATTGTTCCAGAATTTCCTTTGTCTCTTCTGTATTGGGTCTCCTGTTACCTGTGTTTCATTTCTTTCCCTTTGTTGTGCTTTCTAGTTTTGGCTGCACATCTTTCAGTAGCTTCCTGAGAAAGGCTCCGTAACAGATAAAAATGTGAAGACTCAACTGTGAGTGCCTGGGTATATAATTTTAAGCTGGGTAATCATTTTTCCCCGGAATTTTGAATGCATTGTTCCATTGTGTTTGTGCTTCCAGAGTTGATTTTGTGAAGTCCAAAGACATTATGATTCCTTGTCCTTTGTATGTTTTCCTCCCTTCTCTGGAAGCTTGTCAGATCTTCTCTGTGTCTCTAGTATTCTGAAATTTTACAGTGGTGTCCCTTGTTGTAGTTCTCTTTTCATTCATTTTGCCTTGTACTTGGTAGGTTCCTTCAATCTTTAAACTTAAATCCTTCACTATTTCACTGCTGTTTTTCTCCTATTTTCTTTTTCATTCTACTTTATAGATATCACATCTCCTATTCTGCCTGTAGTGGCTGAATAATGACCGCCTCCCCTTCCCCAGGATATCCATGTCCAAATCCCTAGACCCTGGGACTCTTACAGCATGTCATTAAATTTAAAAATCTTGAGATGAGGAGGTTATCCTGGTGTGTCCAATGTAACAAGAGTCCTTTTAAGAGGGAGGCAGGAATTCAAAGAAGTAGGAAACGTGATGATGGAAGCAAGACGTCGGAGTGATGCAAGGAAGCAGTCACAAGCCAAGGAATTTGGGCCTCTTCTAGAAGCTAGAAAGGCAAGAAAACGGATTCACCCCTAGATCCTCCGGAGGGGGCATGACCCCGACAATACCTTGGGTTTGGCCCAGTGAAACCCATTTCAGGCTAATGACCTCCAGAACAGTAAGACAGTAAACTCATGTTATTTACGCAAGATGTGATAGCATCAATAAGAAACTAATACAAGGATTCTTTGATTTTCATATTTTCTTCCCAATTTTTCAGCTCTATGTCTTTTTACATTCTGAGAGGTTGCTTTGATTTTTTTTTTTTTTTTTGAGATGGAGTCTTACTCGGTCGCCCAGGATGGAGTGCGGTGGCGCGATCTCAGCTCACTGCAACCTCTGCTTCCCGGGTTCAAGCAATTCTCCTGCCTCAGCCTCCCGAAAAGCTGGGACTTTAGGTGTGCACTACCACACCCAGCTAATTTTTGTATTTTTAGTAGAGACGGGGTTTCATCATATTGGTCAGGCTGGTCTTGAACTCCTGACCTTGTGATATACCGGCCTTGGCCTCCCAAAGTGCTGGGATTACAGGAGTGAGCCACCCTGCCCGGCTGCTTTGACTTTTTTTTTTTTTTTTTTTTTTGAGACGGAGTCTCACTGTGTCTCCCAGGCTGGAGTGCAGTGGCGTGATCTCGGCTCACTGCAAGCTCCGCCTCCCGGGTTCATGCCATTCTCCCGCCTCAGCCTCCCGAGTAGCTGAGACTACAGGCGCCCGCCACCACGCCCGGCTAGTTTTTTGTATTTTTAGTAGAGACGGGGTTTCACCGTGTTAGCCAGGATAGTCTCGATTTCCTGACCTCGTGATCCACCCGCCTCGGCCTCCCAAAGTGCTGGGATTACAGGCTTGAGCCACCGCTCCCGGCCTGCTTTGACTTTTTAATACCCCTCCAAATTCTTCTACTAAATTCTTTTTTGCTACCATCTTCTTAATTCCTAATAGCTTTTCTTTGTTCTCTGTATGCTTCCTTTTAAAAAAAAAATTGCATCATTATCATGTTTCATGGATGTATGGGTTCTCATATAGCTCAGAAATATCAATGGTAATTTTGTTTTCGTTGTGTGGAGTTTTTTGTTGTCTTTTATTTTTGTCTTCAGGATGTATGTTTCCTCCATACTGTTTTGTTTTTGGTCTTTTTCCTCACCTCAGTGGAAAACCACTATTCTGGTACCAATGTAAATCGTTTTTACATTGGTAAAAATGTAGTTGGGTGAAGGGGTGGCCTGCCCCTTCACACCTGTGGGCGTTTCTCGTTTGGTGGAACGAGAGACTTGAGAAAAGAAATGAGACACAGAGACAAAGTATAGAGAAAGAAAAAGTGGGCCCGGGGACCGGCGCTCAGCATACAGAGGACCCACGCCGGTACCGGTCTCTGAGTTCCCTCAGGATTTATTGATCATTATCTTTACCATCTTAGGAAAAGGGAAGTGGCAGGATAATAGGATCATCCTAGGGAGAATGTCAGCAGTAAAACATATGAATAAAGATCTCTGTGACATAGGTTTAAGGAAAAGTGCTGTGCCTTGATATGCATATGTAAATATCTCCATAAACCTTTTTAGTGCATAAAGAGCAGCATTGCGCTAGCAAGTCCCACCTTTCGCGGCGCCCTAAGGTGGTTTTCTCCTTTCTCAGTAAACAGAACATACAATCGGGTTTTACACCAAGATGTTCCATTGCCCAGGGACGGGCAGGAGACAGATGCTTTTCTCTATCTCAACTGCCAAGAGGCCTTCTTTCCTCTTATACTAGTCCTCCTCAGCACAGACCCTTCACGGGTGTCAGGCTAGGGGACGATCAGGCCTTTCCCTTCCCACGAGGCCATATTTCAGACTATCATATGGGGAGAAACCTTGGACAATACCTAGCTTTCCTAGGCAGAAATCCCTGCGACCTTTGGCAGTGTAGTGTCCCTGGGTACTTGAGATTAAGAGAATGGTGATGACTTTTCACAAGCATACTGCCTTCAGGCACTTGTTTAACAAAGCACACCCTGCACAGCCCAAAATCCTTTAAACCTTGAGTCACCACAGCACATGTCTCTTGCAAGGACAAGGTTGGGGGTAGGGTCACAGATTAACAGCATCTCAAATACAGAACAAAATGGAGTCTCTTATGTCTATTTCTTTCTATATAGACACAGTAACAGTCTGATCTCTCTTTCTTTTCCCCACAGTTGGGAAACCCCTATTGTCATTATTTTTAGGTTTTTCCTCCTGGGAGATTAGATTTCTTAGGCTTCTTCCAGTCTCCTGCGTGGAGGGCAAAGGTCTGACTGCCCATGGCCTGGTAAGTGGATGGAAGAAGCAACCTGAGATACCTACTGTTAAGCTACTAAATGAGAGCGCATCAAGGTGAACTTTTTTTTTTTTGAGACGAGTCTCACTCGGTCACTCAGACTGGAGTGCAATGGCACGATCTCAGCTCACCGCAACCTCCGCCTCCTGAGTTCAAGCAATTCTCCTGCCTCAGCCTCCTGAATAGCTGAGATTACAGGTGCCTTCCACTATGCCTGGCTAAATTTTTGTATTTTTAGTAGAGATGAGGGTTCACCATATTGGCCAGGCTGGTCTTGAACTCCTGACCTCAGCTGATCCACCTGCTGCAGCCTCCCAAAGTGCTGGGATTACAGGTGTGACTCACCATGCCAGGACATGTGAAAGTTTTATCACAAAGTGATGCTAGGGGAAAGAGAAAGCTCACCACATCACTATCATGCCTTTAGGCCAACTGAGCTAGCACCCATGGCTCCTCTCCTGCCATCCACTTCCTACTTAGGGTGATCACATAATTAGTAATGTAGAGGTTCATTGTTAGAACCAAGCTTATCTGTTACAAAATAGGCTTTCTTAAGAATGTGATATTCATCCAGTAGAGGCCTAGTCCCATGATAACAGGGCAAACAATTTTGAACTCCTTGTTAGATTATATTAAAGTTCTCACACAGTTTGAAGTTGCTGCAATTAGCATTCAGCCTGCATATATTCACTCAATCCTCCTGTTTTCAGCATAGTACCTGCCCATTTACTCCCCAACACACACACCTCAGTCTAGAACCCACATCTCTGTCCAGGCTCAGTGGCTCACATTTGTAATCTGAGCATTTTCAGAGGCTGATGCAGGAGGATCACTTGAGCCCAGGAATTTGAAACTAACCTAGGCAACATAGTGAGACCCTGTCTCTACAAAAAAATTAAAAATTAGCCAAGCACGGTGGTGCTATGTAGTCTCAGCTACCCAGGAAGCTGAAGTAGGGAGGACCGCTGGAGCCTGGGAGGTCGAGGTCGAGGCTGCAGTGAGCGAAGATGGCGCCACTGCATTCCAGGGCAACAGAGCAAGACCCTGTCTGGGGAAAAAAAAGGAGGGGCAGGGAGGGGAGAAAATAGAACCTATCTGCATTGGTCTCTCCAGGGAATAGATGTCCAGTCATCAGAAGCTGTTGGGGAGGGTGTCTGGGAATCTAACGTCACTTTTTCTTCTTTACTCTGTCCCTTCCCGTTTACCCAAGATTTCAGAGGTATCTGATCCCAAGCCTTTTGAGGATTTTCAGAGTAAGTTAGTTTAGTTCTCAATCCACTTCTAGCCAAAATTCACTCTTTTAGGTAGGTTAAATCTCTTACCATTAGTTCCCCTGCTTTTCAGCTTCCAAAATTTTGTTCTGCTGTCTCTTTTCGTGTTCTCTCTGTTCTAGTTGTGTTAGGTCTTTTTTCTTTTTCTTTTTTTTTTTTAAATTTTTCCTTGGGGTTTTGAGAGGAAAACAAAATTTGATATATGTATTCAATGCACTATCTTATTATGGAACACCATACCGTTATTGATGTTACAGGCTTGGATCTTGAACATCCTAACCCAGTTTAAGAGCTGAAGCTCTCAGTTTTCTTTAGTTCGACACCTTACATAGCAGTGTGTGATCCTCTGGCTCACTTGAATTGCTGCTCTTTGCCATTATGTCTTTGGGAAAGTTAATTAACTACAACTGGAACACAAGGATCTTAGATACAGTTATCATTTAATACAAATGAAGTACTAAACTAGCCATTTCATTTTTGGCTACTAATAATGGCTGCCTTCACCTGGAAAGAAAATGATGCTGTTATTAGTAATAATTCCTATCATGTTTGGAGGAGCTTTTAGTTGAAAAGATCTAAATATTCCTTGAACTCCTGTGGACTTCTTATTACAGACTCTCAAGGCTAAGCTTTAAAATTGAGAAAAATCAATTTTCTGACTCCTGCCAATAGCAATTCTTGGGAGACGATTAAGGGTCAGCCTGGCAGATTAACATTGTTGATCTAAAACAAAGCTAATAATTTTCATCTTTTACCCAATGTTCCAATCAGTGTTCTCAAGTTAATAACGTTAGCTTCCTGAAGCGAGCCTACAGTCTTTATATTTTCCATTTAATTGGATTTTATCAAGCAGTATTTGAATTTCCATTCCATAAGGTGGTGCTGACTAAACGCTAAGTGTAGTAAAACTGGTATTAAATCTCTTGTATTTGGGCACTTTAAGGATGATCTGGGCATGAAAATCGGATATTATGCTGCAGATAGCATGCTAATTTTTTATGTGGCTTTAATAAATTGCCACAAATGGAGTGGCTTAAACAACTCAAATATCTTACAGTTCTGTAGATCAGTAAGTGTAAGGGGGTAGATGCAGTCAATATTTACAAAAGGATTAAAGTACAATCTTTATTAATTTGAAAATAAAGATTGAAATCTGACACAGGTCTTAGTGAGCTAAAATCAAGGTATCTGCAGGCTGCACTTCTTTCTAGAGCATCTAGGGGAGCATACGTTTTCAGCTCATTTGGATTGTTGGTGGAATTCAGTTCCTTGAGTCTCTGGGACTGATGTCCTTGTTTTCATGCAGGTTGTAAGCTGAAGACTCTTCCCACCTTTTGGAGGGAGTCACCTTCCTTACCTTGTGGCCTTGTCCTCAACCCCCAGCAGCAGCAGGTTGAAACCTCGCATCAAATCTCTCCAACTCTTCTATCCCATAGCTCTCTGAAAACAGCCATGCATATAGTCTCCAATCTTAAGGATGCTTGTGATTAGATTGGGTACTTCCTGATAATCCAGAACAATCTCCCCGTTTGAAGGTCCATTACCTTAATCACATCTACAAAGTCCATTTTACCATGAAAGGTTCTGGGGATTAGGATATGAACATCTGTGGGGGAACATCATCCTGCCTACATGTGCAGTAAATACAGTTTGTTCTGTAACTAAAAAATGAAGTTGTTTAGAATTGGCAGCTTGAAAATTCAAGGTAAAAACATTCTCCCAAAATAAATACGTGTTGTATTATTTGCTTAAATCTGTTGAAGGAAGATAGCAGAAACACAACTGGCTTTTTATAGTGTACCTTCTCCTCCCAAAATTGGGTTATTTTAGTTTTGGTTTTATCTTTAATCTTTGGTTAAGATTCTTCAAAATAATAAAGATTATACTTTAATCCTTTTGTAAATATTGACTGCATCTACCCCCAAAGTGACAGCCATTACAATAGGGCAGATAAAAATGGAGCAACTTCTTTTTGCTATTGTTAGACACTGACAAAATCATTCAGATGAAGAGCAAATTAAAATGGAGCTACTGAATAGTTTAAAAGGCAAATGTTGCCTTTCTTTGCTATCTCTTACCCAAAAACTTCAGCGTGTGATCCGAAGACAGACTGGCAATATTGTCTACTGCCTTTTAGCATGCTCCAAAAAGCAGCTGATTATCTTGGAAGGGCTTCAAAAGCAATTAAGAAAATCCCTTATGTCAAGTTACATTTCAGACAGGACAAATTAGATGTATGGGAAAATGTCCTGATAAAGTACTCAAGAAATAATGAATCTGTGTACAATTTGTAATTGCTCCTGCAAAAAATTTACAACATAAAAGGGCCTGTTAACCTGAGACTGAGACTGGAAGCTCACTGATGGTTTTTTTTTTTTTTTTTCATTACAAATGCAAATGCCTTTTGAAATTGAGCCCAGAGCATTTTTAAATGTCCAAAATGTAATTCAAAACATTGTTTATTACATTTCTGTCTGGGCTCTTCACTGCATCACAAGCTGCTTTGTAAATGCTGACTTTTCAGCCAGCAGGTCTGCAATGAAAAATGGCCGATCGGGCTGGCTGATGTAGAGTGTGTTCTAAAGGGCAGCTCTGCGCCAGGATGAAGGGTAAGGGTTAGCGCAAATGCCACAAAAAGATGGTGATGGATGGTAATTGGAAAGACATTCCAGTTGTTAAGTGTCACTGAGATCGTTGCGTTTGTTTCTACGTTATGCATTAAAGATAGACAGATAACCTTCTATCTGCATAACCCCATCCCTGTAACTACAGAACAATGCAATCTCCATGGATCACGGATAATAAGTTTCTCAGGGCAGGGGTTGGTGGATTGGGTGCTGGAGGCTGGGGATGCTTAGTCAGAACGAGGTGTCATCTAGATAGAGTACTTTTATCACAGTGCTGGGAAATTCAAATGCAATTTTCTTCCCTTATGAACTACTATTCCCCTGTGAGTAAACTGATTTCAACTCTTCTAAGCTACTTGGATTTTTTTCCTCAATTTCCTAACTTTTGAAGTATGGATGTGCTCATTGCTAATTTTTTCCCCCATGATAAACATTAGCAAGTGGGAAGTTATTATACGGTTATTATACAATATTTATAGACCACTTTTTATTTGTGAAGTTTTTTGAAGGTCTCTTAAATATGAACTGTTTCCAAATAACCTTGGGCTTATTTTTTATCTTGATCCAAATCCCATGGAAGCAAACCAATCATGAAGCTCTCTTAAAAGTCATTGGGAGCCCCAGGCTCAGAACCCAGCTGTGCAGCATGAACTATTAGGCCCAGTGCTGCGGGAAGCTTTGAGTAACTGAGCCACGGGGACTGATGCTCATTTAGGAATCAAAGTTGGTGCTTTGTTTCCTGAAGCCTTTGCCTGAGCCGAGGAAGGTGGAATAAATCCCTCACAGGAGTTCAAATTGTATAGACTTTACTTTAAACACAAATTCTTAAAACAATTCCTTTTGAGACAGTTTAACACAGTGATGTCTTTTCTGTTTAAAGACTAGGGAACAACAACAACAAAGCCAATAAAAAAGCAAACTTCAGAGTCTTCATATCCACAGGATGACTCCAATTTCTAAGTTTGTCTTCATTAATGTTCTCTTCCACTTTCATCAGTCCGTGTTCTCTCTTGGCGAGCTTTTTCCAATTTTCATCCACACCATCACGGGTACATACTCTGAAACCTCCCGATTATTTCTGTTATGTCCATCTACCTTCCTCTGCTTTATACCTTGATCATATTCCTTTTTATCTCTCACCAAAGTGTTTTTCTTGATTTGCTCAGTTATCATTTGACATAATAATGGTGCCTACTAAGTACATTTCTAAGTGCTTTACTGGTATAAATTGTGATAAATTTGTGATAAAAATAACCCTATTGCATATTATTATTGTGCCATTTCATAGGTGGAAGACCCGAGACACAGTGATAAGTGTTTGGCCTCTTGTTGTCAGGTGGTGGAGTCAGGATTCATGCCCAGGTGACCTGGCTCCAGAGTTCACACTGCTTACCCCTGTTTTTCACTGGCTCTTGTATTAGGGAGAGTATCAGCTTTAAGGTCAGAGAGACCTGAGTTTGAATGCAGATCCTGACGTTTACATATAAACACCCTGGAAGTTTGACCTTGGGCAAGTTTAGCAACTTCACTGAGCTTCAGTTTCCTCAACAGTAAAACAGATATTTGTGTGAAGAAAACTGAGATAACCCCTGTCAAAGTCCATGACCATGGTAGGTGCTTGATACAATTTAAAATGTCAGCTAAGGCAGGGTGTGGTAACTCACACCTGTAATCCCAGCACTTTTGGAGACTGAATTTGATACCAGCCCTGGCAACAAAGTGAGACTCTGTCTCTACAAAATAATTGGGCGGTGTGGTGTCCCCTGCCAACTGCCACTGCACTCCAGCCTGTCTCTAAAAAAAAAAAAGTGTCAGATAATTCTTTCTCTCCTTCAGTGTTCTCAGCTTCATAATTTGCAAAGGAAATTAACTAATATTTGTGTGTTGAAGAAGAAGAGATTTAATATGTTGCTTCTAAGGTAACCTCAGGTATGGTGACTTTTCAGGTTGGTGGACTTTTCAATACTACAAGTCCACCTAGGAAGAGTTACATCTCTGAAATTGGACCAAGTCACACATGCTTGGGTGTACTTATTTTTGATCTGGATCTTTTATATTTCACTTACATGTTCTTGTAAGTGAAATGATCTTCAGGAAATGTTTTGAATGAAGAAATGAAGTGGAGCAGCAACCACCTGCTTGTGGGTTTGTATCATATCATGAAGAGCTGATGGGCTGGTCTGGTGCTCCAAGAATGGCAATGACCCATGGCAAATGCCTGGGCAGAGGCAGCAGTAGAATCCTCCCTGGCCACAGGGCCAGCTGTTTCTGACTGCACACAGTGCAGTGAGAACTTCCCTTTCCAACCTGGACCTTTTCTAGGAACCACACGGGCTGTTAATTTTACAATGGCAAATACAACTGCAGATGGCTGTGTGCAAGATTGGGTTGCAGGATAAACATGATGAGGTACCCACTTTCTGGGGACAAAATGGAAAGCTTTATCTTTTCTGTTACACTTATCTCAACAGCAATTAGAATCACAGGCTATTGCCAAGTTTCAGGTACACTTATTGATATATGATGAAAAGGATATGTAAAATTTGTTGTATTCAACAAATGAGCCCTTCCTCGAATAAGTCCTCACATCATTTTTATCATCAGCTTGAACTAATATTTCGCTCTACACCCCTTCCTTTACTTGACTTTTCCCCACGTAAATTTGGGCGTGTTAATCCACAGGCATTTATTATCTACTCTATGTGCTTTCCTGTGCATTTGGAAACATCAAGAAAAAATCCGCCGGGCGAGGTGGCTCAAGCCTGTTAATCCCAGCACTGTGGGAGGCCGAGGCGGGCGGATCACAAGGTCAGGAGATCGAGACCATCCTGGCGAACACGGTGAAACCCTGTCTCTACTAAAAATACAAAAAATTAGCCGGGAGTGGTGGTGGGCACCTGTAGTCCCAGCTACTCAGGAGGCTGAGGCAGGAGAATGGCGTGAACCCGGAGGGCAGAGCTTGCAGTGAGCTGAGATCCGGCCACTGCACTCCAGCCTGGGTGACAGAGCGAGACTCCATCTCAAAAAAAAAAAAAAAGAAAAAATCAAGTCCAATCTTCATCCTTAAAGATCTTGAAATCGAATAAGAGCTAAAGAGCTAAGAATAAAACATATACAAATGCTATACAAACATATTAATATTTTTGGAATGGCTATTTGCAAACTACCAATTATTTAGTTTTTTTATAGGTCTAGTCTATGCATAAATTAAGCATATATTTATGCACATATTCCATTTTAAAAATACAGCTGAAAGGATGTTGTACATACTGTTGTATTCCTTGCCTTTTTTCATTGAATAGTATGTTTTGTAGGTCATTTTATAGCTGTACATATGTATCTGCTCCATTATTATTTTATTTTAGCTCTGGGATACATGTGCAGGATGTGCAGGTTTGTTACATAAGTAAACATGTCTCATGGTGGTTTGCTGCACCTATCAACCCATCACCCAGGTATTAAGCCCAGCATGCATTAGCTCTTTATCCTGATGCTCTCCCTCCCCCTGCCGCACCTCCCCCACCCCCCACAGGCCCCAGTATGTGTTGTTCCTCTTCCTGTGTCCATATATTCTCATTGTTCAGCTCCTATTTACAAGTAGAAACATGGTATTTGGTTTTCTGTTCCTGTGTTAGTTTGTTGAGGATAATGGCTCCAGCTCCATCTGTGTTCCTGCAAAGGACATGATCTTGTTCCTTTTTATGGCTGCATAGTATTCCATGGTGTATATGTGCCACATTTTTCTTTATCCAGTCTATCATTGATGGGTATTTGGGTTGATTCTATGTCTTTGCTATTGTGAAGAGTGTTATAATGAACATATATATGCATGTATCTTTATAGTAGAATATTTATATTCCTTTGTGTATATACGTAATAATGGGATTGCTGGGTCAAATGATATTTCTGTTTCTAGGTCTTTGAGAAATCGCCACACTATCTTCCACCATGGTTGAACTAATTTACATTCCCACCAACAGTGTAAAAACATTTCTATTTCTCCATAGTCTTGCCAGCATCTGTTGTTGTTTCTTGACTTTTTGATAATCACCATTCTGACTGGTGTGAGGTGTTGTCTCATTGTGGTTTTTATTTGCATTTCTGATCAGTGATAAGCTTTTTTTTAATATGTCCATTGGCGCATAAATGTTTTTTTTTGAGGAGGGTCTGGTCATGTCCTTTGTCCACTATTTAATGGTTTTTTTTTTTTTCTTGTAAATTTGTTTACGTTCCTTGTAGATTCTGGATATTAAACCTTTGTCAGATACATAGATTGCAAAAATTATCTCCCATTCTGTAGGTTGTCTGTTCGCTCTGATGATGGTTTATTTTGCTGTGCAGAAGTTCTTTAGTTTAATTAGATCCCATTTGTCAATTCTGGCTTTTGTTGCTATTGCTTTTGGTGTTTTAGTCATGAAATCTTTGCCTGAGCCTATGTCCTGAATGGTATTGCCTAGATTTTGTCCCAGGTTTTTTTTTTTTTTTTGAGACAGAGTTGCTCTGTTGCCTAGGCTGGAGTGCAGCAGTATAATCTTGGCTCACTGAAACCTCTGCCTCTCAGGTTCAAGTGATTCTTCTGCCTCGAGTAACTAGAACTACAGATGTGTGTCACCACACCCAGATAATTTTTGTATTTTTGTAGAGAAGGGGTTTTGCCATGTTGCTCCGGCTGGTCTCGAACTCCTGACCTCAAGTGATCTGCCTGCCTCAGCCTCCCCAAGTGATGGGATTATAGGTGTGAGCCACTGCACCCGGCCTTTAATCCATCTTGAGTTAATTTTTGTATAAGGTGTAAGGAAGGGGTCCAGTTTCAATTTTCTGCATATGGCTAGTCAGTCCTCCCAGCACCATTTATTAAATAAGAAATCCTTTCCTCATTGCTTGTTTTTGTCAGCTTTGTCAAAGATCAGATGGTTGTAGATGTGCAGTTTTATTTTCGAGTTCTCTATTCTGTTCCATTTGCCTATGTGTCTGTTTTTGTACCGGTACCATGCTGTTTTGGTTACTGTAGCCTTGTAGTATAGTGTGAAGTTGGGTAGTATGTTGCCTCCAGTTTTGTTCTTTTTGCTTAGGATTGTCTTGGCTATACAGGCTCTTTTTTGGTTCCATATGAATTTTTAAAAAGTTTTTTTTTAATTCTGTGAAGAATGTCAATGGTAGTTTAGTGGGAATAGCATTGAATCTATAAATTGCTTTGGGCAGTATGGCCATTTTCACAATATTGATTCTTCCTGTCCGTGAGCATGGAATGTTTTTGCTCCATTATTTTTAACAGCCTCATAGTATGTCATATGAAAGTCAGTTATTTTCTTTTATTATTACCTTATTGTTTTAACCCCAAATGGGTACATTGAATCTGATCATTCACCTTCTCAATCTTGACTTAAATGAATTTTAATTGATTAAAAAAATTGCTCTTAAGGGAGAAAGTGTTAATAACCGAGGATTTTGACATTGATGTTTGGGATATCATTGAAACAAGTATAGGTCTTCTTTCTGTGACTATTTTGAAGGAGATGACATTTAGTTGGATTTATTTTCTGGCTTATTTATTTTAAAAAGCAGCCTTATGAAGTCACAGTCATAACAACATAAACAAGTGCTAAAAAAGCACTGAAGAGCTTCTGAGTATGGAGCAATTGTAGGAGTGATTTTTAATAAAGTGGTGCCCTTTTGTGTCATGGTTGCCATAACAGTAGATGTAATCCCTGCCCCACTGCTCCGTTCACATGTGAAACTGGGGCTTTGGCTTCCTTAGTCTACTTGCTTATTTTATTTTATTTTATTTTATTTTGGTAAGAATACTTGACATGAAGTCTAACCTCTTAATAAATTTTTGATTGTGCAATTCAATATTATTAATTATAGGGATAATGTTGTACAGAAGATATCTAGAACTTATTCATCCTGTATAACAGACTTTATAGCCATCGATAAGCAACTCCTATTTCCCCTTCCTTCTAGCCTCTGGCAGCTGTCATTCTACTCTCTCTTATATGAGTTTCACTATTTTAGATTAATCTTATAAATGGAATCATGTAGATTTGTTTTTCTGTGACTGGCTTATTTCACTTAGCATAATGTCCTCAGGATCTATCCATGTTATCTCATATTGCAGGATTTCCTCTTTCTTAAGCTGAATAATAATTGACTGTATGTATATATCACATTTTCTTTATCCATTCATCTGTTGATGGACAGTTAGGTTGTTTCCATGGCTTGGCTATTGTGAACAGTGCTGCAATGAACATGGGAGTGCTAATATCTATTTGAGATCCTGATTTCAATTCTTTTGGATAAATATCCAAAGATGGATTGCTGGATCATATGGTAGTTCTGTTTTTAATTTTTTGAGGAATCTCTATACTGTTTTTCATGGTGGTTGCATCATTTTGCTTTCTTGCTAATAATGTACAAGGGTTCCAACTTCTCCGCATCTTATCCAACATTAGTTGTCTTTTGTTTTTTGAGCCTAGCTATTCTAATAGGTGTGAGGTGATATCTCATGATGGATTTTCTTTGTATTTCCCTGATGATTAGTGATCTTGAACATCTTTTCATATACCTATTGGCCATTTGCATGTCTTATTTGGAGAACTATCTATTCAAGTTTTAAACCCATCTAAAAATCATGACTAATTTTTTTTTGCTATTAAATTATAATAATTCTTTGTATATTTTGGAAATTAACCCTTATCTGATGTATGCTTTACAAATATTTTCTCCCATTCTATAATTGCCTTTTCAGTCTGTTGATTTTTTTCTTTTCTTCAGTCTTGTTTTTACTGTTGTTATTGTTTGTTTGCTTGTATGTTTAAAGGCATCATAAAAAAGAAAATAACATGCTCAGCAAACTTTGGTAATTCCAATTTTTAATACTATAAGAGCTGATGCTTATAATGCTGTCTTAGAAATTCTGAGATGCCTGTATCATTGTTGAAGAAAAACAAAATCTATGCTAGTTTAGGTACCTATATTTTATTCTAAAAATTTTTAATGCATTTAACTATTGTGCCAAGTGCTATCTATGCATTATGTCATTGAATCCTCATGTACATGAGGTAGATACTCTGTATTTCACTGATGAAACAAACTCAGGGAAACTAAATAACACCCCAGTTACACAGTAAGTAGCAAAGATGGCACTGAGGTCTGGTTGTATCCAAAGCGCATATTATTTTTGTTCTGCCACACTACCTCTAAGTCTTTGAAAACTGTGGATCTGAATGTTATACATATGCATGCACACATATACGTGCACATCCACCCACATACAATTACTAGAATAGTAGTTCTGGGACATTTGAGGTAAACTTTTGTTGTAGATAGGGGTTTAGACACCCACACTATAACGCTATACTGGTCTTTTTACTTTAAAAACCTTTTGGCAGCGTTGCCAACAAGTAACCAGCTTCAGTTATATGAATTTTATTTCACCCTTGTATTGTCTGCTTTGGGTTGGTGGTGATGTGATGAGTAGGTGGAAAAGTCATTGCTTAGTGTTCACTATGTGCTATACTAAGCAAAGAACTTTGTAAGATGTACACATGTGGAAGCTCCCCTATATCATATCAAAGCCCGCTTTTCTTGAGGAAAACCTGTGTCATGTGGTTCCTGTAGACTGGGCTCCTCTTCCGTGCCCTGTCCAAGGATGGTCATATTATACTCACCTGGGGGCAGAATACTCAAGTTTCCTGACCAAAAGAATTGGGTCAGGCACAGGCATATGGCCCAAGTTGTGTAAATTTGACTTTTCCATGAGATTTTTGCAAAAGGAAAGGCATTTTCTCTTTATTTTCTTTTTTTTTTTTGAGACGGAGTCTCGCTGTGTCTCCCAGGCTGGAGTGCAGTGGGGCGATCTCAGCTCACTGCAAGCTCCGCCTCCCGGGTTCCCGCCATTCTCCCGCCTCAGCCTCCGAGTAGCTGGGACTACAGGCGCCCGCCACCACGCCCGGCTAATTTTTTGTATTTTTAGTAGAGACGGGGTTTCACCATGTTAGCCAGGATGGTCTCGATCTCCTGACCTCGTGATCCACCCGCCTCGGCCTCCCAAAGTGCTGGGATTACAGGCTTGAGCCACCGCGCCCAGCCTTCTCTTTCTTTTCTTAGGAAAAATAGTAGTAAGGGCAATGATTTGTTGCCATCTTAGCCACCATATGCAGGCTTTTGCCTAAGAATGAAGCTGAGATAAGCAGAGCCAAGAGTTTAAGAGAAAGATTTGAACTCCTAATGAAATCACTTGAACCCTTTGATTCACTACCTTGAACTTTCCAATCACATGAGTCTCCTTGGAGAAAGGGCTTATTCCAGGGCTGGAGTTACAAGATGAGCATAGGTGCCAGAGAGTGAGGAAGTATTCAAAAAATAATGGAGGTGTGTCAAAGGGACACAGGAATTAACTTGAAGGATCTCCCGTGGTCAAATCTGGAACAAGTTTAGTAAAAAATATATAACGATAATAATGGATTATAGTACACAGAATAAATATGTGAGTCCATAGTGATATAGACAAATAATTTGAACAAATCAGAGAGATAGGACAGCTCTTCCTTACAGTAGAATTCCAGTAAATACATGTAGGATGCATGGTGGAAATAGAAACTCACCATTTGCTAAACACCACAGTAATAATTATCGCAGGCAATAATTATTGATAGATGCTATAATTAGTGGGTGGAAGTATGATGAGAAATAGCATATCTGCATGGTTTCAACATATCACCCCACAAAATACTGTTCACAAAGGAAAAGTAATTCTTCAGCGGAGAAACCTTGTAAACCAAGTGATCAAAGCTAACGTCCCAAGCAATGAGACATATGGACATGTGTCTATTGATATAACACACTGAGGATGCAACATAACTTCCGTGGTATTCTTACTAAAAATGCATAATCTCAATCTCTATCATGAGAAAATATCAGACAAACTCAAATTGAGATACTTCTACACAGTAGCTGGTTAGTATTCTTTAAACGTTTCAAGGTTAAGAAACACAAAGACTGAGGAACTGTTCCAGATTGAAAAAGACTAAAGAGATACTAAGCCTAAATGCAATGTAGAATTCTTGACTAGAAAAAAAGACATTGTTGGCTGGGCACAGTGGCTCATGCCTATAATCCCAGCACTTTGGGAGGCTGCAGCAGGCGGATCGCTTGAGTCTGGGAGTTCAAGACCAGCCTGGGCAATATGGTAAAAACCCCATCTCTACAAAAAATACAAACATTAGCCAAGCATGGTGGCACATGTCTGTAGTCCCAGCTACTTGGGAGGCTGAGGCAGGAGGATCGTTTGAGCCCAGGATGTGGGGCTTGCAGTGAGCTGAGATTGTATCATTGCACTCCAGCCTGGGCAAAAGAGCAAGACCCTGTCTCAAAAAAATAAAAAATAAAGAAAAGAAAAGTAAAAAGACATTACTAGGACAATTGCCAAAATCTGAATTAGGTCTGTAGATTAAGAGTATTTTATCAATGTTAATTCCTTGGTTTTAATCATTTTATGACAGTTACCAAGTTGATTATATTTGGGAAATCTGGATGAAGGGTTTTTAAAATTCTGTATGATATTTTTACAGTTTTTCTGAGATCTAAAAGTTTTCCAAATAAAAAATTATTTCCCTGTCTTGTCATTTTTAGTTATTTTAGGTTGGATTTCTCTAATCTGAAACAAAAAAAAAAAGCCCTAATTTAATAAACACACTAACCTTGTTATTTTACAACAATGCTATAGTGTCAGGCATGAAACTAAGTCTTAGGTAGCTTAAATAAGTTTTCCAAGATCACACAATCAATAATAGAGCAAGGATTTGAACAAATACCTGCATGACTTCAAAATCTTTTTTTTTTTTTTTTTTTTTTTTTTTTTTTTTTTTTTGAGACGGAGTCTCGCTCTGTCGCCCAGGCTGGAGTGCAGTGGCCGGATCTCAGCTCACTGCAAGCTCCGCCTCCCGGGTTTACACCATTCTCCTGCCTCAGCCTCCCGAGTAGCTGGAACTACAGGCTCCGCCACCTTGCCCGGCTAGTTTTTTTGTATTTTTTAGTAGAGACGGGGTTTCACCGTGTTAGCCAAGATGGTCTCGATATCCTGACCTCGTGATCCGCCCGTCTCGGCCTCCCAAAGTGCTGGGATTACAGGCTTGAGCCACCACGCCCGGCTAACTTCAAAATCTTAAGCATATTGTAAAAATAATCAAACAACCAGATAAGTAATCCTTCTTATTTTAAAATTTACCGTATTTTCAAATCTCTACCTTGTTCTGGAGAAGACTTGAGGCAGAATACTTGAAAGCTGGGTCCAGGCTAGGAGAAATAATGGCACAATATTAGTAAATGTTTCAGTATTTGTGTTTTATAAGCATACAAGTAGGACTCAGTAATTATATGGTACAGCAGGGCATGCCAATTAGCCTCAATATGCACTTCCTGTAAAAATAATTAACATTTGACAGACAGTATGGTCAAATAAATCAGATAACAGGCATTTTTCCAATGGGATATATACTTGGTTTAAATCTTTGATGAACTGTTTTTCTATATTGAAGTAGTTTAAATTTAAGGAAAAGCAAACAGTAGGGCATGTTAAAACATCCATTAACTAAACATCATGAAAGGGTATAAAATGCCTCCAGCTGCCAAAAAACAATTAGGCTGCAAATATGCCTTTGGTTACCTAACCGCACATTCCCTAAACATTTAGTTCTAATTAATTTTCTTCATTACACAACAATGCCTCTCCTAATTACACTAGAGAAATTCTATAAACCTACTAGCTATTCGAAGCCTTTATTGCACAAATTATTCTGGCAGGTCCCTATTCTAAGCAAATCCTCACTCTCTAATTTATACGTACCTCATCTAGGAGACATGGTCTACTTAGTAAACCCTTGACAGCCAGGCAAACTAATCCCGTATGTGACCATATTTCAAATTAGTAATTTTAGTGAGATGTACCATCAGTGATGAATAATTGAAAACATACCAAGGTAAAGGTGAAAAGTACAAGCTCAGAAACCATGTAGCATCTGAATTCATACACATGTAGTCAAGGCTTGTGATCCCCGGACTTGCAATTGAGGCTGATTCAAAGAAACAAAATGGTTCTTTTACTGAACTCACAAAGGGTACGTAGTCTTAAGGCACCAGAAGCAATACAGCAAATATAATAATGGAAAGGACTGAATAGACCCATAGAGATTTAGGGACAGGCACAAACCATCACTCAATAAATAAGGAAATCAAACCCAGTGAACTGATACGATGTGACATGCTCAAGGTTTGACATTCCAGTTGGCAGAGCTGTGAGTACAAGTAGGACTCCCTAATTCCCGACCAGAGCTGTCTACACAAGACAGTGTCACTCTAGAGACAATTTAGTTCAATTTATCAGAGCCTTTTAGCTGGCTGGTAACAATGTTTCTAAGTTGGGCAAAAGACAGAGTTCGATCCCTGCTAAGCTATTTTTTATTTCCTTTCCCAGCCACATAAAAGTTTGTGGTCTTAGTTATCAGAGTTTTGGAGGATGGCACGTGAGACCATCAGTACAAATGCATCCTCAGTATTCAAAGCTCAAAGCCAACGGCTGGTATTTTAGCAGCTTCACTTTCTATGCCTAGAGCATGCTGAGTAGTCAACTATTTTGGCCCAAGACTGCGGATTGGCTTCATCGTCTTCTTTTTTTGAAAAATATGAATATTTGCTCATAGCATTAGGTAAAAAAATAACCTAGAGTTTTGCTACTGAAAGTGTGGTCTGTGAATCAGCAGCATCAATATCACTTGGGAGATATTTGCTCCCAAACCTGTAGGAACAGAATTTGCATTTAAACAAGATCCCCAGGTAATTCATACATGCACAGAAGTTTGAGCAGCATGGGTCTCAAGCAGTGGTCCTCAAATTTTAGTATGCGTGCTTGGATTCATCTGGCGGGTACCTCATCCCCATAGTTTCTGGTTCTGTAGGTCTGAGCTGAGGCCGAGAATTTGCATGTCTGATAAGTGTCTCCAGAGGCTTCTGAGACAAAATCTTCAACGCTTCTGGCATTGACTCTGCTTTATCTAAGATTTTGGGGGTGTTGTAAATTGAATTGCTGGAAGTTTTGGGAGCTAAGGACTCTACCAGAGTTGTTGTTCACAGAGTGTGGACTTGTGCAGTTTCTAAAGATGATTCTGGAAATTCTGCATATTTGAGAATAGCAGTAAGTCAGTAGTTCCTAATTTTAGAGAGAGGTTGTTAACAGTACAGATTCCTAGTCTCTGTCACCACTGAAAAAGAGAGAAAGAAAGAAAAGGAAGGAAGGAAGGAGGGAAGGAAGGAAGGAAGGAAAAAGAAAGAAAGAGAAAGAGAGAAAGAAAGGGAGAGAGAAAGAGAGAGAGAAAAGAAAAAGGGATCACACCAACTTGAGGTTAGTGGGTCCTGAATGAGGTCCAGAAATCTGCATTTTTAATAAACATCCAGACGATTCTGAGACAGGTGGTCAATAGACAGTCCACTCTGAGAAACTTGATTCAGGTGATGGACATCATAGGAAAAGAGCAGGATCTGAGCCCTCTCAGCAGCTGAGTGCCAACCTTCTCCCAATGCTGTGGCAAGTGGTTTTCATAATTTAGCAATTGAAGCAGTTCTAAGAAATCAGTCGACTGGGCCTGTTCCTCACTGATGTCCCAATAGAACTTGTTCACTCTCCTTTCTTAATTATGTCTGGCCAGCAGTGGAGCACTCCGGCCGCCTGCTCTTTAATCTGTTTATCCATCTTAGAACTCCAATTAACCAGGTGCAGCCATCCATCTGGTTAATATGAGGACAAGCTGTTAATTTGTGAATGAAAAAGGAGATATGCAGACAACAAGCAAACTAGCAAGGGCCTCTGGAAGGTAACATTGACTCTAATCTTTGCAAAGCAAGGTGGGGGAACTTCGAAAATTGTTTTAATGAAAGAAGGAATTGCTCTTTGTTAGAGGGAGGGGATACAGAATTGAGGCAGCTCTCGGTACTCACATGATTTGCCCTAGGTCATCGCAGAATTTAGTAACTTTAGCTGTAAAATCGAAAGATAACAGTACTTAATCTTCATCTCAGGGAAGTTAGGAGATGCCATGACATCAAATGAGACAAAACACCTTGTAAAAGGCAACATACGGCCAGTTGTGGTGGCTCACGCCTGTAATTCCAGCACTTTGGGAGGCCGAGGCAGGCGGATCATTTGAGGTCAGGAGTTCGAGACCAACCTGGCCAACGTGGTGAAACACCCTGTCTCTATTAAAAATACAAAAATTAGCTGGGCATGGTGGTGTGTGCTTGTAATCCCAGCTATTCGGGAAGCTGAAGCAGAAGAATCGCTTGAACCCGGGAGGTGGAGGTTGCAGTGAACCGAGATCTCACCACTGCACTCCAGCCTGGGCAACAGAGCGAGACTCCATCTCAAAAAAAAAAAAAAAAAAAAAAAGACAACGTACATATTTTTGTTAGTTTTCGTGCAGCATTTCTATTTTATGCGACTATATAGGGGAACTGTTTATGTTTCATGCACACTTGACATTTTACAATAAGTGTTTTCTAGCAAGCAGGTCGGACACTTTACTACTTGATAGTCTTCAAGTATGTTTTGTTTCCAGTTTCTAAAATCCATAATAGAACAGATTCCCTTGTGCCCTCAACCTATTCTTAAACTTTAGCGTGCACTGGAATCACGTGGAACTTGTTAAAACCCATCTGGCTGGCCTCTTCCTCAGAGTGCCTGATGCAATAGGTCCAAGAGAGGCCTGAGAATTTGCATTTTTGACAAGGTGACTTTCTTAATTATGCTGGTTGTGGACCACATGTTGAGAACTACTGCACTAAAACCACACTTCCCCTGATCATAAAATATAAGCTTCCTTATTTGAAAAGTTCATATCCTCCAGCTGAAATTCCTACTCCTGGTGACCAATGTAGGAAGAGTCATATTCTGGGTTTAGAGCTGAGTGAGGCAGTAGAAAATGTGCACCTGTGACCTTGGATGCACTTGTATTAAAAAAACACTGTGCTAAGCACAATTTCTTTCTTTCCATGTGTTTGAAAACATTTTTAAAGCCTTCCAACTACCCCAGGAGTTTATGATCAAGCTCCTGAGACCAAATAGACCCTATAAAACACTTTGTGAATAATTACTAAGCAAAATAAACTATAAATGCAAAACAGCATTGCCTAAAGTTCCCAGGTGAGAACGCAGTCACATTCCTAAAAGAAGAAATCGGAATTTAAATTCCAAATGCTCAGAAAATCTACTTTATCACTTCATCGTTTTTTGTTTTTTGTTTTTTTTTCAACCAGCTAGAGGCAAACCTCCTGACTTCAGTCCAACCAGAGATGGGGTGAAGCTTAGACCTCAGTGTCTGCACTGTGTAATTAGATCAAGTTTGAAAATAGTATTCTCAGGGTGTGATCTGTGAACCATCTGCAGCAGAATTGCCTTAGAAACCTATTCAATGAGCGTATTAAAAAATGACCTACTGAAATAGAATCTTGGGAACAAGGCCTTGGAAGCTTCTCATTCAATCAGCTCCGCAGATAAATCTTACGTTTGTTTAGTTTGAGAGGACATGCTCCAGAAGCTTCTCCCCAACCCCACCCAGCACATCAAAGTTTGAGATGACCACACCGTCTTTGAGGCAACTCTGTGTATCACGCATTAATAAGTGGCAGCTGTCCAGAGATGTTTAATTTTCAGTTTGAGCCTCAGTTTCTGGGTAGCTCCAAGGTCCTAACAGGGACTTTATCCTACCTGTGCTTAGGAGCCTTCCTTTTGCACCTGCGAGGAGCACAGAGCTCCATGCTGGACAGATGGAAGCCAGGGAAAAAAGACTCTGCTACATGCAAAAGAGGAGAGGAATCCAAAGGGAGAGAAAACAATCAGGGCCTGAGGCTGAACAGCCAGGCTGCTTTTGGTTGGTTCCTGGGGAGCTTGACAGTCTAGGTTAAGAGGTAAACTTGCTTTTTGTTGTGTTTGTGTGGGACAGAGTCTCGCTCTGTCGCCCAGGCTGGAGTGCAGTAGCACTATCTCGGCTCACTGCAACTTCCACCTCCCAGGTTCAGTGATTCTCCTGCCTCAGCCTCCCTAGTAGCTGAGATTACAGGCGCCTGCCACCGCATCCAGCTAAATTTTGTATTTTTAGTAGAGCCAGAGTTTCACCATGTAGACTAGGTTGGTCTCAAACTCCTGACCTCAAGTGATCCACCCACCTCGGCTTCCCAAAGTGCTGGGATTATAAGTGTAAGCCACCGTGGGGTGGGGGGGTGGGCGGGATGGAGTCTCGGTCTGTCGCCAGGCTGGAGTGCAGTGGTGCCGTCTCGGCTTACTGCAACCTCTGCCTCCCAGGTTCAAGCAATTCTCCTGCCTCAGCCTCTCAAGTAGCTGGAACTACAGGTGTGCGCTACCACGCCCAGCTAATTTTTGTATTTTTAGTAGAGACAGGGTTTCACCATGTTGGCCAGGATGGTCTTGATCTCTTGACCTCGTGATCCACCTGCCTCTGCCTCCCAAAGTGTTGGGATTACAGGTGTGAGCCACTGTGCCCGGCCAGACTTGTTTTTTTAAAGAATCTGTTTTCTAAAAATAATTACTCTTATATTTACCCTTACTCTCTCTAAAGGGTAGGTTACATAAGTATGGGCAGTAAATGTAGTCCTGTGGCCCAATTGTGAGCTTCAGGGTGGGGCAGTCTTTTCTAGAACTTCATCGAGCTCCTTTCTAGTTATGAAATTAATACATATCTAATGCAGACACCTCTAAAATCACTGCTAAGTGCAAAGACATGTAATCACACCAAATTAATCTGATGATAGTTACTGAGTATCTATCAGTGTGGGATTTCAGATTATTAAATAAACAGAACCAAACTCCGCATTTTCTACCTGCCCTGTTCTCCTAGTATACAGTCACTGTTTTTCTACCTTAAACTGTATTCTGTGATCTGATTTTTTTAAATGACTGAATAGCTTCTTATTGTATTGATGTTACAGTTTATATCTGTGGTCACTGATGATAGAATGTAGTATCCTTTGATGGTTTCCAACAAGATTTCTTTATCTTATACCAGATGGCATTTCCTAGCTCTTGCCTGACAATTAAGGGATAATGTTCTGATGATAGTAGTTGTTACATTTTCCTCCCTCCAGACCAATTAAGTTCTCATTTCATCTTTAGGGGCTCGCTGAAAGCAAATGCAGCATTCCCAACCCCTTGTATTCTATTCATTAATTCTTGTCTTTGGCAAATATTGAAGAAATAGAGGTGATTGAGACACAAACCTTGTCTTCCATGGGTTTCATTCTGATGGAGCCCATGGGCAATATACAAATAAAAATAAATATATAATACAATAGCGAATGGAGATAAGAATTAGTTAAATAGGTCTAGACTTATTACTATTAACTGGAAGGATATTTGTTATATTACAAACATTGTTATAACTGTCAGCAAAGTCTGGGTCACAGGCTGAGGTCACACATGGTAGACCAAGGGGAGGAGCTCGAGGGCTATCTTCACCTTCAATATCTACACACTTCTCCATCAGTCACTGATGGTCCTTCTGGTTTCCTCTTTTATCTACCACATAAAAAGACTATCTGATTACAAACTTGATGCCTGATAATTTCTAAGTTAGGTGGAGAACATCAGGCTTCCTTTCTAAAGGAGTCATTTTGTTTACAATGGCCCTGCCTTTGACTTGGTGCTGATTGTTTTTGCGGTTTTCCTTTAGTTGTAACCTTATCCTTTTCCTTTCCTTTTTTTTTTAATCGATTTAGGGTTTATATTGAGATGGGCAGTGTTGAGTATTTAGTTTCTTTTTTCGAGTTGAGCACAATGATATTTATTATGTATTTCTGGGGTCAAGCAAATCAATAAAGGAGGCCAGCAAAAACCCGCCCTTCAGGAGGCTCGGGCTCACTGAATGTGCATGGCAAAAGCTGGACCTTTATCTCTTAAGAAAAAGGGATGGATCCCAATGCTACCTGACTGCTCTGTCAGACAACGGACGAAGAGAAACCCCTCCCAAAAGTTGTTATGGTTTCTTATTGGACTTTCAGATGTCTGTTCATAGATGAGCTTCTAATTAACCAGAAATCTGTCTCCCACGAAGTCAATAAACATCTGACACTTTTTCAGAAGTACATTTTGGAGTGACTTTCTGGTCATTTTAGAGAGCATTGAAACATAAAAGCATTCCGCTTTCCAATGGAAGAAAGATGAAATCTCCATGATCCTTTCTATGTTTCTAAGCAGTATAGCTAAACATCTCAAAGAATTTTCTCATTATTTTTCTGTAACTCAAACCTATGCAAGCTTAAAGGGAACAATAATGATATCTAGGATTGGCTTGTGTAGACTCAGATGGCTTTTGCATATTTTCATTACACATTTATTTAGTAATCAGAAGAAGTTATTTTGATTCTTATATAACCAGTTCCTCAGCCAGAGTAAAGTCAGAATAAAGTGAACTATCAAGCATTATGAATACACCCCTGTTAGAGGAAAAGATCCTTTCAGCCCTATCTTTATGGAAAAGGAGTTAGGAAGTGCAGGTTCAAAACTTGGTAAGTCTGACCACTGTAGAATTTCTTTCCTTAGTGTGGAATTGTTTAAATTTTGGGGGGTTAAAAAAAAAGGTTGAATCAATTCTGAGGGATTTTGTGTGCAGTCTTTCTAGAAGAGGTCTTTGCAAGTGTGAAGATCTATCTAGGTAATATCCTTGAAATGGGTGAGGAGGGAAATGATAAACTGAGATGAGATCTTTCAGAAGTGCTAACAGAGCCTCAGACCAGACCATCCATATTAAAACAGGACCTTGGGCTTCGTTTCAGCAGCTTTTGGATACCTTTCAATCTAGATATGTGAGATGTCTGGAGGCTTTCCACAGAATAGTGTGACTGTTTAGGTTCCCAGAAGCTTCCTTTAGGAGGTTAAGCAAGAAGTATATTCTTTAACAACCAAACCTCCTTTTCCTCAGCCTTAATCCCCAGCCACGTTAAACACGTGTTTCAGAACTTTGGATTTAATGCATATCTAAAGACCAGTTTTGTCAAGGATTTACTCTGTCTTCCTTGTGCTCTTTGAGAAACTTAGGCAAGTCCACACCTATTTTTTATAACCTGCCTCACTCTTTACTATTGTCAAGCGTTTCAGCCTTTCATAAGGGAACAACTGTGCTCTCTCTGGATATAAATGTTACTGCTGTCAGTGAACTCAAGTCTATTTGTTCAATTACAGAATTTTCTCTGAGGCTGCTCACACCTGTAATGCCAACACTTTGGGAAGCTGAGGCAGGAGGATCACTTGAGCCCAGGAGTTCGAGATCAGCCTGGCTAATATAAGGAGACTTCGTCTCTACAAAAATTAGAAGAATTAGTTGGGTATGGTGGCAGGAGGATCCCTTAAGCCAAGGAGGTTGAGGCTGCAGTGAGCTATGATTGTTCCACTGTGCTTTAGCCTGGGTGACAGAAACCTTGTCTCGAAAACAGAAAAAAAAAAAAAAAAAGGAAAAGAATGAACTCTCTCTAGATGCCTACAATTGAATATTTATGTCCGGTCAGTTATTGTTCCTTTAGCTTCCGGGTGAAACTAGTAGGGGCAGGAGATGGAAATTTATGTTTTTCCTGGTAATAATAATAATAATAGCCTTATGGATACTCATGATAGAAAACAGGATAAAAATTAAGAAGGAAATCACTCACACACATATCTCACACACACACACGCTCATGATTTTATCAAGCAGAAATAGTCATTATTAACATTTTGGCTTACTTTCTTCTGGTCTTTGTTTTAGTAATAATATTGACAGAGCATCTGCCATGTACTGAGTACTTTGCATCCATTGAGAGAGAGGTATTGTTATTCTAAGTTCCTAGAAACCACTATACCACATACAGACTAGAGGGCAATATACATTACGTTCTTGCACATCTGCACACCGTAGTCAACAGACACACAGACAAACATGCATGCATATTGTGTTCCTGTGTATGGGTTTCTCTGTACCTTATTTTACTCAACATGCTGTTATAAACATTTAACCATGAAAATAGATAATCTTCAAACATAATTTTTGTTAAGGCATACTATTTCACGCTGTGGATATATCACAATATACTTAGTCACTTGCCAGTTGTTTGCTTTTTGGATTGTTGCTGTTGTTTTCAGCGTGCTTGTTTATTCTACCAAATCAGAACCAAAATATCTATTTTCTGAGGCTTGACTATTTCCAATAAGCATAAAGGCCATTTTTTTTTTGACTGCCTGCAAACTGTCTCTTATATGAGGTTACAAACAGGTTGTAAATAAACAGACTTTGAATATGAACACTTCTAGAAAGAGGAAAGGGGGATTAGAACAACTCTAAAGGGTTGAAAGCCCATCTTGGAATCCAGAGCCAAGTCACACCACAACCCTTTCTCTCTCCTGACACTCTCCATTAATTCCATACACAAATTTTTTCAGGTGGGGGTAACTTCATTTTGATAAAATTATAAGCTTTGAAAATACTTGTAGGATATTGCACTGCATTTAGTTGTCATATATCTTTATTCTTTAGTCTGATCAGCTACTTTTCTGTATCTTTCTTGGTATCAACATGAGGAGCATAGGCCACTTATTTTGTAGAATGTCCTTCAGTTTGGGTTTCTCCAGTGCTTCCTCAAAATTAGATTCAGGTTATTCATTTTTGGCAGGAATACCAGTTGGTGTTTGCCCTTTCTGTGTATCGTTTCTGGAGACTCATGCTATCCATTGGTTCCATTACTGCTGATGTTAACTTTGATTCCTTAAAGTTGAGGGTATATCTGCCAAGGTTCTCTACTATAAAGTTATTATTTTGCCCTTTGTAATAGATAATTTGTCAGGCAGTGTTTTGAGAATATGTAACTATCCTATTCCTCCTTGACCTTCTGCCCACTAGTTTTAGCATCTCCTATTGCTTGGACAGCTGCAGAATGGTGATTTTCTGACTTCATAATTCATACCCATTTATTAGCTGGCATTCTACTATAAGAAAAAGCTTTTCATTTTCCTTTATTTAATACAATTCTGGCACCAAAGCCCTCATTCCTGGTACCTTCATTTAATCACTCACACATAAACATTTATTAATATCGGTACAGGCTCATGGATTCTTATTTTATTTGCTGGTTTATAATCCATTACTATCATTTCTTTTTTTTTTTTTTAAATGCACAAATTGTGCTCAGATTTGGCCAGTAGGAATCCACCAGGCTGGCTTCTGTGTTTTCTTGGCAGGCCCCCAACAAGTTGTAAGTACTTCTACATGTTGTAAGTTCTTGTGGAGTTTACATTTTGGTAGAAAGTCAGAGAGGCCTTTGGTATAGTTCTATTTTTATTCATTGTGCTCGGTATTTCATGAACTCTTCCATCTGGAAACTTAAGTCCTTTTGTTCTGAAAAATATTAAAATAATTTTCAGTTTTCACTTGAATGGGCTTTCTAATTTTCTTATCTTCACTTTATTTTCATTTCTTTGTCTTTTTTCTCTGATTTCTGAGAGATTTCCTCAACTCTTTCAATTCTGCTGTTTAGATTTTTATTTCTGCTGTCATGTTCTTAACAGCCTTATCTATTAATTTAAAATTAAAAACGATGTCCTGCTTGTGCTTCATTCCCATTAGCTTGCTGAAGATATTAATGAAACTGTTTCATTTGAAATTTTCATTTTCTATATAGTCTTTTTTCATGTTGCATATGTGTGTGTGCACATTGTGAGTGTGTTTTGTCTGCTTATTTTCTTCTTTCATGTTAGATTTCCTTAAATATCTGGTGATCCTTGATTTTCTGTTCGTTTTAAAAAAATAGATTATTTTTTAGAGCAGTTTCAGGTTCATAGCAAAATGGAGCAGAAAGTACAAAGATATCCACCCCCTCCATCCACACACAGCCTCCTCTACTACTGACAGGCAGCAGGGTGGCACGTTCGTTACAGTTGATGAACTTACATTGAAACATCATTGTCACACAAAGTTTACATTAGGATTCACTCTTGATGTTGTATAATTTTGTGAAATGCGTAATGACGTATATCCACTAGTTTAGTATCATAAAGAATTGCCAGGTGTGGTGGCTCATGCCTGTAATCCCAGCACTTTGGAGGCTGAGGTGGGCAGATCACTTGAGGTCAGGAGTTCAAGAGCAGTCGAGCCAACATGGTGAAACCCCGGCTCTACTAAAAACACAAAAATTAGCTGGGTGTGGTGGTGGGTACCTGTAATCCCAGCAACTCAGGAGGCTTAGGTAGGAGAACGCTTGAACCTGGGAGGCAGAGTTTGCAGTGAGCCAAGATCGCACCATTGCACTCCAGTCCGGGTGACAGAGTGAGACCCCTGTCTCAAAAACAACAGCAAGAAAAAAGAATGGTGGCCGGGCGCGGTGGCTCAAGCCTGTAATCCCAGCACTTTGGGAGGCCGAGATGGGTGGATCACTAGGTCAGGAGATCGAGACCATCCTGGCTAACACGGTGAAACCCCGTCTCTACTAAAAAATACAAAAAACTAGCCGGGCGAGGTGGCGGGCGCCTGTAGTCACAGCTACTCAGGAGGCTGAGACAGGAGAATGGCGGGAACCCGGGAGGCGGAGCTTGCAGTGAGCTGAGATCCGGCCACTGCACTCCAGCCTGGGCGACAGAGCGAGACTCCGTCTCAAAAAAAAAAAAAAAAAAAAAAAAAAGAAAGAAAAAAGAATGGTTTCCCTGCTCCCAAAAACCTCTATGCTCCATGCATTATCCATTCCTTCCCCCAGCCCCTGGTAACCGCTGATCTTTTTACTGTCTCTATGATTTTTGCCTTTTCCAGAATGTTACATGGTTGGAATCATACAATTCTGCTCATTTTCAAGTACAGGGCATAAAAGATTAGAAACTGAGAAAGAGAGAGTGGGTATTGTCAACTGTGAACATCACTCCAGGGTGACTTCATCAGCAATCTTATTAGGGCAGCCCAAATATCAGTATCGTTAGGTTTTTCAACTTTGGCTAGTCAGAGAAGTCTTTTGCCATGTTCTGCCCAGAGAATATAATTTGGAGTATCAACATTCTGGGTTCAGGCAGGGAAGAAAGGCTGGGTATCTCAAGTTTTGGTATGTAAGCTTCCTCTGAATTCCCCTGTTTTTGGTTGAGGATCACTGCCTTGGACTCTATTTTGCCTTCTCTGGCCCTCCATGCAGAGTGGAGGAGGGGATCTGTGTATTGAACTACTTATGAAATAGACGCTATCACTTTTCTAGTTTTCTTTTCTTTTTTTGAGACAGGGTCTTGCACTGTTGCCTAGGCTGGAGTTCAGTGGTGCAATCTTGGCTCACTGTAACCTTCGTCTCCTGGTTTGAAATGATTCTCATGTCTCAGCCTCCCTGGTAGCTGGGACTAAAGGTGTGCGCCACCACACCTGGCTAATTTACTTTTCTAGTTTTTTAGTCTCATTATTACTCTATGTTCCATGAGGTATCAAATGCCCACAGGCTCCTGTGTACTTTGGGTTCTGATGTGTCAATGCATTTCTTCTTTTATCTCTCTACTGCCGGTTTAGAAAATTCTGTTTTCTAGGTCTGCTAAATCAGTTACCACTTAATCTGTTTTCCAGATCCCAAAATTTTATTTTCACTTTCTCTTCTGTTCTTTTTCCTGATGAGTTTATACCTTTTTCTTTTTCAATTCCTTTACTATTGACATATGAGATTTTAGAAGAGAGAGGAGATAATGTTTGTGTTCTATGTGCTGAATTTTATTGAAAATTTCCTGACACTTTTTTAGTGTTATGTGTTTATTCTTGTGATAATGAAGCACACTCTTGACCAAGAATTCATCTTCCTGCATCATTCATACAATTATAGGGTCAGAAGGGAGACAGATTTCTGTTCAAACAACTGCTCAGCCAGTAGTACCTTTGTGAACCTGGTCAAGTCATTTCATTCTTCAAGCTTTAATTTCCTCTCTTGTAAAATGAAGATTAAACTGGTACTTGTCTCATATGGATGTTTTAAGAATTATCTGAGACAACAGGTGCTAACGTACCATCATGATGGCTGCCATGAAGCAGGTGCTTGGGAAATGGCTGCCCTTTACCTCCTGTTCATCCTCCTGCCAGTTTAAGATGTGGACACAAAATGGTCAAAGAATTGTGACATTTTCAGGAATTGAGCCTATTTCTGAAGTGCTGATTTTTGTAAGAGGGAATCTGTAGGTGTCACCTGGAAGTGGCCTTTTGACATTCAAAGTAGAGTGATCCAATCCACAGGTGAGGGGCATGGCAGTCCTGGTGCATTTATTCACTCATTCATTCACTCATGCAGTAATGAGTGCCCATCATATGGGGCATTTTAAAGTAAATATGATATGTCCTGTCAGCGAATCACTAAATACTTCAGGATCTCAAAAAAGGGACGTTCTTTCATAGTAAGACTTTGTAGAATTAACATGTTCTAGCTGGGCGTGGTGGCTCACGCCTGTAATCCCAGCACTTTGGGAGGCTGAGGTGGGTGGATCACCTGATGTCAGGAGTTCGAGACCAGCCAAGCCAACATGGTGAAACCCCATCTCTACTAAAAATACAAAAAGTTAGCTGGGTGTGGTGGTGGGTGCCTGTAATTCCAGCTACTTGGGAGGCTGAGGCAGGAGAATTGCTGGAACCCAGGAGGAGGAGGTTGCAGTGAGCTGAGGTCGTGCCATTGCAATCCAGTCTGGGCAACAAGAACGAGACTCCATCTCAAAAAAAAAAAAAAAAAAAAAAAAAAAAGAAAAAAAAAGAAAAAAAAGAATTAACGTGTTCTTTGTATTATCAAATATTCAATATATACTCCAATAGTTTTCATCATTATGCTTTTTTCCCCCAAATAATTGCTCTGTTTATTGACTTGGTTTCCAGATGTGATCTATTTATTGTTTTTTGATTCTGAAATCTCAGTTTTCTTTCAGCTTTTTCCCCCTGGATCACTCTCTCTTCCTTTTTTTCCTCTGTGTATTTGCTTATTGAAGAAACAAGGTAATTATCCCATAGAAAAGTCCCGCATTCTAAACTTGGTCAATGCTTCCTCAAGGTGAGGATTGACTTGTTCTTTTAGTTTCAGTAGTCTCTGTAAGTAAGAAGGTAGAACTAAAGGCACATTAGTTTCTGCGTAATTTCATTTTTTTGTTTTCGGAGAAAATATATTATAGGATGCCATGTAGTTTATGTTTCATCACATCTTGTAATATGTAATGTTTCACTGTTAAGCTTTTTGTAACAGTAATATCAATCAGGATTCAGGTGGTGATGTTCTTATCCTTTCAGTGTAAAGTTTCCCATCATCAGTTTATTTAATTTTTTTTATCATCTCTTGATGACTGGATGATTGTTATGAGTTGAATTGTGTCCCCTCCAAATAGACAGGTTGAAATTCTAAACCCTGGTAACTGAGAATGTAATTTTATTTAGAAATAAGATCGTTGCAGATAAATCAAGTTAAGATGAGGTCATTATGGTGGGTCTAAATCTAATATAACTGGCATCCTAATAAGAAGAGGGAAACACCACATGGAGATGGAAACATGTGGGGAGAGGATCACATGATGACAGAGGCAGGGCTGGGATGACACAGATAAAAGCCAAGGAATACCAAGGATTGATGGGACCATTGACAGAGGTGAGACAGAGACAAGACAGGACTGTATCTAGAGTCTCAGAAGGAGCACAGCCCTGCTGACACCTTGATTTTGGACTTCCAGCCTCCAGAGCTATGACAGAATGCATCTGTGTTGTTTTGAGCCACTCAGTTTGTGTTGGTTTGTTATAGCAGTCCCAGGAAACAAATAGAGTGACCATTACCTGTTTTGGTTATTTTATTGAAAGTTGAGAAACAGTGATTTTTATATTCTATCAATTTCTTTTCTCCATTTATTACCTGGAACTCCTCTGAATATAAATGTTTTCTATCCTTCACTAAGGTTATTTTCGTTGCCTTGAAGTTTATTTACCCTAGATAGGCATAGTATATGCTGATCGTTTTTTTTTTCTTTTTATTATAACATTTCAAAGTAATAAGTTGGTGCTCTAGCAACCTTCAGGGATGTCCACTGAATGTATTTGTTTATCTTGTCTTTCCTTTCTTTCCCTTTTGAATATATTATGGACTTACAAAGGAAATAAGACATTTCCTTATTTAAAAGAAATGTCATTAATAAATTATTCTGGGCCCCTGGGCACACTTGTAAATGAAATCAAGGGAGAGGTTCGTACCTCTCCCTTGAGTGAAATATATGCTAAGGAAAATCACCTTGTTAGGATGTCTAAGAAAATGCCTTCTGGTGCCCCAGTGAGTGTCTATCTAAGTTCCAATAAGCTCAAAGTTGAGTTTGGTTGAGGTCATTCTCTGAATACCAGTATAATATTGGCTATAATTATTTTACTACTTGTTCTTCAATTTGATAAATTTTATATCTCCTTGGAACTGTGACCATTATACCTGAAAGAGAATTAAACTTATATGTGTTGTCAGAAATTCTTCCTATCTCAAAACCATTATGAACTCTGAATAGAATCCTTCTTTTCATGGGGCCAATGAGCAGCAGGATAAAGAATTGCATAGTAGCAACTGGAGATTTGTGATTATTGCCACTTTGTCTTCAAAAACAAAAACTTGAGTATGAAAATTAGTGTATCTGAGGGAAAAGGACAGATTACTTCAAATTATAACTATCTGGGAAAATCCAATTGTATCCTCTTCACTGTGTTTCATCTCTCCTCACTAAATTCAAGCTCCTCTAGAACAAGATGGTGTCTAACTTATCATTATATTCCCCAAATGCTCAGTTTAATGTTTTCACAGAGTAGGTGCTCAATAAATAAATGAATTTAGTTAGAATTCAATGCAATTAAAGTTCCTCAAAAGACCAATATACTTTAGACAAATTTAGAGCAATGAACAACCTCACGTGAGAAGATAGAATGGATCCAATTACGATAAAAAGGATATATTAACTACATTCAAAATTATGTGGAAGTACAATGATAAAGAAGCTTACAATATAAAGAGGTTATGTTATAACATAGCATCCCATTAGATAAAGGAAAATGGTAGGTAATATTTCAATATGAATTTAAAAAGAAGAATATTTGGTGTGAGGGAGTGTGTGTGTATGTGTGTGTGTGTGTGTGTGTGTGTGATGGGCTTTATCAGTCAGGATGCAATTAAGCAAAAAGAAACCATATAAAAATTTCAATGTGAGGAATCTAACATGGAGAACTGCTTACAAGGTTAGATTGCTGAAAAAGCTAGAAGGGAATATTGAGGTATCACAGAGACAGTAACTGTAGGACACAGCTACTTCACCTAAGAACGAGAAACAAAAGATGTGGCCAGGAGTCATCAGTGCCTCAGAGGAGGGCTCAGCCCTCTGAGGAGAGAGCTTTGCTTAGTTTTGGCTGGTACCTTTCGAAGGAGCTCCGCAGAAATGGTTCTGGGAGTGCTTAAAAAACCTGGAGGCTGGAAGTGAAACTAACTGCACTCTTCAGTACTATTGCTGGGGTGACACTGACACAAACAGCAAGCAAACTGCAGGTGAAATGTTCCTCTCCCTTCCTGTCCTCCAATCTCCCTCTAGTCAGAAATGGGAGGTGTGATGGACACAAAGAGGGGAGCAATAGACACCAGAGCTTACTTGAGGTTGAAGGGTAACAGGAGCGTGAAGACTGAAAAACTATCATCTATCAGGTACTATGCTTACTACCTGGGTGATGAAATCATTTGCACACGAAAGTCTAACAACACACAATTTACCCATATAACAAACCTGCACATGAACCCCCTGCACCTAAAATAAAAGTTGGGAAAAAAAACCCAAAAAAGAAATGTGAGGTATGAAGTCCCAGTCAAAGCATCACAAAGAATATGGAAGAGAGCTTTGAAGTTGGGAGACAAGAGCTTAAGCATAGTTGTATCAGGGAAGGAGATACAGACACCTGCTCTCACTCTTTATGTACTTCTGCATTGTTTGAACTGGGTCTATGGTGACTAAGCCTTACTTACTTTGTTGAGATATGATTCGCATACCCTTTTAAAGTATGCAATCCTGTGGTTTTTTAGTATAGTCACAAAGTTGTGCAGTTACAACCACTATCTCATTCCAGAATATTTTCCTCAGCCCAAAGAGAAATTCCACGTCCTTTAGTTATCACCTCCTATCCTCCTACACTGGCTACCCCCTGGCCTTAGGCAATCACTAACCTACTTTCTGTATGTGTAGATTTATCTATTTTGGACATTTTACACAAATTGAATCATATAATATGTGGTCTTCTTTTGCTTAAAATATTGTTTTTAAGGTTCATCCATGTTGAGGCATGTGTAGGTACTTTATTACTTTTTTTTTTTTGGACAGAGTCTCGCTCTATTGTCCAGGCTGGCGTGCAATGGTGCATGATCTCAGCTACTGCTACCTCCACCTCCTGGGTTCAGGTAGTTCTCCTGTCTCAGCCTCCCGAGTAGCTGGGATTACGGGCACCCACCACCTCGCCTGGCTATTTTTTGTACTTTTAGTAGAGATGGGGTTTTGCCATGTTGGCCAGGCTGGTCTTGACCTCAGGTGATCCACCTGCCTTGGCCTCCCAAAGTGCTGGGATTACAGGCATGAGCCACCATGTCTGGCTGGTACTTTATTACTTTTTATGGCTGAATAATATTCCATTATATGGACATACAGCATTTTCTTTATCCATTTACCTGCTGATGGACAGTTGGGTTGTTTCTCCACGTTGGCTGTTATGAATAATGCTTTTATAAACTTTTATATACAAAATTTTGTGTGACCACATGTTTTCAAATCTATTTGTGATGTACTAAGCAGTGGGATTGCTGGGTCATACGGTAGCTCTATGTTTAACATTTTCAGAAACTACTGAACTGTTTTGCACAGCAGCTGCACCCTTTTCCATTCCTAGCAGCAACGTATGAAGGTTCCAATTCTGTGCATCCTCACCAGGGCTTCTTTGTGTCTGTCTTTGTGATCATTGCCATCCTCATGCATGTGAAGTGATAACTCATTAGGATTTCTTTCTAATAAATAAATAAAATGAAATGATACATTATTAGTAACCCTAGCATCTTTTCATGGGTTTGTTGACCATTTGTGTATATTATTTGGAGAAATGTGTCTATTCAAGTCTTTTACTCTTTTTTTTCTGCAACAGGCCTTTGCTTTGTGGCCCAGGCTGGAGTGCTGTGGTGTAATCATGGCTCACTGCAATTTTGACCTCTCTGACTCAAATGATCCTCCCCACTCAGCCTCCCAAGTAGTTAGGACTACAGATATGGGCCACTATGCCTGGCTAATTTTAAAATATTTTGTAGAGATGGGATCGCGCCATGTTATTATTGCTCCTTTTTTAATTGAGTTGTTTGTCATTATGTTCTTGAGTTGTAAGAGTTCTTTATGTATTTTAGATACCAGATCCTCCTCAGATATGTGATTTAAAATATATTCTAACATTCTGTAGCTTGTCTTTTCGCTTTCTTGATAATGTTCTTTGATGCACAAAAGTTTTAAATTATAATGAAGCCTAATTTATCTGTTTATTTTCTTTTGTTGTTTGTGTGTTTGGTGTCACAGCTCAGAATCCATTGCGTAATCCAAGCATAAAGATTTATATCTGCTTTCTTGTGTTTCACAATTTTAACTCTCAAATTTAGGACTTTGATACAGTTTGAGTTAATTTTTGCATGTGGATATACAGTTGTTTCAGTATTACTTGTTGAAAAGACTATTCTTTTCCCATTGAATGACCTTGGCACGCTTGTTGAAAGTAAATGGATTTCTGAGCTCTAAATTCTATTCCATTGATATATATCCCTGTCTTTATGCTAGCACCATACAGTCTTGCTTTAGTGTAACTTTGAAGTAAGTTTTAAGATTGAGAAGTCTGAGTGCTACAACTTTGTTCTTTTTCAAAGTGTTTTGGCTATTTGGAGTGCCTTGCATTTCCATATGAATTCTAGGATCAGCTTGTCAATATCTGCAAAAAAAAGGCAGCTGAGATTTTGATAGGAGTTTCACTGAATTCCATGCTTTACTTTTAGGAAAAACACGATTTCCATATTGACCAGAAAGTCTATGTTTTTCAAGATGCTAACTCTCTTGGTAATAGATATTTATTGTAAGCTGTATTAAATAAGCTCAGATTAAAATAAAAATTTTTGTGTCTCTTTTTAGAGCATATAACATTGATAACTTTAAATTTATTTGGGTGCAATAAATATTTGTGTAATTTTGTGAAGACAGGAACTATGTCTAGTGCTGGTCACTGTGTACCCAGGCTAAGTACTAAGCCTAGCAGCCTTTACATAGAGTATGCTCAAAGAATTGTCGAGAAATGGGGACATCTTCTCTAACAAGCCAGGGAACAGGAACAGAAGGATATGTGGTCTGATGCTGTCCAAGGTAGCAGGATACATTTAAAAAAACTCAGTTTGACCAGACACAAACGTACGCATGGTTTATGATTTCATTTACATGAACTGTTCAAAAATCTGGGGGTGGAATACGGAGTGACTGTGATTGGCATGAGGTTTCTTTTTAGTTGATAGAAATATTCTAAAATTAGATTGTGGTGATGATTATTCTCTCTAATTGTACTATAATTCATTCAATTGTACACTTAAAAACAAATTTTATGGTATGTAAATTATATCACAATAAAGCTGTCTGAAGAAGAACTCCAGCTTGAAACTGAGGCCTTAACCAATTTTTAATTTTTATTGAGGAAAAAAATACAGACAAGGCAGGTCAAAGGGGGTGATATTTCACTGCAAAAAAAAAAAAAAAAAAAAAAAAAAAAGTGGAGGTGGAATGATTGAAAGGGAGAGTGGAGCTGTACAAAGCAGTTGGGACTGAAGCTCACAAAAAAGGCGATGAGGGATCAAGGGCCAAGATTCCTGTAGGGAATAGGTCTATAAAAGGGCTTGGAATACAAAGTAGAGAAAGGACATGAGGTTGAAGAGAGACTTGGGACTGGAAGCTTAACCCCTCTGCCCAGTTCTTGACAGTGAAGAAACGAAGAAGGTCATGGTCTTGCTTTCCAGCGGTACTAGGGGGACCACATTTGAAATGCTCCGGGGCAGTGCTGGTCACCCTGGTGTGAAAAGACTGTAACAACTGCCAGAAAAACGTGGCAGTGTGAAAACCTTCCAGTTAGGAGTCATCACTTCGCCATTCACCCTTGTCAGCCCAGCTGCTGGGATGGCTCAGAAGGAAAAGAAATGATCGATAGTGGCCCCTGACAGGGTACAAGGGAGAAAGTAAATGTTCGACAAATGGCTGCAGGTCATGTGGGTCAGGCTCTCTGACTCCCAGTCCTGCTCTTGAACTTTATGATGGAGAGTGTGCCTCTCTCATAGTCTCTAAGTCTAAATCACTTGCACAGCCTGGCAACATAGGGAGAACATGTCTTTACAAATAATGAAAAAACTAGCCAGAAGTGGCGGCTCGCATCTGTGGTCCCAGCTACTGGGAGGGCTGAGGTAGGAGGATTGCCTGATTGGGGGAGATGGAGTGAGCTGTGATTGTGCCACTGCACTTCAGCCTGCGCAATGGAGTGAGACCTTGTTTCAACGAATAAATAAATAAAAGCAAAATAAATCACAAGTGAAGATCTTCTGCTTTGATACTTTTGTTCCCTTGAAGCTAAAATGGACTTGGCCTTCAAATGTAGTTTTGTTTATTTATAGCGTCAGCTCTCCCAGCGTTCTTTAACATGAGTGATTGCCAGGAACTATGCTAAGATCTTGCCAAGCGTCCTCTCACCAACTTGAAGAGCGAGGGACTGTTAGCCCCACTTTACAGATGAAGGTCTAATCTCAAACATGGATTAACTTGCTGAGATCACACAAGTAATAAGTGGCAGAGGTGGGGGCTTCAACTTGGGTGTGTCTGAAGCCAAGGGCTGTTCTCCAGGACACTTTCCTGTCCCCTCTTTCCAAATATCTACCTATGATGTGAATCTTTACACAGAAAAGTGGACCAGCAATTTTGCCCTCCGCTAACCAGTTGAGTAGTAGGGATTGCCAGTTGATTTTTTGGCAAAGGCTGGCACAGTGCTGGGAGTTGGGGCTGGGCCTTGTCACAGCAGTCTGCAGCCCTCAGATGCTCTGGGTCCAGCTGGTTAGCACCAGCCAGTCAGACAGCATTTTCTAACACTGATTGCAGCTATGTAGACTTGGCAGCTATGTCAGGCTCCCAAAATAAAAGCTTAAGGGTCTTTTATTTTGTTACCAACTGGCCTGGTTTTGACACTTACTGGGAACAACTAGGCATTCAAATGCTGGGTTATATGAGCTCAAGTTACCTACTATGCTTTCAGATTATCGCTTAAACAATCACATGCGTGAAATTTAAATCTAGCTCTTGCACCTCAATTCAAACCAGAATGTTATATTAAAAACCTACAGGCTTTGTTCAATCTTGGAGAGACTTTAATTCCCAAGGGGAAGAAAGAGTCCCAGTGCACCTCAGTTCTCCCTAAGGTGATGGTGAGGATTAAATAGATGGCATCATTGCCATTTTACAGATAAGTTGGATCAGAGGGTTTTCTATCTTGAGTGTGCCTGGTACCTTATTTTACATGCGTACATCCTCCACTGAAAATCATTGTTTATTGGTTGAGTCACCGTATAGTCAGGAAATGGGAAAAGGAAATAAAGGTATGATTTATGTAGTTTTAGGTGTACCGTTGTTTCCACTCTGGTTCACCATCCTGGGGACGTTTTCCTTTCTACTCTCTGTCCAAGTGTTGAATTCCGCCTACCCTGTGAGAGGATGACTAATCAGAAATGACCTCTGGGGTTATCTTGAACTCGAATGGTGCAGAGGTACTAGCTGATGGTGTGGAGCCTACAAATGAATGTGAGAAGCAGCAGGTCTCCCCCCGCCAGTCTCCCTTACAGCAACCCCACAGGAAGGCAGTGAGATGAAAAGCCAGGTATTGACCCTGTGGCAGGGAAGTGTCCAATGTCATCATTAGGTCAGAGAGTTGCACCTCCTTGCTATACAGCTATTTTAATGACATTTTTCCCACTTGATTTCTTCTTCTTTCTGTAAGATAATTCAATATGGAATGAAACTCAGATTGGAATCTGATTTGAACAGAGGTTTTATTATAAGTGGTATTTGTGTTCTTTATTCTCTTTATTTTTATTTGATTGTTTTTAATTTATGTTTACAGTCAGCACAATAAGCCCAATTTTTGTGTTCTTTAAAGTGTAAGTTTTTTTCATATATTGTTCAATGTCATAAATGATTTATAGTTATGAAAACTACATTTTTTAGTCATAACCTTTCAAGCCTCCTTGGGAAAACAGCTGCACTATTGCTTTAGACCACACGAGGGCAATGGTGTCACGTGTAAAAGATGCTCGCCCGCTGCTTTCTGAACAGATGGCACATTTGTTAGACTTCATTGGATGTATTTTTCCTTTATTGAAGCACAGGGGAATTTCGCATTTGCAGGTAGAATGGGGAAAGACAGTTAAAATTTTATACCGTATTTTCATCTCTTTGTTTATGCTGATAACGGTAGCAAAGGCAGTTGATTTATTCTCTTTTTTGCTGTTTTGAGGGACTGGTGTGCTAACAAGCTGAGGTCAGCATTCATTACCACAGTGACCCTGGCAGGAGATGCTCTGTTGATTTTGCATTTCACTGAAAATGTCACAAAGATAATACATAAATCTGTCTTTACCCCCAAACCCTCCAATACTCTTTTGATATGATTCTGATTCTGTTGCTCCTATTGGATTATCTTTGTGATTAATGTTTCTCCACGCCTATTAAGCAGGGAGACTACAGCCAGCTTTCTCTGAGGATACCTTGTGTGACCTTACTTACTCCGTGGTCACGGAAACTCTGAAGTGTTCCTTTCACAGATGGGCTTAGTCCTGCTGGGTTCCTAATGTCCCCAGTCTCTTTGGGTTCTGGAGGTCTTCACTCAGAGCTAACCAGCCCACTCTTCCTAAGGTAGAATAATGCAGGGGTTACACCCAAAGGTAGACGCTACTAGCATCTTTTCTATGGGAATATTTGGTTTGCCGTGTTATACTGGCCTGTCCATTTTTTAAAAATTACTTTTCAACACTTAAGTGCAAAGAATTCTCATTAAAGATCTAGGTTTCTTGCTTTTCTTGAAACATCGGACAGCATGGTATTTCTAGCCTGAACAGCCCCTGGTGACAATCAGCAGAGCCACCTTCTTTGTGGCTTTATGCAGTCACTGCACACACAGATCTTCCCTTTTGTTTTCCTGACACTAAGGGAGGTGCCCTTTGTAATCACGTTTGTACTGTTTTTGTTACAATAAAAAGGAAAATGAGAATTTAATACCCATGCCCGTCTCGAAGGACAAAAAAATAGAAAGGTATAGTAGGAGAGCCACATGTCTCAAGAAAAAAAAAGATCCTAAATGTAGACCTGCCTGCTGTAGCACTTAGAGAAATTGCCTGGCTTTGCGGGCATTCGATTTTCAGCACCTAGGAGAGCTTCGTCTTTAAAAGTGGGCTGGCCTGGGGTTGTCCTTGGTTAAACCCCAAGGACACTTGAGAGTCCGGTGATCTTTTATCCTGATGGTTCAATGGGGATAACTTCATTTAATCTTACAACAACCTGCGAGGTAGTCACTGTCCTATATGGGTACACTGCTTAGCGCCATACCGGGCACGCATCCAGAGGTCGACCACGCCCTGACTTTTCCTTACCTTTATTTTGGAAGCAGTGGGTTTTAAGGCTGATGCTCCTCGGAGCCTCCTAACCATCCCTCGTTTGGCAAGTTGCAGATACACTGCCTGACTACGCTGGGAGAAAGAGTTAAAGAAGGAGAGCGGGAGGGGAAAACCCTTTGGATCGTGGGCTCTGACCCAGACGGGTCTCCATGCGCACTCTGCAGCCTCGCGGTGGCAGCTGAACTGCACGTAGCTGGAGGAGGCTGCAGGAACCGACAGGAAATCCATTCTTGTTCTGCAGATACGTCGGCAAAACGCCCAAAGCAAACAGCAGAGGAAGTTTGCTTTAGTGGAGACAAACTCACAACTTTGCTCTTTCAAAGCCTCTGTTTACAAGTCAAAGCCCAGGCTCAGTCGGGCTTTCTTCCCACACTCACCTCCAGAGGTGCTGCCTGCGGGCCTTTCACTACCAGAGACCCGCAGCGCAGCCCGTCCGGGATAAGCTGGGGGCTGCGGCTCCAATGCGGAACCGGTTCTCCAGCCGCTAAGGAGCCAGGGCTGCTCACCCCAGGCCTCCTGAGGTTCAGATTTGGGAAACGCAGAGATGGCGCGCGGGGGAAGCCCTCGGATCTAGTGAGCCCTAGAGCTGAGCATCACGCGCAGAGTGAGGTGACTCAAAAAGGAAATTGGCAGGTGCTGGCCTTGGGTAATTTCCCAGTGCCCAAAAGTGCTAAACCACGCTGCTCAAAGAATAGAAGCCACCAAAATATCTCTGAGTGGTGGTGCTGGCTCTGTCACCTGCACTGTGTCCAATGTTATACCTGAATTGGGTGTATCTGTTAGCTTAAAATAAGATAACCACTGTAATAGCTAGAGTCTGGGATAAAAATATGTTACCTAAAGGTGAAGTGTGGTGAATTTTTCAAAACAATAGCGCAGATCTTAGGTAACTTTATATTCCAATAAAATCTTTCCTGTGGGGGAAGTGAGTAAGATGGTGCTTTCAGCTGATTAATGGGAGAACAGGCCCAGTGGTACCAGGCAGAGAACATGGAGATTGGGTGAGTGGCTGGCTCTCTTGCCCTTGAGGAGCTGAAAGCAAAAAGATCTCGGATAAGGTAGAACCATGGTCAAAGCCAACGGTTCTGGGAGCAGCTGCATTAGGTTTTGAGTCCTGGCTGTGATGCTTTCTAGCTGGGATGTTGAGAAAATCACATACTCTCTTTAAAACTTAGTTTTCCATTGCTGAAAAGGGGATGGAGAGAGAGGTTAAGCACTTCTTCAAGGTTACACAGGGGGCAAATGACAATGCTGACGTTCAAACAGAAATGTTTGATTTTAAAGCCTGCACTTTTCTTTTCTTTTCTTTTCTTTTTGTGACGGAGTCTCGCGCTGTGTCGCCCAGGCTGGAGTGCAGTGGCGCGATAGGCTCACTGCAAGCTCCGCCTCCCAGGTTCACGCCAATTCTCCTGCCTCAGCCTCCGAGTAGCTGGGACTACAGGCGCCCGCCACCACGCCCGGCTAGTTTTTTGTATTTTTAGTAGAGACGGGGTTTCACCGTGTTAGCCAGAATGGTCTCGATCTCCTGACCTCGTGATCCACCCGCCTCGGCCTCCCAAAGTGCTGGGATTACAGGCTTGAGCCACCGCGCCCGGCCAAGCCTGCACTTTTCACTGCATACACTTCAATTGATTGAAAACTACAGCCCACCTCCCCAACCCTTGGAGCCCACCCTCCTTTAGATTTAATCTCAATGCAGATCTCGAGCTCTTAGATCTAGGGCATTCCATCTTTGCTGCTTATGTTATGATGGCTCAGTTCAGGAACCTCCCCTCTTTCTGTCTATTCAGGTTTTCCAATTCCTTTGTAATCTGACGCCAGTGTTTTTCCAATGGAATCTTCACCTCTTCTCCACCATAATTCCTAGTTAATCTTTGTGCTTTTCATGCCTTTTTTTCAGGCCGTCCGCACTTTCTGTGATACCCTTCCTTCTTTTTTTCTGCAAAAGTTGGTGTGGTTCTCTGCCCCTGCATTTCTCTAAACTATTTGTTTTTTTTTTTTTTTTTTTTTTTTTTTGAGACGGAGTCTCGCTCTGTCGCCCAGGCTGGAGTGCAGTGGCGCGATCTCGGCTCACTGCAAGCTCTACCTCCCGGGTTCACGCCATTCTCCCGCCTCAGCCTCCGAGTAGCTGGGACTACAGGCGCCCGCCACCACGCCCGGCTAGTTTTTTGTATTTTTAGTAGAGACGGGGTTTCACCATGTTAGCCAGGATGGTCTCGATCTCCTGACCTCGTGATCCACCCGCCTCGGCCTCCCAAAGTGCTGGGATTACAGGCTTGAGCCACCGTGCCCGGCCCAGCCACCGCGCACGGCCCTTCTCTAAACTATTTGTTTCTAGAGTGTCCCTTGTGGGGTTCAGTGGTCAAATAAGCTTGGAGAATGGTTGGGTTTTTTAAATGGAGTTTTATGCTAATGTGTATTATAAGTTCCTCAAAAGATGCAATTGCATGCAGGGTTTCTCAAACAATTTAAACCTAGGAATTTAAAACTCCTTCTTCCTCCCTCCCTCTTCTATTCTTTCTTCCTCCCTTTCTCCTTCTCTTTCTTCCTCCTCCCATCCTTTTTTCTTTTCTTTTAAAATATTTCATGGGGCTACAATGCCATACTACGTGTTTTGGAGGATACAGCTCTACTATAGTTATGGTTACTGAATTCCTAAGTGATGAGCCTAAGGCCAGACCTGAGGACTAATTCTATTCCTAGGCAGGGTACGATGATGGCATCAATTAGCTCTGATGATACCTCTGATAATTCATAGTTTGCATCTATAACTATGCTCTTTCCGGCTTGCCTAGTAACCAAAAGTCTGTCCTGTAAGGCATTCCAGTAAGTGCATTCCCACTTCGGGCTCCTGTACATTTTCTAATTCCTTTGGCCTGATTTGTCATTCCAAGGTCTGGCATCCTACCCAGACCCCAAACTGGACTGGGCTTTTATTGCTAGTTTCCTTTCATGACATGGCTTACATTGCTACCTGTGCTCTCTCAATTTACCTTTCCTGGTGGCCTGTCTCAGTATCCCAATCCTCATTATTGGCTCTATGCCTTTCTGCTCCATCCTAGCTCTTTGTCAAGTATTTGGTCTGGTTTAGTTGTTGAAGAGTTTAGGCTCTTGGGCCAAACAGTTCCAATTCCAGTTCCACCATCTGATAATTGTAAACTCTGGAGTGTTACTTCACTTTAGATCTCAGTTTTCTCATCTGTTAATAGGGTAACTCACTCATACAGTCCTTATAAGGATTAAATGACAAAGTGCATGTGATGTGCTTCTAATAACATGTGGCACGGAACAAGAGGGCAATAACTATCAGTTGTTATATTACCTAAGTCTCAAAGGCTTCTTTGATCAGTTTAGCCCACACTGAGCCCTCTGGTCTCTAAATATTTTGTACTTGGTATCTCATACTTAGCACGTGTTGCTGCATGTGACTTAGTTATAGTGTCCTAAGCCAGATTTGGACTTATTTTTTTTCAAAATTATAGATAATTTCATATATACCCATTAGTAGAGAGAATAGTAGCATGGATCCTCCTGCAGTTGTCATTGAATTGAGATTTTTGTGATAGTTCTTTTTTACTTTGCTCTATTGTTAAATGTATTATTGGTCCTCAAACAGGTGACAGGGAATTGGCCCTGACTGAACAAGAGCTACCCACCGTGTGTGAGGCTTCATATAAAGAAGTGTCTGCTCAGCCTCTCTTGGAATATGGGACCACCACAAAGTCTCTGTTTTTTTCTAAAGTATGGGGAGATGGAAAAATGACACCCTCCCATATGGCTTCTGGAGAATCCACTTCACTTTCCAAAACTTTATTCTCCTGTCTCCTCTTGTCAGCTCTTCAAGGCTTGAATTGTGTGCAATTCACTTTTTTTTTTTCCAGACAGAGTCTCACTCTGTCGCCCAGGCTGGAGTGCAGTGGCGCAATCTCGGCTCACTGCAAGCTCCGCCTCCCGGGTTCACGCCATTCTCCTTCCTCAGCCTTCCTACAGGCACCTGCCACAGCGCCCAGCTAATTTTTGGTAATTTTAGTAGAGACGGAGTTTCACTGTGTTAGCCAGGATGTTCTCGATCTCCCGACCTCGTGATCCACCTGCCTCAGCCTCCCAAAGTGCTAGGATTACAGGTGTGAGGCACTGCGCCCGGCCGCAATTCATTTTTGTATCCCTAGCCCCTAACAGAACTCGGTGCAAAATAATCTTTGAATGATTGTCTTTCCATTTTTGCTAAAGTTTTATTAGAACTGTTTTCTAGTGTCAGATGTGAATCCCAGTTCTAGACCTAAAGGCTTAAGGCTGCAGACTAAAGAAGACAGATCTCAGAGTTAAATCTCTCTCTTTTCCACTCTCTCTCTTTTTTACTGGGTGATTGACATGTAAGGACACAGCATATTGACTTCTTTTAAGATGTTGAAACAAATAAAAACTATGTGCAGGAGGAAACATGATCCTACATTTATTTATGAGGCATCAGACAATGTCTCAGGAAACAGATGTTTTGTGCTGTAATTCCTCTTGATGGCACTGGAGCCTTAAATATCATTGCAAGTCCAGCCTTTCACATTCTAAATCCTATTATCTAGGTTAGCTCATCTGTATTCAAAAGATCAATGTTGCATTATTACAAAGATCCTTTCAAGTGTAAAAAGGATGGCACTTCATTACAGAAAGTAAAAGAAACTAATCAAACTTTCTTGGTGAAATCATTGACTTTTTTAAGTAAAGGGCAAATTTAAGAATTTGAAAGTCCGAAATGCGAGAGAACCCAGTGGTTTAGGCTCACTCTGGCATGTGTCTGGTTGTAGCGTGTGGGTCTTGGATAACCCAAAGGAGAAAGAAGATTTCTTAAAAAGGGTATCAATGCTCCCAGCTGTTCTCATTTCTTCTGTCACCGCTTGGTTGTGTATCTTGGAAAAACAATGTAGTTCTGGTGGGAAGACTCAAGGAGACAATCTGTGCTGTGTGGTATACTGGCAGTATTTGTACTGACCTGGTTAATAGAAATTGTTAAGAAAACATTGGTAAATATTATTTATACATGGTGTTAACTATTCTGAAAGAATAGGCAGTTCTTGTTTCTTTTCATTGCAGTTGGCATTCTCTGGGTTGTGTATTCACATACAGGATGTTTACTGGGAAGTGCTTTTGGGATTGGCACCAATGGAAGGGAGGGGAAGAAAATAGGATGGTGTAGAGGGAGAAGGGGAGTATGGTGCATGCCCAAGGATATATATACACAAGGACGAGGAACTCTGGAGCCAGAATGGCCTTTCAGAACTCTCTTCCCTGAGGGGCAGACAGTGTGCCCGACAGTCATTGTGTTGTAAGAGAGCCACCTTGGAAAAGGAGTTTGACGTTAGCAAGGCATTGCTGTTTAGCTGGGGCAATCTCCAAAGGAAGATGGTAGCTAAGGACTATTTGCTAGCAGCACTCCTAGCAGCCTGGGTAAAATTCCTTTTATTTCTCAAAGAAGAATCTGGGAAGCACATCACAGTCTCTACTGCTCTTAATATCTTAAAAGAAAATGCTCATTGATCACTTTCAATGTCGTAGGACTGTGGTAGGTACTGGGGCTTATTGTGGTGAATGAGAAACAGTCCTTGCCTTCAAGGTATTTATCATCAGCCTCTTCTTGCTACGATTTGTTGATTATTATGATATTCCAGGCACAGTTCCAAAGAGTCTACTTGTATGAACTGTTTAAACTCACTAAGCCATATGAGATACTTAGAGTTCTTATCATCATTTTATAGATGGAGAAACTGAGACACATGGTGAAGAAGTTTGGGGAAGGCTCTTTTCAGAGTCCTGATAGCCTGCTTCTATATTGCTTCCCAAATGTTGCCATTTCTGTAAGATCAAAACCATTCTTTGTATTCTGGTCACTTGTATCTGAGTTAACTATAAAATTTGCTTACTGACATATATTTAGCATGGCTATTATGGTAAAGCTGCCCTGTCCAATAATAGTAGCCAGTAGCCACATAAATCTATAGAGCGCTGAAAATGCAAACAGTCCAAACTGAGATGGGCTCGTAAGGGTAAAACACACACAGGATTTCAAAGACGTACTGTGGAAAAAAATGTAAAACATTTTTTTGTATGTAAAAATATAAAAGCTCGTCATTTTTTTTTACTTGATTGCATGTTGAAATAACAATATTTTGGATATATTGAGTTAAATAAAAGTTTATTTTAAAAATTAATTTTAACCTGTTTTTATGTTTTAATGTTGCCCTTTGGAAATTTAAAATTACATACATGGCTTACATTTGTGGCTTGCATTTTATTTCTATTGGACAACAGTGCTTTAGAGTACCTGAGATTTTTCCAAATGGGATGCATTTTGCTTTTAAATGCAGAGAAAGTCGTTATTTACTTTGGTATTGGGATCAGGTTCTTCTGATATGCCTCATTTAATTTGTATTTATTAATAAGGATTCTATCCATCGGATAGCCACTACTTGCTGGTTGTTTAGTGATTGTTGAAAACTAGTTAGAGGCAGGCTGAGTGAGATGAATTAAAGTTCTATTGTTGCAGGGGAACAAGGTCATCAACTTGAGATTAATCAACGGATTTCAAATCACCAGGAAGGGATATTTTACCCTCAGCTTTACAGTTTCAGCATGTAAATTGCTGTTTAGAGGAGAGCTTGTAAAATCAATCCAGCCTTTCTCCTTTCAGAAATTAAAAGCAATTTATTTTTGTTTTTGGCAAATCCTGGGAAGCCGTCGCACATCCAGCTCCTTCTCCCTGACACCACCTGTGTTGCCTGTTTTTTAGGCCTTTGAATAAGGAGGTGAGAAATTCGGTGCTTTTTGGGTCCCACAAGATTTGGAGGAAACCCCTGTGGTCCCTGTTGGGGAGCCCATCTGTCCCCACCTGGTACATTTTACTTCAAATGAGTCAGAAGCTCCAAAGCTAAACTTGGCCAAAGTAGCACATGTGATGTGGACTCCACCCAGAGCCATATAAATCATCCCCGGATCACACCAAACTTGGCCTCCAAACTGGGCACAGGTTTTCCAATCTGGTCCTAGAGTTTGCCAGAAGGCAGGAGGACCACAGGGATGTGTGGGATGTATCTGGCTTTTATCCCAACTTCTGTGGTTAGTGAAGCTTGTCTGATCTGGGATGGGGTATAAACACAGCCGTGTACTTGAAAGACACCAAACCACCTTGAAGGGTCGTTTCATCCAAAGTCCTGCAGAGAACACCTCTATACATAGCTGTGTAAGCAACTATTCAAGATCGAGAGATGATCTGTAAATATATATATATATATATCTCTCAGGCATCCCAGTTGATTGCCGTCTCAGTACTTTTTAATATCAATATTTTGATGATAAACCCAAGCTGAATGAACTTTGACTTCTTTTTGAATAGATATATAGAGGCTGCCTTATTAGATAAACTGACTCTTGAATAAAACAACATTGTGTTTTGTTTATCTGATTTTTAGGACAGGCTCTTTTCAAAGTTTTGTTGTTGTTTTTAATGGAGAAGAACAATAATGATCAACTTTCTTTATCACATCTTGTTCTCCTTGGGTCAATGCAATTTATTTTCCAGTTTTCAAGGAGGTGCACTCTACTATATGGCATTTGTCTGATTTGTGAAATAACCTATCGTTGAGGGGAGAAGACTGGGAAGGGTTGTTGGCATTAATTTTTTCTCAAGCTGTACCTGGACCTCCTCCCCGCTCCCCCTACCAAACAAACTGCCACCTCTGCATGAGAGGAACATCACTCTCAATCTATTCTCCTTTCTGCTCTTCATAACACCACAAATTAGTAATTCATCTGAAAATCAAATAAAAGCATTTGTGGAAACTAAGGAACAGAGCTTCCCAGGAGCTTCTTAGTAAAATGAAAATCACTGCTCTGAGTAAGAAGCATTCTTCAGTCTGCCCAGGCAGCAAGGCAGCTGTGTAGGGGTTCAGGATTTATTAGCTGTGCCTTTGGGATGGTTACTTAACTTCTCTGTGCCTTGGTGTCTTCATCTGTGAAAAAGGAGTAAGACCATATGTTATAGAGTTTTATGAGGCATAAATGAGAGAATACTGTGGAATGATGAGCACTGTTTCTGGACTGTAGTGAGTTCTCAAACGTGAGAAAGTAGGCATCAAGGTGGTAGTGAAGGGTCATCTCTACCAGTTTTTTTTTTTCCTCTGGGTTGAATGAATTTAATGAATCTTAACTTTTAAAAATTGATATATAATAGTTGTACATATTTTAGGGGTACATGTGATATTCTGATACCTGATTATAATGTGTAATGATCAAATCAGGGTCACTAAGATATCCAGCACCTCAAACATTTATCTTTTCTGCCTTTAGTCTTAAAGTTTTTCCACAAAGTTATTTGTTTAAGGCTGGGTATGGTGGCTCACACCTGTAATCCCAGCACTTTGAGAGGCCTAGGCAGGTGGATCACCTGAGGTCAGGAGTTCAAGATCAGCCTGGGCAACATGGTGAAACCCCATCTTTACTAAAAATACAAAAATTAGTCAGGTGTGGTGGCAGGCATCTGTATTCCCAGCTACTCGGGAGACTGAGACAGGAGAATCACTTGAACCCACAGCCTGGGTGACAGAGCAAGACTCGGTCTCAAAAAAAAAAAAAAAAAAAAAAAAAAAAAAAAAAGAATAGCTACAGCCTGGAATAGCTTGAGACAGGCTGGGTATCTGGGTATCTGTCTTTCCATGAGGCCCCTGCATGTGCTAACTTGGCTTTTTCAGTATTCCAAGATGAAAGAAGTGAAGGTCACCAGTATCTCAAAGTCTGGGCCCAGAAACTGTCACAGAGCCAGCTATATCCTATTGATCAGAGCAGTCATAGAGCCTATCAGATGCAAGGGGAAGGGATATAGTTTTTTTTTTTTTTTTTTTTTAAAGTTTGAATTTTAAATTAGGGCCTTTGTCACCCAGGCTGGAGTGTAGTGGCGTGATCAGAGCTCACTGCAGCTTCAACTTCTTGAGCTCAAAGTTTTCCTTCTGCCTCACCCTCCCAAGTAGCTGGAATTATAGGCACATGCCACCATGCCTGGTTAATTTTTTCTGTTTTATTTATTTATTTATTTTTTTGTGGACACACAGTCTCACTTTGCTGCCTAGGTTGCTCTTGAACTCCTGGGCTCAAGCCATCCTCCTGCCTCGGCCTCCCAAAGTGCTGGGATTATACAGGCATGAGCCAACGTGCCCAGGGCTGGTTTGCTTTTTTTTTTCTTTCTTTGTTTCTCTTTCTTTCTTTCTTTCCTTCTTTCTTTCTTTCTTTCCTTCCTTCCTTCCTTCCTTTCTTCCTTCCTTCCTTCCTTTCCTTCTTTCTTCCTCCCTTCCCTTCCCTTTTCCTTCCTTCTTCCCTTCCCTTTTCCTTCCTTCTTCCCTTCCTTCCTTCCTTCCTTCCTTCCTTTTCCTTCCTTCTTCCCTTCCCTTTTCCTTCCTTCCTTCCTTCCTTCCTTCCTTCCTTCCTTCCTTCCCTTCCTTCCTTCCTTCCTCCCTTCCCCCCTTCCTCCCTTCCTCCCTTCCTCCTCTTCCTTCTTTCCTTCCTTCCTTCCTTCCTTTATTTCCTTCTTTCCTTCTTTCTTTCTTCCTTTCTTTCTCTTTTTCCAATCAGCCTACATCATGCTTTGAGGATACAGGTTTTGATGCATAGATGCATCAGGACAATTTATGGCCATCTGTCCCTCCACTATGGGCTCTGCTGATGCTAATGTCTAAAGTCACCTCTTAAAACATGGCTAAAAGTGTTCAAAACAGGAAACAGGAGGCTACAAGGTTATTAGAGAGGCCAGCAGATTTCCTTTTTCTTCTGGTGGTTGTTATTGCAATTTATAATCTCCTAATAGCTTTCCTAGTAGCTGTCACCCACTGCGGGCCTCTCATAAACTTAGCATCCACTGGACTCTTCACATCTTTATTTCATCAATTGTTATTAGACTGCTGTTTCATATTTGTATAAATTCCTTTTTGAGTCGAAAGGCAGAATTTGATTTTTGTTAATAGAATTTTCATCCTGTTGGTTTAAGCTGGTTATTGTTTTGATAGCAGTTGCCTTTAGGATGTTTGAAAAATGTATTCATAGCTCAGATGGAGTTTGTGGCTTTGTTTGCTCTTGCCAATTCATTGCAGCAAGAGTAAACTTCCAAAAACTCAAATATGGCTGTTGACCTCTGCATCAAACCCTTCAGAGGTCCAAGGTGTTGTCCTCAGCAAAAAATCTGACTTTTATGCATAAATTATAGCCTCCTGACTATACTGTCATGTTCACTTTTTATTGTGGAGAGAGCAGCAACACGATTCCTTTTATAATTTTCTAATTGTTGATGTAATGGAACACAATAAAAAATTAATCTTATATCGAGCAACCTTTCTAATTCTTTTTCTTTGTTCTAGCTGTTTTTCCACAAAATAGTCTGGAGTTTTTGTGGGCACAATGCCATTGCCCATGAGTAATACGTTATTTTTTTTCCTATCTAACAGTTTTGCGTTTTATTTTTCATTGAGTTGTTTGCCCTTGAGTTCGATATTGAATAGAAGCAGTGGTTGAACAACCTTGGCTTGTTTCTAATTTGAAAGGAAACACTTCTGACTTTTCATCATTAAGTATTCTGTTTGTTGTAGGTTTTTGTTTGAAGATACTATTTATCAGATTAAAGCAGTGTCTTCCTTTTTCCTAGTTTGTTACTTTAGTTTTAATGCCTGAGTGGATATTGAATTTTAGAAGGTGGCTTATTTTTCCGAATTAATTGAAGATCATAATTCTTTTCTTTCTTTTAATTGGTAATATGGTAAATTGCAGTAATACATTTCTAGAGTTAAATCCACTCTTTATTCCTTTTTGTTCCTGAGTAGTATTCCATTTATAGATTTGCCACAATTTGCTTATCCACTTATTTGTTTATGGACATTTGAATTGTTTGCAGTTTTTGGCTATTAAAAATAAACTGTAGGAATATTTATGGACACATTTTTCTGTGGACATATGTTTTCATTTTTCTTGAGTGAACGCTGAGGAGTAGAATGTCTAGATCATATGGTAGGTGCGTGTCGTGTTTAATGTGTTAAAAAAACTGCCAAACTATTTTCTCAAGTGGTTGTACTATTTTATATTTCTATCATAATACATGATAATTCCAGTTGCTCCACATCCTTGTCTTTCATTGGTATGGTTATCTTTTAAATTTTAGCCATTCTTTTGTGTAATGATATCTCATTATGATAGTAATTCACATTTTCCTAATGACTAATGCTGTTTTCCATCTTTTCATGTGCTTATCGGCTATTCGTATATCTTCTTTTATAAAGTGTTTATTCAAAGTTTCTGCTCATTTTAAACATTGGATTGTCTTTTTTTTCCTTAAAATTTTTTTTTTTTTTTTTTTTTAAAGACCATCCATTTGGCTCAAAAGGTTATTTGTCTTCTTATTATCAAGTTGTAGCATTCTTTATATACATTCTGGTACAGACTGCAAGTTCTTTATGTGTTTGGAATTTTTTTTCTAGTCTGTAACTTGCTTTTTTGTTCCTAAAAATAGTGTCCTGGCTGGGCATGGTGGCTCATGCCTGTAATCCCAGCACTTTGGGAGGCCGAGGCGGGCAGATCATGAGGTCAAGAGATCGAGACCATCCTGGCCAATATGGTGAAATGCTGTCTCTACTGAAAATACAAAAATTAGCTGTGCGTGGTGGTGGGTGCCTATAGTCCCAGCTACTCAGGAGGCCGAGGCAGGAGAATCACTTGAACCCAGGAGGAGGCAGAGGGGCTGCAGTGAGCTGAGATCGCGCCACTGTACTCAAGCCTGGCAACAGAGTAAGACTCCATCTCAAAAAAAGAAAAGATGTCCTTTAAACCAAAATTGTTTAATTTTGAAGTTCGATTTGTCATTTTTTTTTTAATGCCTTATGTCTTTTGTGTCTTACCTATCTAAAAACTTTGATCTATTCCAAGGTTGCTAAGATTGTCTCCTATTTTCTTCTAGAAGTTTTATAATGTAGATCTATGATCCATTTTGAATATTTGTGTATGGTGTGAGATAGCAGGTTAACACTGTTGGATTTAGTTTTTCAATTCTTTGTAAAAAATTATTTTTATACCGATGCTCTCAGATGAGTTGATCTTTTCTCTTTTTCATGCATTCTTTACTTGCTTCTTGGGCAAGGTTGTTGTAGCCTAATAAAATGAACTGGATAGTTTGCTGCCCTTTTCAATTCTCTGAAATAGTTTGCATGAGATTAAGATTATTTATTCTGTAACATTTAGAAAAATTTACTCTTTAAACAGCTTTGGCCTGGTGATTCTGTGTCTATATATAACAAGTGATTTAATCTTTTAAATGCTATAATTCTATTTATGTTTCCTATATCTTCTCGAGTCATTTTCAAGATGTAGTTTCGCAGGAAATTGCTCATTTATATCTGTTTTAATAGGTCAGGAGTTCGAGACCAGCCTGGCCAACATGATGAAACCCTGTCTCTATTAAAAATACAAAAAATTAGCTGGGCATAGTGGTGGGTGCCTGTGATTTCAGCTTATAGGCCTCAGGAGGCTGAGGCATGAGAATTGCTTGAACCAAAAGGCAGAGATTGCAGTAAGCCGAGATCACACCCAGGTGACAGAGTGAGACTCCATCTCAAAAAAAAAAAAAAAAAAACAAAAAACAAAAAAAAACTGTACGAGCAATCTGCTTTAGATTTCTTTTTATTAATATGATGACTGCTACCAGTTGAGAGCTCATTTAGAATTGCGACCAAATCTTATTTTTCACTGTAGTTTCTGGACAAACACCAAAACTGAGGCGTCAGATAAATTGGTGAAACTAGAATTCAGTCCAGCGGCACATCTGATCTGCTCTGCCTGCAAGATCTATCCAGGCACTTCTTACCGTCTCCTCTGCTATCCTATGACTCTAGACAATGCTTCATCATCTCTTGTCTGGACTTGTTTGAAGATACTATTTATCAGATTAAAGCAGTGTCTTTCTTTTTCCTAGTTTGTTACTTTAGTTTTAATGCCTGAGTGGATATTGAATTTTGGACAGTCTCTGGGTGTCCCTGTTATCACTCTTGCCCACTCCCACCCACCAATTTTCATCTATTTTTCACAAAACTCTCAGAAAAATACTTTAAAAGCTTCCAATAGATCATATCACTCCCCTGCTCAAAACTTTTAAATGCTTTTCCATCATACTTAGAATACATTACAAATGGAGTAGGAAGGTAGAATTGACCAAAGGCGTCTTCTTAATCCCAAAGCTTTCTGTATAGTATGCCGAAACTAACTCTTACAACTTCCCACGTAGGTACCGAAGGTTCCTCCCCTGTACTGTAACTCCCACCCACACCCTAATCCCTCCAGTATATTGGCTGAGAGCTACAGAATTTAGGGGAAGGTCTTTCTGCTCCTTGATAGAGATAAACATCTCCTTCAAAGGAACTAGTACCATGTGCCAAGACCTCTCAGGGCCACAATGCTAGAGACCTTCCTATCGTGGCTAATTCATTAGTTAAAAGCGATACCACAAGGCCTTTGCTCACATAACTACAAATATATCCAAGTGACTAGAGGGATTATATTTTCACCTGATAATCTCTGTTTCTTTTCTAGTTGTTCGGAAGATTGAATTGGTTATTTCATAGGAGTATTTTACAGTGCCAGTTCGATATGTATTTATGCCTCTTTGCAATTATTTATTTTGCCTGATTTCACAAAGGATTTGGGGCAATTTACAAGATTGTTTACTATCACATGAAAATATGCAAAAAGATATCAAGGCTATAGAAGATATAAATTATACTTGGAGATAAACCCAATTAGCTCCAACACAATTACTCAAGTTAAAGGAACTTTTGGTTTCTGAGATTCCTAGGAAGCACATTCAAAGAGGAAGTAATGTCAGTTCAATTATTTACATAAATAAACAAACATAGCCTTCCTTGGGAGGAGGAAATCTTTTGTTGGTACCTAGCATATCTTTTTGCAGTTGCATGATTTCCCCTCCCTGTTAGGAAGAGGGTTGGATGATACTAAAACATCCTAAAGCAAAAGAATGGCTTCCTGTTAGGGGTTTTCCCTGCTGGTGGCATTGCTTAATGACAGCAACTCAGTTAAATGACTTTGGAGGCAACCAGGCAAAATGTTGCTTTCTGATGATCCATCTTAGTTCCAGGATATAATTTAGAATGTCCAGGATATAATGTAGAATGTCCAGCATAAACTTTGATTTTCAGAAGAATGACATGATTCTTTACAAATAACAGTGGATTCCTAAACTCTATCATACACCTACTGCCTTGAATAGCTGGGGATGAAGTCCATGAGCTGTGCATTTTTTTTTTTTTTTTTGAGATGGAGTCTCACTCTGTTGCACAGGCTGCAGTGCAGTGGCGCAATCTCGGCTCACTGCAATCTCTGCTTCCTGGATTCAAGTGATTCTCCTGCCTCAGCCTCCCAAGTAGCTGGGATGACAGGTGCACACCACCACACCTGGATAATTTTTGTGTTTTTAATAGAGACGGGGTTTCATCATATTGGTCAGGCTGGTCTTGAACTCCTGACCTCAGGTGATCCACCCACCTCAGCCTCCCAAAGTGCTGGGATTATAGGTGTGAGCCACTGTGCCCAGCCATGAGCTGTGATTTTAGAATTTTCTTACTTTTAACAGATTTCTTGAGATATAATTTATATTCCATTCAATAATCCATTGAAAGTGTGCATTTCAATGTTCTTTTTTTTTTTTTTTTTTGTAATTTGTACACTTGTCCCATTTTCACTACAATCTAGGGAAAACTGCATTTTTTAAACTTTCATTTTGGGTTCAGGGGTATATGTGCAGGTTTGTTATATAGGTAAACTGCACATCATGAGGGTTTGGTGTATAGATTATTTTGTCACCCAGGTAATAAGCATAGTAACCTGATAGATAGTTTTTGATCCTCTTCCTCCTCTCACCCTCCACCCTCAAGTAGGCCCTGGTATCTGTTGTTCCCCTTTGTGTCCATGTGTTCTCATTGTGTAGCTACCACTTATAAGTGAGAGCATGTGGTATTTGGTTTTCTGTTCCTGTATTAGTTTGCTTTGGATAATGCCCTCCAGCTCAATCTATGTTGCTGCAGTGGTCAAGGTGTCATTCTTCTTGATGGCTGCATAGTATTCTACGGTGCATATGTACCACATTTTCTTTATCCAATCTACCAATGATGGCCATTTAGGTTGATTTCATGTATTTGCTATTGTGAATAGTGCTGCAGTGAACATACGTGTGCACGTGTCTTTATAGTAGAGTGATTTTCTTATTTTATTATTTTTTTCTGGCCCTAATATCTGTGGGGAGCAGAAAAATTTATATTCCTTTGGGCACATACACAATAATGAGATTGCTGGGTAGAATGGTAATTCTGTTTGAAGTTTTTTTTAGAAATTGCCACACTGCTTTTGACAATGGCTTAAACTAAATTCCAGCCCCATCAACAGTGTGTAAGCATTCCCTTTACTCTGCAACCTTGCCAGCGTCTGTTACTTTTTGACTTTTTAATAGTAGTAGTGAGATAGTAACTCGTTGTGGTTTTGATTTGCATTTCTCAAATGATTAGTGATGTTGGACATTTTTTCATATGAAAGCTGCATTTTTGTGTGTGTGTGAAAGCTGCATTTTTAACAGTGGGCTTTCGGTAGCGTGAGCTGGGCTGTCAAGTTGAGAAACCTGGCTAGAAAGGATCAGGTGGATTACACGAGCCTCATCCATTTCAGTTTGAGACTTTAGTGTTGATAAATAGGTCTTTGGAAGTAGAAAGTTCACTCTTGTTTTGTAAAACCTCAGCAATGATATATTTAACATTGTTGCTTTCCGGATCCTCAGGTGATGCATGAAGAGTCAATGATGCATGAACATCTACTTTGACTGAGGTACAGATTTGAACTCTGCTCTCTGGGTCACTGGCTGTAAGACTGAGTCCTTCAGCTAGTTTGTGAGTCTTGGCAATTCTCCAGCATCCATATCTCGAAACAGGTTTCTTGTGTTACTTATAAGCACAATAGCTAGTTGTCTTAGAACTGAGGAATTGTGCTCCCAACAAAGCTCTGATTATCATTACTGAAAATGGAGGACCTTATTTCAGTACTGAAAATAGATGTCTTTTATTTCTAGGCAGAAAATAGAAATTTTGGATGCATTTAAAAAGTGTGCATGTTAGGGAGAGATTGTGTGTGTGTAATAAAATGTTAAGGAATCTGCAATAGCAATACAAGGATTCAGGAAATATGAGGCATTAGAAATGACAAGGGATACTTATAAGGGTCTTCTCCAGCATTTCTCAAAATATATAAATCAGCATGTTCCTACATAAAATGTAAAGAATGGGTTTTGTGGTTAGATAACTCACAGACCCCTGAAAGGGTCATGACCTTATTTCTGCAGGATGTTTCAGGGCCATTGTATGTTATGAATCTCTACTGGGGTCATGGATTTTCTAATGAAATTTACATTTTTTTTCTGTAGAATGTATTTGCAGGAGTCTGGATCTATTATTATTTTTCAGTCTCAATATCCGATTTATCTCATTTTAATTGTGTCATATTGAGTAAGTTAAAACTCAGAAAGATAAGTAGTTGCAAACGGTGACAGTGTTTAGAAACAGATTGTTTTGCTATGTCAAGATACTTACCAGACTCAGTAAAGAGGGGCAGTGGGACATTTTTGTTTAAATTGTCTATTTTTCGATCACTGCTGAATATGACCTATATGCTTTTAATTCAATTTTATTATTTTATTTTATTTTTGAGACAGAATTTTGCTCTGTCGCCCAGGCTGGAGTGCAGTGGCTCAATCTCAGCTCACTGTAACCTCTGCCTCCCAGCCTCAAGCTTCAGCCTCCCGAGTAGCTGGGTCTACAGGTGCGCACCACCACACCAGGCTAATTTTTTGTAGAGATGGGGTTTCACCATGTCGCGCAGGTTGGTTGCAAACTCCTGAGCTCAAGCAATTCTCCTGTCTCAGCCTTCCAAAGTGCTGGGTTTATAGGCATGAGCCACTGTGCTGGGCTTGGACCTATATGCTTTTCCACCAGTGCTATCTAAAGTATGATCTGTGGACCAGCACTATTTGTTATGGTCTAGGTTAAGAAAAGAACAGAAATCAAGAATTAGTATTTAGAAACTTTTACAGTAATTTGTCAGTGCTGTGACATCCAAGCAAGTAATCAGGGGACTCTTCTTGTCCATTAACCTCTGGTCAGGTTGGGTGATGTCAGTCCACATGGTGGGTTACATGTAGTTCAGCCACTCACTTACTGTTATCATCTGCAATAGAACAGAAGTTAATAAACAAAAAAAGCAGACTTTTTTCTCTTTTCTCTCTTTTTTTTTCTGTAACCACAGATCATTTAAGAAACACTGCATTGAAGGACAATTAAGCTGTTGGTTATGTGTAATTTTTTATTTTTATTTTTATTTTTCGAGACGGACTCTCGCTCTGTCTCTCAGGCTGGAGTGCAGTGGTGCGATCTTGGCTCACTGCAAGCTCCGCCTCCCGGGTTCACGCCATTCTCCTGCCTCAGCCTCCTGAGTAGCTGGGACTACAGGCGCCTGCCACCTCGCCCGGCTAGTTTTTTGTATTTTTAGTAGAGACGGGGTTTCACCATGTTAGCCAGGATGGTCTCAATCTCCTGGCCTCGTGATCCACCCGCCTCGGCCTCCCAAAGTGCTGGGATTACAGGCATGAGCCACTGCACCCGGCCGGTTATGTGTAATTATATACTCTCTCTCTCTCTCTCTCTCTCTCTATATATATATATATATATATATGTGTATATATATATATATATGAATGAAAGGGGTCAAGTTGTTGCTTTAAAATATATATATATATTAAAGGAAGGGATCAGGTTGTTGCTATATCTATGACATTGTAAATATTACACCTCTGAAAAATCTTCTATACAACTGTTTGAAACTTGTCAATTTTCTAGACTCTTCCACCAGACAAAACCTAATTTTCTATTCTAGAGAGGGACAGCTTCTTTTTGCTGGGGATATTCTTCTCCTAGGATATCAGAGACACCATGGAGATTGGTCTACCTGCATTCAATTAGCTATTCACCCTCTCACCATGATTTAATATGGTCCATTGGCATTTTCTTGATTTATAAATTCTGTGAAAATAGAGCTCAATACCCATGGCTGCATAGAAATTCTGGAGCAGCTATGACGTACAGATTTTAGAATTTAGTGCTTTTCTTTTTCTGTCTCTTTCTGGCTAACACTTTCAGAACTAGCACTGTAATGATTCCTAGTAAGAGCTCAGTACATGTTAAAAATTACTAAAATTATTCTCTGGTTCCTGTATGTGAAGAAAGACAATGCAAGCATTTTTATAAGGAGAATGGTGATACTGACTCCTTATGTGGTTATTTTAGAGGACCATCATAGATGATAATCAATTAGGAACTATTTGGTGGCTCAGATCTGATTATTAAAAATATACCTGAATGCTTTTGTGTTTTGCCTTACGCACTGATGCATTTTTGAATTTTAAGAAAACAAAAGCCTTTTACCTTCTTAATTTTCCTCTTTCTTACTCAGAAGCATCCTTTTTCTAACCATTTGTGTGACTGATATAAAACTTTATGCCTTGTATTCTAATTTTACTTTATTTCTTAATGCTATAGCTTGATCTTTCCATGTACATACAACATAAGTCTGTCTCATTCTTAGATGGCAATTGAGTTTTCTGTTGAATAGATGTACAGTTATGGGTTCTGTCACCCTTGCATTGGTGGACACTTACGTTTACTGGCTGACCTGATCATGACTATACAGACTAGTCAAGTTGTAGAATATTAATGTAGATAAAATGTTTTACATTCACGCGAATTGCCGTGTGCTAAAGGGACTAAAGTAAACCAGTGTGGCGCTAAAGGAAAAAAAAAGGCAGCAATTTCAAAGGCGTTTGAACAACACTAAAATAAAATTAATTAACTTCCCTTTAAACAAATTCTTTTAGGTTTTCATGGCAGTTTGTGCTTGTGAAAAATTCTTGGCATGTCTTCTACAGGGAAGACACCTACTCTCTGTGAACCCTAAAGATAGGGGGAAAAAGAGATAACTCCAAGTAGAAAGGAAAGGCTCTGTTAACACTGGACAGAGCAGAAAAATGTTTCAGTTGCATGATTTTCTGCTAAAAGGCCCCTTGAAGCAATCTGAAACTCTGCAATGTTAATTTCATAGTACATTTTTTCTCACAGAATATTAACACATAGTCTGGATATGAGACAGTCTCTAGTTGGTTTCCAGTCACATTGCAGGTGCTCAAATATTTGTGGGATGAATGTGGCTGTGAGGTGAATGGATGTGGCTGAGGACTCATGGTGAGTTCACCACTGCTTGGACCATCAGCTCCAAGCAGTGATCAGCAGCACACTGAGTCTTCCTGAAGGGCTGAAAAGTCACCCCAAAATTCAAATAAATCTCAAGATCTGGAGTTGGGAAACAAAAATTTTTTCAACCAGGCTCCAATGTCTTTGACAGGGAACACACTTACTCTCTGTAAACCCTAAAGATAGGAGCGTTTTACCAGCCTGGCAGAAGTTGGGAGAGGTTCCTACTGTGGAAGAGCCTTTTTGTGAAGCACACGTAGACACAACATAAGACTCTTACAAAGTTGAAGGATGATTATTAAAAACAAATGATACTCTTATAAATCATGTCAGTCCCCTATAGAGATAATTTAAAAGGTTGCCGTGTTGCTTATTTATTTATTGAGACAAAGTCTTACTGTATCACCCAGGCTAGAGTGCAGTGGTGTGATCATGGCTCACTGGAGCCTGAATCCCCCCAGGCTCAAGCGTTCCTCCCACCTCAGCCTCCCAAGTAGCTGAAACCACAGGCAGGCACTACCGTACCCAGCTAATTTTTAATTTTTTTGTAGAGGTGGGATCTTACTATGTTGTCCAGGCTGGTGTTGAACTCCTAGGCTCAATTGATCCTCCTGCCTTGGCCTCCCAAAGTACTGAGATTACAGGTGTGAGGCACCATGCCCAGCCACCATATGTTTTTAATTGGAGATAATACTTTTAAAGAAATCTGTGGCCGTAGAACAGAGCTTCAAAGTTAGACGTACACAGAGAAGAAAACCACAGACCCATAAACTCCCCCCAAAATTTGACTCTACCTCCTTGAAATTGATGTGGAAAGCTATGATTTGGTGTTGTGTGACAGATGATGATTTCCTGGAAACTGAAATTACAGCCATTGGAATAAACTAGTGTGATGCAATGGACCGAGCATTAGAAGATCTGGGTCTGGTTCTTGTTTCTGTTCTTTAATGACTTTTGTATCAAGAAACTTATCCTGACTAGGCTTCATCATCAGAAAGTTTGGAATAAAAATACCAGTTCTGCTTGTTTTGTAAGGTTCTTGCAAGGATGAAATGAAACAAGTGAATATGAAAACATTTTCTAAACTGCTGTTATACAACTATAAAGTCTCATTACTTGCTGAGGATTACGATGTTCTCAAACTTTACCGTGTGGATAAGAATCATTTGTGGTGCTCGCTAAGAATGCAGTTTGGAGAACTTCTATTTCCAGCAATCCATGAGGCAACACAGCCAGAAAAACTCCCCCACTACACAACTCCTAGAAATGCTGGATAAAGTACAGCCAACATCGGTATAAATACGTAACTGAGTTTGTGATCAAGAAAGGAAAATTCCTAGGGTCAGAGACTGGAAGGGGGAGCAGTAACCTGAAGGCATAATTGGGTGCTAAAACCGCACTACCCTGAGGGACAATAACCTAGATTCCTGCATCTCAGGATAGAGGGGGACGGAAGAGAAAGTCTGAGACTCACTCACAGTGGAGAATGGGAATTGTGACCTCCCATTCCCCACTGGGAGTGCTCTTTTTCCTCATGAAAAAGGCAGGCTGAAAGAAAAATCTACCATTGGCAAAAGGGAGTGACAAGGAGATAACCCTCTTGGCCTGAGTTCCGAGCAGGGGTGGGAATGCACTCTTCCCTCTGGATTATTCCACAGGCTTGCCCTTCTGAGCCTTCATACCACTTGCACGATCCACAAAAACCTAAACTCTGAAACTAACTCTGAATTCCTGGGTTGGTGGAACCAAGGCAAGGAGGGCAGAAACCAGAGCATTTTTTTCCCTGCAGGGATGCTGCCTCTCTGCCCAGGTGGCTCTGGGCTCCAGGTATCAAGCCCAATTTAATATTAGCTCCAGTTCCCAAACCCGTAAGACCCAGCAGAAATATAGATTCTTAAGGACTTCAGCCATTGGATCTAAGATACAGACCGTCAGCATGTTTAAAATGCTTGGAAAGTACAGATTCCTAGGTCCCACCTTAGTCTTAATAAATCAATAGCAGGGGTAGACCCCGGAATCTGCAATGAAAAGAAGCATCCCAAAGGAGTAAGAGGCAGAGAGCTCTCAGAGGACCCACTGGAGAACATAGTTTGCTAATTTCCCAAAATGTATTCAACCGTCTACTTGAAATACTAAAATTATTTATAATTGGTTCCAGCTCTCCATCAGTGGGTTAAACAGACACCTACCGATGACAAATTTCCTTTTCTCCCTCACGACTATTTAGATTTTAACGGTTTTCTCAACTGAGTTGAAAACTGGGAAGCCTGAATTTTTCTTTACTGGACTGAAAAACAAGCATGCAGAACAAAACAAAAACAACCCCCCCACACTACCACCAGAAAACAATGATAACTGAACCAACGCAGAGAATAAATCGAAATAACATCCTTTCCCCGCCTTCTGCCATCTGCTTCCCTGGCCTCCCTTGTGCATTGCTGCTGAATCTGGCTAGACTGGAGATTCCCGCCCGTCTTGTTATGACTGATGGAGGTTAAAATGGTGCATAATGGACCATTGAGGCAGATGGTAGCTTTCTTTACTGTTTATGTTCTTTCCATATTGAAAGCCTGTAGTTGCTCCAGATGCATTTTGCCCCTCAGAGGACGGGTGGGGAAGGGATCGAGGAAGGGTTAGATGAAGGTCTCAAGAGAGCAGCTACTAGGAAATTTTAGTCCTGGTTTTCCATCTTCTCGTTCTTTGTTGCCTTTTTATCGATTGAACTCAACATGAGAGGGGTATGCTTTTGAAAGGCCTATGCCGGGAAGAGTTGTTTTTCGTATCTTTGAGCTGTTCAGCCATCTGTCCCAATTTCTTCCTGGTTTCCTGTTATTTTCATTCTGCCTTTTATAAAGATTAACATGCGGTGCAACCACATATTCTATTAAGCTTGTCTCCTCTCTACTTTATCTCATTAACTGCTTGATCACTGTGAATAAAAATAATCTTCCATTAAGTCACAACTTCAAACATCTCAGAGACTTTAGATCAAGCAAACCTTCAATGGCTTAAAAAAATTGCTTTAAATCCAAGAGGTTCACTTCAAAGGAAAACCTATGGGTGTTCTCAGCCCAACTGACAGGTAAATAGTCATTTGTAACTAAAGATATGCAAGTGAGAAAACACGGCTTACTCTGGAGTTTGTAGTTGCTGTTAACTTCTTCTCTAGTTGGGGCCAATTAGAGCTGACCCTAGGATGGGGCTGGCTTGATCACACAATGGCCTATATGTGGAGTTGGGGTAGTATCAGTAGGCAAATCTGCAGTTCTCTGTTCTAGTCACAATTTATTTTTCTATTTACAAAGTTAATTTAAAAAATAAAAGGTGTGTAGAATATCACCCCAACCACAGATAGCCACTGTTAACATTTTGTTAATAGTCCTTAAGTTCTTAAATTTGTGTGTGTGTATAAAACACACATGCGTACATTTATAAAAGTAGCATACAGTTCATATGCTTTTGTAGTCATTTTCATACTTTCTTTGTCAACGTACACAGGTGGTCAAAGGATAAAATAGCTTTTGTGTGTGTTGATCGTTTTACCTAGGCTGCCCTTCTTTTACTCTTAAGAGACTTTTCTGATCTCTCTGATTTGTCTGTTTCCCATTGGAAACTCTCATTGCTTAGTGGGTTTCTCCTTCTGGGCACTAATAACAGTTGTAACTTTTTATTTCTGTGTGATTTCTGATTGTCTCTTTCTAGAGACTACCCTGTGAGCTACATATGGATAGGGACTAAGTATTCCCAAGGCCTAGCACAGTGCCTGACACACAGTAGGTTAAACTTTGGTTTGGATGAATGAAGGATGAGTTTTCAGATCTACAAGTTATTCCACTGCATGCATAAAAGATTGCTTGTCCAGCTATAGTTTAACTTTGATGTTGCTTATTGGCTGTTATAAATGGGAAATAAGAAACTTTGTGTAAAACAACTTTGCCTACATCCTTAGTTATTTAGAAATATTTCTAGGAGTTGAATTCATAGACTAGAGGGTAGAGCACACTTTATTGCGTTAGATATGTATTGCTAAGTTGTCTCCCACAAAGGTCCTAATTATTAGCAGTCTCTGGTAGTAGTTCAGGGTGCATGTTTCCCTGCATCCTTGCCAAAATGGTCATATTTAAAAATTTTTTTTCTGTCAGTTCATATGTTTTTCTTTCTGCAGATTGGCTATTCCTAATTGTTATTTATTTATTTTTACCTGGACATCTATCTTTTTGTATTTATAACAAATCTGCAAATTAAGATTTTTGGTCATGTAACACATATATTTCTACTGTTCACAGACTTAAAATCTTTTTATGTATTAATTGATATATGGGTGTGTGTTTGCACAGATGCAAAACCCTCCATCTCTTTCCTTTATTGTTTTTTGTCTTTTATACTTATACAGCTTTTTCCACAGTAAGATTACAGAAATAATAGCTCAGAAAAAAAATCTAAGGGTGTATATGCGAGTATACAGGTAGAAAAGACTGGATTAATCTCTAAGTGATGCTGGTGAATTGATCAGTTTTACAGAGGGGAAAAAATTACTGTCATCTAACACCTTACATCACAATATGTTCCAGACGGATTTAAAACAAATTTTAAAAAGTATAAAAGAATGGAAAGAAAATCTTGGTGAATATATGATTTCCCTTATCTTTCTTTACTGAATACTCAAATTTCAGAGTCTAAGAATTACTTATTATTTTTTTTATTTTAGAGGCAAGGTCTTACTTCGTCACCCAGGCTGGAGGGCAGTAGCACTATCATAGCTTACTGCGTTCTGGAACTCCTAGGCTCAATCGAGCCTCCTGCTTCAGTCTGCTGAGTAGCTAGGACTACAGGCCTGCACCATTGCACCTGGCTAATTGTTTTTTTTTACACTTAATTTTTGCAGACATAGTAGTCTCCTTATGTGGCCCAGGCTGAGCTTGAACTCCTGGTCTCAAGAGATTCTCCAGGCTCAGCCACTCTAGTGGCTAGGATTATAGGTGAGAGCCACTGTGTCTGGCAAGAAGTACTTTAGATTAAAAAAAAAATTTCTTATTGTAAGAGTCTGGTAGGCCCTGGTGTGGTGCTTCACGCCTGTAATCCCAACACTTTGGGAGGCCAAGATAGAGGGATTGCTTGAGCTCAGGAGTTTGAGATTAGCCTGGGGAATGTGGTGAAACTCTGTCTCTACCTAAAGCACAAAAATTAGCCAGGCATGGTGGTGGGCACCTGTAATCCCAGCTACTTGGGAGGCTGAGGCAGGAGAATTGCTTGAGCCCAGGAAGTAGAGATTGCAGTGAGCCAAGATCACATAACTGCACTCCTGCCTGAGCAACAGAGCAAGACTCTGTCTCAAAAAAAAAAAAAAAAAAAAAAAATTTTTTTTGTTAGAAATTTTGATCAGAAATTTCCCAAGTAGTTCCGTGTTGAGAGGGAGATTTTAACTCCAGAACTCTGAATTTCAAGTTATCTTTTTCTGAACCCCATAATGATGCTTCCCCTACTTAAATTAAGCCGGGGCAAGTAAGTAGTATGGCGAAAGGGAACAGACACAAGACTTGCGAGCTGGAAGAGGTAGTGTCTAGTCCAGGCTTCATTTCATTACTCATTACATATTTTCAGTTAGGTCATCTCGGGAAGACTTTCTCTTAGATATTTTCCTTATCTGTAAAATGGACTAACAAAAATCTCTGCATGGTTTACTTCACAGAATTGTTGGAAGACCAAATCAGATAGTTTAAATAAATTGTATTCATTACTGAAGAGTGGTGTGTTCATAAGAATAGCACAATCTTCTTTATATTGTGCTATTTATGTTCCTATCTCTCTCTCCTACAGAACCATTTTTTAAGAGTAGTTTTTTTCTCTCCTGCACTCTGAAAATGCTTAGCATAAAGGCTTTGCTGAGTAGGTTATATTTTGCGACGACTAAGAGCTCTGATTCTGAAGTCCTAATGAGTTTTGCTTGAACCCAGATCCTGTCATTCGTGTTGGTGTGACCTTGGGAAAATTGTTTAAGTTTCAGTTTTCCCATCTTTGAAAGAGGAAATAATAGGATCCATCTTGGTAAGTCAGGAAGCTTGGGTTATGTGAATAATCCATATCAAGGCTGTGGAAATAGAAATGATAGTGTAGTAGTTAATGTATCAATATCTGTCTCTATAATCTGTATAAACATACTCTGCAGGAGTGCTTGGTGAAAGTATGATCCAGGGACTCAAATTATGATCTTGTTTTCCCCTTTCAATGTGCTTTTCTCTTAGTCTCTATTTTGCAAACAGGATTTGTCCACTTAGTAGAGAAAATGATGTTTCAGCCCTTGCTTGACATATCAAGTTCTCTAACTCAGGATTTAAACGATTTACCAATGTAAAAAAAATTGTGATGAACTAGTGTACTTGATTCTACTTGGTCATATTCTCACCCTGGATCAATTTCATGGTCTGATGAATGAGGTGCTTTTATTATTTAGACCTGGTCTTCTTGCCCACTCTACTGGTGGTGGCCATAGGGTACTAGAACTGGCAGTCCCACCACTATCATATGATTAGAGAGTGGGAGGAGGAGTCTTCCAGTGGGATATGGTGGTACTATAGGCTGTGTTAACAGCTGCAAACAGCCAGTCTGCTAATTTTCTTATAGGACTGTTGTGAGAATTCAGTGATAGAACTTTTTTGTATCCTGGTCTGGAATATAGCAATTTCTTACTAATGTGATTATTTATTGGAAGGATGTTTTTGTCTAGGCATCTTGCAGAAAGTAGTCTCTTTGCAAATCGTTTAAGCCTCTGAATGAGTTTATTCCAAACATGTAAGAATGAGTTCTAAGAGGTCATATGGTAAGAGACAAAAGGCAAGGGAGCCATCCTTACTCTTCTAGGAATTAGGCTAGAAAAGGGCACTGGGGGTTGGAAAAGGAAGTCTATCTTTTCCAACTTGGGATGCCTCATATTAAGTGTTCACTTTTGGCGGCAGTCATAGGAGTATCCAGCCTTGGGTTTTCTGCTGCCATTCCTGACCTCACTTCAGAGTCAGAAGGTCAGTCTGAAACGGGATCAAAGTGACAGAAGACACTGGCTCCTCCCTGTCTTCTTTCCTTCCTTTTGGTCAGGCTAAGACCCCTAGATTTTTGTCCTTTTGTCTCTCCAGGCTTGGATTTTTCTTAGTTTTGACCTTTTCTTGTAGTCTGACTCAGATCGTGTTAAGCTGGAGCCCAACGTTAATACTTAATGGAGAAATGTAATTTAGTTCAGCCTCCTTGTATGTGGTACATTGTTGAGACTAAAAAAACTAAAAAAAAAAAAAAAAAAAAAAAAAAAAAAAAAAAAAAAAAAAAGAAAAGAGAAAGAAAACCAGGTTGAACCTTTTGACTTGGAACCATGGAAACACTGTTCTTGTTTAAGCACCATCAACTTAAAGTTGAGACTTCCAACTGGCATCCATCATCACAGCAAGCAGGCAAAGCTATTGAAATAAACCCAATTACTTTTTTCTTAAAGACAGACATCAGGAGACATAACAAATCATGTGCAACAGGATATATTTTTGTGGTAATTTTCTTTAATTATAAACAACATTTTGATATACTTGTCTCTAAAGCATCTATGAGAAAGAGTACAAGTGAATAAATAGTTTCTGCATTTTATGATGCGATTTTAATCCCTTTACCTTGGCTGCTTAAGGATGACGGCTTAATCTGATATTCCTGAAAATAAGAAATATCTGTATTTCCGTGATCACTGAAAGTTCACATTGGATTCTAAACTCAGATGGAACTGACCTGAGGCTTATCAGAGCTGAAGCAAAGGAAATGCATGAGAACAGAGAAGGTTTAATCAGAAAGAAAATTCTGCTTAAGAAATGGTCTTTGCCCCACCAAAGTCTTTTGAGTTTAGGAGGAAGGAGGACAGGGGATGAGAAACAGAAATAAGGACCATTTCAAATGTTATTTTAAAAATAGCACCCCCTTCACAACTTCTCTTTCCAGTTAGGTTCAATTAAAAAGTAATCCTGTATGTTCCTCGACATCTCCTGTTTACGTTCTTGAAGCAGGTGGACTAATGGAGACATCCTCCTCCACTGGATAATAATGCCCAGCAAATAACATTGCTCGTTTTATTTGCTATGCTTTTTGCAGCTGACTTGCTTTCCCCTGGCTCTGTAACTTAGCTTCTTTATTTATGGATGTAATTTTTATCTCCTCTTTTCCTAATGGGGATGTTTGGAGAACTGAGGGAACAGTTGTGAAAACAACTCTGTAGGGCAAATAACCAAGCCTGTGGCAGTGCAGTGCTATCCTGAACTCACAACCCCATTTTGGAGTTGATGTGCTCCTGGGGCCGAAGGACATGTCCATCACCCTGTTCTGATACTATTCGGGGCAGACAGATGTGGGCACAGAAGCTGTTGCTATTGGAGGATTTTTCTGCTCAAGCAGAATGATGCACTGTAGCTGAAACTTTAATTTTAGCAAGAAAGATGATGGTTACTGCTCTAATGCCTCTGATTAAGGTCAGCAGCAACACTGCTTGGGAACAATTAAGATTGCTTTAAAAAATCAATTTTTTTCTATCTTGAAAGTTGGGGGATGCCAGAAGGAAATGTGTTACGTCTGTACAGATTGTATCAGGTATCTATTGCTGTGTGGCACACCATCCTAAAACATAGTGGCTGAAAACAACAACCGCTTATATACTCACACTTTAGCAATTTGGGCAGGGCTCACCTGGGAGGCCCATTTCTGCTCCAGGTGGTATGTGTTTGTGGTCAGCTGGCTGGTTCTGGTGGTCTCAGAAATTGGGGCTGTCAGCCAGGATAGCTTAGTTCTTTCCCTCATGGTTCCCCAGCAGGATAGTCTGGGATTCTTAGATGGCATTTGCAGCTCTCCAACTGTGGAAAACTCAACCCCCTTGCCTTGACCATCTTGTGAACTTCTAGGGGATGTGTCACAAATGTGCTCAGATAAGACTCTTCTGTTGAAACTGTGCTGCTCTGCCTGCGGTTGCAATTCCTGCCTGCCCCTGCCTGTCTCCCAGCATGGCAGAGTTGCCATTGCAGCTGTCTCTTGTTCTTGCTGCAACAGAGTTGTTGCACGTGTCCCCAAAGCAGTGTGGCTCTCTGGGGCGAGGTGGGAGCATTGCTCCTCTCTCCTTTGGACCGTGCTGCGTTGGAAGGGGTCCCCAGGACTGCTTGTGTCCTCGTTTTTTTTTTTACCTTTCTCCACCCTTTATTGTTCTTCATCCATTTCAGACATGAGTCCTGCAGAGGCTTGGCTGGAATTGAATGGATTTGACAGAAGGCGCCATACTGAACTTAATCCAATGACATTTTATTCAGTTGAGCCCATCATGCCACATTGTCTCTATTTTTAGGGTGAATTCTCCCAAGAATCCTGATTTGCTAGACAGGCCTAGATATAACTGATCCTCATTTAGCTCTTCAGCCAGGACCCCTCCTTCCCTCATCATCCCTCTCTTGAACCAGCACTGTTATCAAGCAAAGTTTTTCTCATTTCGAAGGTGAAGAAACTAAGTTAAGGAAATGGGAAATTGAACTTCTTGATTTAGGCAGTGGCTGCAGGTTAGTGAGATTCCAGGGCTCTTATTTAGTCCATCCCTCTGTTGGCTAATCCTCCTTATCCTAAGGAATCAAAGATATCCTGTGGGGGTAGCAACGAGAGACTCCATATGGCGTTCTGCTCTTTCTCACCCTTTTTAATTTGGCTCATTGTTCAACCTTAATTTGCAATTGTCACAGCTGCGGTTACATTTCTGACGTTCCACCAACTCCAAAAACCCTTGAATCCGAACCCTTGGCGGTTTTAATTTTATTTTTGTTGAGAAAGGTTATGTTGTCACAATGGATAAAGCTAGCACTTCAGCAAGGGAAAACATTTTTTGTGGGGGGGGAATATAATTCTAGTTTAGTATTAAGCCTTAGAATGGGCTGCAACTGTGGAACCTCAAGTGCAGGGGAGTTGACAACTCAGCCATAATCAAGCTAACTGAATTGGACAGAGCAATGTGAGACATAATTAGCAATTCCGTTCAGCGAGCTGTCTCCTGAAAAACTTAAAATACCTTCCCTGCCTCATGCATATTCAGTGCCTCATTTGCTATTGTTTTTATCCAACAGGTTGAAATTCAAAAGGGAAAAATTCTGAGTTGTCTGTCTCACTTTCATCCTCCACATTCTCCTCTCTTTTCAGCAACCCCCTCCCTCAAACCAGTCCCATTTCAGTACAGCAGGTCACTCCAATGCCAACTGCACATTGGCAAATACAAAATATTCCGAGCACAGTGTTTTTTTTTCTTGTTTGTATCTTTTTCAATGCTTCTACTCATTTAGATAAACAGAGCAGGTATGTTTGCCCTGGGGAATTATAGCCACTTGACTGTGTGATCAGGCTTCTGAAGGCCCATTGTTAGAGTCAGGAATCCTTTCCTTCACATGATTGCTGGATCTTGAGTAGGTTTGTGATGAACTGGAGACTGATTGATGATCCCAGGCTTTTCCTCCTGATCTCTGTTCACCATGATGGGTTCGCTTTCTCTCTTCTTGATGTTTCAGGCAAGTTGGGCGTTTGTCTGTAGATGTGCAGTGAAATCTCAGAGGCAATGAGAGGGGAGGAAAAAAAATCAAATACATTACCATGTCTTCATTGCATCCCCTGGTTAGCTGAGCCTAGAAGTTCTACATAAGAAGCCTGTCTGCTCGGTACCCAAAATGTGGTGGGTGTGACCACTCTGGAAGGACTTTCTAGGAATTACTAGTTGTTTGGAGAGGCAGTGCAGTACAGTGAAAGGCAAGAGTGAGTTGGAACTGGTGTCAAATCCTAGTTTTGTGCTTACTAGCTGTGTGATAACTGTCTTAGACTGAGCTGCTATCATAAATTACTACAGACTGGCTGGCTTAAACAAAAGAAATTTATTTCTTATGGTTCTAGAGGCTGGCAAGTTCCAGATCAAGGTGCAGGTAGATCTGGTGTCTCATGAGGACCTGCTTCCTGGTTTGCAGATGGTCATCTTTTCATTGTGTCCTCATGCAGTACAGAGCAGAGAGAGGGAGCAAGCTCTAGTGTTTCTTCTTCTAAGGGCAATAATCCCATTCATGAGGGTTCTACCCTCACGACCTAATTATCTTCCAAAGTCTCCACCTCCTAATACTATCACATTGAAGGGTAAGAGTTCAACATAGGAATTTTAAGGAGACATAAACCTTTAGTCTGTAACATTGGCCAAATAAAACTTGACCTCCCTGATCATCAAGTCCTTCATCTGTAAAATGGAAATGATAACAACACCATGTGTGGATATTATTGAGGCTTAAATAAGATAATGTATAGGGAAAACCTAGCTGAGTGGCTGGCACGTCATTGGTGCTCTACAATCATACTCTTCTTTTTTAAAAGTCCTCAGCTTCCTCATCTTAGCCTTCCTTTTCCTTTTGTTTCTTTTTAAAATTATATTTTGCAATATTATTTTAGGAAATATAAAATATGCTAAAATTTCACAAAATTACTCAGTACTTTCATTCTCTTTTCCTACAAACTTCCTTTTCAAAAGACACATTCTAGTAATTAATAAATGCTGATTTAAGTTGTATCCTCCTTCCCTTTTCCTGTTAATGTCTGCTAGAGGCGACTGGCCAAAGGCATAACGTTGAGTTAAATGAGAAATTAAATAGTTTTTCTCATCCTAAATTCCTGGAAGCATCACCATATTTCCTCACTTCAAAATAGCCTCCCTCAGACTTTAGCTTTTCCATTTAGGGAGCATTAGGATAAGAAAAAAATTATGTTAAAAATTTCAGTTTGCTGACTTAACTTGGATGCCAAAGGTTTGATTTTTGCATGTTTTTAAAAAATGGAAAGTAAGATGTTAAGGCATACTCAGACTCATAAATATTTCAGAGGAAGCATATACTCTAAATGAATTCCTGTATCCAATATGATGATAGTTATGCTAGAGACTTTCAAGAGGAAATAATAGAAGGAGAAGGGTCTCTAATATTATACATTAGAGGAGGAGAGTTAGGAACTTGGTCCTTTTCAACGTTGAATTTGCTATAGTACATTGACAACTGAATGAGTTCACAAGACAAGAAACGAATGCAAGGACTGAATTAAGTAGGAGAATTCCACCCCTGACTCCCTTCTGAAAGTCAATAGATCTTATTATATGTATCATACCATTTGGCAGGTTATTTAGCACTTCATTGATTAGCATCACACACTGTGCTCTAATTGTTTCCCAAGTAAAGTCTTGCTTCTTTCAAAATATTGTAAAATACTTGAAAGAAAAGGTCATATCACATACTTATTTTATGTGGCTTCCCACAGGTCCTAGCCCATCCTACACATGCATTAAGCAAAAAAGAAATTCTTGCAAATTGGAGACAAAATGAGAAAGAATTATCTATGAAACTTCCTTGTATTTACAATTTCCATTCATGTTTATGAATGAGCTAAGACTGTGACCCACCATGCTCACAAATAGAAAGGGATGTACAGGAGGTTAGAAGAGATGAAGGCCAGAAGAAAAGCCTTTGAAATGAATATGTTGAACTCCATCAATGGAAGGAGATGGAGTATGGGGTGACGATGGAGAGATAGGGAAAGGTGGAAGAGAATCGGTGGTTGCTCAGCTTCCATGGAGAGAGTTAAGACTATAATCAAGTTCCAAAACAGTTTCTATTTCCTACGGGTGGGGAACAGGATAGGGAATGTTCTAGAAATCATGACTCCCTTGATGGAACAACCTTAGTTAGGTCTTCTGGATACCCTCCTGCGCCTCTCTTGCAGGAACTTGACCAGCAATTCCTAGTGGAGAATTGAGGAAGCCAGCACTGTGAAGAATGGGGACAAAATAGCATCTGGATGTTTGAAGCTTAGGGCTTGCACACTATTAGCAGTGAAAAATACCATCCTTTGCCTCCTTGCGCAGAAATCCCTAGAGTTTTGAAAGTAATTAATCTGGTGTTTTTACTTTAACCCCAGCAGAAGTCTAAATCCTGAAAAGTCTCTGCAAAAAGTACATTTTGTTGACAGATTATTGTGTAGGGTATAACCTCCCACAAAAATCCTGTCTAAATCCACCAGAATGGCTACAGTGAATGATACTGTATCAAAGTCGTGGCTGTATTTGCTGCATTGCCTTCGATTTTTTTGCTTCCTTCTCTCTCACACTTTTTTTTTTAAAGCAGCGAGTCTATTGAGAAATCTTATTAAAAATCACAAACTGAACAGCACGCTTTTTTTTTTTTTTTTTTTTTTTTTTGCGAGCCAGAAACAGATTTTAAATGACAAAAAAAACTCCTTTAATCTTTTTGTAACATCTTGACAGTTGTGCCAGAAGATGTCTGCTTCTGCCTTCAAAATATAATTGCTTTTGGTCTGAAATAATTCATTTCCCACTCTTTTTCCTCGTCTAGAAAACCTTGCCCTTTCAGCTGGATATTTTTCCTTAATTTTGTGGCTACTTTTTTTGGAGGGCAATGGGAAGGGTTGGGGAGCCAGGAGGCTGAGGAGACCAGAATGAATGTCATAGCACACACATCTTGTGAACGTATAATGTAGAATAAAGAGAGGATCCGTGAGCCAAGGAATGAAAACCTAACAGATTTTGTCATAAAAATGAGGTTAACCATCACAGTTTTTGAATATCAGTGTCATCAAAGGTATTTGACCTTTTAAAATCCATCAGAGCATGTTTCTATTTGTTTTGTTTTCAATAACTCCAGTACTCAAGTATGATAGTTGAAACCTTTTTTAGAAGCCAGTATCTTAAAGATCCCAAATCTTGCGTGTTCTCCAAAGAATTATTTTAAAAACATTGGAATAAAAGCTTCATCAGATTTCCATAAAATCTGCATTTGTGGATTCTTTAGCACAGAACACTTCTGATCTATAGTACACCCTTTATGGGAACTAGAAATAGGTGATCTCAGCAATAGGGAGAACTTTGTGCGATAGGGAGTTTAGGCATTCGTGAGAATCCACAGCTGCAGAGTAACACGGTACATCCTTCTAACCTCTAGGCTCAAGTCTTGAATCCTGAAGAATAGAAAAGGAAAGATATGACAGGAAAAAAGAGGATGTGAAAGAGAGACAGGTTGATCACGGTGCAATGCATGATGTACAGATCATATGGACTTCTTGTAGTGCAGTGTACATATTCCCCACCTATTTCTGTAATTTTCCCAAACCAGTTCTGTGAAGGTAAGTGTAGTGAACTCTTTCATGATGCAGTTTTATGAATGATTTTGATTTGTTTGCATCCATCATCATTAGAGCCATAAGAGGACCATGACAATGCATGTTGGTGGTGGTGGTGGTGGTCGGATGGGGGCTGGAGAGGGATGATGGAATGTGCTGGATGTGAATGGAGATTTGTCTAGTAGAACTTCTTCTTTCCTTTTCTAACTGCTTGAGAAAATAGGAAATGCATAAATAGAAAGAGGAAAAAGGGAATCTCAAGCCTCTGTTGCAGTACTTGTTGGAAACTGGATTAGGCACACTGTTGCTAATCTAGTTTCCAACAAGTACTGTGACAGAGGTTTGAGATTCCTACTTTCCCTGGATGCTACTTAGTTATTGAGGCCCAGAATGGAAATAGGGCATTTCTTTGCAGGCAGGAACCTGAAGTGCATTTGGAGAAGCAAGGTTTCTTCTTTTTAAGGGAAAGAGAGGATAAAAATTAATATGCATTGAGTACTTACTATGAGCCAGGCATAGTGCTTGATGCTCCCCGTAGCATGTGGCTGGGCCTCTGTCCCAGTCCTCAGGAAGGCCAGGTCTGGAGAATCAATTATCTTAAGAGCAAATCCAAAGTTTATATTATATATTTTTATGGTGTCTTAGGAGTTTCCCAATGGATGAGAACAAAAATTCAAATTTTGCTGGCTGGGTCTCAGACCGAGAAGTAAAACAAATTTCTTTTTCTTTTGGGTTTTCTTTCCTTAGGTCACATCCTTGATAGGCATCACAACCATTACTCATTGCCTAGGGGTAGACTTTTTGTTTCTCTCTCCTTAATTCAGGACCTGAGATGTCTTTTTCATTTCTTCTAAGTTGTTATTTAATGTTATCTGTCCTTCTTGGAATATGGGGTCTGTTTAGTCTTCATAGTCCCATTTCCAGGACTCTCATGACACTATGTTATTTCTTTTTCTCTTCCCTTCCTTCCTTCCTTCCTTCCTTCCTTCCTTCCTTCCTTCCTTCCTTCCTTCCTTCCTTCCTTCCTTCCTTCCTTCCTTCCTTCCTTCCTTCCTTCCTTCCTTCCTTCCTTCCTTTCTTTTCTTTTCTTTTCTTTTCTTTTCTTTTCTTTTCTTTTCTTTTCTTTTCTTTTCTTTTCTTTCTTTCTTTCTTTCTTTCTTTCTTTCTTTCTTTCTTTCTTTCTTTCTTTCTTTTTCTTTCCTTCCTTCCTTTCCTTCCTTCCTTCCTTCCTTCCTTCCTTCCTTCCTTCCTTCCTTCCTTCCTTCCTTTCTTCCTCTTCTTCTTCTTCTTCTTCTTCCTCTTCCTCTTCCTCTTCTCCTTCTTATTTTTTTAATTGAGACAGCATCTTGCTCTGTCACCCAGGCTGCAGTGCAGTGGTGCAATCTGAGCTCACTGCAGCCTCGACCTCCCGGGTTCAAGGCGTCCTGTCAATGTTATTTCTAATTCCATTCTTCCTTCTTAGGAGCATGCCTCAGATCTATTCCAGTCTTCTAGGATTCAAGCAGTTTTGTGAAAAACTAATGATCTTTTATTATTGTTATTAAGAGGTCTGGTGTTCCTGGGGGATCAGTTTCCTCTTAACACCAGAGACCGTCTTATTTTATCCTCATAATAGCTTTGTGGCTAGGCACAGCGGCTTATGCATATAATCCCAGCACTTTGGAAGGCCAAGAGGGGAGGATCGCTTGAGGCCAGGATAACAGTGAGAGCCTGGGTAACATAGTGAGACCCTGTCCTACAAAAACAACATAGTGAGACCCTGTCTCTACAAAAATAAAAAATCAAAAATAGGTTGGGCATGGTGGGGCATGCCTATAGTCCTAGTTACCCAGGTGGCTGAGGTGGGGGGATCATTTGAGCCCCGGAGTTTGAGGCAGAAGTGAGCTTTGATAGCACCACTGCATTCCATCCTAAATAACAGAGCAAGATCCTATCTCAAAAAACAAAAAACAAAAAACAAACAAACAAAAAAACGGTTTGCAAGTAGGTAGTCACATCTTTATTTTACAAATGAGGAAACTAAGATCCAGAAAGCTAGATAACTTGCTTAAATCACATCATTCATAAATGGTAGAGCCAGAAGTTAAACGCTGATATGTTCAAGTCTGATAGATATGTCTATGTTTCTGCTACACAAGATCTCTTAAAGACTAACATTCATTGAATGCCTACTAATGGGTCCAGTACTATGCCAAGGCTTCTGTGCTGAGAAATTCTAAAAGGGAGTTGGCATAAAAGTTGAAGACGATTGGCTTCCTGAAATACTATGATAAGAGTGATTCTGTGGTCCTATCTACACTCAAGAGGGAAGGATGCTGGGATTGATTATTAATGTCTGTTATGGGAACATGGTAGGGTGGTTTCGCCAGTTTTTCATAGTAGGGAACTATGACTTACAGAGTTACCCAATAACAGAGGCAGAATGACATGGTATTTAAAAGCTAGATTTTGGATGTCTACAGACCTGATTCAAGTCCTGAATCCACGGTATACTTAACTGTGGTGTACTCAAACTGAGTCTCTGTTATTTCTTTCTATAAATGAGGATGATAATAGTATCTACTTCACAGTTTTTGTGAAACTTAAATGAGACAATATACTTAAAAGCACATAATTCAATGCTTGGCATATTCGGTCTTCAGGAAACGTTACCTATTAGAAATAAAAGTCATGAGAATGGAAGCTTACCCTGATAGACCATTTACTATTTTTTATTTTTCTTTCTCTAATCTTAGAGTGGTTAACTCTCTAAGAATATCTAGTTGACATATTTTTCACAGTGACATAAAATACTAATTATTTTCTCATTTGTTTCCCTGACAGGTTTCTCTTCACTTCCTTAAGGTTAGAAGTTCTAATTTGGCTAATTGATTTAGTTAATAATGAGCACCAAATTCTGAATAGGAGATCGGTAAGAAGGGTTCTGTAAAACCACTGATAAAGGTGTGATGCATTAAAAACATCAGAATGAGTATAATAATTTTAAGGGGCTGTGGTGGGATGCAGGAGTAGAGAAAATCCTAATATCTGTGTTTTGAATAAAGATGGTATTTCTTTTGAACAATTTCTCTGTCTATGTTGCAGTCTTGTGAGATAAGAGGAATATGAAGGGGATTCGGGAGGGGCTGAATCTGAGAAGTGTAGCCACAAACCACTGTTTCTTGTCCCAGTTCCATTAGCACCATACAGTCAAGTGCTTTGGTATTGTGAGTGTACTTCGGTAGCTTGTAATTGCCCTGTGCTTCAGTCAAGAGATGGGTAATTGCTCCTATGGGCCATGGATTTCCTGCTAGCAGCATCTGATTGAAACAAGCCATTTATTGTGGTTAAAAACCCCAGACTTGCTGCAGTGTTTACAGATAAACCTTCTGTGCGACAGTCATTTATTCTACCCAGCCATCCATATATCAAAAATATTACACACTACCCCCTCCTTTTTTCTTGAAGACAGATTAACTGTTCTTTTCAGTTTGATTAAATTTTAGTATGTAGTGTTGATGTGCCAACTTTTTTATCTTGTAGCTTATGTTTTAAATAAGGTTGCATTTCTTTGGACTTAAGTTGTATTCTATTTTGGGGGCAGTTGTTAATAGCCACACTCCACACTACTGTAGTTGTAGTCAGGTACTTCTGCAAAGTTGTCTTTTCTTTTTTCTGTTCCTCCAGTAAGACAAATACAGATATTATAATACTCATGTGTCTGTTGATGCCCTCATGACTTGGAACGTAGCAAAGGTAAGCCATTTATTCCTTAGCAATTATGAGCCTTTAGGTTTCTGGTAAGACGAAAGAGAACTGTGTGTTTTCTAATTTTAATGACACCTGCATTTGCAATGTATACAATCTATGATCCTCCATGATAACATAAGGTAGATGACACTCTGCCCATATTCAATTTTTATCAAGGTTCCTATTCATCCACCTCTACATTTCCATTAAAATTAGGTTTTGACTGGGCGCGGTGGCTCATGCCTGTAATCCCAGCATTTTGGGAGGCCGAGGCAGGCAGATCACGAGGTCATGAGACGGAGACCATCCTGGCAACATGGTGAAACCATGACTCTACTAAAAATACAAAAATTAGCCGGGCGTGGTAGCACGCACCTGTAGTCCCAGCTGCTCAGGAGGCTGAGGCAGGAGAATCGCTTGAACCTGGGAGGCGGAGGTTGCAGTGAGCTGAGATCGTACCACCACACTCTAGCCTGGTGACAGAGCAAGACTCTGTCTCAAAAAAAAAAAAAAAAAAAAAAAAAAGAAAAATTAGGTTTTAGGGGCTGAATGATTAGTTCGATGTCTACGTATGATTCAAACCTGTCCAGTTGATCTCGAGATTTGGTTTAATTTAATTTCTCTGCTTTTGAATAGTAACATTGATAACCATCTTTCACTTACTTCCTTCATTCTTGTGTCAAGAACAAAGAAATGGTTAGAGATAAACCGGTTAGGGATAAACTGGGAATTCCCTGGACTTGGGAAATCAGAAACTTGGTCATTTCCCACCACATCCCTCTTTTAAACTTCCCTGCCAAAGTTTAAAAACTCCAGCTTGGTTGGAGTTCATGAATAATGTATGTTCTTTCTATAAGAACGAGGAGGATTGTCTGGTAATGTAAACATTTCTGTGCAAGTTCTATAGGTTGATTGGTAGGAAATATGGTTAATTCGCTTTTTAAAAAAACTGAATACCTGTGAAGGATTTCTATCATTATACTCAGACCTAGTCAAATAAACAAAAGAGATGAGGTTCATCTTATTTATTTATTATTATTATTTTTTTGAGACTGAGTCTCACTCTGTCATCCAGGCTGGAGTGTAACGGTGCGATCTCTGCTCACTGCAACCTCCGCCTCCCGGGTTGAAGCAATTCTCCCACCTCAGCCTCCCAAGTAGCTGGGACTACAGGCGTGTGCCATCATGCCCGGACACTTTTTTGTATTTTTAGTAGAGATGGGGTTTCACCACATTGGCCAGACTGCTCTCAAACTCCTGACCTCAAGTGATCCACCCACCTCGGCCTCTCAAAGTGCTGGGATTATAGGCATGAGCCACCGTGCCTGGCCGAGGTTCATCTTTAGTGTTTTCTTTAGCACCCTATGCTGTTTGCAGCCCTATCTTCCTTAAATATGTGGAGCTGGTCAGTTTATTTATAATGCAGTGTCCAAGAATATATCAATTAGGATTCACACAGCTCTATTCAAGCTTGGGTTCCTCAGACAATGATTCCTAATTTACTCTCCAAATTCTGAGGTTGAAATTAATGGTTTGAGTAAAAGCAATGTACAATAGTTGAATTAAAGCTAAGAACACTTGTCCATAGTACACAAATCAATAAATGTGGTCTGGTATATGGAAGATGAGCTGTGCATGTCTGAGTGCTTAAGAGCATGGGGACAGGATAAGAAAATAAAAACTCAGGCCCTATGGTGGTACAGGTATATGCAGCATTTTAGCAGATCCAAATTTCACATAAAGATTCATAGAGTAAGAAATTTACAAAAGTAATTCTTCATAAATTAACACTTTCTCATAGGCTCTGGTAGTTGGCTTGTATATTTACCTTGTTTACCTTATGAGGTAGATATATTCTCACCTTACCTAAAGATGAAGATGCAAAGGCTCTCGAAGGTTAAATAACTTGATCTAGGTCATGCAGTTTGGAAGAGGAACAGCTGGAGTTCTAACTCAGATAAGCCTGACTCCCAAATCCACGTGCTTTTCACGATTTCATTCGGTTCTTTAATTTTTCTTATGATTTCTCTGAATAGTAAATTTCCTTAGTGCAGTTAAATATGATTTGATTGATTGGTATTTGGTTTTTGCTTGGCTTTTAAAGAACTCCTTCAATTATTGATTCATTCAGCTAATATTTATTTTCATATCTCCCGTGTGTCAGGCACTGGTCGCCACTGAGAATACAAAGATGAATGCGATGCGGCTCCCGTTCTTTAGAAGCTTTCAGAGAGGGAACAGATATGCAAAAAATATTTATGATTCAGTATGAGAGCCATATGAGAAGTATGTCCAAGTTTCAGGAGTGGGACAAAATGTAAGAAAGCATTTTGAGGGAGGAAGTTGTATTTGGCAAAGGGGTCTTACAAAAAAAGGAGTTTTGACGGGGCTCTTTAAAGATAGTGATGATGATAATAATGATGATCAGATAATAACTACTAGTTTCTGAACACTTAGAATTTTCCAAAAAGCTGATTACTGTCTTATGTTGTTTAAAACTCTCAACATCTTTAGGTGTTCTTTTCACATCTCAGTGACGAGAAAACAGAAGTTCTGGGAAGTTAAACAACTAACTACTAGATGATGGAACCAGGATGCAAAGCCGAGTAGCTGGTTTCAAAAAGTCAGCCCCATTTTGTGGATCTGTTTTACTGAAGCTGTAGTGAGTGAGGATTTGCCTGGAAGATTGTGGACTTGGGATGAAGGGACAATTGAAGACTGCAGATGGGTTTGACTGGCCAAGTGACCAGCATGTGCAAAGACAGGGAGAAGAGAAACAGTGTGGTATAAACTGTGGAGTTCTACGTTGTAACATCTGGCTGAATTGTACCTTATACATTGAATGTTATTAAGGAAGAAAGCCCTGAGACTGTGTTCAGATCAAGAAGGACCCATTTGGACATGAGAAGGAGTTTGGACTAGGTGTCATTGGAGGACTGTAAGTAGGGGAATGAAATGATTCCATTAGTTCTCATCAATGAGGTATGCACAGGTAATTAGAAGACATTCTAGGTTTCAGGGATATGAGTTAAATCCCTCAAAAATGTTAATAAGCAGCAATTTAATAACCTTAACTTTTTATCATCATGCTTTCTTTCTAGTCAGAGCACTTCTAATAAAGAGGTTGGGTAAGTCCTTGAAACTGAAATCTGCAAATATCATGCTCATTTTTTCTGGGTTGCAGATAGAACTGAAAGAACCTTGATCCCTCTTTTTTGTTGTTGTTTTTTGAGACAGAGTCTTGCTCTGTCGCCCAGGCTGGAGTGTAGTGTTGTGATCTCGGCTCACTTCAACCTCTGCCTCCTGGGTTCAAACGATTCTTGTGCCTCAGCCACCTGAGTAGCTGGGACTACAGGTGTGCAACACCACACCCGGCTAAGTTTTGTATTTTTAGTAGAGACGAGGTTTTGCCATGTTGGCCAGGTTGGTCTTGAACTCCTGGCCTCAAGTGATTCACCCGCCTTCACCTCCCAAAGTACTGGGATTACAGGCATGAGCCACCACACCCGGCCTTGATCACTCTTTATGTCACCTGACATAGAGATTCATTCTGGACCAGTGCTTTGGACCAAATTGCTTTCTCCCTAAGGACGGCGTCATATGGAGGATTTGTGAGTCACAGATTTAGGTCTTTCTCCCCGCCCTGCTCCCCCTGCCCCGGCAGAATGCATTCTAACATGTTATGGGCTATAACCCAAACCCCAGGCTTCCAACCCATAAAATGGCTATTGACAACCCATTTTGGGGAAGGAGAGCTGTGGTTGAAAGGGCCACTGGGTTACTGATCTTGATTGCTGTCTTTCTTGGTATGGCAGCTATCAGACGGAATGCAACACCTGAAGATTTAAAGCCAGCAGCAGTCTTAATCTCTCCTGATATTTTCCTCCTTAGATTGGCTCAAGCATTGCCTGACACTGGCAGCTGTTTTCTCTGACTTTCTTTGCTGTTATATGATGACCTTTTCTCTGTTTATTGTTTTGTTTGAACTTTCTGAGAGTTTATATAATTGATGGGCTTGTGTACCACAGTATGTCTGGAAATCTGCTAGTGAAATACTACAATGTCTGAATGCATGTTTTTTCCTTTCCTTCCATCCTTACCCTCACTTCTGATGTCAGATAGTCAACATTCCAACTAGTGAGCTGATATGGTAATAGAGAATCTTCCTTATCTTGTAAGCAAAAGGTTTGGGTCAATCAGAGTCACCCAGGGTCAGCCTACATTAGAAATTTCAACTTTTTGTTGACAGTTTCTTGAGCTTTGCTATAATACCCAAGTTGTAGGTTTTGATATATTTCTGAACAGAGATCCATCTCTCCTTACTTTACCTCAGCTTGACAGGGGTGTTGAAAATTACGAATTATGAAATTGTTCATTACTTAAGAAAAATATGCAGTAAATGATTGTCAATGTAGGCTTGCTAGCTGATCATGTAATAATTTTGTCTGATTTAATAAACCCACAGGAGTTAGAAAAAGACACAAGAAATGAAAAAAAGCAAGTTACAAAACAGAATGTATAGAATCCCATTTTTGAGCTAAACTATATATGATATCAGATTAAAAATATGGAGGAAAAACATCAGAAAGTTAGCAGTGATACCCTTTGGGCCACAAGGATTTTTTACATCATTTATTCCTGTATTAGTGTGTGATTTCTTATATTTAGAAAAGTTTAAAAACACAGACATTAAGCACTGGCATAACTCTAAAGCCTCTCATGTGTAACAAGGTAGAATGATTAGCAAATACATAAAATATTTTGTATGTTTCAAATAAAGAAGTTAATTGTTCAGTTGACATGGTTAAGCCTAAAGTTTCCTAGTTGTCATTTTAAATTGAACCGTGCATGGGTTTTGTGAGAATGATTGAGTCTCTGATATTTTGACAGTAAGGAATTAGGCTTGGTAAGTTATGACTTTCATATTCTTAGAGCCTATGATCAAGGTAAGCATTAAAAACAGTTCCACTGGTTTTAGCAATTGATATGCAAATAGACGCATTTGCAGATAGCTCTTGCTCATGTTTGGTGCTAGCCATGATCATATATATACATATATGCCTATATGTATATATATTTTAGTACCTTCTCTGTTAGTCTGTCCTGCCTAGTATCCACTGGGAGCGAATGGTATACCAAACATCGTAATGGGTGTGCAGAATAAGAAACATTTGATACCTGTCCTCAGAGGGTTCATGGTTGCTTTGAAAAGGAATTCATTGTAAATATTGAATTTCATTGTTTAGATGTGTTTTCATTTACAGAGGGAGATGGATTCTAAAATTGTTATGCTTCGCCATCCCTTCTGAGAGGTGTTCTAAAACAAAGCATCACTGCCAGCCAATGTTGTGATTGAATATTTTCTCAAGGGGATATAGTTAATCATTAAACATCTAGTTTGGTGCTGATTTCGCAAAAATTCTTCATGAATGTTCACAGTTGGGATTTTTCCTCAAGTTGCTTAGGGCAGATTTGGAAACCTGCGGGTGAGAGCTGAAGTGTCTGGTTTGGCTTGAGGGCCTGATATGAGGGGGAATTTTGAGAGTCTTTTCAGGATCCTGTAAAGTTAGTCTTGTGTCCCCTCTCATGGAATAATGCTCTAAAAGAGGTGCTTAGAAGAGAAGAAAACTAACTACTAAGTAATGGGGTTGGCAAGAAAAATTTTAAACCCAGAGGGCATTCATCAAGGTTGATCAGGCACTCAGATTGTCTGGGTTGGGTCTTTGTGATCACGGAAAATCAGCAGGGGGTGGGGTGCAGGAAGACATGATACTCAGGGTTGCCTCTTATTTCTGTTAGCAAATATGTCTGTTAGAGGGTATTGTGTCCTGATACACAAGATATCAAAATACAAAAATTTAAAAAACTCCAAAACAAATGCGTGGAGAGAAATTTATGCCAGAAAACTTTCAAATACAGAGAAAACTTCTATCCCTTTAATATCATTATTTGAGAGGCGGTATTCTGATTTTTGAATGAATTTAATATTTTTCATAATATTTGTGTTTATATATGGATTCGATCTATGTATCCATCCAGATTTGACCTACATACATATATGAATTCATTCCAGTCATTTTCTGAGCCTAATTTCCTCTTTTATAAAATGAGGACACTGATGCCTTCCTGGCACGTGACAGACACTGAGATCAGTTTGTGGAGCTAAATTTAAAGTGCTTAGCACAGTTCTTGGCAAAAAGTAAGGCATTCAACAAATGTTGTACCCCTTCCTCACCTTTATGTTGGGATATGAAGATGAGTGAGACGTAGTGTCTGTCTTTGAGAGCCTTCTGGTTTAGTAGGAAAGAAAACCAGGTTAATAAATAGAACCCATGAGGCCGCCTATGGAAGTCGTTTTGGGCCTGATAAGGCAATGACTAAGGACCCATGTATTCTCACCCACCAGAATTGTCCAAGTCAGCCATGTTATTTGCATAGGATGCAACTGAATGTCCACCCAAAAGCCTTGAAGTCATTGGCAACCTGTAAGAAATGCTGTAATGGTGAAAGTGCTTAATGGGTACACTGAGTAGAGAATGACTTTTAGCAGAGGGCCTGCCCATTAGTTTCCCGTGCTGCCATAACAAAGTACTGCAAATGGGGTGGCTTAAACAACAGAAGTTTATTTCCTTGCGGTTCTGGAGGCTCAAACTCTGAGGTAGGGACAGGGTTGGTTTCTTCTGAGGGCTGTGAATCTGATCCATGCCATTTTCCTAGCTTCCAGTGGTTTGCTGGAATCTTTTGTGTTCCTTGGCTTCTGCTGTATCACTGCCTTCATCTTCATGTGGTGTTCTCCTGTGTGTATATCTGTGTCTGAATGTCCCCTTCTTATGTGGACAGTAGTCGTTTTAGATTAGGAGCCCACCATACTCCACTGTGACCTCTTCTTAACTAAGTACATCTGTGTTGACTGTTTCCAAATAAAGTCAAGTTCTGTGATACTGAAGCTTAGGACTTCTACATATGAATTTTGAGGAACATAATTCAATCCATGATAGCACCCTTTTTGATATAAGAAGTAAGTGTGTCTGTATATTTTTTAAGGTACAAGGAGGAACAACTAATTAGCATTTCTCCCAAATGCAATAGGCATTAGAAAGGCACACATTTTATCTGGATGAACACAACAGAAGAGAATAGATATTGAGAGAGAAGGAAAGGAGCTAGCCTTCATTGGATGCTTTCTATTGTCTGGACACTATCAGATTCTTTGTCCAAGTTACTTCATTAAAATAATTTAATTCTCATTAAGACATACTTATAGGGACATTTTCACTTTGTAGATGTAGAAACTGAGGCTCACAGGCATGGAATAAATACCCAGAGTTTGAAGCCACCAAGGGGTAGAGATTTGAAAAGTAATTTGATGGGTGCCAGAAAACATGTTTCTCCCTTCTAGCATGATGTCATCCCAAGAAAAAAAAAAAAAGCTGTGATGATATATGAAAGATTTTGGAAGTCAAAGACCCTAGAACATTGTTCTATAAAGAGTGGCTCTGTCAACTGGAGTAACTTTATCAGTCCGGGTCTTAGTCATATTTTAAAACTTCATAATGGAAACAGATACCCCAATATTCTTTCATCCTTGCAAAGATCCTATTACAGGCGAACATAAAAACCATCAATCCAAACCTCAGTTCAAAAAAATTTACAATTTTCTACATTTTCTTACCCCACTCATCAGCTTGTTCACCACTGTAGGAAAAACTGAATCCATAATTCAATCATAAGAAGAGGATCTTTTGGTGGTTCACATGGAAACTTTGGCCACTTAAAATCTGACTTTCTTCTGTTTAGCATTCAACATATTCAATCCTCCCCAGCCTACGCCCCCCCAACCCCCACCCCGCCACCATTTCCCTTTCTTCTTCTCTATTCTTGTCCTACCACATCCGTGTCATGGAAATGGCTACTGAAATAAATTAGTTTAATTTGTGAAATCACATTTTGGTTCTCTCTGCTCATGCCAGTTTGCCCAGATTAGCCCAAGCAGATGGCTCTGGAGTTTCATCACTGGTGAGAAAAGGGGCCTTTTCCAGAGATGAAATACAAGTGTGGGAGAAATGTTGTGGATGCCAAAAAGCTGTGTGCTTGAGTTTTTGGGCTAGCAAAAGCAGAGCTTCACATCAGGTCGACTCTGCCTTCCGAAGAGAGGGCTCTCGGAGAGCTAGAAGCAGCTGGTTCTGGAGAAAAGATGGCTTGAAAAGAATCAGAGGCATTATGAGTCTTAAATTATTTAAGTTCCTCCTGTGGCAGCGAACTGTAATTGCTTCCTATTTCTGTAAATATTAGCAGCTGTGAGCCTTTCAAGTAAGAAGCTAAAACAGCACTCAGTGTATCATACTTAACTCCGGAATATTGTTAAATATCTGACCTTGGGCTGTCAAAGCGCACTCATTACCCACACTAACCCTTCTGCTGGGGAGTTGTTGACACTCTGAACTGGTGCTTTTTTTTCAGCCTGGGCTGTAATAGCCTCGATGGATGGCGAATCAGCAAAGGGAATCACAAGCCACCAAGTAGCAACATCTTGATCCATTTCCGCAGAGGAGGTTGCTTTTGCGCTTGCTGCCTTTTAGTTGTTTCCACACCTGTGACTCCACCTACAGCTGTCATGACAGATCCTTCATCAAACAGCAAAAACTTGAAATCAGCTGCTACTCTTCCCAAACTACTTTGTATGCCAGCTCTTACCTCTTTATTCTCCGTTGATCCCTCTGCCTCATGTTCCATGCTATAGTCATACTCATTTTTTTCAGCCTTTAGATTCTCATATTCTCCCTTATCTCTTGGAGTTGGTCCATGCTGAGCCCTCTATTTGGAACACACTCTGCTCATCCCATTGCACCTCTATGCTAGCTTCCACTTATTTTTACTGATGACACCTGCTTTTATTAATAGACGCCTTCCCTGACCATCCAAATCTTGGCTAGTTATGTCTTATTTATTTTCCCATAGTTCCGGGCATTTTCCCCAGAAGAACACAAACCATACTAGATTGTAAAAACTTATTTTGTGGTCTTTCTCTAGGGAGCTCCCTGAGGGTAAATGCCAGTCCTATTTGTGGTTTTAGTTGCAGGGTCTGTGTGGAGACTGGCACATAGCAAGTGCTTCATAAATGTTTGTTGAATTCATACTTCTATGTCTAACATTGTTGAGACCCAATACCAGAGGGCTTATCTTAGTCTTGAGGAATAGAGCTGCCAAGAAATCAGTGTATGTGGCAGAATCTCATAGGTGTTTTCAAATAGCCAGTTCCTCTTCTTTCTTGTTAATACATTTGTTCAGACTGGAATGTGCTCAGCTTAGTAGGTAAATCATTGATGGCCTAAGCCAATTATTAAAATCCCATTTCTTTTCACCATTGATTGGTTCAGCAGTGGGCATGTGGGCCATTTCTGGGCAATGCGACATAAAGGGGAGTATGTGGAAGGTTCCAGGAAAGATACTGCTTTTTGTTAATAGAGAGAGTATTGTGAGAAGGAAGCCATTTTTATCCTTGCCTATTCCTTTCTACTTATGTGCTTTCATAGAAGATAAAAAGAGGTGCTACAAACAGCAATCATGAGGAAATAAACCCAAAAATGAAAGCAACACATGAGGATGGGCAAGTGGAAAGATGGAAGGTTCTTATTAGGTCCTTGACGATGTTGTTGAGTTGCCAAAATCAACCTAGGGACAATTTACCTCTGGATGTTTTAAAGCAGACAATAAATCATCATCTGGTTTTAGTTACTTTTTTGTTACCTAAAGCTAAAATTATTCTAACTAATATAGACACCAGGAAAAGAAAGGTGGGTGCATGAATTTTGAGGCTCATTTTAAAAAAACTGACGAGACACGGTGACGTAATGAGAGAAGACAGCATAGAAAATGTATTAGATTTTCTATGAGGCTGAGACATCTTAGTTCTATCCACAACTGTCCTGAATCTTTTCTGTGTGATCTTGGACAAACCGTTCTTCTGTCCTATTCTCTAGTCAGGCAATAATTTATTCAACAGGCAACGAAAAATGCATTTGATTGTCAACCGTGTGTTATACACTCTATTAAGTACTTGCTTAGGAACACAAGGTTAAACTAGACGATGATCTCTAAGTTCCTTTATTTATAAAACTGATTCATCTTTTATTTTTATGTATTTGAAAAGAGTTTTAGAAACTGTGAGTCCATAAAAATCCTGTACAACTTCCCCAGAAAATCTGCCTTGATTCCAAGCATGTTTACCATTGGCCTTTCTCCTCATCCAAATTTTTTGCAGATCCCGTCTGATAGAATTAAAAAAAAACAAACCCACAAACCCACCAGCATCTGTCTCTGGCAAGCATGCTCGTGAGTCACATCTCCTCCTCTGCAAAGTCTCATGAAAGTAACTGATTAAAAGGAGAACATAAAGAGGGGGTAGTCTGTTGAATTTATTTTAGGTTTAGCCTTCTAATTTCCATTCCACTGGCACTTATTTATTCAGTCACAAGGTCTTGGCACTTGCAATATATTTAGGTGACCCTACTCTGGCTCCTCTCCCTAGTTTCCTGGTGGGGAATAAAGGTTATGGTGTTGTCATCAGTGGCATTATAGCCACAGCTGACCACACTCAGTGGGTGATTTCTCACTGGTTCATCATCATCCCACTTTGATTGGGACAGTGCTTTTGATTCAAACTCCCACAATCTTGCAAGTTGTTTATAGGTAGTAACCTCTGTTCTTGGTGGTGGTGGTGGTGCCACGCTATTAGATTGGGAATCATTCTTGTTAGCTCGGGGCACTGGGCAAAAGCTGGGCTGCAGATAGTCATCATTCCAAATGGGATAGAGGGTGGTGAAGAGCTGACCAGTAGCAGCTGCTGGTTGTAAGTTTTAGGATATTGGCTTGGCTGCCGAGTGCAAGCCGTCTAAAGCTTATATGGTGGTTCATGGTATGTGGACTCAACAAATTCTGTGTTGTTGCTCTTCTATTGTTAGCATGTGACTTCTTTCTGTGGGTCTATGATGGGTGCTTTAGTTCCCATCACTGGGTCTGAATTTCAACAAGTGGAAAGAAAGGAAGAATAATAGGATGCATGTGTTGTTTTTTTGGATGTGACCAGAAAGTTGCACAAGTTACTTCTGCTCATAACCTTCATTGGCTAGCACCTGGTCACATAGCCACATCTAGCTTTAAGGAAGGTTAGCAAATGCAATATTTAACTTGGCAGCCATGCACACAGATACAACTTCTATTATAATAGAAAAGTTGACATGGGGTAGAAGACAAGAAATCTCAGGCACAGTAATCTTCAAGGGATGGTAACAGGAGCAGCAACTTGGTGAGTTTCAGCATCTGTGCAGCTGTGAATTCTTTTTTTTTTTTTTTTGAGACAGGGTCTTATTCTGTCACCCAGGCTGGAGTGTCGTGGTATGATCTTGGCTCACCGCAAACTCTGCCTCCCAGGCTCAAGCGATTCTCCTGCCTCAGCCTCCTGAGTAGCTGAGATTACAGGTGTGTGCCTACCGCCTGGCTAATTTTTGTATTTTTAGTAGAGATGGGGTTTTACCATATTGGCCAGGTTGGTCTCGAACTCCTGACTGCAAATGATCCACCTGCCTTGGCCTCCCAAAGTACTGGGATTACAGCACGAGTCACCGCGCCTGGCCACGGCTCTGGATTCTTTATGGAATAACTCTCTCTTGAGCAACACCTCATAGTTTCCCTCTTGTATTCTCTTATTTGTGTTCTTGTTTCTTCTCCCAACTACTTTCCACTTTCTGGGAGTGGAAAAACCTGTTCTGTAACAGGATCCTCCTGTACTGGGATGAGGTCAGTGGCACTTTTTGTAATTTAAATCCTTATTTGCACATTTGCTTCTATTTTTACATGCTGGAGAAGCAGATTGATACCTAAACATATACTTCAAAATAGAGTTTTGCCCTATCCTTTCTGCCAATGTGTTAGCAGAGCCCTTTGCCTCTAAAGGGGAGACCAGAACCCCAGTCCCAGCTGCGGTGCATAAAATGGAGACAGTTAGCGAGGCAGCGTTTTTTGCCTGGTGAGGGTAGGTTCTCTAGAGATTCTTGTACCTTTTTAAGGAAAGCCAACCAAGCTGCTTTTGGTCTCTGTTTAAAATGTGTAAAAGACAGCAGCAGGTAGCTTGCTCATTGTACATTCTCCAGACACTTTCACTCTCTCCCAGAGCTAAGGAGAAATGACATATTATATGTTTCTTGACAACTGATCTAGGAATATTCCTCCAAAGAACAATCCTTGATTTGTACTTTATTTCATCCTTTTAAGAGATACACTACTAGGAAATTTAAAAGTTGTAATGTTTCATACGTGAGGGATTTAGGTTCTATCTGTCCATTATTTTGGCTGTGAATTGGTGACGCTTGCTCATCCCCCAGTGAAGCTCCAATATGTCCTTAATACAACTCTGTGAACAGAGAGATCTATGCTTTGGTTTCTACAGTGGATGAAGGGGAATTTTTAGCAGTCATCCTACAGTGTTCCATATATAACTAATAGTTTAGAAAGTGAACTGTTTACTGTGGTGACTTATGGTTATTTAGAAAAAGGAGGCCATTGGTGGAACTTTATTTTCTTATTGCATGGTGAAATTCACAAGGTCTTTCCTTGTAGAAACATGAGGAGAATTAGGACTAAGATGGTGTTAGGTGGGAAATGAGCAACGGAGAACACCTGGGCCCCTTTCCCTTACAGTGCTGTCCTGTTTTTTAGTCTTGAGCTGCTCGGGAAATGTGACTTTGGTCCATATGTCAGCGCCCCCTGTTCTAGAGATGCACCAAGCTCTTGATCTCTACATCCTTTGCTGTGTGGATAAAGCTTGAGTCCTATATTTCACATCATCAGAGGCTGGTTCTCCACTAGGTAAAGGGCTGACCAATCTAATTACTTTAAGAAGATTTTGAGTGATGGAAACACCAGGCATTAGGTACATGGGCAGGGGAGATATTTTAGGTCAGATTTAGTTTTCTGTTTGTTTTTTTTTACATTCCGTAGAAGCCCATTCCTTCCTGATTTCAGAACTATGGACTCTCTTAGGAAAAAATAACCCAAAGTTTAAATATTTTCTTATGAATGAGGAACTGAGAGAATGTTGAAGGCCAGATTCTTGAGGGTGAGAAAGAAAACTGGAAAATGAGAAGAAAGCAGCAAATTAAGTGGGTTGGAATAATCTGCTTTTTTTTTTTTTTTCATTTCTCCTTTTTGTTTGGTTTTATAAGAATCTATGTGTCTATTTTCTTCCTTCTTTCCCTCCCTTCCTCCCCCCTTTCTTTCTTTTCTTTTCTTTCTTTCTCTCTCTCCTTCCTTCCTTCCTTCTTCCCTCCCTCCTTGTTCCCTCCCTCCCTCCTTTCTCCCTCCCTCTTACTAAGGTGTCTAGAGGGAGGATTTCTCCGAGTATGGATAGTGTCAAAAACTTGTGCTTTACTATTTAAATGAAGATAAGGGCAGCAGGTGGAGGGGGAAATTTGATTGCTAAAATGGGGTTGATGTCAGTTGCACATTTATTGATCCATTTTGTTCTCGTATGACTAGTGATCTTTGTAGAAATTGAGCATTTTTGCAACAGATATCTGAAGACCACCTTGTTCAACTGCTTTATTTTACATATGATGGAAACTTAGAGGTCCAGACAAAAGTGGCTTGCATAAAGCCTTACAAATACATTGCTGTTATTTATTTTAAAAAGTAAACTGTTTATTGAAAAATTATATACATTCAGAAAAGTGCAAAAAAACTTTCTAAAGTGACTAGATCAGTGTAACTAGCTTCTAGACCAAGACATTACCAAGCACCCCAGAAATCTCCCTCATGGCCACCTCTGTCACCACCAAGCTCTCCAATCCCAAAGGTAACCTCTATTTCACTTAAAACACAGCATATTTTCTCCCTTTTTTGGTGAATTTTGTATAAATGGAATCACATAGAATCTGTTCTTTTTTACATGGCCTCTTTCATATAACACAATTTTTATAAAATTAATCCTTGTGCATGTCATAATAGTCTGTCCATTTGCATGGCAATACTCTATTCTCATGTGTGAATGTAACACTATTTACTTTCCTGTTGGTTTATTTTTAATGACTGGAGATTCCTAGTGCTCATTTTTATGTTTATCCTAATTCTCTCACCTCAGGACAGGAATATTTTCTCTAAATCAAAATACAAGGTCATTGTCTGAGGTTGAATCCTTAAGTACAACAACCAGGAAAAAAGAGTATATATCACCACTGATTATCTGCTGTAGCAATTCCTTTTTTCTTTGGCTCTACTTTCTCTGACTATTGAGAAACTAGTTGAACAAGAGTCAGATAACATTTCCTCTCTTCCTTTTTCTTCTTCATTATGGACTTTTGCTATGAAGAGTGGATTTACCATTTGGGTTTTGAATGATTCCTGCTGAAGTGGTTCATCTGGAGCAGTGACTTTTCTTGTTCATTCTTCCCAGATCCTCTGGGAGAATCCAGATGGTTCTTGCATTTTTAGTGAATGAACACTTGCCATCTTGCATAATCTAATTGTCTAAAACTGCCCACATGCTTACCATCTGAAGTGGTGCTGTCTGCCAAAGGTGTCAGGTTATCTTTCAGATGACTTTAAGAAAGAAGGCATTTTAACCTGAAATCATGGCATCAAAACGCGTCTCTCCTGGTTAGCTAAAATTGACAGTTTTTAAACCCCTTTATTAAAAATACAGTTCATCAGTCTGAAAAAGAGAATCTAATTATTTAACTGTCAGCAGTTTTCCCCATGGAAAATAAACCTTAAGTGTTTACATGTAACTTAGCTAGATTTTAACCAATTTACTTATTTAACCAACTATTAAAAAAATCTATACCATACCTTGTAAGTTCTTCTAAACTCTTTTTGTTTCCATTGATTTTGATTAAACAGGTAATTGTCAGTTATCAATAGGCACAATTTTGATGAGCTGGTTTGGCTGAACCTTCTGTGTGACAGAGCTCCGGGAAGAGGAAAGCCAGAGGTTTGCTGACACTCCAATCTATCTTCGATGAATGCAAGCTGGCTAATAAATATTTAATGGGCAGTTGTTTGCAGTTTAATAGAATTAGATAATTCTATTAGAATCCTGTTTGGAGACCTACAGGTATCATATATCACAGTTGAAGACATGGTTAATAATTTAAGCTAAGTGACTAGTAATTAGAGAGACAGTCAGATTAAGCAGGAACTTTTGGTTTTAAGCCACTTGGGAATTGTGTGTGTGTGTGTGTGTGTGTGTGTGTGTGTGTGTGTGTGTGAGAGAGAGAGAGAGAGAGAGAGAATGCAACAGAATATGTGTCTGTGAGAGCAAAAGAGAGCAAGAGAGTACGAGTGAGAGCGAGAGTGAGTGATCGAGAAAGAGAAACTAGATAGGATTTTAGCCTATAAACCATTACCCGGATTAGCTAATGCAGCAAGTCTGGGCCAAGCCTTAAACGTGATAACAAAGCATGAGGCCCCTGGGGTTTATTTAATATCTCATCCTCTCAGTTAATGAGATGGAAAATAGTTCACTGTTTATCTACAGTAGATTGAGCAGATGTTGCCAATACCATTTTCTGGAATGTAATCTGGGTGAGATTGTCTTCTGCCCATTACCTTTTCCTGGCCTCAGTGTCTCCTGTACTTTTCTTGTGGGGGGGGTTTCAGATACCCTCTTGGCCATGGACTAGATGGAAAAACTTTCAAGGAAGGACTTAATGACCTTTTCAAGTTCTGAACAGTCATTTCTAATAGGGTGAAGCTGGTTGATTGACAAAGATTTACAAACAGCTTCAAAAATGTGAAGACTGTTAACTCTAAGGACTCCCCTCAAATTACTGTTTATGAAACTCTTCCAGTTTGGGATTTTATTTCATTGGTTTCATTTGTCTCTTTTATATTTCAGTATTCTACAAATATATAATATTTTAATTAGAATAACTAGAGCATTGTGTCTAAGAAACATAGTATGATTCTCATTTTAGTAAACCATTTCAATTATCCAGAACCATTAGGAAATTTGTATTTTCCAAAATTGTGATATCAGGAGAAAATGGCTAATTTACAAGCAACAAGATAGTAGAGACATAGTTTGAGGAAGGAAATAAGCCAGCTTAGGAAATGGTCTGTAGATTTGATAGGACTTACCTAATGACTTACTTTTGCCTATAGCAGAAAGCTGGGCTTATAATGGGCATAAATATATAAAGACTTGCTTTTTATCATGCAAAAATGTCTAGGGGTATGGGGGTATGTGGTATTTGATATTAGATCAGCGGTGCAAGGATGACAGGGTTGAAGTCTCTGTGATTCTCTTGACTTTTTTTCTTTATGTCTTAAGACGGCTGCTGCTATTCCAACCATCCTGTTTGCATTCCAGGCAGGAACTTGCAGAAAGGGATAATGGTTCCCAGAAATTCTCAAGAGACATCCACTTATTTCTCATTGACCCTTAGTTACAAGGGTCTCAGAAAACTCTATTTTTATCTATCTAGCCTTTATAAGAGAGGAAGGAGAGGGAAAGAAAACTGGAATAAGTGTTGAGTGAGCCAACCTACAATATTTGCCATATTCTTTAAGGAAATTTTCTTATTTGGTAGTAAGTATTGACTTAAGTCTGTCTTACCAGAATGTAAGCCCTTTATGATTTCTTTAGGCTCAGTATTCTAAATGGTAATTAGAAACCCTCACACTATGGCATATAGAAGTACTTGACAAATTATGTTACAGTCTTGAGACGAGGCTATAGAAAAGGGAAGAATTACTCAGAGAGGAGGAAGTCAGAGACAAAATGTTGTATGAAAACACACATAGGCCAGGCACGGTGGCTCACACCTGTAATCCTAGCACTTTGGGACGCCGAGGCGGGTGGATTACCCGAGGTCAGGAGTTCAAGACCAGCCTGGCCAACATGGTGAAACCCCGTCTCTACTAAAAATACAAAAATTAGCCGGGTGTGGTTGCACACTCCTGTAATTCCAGCTCCTCGGGAGGCTGAGGCAGGAGAATTGCTTGAGCCTGGGAGGCAGAGGTTGCAGTGAGCCGAGATTGTGCCACTGCAGTCCAGCCTGGCAGACAGAGCGAGACTCTGTCTCAAAACAAGGAAACAAACAAAACCCCAAAAAACACATATCACATATACACATAAACACACACATATTGACAATCAAATCATAAATAAATATTAGCAATGGAATCTCTCCCTCCACCCCCGCCTTTATCTTCACTTACATAGTAAAGCACAAGTTTTGTGATATATATATGTGTGTGTATGTGTATGTGTGACTGGTATTATTCTATCTTGTGGCTGGTGTTATTCTCTCTTGTCCTCAACAGATTTGGAGGAAACAGTGAGAGAAATTTCCAGAAATGCTTGTGGCCATGATAACAGCCCAGACAATAACAATTAAAGGCTTGCTGTATGGTTTGTTCTTTTTGGGTTTTTTGAATAGTACAAAGAAAGTTCAGATTCACCTAATGTTTATTGAGATCATCATGCTTAGCACATGTACACACATTAACTCAATTAGCGTTCAAAATAATACTGTGTGAGGGTGGTCATATTCTCTAGAGAGCATCACGCTTAGCGTCTTTTTTTTGTCTCTCACATCTACCATGTACTTATCAAATCATTCTGGCTCTACCTTTGAAATACATCTGAGTCTGATAACTTCCTAGTTCCACCATCAGCACCTTAGCCAAAATCACTGTCATTATTTGCATAGACTACTTCAAGTGCCTACTGAATTATCTTTTTGCTTTCCTTCTGCACCTGCCCCCTACCAAGTTCATAATCATTTTGCTACAGAGAAGGTAGAGTGAAAATGTGTGATGCGGTTAGTATTATCAACATATTTTATGGCTCCTGGTATCAAATGTATGTAGATAGTGAAGGAGGAAGAAGGTTTGGAAGAAAAGTACCCATTATGACAGCTCTCTGGGAGAACATGGTCATATGGGGGCAGGGGTCCACAGGGTGTTCCTAAAGATCTTAGAGAAACCTAGTAGTCATAGGACAAAGAAAACACCACAGGCCCCCCAGCCCCATAAAGAAAAAAAGCATTGAGGGAGATTGAAAAGGACTGGAGAATTTAGCCAGTAGCCAGCGGCTCCTTTGCAAGTTGTACACACTCCTCAATACAATGTGTTGACTTTGTATGAGGAGGCTGAGGTGCTGCTATCCATTCAGAAGACGCTGGTGTGCAATGAAAGCAGAACAGCAGGAGCTGTACAGTGGAGAGGACTCTTTTGATTTGTAGCTCCTTTTGTTGCATTTCTTTTGAGTTTTCTTGGTTCTGTGGTTTGGACCTCCACAGACCTAGAAAAGTTCAGAAACTTGAAAGGGAAAAAAGCCTTTCCTCCCCAGGGCTGGCTCCTCCACTTTCATCTGTGTCAGGTGTTCACGCCTCACAAAGATGGTGCTAAATGGAACTCTCTGCAACCTCTGGGTAGCTGGGAGTCCTTGTGAGATGTTATGTTCTGGGAATAATGGAGTCTTGTTACTACAGGCTGTTAACATACACCCTTCCATTGTTGAGAACGACATCCAGGCAGCCACAAAGCACATGGCTTCCAGTAGAATCCTAGGCTCCAGGATCTCTTGGGGAGTTTGGTTCTGTGAAAGGAACATAGAAACCCCAGGCCATTACTTCTAAGAACTGTTTTTTTCTCTTTTTCCTGAATAAGTTGTTTAATTTTATCTTTATGTTTGGCAACACAAAGAGTTTATAAAGTCGTTGGTTGTAACAAACTACCAAGTACAAGCAATTTCAGGGAATTTGCTTTGTAATATAGTTATGTTACCTTCTTTGAAGGAATGATGAATATCTTTATCTACACAATAGGTTAGCCTTCTGGAATTTTCTATATTATTCTACCTTGACTCTCATGGAGAATAAATATAGGGAATATGTTCTAATATGCCACTGTCACCTGTGTATGTAGGCATTGCTCTTCAATCATGACATTCTTTTCTGCTAAGCCTTGATGTGGCTGCCAAAACATTGTCAAAGAGTCACTCAATTGAGGGAGTCACTCAATTGATTGAGATTTGTGCTTCAATGAAAAAGATTGTCTAGGGGCGAAAAGTTCCCTTCACATGATTCTGAGATCGTTTTAGCAAAGACTTCTCTTAAAGGCCAGACACTCATTTGCTTACTTCCAAGATAAGAAAAGCAAATATGAAGTTTCAAAGAAAGTTTTAAATAGGCATGGGATAAGAGGTCTGGTAAACTTGGAAGAGAGAGATGTGTTTAATTTATATTAGGTGTTTTTGTCTGCTAGGCTGATTATGTAAAAAAAGCCACTTTAGCAAATCAATTATAGTTAGAATGACAGGGTACAATGGTAATAGTTGAGACAAGCTTCATTAGGCATTTGTGAGTGTGGCTTTTTTCTTCTCAAAGGTCTGCCTGGGTCACTGGAATAACTGTGAATTTGGGTCAAGGACCTGAGTAAGGAGGGGAAGGCTCATTTATCATCAGAGAAGGGCGAGACAACTGTCATCACTCCATTTGACTCCAGCTGTGAAGTGAACAGCTTATTTTGTTTTGATGATGATTTGAGAGACTCATCAATAAAATCACCAATACTCTTTTCAGTGCTGCAATCTGTCTGTATGTGTGTGTGTGTGTGTGTGTGTGTGTATGTACAAGTACATACACGTGCTTATTTCAAGGAAAGAGAGAGAAAGCAGCAAATAGCTTTACCTTTACACATATATATTTATATTTACATATGATTTCCCATTTTCTATTCACTGATGGCAGGGACACATCTCAGAATCTCCAGCTGGTCCATCATTGTCCCTGATGGTTCGCATATTGAGCTTGTTTTGCAGCTTTATTGCTCAAATGTGCTGTGGTTGCCTACTGTGCTACTCATATAACCAAGCCCAGAGGATTCTTTGGAGGAAGGAGTGATTAACTGGAAGAAATGGACTGAGTAGACTGTCATCAATCTCTTTCCTTTATTTTCAAGAGCTTATTTCTTGGAACTCAATCATTTTGAAGACTCTAAGGACCTTGTAATGATTTCCTGGGTACTTACTAAGCTAACACACACTCACCACTTAATGATGTGTGAGGCACTGTGCTAAGCTTCTCTCTTTCATGGATTCATTTAATCCCTACAACTACACAGTGGGGTAGGTTCTATTATTGTTTCCTGTATTAGTTAATGTAGACTTAGTGTTCTAACAAATAGACTCAAAATAAAGAATGGCTCAGATACCACAGAATTTTCTTCCTTGCTCACGTAACTGTGTAGGTGAAAAACTTAGAGGGTGAGCCACATCCCTACAATTATTCAGGAACCTGGACTGATGGAGGCTTTGCTATCTTCAACACATCGTTTGTTGGATGATCTTGAGGGATCATCTCCATTCCAACCATCAAGGTGAAAAGAATATAGATAGAGTACTATCCTGGAGGTTTTTATGCAGCCGATTGGGAAGTTGCAGTCATGAATTTTGTTCACATTTTTCACAAAGCAGCCACAAATGGTAAGGGTAACTGGGAAATGTAGTCCCTGGCTGGCCAACGACTCCCCTGAGACAACTCTACACTATGGGGAAAGTCTAACAGGTTTTTGGTGATCTGCCAGCCATCTTTGCCCTAGTCTGTCCTTCTGGCTACCAAATTGCTAAGAGCACTTTTCTTCTCATATTATTTTCTAAGAAAGGCCATCTGGATTTCCATTAGTTATCATATCCGGGTCAAGGCTGTCTGGGTAATGCACTGCCCTACATCAAGTGTGGATAGATGTGGTTCCTTGTGTCTTGCAACATATGACCTGAAAGCTGAGTTATTTTCCTTCATCTCACCATATACCCAATAAATAATGACATTATGACAACACACATAGAAGCTCCATCCTGGAGAATGAACGCATGGGAAACTCACAGCTATCACTGATCTGTAACAATGATGAATCATATCTAGCTTAGTATATGGTGAACTTTTCAAAAAAAGCTTTATGGACACTTGAATAGAATGCATCCTCTCTGATGCATACATATACACACATACATATATGTATAAAATATATATTTTGTATATTGAATTCATGTGTATATGTAATATAATTGTACTCTATAAATGTAATATTCACACTTATACATATATGAAGAGAGAATACATAATGAATGTGTAATAGTGGATGAATCTTATTATTCAAATTATATCTTTAATTTTTTAAAAGTTAAAAAAATTAAAAATTTTTTTTGTAGTGATGGGGTCTCACTCTGTTGGCCAGGCTGGTCTCAAACTCCTGAGCTCATATGGTTCTCCGGCCTTGGCATCCCAAAGTGTTGGGATACAGATGTGAGTCATGACGCTCACCTTTTAATACATTTTAAACCTTTTTCTTACCTGAAATAAAAGATAGAGAAAAGTCTTTAAAACATATATACAACTTAACATAGTAATAAAGTAACCATCAATACAATCATCATGTAGATCAAGAAATAACCTTCTCAGCAAGGCAGAAATCCCCTAGCCCGATTACATCCTTATGACAACTTGTTTTACTACTGCTTAAAGTAACTATTGTCTTGACTTCATGGAATTCAAATCTCGATTTTTCTACGTAGTTTTACAACCTAAGCATGCATTCCATTTTTTTTTTTTTTTGAGACGGAGTCCCACTTTGTAGCCAGGCTGGAGTGCAGTGTCGTGATCTCGGCTCACTGCAACCTCCGCCTCCTGGGTTCAAGTGACTCTCCTGCCTCAGCTTCCTGAGTAGTTAGGACTACAGGTGCATGCCACCATGCCCAGCTAATTTTTGTATTTTTAGTAGAGATGGGGTTTCACCATGTTGGCCAGGTTAGTCTCGATCTCTTGACCTTGTGATCCGCCTGCCTCAGCCTCCCAAAGTGCTGGGACTACAGGCGTGAGCCACTATGCCCAGCTGCATTCTTAATATACATACTTTAAATCTGTCTGTTTTTGAATTTTACATGAATGGAGTCATACTGTGTACATTTTTGGTGTCTTTTCTCATTAAACACTGTAGTATTTGTTGAATAGTGCTGTAGTTTACTTATATTCATTTACGATTTGGAAGTGCTTATCTCTTATTCTAGCTGGTTACATTTTTAAGCCTTACATTTTCAGGATTTATATTTAATTCTATGGTCTGCCACTTTGCCAAAAATTAATCGACAATGATTATTCTGTATTAACTACAAGACATTTTGATTTTTTTCACTTACCTCTGCTTTTTTTTAGTTTTAGAGTTATAACTTTAGATGATCTTGAGGGATCATCTCCACTCCAACCAACTGTCAAGGTGAAAAGAATATAGAAGAGTACTATCTGGGAGGTTTTTATGTGGCAGACCTGGAAATTAGTCATCAATTTTATTCACTTTTGTCACATGGCTGCCACGAATGGTAAGGGTAACTGGGAAATGTAGTCCCTGGCTGGCCAGTGACTTCCCTGAGGCAACTCTATACTATGAGGAAAATCTAACAGGTTTTTGGTGAACTTGCATACAATAAAATACACAAATTTTAAGTGCATAGCTCAGCTAATTCTTACAAATATATGTTCCTGCATAACCACCATCAGAATCAAGTTATAGAACTTCCTCGCCGTCCAAAAGGCTTTCTCATGCCCTTCCCAGTCAATACCCACCTTCCACAGATATTTACTATTCTGAAATCTATTATTATAAATTAACTTTCCCTGTTCTTGAGATATACATAAATGAAATTACACAGAACATTCTTTTTGTGTTTGTCTTTTACTCATCGATATATTTTCGATGTAACAGGATTTTTTTTTCGCTGTGCAATTTTTCATTGAATGCATATATTACAACTGGTTTACTCATTCTGTATTATAATGAATAAAACTGCTATGAGCAGTCTTGAACATGTCTTCTTGTGGCTATATATACTTATCTATCTTGGAAATATGCAAATACATGGAATGCCTGTCTAACAGGGCAGCTGTATATTTAACTTTATCAGAACTGTAAAATAGTTTTGAAAAGTGCTTGTAACAATTCACACTCCAAGTGGCAATGCCTAAGAATTCCAGCTGCTTCATTCATATCATCGCCAACACATAGTATTGTCAGTCTTTTAAAAATTTTAATCAGGGCTGACTAACTTTTTTGTAACTGGACAGATAGTAAATATTTTAGGCTTTATGGACCATAAGCCTAGTGTAACGACTCAACTCTGCCATTGTAGTACAAAAAGCAGTCTCTGACAATACACAAACAAGAGTGCACAGTTGTGTTTGCCAATCACTGGTCTAAAATGTCTATTCCATCACTTCTGTATTCTAGCCCATGGATAAAGGAGAGGGAACTTGGACCATATTCTTTTCTTTAAAATCATGGCCTGCAAGTTACAAATACTACTTCAATCCACATCCCATTGGTGAGAATTTTGTCACATGGCCAATTTGCAAGAGAGGATGGGAAATTATTCTTTTGTTATGTCCTCTGGGATCAGCTAAAACTCTCAGAGGTTCTATCACGAGGTCAGGAGATTGAGACCACTTTGGCTAACAGGTGAAACCCCGTCTCTATTAAAGATACAAAAAAAATTAGCTGGGCGTGGTGGCGGGCGCCTGTAGTCCCAGCTACTCGGGAGGCTGAGGCAGGAGAATGGTGTGAACCCGGGAGGCGGAGCTTGCAATGAGCTGAGATTGTGGCACTGCACTCCAGCCTGGGCGACAGAGCAAGACTCAGTCTCAAAAAAAAAAAAAAAAAAAAAAAAAAAAAAAAAAAAAAGAAAGAGAATGTGTATTTGTGGGCAACTAGCTGTCCTTTCCACAGCAGGCCTTGTCTTGTGGCAAATTTCTTCAAGTAAAGGAAAACTTATTTTTATTTCTTTCGTTACATTCCTTCTGTATGCTTTTCATCCATTTCTTCTGGAATTCGTGGTAGACAGATACTGGCTCTCAAAAGATCTATCTTCCATGACTATTGTCACTTCTTTTATAATTTCCACCTCTTAGTCCATTTGATAGATTTCCAGCTTGTTAATTCGGTTTTAGTTGATGTCTATTTTGGTATATTCAGTTGATTTATTTGTTGCTCTTTTATTTTTTTTGGGATGGAGTCTCACTCTATCGCCCAGACTGGAGAGCAGTGGCGTGATCTTGGCTCACTGTAACCTCTACCGCCTGGGTTCAAGAGATTCTCCTGCCTCAGCCTCCCGAGTAGCTGGGATTACAGGCGCCTGCCATCGTGCATGGCTAATTTTTTGTATTTTTAGTAGAGATGGGGTTTCACCATCTTGGCCAGGCTGGTCTTGAACTCCTGACCTTGTGATCCATCTGCCTCAGCCTCCCAATGTTCTGAGATTACAGGCATGAGCCACCATGACTGGTCTTATTTGTTGCTCTTTTAAAAAATCCTAGCAATCATATGTTTAATTTTCAGATTCTGGTTACTGCTTTCCACGGTGTCTACTGTTTTGTAGCTATAATGTCTATCAAGTATTTAAATTTCCATTCAATATTTTTCATCAGCTCTGTGTACAGGCATTGAATATTTTCTTTTTAGTGTGAGGTCTCTTTAATATTGTTAGTTTTTCTTATAAGTTTTGTTATTTTGGGGCTTTTGCTTGTGTCTGTAAATTTACGTCTAGAATAAGTACTAGTACTTGGAAGGGATTTCTTTAGCACGAGTGAATGTTGATGTTCTTTAGATAGATATTCAGTTATGATTACAAGACCTCTGGCTCTATAGCTATGCAGGGCAGAGGAGTAGAGAAACATTTAGTTGTGTAGCTCTTTCTTTAGGTGCACGAGCGGCTTGAGTGTGGGATGCTAGGAGTTTCGTGCAACGTACCCAGTGTTCCAGTGCTCACTTGAGTTATCTTTTGGGGGCATATCTTCCAGTTTATTTGGTGGTATATTTGAAGATCGTTCTGCAAAACGTATTGAAGTCAATTTGAAAGCAGGGACCAATACAGTTATTCTCCAGCCCTTTAATGAATTTTCTCACTGATGATCACACAATTTGGGGTCTCTTCCAGGGATTGTCCACACTTCCTGATTTTCTTATCTGTAGTTTTGTTGGTCTTCTTTTTCGACGGCACGAAGTTGTATGTTCCTCAGTTCTTTAGGAGTTCACTGTCAATCTTTTTTTTTTTTTTTGACAGCATCTTGCTTGTGCTGTTGCCCAAGCTAAAGTGCAGTGGTATGATCTTGGCTCACTGCAACCTCCTTCTCCCAGGCCCAAGGGATTCTCATGCCTCAGCTCCCCAGTAGCTGGGCATACAGGTGTGCACCACCACATCTGACTAATTTTTGTAGTGTTAGTAGAGGCAGAGTTTCATCGTGTTGGCCAGGCTGGTCTTGAACTCCTGGCTTCAAGTGATCCACCTGCCTCAGCCTCCCAAAGTGCTAGGATTACAGGTGTCAGCCACCACGCCCAGCCCACCGTCAATCTTATGTCACGTGTTTTTTTATCTTCCAGAAGTTTCTTAATGATTGGGTTGGCTAATGCATCCTCAGTGTTAGCTATCATGAAGTAGGATTGCCTCTCTTGGCTGAATTTTGTGTCGGGGCTGTTGGTGAACGAGCCAAGAATCTCAACAGCGTTCTTGGAACAGACCAAAACTTTGAAAGCAATGTCCTTTTTATGTTTCAATAACTTGTTTAAAAACCTTCAAGCAAAATGTTTCATTTTGCTGGAACTTTTCAGAAGGACAGTTTTCTGGTAAACTTGGGAGGTATATATCTAGAGTCTGGTATAGGAGGCATCATGGAACCACCAAGAGAGCCAGCTCCATGCAAGCTAATGCCTGGAGAAGCAGAATCAAATAACCAAGAGGGAGATGGAGGAGGTTTTGTATTTGAATTTATTACATTGTATTGTGGTTTTGTTTGCTTTTATTTAAAATTAAACTCATCAACTGATTTTTAAATTGACTTTCGGCATTTTAAAAATACATAGAGGAACAAAGTTGGGAATCTAACTATTGTTTGGATTCATTAAGAATTACTCTATTAAAACTATTATTTCATTTGAAGTTTTTAAAATTAGGTTTATTTTCTTATTTGCTTTTCTTATTACAAAAATAATATAGGCCCATGGTAAAAATGTTTGGAAAATGCAGATAAATAAAAATAATTTAATCCACCTTTCCAGAGATAGCTACTGATAACATTAAAATATATATATTTTTTAGCCCTTTTTCTCCCATGTGTGAATTAGGCTTAATAGAAATTGGGTAACTTACTGTCATGTGGTAAATGGTGAAGCCATGCTATAAAACAAGGCTCACTTATTCCAGAACCTTTGTTTTTAAACACTGCAGTGTATACTTGGCCTTATGGATCAATTCCTGGCCCTAGGAAGTCCTGGAAGATGTAGGATTATAGCGGTTGGTAGCCATCAGCAGGAAGCTGAGTGAGGAGGTTGATTACTGTGAAGCATTCTGTTAGGTCCCAAGGGGAGTGTTGCTCTTTGGGGGGTTTGTTTCTCTTAGTTTCCCCAAAGGCCTGCTCTTGTTGATGACTCATATCTTATTGGCTCTGAAATTCTACTCTCTTCCAGGTACCCGACAGAGCAGATTCATTATGTTTAGTTGTTTTATTTTTTTAATAGAAACTCTGCACTGTTGAACTCTATAGCAAAACAAAAAAACTCACGTGGATTCTAATCTTGTAATTATCAATTTGGGTGCAGTTTTCTCCTTGAGATTGGGCAAAGGTAGAGGAGGCATGGTGCATGCCACAACCTTCTTTATTATCCTTGAATTTACTCATCTTTTTGGCAGGCTCATAGAAGTTAGCAAGGACCCAGAGAACTGGATTGCCATAATATCTCTCTAAGACCTGCTTCAGGCAGTGCATTTCAGCAAGGAGCAGACCATGGAGGATCGCAGGGATCTGAATTTGCAGGTGATGGTCCAAATTGTTGGCTCCAAGTATAAAATACTGATTTCCCAACTCCTCTACCCAGGGCTTTCTTGCTCTGAGGCCAGGCTGGCACTGTTTGCATAAAGCACTGTTCCATTTGAAAACAGCTGTGCCTAGAAGCAGATGAGAGTCGACGAAGTAGGGATCATAAGTCAGCAGAACTGTGCTACAAAGGCATTTTCTGTTGCTGCTTTTGGTGGATGCTGACTAGGAAATCAGATACTCCATAATCAACAGAACTTTACATCGTGCATTTTAGAAGCTAAAAATCTAAGATAAGAGATCCTTAATGGTTTACTCCCCAGGACAAAAGCTGTAGCTCATAGATTCTGTGTTTTCTGGCATTAATATTATAATCTCACTGAAACGAACATTATCAGAACTCCTTTTAAAAAGTCTTTTTGAAGTTTGCTAACTTATGGTTATAAGACGTGCCTTTTTCCTCCCGATGAATGTCAGTTGGTATCATCTTCCCTACTTGACTGACATAAGCTTTCTTAACCTGCTGTCCTTGAGATAAATCTTGGTGGGGAAGTTAGTTATACTCAGCTACAAAAAAGACACTATCATTTTGATGTGTTATGGAACTGAGGAGTGATAGTTTCTATCACTGGGCTGGTGAACAGTCTCCTGCTTCCTTTGCTGTAGTTGTTATAAATGGTGTGTTTTGGGGTTTTCGTTTTAGTTTATTTTTACATTTATGAGTCTGTGGTCTTTTTCTCACAACAAAGTCCAGCCATTCCTGCATGCCTCATCACTCCTAAGTGTGGTACAACAGAACTTGAATAAGAAATGTAAGGCAAACAAGAGTTTGTGATTTTATTAGACATGCTGGATAAGAAATTCTTTTTTTTGAGACTGAGTCCCATTCTGTTGCCCACACTGGAGTGCAGTGGTGCGATCTCGGCTCACTGCAACCTCCACCTCTCAGGTTAAAGCAATTCTCCTGCCTCAGCCTCCCGAGTAGCTGGGATTACAGGCACCTGCCACCATGCTGGGCTAATTTTCGTGCTTTTAGTAGAGACAGCATTTCACCATGTTAGCCAGGCTGGTCTAGAACTCCTGCCTTCAAGTAGTCCTCCCACCTTGGCCTCCCAAAGTGCTGGCATTACAGACGTGAGCCACTGCACCCAGCCTGTATAAGGCATTCTTAATACATCTCTTTTCCTCATATATCATCTGATGATTATCTTTGACTGTCATCTATACTCCTCTTCCACAGTTAACACAGTCATGAGTTATGGCCCTGAGTTTGGCCTGAGCAAGAATCAATTCTTGATGCTGTTGACAAAGCTACTTTTGGACTCACATCATGATCCATATTTCTGAGACAGAGTCAGACACTATAACCAGCCTATCATTGCATTGGGTATAAAGCTTAGAAGCAGAGTCCCCAAAAAGTGAAGACAAATCAATAGTTTCTTATTCTTCAATAGTAAAGCAATTGTATCCTATTTCTGCTCCTAATAGTACACTTGGAGGCATCTATATTGTCTGGTCAGATCTCCTCCAATATCCCCCTTACTCCCCAAAACAAACTCAGCATGACAATCATATGAAATTACTAACTATGGGGATGCGGGAAGAAGTGCATTAGTCACTAAGTGACCTTGTTGGTGTTTGTGTTTTGAGTTTCAATAGCCCAGATGATGTTTCATCAGGATGCTAACATCCAGATGCCCTGCCAATTGATGTACTTATTTAAGTCAAGCCACATGATCCTATTTATTCCTTTGCCATTTTATTTGCTAGGGAGGATTTAAAATGAAATGTTCTCCTTTGTCTGAACATGCACTTGTCAAAGTTCTTCATCTATCAATAGCAACAGAAAATGCAATGAACAAAACTATTTCTTTTAGATCTATTTTTGTATGTCTCATATTCTCAATGTCATTTTGTACTACCCTCCCACACCTAAGTGGTCATCTGGCCTTCCCTAATACAGTTCTTTGATTTCATTGAGAACAGCCGTTTTTCAGATTTAGGTGGCATATGTGCTAATCATGGTTTAATTGGTCTCTCCTGTTCTGTGATGGTACAGGTGTGATGCAAATAAAACCTATATGTGCAATGGAGGTGATTGGAATTACGGTCAACTGACAGGAGGCATCAACCTCTCAGTGCTTGAATAGCCAGTTTATTGGATCAGACAGGACAATTACCACAAATGGCCTGTCAGAATGGTTAGAGCTCCCTATAGGCTTTGAGGCAGGTGTTTGTGCCTTCAGTTTAATCTCTTCCTTTCTAGTTCCAGGCTACATGCAGTCCTTGGCACCAACAGAAGCATTAATACAGAAATGTGGGTCACCTGCATGCCCAGACCAGTGGATCTGGACTCACTGCCAAATGAAGTATTAGTTCCCTGTGATGCAAGCTGGATTTCTCCAGGGAAAAGTTAGTCTGACTTACAATCCTTTACGGATCATCTGAGTGTTTGATTTAATAGAATTATGGATATTTAGAATGCTTTTTCCTCAGTTCCAGTGGAGCCTCTAGAGACTACAACATTCATATCTCTCATTTCATGATTGAGGATTTGGAGTTTCAGAGAGGTTAAGCGAGTGCCCACAGCTCAGCTAGTCAGTGGTAGAGTCAGGGTGAGGTTTCAGATCTTTGGACAGTGCTGATTACTGGGCCCACAGCTGCCGTCTGAATGTCCTTTCCTGACACCTGACAGTTTCTGTCTGTGGAAGGTACTGAAACCTTAACAGCTTCTAGAGATTGGATGAGCAAAACATATACCTCTACAAAGAAAAGCTACAGGCAATTGTTTTCTTCTTTCACTTCTCTCTTTTCTTCTGTGTGATTTTTTTGTATCTCACTACAATCAAAGTAGCAGTTGTTCTATGGGGTTGCTTTTCCTGAGTGTGAAAGCTGTTTGAAATCTGTGACAGTTCTGTTATATAGCTAGACTCAATTTCATACATTACGGTTGGTCATCAAAGTTTGATTACACAGAGGACGTGTGTTAGACATATCCCTACTTTAGAGGTGTAGAAACGGAGCTTCGGGAATGTTTAATAACTTTCCTAAGGTCACCTGAACAGTAAGGCTGGGGGTGGGAGTTGAAGTTGAGACTGGTTTCCCTGAAACCTGTGTTGTTGACCTCGTGGCACACAGTTCCTCAGAACCCTGAGCCCTACCATAGTCATTTATCTTACTCCGAAGAATGAATGCAGCCTTGGAAGAATTTGTTTAACAAGGTTGAGGCATTTCTCAAAACTCCTCTTTCAGGATCAAAATTTGGATGAAATTTTCCTCTTCTCAGATTATGCCTAGTCAGAAAATTGTTCCAATGATCAAACTTGTATCAAACTTGGGGTTAAGGAAATGGGCCCATGCAGTCGGGGTGATGGTCCTGCCTTTCTGAGAAACCCCTGTCAAGAAAGCCACTGCTAAGTGTATTAGATGTCAGTTCATTCTCTGAAAGTAACTTAGTTTATTCTTTTTTGGGAATATAATGGTACTGTATTTTTATGTATTTATCACATTCCTTATAGAAATATAGACCTTGCTACTTAGGCCATTTCTATCAAAACTCAATAATTTCTAAACTAGTAAAAAATGTGAGCATTGCTGTTTCATAGACAGTTATAAAGCTGTCAGCTTTCTAGATGGTACTTTTTTAATTTGTGGATTTTTCTCAGAAAACCCCATGACTTGGAAAGCCACTCTTTTTTTTTTTTTTAAATTATTAACAGTTTGTAACACATCTTTTACCTCCTTCATATCCCTTGTGATCATGTACAATTCATCCAGTTTCTCTTATTCTCATTATAAAGGACAAAAAGTAATAAAGGCGGTAGAATGGCTTGTTAAGAAAAGCCAAGTTCTGGGAGAAATTGGCAGGCACCACTCAGTTATTGGTTTAGGAAAAACGCTTCTAAATCCTTGCTTGGATGGCAGGACAGAATGTGAAATTTGGGAGGCATTGTGATCCAGATGGTTTTCTTGTTCCCTTGTAAGTCTACATTTTCCTTTTTTTGGAGGATAAAGACAGAAAAAATGAAAGATAGCAAAACTCAGTTTTTAGTTAGCTTCATGTTGAGCAATTAATCTAGTCAACCCATGTTTTGCATGTACTGTTTTTCATAATTACCAGTTAGAATGTTTGAATATGCAAATGAGCACTGTCACCTAGATAAAAACATGACCAGTTTCAAAGCCTGGGGGACAGGCACCAAGAATTATTGCCCCACATAGAGGTGTTCAAGGCTGAAGATGACCTTGACCACCTTGTCTTTTCTGCCAGGAAATGATTCAATGCCTATCTGCCTACTTCCCATGTCTTCCCCGGCCATTTATTTTTCTTGATTTCTCTCTCTTTCTTCAGTATTTATCTAATTTTCAGATATTATCATAAGTTGAAAGGGTTTGTAATAGCATCATTAGGAGGATGAACAGAGGGTTCAGACTCTCACCCAACATCTGCCTGTACCCTTTGATACAAGAGCTTTGGATTTTTAGTTTGAATGGGAGTTTGGTTTGAATTTTTAGTTTGAAGTTTTTGGAGTTTAGTTCGAATTTTAGTTTAAATTGGAGTTTAGCTTGAATTTTTAGCTTCAAGGTTTTTGGAGTATTGTTTGATTTTATTTTGAAGTGGAGCTTAGTTTGAATTGAATAAAAAACAGGATTCAAGGAGGATGAGAGACAAACGTGATGAAGGTATTGTTTTGTCTTTCTTGCCTTGTACAATGAAATGAGTTTGAGTTTATTGGTTAATGGGTTGATGGCCAGATGTCGTGGGGTTTAAAAATTTTTAAATAAGAGGGTTCAGGTTCTCACTGCCTTAGCAGTGGTGCTTCAGTGTCCAAGTGTCAGTGTATACAAAGAATTGAAGAAGGGGAATTATTTAGGCACAGTTTGGCGCTTTTGGAAATGGCATCTGGAAGAATTATCTGGAGACCATGCTCTTGCCTAGACACTGGCATTAACAGGATGGAGGTGACCAGCAGTTGCTGGAGGGAGGCTGACAACATCTGTGGAGGCACTTGGAGCAGGAGAGGGAGAACATGTCAGTTTTATATGAGGACTATAGCTGACACATTAGTTTATGGGCATGTGTGAGGCATCCCCTTGGGAATGACAGTGACTAGGGAATATTTTAAGTACCTCTTAGAACCAATGAAATTCAGGAATCAAGCAATTTTTTATTCATATGAGGGAAGAGCTTATTATTTTCAAGTTAATTTGTTAAGTCTGGTGAGTGTGCAAAACTGTGAACGTCTGAAATGTTATCCTAGTTGCAAGCTAACAAGTCAGCCTACTACAGTTTCATGGGTGCTGGTGGAAGACATGAGACTCCTGGTAAGAGACAAAGAACTTTATTATGCATAGCTCTGAGGCAGCATGAGCTTCATGTTTGAATTTGTTCTTTCTGTCCCCCATGTTCCATATGATTATGCAGAGGAGGACCTTGCTGAATGCTGCACATACAGTGGATTTGTGTCCCCGTGGAAGAACCCACGCCTAGGAAACCCTAAAGTTTTTTTTTTTTTTTTTTTTTTTTTTTTTTTTTTGAGACGGAGTCTCGCTCTGCCGCCCAGGCTGGAGTGCAGTGGCCGGATCTCAGCTCACTGCAAGCTCCGCCTCCCGGGAAAACCCTAAAGTTTTAAAAGGGTTGTTAGCAAACCTGACCAGCATTTGCCTTCAAGGGAGATGCTATCTTTCTTAAACTGGTTGAGAAATAAATCTGCCCTTTGCTGTAGAAGAAGACACTACCTCCATCTTCCAAGGCTGTTGGACATTCAAACATCTTTGATGAGATAGTCTAGAAAAAACCTGCCAACGCATCTTCTCAGATTTGCAAAAATGTGAGAGACTCATGAAGAGTTGTCTCCCAACAGTATATCCCAAAGACTCATATTTTTATAATTATTGTAGATGGATAAACCTGGAGTCATTGGAGTGATACCAGTAGAGGTAAAATAGGAAGAGTATTTTGAGGGTGTGAGGGTCTTTTTATGTTCACTGAGTTATACCCACTGAGGCTTTTCCTCCTCTGGTCTATAAATTGGATGAATTTTCCAGGGCATTGTCTCATCTTTCTTGTTATTTAGACTCATCTGGCACAAATGCTTAGGCTACGTCTACAGTTCTAATAGGTTTTGCCTTTGGTATGCAAGGGAAAGGCTTCAGACTAAATGTTTCAGTGTCCATTAAAGAGTAGTGACAGAAACGAGAAGGTATCTTATCATATCCTGTCATTGTGTAATATGCTGGATTGCTTCAGCAGATTAACTAGAGAATAAGGAAAAATCTACATGAAAGTGAGTGAGTACATGCGGAGTGTGTGTGTATGTGTGCGTGAGAGAGAGAGAGAAAGAGAGAGAGAGAGATAGAGAGAGAAAGAGAGAGACTAATGGCTTTCTGTATTCAGAAAGAGCCTGTATGCTTTTGTACTTTTAACACTGTTGGTCTAGCATAGCTCACTTGAAAGGCATTTTAAAGCTCTTAGATGTGCTCTCTCATACTTTTAAGACTTGCAAATAATAACCCAAGATTTTTGATGATGACGATACTTGGTAAACACGAATTTACCTTCAGAAACACCACTTCTTATTTATTTATTTATTAAAAATTATTATTATACTTTAAGTTCTAGGGTACATGTGCGTAACGTGCAGGTTTGTTACATATGTATACTTGTGCCATGTTGCTGTGCTGCACCCATCAACTCGTCAGCACCCATCAACTCGTCATTTACATCAGGTATAACTCCCAATGCAATCCCTCCCCCCTCCCCCCTCCCCATGATAGGCCCCGGTGTGTGATGATCCCCTTCCCGAGTCCAAGTGATCTCATTGTTCAGTTCCCACCTATGAGTGAGAACATGCGGTGAGAAACACCACTTCTTAATTCAGATGTTGCTTAACTCAAAGGCTCAGTATTACAAAGTTGTGAAGATTTTGTAGGTAGGAGGAGAAAACTAAATCAGTATTTTTAAGTATTTAAAAAGAAAGAGAAAAGAGGAAAATCATATGTTTTACAGGTAGAGCATCTTAGGCCTTTTCATAGCTAATCTGTTTGGAATTCTTTGACCAGGGTGGAATAAATGTATGATATGAGAGGCTCTATTGAGCACAGTGTGATGGTCGCTTAGTCTGACTGTGGCTGTGTCTCACATATCACTGTACCCAGTCAATACTCTATTATTGCAACTTAAGTGGTTTGCTACAGTATTCCACGCACTGGGTATTAGAAGCTGTGTTCCCTAATTTCCTAAGCAATAATAGTATAAGCAGTAAGCATTTTTTTTATTATAAAAACTAACAATTGCCTCCTCAGAGCTAATGGTTTTTTATATACTACCGGTACCCAGGAGATTTAGTTATAAATCAGAGCAAAATTGAATATGAAATGTACTAAATTTTGGCAGAATTAGATTTTCTTTGTAAAGGTTGAAGTCTTCAGTTTTTCTTGAAATCAAACTTTGGTTTTCTTCCTGGTGCCTTTATTTCTATTTTATTGAAATGGGTGTGTTGTTTCCTGATTAAAATTGATTCAGAATAATTATAACAATAATAGTTTATAGCATGGGCCTGGGTAACATTCTTAAGGCTCCTGGAGGCTGTCTCATCCAGCCTTTCCGTCATCTGTTTTTAAATGTGAACCATATTTGAGACGCAGAAGGAGTAATAGTTATGAACTACATGACAAAGACTGTCACGTGAAAGATCATTTCTCTCTTCAAATGACTGCTGTTTTCACAGACCGGGGTCTCTGTGTTCAGGTGAATTGCGTATCTACTGATTTTACCGTAAATAGAAGGTAAGAAAGGGCAACAGTTTCTCTTATGAGTAGATGTAATTAAGGGTTGCTAGTGTCCAGGTAGCAAAAGCCCCAGTCCCAAATAAAGGTAGAGTTAGAGCTGCCCTGGGGTGATAGGAGCTGGAAGTTCAAAGTCAGCACAGTCAAACTTACATTATTATCTCTTTTAGGAGGTCTCTCAGTTTCTCCTTTTTACCCATCTTTGCACATTCACTTCATTTTTCTCTTTCTTTCTGGGCTTTTTCTGCTTCTTTATACATGGCAGAATATGGCAGCCTTACAGGATCCATCCCAGGTTGCATATTTTCAATCCCAGTGACTGGTCCCAGCCACCAGGCCAGAGTCAGCCCGGAGACCTTCAGGAGTGGGGCCACATTTAAATTAATGGGGAGTGAAGGGGATGAGTGCCGTGGCTTACACCTGTAACCCCAGCACTTTGGGAGGCTGAGGCAGGTGGATCACTTGAGGTCAGGAGTTTGAGACCAACCTGGCCAACATGGTGAAACTCCATCTCTACTAAAAATACAAAAATTAGCCTGTAATTCCAGCTACTCGGGAGGCAGGAGAATTGGTTGAACCCAGGAGGCAGAGGTTGCAGTGAGCTGAGGTTGCGCCACTGCACTTCAGCCTGGGTGACAAAGCCAGACTCCATCTCAAAAAAAAAAAAAAAAAAAAAGAGGGAGTAAAGGGACAGTGACAATAGGCGGGGTGTGTTTCTTGATTAAAAGTATTGAAATTGACCAATATTTATGATAAAACCAATTGCAGCTTCAGTCTGCAGGCCAAATATAGTCTGGAGGTTCCCTGTTTAAGATCCCTCAACAAGTTTTTCTTAGACCACTCTCCAAATATAAGGGACACCTAGCTTCATCCACAGGGCTAGAATTGGGATGATGTAAGGGCAGCTCTTGTCTCAGGTGCAACATTTAAGAGGATCCATGAAAATATCAATAATCTAGATAAATAATGCTTCTATGTAATATTAAAAAATCAAACCAGTGTAAAAATTCCATGATGAAAAAATAGAAAATTTTAAGGAAGGCAGGATTATTATTGCTGATTTTCCTTTTCCTTCAGGCTCCAATATGGCTTAGTACAGCTTGCTTGGCCAGGTGTTGACCTATAGGCTAGTCAGTCGAGGGCAGGGGAGTGAGTTCCATCAATAATCTAAGGGGTCAGTTCTTAGCAGTAGGGACATGGGCCAGGCAGGCACACCTCAAAAAATATCTGCTAACGGATGTGTGTTGGAGCATTATACTTTCTTCTGAACTATGGCCCCTGGATGAGTCAAACATAGTATTTTGTCATAACAAAATACTATAGAATGGGTAGCTGAAACAATAGAAATATATTTTCTCACACTTTTGGGGGCTGGAAGTCTGAGATCAGGGTGCCAGCATGGTTAAATTCTAGTGTAGGCTTTCTTCCTAAACTTCTAGATGGTTGCCTTCTCACTGTATGCTCACATGACCTTTCATCCACGCGTGGAGAGAAAGAAATAGAGAAAGAGGGAGGGGGGAGAGAGAGGGAGAGATACAGGAGGAGAGAGAAAGAGAGAGTGTGGGCATGAGCAATGAGAGAACAAACTCTCGGGTGTCTCTTCTTCTAAGGACACATGTCCCATCATGAGGGCTCCACTGTCATGACCTCATCTAACCCTAATGACCTCCCAAAGGCCCCATCTCCAAATATGGTCACGGTCACCATGAGGTTAGGGCCTCAATATGTGCATTTGATGGGAGAGTGGGAAACATTCAGTCTGTATTAGCCCCCAAAGATTAGAAATACACTTCAAACATTTTTAACTCTTCTTTAATAGTCTTTCTTGGGTTTCTCAGGTGTAAATTTCTACTTTTCTTTGTTTACATTTAGTTATTTTTAGACAGTGTTGTCAAAATATAAGCCCGATAAATTAAGTTTAGATTTTGTCATTGACTTCTTATTTCAAGTAAGTTGCCCCAAGAGTAGCTTTTTGTAAAGCTGAATTAATCATCAGCAGACTGACTCAAAGATTTAACTAGAAAATGAGACTTGTGTGCTTAACCATTTCTGAAACCCCCAGGACCTGACCAATAATTACTCTTTCCATCCATAAGAAGACAGAAACATTTAGCATATGGTTTTTCTTTCTCGTCTAGAATCAATCAGAATGTGTCACTTTGTAGCTTGCTATGGTCAATCAAAATGTTGTGCCTAGTTCTTCTAAATGTAAATCTCCTAAAGACATTTTTCAGAAAAGACTGTCAAATTATTAAGTGATAGGAATGTTGGTAGAGAAAATAAATTCCTTTAGACATTTTATAGATACTGAAAAATTAGGAAATGCTTTTTTTTTTTTTTTTTTTTTTTGAATCTCCTCAAGGGATGTTTTGGTTTTGATTTCAAACACCATATTGGAAAACATTTTAACTGTGAATATAATTCTGAAAACACTTCGAGCCCTGACAATATCTGTCCTGGGCAGCTTCGTATCAAGCTGGCAAAACAGATCCTGAAAAACCAGGGGAGTATTTTTGTTTTCAGAATGCTTTATATGCAATTCCCCAGAAACAGCTCAAAAAGATAGATACTCTTTTTCTAAAAGGTTGCTGGTTTAGCACTTCCCAACTTATAAAGGTTGGAATTTCCCACTGGCTCAGCGGAGAGATTTGTATCAGTTATTTTAGATTCACTTAATAGCACATTTGTGTTTGAGATGAAGCGTGAGTCCCACCAGACAAAGTAAGATTGTTCTTAAAAATTGGCCTCCTTCTCCCTCCTCCCCCATGTATGCTCAGATCTACAGTTGCGCCTTCTAAATGTTATTTCACAGCTAGATATGACATCCCGTCTTAAACCAGCAGCAATAACTGCTGTTTCTCTTTGTAGAGAACATGGCTGGATGTACAGCATGCGGATTTGTGAAGGCTGGAGTTTTTCAGTTCCTTAAGTGAAGCCCTCACTATAGTTCCCCCCAATTTCATGCCTGTGTGTTAGTGTAGATCAGGGAGGGTGAAGAAAGCTGGTGATACTTGGAAAAGTACCGTGAAGGCTTGTACAAAACACAGCCAGCACACTTGCCTCACCACCAGTAATTTCAGGGCATTCAGTGTATTTTATTTTCATTTTTGCAGGGACACTCATCATGCTCTATCTTGTTTAGTGCTTCCCTACTAAACTTGCATGCTCCTTAAAGGCCAGTCTTCCTTGCAACCTTGTATCCTTCACCACCCCTGGTATTGCATGTGAAGGTCACTCAGAAGTGTGCTGAATGCTTGAAGATGCTGAGTGTGTTTGAATTGATCAAAAGTTCACTTAGGGGAAGGGAAGACTATTATTTATTGAGTGTTTATGCCAAACATTTGACATAAATGCATTTTTCCTGTGAATCCTCACAATAGTCTTATGAGAAAGACAAACTTATTCCCATTTTGCCAAAAATGGAGAAACTGAGGCTTTAAATAGTAAATTGCTCTGCATCAGTAGAGTCAGCTGGACCCAGGGTTCTAAACAAGTCTATCTGGTCTGAAGCTGATGTCATCAGGCTGGGCTGCATCTGCAATTAGAACCAAGGTCCCAGATTCATATGCCTGTGGGGCGCGGAATACAGAGAAGGAGCCGTAGAAGCATTGGGGTGAAGGAGAACCCCTGCCTACAGACCTTTGTCCAAAGTGAGTGGCCTCTCAGTTTCAGCCAACTTTACAACAGTAAGAGAGAGAGGGAGAGAGGGAGAGAGGGGAGAGAGAGAGAAAGAGAGAGAGAGAGAGAGAGAGAGAGAGAGAGAGAGAGAGAGAGAGAACCAATACATTTGCATTTTTAAGGGATTTTTCAAAGTCTTCCAATTTTTATATTTTAGCAACAAATTTGATAATAATGCTTGTAAAAGTTAAAAACAGTTCAGTGGGCCAGATTGAGACTGCAATCTGAAAGTTTTTAGCTGTTATATTAAAGAATAGTTTTAAAGAATTGCAACTGTTTCCCTCAAGTAGGCACAATTGTCCGTTGGTATCTAAGGGGGGTTGGTCCATGGATGCTCAAGGCCCTTATATAAAATGGCTTAATATTTGCGTATAACACATGCACATTCTCTCATATACTCTAGATTGCTTATAATACCTACTACAATGTGAATGCTGTGAGATAGTGGTTATACTGTATTGTTTTAATTTGTCTTTTTCTTTTCTACATCCCTGAGAAACAGATGTTTTAAAATTTGTATTCTTCTTCTTCTTCTTTTTTTTTTTTTTATTTTTTTAAGGACTTTTCATCCATGGCTGGTTGAATCTGCAGATGCGGAACCCGTGGATACAGAGGGCTGACTGTATTGTAACCCTGACTGATGTAAATGCTACCTGCCCAGGAGAACTTAGTGAATTAACTGTAATTACTGGTTTGCTGTTTTATCAGTATATGAAATATTTATGGATAATACTTTCATAAGAAGCGCTTTCCTATCTACTCGATGTGGAATGAGGACAGTGAATGCACCTGCTTACTTCTTTTGCTTACCCTAGTTGATGTGATGTTCTGACTTGGAACTTCATGAAAACAGCACAGTTATTTATTTATTTATTTATTTATTTATTTATTTATTTATTTATGGCAGAGTCTTGCTCTGTTGCCCAGGCTGGAGTGCAGTGCCATGATCTTTTGGCTCACTGCAACCTCTGCTTCCCGGGTTCAAGCGATTCTTCTCCCTCAGTTTCCTGAGTAGCTGGTACTACAGACACGTGCCACCATGCCCGGCTTATTTTTTGTATTTTTAGTAGAGATGGGGCTTCACCATGTTAGCCAGGATGGTCTCGATCTCCTAACCTCGTGATCTGCCTGCCTCGGCCTCCCAATGCACAGTCATTTATTAAGCAGTGAACTGATGCTGCATCCTGAACTGTATACAGTTTTCTAAGTGTTTCGTATAATTATATGCACTCTCGTAGTGATAGTGACAGGAGGCAGCCAAATGCCTAGGCAGATGGGCCGGGTCCCCAGTGAAACCGCACCTCCAAGCTGAAGACAGTTTAAAACCTGAAAGCCATGCTACAAGTTAAATCCTCAGACCAGATTGAGAACCTGGCTTCCTGTTTTGCATGCTTTCCTCTGATAGGTCCCCACTTTTCACCTATTTTACATAAAGTTACCCTTTCCTAATTGGTTTTCTACACTGTCATGCCCACCTTTGAGCGGTGTCTTTACTTTAATCTTTTTTGTATACCCACAGACCAATCAGCATGCACTCCCTGTTCTGAGTCCGTAAAAGGCCCTGAACCCAGCCACATGGGGGAACTTTCCTGCTTTCTGGTAGGGGAACCAACTCTATATCCCCTCCACTGAAAGCCATTTATATTGTTCAATAAAATTCTTCTCCGCTTTCCCCACCCTTCAATGTCCAACGTATCCTTAGCTGGGGCATGCCAGTGTGGCTGTGTGAGGCCTGGGTGGGGCATCACCAGCCAGGGTTCCCCAGCTTGCAAAGTGACTGAAACAAAAAATCCTACATCAACAGTGACATGCATTTGTAACCACGTGTAGTTTTGACGTTAATTACTAGTTCCTCATTACGAGATGTTGATAATGTCCCTTGTCAGAGGCAGACAGGGTGGTTAGTCTCTTGTTCTTGATCTTGGTCCTTTTTATCTATTGTTATCCTGGCTCAGGTCATCAGCTTGTATTGTTGTCCTCTTTACTGTCCCAGAGTGTGCCAGTCTCTCCTTTGACATATGTGTTGATATGATAATCACAGCAAAGTGTGTCTCTTAGCTCCATATCCTGACATTTGCATCTGCACAGAGTTCAGTTGAATTACCATTGCTTTACCAATTTCTGTTCCTAACAGCTATTTCAGGAAGCAATATAGTGAGGTGATGCCCTTCACTGTCAATGTTTGAATGCCTGTGAATATCCCCATTCAGTACTCCCTTGGTAAGATGACTTTGATGAGCTTCCATGATTTCTGTGTAGAAAAAAGAATACCTTCTAAGATGTTGCTAAGGTTCAAATGTCTGTTCTTCAATGACTGTCCCCTGCATTTCATTGTAAATATGTCTACTTCCCTGCTGCAAGAATAAATCCTGTCCCTGGATTTTTCAGATTTCCCTGCCTTTTTAAAGTGGTATCTTGCCCTTTCTTCTACTTTTGCCCTGTTTCCTCTCTTTTTTCCTCCCTATTTTGTCCTCCCAGAGAAACCACTTTTAATTATTTTTAACTTGTAATTTGGGAATTTAACATCATGTCTGTAAACAACATGCTTTTATTGCTACCACTTGATTTTTCAATTACAGATATTGTTTCTGAAACTTCAAATATGGAAGGTAAAGATTCAGCTCCATTTCTCTCCTGATTCCTGACATTAGATGACCACCTTTCCATTTCCTATTTTTTTCTGATAGAATTAGTTGAAATTTGTTAGACTGGCATTCTGTATTCAATGTCTGTATGATTATGGCTTCATAAGCACTATAAACAATGAAGCCAAGACATGCACTATAATTAATTTCTTTTACTTGGACTCTCCTTCCCCCAACTTCGGGTTAATAATTGTCATATTTTTCCTGTTGCTTAGTTTTTTAAGGTACTTACTGAAACATTCCAGTAATTTTCTCAGTCTGTTTTTAGTATATTCAGATATGTCAGGTAGTATTAATGTTACCTTTTTGGAGCAATTTCTCTTGGAGTCATCTGACCTGCTATAGTTTTTTTTTTTTGAGATGGAGTCTCACTCTGTTGCCCAGGCTGGAATGCAGTGGTGTGATGTTGGCTCACTGCAACCTCCGCCTCCTGGGTTCAAGCGATTCTCCTGTCTTAGCCTCCCAAGCAGCTGGGACTACAGGCACAAGCCACCACTCCCAGCTAATTTTTTGTATTTTTAGTAGAGACAGGGTTTCACCATAGTGACCAGGCTGGTCTCGAACTCCTGACCTTACGTAATCCACCTGCCTCGGCCTCCCAACATGCTGGGATTACAGGCATGAGCCACTGCACCTGGCCTGACCAGGTATAATCTTGATCATCCATACTTCATGTCTACTGCACAACAGTCTTCCTATGATCTTCCTTTAATATTATCCTGGTGATTCCTTTAGTCTCTCCCCTGTTTCATTCATAACCACACCTTCTTTTTTTCTTGGTTTATAGCCTTCTTTGGAGGGGCACATGTGCTGGTAGTGTCCTGTGAAAGGGTGCCTGGGAGATCAATATTTTGAGATAATACATAATTTTAAACATTTCTAATCTTTCTTCACACTGAATTGATAAGTAGCTGCTGATAATTTACCTTCAGAATTTTAAAATGATTACTTCATTGTCTTTTAGGTTCCAGAGTTGTTGTTGAGAAGTCTCAGTCCATTCTCCTTTCTGGTCTTTTGTATGTCACTTCTACTTTTAACCCCTTTGGAAACTTACAGAATATTAATTTTTTTTATTGTCTTAAAATTTCACATTGACATGCTTTGGTATACATTAACTTTCATCAATTTTGCTGGTTACTCAGTATGCCTTTTAAATTTGATTCCTTTTATCCTTCAGTTCTGGCATTCTTCTTGAATAATGATATTTATTCTTTGAATGTTTCATTAACCTCTATTTCCTCTGTTCTCTATCCTATTCAGAAATTAGACCTCCTAGACTGTTCCTCTAATTTTCCTATCTTTGTTTTCCTGTTTTTAATTTGTGTCTTTATGTTCTGACTTTCTTTTTTTTTTTTTTTTTGAGACGGAGTCTCGCTCTGTCGCCCGGGCTGGAGTGCAGTGGCCAGATCTCAGCTCACTGCAAGCTCCGCCTCCCTGGTTTATGCCATTCTCCTGCCTCAGCCTCCCAAGTAACTGGGATTACAGGCACCCGCCATCTCGCCCGGCTAGTTTTTTGTATTTTTTAGTAGAGACGGGGTTTCACCGTGTTCGCCAGGATGGTCTCGATCTCCTGACCTCGTGATCCACCCGTCTCGGCCTCCCAAAGTGCTGGGATTACGGGCTTGAGCCACCGCGCCCGGCCTGTTCTGACTTTCTGAAAGTCTCTCTCTTGCCCTTCCTTCTTTTCCATTTTTTTCTTTGTTGAAATTTATCTCTACTACATGTGAAAAGGATTTGCCAAGAAAAAACTAGAATGAAGGATGTTGATTTGGGGAAGGCTACAATTTTTTAAAAATGAATTTATTGAGATGTAATTAATATCACAAATTTCATCCTTTTAATGTATACAATGTAGCAGTTTTAAGTATATTCATGATATTATACAACCATCACTAGCATCAAATTTTGGAACATTTCCATCACCCTACACCCGATAAGAAAACCTGTATTCATCAGCAGTCACACCCATTCCCTCCTTGCCCTCCTTCCTGAAAACCAATAATCAATTTTCTATTTCTATAGATTTTCCTATTTGATGTTTCATATAAATGCAGTCATACAATATGTGGTTTATGTCACTGACTTTTTAACTTAGCATTATGTTTTCCAAGTTTATTCATTTTGTAGCATGTGTCAGTAATTTTTATAGCGGAGTTATAGTCCATTGTATGAATATACTATAACTTGTTTATCCACTCATTTGTTAATGGAAACTTAGGTTATTTACACTTTCTGGCTATTATGAATAATACTAGTAAATGCTATACACATTCATATACAAGTTTTTGTGTGGCTATACATTTTTCATTTCTCTTGGGTAGGAGTGAAATTGGTAGGGTCGTATGTAATTCTATGTTTAACTTTTTTTTTTTTTTTGAGACAGTGTCTCACTCTGTTGTCCAGGCTGTAGTGCAGTGGTGTGATCACAGCTCATTGCAACCTTGAACTCCTGGGCTCAAGCAGTTTTCCTGCCTAGGCTTCCCAAAATGCTGGGATTGCAGGTGTGAGCCATGATGTCTTGCCACTGTTTATCTTTTTGAGGAACTACCAAACTATTTTCCAAAGCACCTGCACACATTTACAATCCCACAAAAATGTTACAGGTTCCCATGTCTTTATCAACATTTGTTATTGTCTATATTTTCATCAAAGTCACCCTATTGGGTATAAAGTGGTATTTCATTGTAGTTTTGATTTTCATTTCCCTGATGATTAATGATGTTGAACATCTTTTTATGTGCTTATTGGTCATTTGTGTATCTTCTTTGGATAAATATCTAATCAATCTTTACAATTTTAAAATTGGATTGTCATTATTGAGTCGTAAGAGTTCTTTATGTATTCTACACAGAAATCCCTTATTAGAGTTATTATTTGCCAATATTTTCTCATTCTATGTGTTGTCTTTTTACTTTCCTAATGATGTGCTTTGAAGCACAAAATATTTTCTGATGAAATCTAATTCATACATTTTTCTTTTGTTACTGGTCATTGGTGTTATGTCTAAGTAACCATTGTCATTTGGATTTAATCCTACAGATTCATCTAAGGGTTTTATAGTTTTAGTTCTTACATTTAAGTTGTTGATCAATTTTGAATTAATTTTTGTACATGGCATCAAGTAGAGGTCCAACTTCATTCTTTTGCATATAGATATCCATTTATTCCAACATCATTTGTTGAGAAATCTGTTCTTTCCTAAGGAATTGTCTTGGCATCTTTGTAGAAAATCAGTTGATCATCTATGTAAGGGCTAATTTCTACATTGTCAATTCTGTTTCACTGACCTATATGTTTAACTGTTTTGAGAATCTCCAGATAAACCTGGGTTTCAGTACCAGAGTAGCTAGCAACCATACCCCAATGGAAAATGAAGGGGAGCTGGACATGGGTGTATACAGTGTTCCTTTCACTGGATACTTATTTCACCTGGCAGATGGCCTAATGTCTAGTTGCACAACTCATGACTATACAGTTTCTCACATGGAAAATTTGTTTATATTGGCAGATGCCTTGTGAGTCTTGTCTGACTCATATCCAGTTTATGCCTTCCTTACTATTGCTCTGGCCCTGGCAGTCTGACCTTGTGATCTGCCAAGGGTCCCAGAGAAAAGCTGGCCCAGGGTAGCCTCTATAGTTCTTCAAATAGAAGGTGCAAATTCAATGCGCTACTACAATATGAAATCAGTTCAAATATTTTTACTTACAAATCCTGGGCATGGAGGGTGTAATGAATCAGAAGGGTAGTCCTTCATTCTGGCCCATGCAAGGCAGGAATGAAGAGGCAGACAGAGAGAGAAAGAGAGTGAGCATAGCAAATAGCAGTATACACAGAGGAATAGAAAGTGGGTTACTTTCAGTTTGTGGGCAAATGCCTGAATGATCCCCTTAAAGGAAGCTGGGGAAAAGCAACATTAGCTAGGCGGGAGAGATGCCTGTAAGTTCTTGTGTCTGGCCACTTACTTGATCCATTTGGGTGTGGTGATTTGGGTGTGGTGGTTTACTTCTAATGCCTAGGTGAAATCAAAATGGAAATTTAAAAAAATATTTGAAACGAATGATAATAGTGACATAACTTATCAAAACCTCTGGGATACAGAAAAGCAGTGCTAAGAGGAAGGTTCATAGCATTAAATGCCTATATCCAAATGCACTTTAGAATCAGCTTTTCGTATTTGTGAAAAAGAATGCTTAAATATTGATAGGGAGTGTGTTGAGCCTATAGATAAATTTAGTGAGTTGCCATCTAACAATATTTAGTCTTTGAATTGATGAACATGGGATGTCTTTTAATTTAATTAAGTATTCTTTAATTTATTTCAACAATGTATCATAGTTTTCCACATACAAATCTTACAATTCTTTTTAATTTTAATTTTTAATTTTTTTTGAAGCAGGGTCTCACTCTGTCATCCAGGCTGGAGTACAGTGGCATGATCATGACTCACTGCAACTCAGCCTCCTGGGCTCAAGTGATCTTCCCACCTCAGCCCCCTGAGTAGCTGGAACTACAGGCACGTGCCACCACTACTGGCTAATTTTTGTATTTTTTTTTTTGTAGAGATGGGGTTTCGCCATCTTGCCCAGGCTGGTCTTGAATTCCTGAGCTCAAGTGATCATCCCTCCTTGGCCTCCCAAAGTATTGGGATTACAGGTGTGAGCCACTGTGCCGGGCCTACAATTCTTTTGTTAATTTTATTCTTAGGTATTTTATTCCTTATGATGCTATTATAAATGGAATTGTTTTCTTAATTTTATTTTTAGAATGTTTATTGCTGGAGTATATAAATACAATTGACTTTTGTATATTGATCTGGTATCTTGTAACCTTGCTGAGCTCATTTATTAGATTTAATAGTTTTTAGTAGATTTCTTAGGATTTTCTATATATACAAGATCATTTCATCCGAGAATGGAGATAGTTTTAATTCTTCCTTTCTATTCTGGATATCTTTTTCTTCTTTTTCTTGCCAAACTCGGATCAGATCCTCCAGCACAGTGTTGAATAGAAGTGGTAAGAGTGGACATCTTGGCCGGGCGCGGTGGCTCAAGCCTGTAATCCCAGCACTTTGGGAGGCCGAGACGGGTGGATCACGAGGTCAGGAGATCGAGACCATCCTGGCGAACACGGTGAAACCCCGTCTCTACTAAAAAAAATACAAAAAAAAATTAGCCGGGCGAGGTGGCGGGCGCCTGTAGTCCCAGCTACTCGGGAGGCTGGGGCAGGAGAACGGTGTGAACCCGGGAGGCGGAGCTTGCAGTGAGCTGAGAGGTCGCGCCACTGCACTCCAGCCTGGGCGACAGAGCGAGACTCCGTCTCAAAAAAAAAAAAAAAAAAAAAAAAAAAAAAAAAAAAAGAGTGGACATCCATGTCATATTTCTTTCTTTTTTTTTTTTGAGTCAGGGCCTTGCTCTGTCACCCAGGCTGAAGTGGCACGATCTCAGCTCACTGCAACCTCTGCCTCCTGGGTTCAAGCAATTCTTCTGCCTCAGCCTCCCACATACCTGTGATTACAGGTGTAAGCCACCATGCCCTACTAATTTTTTGTATTTTTAGGTTTTTTTTTTTTTTTTTTGTATTTTTAGTAGAGATGGGTGTTTTGCCATTTTGGCCAGGCTGATCTCGAACTCTTGGCCTCAAGTGATCGACCTACCTTGGCCTCCCAAAGTGCTAGGATTACAGGTGTGAGCCACTGCGCCCAGGACTCCTTGTCATGTTTCTGATCTTAGGCAGAAATCATTCAAGTCTTTTACCACTAAGTACAATGTTGTCAGTTTTTCATAGATGACCTTTATCAGGATGAAGAAGTTTCCTTTTACTTCTAGATTGTTAAATGTTTTCATTATGAAGCAATGTTGGTTATTGTCAAATTTTTTTGGCATCTGAGATGGCCATGTTATTTTTATCATTTATTCTACTGATTTGGTATATTACATTGATTTTTCTGTGTTGAACTGACCTTGCTTTCTTGGCATAAATACCACTGATTTGTGGTGTATAATTCTTTTTATATGTTCCTAGATTGAGTTTGCTAGTATTTTTTGCACCTGTATAAAAGAATTATTGGTCTATAGTTTTGTTTTGTTTTTTTTCTTTTCCTGGTGCTGTCTTCTGGTTTCATATCAGAGTAATACTGGCCTCATAGAATTTATGTTTTTTGGAAGTTTGTGAAGGCTTGATGTTAATTCTATGTTAAGTGGTAGAATTTACCAGTGAAAACATCTGAGCCTGAGATTTTCAATGTGAGTTTTTTGATCATTAATTCAATCTCAATCTCATTACTTTCTTGGGTATTCGTATTTTCTGTTTGTTCTTAAGTCAGCATTGATAGTTTGTGTTTTACTAAGTATTTGTCCACTTCATTTAGGTAATCTAATTTGCTGGCATATACTTATTCTTACTATGCCTTTACAACCCTTTTTATTTCTCTTATGTTAGTGATAGTGTCTCCTGTTTTATTCCAAATGTTAGTCATTTGATCATTCTCTTTTTTCTCCCCACTGGGCAATGTAGCTAAAAGTTTTGCTAATTTTGTTAATCTTTTCAAAGACCCAACTTTGGATTTAATTCCTTTTTCTCTATTGTCTTCTATTATTTGTTTCATTTGTTCCCACTCTATTCTTTATTATTTCCTCTAAGCACTGCTTTAGCTGCCTCCGTCAATTGTAGTAGGTTTTGTGTTTGTTTGCATTCCCATCAATATGTTTTCCTGTTTTTCCTGTGATTTCTTCTTTGACTCATTGGTTATTTAGGGCTCTGTTGTGTAATTTCCACATGCTTGTGAATTTCCCAAATGTCTCTCTATTATTGATTTATAATTTCATTTCATTGTGACTGGAGAACATATTTAGTATAATATGAATTCTTATATATATAGAAACTTGTTTTTTGTCCTAGGATATGTCGATTCTGGAGAATGTTCCATATGCATTTGATAAGAATGTATGTTTTTCTGTTATTGGTTGGAGCATTCTATAGATTTTAGCTAGGTCTAGTTGGTTTATAGTGTTGTTCAGTGCTTCTATTTCTTTGTTGATCTTTTGTTTAGTAGTTCTATCTCTTATTGAAGGTGGGATTCTTAAATCTCCAATATTTTTTTGAATTGTGTGTTTCTCCCTTTAATTATGTCAGTTTTTACTACATTTATTTTGCAGTTTTGTTGTTAGCGGAGTATATGTTTTTAATTACTATGTATTCCTGATTGACCCTTTAACACCATAAAATGTCTTTCTGTGTCTCTAGTAACAATTTTGTCTTAAAGTTGATTTTGTCTGATATAAATTTAGCCACTCCAGCTTCTTTTGGTTTTTGTTTGTGTGGTATGTCTTTTAGTGTTATTTTACTTTGTCTTTGAATCAAAAGTGTGTCTCTTATAGACAAGAGATAGTTAAATAATTTTTTGTTTGTTTTTGTCATTATAGTTGCTTTTTATTTATTTATTTACTATTTTTAAATTAATACATGTTAAATGTATATATTTTGTGGGTACATTTGATAATTTGGTACATTCAGATAATCATATCAGGGTAATTGGGATATCCATCACCTTAAATATTTATCTTTCTTTTTTTTTTTTTTTTTACTCTAGGAACATTTAAATTATTCTCTTCTAACTATTTGGAAATGTATAATTGATTAATGTTAACTATAATCACTCTACTGAGCTATCAAATACCAGGTAGTATTTCTTTTACTTAAGTATATATTTGTACCTATCAATCAACTTCTCTTTACTTCCCTTTTCCCCTACTATTCCCAGCCTCTGGTTATTGCCAGTCTTCTCTCTATTTTCATGAGATCTACTTTTCATCAGTCACTCTGTCTTTTGATTGGAGTATTTAATCCATTTACATTTAATGCAATTGCTGTTAAATAGAATTACATTTAATGCAGTTACTCCTAAGCAGGAATTAAGTCTGCAAGTTTGTTATTTATATCCATATGTCTTTTGCCCTTTCTGTGTCTCTATTTCTCCATTGCTGTTATATTTGTATTAATTAGATATTTTCTAATATGCCATTTGAAGTCCCTAAGACTGCTGATTTCCACAGCAACTCTGATTTTTATACTGTTGGTTCTTAAGGCTACTGTAGAGCTAGATAGCGATGGGAATAGGCTGAGACAGAACACCACAAACCTCATTGTCCTTATGAGATTCATATGTTTTCCTTGAATAATCACTTCTTGGATTGCTTTGTGCCATTGGTTAATTTCAGATTTTTATTTATTTATTTATTTATTTATTTATTTATTTATTTTTGAGATGGAGTCTCACTCTGTTGCCCAGGCTGGAGTGCAGTGGCACGATCTTGGCTCACTGCAAGCTCTGCCTCCCAGGTTCACACCATTCTCCTACTTCAGCCTCCCAGTTAGCTGGGACTACAGGCACCCGCCAGCATGCCTGGCTAATTTTTTGGAATTCTTTTTGTAGAGATGGGGTTTCACCATATTAGCCAGGATGGTCTCAATCTCCTGACCTTGTGATCCACCTGCCTTGGCCTCCCAAAGTGCTGGGATTACAGGCGTGAGCCACCGTGCCCGGCCATCAGATTTATGGATAAGTTGATTTTGACAATTTTTGCAGGTGTTCCTATTGCTTTTAAGGAGGCGTGATTTTCAAATGTCCATTCTCCACCATTCCAGAAGTGCTCCGGGAATTCCTCGAAATCTACTTTCCATTCTTTCTTTTGACTATATTCTCTGAATATTACTTTTTGGAAAAATAAATTTCTGCTCTTGTTTTCCACACCAAGTAGCCAGGATATTTTATTTCTCTCCAGATATTAAAAGTTAAAATTTTTTTCCCCTGTAGTCTCCATTTCCTCTTATTTGCTTCAGCCTCTTTGTTTTCCCTCCCTATGTTAGAATTTTATTCATACAAAATGACATCTATAGTAGCAACCATTTATTGAAGAGTTACTATGTGCCTCCTCACTTACTCTTCTCAGTGCCTTAAACATATTAACTTATTTCATCTTCACATTAACTCTTAGAGGTCAGTGCTATAATTTCCCCAATTTTTTTAGATACTAGAGCTGAGACATAAGAAGTAACTCATCTAAAGTCATATGGCATTAAATTGCAGAGCTGAAATTCAGGTCCAGTCTGACACCTGTATCCTCTTTATCAGATATCAGTTCATCCTTGGGTTATCTGCTTACATTTACCAGTGGGATTTAAATACTTTGAACATATGGGTGGGCCTTGTTGACAGTTGGGTGTCTGGTGCAATCTGTAGGGTAAGTGTGGTGCTTCTTGACTTTTCTTACTGCTATTTGGAATTAAACTTATTCTTTTCTGCTAGTCAATTATCACTTGTCTATCAGCTCTTCATCCTCCAAGATTTTATTTGTTTATGTTCTCTTTTTCTTGCATTTGTGAATTTATGCCTTGGGAGAGAAAGGTTTACTATCATTTTAGTAGGCTTTTGGAAAGAATTAGAATTATATGCATGTTTTCAATACATTGCCTTTTTAATTATTTTAAGCATACTTAAATATAATCTTTGGCTGTTTCGTTATCTGAAGTTGCTGGGGTCTATCCTTCTGTTTATTTTATCTGCTGATTTATCAGAATACTAGATTTTCCTTTTGAGCTCTATAATTTTATCTTGCACGAGCATCCTCAGTGGGGCTTTATCCATGGGATTCCTGTGTGGTTTGGGCTGAGTCTTTCTCCATCTAGATAAGTTTCTCATTTTCTTTTGCCAGGTGCTCCAGGACCACTTTTTATGTTAATTTCTTGCCTCAGGAATATGGGACTGTGCAAGGACAGAATACAATAAAACCCAAAGTCATGAGAAGGTAGGCTTCTGGCTAAAAATTTTCAGGGGAGATTTTTCCTCACTACATATGCCTGGAATGTGGAACCAGACCAGCCTCCTTTTTACGTCCCTGTTCCAGTGGGCATCTGAAAAACCATTTCACTGAGAATGCAGCTTCTCAGGGGCCTGAATTAAGGATGAGCGTCTGATTTTCAAATCTCTGTTGCTCATAGATTCAAGGTCTTATCTCCTATGTGTGCAGCTATTAAAAGAGAAGCCCCTGGGCTGACTAAGACCAGACTAACCCCTTTCCCAGGCACCAAACCGGGGCCATGTGGCACCATCTGTCTGAGTTCCTTCCATATTCATTTTTGACCCCTAGGGATCTTCATTATTTTCTTGTAAGCTCAGATATACATTTAAAATAATCCTTGTGATATTTTAAACAGACTATGTATGTGTTTTATAGCAAGATAATTTTTATGTTATCTGATTTATTTGCTTGATGTCCTAAAATCAACCATTTTTGAATTATTTTGTGTATACTCAATGGATCTTATCCTTACATTGAAAGTATGTATAATTTTTCTTTTATGGCTGCTCAAAGAATGTGTTTTTAAGGCAGTCTAATGGGATTTAGGACCAGATCAATAGAGGTCAATAAAGGTCGTAATAGTTTCTTTGTGTTCTGTGCTGGCTAGCCTAACTGGAACATGGCATTTTGTTCTGGATGCTGTGATTTCCAGAATAGTAACAGACATTTGGTATGTTATGACAGGGAATTAGGATGGTGAGGCATCAGGATATTATATCATTTGAAGAATGGTTTAAGACACTAGAAATTTACCTTGGAGAAGAAAAACTTGAGAGGATGCAATAAAATCTTTCATGGAAGACCAATTAGATTTATTCTTTGTGTCTTTAGAAGACGTCACAACACTTGGAAGTTACAGAAGAAGATCAATTTGGGATTGATAGCAGGAAAACCTCTCTCTAAATAGAGGCATCTGCACATAAAAAGCTCACCTTACAGGTAGGTGATGACTTTGTCCTTTACCCATCATCTGCAGGACAAACATAGATATTATCTTATCTATAGTAGTTAAGATCACAGACTTCAGAATCAGATTACTTGGGTTCGAATTCTAGTTTTACAGGGTATTAGTTTTATGACTATGGGCAGTTATTTAACCTTTCTGAGCCTGTTTGTCTATCTGCAAAATAATGTACTCACAGTAACCTATGTCATAGGGTCTTTGTAAAATTTAAATGGGGTAATACATATAAAGCTGTTAGAATATTATACAGCATATGGTAAGCCCTGAAAAGGTGTTTACCAATATTATTATCATTATCATCTGTCAAGGATGTAAAAGAATGTATAGAATCAAAACCTCACAGAACACTGGAGTTGTGAGTGACTGCAAGAGTTTCCCTATAGCTGCTGTAACAAATGATCACAAACTCGGTGGTTTTAAACAACAGCAATGTCTCTTGACCTCGTGATCCGCCCACCTCGACCTCCCAAAGAGCTGGGATTATAGGTGTGAGCCTCCGCACCCAGCCCGGCCAGCATGGTGAAACCTGTCTCTACTAAAAATACAAAAATTAGCTGGGTGTGGTGGCGTGCGCCTATAGTCCCAGCTACTTGGGAGGCTGAGGCAGCAGAATCACTTGAATCCGGGAGGCAGAGGTTGCAGTGAGCCAAGATTGCACGACTGCAGTCCAGCCTGGTGACAGAGCGAGACTCTATCTCAAACAACAAGAACAACAACAACAGTGATGTATTCTCTCACAGTTCTCAAGGCCAGAAGTCTGATACGAGTTTTGAAGGGTCAAAATCAACATATCAGCTGGGCTGTGTTTCCTCTGGAGGCTCTGGGAGAGTCTGTTCCTTGCCTTTTCCAGCTTTTGGTGGCTGCCAGTATTCCTTGCCTCGTGGCCACATTAATCTCTACCTCTATATCCCATTGCCTTCTCTTCTGTCTGGACTCAGATCTCCCTCTATCCCCCTCTTGAAAGGGCACTTGTGATTGGATTTAAGACCCACCTGAGTAATTCAGGATAACCGGTCCATCTCAAGATTTTTAATGTTATGATATTCACAATGTCCTTCTTTTTTTTTTTTCTTTTTGCCATATGAGGTAACTTTCACAGGTTGCATGGATTAGAATGTGAATATCTTTTGAGGTTTATTTTTCAGCCTACCCTTATGGACATCAAACTAATATATTCTCTATTTGAAGAACACCCCTGAAACATCTTGAGCAAGTTTTACAGCCTCCTCTTGAGTAATATCAGTGTTGGGAAACTAATAGATTGTGCTATGATAACCTTTACACTCTTTTCCTATTCTCAAGTATCTACAGTTTTGGAATTATTGTTTTTAAAATTTCTTTTGCAGTCTGGTTTTTATTTGCTTACATTCCATTTGTATAATCTATCTCTATGTTAAAAAATGTGCCAAACTCAGGTAAATTTATCCCAATCCATGCCTGAATAGTTATTGAGGTTTTTACAGTGACCTGTCACATTTAAAATAAGGGAGGTATATTAATCAACATTTTATATTTGCAAGTGTCAAAAAATAAGTGACTTAAGAATTAATGGAAATTTATTGGTTCACATAACAAAGAAATCTGGGAACAATTATAGCTTCAGCTGGATCCTGGTACTTAAACAGTGGCTTGGTTGCTCCAGACTTGATCTCTCCATCTCTGAGTGCTGGTTCATTTTGATTGATTTTATTCAGCTAGTTAATACTAAGATGGCAAGGTGATCACTGGCAGATCCAGGCAACCATGCTATCTTCTAAGAACCTCAGTGGAAAGAGCTCAATATTTTCAGTGATTTCTAGAATTTGCATTCATTGGGCTGACCAAGTCTTAAAGCCAACCCTGGATAGAGCCAACTCTATCCAAACTGCAGGGACATAGAGTAAGGAGTAACAATTCTCTTTTAAAAAAAGATTAAAAAGCCATTATCAGAAGGAAGGAAAATATTTGCTGGTCAGGCCACAATAACAGATGTGATATGCAAAACACAACATGTAACATACAAAACATCACATATGCTATATATTATCATAGTTTCAACTCTAAGTTTTGCCTGAGGCTTATGGAGTCAATCCCATTGCTCTATAGTCATGTGTCAGGCTCTGTGTACACTTGTGTTTGTTTATATTGTAGATAAAATTTACCAGATGGGAAAAATCCATCAGTGCTGCCTAGCCAGTAAACTGGCCTGGTGGAAGTGGTAGAGGATGTGGGTAAATTTATCTTTGAACAAATGAATTAAATATGCACAGTAAATGGTTTAATGCGCAGCAAGAGAGTGCCGCCTAATCGTTGGGGAAGAAAGCAGAGCCAGCAGAGCAGCAAGCCTCACGCGGTCATTCCTACAGTGGGGTCTGAGAGGTGGCCATAGCCAGGAGGCTAGCAGAGTGCTTTGTAGCACAGCATTTGCCCGAGTGTGCAATATGTTAACTACAGCTGGGTCTGGCATAATCATCCCTGACTAATGGTTGGAGAGAGGAGGGGGTGCAAAGTGCTGAATAAATAAATTACTTAATTACATATTATCGGAGAGAAGAACAGATGGTCAGCTTAGCCCATCTCCCAATGCCTTCGGCTTCTGAATGGAGAGTGGATCCTCAGAGACTGGAGGAGGTTGGGCTCTTGATTCTGTTTATCTTCTGGTCCTACTTGAGGCCCCTGGTCTTCAGGAACAAACAGGCCTCCTTTCCCCAAGGCTGGAAGGCACTGGGTGCTCTAGTGCCTACTCTAAGCTGAATTAGGACAGGCCTAAGCTGGTCAGTATTTTCCACTTTGTTAATTTTGGCACCAGATGGAGGTGAAAATGATTTTGTTTCCTGTAAAATGGTTGAAAAGTGATTTTCAATTGAGGATCTAATCAAACGTGAAAGGGGTAGTTGAGCATTTACTTAATGTGCTCAGGAGCATCTCCTATCATTGTAGACCGTATGCTTGTTTTCTTCTGCTTTGGATGTCCCCATAGAGAGTCCACTTCTTTTTCTGAGTGTAGGTTGCTGTGGTGTTAGAGGGAAGGGTAGCTGGGGTTGTATTCTGGGAGCATCCTGTTTGTTTTCAAATGCTTCAGTTTGGCATGGTAGGGGCTGCAGAACAGTGGCTCCCAAACGCTCATCCAGGGATGCTTGCCAGGCTGGCTGCATCGGAATCACCTGGGTTCTTTGTTAAAGTTACATATTCCTTAGCTCCACGCATAGAGATTCTGATTCATTAGGTCTTGGGTAGGATGTGGAAATCTATTTTTCTAAAAGCTCCACAAGTGATTATAAAGCAAGTTTGGACATAACTGTGTTTCAGCTGGGGAACAGGAAACAGATGGTAAACCAAAAAGGGTTATGAAATAGATTTTAACAATGGCCTGTTTACAAAGGTGTGGGCAAGTGTAAGGGAAAATCTTCAGAGATGGTGAGGTTCCCAGGGCCAGCAATGGTGGGAAACAGGTACAACAGGAGGGAGTGGTTATGAGAACCTGGTGAGACTTGCAGGTGTTAAGAGAGGACCCCTGGACAGGAACTGTGGACAGCCACCGTCATCCTGTGGTCCAGCAGGGAGGAAAATGAGAACAAATGCCCCAATTTGTCTCTCTTTTGATTTTTGATCTCTTCTTGGTGCTTTTCAGTGGCCAAATCCAAGGGGCCAGGGAGCCCAGTTGATGTAGTCTATAAAGGTTAGACTCCTGAGACAGAAAGCAGGATGCAGAAGGTTGGAGGGTGGACTTAGAAGGACGAATAGAGAATATCTAGCACGCAGAGTATAGATAACATATTGTAGTTATACATTTGTGTGCCAATTTGTGGATGACAAATATGCCAATATGTTTTGTTCTATAGACATGCTTCTTTTCTCGGTGTAAATTGCCTCCACAGTTTCGTCACAGAAACTGTAAACTCTTAAAGAGCAAGGGTGACATCTGATAGAATTACCTTCCTGTGTTGTGCCTACAGTTCAGCCAGTTCATATGCTGCTTCTGGCAAGGGCTGCAAGGAGAATATTTTGGAAAATCATAATTGTCTGGCTGGCTGTCGACTTTAAATTTAGTGACATATTGGTAGGCTATTCTATTCTTTCTTACTAGGTAATTATGGATCTATCATTCTATATCTTTGAATTTACTTATTTATACTTTCTGGGGAGCTATTTATATTTGTAACCAATATGGTCTTCATGTTGGTTATTCTCAACATATTTCCTTAAGAAACCACATATGTATATATCCTTAAAGGAATCACATTGCTTTTACTTCCTGAAAGATTACCTTCAGTTGTGTTGCTTTGTTTTGGTTTTATTTTTTGTATTTTTTCATTGTATTTAAAGCACACTTTTAATGACCAATTATAATTGTAACTCCATATCAGAAGGTTTGGATTAATTTTGATTTTAGTATGCTGTGCATGACGATTTAAGAAGTTATTGGTGTTTAGAGTCCCTCTTCATGCTAGACACTAACAGGTCAAAGACAGAGTCTCCTATATCAGCTATTCACCAGGCAACCACTTGTGCTTGGTAGGGAGGCTCAAATCCTGGGTTTCATAGGAGGCAGCCTGCAGTAGTGGTTAAGAGCAGGGATCCTGCTGAAGCATCACCGGGGTATTGTGAAATGTGAAATACAAAATGGCTTCACTCTGGTTCAGAGTTCTAAAATTGAGTTGGGAAGCCAGACTCAGAAGCACCACGTGCATGGCCTGGAACATTGACCAAAAAAAAAAACAAACCCAGGAACTTGGCTTGATCCTTTCAACAGGGCCAAATTGCCCTGACCATAACCTCCTGAAATTTCAGCTGAATTTCGCTAGTGCTGCAGCTCCGGAACAGCAACAGCTGATGAACTATGGACTCATGAACTCATCCAGCCACCTCCGCCAATGATAATTCTTACAAAGCAACTTGTGTCAGCACACTTAGCCTCCTTTCAAAAAAAAAAAAAAAATCCCTGCTTTCCTCCCTCTCTTTAGAACACAATTAGCTTCTAGCTAAAACAGGTTCTCCCAAATTGCCATTCCTAAGACCCCAGTAAATGCCTTCTCTTACCAAATTGCAGTCTGGGGTTTTTCACTTCTTCTTGGCTGACAGTCTGAACTGTCACTCCACCACTTACTGATGCTGTGACTTTTGGTATGGTATTTAACTTCTTTGTGCCTCAGTTTTTACTTATGCAAAAAGGGGCAGAATTATACTTCTATCTCATCAACATGTTGTGAAGAGCAAAAAAGAGTGCAAACAGGGGCTGAGTGTGGTGGCTCACACCTGTAATCCCAGCACTTTGGAAGGCTGAGGAGGGCAGATGCTTGAGCCCAGGAGTTTGAGACCAGCCTGGGCAACATGGCAAAACCCCATCTCTACAAAAAAATATGAAAATTAGCTGGATGTGGTGGCGTGCACCTGTAGTCCCACCTACTTGGGAGGCTGAGGTGGGGTGATTGCTTGAATCTGGAAGGTCAAGGCTGCAGTGAGCTTTGATCCCACCACTGCACTTCACTCCAGCCTCAGTGACAGAGTGAGACCCTGTCTCAAGAAAAAAGTAAAAATAAAAGAGTGCAAACAAAGCACATGGTGTCTGGAGAGTGAGCTACTGTTACTTGCTGCTCTAATTTGTAAGTGGAGAACATAAGAGCTAAGGAAATTGTTATTGGGGTCAGGTCATGACAAATTGGAAAGCAAAAAGTGGTTACACTATAATTTTCCTTCAGGTTTCCCTTTCCATTTTGTATAAGGCCCCAGTTCCTTTAGACAAAGAAACTACATTGTAGTGATCTACAGATCATTGGCAGAGTTCCGTAGAAGCTGATGTTTGTTTCTGAGGCTCTTTTCTTCCTCCTTTCTAGTTTCTGTGATGCACTAGAGCAGAGCTGTGACCAGAGCTTGCTCTTCATTCGGTCCACTGGCTTTGAATCTCGACTCCTCCATTTTCTAGCTCTTTAATTTTGGGCAAAGCATTTTTATCTCTTTGTGCTTCAGTTTCCTTATATGTAAAGTGGAGATAAAAGTGGAACCTACTTTATGGGATTGTTGTGAAGATTAAATGTGTGTGTTTATATGTGCATAAAGTTCTTCAAGTAGTTCTGGCAGGAGGCTAAGAGGTCTGTGTATGTTAGCTTAACTTACTTTCTGTTTCAAATTGCTCATGGTTTGTTACTCATCCCTTTATCCTGCACTCCTGTGTCCTTAAGGTGTTTATACAAAAATACCTGGAGAATCTTTTGTTCAAACTTTCTTCCCTTTACAAAATGTCCAAGCTCCTCGGGATTCTGACACTTCCAGTACTACTTTAGGACTAACAGGTCTCATTTGCCCCATTCCCCATTTGCTCTTTCTCAAAGCATCTTCATCTCAGTAAATGACATCATATTTCATCCAGGTACTTTTACTTCTCTCTTTACCACATTGGATTCATCAGCAAGTCAGTTTTATTCAACATCTAAAGTATTTCCCTAAGTTCTTCCACTTCTTTCTTCCTCACTGCCACCATCCTAATCCTAGCCACCTTCTTTCACCTGGGACTAAAATAGTTCTTTCTTGCATCAGGGTCTTTGCATCTGTTCTGTTCTTTGCCTAGAATGCTACTTCCTCATCACTTGCCAAAGATGTATCTTCTTCGCCATTTATATCTCAGCCCAAAACACCCTAAAATATCTCCTCAGAGGTCTTGATTATCCACTCTGTGTGTGATAGCCACCCTTACCCCAAACCCTGTAACGCATTGCCATGTTTATTTCCCGTAAGGCGTTTTCAAACTTTTGAAAGCATTTTATTTTATGTTTTATGTTTTTGTCTTCTCCTATGATTTTCATGAGGCAGGGGTTCTCTCCCATTCTATCTCTGGAAAATAGCAGTAGAAAAGTAGGATAGACACACAAAAGACTGCAGAATCGAACAGATAAAATTTTTATTAAACTTATTCAATAGAATGTAGGGAGCTTGGGTAGGTCTGTATGAGCTAGGGAAAGATAAGGAAATGTATACACATTTGTTCGGTGGGGTAGAGATGGTGTAGGAGAGATGATTGTTAGTTTTGCCTTTATGCAGTTTACAATGAATTACATTTAAATAAAGAAAATTAGAAAAAATTTTGAATGGTGCTTAAAAACTCAGGCTTTGCATAAAAAGAATGAAGTCATGTCTTTTGCAGCAATATCAATGTAACTGTAGGCCATTATCTTAAGTGAAAAAACTCAGAAACCAAAAGTCAAATACAGCATGTTCTCACTTTTAAGTGGGAGCCAAGCTGTAGGTACACATAGACACACAGAGTGGAATAATAAACATTGGAGACTCCAAAAGGTGGGAGGATAGGAGAGGGTGAGGGGTAAAAACTACCTACTGGGTACAATGCTCACTATTTGGGTGATGGGTACACTAAAAGCCCAGACTTCACCACAATGCAATATCCATGTAACTAAACTGCCTGTGATACCCCTAAATCTATAAAAAAATTTAAAAAGGCAAATATAAGCGTGCTTTCTTTTAAAAAAAAGTAAATGTCTTTTTAAGAATTGATTGACTGTGGCCAGGCGTGGTGGCTCACGCCTGTAATCCCAGCACTTTGGGAGGCTGAGGCGGGTGGATCACGAGGTCAGGAGATCGAGACCATCCTGGCTAACGTGGTGAAACCCCGTCTCTACTAAAAAAAAAAAAAAAAAAAAAAAAAAAAATTAGCTGGGCGTGGTGGCGGGCACCTGTAGTTCCAGCCAGTCGTGAGGCTGAGGCAGGAGAATGGTGTGAACCTGGGAGGCAGAGCTGGCAGTGAGCCAAGATCATGCCACTGCCCTCCAGCCTGGGCAACAGAGCAAGACTCCGTTTCAAAAAAAAAAAAATAATAATTGATTGATGGGTGTCAAGCCAGCTCTGCTTGTAATAAACAGATGGCAACTACAAAAAACAAAACAAAAAACACCTTAGTCTTTGGAGCCTGATATGGTTTGACTGTGTCCCCACCCAAATCTCATCTTGAACTGTAGCTCCCATAATCCCCACATGTCGTGGGAGGAACCCAGTGGGAGGTAACTGAAGCATGAGGGCGGTTTTTGATAGTAAGTTCTCAAGAAATCTGATGGTTTTGTAAGTGTCTGGCATTTCCTCTGCTGGCACTCATTTTCACAGTGCCACTGCCGCGCAGTGAAGAGGTGCCTTTAATCATGATTGTAAGTTTCCTGAGGCCTCCCCAGGCATGCGGAACTGTGAGTCAATTAAACCCCTTTTCTTTACAAATTACCCAGTCTTGGGTATTTCTTCATAACAGCGTGAGAACGGACCAATACAGACCCAGAGAGACTTGGATTCAAATTCTCACTCCTCTATTTCTTAGTCGTGTGACCATGGGCTGCATACATTTTTTTCTGTTCTTCAAATACAAGAACTTTTCCCCCTGCCTTTGGGCATTTAAGCTTTGTGCTGCTTCTCCCTGGAATGCTCTTCTTTTAGATATTCTCATGGCTGGCTTTATCTCATCTGTCAGGTCTTGCTCTGTTCAAATGGCCCTTCTCAGATGGGATGTTCTTAATCACCCTGTGTAAAGTTTCTGCACTGCCAACTTGCTCTTGTGACTGTCCGCTATGTCACCTTGCTCATTTCCTTATAGTACTCATGACTTTGTAGAATTATCTTATTTATTCATTTATTTATTTATTGTTCATTTCACTGAAAGGAACATAAGGTCTAAGAAAACAATTACCTTGTCATTCTTGTTCACCTAACACCTAGTAAAGTATTGCCTGTGATATAGGCACTCAAATGTTTATCAATAAAAAGAAAAAAAAATTTCCACCTATGCCTCAGTGAACTCAACCACAAAATGAAAGATGGTTATTCCATGGGGACATTATAAGGTTCATATATGGTGAAGAAAAGCACTTAACACTCAGCCTGACACAGTAAACATGGAATTCATAATAACTATGGTTCTTACACTGTCCTAGATAATGGATTTGCATTTTATTAATACTTGTATCATTTTCCACACTAGGAGAATACAGGTTAAATATCCCTTGTCCAAAATGCTTGGGACCAAAAGTATTTTGGATTTCAATGTTTTTAGAATATTTGCATATTTATAATGAGATATATTGGGGATAGGACCCAGGTGTAAACATTTATTTATGTTTTATATATACCTTATACACCTCACCTTTAGGCTTTAATTTTATTTTTCCCTTGGGGTCGCTGAATAAACTGTGTATTGTGCACCTACATTTTGACTGTGACCTGTCACATGAGGTCAGGTATGGAATTTTTCACTTGCTGTGTCACATCCATGCTCAAAAAGTTTCAGACTTTGGAGCATGTTGGATTTTGTATTTTTGGATTAGGGATGCTCAAGCTGAAATATGCATACTAGCTGCTAGATCTTGAGCACCTGCTAACTCCTAGGCACTTTAAATTCAACTTAGTTCTTCCAGTTGTTTGGGCAGAAACCTTGAAGTCATATATGACTCTTTTTTTCCACACTCAACATAAACCTATAGGCAACTCCTGTAGCCTCTACCTTTAAAATATATCTAGAATCTGACAACTTCTTTTTATTTTTTAATTAATTTAATTTTAAGTTCTGGGATACTTGTGCAGGATGTGCAAGTTTTGTTACATAGGTAAACGTGTGCTATGGTGATTTGCTGCACCTATCAATCCGTTACCTAGGTATTAAGCCCAGCATGCAATAGCTATTTTTCCTGATGCTCTCCCTCTCCCCACCCACCATGACAGGCCCCAGTATATGTTGTTCCCCTCCCTGTGTTCATGTGTTCTCATTGTTCAGCTCCCATTTATAAGTGAGAACATGTGGTGTTTGTTTTTCTGTTCCTGTGTTAGTTTGCTGAGGATAATGGCTTCCATCTTCATCAATGTGCGTGCAAAGGACATAATCTCATTCCTTTTTATGGATTCATAGTATTCCATGGTGTATATGTACCACATTTTCTTGATCCAGTATATCATTGATGGACATTTAGGTTGATTCCATATCTTTGCTATTGTGAACAGTACAATGAACACATGGATGCATGTCTCATTATAATGAAATGATTTATAATACTTTGGGTATATACCCAGTAATGGGATTGCTGGGTCAAATGGTGTTTCTGGTTCTAGGTCTTTGAGGAATCGCCACATTGTCTTCCACAATGGTTGAACTAATTTATATTCCCACCAACAGTGTAAAAGCTTTCGTATTTCTCTACAACCTTGCCAGAGTCTATTGTTTCTTGACTTTTTAATAATCGCCATCTGACTGGCGTGAGATGGTTTTGTGATTTTGATTTGCATTTCTCTAATGATCGGTGATGTTGAGCCTTTTTCCATATGTTTATTGGATGCGTGAATGTCTTTTTTTGAGAAGTGTCTGTTCATGTCCTTTGCCCACTTTTAATGGCATTTGTTTTTCTTGTAAATTTGTTTAAGTTTCTTGTAAATTCTGGATATTAGACCTTTGTCAGATGGATAGATTGCAAAAATTTTCTCCTATTCTGTAGGTTGTCTGTTCACTCTCATGATAGCTTTTTTTTTTTTTTTTTTTTTTTTGCTCTTTAGATTAGTTAGATCTCATTTGTCCATTTTTGCTTTTGATATTTTTGTCACAAAATCTTTGAGTGTTCCTATGTCCTGAATGGTATTGCCTAGATTTTCTCCTAAGGTTTTTATCGTTTTGGGTTTTACATTTAAGTCTTTAATCCATCCTGAGTTAATTTTTGTATCCAGTTTCAATTTTCTGCATATGGCTAACCAGTTCTCCAAGGACCATTTATTAAATAAAGAGTCCTTTCCCCATTGCTTGTTTTTGTCTGGTTTGTTGAAGATCAGATGGTTGAAAGTAATGGCAAAAACTGCAACTACTTCTGCACCAACATAATAGATTTGGGGCAGAATCTGACTACTTCTTCCCACCTGTGCTGCAGTACTGTGGTTCCAGTCATCATCATCTCACCCTTGGATTAATGTAGTCACCTCCTAACTGCTCTGCTTGCTTTTCCCTTTCTCCCATCTCTTCTCCACAGTGTAGCCAGAGAAAACCCTATAAAAGGTCAAATCATGTTGCTCCTCTGTTCAGAATTCTCCAATGGCTCCCATCTGAGAGTGAAAGTCAAACCATTATCAAAGCTTATCAGGCGAAGCATTATCTTTTCCTCTGCCCTCTCTCTGTCCTTAACTCCTTGTAGTCTCCCCTTTTCTCATTATATTCCAGCTACAGCACATTCCTACCTCCAGGCCTTTGCACATGCCGCCTAGAGGCTCCTCCCTCAGTTATATGCCTGGCTTACTCTCTCATTTCATTCAGATCTTTGCCAAAACATGACCCTAATAAAGAAAATGTGGTATATACACACAATAGAATGCTATTTGATCATAAAAGAAATGAAATCCTGTTATTTGCAGCAACACAGATAAAACTAGAGGTCATTGTGTTAAGTGAAATAAGTCGGCACAGAAAAGGCAAACGTTGCATGTTCTCACTCATATGTGGGAGCTAAAAGAATTGATCACATGAAGGTAGAAAGTGGAATGATAGTTACCAAAGGTTTGGAAGGGTGTGTGTGGAGGTCGGATGTGAGAGATAGGTTAATGGATACAAACATACAATTAGATGGAAGAAATAGGATTTAATGTTCAATTGCAGAGTAGGGTGACTATAGTTAAGAACAATGTATTTTATGTTTCAAAATAGAATTGTGGCAATTGATACCCTAAACACCCTGACTTGATCATTGCATATCCTATGCATATAACAAATTATTACATGTACCCTATAAATATGTACAAATATGTATCAATAAAAACAAAACAAAAGGTAAATCTAAGATATGATTCTATAAGACAGGTTTTCTATATATATAATATATATATATATTTAATACTCCTCATCACTCTTTAAGAAGTGTATTGTCTACTGTTTCATAAAAGTAACCTAGAATTTTTCCACTTAAATTAATATTTTAGTGAGTACTTATTTGGTACATTGCTAAGTATTTTTTTCAACCTTATCACCAATGAGGGAGTTTTTTGATTCACAGTATTCACAATATGCTTCTTAAGAACAGGTAATTCACTCATAAATCCATTCATTCATTCAACCAATATTTGATAAGCACTGTTACGTGCCAATTAGTGAGATAGGTGCCAGAGATACAGCAATAAACTAAACATTGAGGGGGGTAAACATATCACACACATAGAGATACATGCATATACACATACATATATATATGTGTATACACATGTATGTTTGAACACGTGAGTGTGGATAAATGTATGTTTGTATGTCTATATATGTATGTATGAGTATGTGTGCATACATTTTGTTGGCTCAAGAAAAACATGGCTTTTTACTGAATGTCTCACTGAAAAATCTCCATCTTCTGCTCTAGGAAATGGTGCCAGAAGCAGGATATGGAAGGAGATAGTAGAGAGCTACACACCGATGAAGCAACCTGACCATGGAGGTCATTAATAATTTCCCAACCCCCATGAAGGGTTTGGGAAATTATTAAGGGGTTGCACAGTAGTTCTCATGGTCTTTGTGAAAACATGGAGTTACTAAATGCCAGTAGAATATGTTACAACAAGCATAATGACCTTTAGTGGGAATTTAGTTCTCCCTCTCTAACTTGGAAAGCAACAGCTCTAATAAACTAAGGTGGTCAACATTTATGGTATGCCTGCCTCTCTCTTCCAGGACCCTTTGAAATATATACATTTTTCAAATTTAGTTTTGTCTGAAAAATCTGCATCCAATTTGAATGAAATTGAATATGTTTCAGGGCGCAAGCAGCATGTCTTCCATCTGAAAGAAAATGGAGATGAATTTCAATTAGATGTTCCCATTATAATCTGTCTCCACCTGTAGTTTTCATCAAAATTGCTAGGAAGTGTGATATAATGTATGATCAGGATTTGCCCACTGGCAGCAGTGTCCCATTATCTTAGTAAAAAAGCACAAAATAATTAGTCTGATACATATAGATAGCGGCTTCTTACAGTGAGTGACTTTAATTGTGGTGAGTAATATATATGGAGTTTGAAATCTTACATATTTCTCTCCCAAGAAGACACCAGTTACTAATTCAGTTGACAAAGTAACAATGTTTCAGAAGATTTAATGGAAACTGAACATCCTAGTCAATAGCCACTGTAAAATGTCCATTTTATGGCCTTATTTTTGCCTGAGCTTAATTTATGATAATTTGGTGGTTGCATATAGCCTGGAAGTATGCTGTTGGCTTGAGAGTTAGTACTTGGGTGTTGCATAAATCATGGCTGAATGTGTTGGCTTCATCTAATGCTCTTCTTTCTCCTACAATTGGAGTCCTTTTCGTCTTGTCATTTCCCCAGCTTCTTTCCTGTTTGCAATTCATGGGGCTCTGAGAGCTTAGTATTTAGGAGAGCTTCATAACATGGCATCTTCCCAATACTAGGTAGAGTGTTCCTGGGTTTCAGAGGGAGGGAATTCAGCAAATCTTTTTGTGGGATAGAAGTGGTAACAGTATTTATGTTGTACTAGCCCACATTAAGTGCTTTAAAAGAAAATACAATCCACTTTTCCTATCTTCCTATCTGCCTCTAAATTCCATGTTAATATAAAATATGAAATTTAAAAGTGTATAATCTGATCACTTCTTTTCAGAAGAGGTTTATAATAGTTATGTTTTGATTAAATTTGAAATGTAGGACAAGTAAACCAGCATGTTCCAAGCCCATATGTAATCTACCTGGGGACCTAAATAATATGAATGAATTAACTGTACTATGAGATTCAGTTTAAGTGACTGGTCTTCAAAGAACTATACTGGATGCTTCAGAAATAATGAAATCGTTGCCTACCTTCCACCATTCTTTGATTTTGAATGTTTGTTAGTAATTAATGATTTTCGGAACTGATTAAAATTTCTAAATAAATAAAAGTCACATGTCTAATTGTGGGCGATCTTGTTTTAAATGTTGTGAGAAAACATGTTTTATTTAGATTCTTCTAAATTCCCCAAATCACAATATAAATGTCACCATTTATTTATTGCTAGAAAACTCTTATGTTTTTCTATTTCAGTTATACAACTGTCTTCCTTTGCTTGTCTGTAATTATAATGCTAACATGTTTATAACTTACACAATATTTTTATGTGCACTATCACTTTTAGTCCATGTATCAGCCTCATGTTATAAAATTTATTGTACATTTAAATTAATTTAAATGCAGAAACAAGCAAATTTAAAATTAAAATATTTAAAATTTTATTATAACATTTTTCTAATTATAAAATAACAAATGTTTATTGTAGAAAATCTGAAAAGTGCCAAAAGTACACAGATATTGCTTAATAAGAACTGACTAAAAATGGAAAAAAAGACAGAGATTACCAATATCAGGAATAAATAAATGGGTATCACTACAGACTTTGCAGACATTAAAAAGATAATAAAGAAATTCGACAAACCACTCTTGGCACATAAATCCAATAACAGATAAAATGTACTAATTCCTTGAAAAATACAAATTACTAAAACTCACTGAAGATAAAATAGGTAACTTAAATAGCCTTATTGTTATTAAAAAATAAATTTACAGTTAAAAACCTTATGTAAAAGAAATCTACAGGTCCAGGTGGTTTCACTGGTGAATTCCTGCAAGCATTTAAACAAAAATAAACACAAATTCTGCACAATTTCATCAAGAAAGTAAATGAGGAAGGAATACTTCCCAATTCATTTTATGAAGCCAGAATTATTCTGATATTAAAAACCAGACAGGCCGGGAATGGTGGCTGATGCCTGTAATCCTAGCACTTTGAGAGGCTGAGGTGGGCAGATTGCTTGAGCTTAGGAGTTCAAGACCAGCCTGGGCAACATGGTGAAACCCTGTTTCTACAAAAAATATGAACATTAGCTGGGTGTGATGGCACATACCCATAGTCCTAGCTACTTGGTGGGGGTGAAGTCAGAAGAATTGCTTAAGTCTAGAGGTTGAGGCTGCAGTGAGCCATGATCATGCCACTGCGCTTCAGCCTGGGTGAGAGAGTGACACCTTGTCTCAAACAAACAAAACACCAAACACATTACAAGGAAAGAAAACTTCAAAACAATAGAACATTGATGCAAAAATACTTCATAAAATTTTATCAAATTGAATCTATAATGTATAGGAAGAATAATGTAATATGACTATGAGAAATTTATCCTGGGGATAAGACTGGTTTAATATTTAAAAATAAAGCAAGATAATCCACTGAATTAATACTTTAAAGAAAACCAACATGGTCATACAAATGATGCAACAAAAGTATTTGCTTTTCCTGAATTCAACATACATTCATGATAATAACTCTAAAAAAACTAAGAATAGAAGAGAATTTCCTTAGGCTAATAAAAATTATCTATTTAAAAAATCCTATGTCACAAGTCATATTTATTATCACATAGCCTTGTTCCCCCTAAACATCAGGAACAAGGAAAGGATGTCCTACCTCACCACTCCAGTTCAACGTTGTATTAGAAGCCCTAGCCAGTCTCAGAGGCAATAAAAAGAAATAAAACACATGAATTAAAAAGAAGAAACCAAACTACCCCTATTTGCAGACAATGTGATTATTTACATAGAAAATCCCAATTCCAAGGCATTTACAAACAACAACAATTCAAACCAAGCAGAAACTCCTAAAACTTATAAGTGAGTTTTGCAAGGTCAGAGAATACTAGATCAATACACAAAAATCAAAATCAATCACATTGCTTAATACTAGCAACATGCAATTGGAAAACAAATATTTATATAGTGATATCTATATCTACATCTATCTATTTATATTTGCCACTGAAAATATCTTTCAAAGTGAAATACTTAGGGAAAAGCTAATAGGATTTGTTCAGAAACTGCATGCTGAAATCAAAATGTTGCTGAAAAAAGCCCAAGACAACTTAAGTAAATGGACAGACATACAGTATTCATAGATGGGAAGACTCAATATAGTAAAGATTTAAATTCTGCCCAAATTTATCTCCAGATTTGAAGCAATTCCAATAAAAAATTTCAGTAGGAAGAATTTTTATAAATACACACAAGCTGGGCTTAAAATTTATACAGAAAGGCAAAGAAACCAAAATAGCTGAAGTAATTTTGAGAATGAAGAATAAAGTTAGAGAAATCAAACTAATTTTAAAACCTACTATAAAGCTATGGTAATCAAGACAGTGTGGTATTGCCAAAGGGACAAACACATAGATCAATGTAACAGAAATAGAGTCCAGAAATAGGTGAACACAAATATGACCATTTTATTTTATTTGCACTTAATTTACTTATGTTAAAATTTTTTCCTATTTAAGAGCAATTTTAGATTTACAGAAAAACTGAGAAGAAAATAAGATAATTCTCATTATACCTTGCACCCAATTTCTTCTATTATTAACAAATTAATATGATGCTTATATTAAAATTAATCAGTATTAATACATAATTATTGACTAACATCCATACTTTTTTGCAGATTTTTTTAAAGCATTTTCCTAATGTTCTTTTTCTGTTCTAGGATTCCATGTAGGATACATTACATTTAGTTGTCATATCTCCTTAGGCTTCTCTTTGCTGTGACAATATCTCCGACTTTCCTTGTTTGTGATGACCTGGACAGTTTTAAGAGTACTGGTTATGCATTTCGTAGAATGACCTCTGAATGGGATTTTTGTGATGTTTTTATTATGATTAGATCTACATTATGGTTTTCTGGAAGGAAGACTAGAGAGGGAAAATGTCATTTTTATCACATCAAGGGCACATACTATCAACATGTCTTATTCCTGTTGGTGACTTTGATTACCTACCTGTACTAGTTTGTCAGGTTTCTCCACTGTAAAGTGAGGCATTTTTCCCCCCTTCTCACACTTGGCTCTTTGGAGAAAAGTCATTATGTACTCCCATTTTTTAAAGGTGGATTGTGCAAAAAATATGATTTGAAATTCTTCCTCATAAAAGATTTTTCTCTTATCCTCATTTATTAACTAATTTATTTCTATAAGTATGGGCCCATAGATATTTATTTTATAATTTAGGTTATAATCCAATATTATTTTAGTTTTTTGTTGAAATTGTTCTAACTTTGCACACTGGGGGCTCTTTTAATTGGCTCCTCTTTCTCTTTCATACACTCTCCTTATTTATTTCAGCAGTTTCTTGCTTTCTGGCAATAGAAGATACTGTAGGCCTATATTGTATATTTCCCAGTGCAGTCCTAGAATCACCCATTTCTCCAAGGATCTCTGGTTCTTTATCTTGGAGATGGTATTAGAAGCCAAGACCTGAGCATTATCTATCTATCTATCTATCTATCTATCTATCTATCTATCTATCTATCTGTCTATAAATGTTTCCACTTATAAGCATATATACCTATGTTAAGGTAAACATGAGTTGACACTGAGGTCTCCAACTCAATTTTGTTACCATCTCCAATTTTGTTACCATATGGATTACTCTAGCTCCTTCCCTAGCTTATCGATAAACTCCTGCTCCAACAGTGAGCAATGTGGCTTTGATCACATACCATCAATTTCCTTGTTTAATTTCAGTATGTGTAGCTGAATTGTTATCTCATACTCATGTGGAAAATAACTTTATTGACTAGAGCATAGGTCTTACACACAATTTTGTTTACCTTTAATTTTACAACCTACACTCATTTCCAGAGTTAGTTAGGTTAGCACATTTTCCCACACCCCTTCGGAGAAGTTGTTTCATATGTCTACAGTACAGTTAGACTCCTTTGTTACATTCTGCATTCCATTCAGGAATCCTATGACCTACCAAATAAACTTTTAAAACTTGCATATATAACTACACTGTAACGTGCTGTGAAGTTCAGGGGTTTTGATAGATGCGTAATGTTCTGTGTCAGCAATTGTATGTCATACAGAATGGTTTTACCACCCTAAAAGCTGTGCTGTGCGGAACAAGTCAACCCCTCCTTGCTGAACCCCTGGTAACCACTGATCACTGTAGTTTTGCTTTTTCCAGAATGCCATATGATTAGAATCAGACTGATGTAACATTTTTAGATTGGCTTCTTTTACTTAGAAATATGCATTTAAGATTTATCCATGTTGTTTCATTGCTTGATAGATAATTTCTTTTCATTGCTAAATAATATTCCATTGTATGGGTGCCATTTGGTTTTTACAAAGATGCATAAATAACTCAGTGGAGAAAGTATAGTCATTTCAATAGTGTTGGAACTATCAGATATCCATTTGTAAAAAATGCACCTCTATGAATGATCTATAAATGAACCATAGATCTAATTTCACAATTTTACAATTAAATCTATGATTTATGTATATGAGGATGATATTGAGGTTCATCTATCATTAATTCAGAATTAATCATAGATCCAATTGTAAAATTATAAAACTTTTAGAAGAAAATCTTCATGATCCGGGGTTAAACAAAGAGTTCTTAGATGAAACTCTGAAAACAGGGTCCATAAAAGAAGTTGATAAATTAGACTTCATCAGAATTAAAAACCTTTGCCTCACAGTAGACACTATTTAGAGAATGAAAAGATAAACTACAGACTGGTAGTATATATTTGCAAACCAGATGTCCAACAAAGGACTTGTATCCAAAATATATATAGAACTCAAAACTCAACAGTAGAGAAAACAAACTAATTATAAAAGTGGCAAAGACTTGACAGATATTTCTGCAGAGTATATACAAGTGGCACAAGAAAAGATGTTCAACAACATAAACCAAGAAGGAAATGAAAATATACAGTCTGGGGCCAGGCATGGTGGCTCACGCCTGTAATCCCAGCACTTTGGGAGGTGGAGGCAGGAGGATCGCTTGAGCCCAGGAGTTTGAGACCAGCCTGGGCAACATAGAGAGGCCCTGTCTCTCTCTCTCTAAAAAGAATAAATAAATAAATAAATAAATAAATATGAACTGGACCCTTAGTACTTTTCTGAATTTCTTTCTTCACTTCACGTCAGCCACACACATATCTTTGCAGTTTTTGGAATATAATGGATACAATCTTGACCTCTATCTGAGAAGTACTTCCCCCAAATATTTACATAGCCAGCTATCTCACATCTTTCAAACTTTACTTAAATGTCAGCTTCCTAACGAGGCCCACTAGCTCCATCTGTTTAGATTACAGTCTCCTATCCCTGTACTCGTAATGCCTCTTTCCATTTTCTTTTTCATAGCATTTATCATTTTCTAACAAATTATATAATGTATTAATTACATTTATTTCTTATTGGTATCTTTACCTATTAATATCTAAATTTTGTGGAAGCAGAGGTCTTAGGCCTTTTTAAATGGTGGATCCCAGTGTCTGACATATAGTAGATGATCCATAAATATTTGCTGCCTGTATGAAAGAAATAATGTTGTTGCCCACCATTTAACAGAATTTTAATATTACAATGTCTGAATATCAAATATTTATCATTTTTATGTGCTTTAAGTTCTTATTAATTTAGTAGTTAGTTATGGGGTAGTTTATATATATAAATGCTATTACATTTTCCTGTATCTATGTTAGAATGACAAAATTTTTGCACAGAATCCCTAGTTCAAAGACTTAATTACTCCTCTTTTTCAATATTGTTTTATATTTCTATCTTTCTGTCTTTCTCCTCTTCCTTCTTGTTACATTTCATGGGAATTTATAATTGAGCTAGATTAGTGACACTCTTCTTTTTCCTCAAGTATAAAATAAATGCTTTTTTTTTTTTTTTTTAAAGCTCAGAAGTTTAAGCTAGTCTTATTAAAGTCTCATGAAAATTATTTTTTTTTGGAAGGAAGCGATAATGTAATAGACAAGGTTGTCTTTTTATGCCACTGAAAATATGGAATTGCATTGTGCATGGTGGTTTTTGCCTGTAATCTCAGCTACTCAGGAGGCCTAGGCAGGAGGATTGCTTGAGGCCGGGAGTTCGAGATCAGCTTGGGTAACAAAGCAAGACTCCATCTCTAAAAAAATAACAAATAAAAAATTAGTTGGGCATGGTGGCATGTGCCTGTAGTCCCAAGTTACTTGGGAGGCTGAGGTGGGAGAATTCCTCAAACCCAGGAGTTTGAGGCTGCAGTGAACTATGATCTCACTACTTCACTATAGTCTGGGCAAGACTGCTTCTGGAATTGGGACACAGTAATACAAGTAGGACCTATCAGAAGTAAGCAAGTAAATGTTCACTTTCATTGAACAAATTGCGTAGGAGCAGATAAGCAGAAGGTTGGCCAGTTGCATTTTTACCTTGCTGCTTAAGTTCAAAATTGAGATTTTTGGATATACCTTCATTGAGAAGGAAAAAATAGAAAGTCAGCCTTCAGTTTTGCAAAGTGTTACTCAAAACATGTATTATGGATGCCTCAGATCTTAGTTTAGTTCTTGGCTCAAACTCATTTTTGAAAATATGGATGTTGTTATTTCTGCTATATAAAATGACTTGAGTGGCATAGACTTTAGAAGCAGTCTTTATACTGAGAGCCTTTTAGATTTAAACGGTCATTTATTCTTTGACAAATATGTTCAGAAAGCGGTGGAATGATCATTAGTTTTGGAACCACAAAGCACTGGGATTCAAGTGGTGAGAAAAGCAAACACAATCTTTGGCTTCCTAGGAAATACAACCTAGTGGAGGGGGGTAGGTATTTAAAATATCATGGTGACATGTAATTACAGAGACTTCAAAATTAAAGTTGAAAGAGCAAATATAGTAGACTAGAGAGTGGTGGAATAGTCTGGGGAGCACTGGGACGGTACCCCCAAAAAAGTATTGAGTTGGGATATGAAGGGTGATAGTTTAGTTAGTGAAGTGAGGTGAGATTGAGAAGAATTTCCAGTTGGAGGCAACAGTATTTTATTTTTTTAAAAAACCTAAGCTGGATTGTGGTATATTGGGGGAAAAGAAAAAAGAGACTAACAGGACTCTTAGTATAGAGAGCAAATGAAAGAGTGTTGCTAGGTATGAGGTAGTCAAAGGCTAGATCATGAGTTGCCTTAAGTGTGCCAGAAGGAATCTTGATCTATCGCTAATAGATAATCTCTAACAGCTTTGAAAAGCAAGAGAAAGGTTTTAGACAAAACTCAGATGCTCAGAATTTGGTTTCAAAAGTGTCACTCCATGTGCCCAAATGTAGAAAATCAATTGGGGGAAGAGGGGCTGGAAAAGAAACAGTCAAGTTAGGAGGCTACTTTATATTAGTAATAATCAGGCAAGTGATGGTTGTGACTAAGATGGTTTAGACTAGATGAGTTAGGAGGCAATTGTGATACTCCTGATAATCCAGGCAAGAGATGAGGCTGGTTTGTTCTAGAGCAGTACTAGAGGAGACAGAGGAAAATGAATGTGTTGTTCATAGCTGTCTCCTTTCTATGTTTTACGGACCAGAACAGGTCATCTATGTAATCAATGCAATGTATTAGCTACCTAATGCCAGCTGATATGAAGTTTGCAAGCAAGGCTATCATCTAATGGATCCCAATTTAGAGATCAAATAATAGTGCAGTTCTTTAAAGGATTGAGATTTCTAACAGGCTCTTCCTGCACTTTTAAGAAAGATGGCATGATGCTTTTGGGAACGGTGGTGCAGATAATCACTCAAAGCTCTAAGCAAACACCGGAAGAGGAGGACCCTTGAGTCAGGAGCTGCTGCAATTCCTGGCAGCTAGCCTAGCAGCAGGAGGTAGGGAGGTGACATATAGGCAAGGCAGATGTTCTGTTGAGCTACTCCATCTGGATAGGGGCTTTTAGTTCCACTGCTCTTTCCCAGTCTTACAGGAAGCAAGTGCCAGTGATGCATCTTCATTTGGATGAACAGGACCTTGTGTAGAGGAAAAGCACTTGCCAATTACCAAATGCTCAGGGTCAATGGGAACCCAGATACTGCACTGACAGCGTTGTGGGAGATTGATGGGGCCTCTTCAACAAGTGTTTCTCTGAAAGAGTACTTGTTGACAGTATTAAGGGAAACCATCGAATCCCAACCTGTTTTGATACAGAGATAAAACGTGTTAATAATAGCCTCCTCATTGAATAGTCTGTGCCAGGCTTTTCGTGATTTGCCTTCACTCCTTTCCTCGTACTTCTCAGATCTCATTTCCCTCTGCCCTCCCACATTAGCCACAACAACTCTTCATGGTATCTTGAAGACCCCAGGGGTATTGCTAGCTCACACACTTTGAATTCTCTGTCTAGAATTTTCTTCTTCCAGATATGTGCATGTTTGCTCTGTTACTTTGATAAGTCTCCATTCAAATTAATGTCCTTGACCGCCTTTCTCCTCAATCGCACTTGTTTCTCTCTGGCCTTTCACCCAGTTTTGTCTCCTTGCAGGATTCTCTGCACCGCTGCACTATAAAATGCACATATATTTGTTTATCTGTTTGTCTCCACAGTAATAATGCAAGCTCCATGATGTGGAGATTTTGTCAGCCTTCCTCACTGTGTCATCCTCAGCATCTAGAAAAGTCTGCACAGAGTAGGCCCTCAAGAACTATAAGAGTGATTGATCAAATGGATCTCATTTAATATTCAAAGCACACCTGAGAAGTATTATTGCCATCCAATTTGACAGAGGAGGAAATGAGATTAAACATTTTATATAAAATCAAACACATATTGATTTCAGAGTCTAATCTTTTTACTAAGGCTAGTCTGTCCCATTTTGATTTTCTCTGTACCATATAAACTGAAGAGAAAAAATGGAAAATACTACTTACCCTTGTTATCAAAACTGTCCTTTGCCAAGCCCACGGACATAATACCAAGATAGAGCAATGGTGTGGCTATTGTCCAGGTACAAGAAAACCTTTTTGAGTTTGAAGGTAGAAACAGATAGGAAAATATTCTCTGAGCGCTTATGATCAAGGTTGCCTCTACTTTGATTATAAGAGAGAATTTATATGTGTATATGTCTCAAAGCAGCAACCTGGCATGATGCCTCCCCTGAGGAGAAGACAATGACCTTTTTTGGACAAAAGATGAATGAAAGAAACTGAAGACAAATGTCTGAGAGATTCTCAGCCTCTTTCCAAGAAAGAAAACTGTAACCTCCCAGTCCCCTGAAGATGAAGCTCCAAAATCTCCTTTCTTTCTTTAAGCATTTTGTGCAGTCAGAGGCAGAGAGTGGCGGTAGTGATAAGGATTTAATGATGTGAGGTGCTATTTGTGTAAATAACTGTGAGAAATCTCAAAGCTTACAAGTGGTAATGACCATAAACTCCAGCTCCCTAAAGCCAGGTGGGCAGTGTAATCTGTTCATGCATAACCCAGCCTACCATATGTTAAATGCATTTGATGAGTGGCCATTATATTAAATTTACTTTCCTATTTCTCAGTTCTGGGTTTGCTTGTACGGAAAACTAGATGCTTTCCCCACAAAAAGATCTAAGCTGCTGACTCTTTGGGAATTTTTATTGTGAGTATGTCCTTGAGTGGTTATTTTTTTTGTATTACTACTTGCAGAAATGTTTCTTTCTTAGCAAGCACATTGCCAAATTATATGCATTTCAAATGATTTTGCCAGCATAAAAAATTAGAACTGTAGGTGTGGTAAACAATATATCAAACAGGAAATCAGGACTTAGTGATAGAACTTGGATAAACTCAAATGCTGGAAGACTAGAGTATTATACATAATAATTTTTTTGTATATTAGCTGAGGGTTAGGCATTTTCTTCCTTTTTTTATTCAACTCTGAAAATCTTTAATAATCTCTAAGTTCACTCTCCTGCCATTGAAAACAATATATTAAACCTAATAAGATCTACTTTTAACTAAAAATCTTAAAGTGCATCAGGCAAATCTTTCTAATTTATCAATTTTCATTGATTATAGTAGATTGAAAATTGGCCTAAATGTTGCTTGATTATAAACCTAGAATTTTAAAAATGTTCCTTTACAAATACTCTAAATTTTAGCCAAATGGGAAAATTCTAGTTAGATGAAAGTGATGTCAATTTGAATTTCAAAGCTCTACTGCATTTTTATATTTTCTCTATAAAATATTGATATTTCTTAGTTCCCTTTTTTCTTTTTAAATATCAATTTAATACCCTCATAGTCTAATATTTCTTTTATTGTACTGCTATCTCTAAACTTCTAATAATGTACTAAAACCTCAATTTTATTTGTTCTTAGATTGGCTCACTTGATTTAAGCAACTTTAAAATAATAATTGCAATTGGGTTTTGCTCTTCTTTTTGAACACGATAAAGAAAAAATAAAAGATTGGTTGAGAACAAAAATGAATGAAATATGTAGTTTATCAAACTTGAATTTATGTATTTGTTGGCATACATACACATTTCATCCAAAATATATGTTATCAAAATAAAACAAATAACAACTTACATAATTTATTATCATGATTTTAAACGTGTATTACTGTATTTGTTTTATTTAACAAAACTTTATGTGGAGCTCACCATGTTCCAGGCATCATTCTAAGAGCTTGATAGGTATTAAGTCTCTTCATTAATCATTATAACCACCCCTCTGGGGCAGGTACTATTATCCCCAATTTGCACGTTAGGAAAAGAGACACAGAGAGGCTACATGATTTTTCCAGTGTTTTACTACTAACAGATGAAAGAGCTGTGATTTGAAACCTCCAGAATATGTGTTTTTAACTACTGCGCTATGCTGTCAGTCTTGGTTGCTTAAAAGACGAAAGTGTTGAAAATGTCAACTTTCAGTGCCCGTCATTATTTGGGACTATTAATAACTGGAAAGAGATGAATTTTATGACCTATCTCTTTTACCTCAGGAAAATACAATGAATATTTTATAAGCATATACATTTATGCATGTTATATATAGGCACCTACGACAATAAGAATAGTTATGACTACATTATAGTTCTGGCATTTCCTTACGATTTGTCCTCTCCAAGGATTTCTGGATAATTCTAGAAGAGGCTAATGGAAATGTCTGAGTGCAGATCAATTTGTAGCTCTTATTCCTTTGGCCCCCCCTTCACCTTTGGGGGCTGATTATCTCTTTGTATTCCATGCTTTTCCACTTTCCATATGAAACCACAATGTACTCATGATTAACTTACATTGTGGATAATTTTTCACAACCAAGAATTATCAGTTAGCCTGCACTCAAAATTCTCTCCATGAAATAATATCAAAAGAACTAGAATTCTTATTATGACTTAGATGTGAATAAGAATGTAGCTTTCTGATATGGTTTGGCTCTGTGTTCCCACCCAAATCTCATCTTGTAGCTCCCATAATGACCATGAGTTATGGGAGGGACCCAGTGGGAGATGATTGAATCATGGGGGCGGGTCTTTCCCGTACTGTTCTCATGATAGTGAATGGGAAGATTTGATAGTTTTATAAACAGGAGTTTCTCTGCACAAGCTCTCTTTTTGCCTGCTGCCTTCCATGTAAAATGGGACTTGCTCCTTCTTGCCTTCCACCATGATTGCGTGGCCTCCCCAACCATGTGAAACTGTAAGTCCAATGAACTTCTTTCTTTTGTAAATTGCCCGGTCTCGGGTATGTCTTTATCAGCAGCATGAAAACGGGCTACTATATTTTCTTTGTTTTACAAAACTAATTTCATATTGCTCCCATGTTTTTGTTTTACCTATTTCTTCTAGCGGAAGAAGAAAGAAGTAAAACTTTCTAGTCATGTTTAAACTGTAGTTTAAAATGATCTCTTGTAGATACAAACACAGTCAGTCGGAGCCTGTAGATCTCAGCACTTTGGGATGTTTTGTCCGAGACGGGCGGATCACGAGGTCAGGAGATCGTGTGGCTGAATTGCGGTTTGGATCCCCGTATGGCAGCACTTGCTGTAGATCACTGCACACCTTGTCCTTGTCTCTTCTTGTGAGGTCGTTACTCTCTGAAGTCTCCTTGTCCTAAGCGCTTCTCCAGTCCCATGCTCCTATTAGCATCTATCGCAGAATGTTGCAGTAAAGGAGGCTTTTTTTTTTTTTTTTTTTTTTTGAGACGGAGTCTGGCTCTGCACTCCAGCCCGGGCTGGAGTGCAGTGGCGGATCTCAGCTCACTGCAAAAAAAAAAAAAAAAAAAAAATCCGCCTCCTTTAGCCATTCAAACACAGTCAGTTCGGAGTTGCTGGGACTACAGGCGAGGATGTTTTGTCCTGGCTGATTCGCCCGACTGTTTTTTGTATTTTTTAGTTTGGATCCGGGGTTTGGCACCTTGCTGTTCGCCACACCTTGTCCTCGATCTCCTGACCTAGTGATCCGCCCTGTCTCGGTCCCAAAGTGCTGGGATCCAGGCTCCTGATCTATCGCAGAATGTTGCAGTAAAATTTTTCAAAGGTAAAAATATGTAATTGATGCGCCTTAACCAGTATTAAAATGCAGCTGATTTGGGGAACAAGAACCCTTCAATCAAATCAATGTGGTGGAAAAGGGTCAGAATACTGAGAGGAGAGGATTTGGGGGGAGACTTTCTTTAGACAGTGTGGTGCTAAACCTGTGAACCAGGGTTCTCCAGAGAAAGAGGACCAATAGGATCTATGTGTGTATAAAGATATTTATTTTAAGAAACTGGCTCATGTGACTGTGGGTAGTGGAGTGAGTCCAAAATCTGGTGGGGGAGGCCGGCAAGCTGGAGACTCAGGAAGGAGTTATAGTTCAATTCCAAAATCAACTCCTGGAAAATCAGGAAGAGTCAATGTTGCAGATGAGGCCCAGGTCAGTCTTCTGGAGAATTTTCTCTTGTGGGAGGTCAGGTATTTTTTCTATTCAGGCCTTCATCTAACTGGATGGGGCCCACCCACATTATGGAGGGCAATTTGCTTTACTTAGGGTCCACTGATTTAAATGTTATTCTCATTCAAGAAACACCTTTACAGAAACATCCAGAAGAATGTTTGACCCAATAAGTGGGTACCATGGCAAGTGCCAACATAACCTCTCCCCTTGTTTACTTGGCACCCATATGCATCTTCTTAAATCATACTTAGCCCCCAAAGACCATTACAAGGTCATACTTCCACCTAGCATTGTACAACTATCCTGAGTACAACAAAAATGCACTAGCCGTTTCCAAATCAGATGATGCAGAGTCCTTTAATGATGTGTACTCTTCTTGATATTCTATAACTTGAATACTATGATGTAAAGTTAATAAAAATTACATTCTATGATATAAAGTCAATATGTCTGTGTTATGTGATAAGGGGATAAGAGAGGGAATATACACACATGCATACACACATATTCACAACAAATTAAGGAAGAAGTATTCATGGCATTATGATAATTACAGGTCCTTATCTTTGTAACTGGTCATGTGGCTGTAGCAGGTATTTATAACTACCTTCTTCCACAGCTCATTCCATATTCTCTTTGCCCTCAGCAAGTATCTTAGCTGGTCATACTTCTTTACCTGGTTGGGTGTTCTAAATCTTAATTCCTGAAGGGTCTGGGCCATTAGGAGTCCTGCCTGGATTGAGTTGTTATGCTTTTCCATTGGTATAATCCAGGATGTGGTAACACTAACAGACGCTCTGAGAGATCTTGTGTATATCTAGAAAGAAGAATTCTAGATATATTCTTTCTTACCTGCATTGTAGCGGGCAGTCCAATTTCTCCCTAGTCCTCCAAGCACTTCGGGTGAGAAATTCTCTACTCCTAGCTTTAGGCCTGGTTCAGAGTTGGGGCCTGCATGGAACTTCTAGGAGAGCTTACAGCTGGTGCTACTGTGAATTGTGGGCCTCCACTTATGTCAGAGAGAGTTAAAGAAACCTGGGTAAAGACGAAGAGTGTTGCTAGAAAACTGCATTTATGAAACAACTACATGTCCATGATAGCCAAGCAGATAATGCACATTTTCCATGGACCAAATGTGGGCCATATTAAGGTGAGACTTGTCCCTGAACTATTTTAGGTTCTACTGAAGAGAAAGTGAAGAGCTTCCAGTAGCGGGCCAGAGTGGGCCACCGGAGAACCACGCTGAGGAAGACTTGTCCATGTCATTGGAGCTGTTCCCTGGCAAGCTCAGAGAGAAAGGAAGCTCTGAAATCCTCACAAAGTACCCAGGTGAAATATCTGCCAGGCCCAGAGAGCATGGTGTTGCTCTATCACTTTCATGCCATGTGGGATGTGATGCCACGCTGAACACTTGAGCTTCTCTGAGACACTCCCAGCCTCTTGGATACACTCAGGAAAATGGGGTACCCACTCACAATGGCCTCAGATTCCCATGAAACTATCTGGGTGTTTCTGTGCCTTTTTCTCCCCTGGAGGTGGTGGATTGCCACGATGCTTCTATCCTGCTCTTTTTTTTCTTTTATTCCTTCATTTCTTCCCAGTGCTGGAAAGGTTCTCTACTTTATCCTTCTCTCTGGCAGAAATTTTTGCCTTATGTTATGGCCGATTATTTTTCTACTTCTTCTTAGTGAGATAATCCTAATGCAAGAAAGGATGCAGGGGACTAACGTATTTTTAGCAAAAACAAAAAACACTTTGGGAGTAAACTTTTGACTGTTTCTTCAGAAAAGCTTCTCTCTTTTGTGTTGCTAGGATCAGTGAAATTTTATGGGCTTGCCTATCCCAAGATAGGGATGCTTGGGTAGAATTCCCATTGCATTAAGAACCTTAACTCATGGTTACTTCTTGCATTACATGATTAATTTATCTCCCTTTGTCCAGTTATGGATCTCTTTTCTTCCTTTTCCTTTTCTCTATTTAATAATCATAAGGTTATTTATCCAGCCTGGGTTAGAGAAGAATTATAATAATCTTATTTCAATGCTTTACTCTCCTTCTTATAAGTAGTTTTTAGAAGCCAGGATCAATCATTAGATTCAAAAGAATGGATAAGTTGGACAATAATTATATTAAACTCTTTGAGAAGATACATGCAGGAGATAAAATTCTAGATTTTTCCTAGACAAAAAAGATAATTGAATATTCAATGACAGTGACAGCTAATAACTTTAGCATTTTGTCTCAATAGATAGTGATTTTTTTCTAGTGGGGGGGATAGAGGTGTATTATCAGTAGAGATTTTAATTGTGTAATTTGACTTCTAAAAAAATAGGATGCTAGATGGAATGTCTGTATGTGCATTTCCATTAAACATTCTTTTTAATCAGATATATTTAAAGATTCTTGTTTGGGTTAAGTCAGATTTGTCAGCTCTTCAATCAGTTTGTAGTACATTGTAAAAGAATATACTCAAAACAGAGCTAAGCTGTCAAGCTGTGACAACCTGGAATGAGGAAGATTTTCAAAAATTATGAGTGAGATATTTTAAATGTCTCCTTGACATCCACAGCACTATTCAAAATACTTCATCAGAGGCATGTGCTTTCAAAATGTACTTGAAAATTAATGTAAGAAGTGTAATTTGTCAGTCTTTGTCTTAGCAAACGAGGCCCTGACAGTCAGGGAGCATTCTCAGTAATATAGCACTGACTCACCCCACCTGGCGCTGCCAGGCTGCGGGAGAGATGGAGTGACCTTTTCGAGGGGCAACGAGAAGGGCCTTAAGCAAAGCAGAAACATAAGAGGCTTGATTCCAAGCCCTGTTGATACCTGTTTGAGCTGATGGCGAATGGCAAACTCCATTTGTCCTTTGCCAAGAGGATTGTGTGATTTAGTGATTCCTCGAAGGAGCCATTTCATCCTTAGCTGTATGTTGGGGACATGAGCTATTTGTCCTGATCTCAGCTAATAATAGGGAAGGCTGTGGCAAAGAGACAAAGCCTTGACTATTTATTTTAAATAAGTCCCTTAAGGGGTGAAGGAATATCTCAGGCCAGGGGCAGTCCTAAGTTAGCTTCCTCTAAAGTCAAGGGAACCTTTCCAACACCTGACCTGGGAGAAATCTCCAGGGATGTCACTTAATTGGAGAAGGGGCTACGAATGAATCATATTGAGTCATGAACTTTCACGTTTCTTTTTACTGCTTCTCCCTGCCCAGGAAATGCATGTGTTGTGTGCTTGTCTGCGACCAACGTTTAAGAAATCAAAGTGGGAAAGGTACCCAATGCTGGATATTGACGAGAGAGATGTACAATTGATTTTAAGGTGGTTCGGCCTTTCATGTGCACAGAGTTTCTAATGTTTTAAGGTGCACCAAAGGGAAATTCACAATAGGGACTCATGACAGTGACCCAGAACCCAAAAGTCAGGAAGACTGGAAACCAGGTTCTAAGAGCCAGGCAGCTACTGTGTATCAGACCATGGTAGCTTCTTTTCTGTAAATGTGTCTGCTTTTCTCTCTGTGTAGAGAGGAAGGAGATGTTTCAAGAATTGAGGAATGGCCAACATCTTAGATGCTGTAGCAGCATCATGCTAGAACAATGGGGTCCATGGAAACAGCCTTTGGGCTGAGTGATGAGAATTAACTCGGGAAGGGATGTTTCAGTGGGGGTGGGGAGGCAACAAACTTGTGCAGGAGTGAGTTGAGAAGTGTAAGACAAAAGAATATGATGGCGAGACAACTTTTTGGTTTTATATATATATACATATATATATTTATTTATTTATCATTCCCTAGGTAACCAATTAGGAAAAGGGGCTTTAGAAAGGAGATAGATGTCAAAGGATACAAAATAGCAGATATGTAGGATGAATAAATGTAGAGATCTAATATACAATATGAGGACTAAAGCTCATAAAATTGTATTGTCCTAGGGATTTTTGTTAAATAAGTAGATTTCAGCCACTCTTGTCATACACACAAAAAGGAACTGTGGGAGATGGCAGATATGTTAATCTGCTTCACCACTGTAACCATTTTACTATCTATAAGTATCCCATAATACCATCTTATAAACCACAAATAGACACAATCAAATTTATCTAAACAAATAAAAGGAAGGTTTGATACTTGACCTGAAATTATACATCTAGTGAGCAGGGCAGACGTAGGATTCAAACATATGAATGTCTTCCCTGAGGGACAGGGTTCTTAGCTGTGATTATTTTTTCCACCAATTTCATCAGGGCTGTGAAGATGTGGTCACTTACAGAATTGAGAACCTTCTTGGTCCCAGGGTATGCTAAGTCACACAGGCAATATACAGTAGAGGTAGCTTCCATGGTTTGCTTAGTCTCACAGAAAAATAACAGCACAGGGAACGAGTTTTTATTCTTAATCCAGTTATTTAGCTGGACTCACCATAGACACAATTGTCTCATTTGCCCTAGCCCTCCCATATCACTTGAAGTAAATATACAATTTGAGTGGCCTACTTTTCTGTATCAGGGAAGATATAATGATAGAGTATTTTGCTATTTGACTTGTACATTCTATCCGTAGCTTCTAGAATAAAAGAATAATAGAGACAATTAGTTCTGCTAAATGCATCTTGGAGCCATGTGTTAGCTTATCCATGGATTTTCTCCTTAGATGTTTAAATATTCCCCCTGCAATTTAGGTTTCATCAAACAAAGGAGATCTGATTTAAGATAATTCTCTTGGTAAGAAAGCAATTGCTGCTGCAATCTGCCATTCACCCAGAGCCATTGATCCCAGGATAAACATTCATTTATCAGAGAATTCAAAATAAAATACAACATATGCTGTCGTTTATAGCAAATTGATGAGCAGAATTCTGCATTCTTCCTAGGTTCTCCTATCTAACCATTATTTCATTTACTTTGGTGAAAATTACTGTAAAATATTAGCTTCATCTCCTTTTACTATTATTCTTAATTCAAACTACAAAGCTGGTTAACATTGTATAAAGTCAGTGTATTATTTTAACCTCATTGAACAGTTTTGTTTATCTAAAATAGTCTTTTCAAAATATTGATAGATGTTTAAAAATGTTCTCTTTTATAAGCCACGCCATCCTTCGAAGCCATTCATTCTGCAATGCGTTAGTTAGGTGCTTGGGAGGAATTCAGGCATTTGGATTGTGACTTTGGCCTTGTGTGGTGACCTTCTTGCAGCAACCATATAATCATCTTCTGAAAGCTATAGTTCAGGTATAAAAGGGTTGTGGCCATGAAGAAATTCTTTTCATTAGAGTTGTCATTGGATTTTGCAAACTGCACGTAGCAAGCAAAATGACCATGAGATGATAATTAAGTGGTCTCTTTATTATTTCAGAGAGGAAAAAAGTTCACAATTCTGGTGATTGCAAAGCCTCTGAATTGGAGATTAAAAAAATACAACATAAAACACTTGTGTGAGCATAGATTCACTCCTTTCATTTTTTAAATGTAGATGATATTTTTTCTTGAATAATGACTGTCTTGTAGGACAAGAGGCTCTTGACTGAAGGTTGGCATTAAAATACTTGCTGTCTAACAACAGTATAAGCAGATTGTACAAAGGAGACTAATGTTTAATCACGGAAGTTCAAAACCAAGTTTTCTCTCTACAAGGGGTGTGTGGAGCCTCTAAAAAATGCAACAGATGGGTACCTCAAATTTAAATTCTTTTGATAATGATTAAGGATTTTCTGCTTAAAAATGATGAAAATAAACTTTCACTGACAGTCTTTGAAGATAACAGGGAAAGATCTCTCCGATAATTATAAATTTTTTGTGGGATTCATTTTAAAGTAAGTGGTTGTTGCTTCTCTTTACTACGTGATGCTACTTTTCTGCATTTTAATATACATTTTCACTCGAGCTCACATAAAACTCAGAACGAAGCTGTAGTTATGCATAAGAGTGTGTGCACTATTTCTTATATGTTACTAAATTGAAAACCTGATTTGTTTTTAAATCTCTGGTGAAAAAAAATAGAGATGGTTCCAACAGAACTGTTAAGTCATTTATCTTTCCTCTCTCAGCTGTTGTATCACCACCTCAAGCAAACAAAACTTACTAATGACCTACAAGACATGGTGGCTGTGTTCATATATCTGTCTGCTAGTTTTCTCATCTGTAATCTGGATGAGATTACGTAAAATTTCGTAAACATCAATTACGAACATTTAAAAAAATTCCTAATAAATTCTTAAGTTTATTTCCCCATGTCATTGAGGAGTTGTTTTGAAAAGTTCTTTCCACCGCAGTAGGTCCTTAAAGTATTTCCAGGGAGTTGCCACTCAGAGTTTTACTACCAGAGAAAGGCTCTCTTGAACACATTCACCTTTGATTATGCTTAATATGTTTATTAACAAGAAGTTCATTATGTCTCCTTATAAAATTTGTTATTTTGGTTGTATACCAATGCTTTGCTAATTCAGTAACCACATATCTAATAAATTAATTCTGTATCTTTATTGAATCTCAAAAAGCACACCATGTAAAGTGCTTGCTTAGTATCTGCAGGATAACTTTTTATATTATAAACTACCAATAATTATTGATTGGACTTGAGAAAGCTGTGAAATTCTAGAGGGGTAAATTTGTACTAAGCATAAATGAAACATCACATAAAATCATAGAAGCTCTAGAAGGGCTTTAAAAAAAATCATCAGTAGTTTGGATGGCATACTAAATATGGATGAAAAAATCAATATTAAATGCATTTTATTTAAATTAAAAAATATACATCATATCCAAATGCAATAGCTCAATGGTTGCACTAGAACAATCTAAAAGTTGTTAATTCCACAGTATGAGGCCCTATATATGCAAAATGAGATGAAATCTACTATGTGCCAGTGCTCCAGATTGCTGGCTGCCTTTGCCTTCTGATATATGCGAAAGCTCAGTAAAATGTGCTATGTGAGAAAAGAAGTGAGTGAGTTTATATTATTATTTCTAGTAGAACAAACTGCATTACTTTGTTTATAAAAAGCTTTAGAGGTCCCTTGTTTGCTTTTCTCCTATTTTTATTTTAGATTATAAATTCCTCCCAGAATTTAGTGCAGATTTAAAAAAATCATTACCTTTAAGGAAGTAGTCATAAATCTACATATATTAGCCTTCTTAAAGCTGTATTTGCATAACTGATTTGAAAGTAACATTTGTTATAAGCTTAAGTCTCGATGCTATTATCCCATGGCAGTTAATTTCAACCACTGTGAAATGTCAAGGGTGACCTGTTTATAGTGACTCTCATTCTTTTCCCTTGCCAAAGCAGAAGCCACTGGATAAGCACCTAGATCCTAGGAAGTTGAGGAACAGGCACCTGATACCCCTGATGATTGATTAATCTCCTTCTCCCCCAAATTGAATCAAAGGCATCCACAGCTGTTGGGTGGCCCCACTCTTTATTCCCTTTGACACTTTCTATTGGCTGCTACTAGAGTTAAATCTTAAAATAGACATCTAATAACGGACTTCCAATGCTCTCAAACCTTTCAGGTGTCTTTCCTAGATGGTACCTTGAAATTCTATGTTTTTTAACATTCACCTCTAATCTCATTATCCAAGTTGGAATTATTCTTTCCTTCATATTTTTATGACACTTGACTTTTCTATGTTGTAAGGACAACCTCAGATTAGTTGCTGTACATGCATTATTCTTTTAAATTGATGCTCACTTGGGACACTAGAGTGTGAGGGATTAAGTGAGCAGAGATTTTGTTTATTTTGTTCACTATGATATCCCCCAGTGTCTAGTACAGTGTTTCCACACCTAATAGGTGCTTAATAAATATTTGTGGAATGGTTGAATGAATCCAATGGGCTTTCAAAGTTTTTTTCTTGTGGTAAACTTTAAGGAATATCAATGTCTTGTTCACCTCAATATTCCCAGTACAGAGGGCACTTAGCACCTTGCAGAAACAAGAGACTTTATAACTATTTGTTCCAAAAATAGATGGTTGGCTGAATAAATGAATAGAGCTGTTTTCTCCAAAGCCCAAGATGCTTCTAAAAGGCAATTGATCTTTGAAAGGTATAATCCTGAGTATTTAAAGAAATATTGTCATAAATTGAGTAACTAAATTAGTAATATATCCACAACGATAAATAAATAGCTGAAAACAAGACAAAACAAAATGTCCTATAACTTAAAGTGCTCCCACATGAACGAACACTTTTCTAAAGAAGACTACATGCAGCCAACGGTTATATGAAGAAAAGCTCAACATCATTGATCATTAGAGAAATGCAAATCAAAACCACAATGAGATACCATCTCCCATCAGTCAGAATGGTTATTATTAAAAAGTCAAAAAAACAACAGATGCTAGCAAGGTTGTAGAGGGAAAGAAATGCTTTTTACACTGTTGGTGGGAGTGTAAATTAGTTCAACCATTGTGAAAGGCAGTGTGGCAATTCCTCAAAGACCTCAAGACAGAAATGCCATTCGACCCAGCAATCCCATTACTGGGTATATACCCAAAGGAATATAAATCATTCTGTTATAAAGAAACATGCACGCATATGTTTACTGCAGCACTATTAACAATTGCAAAGACATGGAATCAGTCTAAATGCCCATCAGTGATAGACTGGATAAAGAAAATGTGGGGGCTGGGCACGGTGGCTCACACCTGTAATCCCAGCACTTTGGGAAGCCGAGGTGGGCGGATCACGAGGTCAGGAGATCGAGACCATCCTGGTTAAAACGGTGAAACCCCGTCACTACTAAAAATACAAAAAATTAGCTGGGCGTGTTGGCGGGTGCCTGTAGTCCCAGCTACATGGGAGGCTGAGGCAGGAGAATGGCATGGACCCAGGAGGTAGAGCTTGCAGTGAGCTAAGATCGTGCCACTGCACTCCAGCCTGGACGACAGAGCCTAAGACTCCGTCTCAAAAAAAGAAAAAAAAGAAAAAAAGAAAATGTGATTTATGGTGTGTGTGTGTGTGTATGTATGTCTATATATAAGTATATATATTTATATATATACACACATATATATACCATATATATATATGCACACACACACACCATAAAAAAGAATGAGATAATGTCCTTTGCTGGGACATGGATGGAGCTGGAGGCTGTTATCCTTAGCAAACTAATACAGGAACAGAAAACCAAATACCGCATATTCTCATATATAAGTGGGAGCTAAATGATGAGAACACATAGACACATAGAGGGGAACAATGCAAACACTGGGCCTATCAAAGGGTAGAGTGAGAGGAGGGAGAGGATCAGGAAAAATAACAAACGGATACTAGGCTTAATGCTTGAGTGATGAAATAATCTGTACCACAAACCCCATGACACAAGTTTGTCTATGTGACAAACCTGTACATGTATCCCTGAGCTTAAAATAAAAGTAAAAAAAAAAAATGTTCCCAGTTTTTGGATGATGATGTACCAGACACTGGAGATTTATGTTTTTAGTTTTTATTCATGATCTATTTGGAGAGGTCTCCCCCAGTCCACCCTATCCACAGCTGTACCTCTCATCAGAATGTACTTCTTTAATTGATTTATTTTCTTTCATAACATTTATCCTTACCTCACATAATATTATATTAGTATATTGGTTTCACACAGTAAAATTTCTCCAGTTCTCCTGCTGGAATATAACCTCCATGAGGGCAGAGAGGTCTTGTTTCCTGCCTGGAGAATTGCATTAATACCTGGTGTATAGCAAGTACTCAAACTTTTTTTTAGCAAATGAAAACATTTTCTTTAAAAGCAAATTGTATCTCAGTATTGCCTCCTGCAGTCCTGTGGCTCTACTATTTGACCATGGGAGTATATGTTATCCCTCCTTATTTATTATCCCCATTTGAAAAATAAAAGTCTTCCTCTTTGGAGATTGAGTGTCATGTTTATTTTATGCTTGAAGATCCCTTGGTTAAGGATGTATTCATGAGAAATAATCAGTACAAATGATAATATTTATGTTAAGCTCTTTTTTTTCCTATGAAATTATTCTTTAGAAATTTTGCTGCCTCTAATCTTTCCAATCTGCCCGAAGATTATCTGTGAAATTGCTACAAGATTTGCCAGTGGTGTCAGGGTATAGGGGCTGCAGCATGAAAATTACACTACAGTATTTTGAAAAAGTACATCAGAATTAATTTGTTGTTGTTTTTCTTCTGATCTATAAGCAGTTTAAATTCATACTGGCCTCTGCTATGTGTGGGAGAGATCCATAGATAATTTGTGCCTTTAATGATAGAGGTTCTCACAATTCTCTACATGAATGTCCTGACAGAGAAGACAAAATTGCCTTTTTGCCACTTAGAAATGCAGGACAAAGCAGCTGACAAATGTCATCTGGAATTTTATATCATACAAACACATATTCCCTGTGTCAGCAAGGGTACGCCTATATGATTTTAGCCGTTTCCTTCTAATTTCTCTAGAAATAATGGGTTAGTTCACAGAAGACAGTCTGGAGATTATTGATATAATCACAAATTGAAATGGGACCCTGAGCTCTCTGTTCACAGAAAAGCTTGCCTGGCTTTCTCTGTATTTGAAGTGATTAACGATGGTGCAGCATTGTGGGAAAATGGTATGTCTATAATTATACGAAGCCACAGGAGGAAGAAACCCTTTCTGAACGTGGTCTTTGAAGCCACCCAAGTTATTTGAGTCTAAGCCATTAAGGGGAAAAACAGGAAGAAAAAAGCAAGAAAACTATGAAAAAATCAGAATATGTAGTAGTGACACTGGTCTAGGGAGAGGCTGTGTGAGACAGAAACAAAACGGTTGGGGACATGAAAAGGTAACAGACAGAAAGAGATGTTGGTTTAGCAGTTAAACAAGAGACTATGCAAAGCCAGAGCCCTCATCCTGTTAGCTGACTGGCATCTCCCTGCCATCCTTATCATTCCACCCTCCTCTGTAACCTGTAATATGGAGACAATATTTCTCACCATCTTTTGTGGGACACAGTGACACAGACAGACTGCTAAAAATAGAAAAGTCGATGTCAATGTTATAAACAATGATGTAGAATAGGTTGGTCTTCATTGCAGCCTCTCTCTTTCTCTCTCATATTTGTTAACATACAGGCCTTCTTAAAATGTAGAAAGATTTAGGACTTGTGTGCATTTCAGAATCACATTTAAGGTCCAAGGGGCGTCTGGGACACTGTTTTCTCCCCAGCAGTTTTGGTGCCCTGCTCGCAGGAGATGGACTGTATTCTCTGGCTGCCTAGGGGCAGAGCTGGGGCTGGCCAGAGGATGCGAATACAAACCGGCAGCTTATTTCCATTCCTGACCACTTGGTGCCACTCTAGCTTTAGAAACTGCTCAGCTACAACGAAACCCTGGGATACAGCTTCCTTCTAGGCTGGCTTCTGTGGTTTCAAAGACAGTCATTGTTTTGAAGAAGGTCATTTGTAGAGTTCGGTGGCTGATGTGATTAGAATGTGTACAGCAAGTCGCATTCCAGGTGCTTTGTGTGCTAACACTTAGGTGTTACTACCAGCATTAATTATCCAAGGGACATGTAACACACACAGGTGGGCCCTTGTTGGTTCATTTAAAAGGCAAGGCTCTGCAGAATGCAGACCTCCAGGTAGCCACCCCGGCCTTTAATTTGGAGTTTAATTTAGGGGTAGCTGGAGCACACCAGACCTCATCTATTCATAGACTGGATGTTATAAAAAGAAAATTATTTCAATGTTATTTCCTCTCCAATATATGCTTCACACACACACTTACCCCTAGAGTAAAAACAGTCAGCAAGAACTTGAAAATGTTGTTGCTAAATATGCTTCCCTGCATGTGATAGTTCAGGTTTTTTTCCTATCCTCATCCTCTTTACTTGCATAGCTTTTTATTCATTAGCAAAAATGACATTTTTCTTCACAGAAAGAACCATCTATCAAATGAGTTAACTATCCCCAGGTTGCAAAACACATCACCCAAAATGAGACTTCATCTTCAGCTTGTTTTTTTTTTTTTTTTTTTTTTTGAGGTGGAGTCTCGCTCTGTCGCCCAGGCTGGAGTGCAGTGACCGGATCTCGGCTCACTGCAAGCTCTGCCTCCTGGGTTTACGCCATTCTCCTGCCTCAGCCGCCCAAGTAGCTGGGACTACAGGCGCCGGCCACCGCGCCCGGCTAGGTTTTTTTTTTTTGTATTTTTTTTTTTTTTTGTATTTTTTTTTTTTTTAGTAGAGACAGGGTTTCACCATGTTAGCCAGGATGGTCTCGATCTCCTGACCTTGTGATCCACCCGTCTCGGCCTCCCAAAGTGCTGGGATTACAGGCTTCATCTTGTTTTCTACCTCCCTTTTTCTTCTGGGACCAAAAGGGATTCGAGGAAGAAATTTGTACCTTTTTTTTCCTTTTTTTCCAGCATCAAGATGACTTTCTAAAATGGAGGACATTTCAGTATTTAGCTGAAGGTCCTTGTGTTCTGTATTAATGGGAGCCCAGGAGCGGGGTTTGCCCACTTTTAAAGATGCTAGTGAGAGCTGTGCTTTTCTGACTCGTTAATTTGGAAAGGCAAGAGGAGACTGCCTTTAAGAAATGTCTTTGCAATTAATTGCATGTAAAATCAAGTTTTTTTCTGACACATTTATAGAAACTGCTTTACCTTATTTATGCTGATACGCTTCTGCTGGCCTTAGCATGAGTGGAACTGGCCCTGGGCAAAATTGAGACGCTGGCAAAATCTGTTTCTGAGCCCCTTCTGATTTTGTTGCTCACCTTTCCCTTCTCTGAATGTAAACCTTCTTTTTAATTTCCCCTTAAACCTTGGTTTTGAGTTCAGTTGCCTCTGGCATTCCACTTACGAACCGTGGGCTGTCCTTGGGTTTGGGGGTCAGCAAGCTCTGGGAGGACCCTGACTCTGCCATTTTCTTGCTGTGTAAGTTTAGGGAAATGATTTAATTTTCCCATTTTGAATAATCAGGGAAACACGGTGTGTGAAGCTTGGTGTCTGGCATCAGAAGAGTGGAACACACAAAGTGCTTGTTAAAATGAAATTTTCTTTTTTTTTTTTTTTTTTTTTTTTTTGAGACGGAGTCTCGCGCTGTGTCACCTAGGCTGGAGTGCAGTGGCGCGATCTCGGCTCACTGCAAGCTCCGCCTCCCAGGTTCACGCCATTCTCCTGCTTCAGCCTCCGAGTAGCTGGGACTACAGGCGCCCGCCACCACGCCCGGCTAGTTTTTTGTATTTTTAGTAGAGACGGGGTTTCACCATGTTAGCCAGGATGGTCTCGATCTCCTGACCTCGTGATCCACCCGCCTCGGCCTCCCAAAGTGCTGGGATTACAGGCTTGAGCCACCGCGCCCGGCCGTTAAAATGAAATTTTCTAAATCTTATTGTAGACAACTGACTCAGAATTTTAAGGGAAAGACTCAGGAATCTACACTTTCAAAAGTGCTCTAAGAAATTCTTAACTCTTACCTAAGTCTGAGAACTCCTGGCTTAAGAAATAAATCTTCCAAGGGGTAGCTGTTTTTATAAAAGGATCAGGAAAAATAGCATCACTGAAAGGAGGGGATGAGTCATGGAGGGGGGTAGTTAGATATCATAGTTTTTAAATTTTTTTTTATTTTTATTTTTTTGTAGGGGAGAGATTTTTGGGCAAAACAGGGTGTGATTTGATCATTTTGCTGTCCCGAATCCCATCTAGAGAGGAAAAGTTGGGCATTTGATTCAGTATAGTGTTTAGGCCAAGTACACAGTACCTCCTTTCTAAAGTGGAGATGCTAAATACATGGATTTTATTACTTCAGTGTCATTTTTTTCCAGCTTTTTAAAAGTTGTTTTCTGTATTCATACGTACACAAACAAGGCAGAGATCGTTCCTCCCACCTTTGCTGATCAGTAGACTCTTTTGCTGGACTGTAAGCTCCACGAGGGTGGAGACCATGATTTTGTGCTCCTTTGGGATTTTAGGTTCTAGCACAGCACAAGCATGTGTGGTAGGTGTCTGGTCAATGAATACCTGAGGTGGGTAGACAAATTTTCTTAACCTCTAACACGTACGAATCAATCTGCCCTTTTCCTCGTTCTGTTCATCTTTGTGTATATATTTAAGGCCTGAGCAGATTCAGATTCAGTGAGTAATAGAACTGTTTCAGGGGAGGTTGATGCTCTGGATGAAGCTAGGTTGCGTGTATTGAAAATCAGGGATGGCTGGATTTATGGAAGGCAAATTTTGAGGGAAATTAATTCAGTATTGGCTTGTGCCTGGGCCATCTTTCTAGTTCAGATCATCTAGGAGATTAAAGATCCACTAACCTAATACCAGTCTGATTTGCAGGGCATATTGACCATTTGGAAAAGTGAGCAATGGAGCAATTTACTCCCTGCCGGGCTTTGATGTTGACCCAGACACTTAGTGCCTAGTGAGAAGATTTTAAGGAGTAACAATAGTGAGGATTGTTTTGAACATGGTTAGTATTTCCCTGAGGCAGTAACAACTATCTAATTCTTCTCAGAATTCAATGTACATAGCGGAAGTGCAGATTCCTGGGGGCCCTATTCTAGATCAAACCCATATATTTCAAACCATAGGCCTGGAGGAAAGCAGAAGAGAAGCCCAAGAGTAATTGGACTTAGTCTGGAAGATGCTTTTCATGGGGTCCAGATCATCCCAAGTCTCCCACTCTCTTCCCCTCAGGGGCACTCAAGGGAGCAATATCTGACATGTGTAATTTATTCACTGCTCTCTACATGGGAAGTTCTGGCGTAGGAGTTAGGAGTATACTTGGTCTATATACATTTGACTCCAGGCTTCAGCCTTGTCACTGTTTTTTTGTTTTTGTTTTTGTTTTTGTTTTGTTTTGTTTTTTGAGATGGAGTCTCACTCTGTTGCCCAGTCTGGAGTGCAGTGGTACAATCTTGGCTCACTTGAACCTCCACCTCCCGGGTTTAAGCCATTCTCCTGCCTCAGCCTCCCAAGCAGCTGGGAATACAGGTGCCCTCCACCATATCAGGCCTTTTGGTTTATTTTTTATTTTTTATTTTTGTATTTTTAGTCCAGATGGGGTTTCACCATGTTGGCCAGGCTGGTCTCAAACTCCTGACCTCTGGTGATCCACCTACCTTGGCCTTCCAAAATGCTGGGATTACAGGAGTGAGCCACTGTGCCCAGCCTGGTTCTATAACCAAGAACCACATAAGTTTTTGAATCTCATTTGTTTCACCTGTAAAATGGTTTAAGGAAGCAAACTTCTCTCATGTGCTCTGGCTATCGCTGTGCCCATACTTTAAATGGGTTACAGGAAGAGTTTTGTAGATTTTTGTTATGGTTGACTTTGAATTCTTAATATTAGATGGGTTAGAAGTCCAATTTCTTCTTTTATTTTTAACAGTTTAGAGCAGTGATTCTCAAAATGTGGTTCCTGAGCTAGTAATGTCAGAATCCCTGGGGAACTTGTTAGAAATGTACATTCTGAGACCCCACCCCAGACCTACTGATAAAATGTTGGTGTGGAGCCCAGCAAGCTGTGTTGTAATAAAACCATCCAGACTATTCTAATGCTGCTCTCGTTTGAGAATGACTGAACTTTAGGGGAATGTTCCTCATTGGAATAAAATTTTAATGAACACCAATTTGGCTGAATGGATAATCCTTCATACAGCAGAATTTAAGGAGAACAGATAAAGGCCATTCAGGGGCTGTGTGTGGTAAGAGGAAAGTAAGATAGTATCTTGGATCAGCTACATCACAGTTACCTTAATTGTTTTCGCTAGGGCTGACCATATGCTTATATTAGATAAGTTATTTAAGCTCTGAGTTTTGTGGTTCTCGCTTGTAAATTTGGGGGAATAATAGGAGTCCTACTTCACTTGGCTGCTGTGGGGTTAAATGAGGATGCAATAATGTGCCTCATGCAGTCTAGTGTGCCAGGTGTTGGGTGAATGGTTCCTTGTGTACCCTCACTGAGTGATGTGTGATTCCACTGGACTACAAGCCCAAGGAGGGGCAAGGCCTGCATCTCTTTTGCTCATTGTTACAGCCGTGAGAGCGAAGACAGTTCCTGACCCAGACATTGTTCAATAAATATTGGTTGTATGAACAAATGAATGAATGAATAAAAAAAGTAAATGGATGAATGACTACGCCAGTTTTCTTTGTATATATTGGCTGATACAGTATATGTATGATGAAAAGTTTACTTTTTGAGGCAGTTTTAACCCATATTAAAAAATTCAAGGGACATACCAGTACTTCCATATCATTAAGTATAAGGGAACATACTTGCACTAAAAGATAATGGTGAAATTAAATTAGTATGAGTATTACTGATTCTGTGTAAGTGATTACACAAAAATTTTCAAAATTTCAAGTTATGATATACTGCAGAGATCTATCGCTGAAAATATTTAGATAGACTGAAATTTAGGGTAGTTCAGCTTTGCAAACACATTTTTTCTCCTTTGGTTTCCTTATGAATCATTTGTTTTTGACCCTCAACAAATAAAGGCTGTCAAGAAAAAAAGTTTCCAATGAATTTCTGCCTTTACTTTAGTTCATTCCCTTCCTCCTTTACTTCTTTGTCTTCATTTTCCTAACCATTTTTTTTTTTTCTTATTTGGGTTCCAAGTATATGCCAGTGATGTTAAACACCCTATAGGCTTTACTTTTTTCTAAATTAATTTTTTACCAACCATATTATAACCACTCTGTTTTACAGATGGAAAGACTGTGACTCTGAAATATAAGTAATGTAAGCAAAACAGGACTGGGACTTAGGTCCGATTTCCCATCCACTCCATGAGAGCATCTCATCTCATGCTCTTTTCGCTATAGCACCTGGAACAGAGAAACATCTTCATTGCTTTTTGGCTAGATGTGGTTACCTATTACTCCCATACTTAGGAAGGGTAGATGGACTTTCCAACTCTTAGAAGACTTGCAGGTGAAAAGGAATGGAGTAAAAATAGCCAGATCATGAGCCATAGGAAGAGAGAGGATGGCCTTTCTTTTTGCCTAAGAAGTGGATGTTCAAACATCAGAACGGAGAAAACTTAAAAGGGAAAGGTTTTGGCGACCTTGGATTTGGGTCAAGGAATGCTCTCCATCCTCTTGACTGTTTACTCACCACCCTTGGTTGTACCTAATCCAAGTTCTATGATTTGAACTTACTTTTTTGCGGGCCTTTGACACTGGTTGTCTGTGCTCTCTCCTGCTTCCCATTCATTCCTGGAAACTTGAAGCTTCTGTCAATGTATGCCTGACCAGTCTAGGCAGAAGTGATCTCTCCTCTACATTGGTGACTCTGTTTGATATTCTTTTGGCACTCAATTACATATTGCCTTTTGGTACCAATAAATTAGCTGAATAAGGACCATTTAATATTGAGTAGGTAGTGTATTGTTTTCCAAACACAATTGTATTGTAAAGGTTCCATAAAAACAGACAACACTTAAAATAATCATATTAATGAAATAATAACTAATTTTCATTAAAAAACCAGTGTATCATTTCATCTATTCCTCATATGAATTTGTGTTGATATAGTGGGAAAATGTTGTCCAAAAGGAAAAATAAAAATCAACATAAACAGCATCCAAAGATAACTAGTCTTAAATTTTAAATAGATTGAGGACAGAGACTGTTTTTTACAAACCTGAAATGTTTAACAAGGTTCTAATCACATAAGGAATACTCAGTGTACATTAAAAAATTTTATTTCAATAGTTTTGGGGTACAGTGTTTTTTTTTGTTACATGGATGAATTACTACATGGATGTAGTAATTCTGAGATTTTAGGGCACCCATCACCCAAGTAGTGTATATTGTACCTAATGTGTAGTTTTTTTTTTTTTTTAAATCTCTACCCTCCTCCTTCCTTCAGCCCTCTGAGTCTCTAAAGTCCATTTTACCACTCTATGCTTTTGCATACTCATAGCTTAGTTCTAACTTATAGGTGAGAATACATGGTTTTTGGTTTTCCATTCTTGAGTTACTTCACTTAGTATAATGGCCTCCAGCTCCATCTAAGTTGCTGAAAAGACATTATTTTGTTCTCAAGATACATATATTGAATAATCCAGCATGTTCCACAAAACATAGTTGATTAAACATAATTGATTAAGCTTACGAGGGAGCTGAATCATATTTTCTTGACTTGATTGTTGACTTTCGCTCCTTCTTTTCTTTTCACACAGCCGACTGTCCAAAATGACTTCTACCCAATGATGTCAGAGACTGTTGTTATGTAGAAATTCTAGTCATAGGAAAAATCACACTTTCCTTAGCCAACACTTTACTTTTTGTTTTAAGAAACCAGAAAGGCTATGTTCTAATGTTTTCTTAAGTAAAACTTCCAGGCCCTAACAAGTTGCATTTTTAGAAAAATCTTACTCAACTTAACTCCCCGTGGTTCTGTAATGTCATCTATAGAAAAATTCTTGAAACAGCTGTGCCTCTTTGTGTCTGAAAGATTGCTCTTTCCTTGGTCCATGAAGGTTTATAATTATGTTGATTTTTAAAAAAACCCTCCAGCTTGGACCACATTTCCCTCTCCTGTTGAATTCTTAATATTTTATGATGAAGAGATGCATGCTTTTTCCTGGATCCTTCTTTCTTTTTTTTCTCACCCTTTCTTCAAAGTGGGATGTTTTGCCAATAGCTTTACTGGTAGTACTATAAAAAGTAATGGCGGAGAGCCTAAGATTTTGGACTTTCAAGTCCTACTTTACTCTTTAGCACTGTGATCCTGGGTGAGTTACTTAACTGCCTCAGTTTTCACATATGGACAATTGCAACAATAATATTAACTACCTCACATGAATTTTCTGATGGTTATAAAAGACATTATATGATAAGAGGCTTAGCATACTGCCTGATTGGTGCCTCAACATAAGAAGAACTGTCTTTTCCCCAAAATGTCATCATCCAGAACATGGGGTGGCTTTTACTAAAAAGTTATTATGGAATCTCTCATAAGAGATGTGCTGTAAAATAGCACATAAAAGCACATAAACACATAAAAGCACATAAACCCTAATGACCTCAGTGAATGCAAGTTTTCCATACCTAAAGGGATCATCTGCCATGATAGGTTCAGAAAAGAAGCCCCCCAAATTAAGAAATAATTAGTAAATGTTCCTGGAGATTTCACCTTATGACATCAAGTATTGCATGTCACTGTGAACACAATCTATAAAGAGTCTTTAAAGAGGAAAATTCTGTGTGTTTGGGTTGTGGAGGTTAGGTATCTACTTCTATAGGATGAAGAGAAGAGTACATGCCCCAATGTAATGCTGATGAATACTTGGGGCAGGAGGTAATATTGCTACCAGTTGCATCACGCACAATTTCAAGTAACTTAGATGGAAGAGAATATAATGAGTGCTAGAAGACTGTTCGACATCTCAAAATATGCATCCAGAGATGATAATGACATGATGATGAAGATGCATGTGAAGAACTCCAAGTAAGTTATTCCAAGTATCATGAGGGTAGTAAAGAATAATATATCTGAACTATGTCTAAATTCATGTACTTCATACCATATGTGATTTTAAATACACTCGCATATAGAAATGTACAAAAAATAAACCTTAGAGGCAAATATTTAACTTTTTGTCTCTAAGTCGAAGTTAATATACTGAAGTTGGCTAAAAAACATTTTGGGAATCTTCTTGTTGAGAAAATGGAGGACTCATATTCTGGGCCACTGTCTGTTCTAGCATATATAGTAAAGAGTATTAAAAGATTAGCCCCAATCATGGCAGTAACATTTCAAAAAAGATCAAGTCCCTTTAAAAAGTAATCAGTCTGATATTTTGAACTGGAATATGCATATCTTTTATCATGGGGATTCCTTTTTTTTTTTAAAATTCAACATTATCTCATTCTATTGATCTTTGAAGCTATTAAATTTTGCTTCCTCAATTACCATCTTTCTCCTATCTCAGCCCACCGACTTTGCACACACTCCCTAAACACACACACATATTTTTTCATTCTATAAAAATAAATCACTCTATAACTTCTATGTTGGTTTATTTCATGATAGAGTATTATTCATAAATTCCTGTTTAGTGTATTCTATGGACCAGTCACTGTTTTAAGAACCTTATGATCATCCTGTTTAATTCTCACAACCACTTTCTCAGATAGACACTACTGTTATCCCATTTAAAACAAGAATAATTGAGGCACAAAGAAGTAAAGCAATTTTCTCTAGGTCATATAGCCAATAAGCAGGAGAGCCAGTATTTGAATTTAGAGTCTGACTTCAAAATCTCAGGCCTAACCACAATGCTATACCCCTCCACTGGCTAGGCAGTCTTGTTTATGTTTATTTAGTAATGAAACAACTTTTAAATTACAAAAATAGCACATGCTAAATGTTAAAAAGCAACAGTAAAATTCCTAAATTTTTAAAACCTCAAACAATGGTAAAATACAAGTTGAGAATGAAGGTCCCTCTTCCCCCTACCAATTTCCATAGAGATGACTATTATTAAAAGTTTGTGTTTAGCCAGGGGTGATGGTATGCACCTACAGTCCCAGCTACTCAGGAGGCTCAGGAAGATCACTTGAGCTCAGGAGTTTGAAACCAGTCTGGGCAACATAGAGAGATTCTGTCTTAATTTTTTAAAAAAGTTTGTTGAATATTATTTCTAATTATGTAGACATAGATATAAAATATATATTAATGACATCACAGTAAACATATTCTTCTGTAAGTCATGACTGATTCATTTATATGTCATGCATGTCTTTCTATGAAAAGATGTGTGATTCTGCCTTAATTTTATTGGTTCCATAGTATGGATGTAGCATCATTTCTGTAGTCATTCCACTATTCATGGCCATTTAGATTATATTCATGGGAATATAGGAAACTATGGAAATGAATATCCTAGACTTTATCATCTCTGTGAATGTCAATTCCATTTTTCTCCAGTTCAGGCTTAATCTTGATATTGCTCTTGATGCCTCTTTTTCTCTAATATCCACATAAAATCCATCAGCATATCCCATTGATTCTATTTTTAAATATATGCAGAGACATTGGTCATTTTGGTCATTTCTAATCACCTCTTCTCACTATCATCAAATCCATTACTTCTTATCTGAACTATTGTCATTACCTTGTAACTTGTTTTTCTACTTGCCAATAGCAGCCAAGAGTGATCTTTTAAAAACTCAATCAGATAAAAATTGCTCTACTCAAAGACTCTCCATCTAAGTCACTAACAGTCAAAGTACATGCCATGATGTTTAAGACCCTCCCTGAGCCAGCATCCTACTACTTTTCCAACCTTGACTTCTACTGCATTTCCGTGTATTGACATTACACCAGTCACATTAAAATATCTGCTATTTCTTAAATATAATAAGCACAATTTCTCCTTAAGGTATTTGAATTTGTTCCCACTGCCTACAATCCTTTGACCCATTCTTCCCCCATATTTGCTTGACTGACTTCTTCATTTCTCTTTTAGGTCTCTGTTCAAATGCGATCACATCTTATTTGTTGAATGAGTGTTTAGTGAATGAATATATCTTTACCCAACTGAATAAATATTTCTGGAGAATAAATTTCTAGAAGTGAAACTGCTTACTTATTTCAAATCCTTCGTTATTCCAGTCCTCCGTCTTATATCCTTGCCTATTTTATTTTAGTATTCTCATGCTCCTCTTCAAAATGCTTCTGGGTTCCTGTCTGCTGTTTCTACTGTGGAAGGCTGGCTGGCTTTCTCTCTCTCCTGGGAGCTCTGGAAGAAATGGAGACACTAGGCAGCTGGTCTGATTCTCGTGGGCCACTTTGCAAGGCTGTGATTTCAAGAGTGACCTTGGGGTGTGACTGAGTTGTCATTAAACAATTTAATAGATGAAAGAATCCCCTCTTCATACTTCAGCCACACTTACTGCTTTCCAAATATCTGGCACCATGTTGTAAACACTCAGTATTGTAAAGAAAAGATTTAAAAAAGAAATCTGTCTTATCATATTGGTTTAAAATATAGAGGATGTATATTGAAATTAGAACAAGTCAGAGAAATCCTGGAGTTTTAGTCATGAAATAAAACTTTTGTCCATATGTATCTTTAAAATATCATGGCATTTTTGTTCACCCTTACCACATTCCATTTGAGAAAATCATATGATTACTGTTGATGACAAAGCGATTTATGATTTCCATGATTTCCTGGATAACTAGGATAAGAATGAGTAATTAGAGTAAAAAAATTATGGACCTTTGGAACTAGGAGAGCTTATTTGTTTATTCCCCTAATTTTCTACAAAAAAGGAAACAGACTACTGTAGAGGTTGGTTGACTCATTCAAGCTCACACAGCTAGTTAATGGTACAGGTGGGTCCTCTGACTCCAAAAATAGTGCTTAGTAGCATCCATGGAACAGTGTCTGTGAACCAAACCTTGTGCTAAGTGAAGTTCTACCTGCTAGATAATTCCTGTTCCTTCCAATTGTCCTGACACCCTGCAGTTTAGTTAGATTATGTGATTTGGCCTCATATTTCTTCTGGAGCTAGTTGGATAAGGATCACCCTATTAGGGTGCTTAATTTTGTGCTAATGATCCTTCTTTCTGTCTGAAGTCTTCAGGTTACAGTTTTTTCAAAGAAACTCTGTGCTGCTTGTCCTTTTCCGCTTGCTGCATGATGTGCACATCGGTGCCTCCTGCAGCCTTCCACTTGTTAATTGCCTCTCCTTCCTAATGAAGCCTGTATCAGCTCCAGTGCTAATTGAACTTCGTCCTTCATTCAGACTGTGTTATTAAACAAATAGTCACAGTGTTTGGTCTCACTTTAATAGGAGCATTGATGTTTGCTTAACATCAAAAACTTATTAGTAATCCATTGAAAAGGCAATTAATGGAGGACATGTGGGTAAGGAAATTGAACTAGTCTGCACCACAGGACAAAGAATGGCAAAGACACTCTGGTTTTCTAAGGTTTAACTGTCTGTATCCTGGTAGTTGCAAAATGATTGTTAGATTCTTGACTCTTAACCCAAATCAATGAATTTATCATTTATGTAAAGTAGCACTTACATGTCTAATATCAAAGCGAAGGATAAGCTGGCTTACCTGTCTCTGAAGTTTTCAATCATTCTCCCTCTCTCTTTATAACATTTTCCCCAAGTTTTTTAGCAGGACTTATCTTGGTGGTTGCAGAAAACATGAACAGGTGAAAAGAAGGTAATGTGTCACTTGCAGTCTTCCCACCTATAGCTAACCACTGATAAGCTTTGGTGTGTATTCTTTGTTCCTTGGTGCTGCATTCTAACACACACAGAGAGGCACAAAATTGGATTACATATCATATTGACCTGTTGTTTATTTTTTAATTGGTCATATGTTGTAAGTATCCATCCTGGACAATAAATAGAGACCTATGTCATCATAGTCAACGGCTTTGATATAATCTCTTGGTTGGATAGGCTGTAATTTATTTCATCATGTTGTAAGAGGTTTAGAAACAAGTGTCTCTTACTCAATTGTTTACATAGCCTTAAGTTGACTTTATTATTTGAATGAGTAATAGTAATACTAGAAAATAGTAACACTAGAAAAAGAAAATTGATAGACTACTCTGTTATAAAATAACTGTCCTCTGTTTTGTGAGAATATGCAACGTTTGGTATTATCAGGGTACAAATTTATAGGCTATGTAACAACTTTTCTGAGTATCCAATTTTCTTTACTTGCAATTTCACCAAAAAATTATTAAGAAATAACAGGAGGTTGTTCACGAACTATTTTTAAGATAATGGCTTAAGGTGGGATTTTTTCTCTACCTGTATACTCATGAGGATAAATGATACTTGGGTTCAAAGGAGAAACAAACTAAAAACATGAATCTAATGGCATCTGGCAGTGGAGTAAAGCAGAGCAGATCAAATTCTCTTTACAAACCACATTAAATAGATATGAAAGGAGAAGAAGTAATAACGGGGTCACTCCATTTGTTCCACGGACCTGGGATATAATGTGAAACTTCCATCTGTGTTAATGAGTCATGCATGGCTGGGTCCCCAGGCAATATTTAGTAAACGAATGGTGTTATTGCCTGGCAGGGACCCTTTTAGAAAGTGCTGTTGTTGCGCGAACCTAAATATATATATATACACACATATATATGTATGTATTCTGGTTTAGCTAGGATTATGATGCATAAAATGTTGGTAATAGGTTTAAAAGATTAGCATAGACCAGCTTTCCATGAGATTGTTCTTTATATAAAAAAGTTAAATGCTATTTCTAATGTCATCATAAAAGTCAGGCTGGAGGATTATCGATTTTTTGGAGGCTTTTACTAGATAGCTTGATAATTGACTCTCTCAAGTTTTAACACTTGGCCCTGGGTTTGCTGTTTACCTTGCTCAAGCAATTTGGTGTAATTAATTTTTATAGCCGTATTTGCTTTTAGGGTGTATATTTTGGTGGAAAGCTATCTCTAGTCAAAACCTCATAGAATTACTTTTTTCTTTGAATTAAAACACAATTGTTTAAAATAAGAGTCTCATCTATAAAATTAAATAGAGAGTAAAATGCAAAATCTTTTAACATCTTTACAACTACATCAGATAGACATGTCTGTGGATAAGGATTGAAAAGAAACAAAACTGAACCCAGTTAATGTGTTAGGTAGTAGAATTGATCCATGTTTTTAGTAAAGAATAAGTAAACATAAGGGAAAAAGAGCATGAGGTGAGTTGTTGTTTGGCTGGTAACGTCAGTTTTGACAGTTTTATTCGGTTGGGGCCGCAACTATAGCTTGGCTGCGGGCAGGACACCGGCCCTCACAGGTTGCTGAGTTCCAGCAGGGTCTGGTCCAAGATCTGATGAATCTCCACGTTCTCCTCCTTGGCACTGGCCAACGTCTCTTCTAGGTCATCGGTGGTTTTCTCCAACTTTGCCACAGACCTTTTGACAAACTCTGCTCTGGTCTCAGCCTCCTTCAGCTTCTCCTCCAGCAGTTTCATCTCCTCTTCATATTTATCTTCTTTGGTGGAAGACTCCTCCTCTGAGGCCATCAGGGACTTGAGGGTCTGGTCCATGGTTTCAAGTTTCTCCTCCAACTGTCTGGCTCGGCTCTCGGCCACCTCAGCTCTCTCTTCTGAGCGCTCCAGGTCTCCCTCCAGGATCAGCGGTTTCCCGGCCACTTCCTTGTATTTGCCGTCTGAATCCTAGGCGATGAGCTTGGCCTCCTTCAGCTGCACCTCCTCCGACTCCATCTGCTCCTTGCCTTTCATGGCCGGGTTTTTATGACCTTCATTCCTCTCTCACTCTCATCGGCTGCCTTCTCCTCGGTCTCCTCTAGCTTTTGCAGGGCTGTAGACAGCGCTCCTGGGCCCGGTCCGGCTCCTCCTCTTCCTGTTGAATGTGGTGGTTAAGGGAGGTCATATCCGCCTCAGCGTCGGTGGCCTTCTCAGCCCGCTCCAGTTTCTCCTGGGCCTACTTCATGGATTGAGAATACTTTTCGCCTCTGTCCTCTTCAGCTTTTTCCGCTGCCCCTCCAGCTGCTTGCAGTGGTCCTCGGCTGGCTGCTTGTTGGCTTCGGCCCGCTCCGGGTGGTCGATGGCGTTCTTCTTGTCCAGCTTTAGCATCTGCATCTTCCTGATGGCGTCCCTGGCCGGCGGGCAGGCGGTGAGGACTGGGTGCATCGGGCTGGCTGCGTGGACTCGGCGCACGGGTGGCAGGCGAGATTTATTTTTATCCGATCTGGACTGAGATTTATTTTATTTTTTTATTTTTTATTTATTTATTTTTTTGAGACGGAGTCTCGCTCTGTCACCCAGGCTGGAGTGCAGTGGCGCGATCTCGGCTCACTGCAACCTCCGCCTCCCGGGTTCAAGCGATTCTCCTGCCTCAGACTCTGGAGTATCTGGGACTATAGGTGCCCGCCACCACTCCTGGCTAATTTTTGGATTTTTAGTAGAGACGGGATTTCACCGTGTTGGCCAGGATGGTCTCGATCTCCTGACTTTGTGATCCGCCTGCCTCTGCCTTCGAAAATGTTGAGGTTACAGGCATGAGTGAGCCACTGCGCCGGGCCTGGGACCGAGATTGTTTTAATGCTTGTAAAAAACTTTGAGTTGATGCTCATCTGTAGAAAGATTTGGCTTTAAAAATAGTCATTCATCATGCTGACCATTAACGTAATCGGTCAGAAATCACACATACTCCATAGACTTCTAAGAAGAAAGGAAAAACAAACAAAACAAAACAATGGGTGAAGGTTATAAAAAGGTAAGTTCTCCAGCCTTGGAGAAGCATTCTTCCTCTTTTTCCTCCTCCTTTTTTTTTTTTTTTAATCCACAGACTTGTTGGTAGTTGGCCTTTTGGGGATGTGTTTTTCACCACATGATACGGGAACTCTCAATATCTCTCAGGCTGACACCTTATTCTTTCTAATCTGATCAGACACAACGTTTTAAAAAGAAAATAGTTTTAATTAGATGACTGTTTTGCGTTGTTAAAATTTTTTCTTAAATATTTTAAAATTGATTTTTAATGTGATACAATGTGATTGCACAAAGTTAGAAATACAAAGTAAAAAGAAGAAAACAAGGAAAATTGCTAATTCCTCCATTCAGATTCATCATCGTGTTAAATGGTTTTATTTCATTCATTCCAGTCTTTTTTATTTTTCCTTTAATATGGGTACATGTTTGTATATATTTTTGCTAGTATAATAGAATAATGTGATAAACCTTTTTGTATACACATTTTGTGTACAGTTCTGACTATTTCCTTAGGATCAGTTTAAACCCTAAGTTTTAATACTCTGAAGGCTTAGAGTTACTGTGGGGCTTTGGGCTAGAGAGAGGGATTGGTGGTACTGAAGCTGTTGATTATAGGAGAAAAAGAACCCTGCTCCTGAAGTATTCCCTTCACCCCCACTTATAGTAATCCCTCCTGGTGTTGTAGAGATAGCATGGAATTGTCTCTGGCTAGATTATAATTCTGAGGACTCCGGGTTGATTTTTACAGTGTATAAGAAGAAAAAGTTAGAAAAGGGTTTTATGCATGTAAGTCACTCCTAAAAAGTTGTGTAGAAAAATGAAAGCTTATTTGAGATTATTATGTGCTATAAATATTCTGATCTATAAGTTTGATTTTTTTCCTTTGGGGAAAATATAAATCAGAGTATCTTGAGTATTCTTTCTTTAAAAGACAACATGGGTTCAATAACGGAGACTCACAAATGGAGGAATAAGAGAAATATGAAGTTTTGCTTTTGCAAACATACTGAAGTGGAAAATAGAAAAGCTGAAATCAACAATAACAACCACAAAAACGCCACATCCATTTGGACTAAAATACATGTATATATAACACAACTTTCCAAGCATAAAACGAAAACTCTCACCAAGGGAATGAAAAAAATACCTTTTGAAAAACTGCTGAAATAGGCCTGTTGTTGAAATAGTTTTATTTCCCCTTTAGAAGATCTATTTACTACAATTCTGGGAGCGAGAGGGATGATTGTGAATAAAGAATAGAGCCATTTAAGATGTTGTGCAGAGTACCAGAATTTATGAAGACTGGTTTGAATTAAAACTAAATGTCACCAGCAAATAGGAGCCAACAGAAATGTACATTTCATTTATTGTGCTGGGAGCTGGGGAGGGCAGCAGGGATGAGCTTATACTTAAAAGGACTCTCTTTTATATGGCACTAATTTTTAGGTGGAGAACTTAGACCTTACAAAAACATGTGTTTCTCTCAAACCTTCTTAGCTGTTCAGATTAATTCATTAATTGGCAGGAGTTGAAATCATACCTCCTACTTGGGTATGTATAGTACAAGAGAAAAAAACTTCAAATATTAAATGCATTTATTCATTCAGCAAATTTGCATAGGAAGAAACAGGCGAGTTATCTGTCAACAATTAAAATGGAATGATTGGGAGATGCTGGGGGAACCCTTCAGGTTGGGTGGTCAGGGAAGGCCACTGTGTCGCACTGGAGAGCTCTCCAAGATGATTCCAGAAGTTCACCCCTTTCTCTTTTCAATTTAGCGTATCTGTCTTTCCTCCTTCTGTGGCCTTTGCCTTCTTGCAAAGGACTTTCTATTATTATTTACTTTGACAGAGGAACTGTAAAACTGAAATAAAGATGCAGTTAAAAAAAAGAGAGCCTGAAATGCATTTTTTATAAATTGGAGGCTCAGGTGCACCATCCTTTTTTCAACTCCAAGAAAATCATAAATTATTTTATTAGAGGGAATTACCACAGCTCTAGATCTTAATGATTGCTGAACAGGAGGTTTTTTTCTTTCCTAAACATCAAGTAGCTGCCAGTTTTAATTTTCTTTTGGAATTTACACATTAAAAACATTGTTTTAGCTGTTCAACAAAACTGTCTCTTATATCCAAGGGATGGTGCCAGAGTATGAAATGTGCAGCTTGGTTTGATTTCTTCCCCTCTAGCCTGATCCACGAGTAAAAGCCAGCCTTGCATTTTATGACTGGAGGGGCAGTATTCAATATTAATAACTATGGGAAAAAACCAGATTCCAATTTTACTCTTTAATATCTTCATGCCCAGAAGTTTTATATTCAGGTGTCTGAGAGTGGGTCGACCACATTTCTGGTATTTTTTTTTTTTTTTTTTCCCGAGACAGGGTCTTGCTCTGTTGCCCAGGCTGGAGTGTAGTGGCACCATCTCGGCTTACTGCAAGTTCCACCTCCTGAGTTCATGCCATTCTTCTGCCTCAGCCTCCCGAGTAGCTGGGACTGCAGCCCCCCACCACCACACCTGGCTAATTCTTTGTATTTTTCATAGAGATGGAGTTTCGCCGTGTTAGCCAGGATGGTCTCGATCTCCTGACCTCGTGATCTGCCCGCCTCGGCCTCCCAAAGTGCTGGGATTACAGGCGTGAGCCACCACTCCTGGCCTCCAGTATCTTTACTTGATGGTGCTGTGAGGTTCTTTCGCACAGATGATTAATGCAATAATTCTGGCACTTGGGATTTCAAGGACCAGTACAATGGCATAAAAACCAAAACAAAACAAAACAAAACAAAACAAATATTTATTCAGTGTTTGTTATATGTCACACACTGGTCTAGGGTGTGGAGAAATAGCGGTGAACAACAACAAAAAGAAACTGGCAAAAATGATTGCCCGCTTGTAGAGTATATTCAAATAACGGGGGGATAAAGTAAATGTATAAACAAGTAATGTCTCATGGTGATAAGTACTCAAAAAAAAGATTGCAGAGAAGGGATAAGAGGACAATCAGGGTGGAAGTGAGGCCTGCAATTTTACAGAGGAAAAAGATAAGCTTGGGAAGTTCTTCCTGAGTTGGCCACTTGTAAGGATAGATGAGAAGGGGGCCAGACAGCAAGCCAATGTGAATGTCTAGGGAAGTTAGGAACAGCAAGTGCAAAGGCCCTGAGGCAAATGCATGCCTGATTCCGTCTAGGGCCAGTAGGGAGGCCAGTGTGGGCAGAGGGTGGGAAGAGGAAGGAGGAATTGTAGGTGATGGGCTCAGAGATGAAGGGTGAGATCATGTAGGTTCTTATCAGCCCTTAGAAAGACTCTTTGGGTTTTGGTCAGAGTGAAGTGGAAAACCATTTCAGGATTGTGAACCTTAGAATGTCACGATTTGATTTTCTACAAATACACTAAAGAGAGGAAAGGAAGAAGTAGAGAGACCAATTGGAGACTATTTCAATAATCCAGGCAAGAGGAGATGGTGGGTTGGATCAGAGTAGTAGCAGTAAAAGTGGTGAGAAGTCTGATTTTGGATACATTTTGAAAATAAAGCCAACACGTTTTACTGCCAGTTTGGATGAAGGATGTAAGATATACAGAAGGGTTAACAATGAGTCCAAGGTTGTAGGCTGGAGCAAATGGAAGGATAGAGTTGCTATTTACAGAGAAAAAGAGGATTGGGGGGTCTTTTAGGGGAAAGATCAGGAGCTTGATTTTGGACATACTGATTTTGAGGCGCTCATTATTAACAAAATGGAGACGATAAGCAGGATGCTGGGAATGAGTGGTTGAGATTAGAGGTATACATTTGGGAGCAGTCAGCACTAGTGTGCATACTCTGCACTGATGCGCACACTGGCTTCTATGTTGTTCTGTCTGTGACTTGCATAAAAACAGTCTTTGTGGCACACTCAAATTGTAACCCAGTTCCAAGCCAGGTATCTCAAATGGTATCTCTGGTTTAATTCTGGATTGGGGGTGATTTTATTTATATTTTGTCAATATTCATTTTCCCGTCTGTTCAGTCACAACCATGCAGCTACTTATTATTCCTATTTCTTGAGGGGTGTGGGTAAAGGGTCTGCTATTGATTTATAAGCCACAGCAAATTCAGCCCCTTTTGATACTCCTCTGAAAGGAGGCTCTCTTTGAGAAAGTTTTTGTTACCTTTCCAATTCATCCATCTTAGAGTTGATTATAATTTTAAGCTTCATGATGCAATAATCTATAACATTTATATAGTGCCATTATCTCTTTCCAAGTACTTTATGAACATTTGTTAATTGCTTGCCGCATTACCCCACGAGGCAGGTAAAGTCCCATTTGCATTCATTGTAAGAGTTTCCCGACAGTGGGGGTTTGAGCCGTGAAGCGAATGCCCATCAAACACCTGGCCAGTTAGGGATAGAGGGATCAATAAGCAAGTAATGATGATGGCTTCATCTTCATTAATTAATATTATTTTAGTACCTCCAGCATTCCCTCATAAAAGTCAGAACCCCAAATGAAAATGGTGTTTTCTTTCCCTAGAGACTAACTGATGCGATCAACTTGAACAGATGGGAGATACTAAGCACCAAGAGGGTGAATGAGGAGGTGGGCCCAAAGTGCCTTCAACACTTCTCATTATGAAAACAGAGAATTGTTACCCCAGAGGACTTTAAAGCAGTACTTAGTAATCTGGTAGAGTGAGAGTAGAAGCATTTGGCTGACTAGCTAACTACAAAGGCAACTTCATTTTTGCTTACAGTGTTAGAGATCTCAGGCAAAAGATGTTTTATTTATTAAAATTCACTCATTGACTGATTTGTTGATACCTCCTATATGATAGACACTTTATAGGCTCAAAGGCAGATAGCAATATATAAAAAAGACTAACATCTCTGCCCTCATGGAAATTTCTAGAGGGGGAATAATGATAATTAACATTTCAGTACTTAGCATATGCCAGACACTTTCTATCACTACATTTAACAAATCATTTGATTACAACAAGAGTCCTATCATTACCAATATTTTACAGAGAAGAAAACTGAGATATAGAGATAATAAATTACTTGCTCAAATGCATAGTTAATACATTATGGGGCTTTAGACCAAAGATAACCACTATGCTTTAGTTTAGTTTTATTTTCTGCATGAAGTATTGTAGTTGAAGGAGATGATTGGTTTGAAGAATTCACCTTAGCTACTTAAAATGATAAATTTCAACATATTGATCATAAATTCTTAGGAGCCAAAATGCATGCGTGGAGAATTATGTCACAGGTCAAAGGAAAAAATTGGTCTTACATTGTTTTTCTCCAAGTTTTTGCCTAGAGCAAGTAGAACTTGGGTATTCCATTCTCACATCTTCTCTTTCCTGTTCATCTATATTTAATGAAGACTGCTGGCTCTTTCAGATAAGTCTTATGTCTAGGATAGTTGGAAATGATAACTCAGAGCTGGCCATGAGCAAAATGGTAAAGTATGTTGAGTTAGGAATCTTAGATGCTCCCAGTTTCTCACCATTTTCCCACCCTGTTTTTACTCATTGACTTTACAACACCTTTTCAGTTCCTTTGTACTAATGAAATGAATAAAAAGAGCTTAAATTTCACTCTCTCCCCAGTCAATAACTTTACTTTTACAGATTTTATAGATTTACTTTTCATGAAGAAATTTCATGCAAGCATTAGAGCCTGGGCAAGTCTTGGGAGGACTTCTCAAAATGCCTTTTTAGTATAGGCGAAGAATGACACGGAAAAAGAGTAGGAACTTTCAGGTTGGATAGAATTGAGTTTTACTTCTGACCCAATCCTTTGCACATTGTGGGACACTGGAAAGAATATTAAAACCACTGGAGTCTCATTTTCCTAATCTAACTAGGATTCAATAATTTCTAATGTATGTGAATTGAGCTTCTCTGTGCATAGTTACTTGATAGGCGCTTAATAAATAGTTGTTGTTGGTTAATGTTCATTCAACAGATGTTTGAATTCTTGTTATGTATGGGCTAGGTTCTAGGGAGAGAAATTATGGTGCAATGCAAATACCATGAGTGCTAATGAAAAAGGCAATAAAAATGGTCTTCATTCTGAGCCTCAAACAATAGAGGAATAGGGGGTCCCCTCTTCCATCTCTTCTCCATTTTTTTTCCTTTGCATTGATGAGAACAGTAATCACTAAAACACTTTTCTTAGTGTCTTTTGTCATCTCCTATTTTAGTAAGAATTGACTCTACTGATCATCTTGCCCTTGGTCTGTTCTAAGCTTCAAGAAATTGGCCATGAATATTGTTCTTTCTGTTCCTGTGGGTTCCTCATCACTGCTTTCCCCTGCTCTGTTTGTCTGAAGATACGGAGCCTGGGCATTCTGAGTGCAGTTCCTACATTATTAATGTCTGTGCTGCACTGCCTCCCTGAAATAGTGATGATCTGAATTAGGCTGTCTTGGGAATAAAGTAGAGGAGTGGATTCTAAATCTAAGTATAAATGGGAAGCAAAGGAGAGGAAGCTGTTTCACAGCAGCACCGTTAACCAGAACCATGAACACCTCTAATGTGTGAGTGAAAGGGTGATAGGCCGTGAAAGAGACTAGAATTTGGAGGGAAGATCTGGGCTGAGGAGAGAGATGAGGTATGTATCAGGGAGCCTTCTACATAATGATGATATTTAATGTAATGAGACTGGATTAACATACCAGGAACACCAAGGGGGTAGGTAGAGAAATACAAAGAGTAGAGAGGAGGGTCAAGGTACTGCTGCGGGGAAACTGACATTTAGTGAAGGAGCAGCAAGAGGACCTGAGTTAGATCAGACACCTAGGAAAATAATGGTCCTATGGGAAAAGGGAGTTCTGGAAGATAAACTGACAAGATTGTGAATGGTTACATAGGGAATTAGAAGAATGAAAACTGAAAAATAGCTCTAGAATTTTTTGGTGAAGTGGCCATTAGGAATCATCAAAGAAAGACATGGGCATGGTAGTTTGAACAGATTACTGTGGAATAAGAGTGAGTGAGTAATCTAAGGGAAGGAGCTAAGTATGAGCTACTCTTTCAAGATCTTGAATGTCGGAGAGAGGGAGGGAGGCAGAGAGACAGAAAGTCAAAGAGGACTTGAGAGTGATGGGACCTCAGGGTAGGTAGATTAGGAGTAGGAGACAAATTTAGGCGTAGGAAAAGTTTCCAGTAGAGAGACAGAGAGTAAATACAATCTTAAGTCTCTTCTTAGAGAAGAAGAGTAGGGGTTGGGCATGGTGGCTCACACCTGTAATCCCAGTACTTTGGGAGGCCGCGGCAGGTGGATCACCTGAGGTCAGGAGTCTGAGACCAGCCTGACCAACATGGTGAAACACCATCTCTACTAAAAATACAAAAATCAGTCAGGCGTGGTGGCACACGCCTGTAGTCTCAGCTACCTGGGAGACTGAGACAGGAGAATCGCTTGAACCCGGGAGGCGGAGGTTGCAGTGAGCTGAGGTCGTGCCACTCACTGCACTCCACATTGGGTGAAAGAGTAAGACTCTGTCAAAAAAAAAAAAAAGAGTCGTAGTTCTTTGTTTTAGGACTAGTGGAAAGAAAATACATTAGATATAGGATAATCTATTGAGGAGGATGAAGTAAGGATAGAATTTAAGGAGAGAGTTAAAACTTAATATAGGCATTTTGTTATCTTTATAGTTATTTCAGTTAGTTTTATTTTTGAACAATAATCATTCCAGATGAGAAGGATAGTAGATATTTATATTGTAACACATCACCCGTTTCACAGTTTTCATCAGTAATGCTTGTAGGCATATATGTGCTTTAACATTAAACTTTTGCCACTTTAATTAATAACAGGATTATCAATGTAGAAATTTGTGACTTTACTTTTGAATTTTTCATTATTGTCACCTTGAGTATATAGAATTGCTCTTCTATTTTCTATTTCTATTCACACATTCATTTTAATCATATTTTATGATAAAGAATGGTGTAGGTTTTAAGAATTGAAATTATCTAAGGGATCATACAGTCTAAGCCATAGATTAATTTCAACTTATTAGCAGCCAATAGTTTTGTGTCACTTGTGTTTTACTGAAGACATGACCTTCCTTAGAGTGATGGAATAATCCTATTTCCACAGCTCTGTCTCTAGAGAGACAGGTAGGGAGCTGAGATTTTGGACAGCCCAGTTATTATTCATGTGGCTTCAGTATATTCTCATGTCACAGGGTACGCTAATATCTGTCTCATGCAGTTCTTGAAGCAAATATGAGAAATTACACTTTTTAAATCCTTTGAATAGTTAAAATGTACAAAGATTCATATTTAATGTTAGTTACAGGCCTTGGAGAAACCCATTGGCTTACTTCGATGATAACTGTTTTATAAGTTTTGAATTCTGTTGATTATAAGATGTGATATATTAATTTAAAAATAAAAATTTTAGGCTGGGCATGGTGGCTCATGCTTGTAGTCCCAGCACTTTGGGAGGCTGAGAAGGGCAGATCACTTGAGGTCAGGAGTTTGAGGCCAGCCTGGCCAACATGGCGAAACCCTGTCTTTACTAAAAAATACAAAAATTAGCCTGGCATGGTGGCATGTGCCTGTAATCCCAGCTACTGGGAAGGCTGAGGTAGGAGAATGGCTTGAACCCAGGAGGCAGAGGTTGCAATGAGCCGAGATCATGCCACTGTACTTCATCCAGCCTGGGCGACAGAGTGAGACTCCATCTCAAACAAACAAACAAACAAACAAACAAAAAACAAAAAACGCACCAAAAACCAAACAAAAACCAAAAAGCAAACAACAAAAAAGATTTTAGTTTTATTAATTTAGTATCCAATGTTTTAATTTAAGCACTCAACATAAGTTTAACATTCTGTGTTTACCATGTTACCCACTTCCAAGATAGATGATAAAAAGTGTTAGATTCAAAGACAAGTGTTTACAAATACCTACTATATGCCTAGCATTTTATGCAGTGTTTGGTGGTGTGGAATCTTATTTGAGAATAAAATTAAATATAAAATTGTCCTTTTTAAGACTGAATAAAGATGGCCAACTAGATGTAGCCAGGAGAAGCATCTGCCCCTGAGGGAGCAGGGCATCAGGAAGACTGGCATACTCCAAGAAGATCATTGGAGGGAAGGCACTGAGAGTGGATAAAGGGAGGACACAGATGCTTGGCTGAAGAGGGAGGAAGCTGGGAACCCTGCACAGGGCTACTATGCCATGCACAGGGACTCATTCCAGGCCCAGTGACTCTTGGGGAAAGGGTAAGTTGAACAGGCAAGCAGTGACATGCTCTCACCATGGATCTCTGGAATCCTGGCAGCCGGAGACCCCAACACTCCCATGGACACTTGAGCTGGAAGGGAGAGCTTCTTAGAGGTAGTAAGGGCAGGACTCCAGCCTCTGTGGAGCCCTGAGGGTTTGGTACAGGAATTTCTGCAATGGAGCATGGCCAGGAACGCCCATTCCTCAGATTCGTCGTGCTTTCCTAGGGGACATTAGCCTTAAGGGAGCTGTTAGACCGGAACAGAGCAGGGTGATCTTGCCTGTGAGATCAGCCTATTCCAAACTCTGCTGGCCTCTCTCAGGGCCCCAGCCTGGCTGAGCTTGTTTGTGGTGCAGCCCCAGGTGCCCAGTTGGGCCACATCATAGCTCCTTTGCTGGTAGACTGTGCCTAACCATCAAAGAGCTCCAGTAGAGTAGGCCCCACTGACACACACGCTTCCCTATACCATATGCAAAAATAAACTCAAGATGGATTAAAGACTTGAATTCAAAACCTAAAATTATAAAAACCCTTCAAGGTTACCTGGGAAATAACATTCTGGACATAGGACCTGGCAAAGATTTCATGAAGAAGCTGCCAAAAACCATTGCAAGAAAAAGAAAACTTGACAAATGGGACCTAATTAAATGAAAGCGATTCTTCATAGCGAAAGACACTATCAACAGAGTAAACAGACGAGCTACAGAATAGGAGAAAATATTTGCATACTATGCAGTATCTGGAATCTATAAGGAACTTAAATTAACAAGCAGAAAAACCAACTCCCTTAAAAAGTGGTCAAAGGACATGAACAGACAATTTTAGAAGGAAGACATACATGCACCCAACAAGCATATGGAAGAATGATCAACATCACTAATTATTAGAAAAATGCAAATGGAAACCACGATATACTATAATATCTCATAACAGTCGGAATGGTTCTTATTACAAAGTTGAAAAGTAACAGATACTGTTGATGTTGTAGAGAGAAAGTAATGCTTATACACTGCTTCTGGGAATGTAATTTAGTTCAGTCACTGTGGCAAGCAGTTTAATGATTTTTCAAAGAACTCAAAACAGAATTACCACTTGACCCAGCAATCCCACTATTGGGTATGTACCCAAAGGAATATTAATCGTTCTACTATAAAGACACATGCCTATGTATGTTCATCACAACACTATTTACAATAGCAAAGATATGGAATTAACCTAAATGTCCATCAGTAGTAGACTGGATAAAGAAAGTGTGGTACATATACACCGTGGAATACTATGTAGCCATAAAAAAGAAAAAAGATCGTTTTTTTTTTCCTAGCAACATCAATGGAGCTGGTGGCCATTATCCTAAGTGAACAAACATAGGAACGGAAAACCAAATACTGCATATTCTCAGTTATAAGTGGCAGCTAAACCTTGAATCCACATGGACCCAAAGAAAGGAACAACAGACACCATAGTCTACTTGGAGGTGGAGGGTGGAAGGAGAGTGAGGATCAAAAACCTACCTACTGGGTACTGGGTACTATAATTATTACCTGGGTGATACAATAATCTGTACACCAAAACACCATGACATACAATTTACCCATATAACAAACCTGCACGTGTACCACTGAACCTACAATAAATGTGAAAAAGTTATATATAAAATTGCCAAAATGCAAATGTTTACAGCTTATATCTGTACTGTATGGTTGAAGAACAGGGAAAATCATTATGCATTGTCGTAGTTTGAGACAACTCCATTACAAAGGAGGCTCGAGATAGATTCTGATGATAGGAAGAATCTGAGGTAAGTGGAAAGGTGAATAGGCAGTTGTTTATAGCAATTTCTGTCTGTATATTTAGACATGAGTATAAAAATCTCAAACATCTTAAATTTTAATCATTAGGTGTCACAGCAGAATCAGCACTCAAACACAGGACTCTGCACACAGACAAGTTCATAGCTGGTAAAGTGCTGGAAAGTTCGGCGGGAGACAACTCTTGTTAGACATAATAGGGAGCCAACTTCTGCCATAGTTTTGGGGAAATGATGCAGGAAAGTTCCTTTTATTTCTTCAAATAGTGAAAAACTCTTATTTATCACTGAGGGGCTACAATGAACTATTTACTTATTTTCAGTAAAAACAAACAAATGATCAATCGATTGGACAAAGCTCCTGAATAATAAAAAAAACTTTATTAGAATGTTAAATTTACACACAGTATAACCCATTTATGCCTGAGGTGGCAAGTTTTTGAATTTTTTGCAATCAGACCTTGGTGATGACCTTAAAACAGTAGGATGTAAATAACTCCCACATTCTTAGTGTTCCAATACTGTAACACTAGGCATAAGTGTTAAGGGCCAGGGCATGAATCCAGTGGGAGAGAAACAAATTTCCTCAAAGTGTGTTGTTTCCAGAAGAGGGAGGGACACTAGGAACACAGCGCAGCAAACATCCGCCCTTATATAGTTGAAGTCTGTGTCCATTGTAGTATCTGATATTCCCTAAGTAATACTGTAAGTGGAAAATTTCCCTGAGTTTGGTACTTGTAAAAATGTTTTGCTTTCAGAATTGAGTCACAGAATGCTCAAATCTAACAGCATTGCCTGTTGGATTAACGAAAGTACAGGAAGGTTGCTTTGACAGCTCACTATTGCAGTACAACCCAGGTACTTTATATCTTTTTCCCTTCTCCCTTCTCTCTATAATCCCGCTGTTCCCTCTCTAGGTTTCTTACCTCCTGATCACAAAATGGCTGCCAATTATCCATAAGCTAAATCCTAATGCGAGTGAACATGATCAAGGTAGGAAACAGAAGATCTGTCAGAGTTACAAAAGGGATAGATTTTAGGTTCTTTTATCTTTTTGTAAGGCACAAAAAATCCCAGGAAAACTCCAACAGATTTGTTTTATTTAAAAAAATCAGTTTCATTGAGGTATAATTTATAGTAACATTCACCAAGGTTAAGGATGCAAGTTAAGCTTTCACCAATGTATGCAGTCATGCAACCCATACCACAATAATTCAGAAAGTCAAGATGTTCCCAGATAGATTGACATTTCTTCAACTGACTATCTTAAAAATTCTTCTGTCCATAATGATATTTTTATAGAGCTGATCCTTAGATCTTAATGAAAGCTGACATTTCAATAATAGCTAACCTTTATTAAGTGCTTTCTGTGTGCTAGTCACTACACTAAATGTTTGCCGTACTTTACCTCCTTTAGTATTTTGGAAGTTTGATCATGTTCGGACTTGATATTTATCACTATATAATAGTTGCACATATATTCAAGGTACATGTGATATTTCGATACATGTTTATAATGTGTAGTGATCATATCAGGGTAATTGAGATATTCATCACCTGAAACCTGTATCTTTTATTTGTGCTGGGAACATTCATTCTTTTCTTCTAGCTATTTTGAAATATACAATAAATTATTATTAATTATAATCTCCCTAATATCAAATATTAGAACTTATTCCTTCTATCTAATAGTATTTTTGTATCCATTAACCAACTTCTCTTCATTCCCCACTCCTCCTTTCCTTCCCAGGCTTTGGTAACCATCAATCCACTCTTTTTAAAATTTTTAAAACAACAGGGTGGGATAGGTTTTATTAACAGGGCTGTCACTAGTATATATGGTGCCTTTGTGTGAAATAGCAAAAGGTAGCCCTTCTGCTTGGATGTAGGAGACAAGGCCGTCTAAGTAGACCAGGGATGGAGTTTGGCTTTCTCTTTCCTCCTAGACATCTTTGTGGAGTACATAAAATTTTGGATGAAAAAGCCTACTCGACTGTTCCTATTTTACAGTACAAAAACTTCATCTTTAGAGCAGTGAATCAGCCCATTCTGGGTTATGCAGTATGGGGCATATCTTGACTTTCGATGATGGGATTTTACTCACCGGTATCATTGTTAAGTCCATGCAGAAATGTCCTTGGCTAAACAATTCCTTGAATTTCTTTGTAAGATTTTGCCTCCTTCTTATTCAGTATTTACCAACTCTCATATTTTTATTCAGGCTTATCTCTTTCCTCATTGATTTAATAGCATGAAATCATTTTCTCAGTTATGACACTATTAACTATTATTGCAATTACTATTTGTTCATAGAACCTCATATAATTTTATCTTTTTAGTGGAAATTAGCTATAGCTGATAATTATTACAGTAATTTTAAATTGACTAGTTACTAGCATTTCATATAAATTTGTTTGCATTGAGACACATGAAAAGCTCATATCTATTAAGTTTCCTATTTTTGATAAAATTATTCTTGCTTTTATTAGTAATAGATGGTATTAGGTTCTAATGCAATCGCTTGATGATGCCATAATATAAAATGAAAAATCTGGTCAAACATTATATGCCTGGAACAATTTTTATATAATTTTATGATTTTAAAGCTATCATGGAAAGTCCCAGGAGAAATATCTTTGGGAATTGCGAAAACAATTATGTTTGAAATGAATTGTTTAGAGTTTGTTAGTCTGTACTGGATTTTCAAATGCAAATTGTAACTGGAATTTTCTTCTTTTTCTTGAGATTGAGAGAAAGTAAATTAAAATTAGATGTTCATTTCTTGCTCTTTAAGTTCATGGTTTACCCATCTTGCCTCCTGAAAAATAGGTATAATTAGATCTCTTGCATAATTTTCTCACTATTCTATAAAAAGCAGTGTACAGATTATTGAGAAACTAGAAATAATGGCAGAAAAGTCTCCAATTAGAAAATGATTGATTAATTTGTTGCAGTTGATAAAATATTAGTGTCTATTTTCAGATTCTAGGACTAAAAAGCAAATAACTCAACCTGTATCATCTATTGTGACTTAAAATCAAAGTGGCTGTCAATTACTTTGAGGCACGCTCCTTTTTGGCATAAACTTATTTTATTGTTTTTTCTGTTTTGTGTTTGTTTCTCAGCAACAATATGTCTCCTTGAAGTTTCAGAGCAGATCTCTTAAGCAAAAGAAGATTTTTTTTTTTTAACTACACTTTTATGTTTGGGACAGCACATTACTCATTACTCTAGAGCTGTAGATCTTAAAGTGTGGCTCTTCTTTCATCTTTCAGTAGCATTAGCATCACCAAGGATCTTGTTAGAAATGCCAGTCTTAGGGTACCATCCCAGAGCTGTCGGATCAGAAACTGGGATGGGCCCAGGGATCTGTGTTTCAATAAATCCTTCCAGGGGATGATGATGCATGCAAAACTTCGAGAACTACTTTTCTAAAGGAACTTAATACAACCAAATTAACTATGTTGCTATTAATTATTTGCAATATTTTAGTCTTGGGTAGAATTGCTAAGTCACAGGATATGAATATATTCAACTATAGCAGGTAATGCTAAGTAGTTTTATAAGTACCTGTTCCAATTTAGAGTTCTACCAGTAGTAAATAAAAGTCTTACTGTGTTATCCCTAACTTTGTCAGACATTTTAATTTTTATAGATCTGGTGGGTGTGAAATGGTATCAAGTTATGGTTTGAATTTGACTATACTTAATGACCTTTAGCATCTTTTCATGTATTTTTATGTTTGTTGGTCAGTTACATTTATTTACATTTAAGTAAATTGTTTACTTTTACCTTATCATTTCTCAATTGGGTTTTCTTTTTTGATTCATAGGAGTTTTAAAAATATTGTGGATACTAATCCTTTATCATTTTGTGTTTCATATCTTTTCCCTGGTTATGATTTTTACTATCACTTTTCCTGATGTATCACTGAAGAAGTTCACAATTTTAATGTAGTAAGATCTATTTGACTTAATTTATAATTTTCGCTCCTATGATTTGTTTAAAAACTTACCCTTTATGCAGAAAACAGAGAACTATTCTCTGATTTTTTTTTCTAGAAGATGTTTAAGGCTTTAACATTTAAGTTTTTATTGTACATAAGTATCATACATGTACCTATATATAAAATTATATATGTATACACACATTTTACTGAGGTTTTTGATTCACATGTAATAAAATATATACCCATTTAAAGTGTATACTTTGGGTTTTGACAAATGCATACACTCATAACCACTACCACAAGCAGGAGGTCGAATATTTGCATCACCTCAAAAAGCTCCCTTTACAGTCTGTTGCTCCCAAGTCACCTGGCCTCGGCCAACAACTTATCTGTTGAATAACCAGAGATTTGTTTTGTCTTTTCTAAGAATTTCGTATAAACGGAACCTTACAGTACGTATTATTTTGCATCTGGCTTCTTTCACTCAGCATAACGTAATTGAGATTTATCCGTGTTGTTGTATGTAGCAGTAGTTGTTTTCTTCTTACTTTCTATTTGCCAAGTCTCATTCCATTCTATTGTGGGATAGTCCACAATTTGTGCATTTATTTACCTGTTAATAAATTGTTTCCAGTTTTGTAAAAATTATTTTGGAAAAAGTGGTCATGAATATTTGTATTCAAGTTGTATGGACATATGTTTATATATCTTGGAAAGCTAGGAATAATAAGTTAATATTTAACTTCATAAAAAACTACCAAAATGTTTCAAAAGTAGTCCTATTTTGTATTCCCACCAGCCATGTATGAGAATTCTAGTTTCTTCACATTCTCTCCCACACTTGGTATTGATAGTCATTAATTTTAGGCATTTGAATGTGTGTTTAGTAATATCTCGTTGTGGCTTCTGTTTGCATGAAATTGGTTTTTGTGATGTATGGGAGATATTCAGTTTCATTCTTTTTTTTTCATCTGATCAACCAATTGTCTCAGTACCATTTAGTGTATAATACATAATTTCCTCATCAATATGCAATGATAGTTCTATCATATCCTGAGATGATACTAAAGCTATGTAAAACCCGCTATGAAAATGGGCACTCTCCTTTTTTTAGAGCTTGGAGTAAAATGTAAAAGTTTAACAGGCATATTTAATTTCATGCTTTAAGTTAATCAATATTTTAATAAGCTTCCTTTAGAAATTAGAATGCTTGTTAGTAAAGTCACCACTTATTCAACCCTAACTTATTCTCTTCTTGCTCAGTGTCTTATCTATTTTTTCTCTTTTAAAACATTCTTAGCCTTGAAGCTTTACATGTGTTTTTTAAAAATCCTATATTTTTTCTATAATTTTCAGTGGTCTATACTTGATCTGTGCTCCAGATATGTGGTTAACAATATTGCTGGCTGTGAAAGTCCTCTTTAAGATTTATTCTTCCTCTGAAGAGAAGTAGGTATCCCAGAGAGAGAACATGAAAAATATAAAAAATATGAAAGTATGAAGGTGAAAATTAAAAATCACCTATAATCTTTCCTTTCAGACATAATCATAATCTGCATTTTTTGTTTCCATTTGTTTATCAAAATTATACATACAAATGTTAAAGAAAAAGTAATTTGGAATCACTTAGTGTTGAAAGTTAGTCTTTAGCACTTTCTCTTTCTCCTTCTCAATTCTATTCTTCTTCTTTTTTTTTTTTTTTGAGACAGAGTCTGGCTCTGTCGCCCAGGCTGGAGTGCAGTGGCGCGATCTCGGCTCACTGTAAGCTCCGCCTCCGGGCTTCACGCCATTCTCCTGCCTCAGCCTCCCGAGTAGCTGGGACTACAGGCACCTGCCACCACGCCTGGCTAATTTTTTGTATTTTTTTTGATGGAGATGGGGTTTCACCATGTTAGTCAGGATGGTCTTGATCTCCTGACCTCGTGATCCGCCCACCTCGGCCTCTATTAAAGTACACACTATTCTTTAGTGTGTACTTGAACATTCTTTAAGTATGTGGTTTGTTCTAGAAGCATTATTAAGACTTTTGTGTTTGACTACTGTTAAATTGTAAAGTTAAAACCTAATAAAAAGTATTTACAGAATTGTGACTGTATATTTGGAAATTTTAATATAAATAAAAGTATTTTAAGACATAAGGCCAATAATAAATATATGTAGCTATAGTCACAATTGAGAAAATGTGTTGTAAAATACATCAAGTTTGCAATATTATTTTAGTTAAGAACTATGTTTGGTCTATTTCTGGGTCAAGGATGTTAAATTGTGCTAATGTTTAGTTTTATATCACATTTTTTTGTAGAAACCCTATTGTGCAGTAAATAGTGTAAATTGAATTAATTTGTTTTTATGTTTCCATGACAAAATTTATACTTTCATCTTCAAAGTAGATGCTTCAAATTTATTTTCTAATATTTAAATTCCCTAGTTAAGAGTGGAGACAAGAAGATTTAAAATGTCTAATCTCTTAGGGTTTAAAAATACAAGCAATTATTGTGTGTGTTGGATTTATTACTTTGTAGATTAAAATCAATGGGATTTTTGCAATTAATGACAAAATTGCATATAATGGTCTTATGGTATTAATAGTCTTGGTAAGCCATCTGTAGCAGTTTTCAATTCTCAACATAATTGCATAGAGTAGTTTATGTTTTCCAAGGAAAAATCTCTGGCAAACTATGCCTCATTTTATTTCTATTTTAAGCTAATCCCCTGACTCAATCTTAGATCTATGAGTTACTCTTATTTGGAGATTTGGGAGTTTGCAGAAGTGTGGAGATAATAAAATCACGATTTGCTAAGTTGCATACTGTTCAGGGATGGCAGGTTCTTCCTATACCAATTCAGTGTTTTATTGTTTCTGTATGTGTGTGGGTGGGGTAGGGGAAAGGTGAAAATAGCATTCTGTCCTTCCACTTGGGTGTGCAAGTTTACCATTTGCACTTAAGAATGTGTCATCTATCTAGAATAATCAGTTGGGTGAAATGGAATCTGTGAACTGACATTTAGTTATGTGACACAGGTGGTCATTTCTCTCCTAACATGTCAATGTGTGCCTGTGAATGAAATCCAAAGACCCTTTTGTTTTTCCTAGTGTGAACTTCAGGTACAAGAGTTGAGTTGTTCTTACTCAATTCATAGTAAGCTCATTGTTATATTTTGGTGTTTGACCCTCCAAATCTCATGTTGAAATTTAATCGCCAATGCCAGACGTGGGGCCTAATTGGTGGTGATTGGGCCATGGGTGCAGATCCCTCCCGAAAGCCTTGGTGCCATCTTCCCTGTAGTGAGTTCTTGCTCTATTAGTTCCCAGAGAGCTGGTTGTTAAAAGAGCCTGGCACCTCCCTCCTCCTCTCTCTTCCTCTCTTGCTGTGTGATTTCTGCACAGACCTGCTCCCTTTCATTTTCCCTGAGTGGAAAAGCCTGAAGCTTTCACTGGATGCCCAGTCTTCCAGCCAGCAGAATTGTGAGCCAAAATAGACCGTTTTTGTTTATAAATTACCCAGTCTCAGGTATTTCTTCATAGCAACACAAACTGAATCAAGACACTTATCATTGCTTTACCTTTTATTGTCTATGGTGTTTTTTTTTTCTTTGATCTTCTACCCTGATTCTACCCTATATATAAGCATAGTCTTCATTGAATTTAACATATAACATACCATGTTATATGTTGTTCATATGTTCATTTAGGTATATGTCTGTAACAAACATGCTGCTTTATTCTGGGGTGTCTTCAGTTTATGTAGATGACACTATGCTACAAAATACACTCCTAATATTTTCTCTCAACATTAAAAATATTTTATTTATTATTAACTATTATTTGTTATTTTATGTTTCCATTATAAGTATTTATTACATTTTACTTACCCATTCATTTAGTGATCAAAATCTTGTAGGCCTCCAGCATCTTGATATGAGAAAAAATGCATTAATTATCATCTTCGTATGTGGCTCACTCTTGAAGGACAATTGTTGGGTGCTGGGATGTTCTCACCCTCAGTGTTCTTCCACCAGTAGTTCACGAGGCTTTCAGCAGTTGATGCTATCTGACCTTTTACATTTTGCCATTCTAATGTATGTAAAGTGGCATCTCCTTTAAATTTGGATTTCTCTGATTACTAATAAGGCTAAACATCATATTCTTATAAATCATTTAAGGTTTTCATTTTTGTAAATTGCCTATTCATAGCCTTGCTCATTTTACTTATAGATTTCCATTTTTTTCTTGACGATTTGTGAGAATTACTTTTATATTTTTGTACTTATTCCCTTGACTGTCTTAAATATTGTGAATGTCTTCCATCGGTCTGTCATTCATATTTTGTTTATAACATGCTTCACTGAACATGAATCTTTCATGAAATTTGATTGCATTAAAATTAATTTTTCCCTTTATAGTATCTATTTTGACTATTTAAAAAACTGATTTCCTAATCTACCCCCAAGGTCTCAAATATATTCTTTTATATTTTTTCTTTAGCTCTATAGTTTTGTACATACTGTGTTTTTCCCTTTCTATAGAGAATTTACTCCATAATGCATCTTATTCCTACTGATTTATGATGCCTCTTTATTACAAAGCTACTATATTTTTTCCCACTGGCTTAATAGTCTATTCTTGCACCAATTACTACCTATTTATTGATCCATCTCTATCTATCTATCTGTCTGTCCATTCCATCAACTATCTTTAACTGTTTGGCTTCATAATATCTGCTAAAGCAAGTTATTCATTTTCTTTTTCTAAACTGTCCTGCTGACTGATTCTGTGTTCTCACATGTAATTGTGGGAAGCACCTATCAAATTGCAAATTTTACTCAATTTTTTTTTGGAATGACATGATATTAATAGAGTAGTGGAGTGACAATTGATGTGCTTTAACTGTTTAATGGTTTCATCCTGGAATATAGTATAACTTTCTACTCAGTTTTAAAAATCTTTAATAGAGTTATTATTTTTTCCTGCACTTGTTAGGAGGACATTTTATTTATTTGTTTGTTAACTTTTCAATTCAGGGGTATATGTGCAGGTTTGTTATATAGGTACACTTGTATTATGGGGATTCGTTGTATAAATTATTTCATCACCCAGGTGGTAAGCCTAGTACCCATCAATTAGCTCTCCCTCTTCCCTCCCTCCACCCTCCTATAGGCCCTGGTGTGTGTTGTTCCCCTCTATATGTCCATGTTTTCTCATCATTAAGTCCCCATTTATAAGTGAGAACATGTGGCATTTGGTTTTCTGTTCCTGCATTAGTTTGCTGAGGATAATGGTTCCATCCATGTCCATGCAAGGACATGATCTCATTAGTTTTTTATGGCTGCATAATATTCCATGGTGTATGTGTACCACATTTCTTTACTGTCTAGCACTGATGGGCATTTAGGTTGATTCCATATCTTTGCTATTGTGAATAGTGCTGCAATGAACATATGCATGCCTGTGTCTTTATAATAGAACAATTTATATTCTGTTGGGTATATACCCAGTAATGGGATTGCTAGGTCAAATGGTAGCTCTGTTTTTAAGTCTTTGAGGAATCACTACACTGAAGAAAACATTTTATTGAGGGTGATTCCTAGATATTTATTTGATACTTTGCTGTGGCAGTGATTAGTATTTTGTTTTCTATCATATAATTTAATTAGTTGTATTGGTAAAGATATATCTATGGATATTTTTGTTAATAGCTTACTTACAAGCTTTCATAAACTTATTAGTAAAAGTATCAACTTTCTTCAGTGTTCTATGTAAGAAATAATATATTCTAAAAATTACAATTTCACCTTCTTCAAAATCTTCATACTTCTAACCTATTTTCTGTGTTTTGTGGCATTAATCAAGTCTTCTAGTACTACATTAAATAGTGGCAGTATTTCTGATATCGTGTTATCAATTATGTATTTGCTGTAGAATTTTGGGTGGATATTTATCAAGTTAGGGAAGCCTTCTGTTGTTTCAGGTTTTCTCAGTTTTTTGTTGCTTTTTTTTTTAATTTGTTTTTCTTTAAATAATCCTGTAAGGTACTGAAATTTTTCAGATGCCTCCCTGCATTCATTGGAATGATCATATATTTTTTCTACTTTGAACCATTAATATGGGGCATTATGATGACTAGATTTTCTGATGTTACAATTGCTACATTCCTGGGATAAAATCTGTTTGACTGTGATACAGACATTTTAATATAGCATTAGAACAGTAAGTATATATCTTATTGAGGATTTTGGAATCTATGTTCACATATTGAAATGATCCTATAATGTCATTTTCTTATATCCAGACTTGGTTTGAGGTTAATAATCAGCTTTGTGATATAATCAGGAAGCTTACTTTCTTTTTCTACTTTCTAGAATTTTTTGAATAAGATAGAGATTATCACTGCCTTCATAGTATCTGATAATGAGCCTAGGGTTGATTCACAGGGAAGTTATTGATAGCTTTATGTCTATCACAATGTGGTAAATACTTAACAACCACCTTTCCAGGGTGTGTGTTGGGGGTGGGGAGTAGAGGAAAATTCCTGATTTAAGTGTTCTCCAGTTTTGTAGTGTAAATATTGCTACTACTACGCCCTATTTCACGCTATCAATGTGAAGTCGCTGAATGTGAAGTTGCAGAGATATGCATAGTCAGCTCCTGTGACCTGGCACAGACTGGCTCTGTCAACATAGAGACATGACAACCTCTAGAGTGGAATGGCAGCTTCTTCACTTTCAACTTCCTTGTCTTTAGCACATTCCTTTTTTGGCCAGCTCTAACTCAGAAGAGGGTTCTAGGAACCTTATTTCTGGTTTAACAAGTTATTTTTGGCTTCATGGAAAACAAACTGCCATTACTAGTGTTTTTAATTTATTTGCTGGTTATTGCCCTCATCAACTTTACTATTTGGACATTTTACATGTTTCCAAACATGTATCCTTTTTATCTAGGTTTCAAATTGGCTGACATATAGTTTTCCACAACATTTTTATATTTTTAATACTTTAATTACAATATATACATTTTAAATTCTTTTTCTTGATATGTCTTGCCAAAAGTTTGCTGTTGTATTAAAATACTTTTGGTTTAATCATCTCTATTTTACTGATTTCTGTCCTTATCTTTATTTTCCTTCTTTTCTTTCATTTCCATTACATTTTTTTCTTGTTTTAATTTTTGCTCCTTTAACCTGTTTATAATACCCGTTTTTGTTCTTTTATGATGTTTTTCTCCCTGAAGTTTGTGTTATCTGTACCAATGTTTCCCTGACTTTATTTAGCATTATAGTTACTTGGTATATCTGATTTATTCCTTTTGACAGGCTTCATGACCACTACCCCAAAATACGGCACCTTTGCCTGTGTGGAAACAACAGAAGCAGGAAGATTACTCTTATTTTCTTCCGACCTTTTTCTCTTGAAGTAGACCATAAAGAAGAATCTGACGTTTCTCTGAAGGAAACCTTCATTCCAGACGTACCCTCCCTATGTCCAAAGAACATCTTTATCTTTAAAGACACAGAGATGCCAAGAAGAATCTGAACAAACAGGACTTGCCAGATCCCCCAGTTTACTAATATTGGACCATACTCTTTTGTTCTTCAATCATATTTCTGCATCATGTTCTTAAAAATACACAGTTTTCCCCATTCCTTTGGGTATTTATTCCCGAAAGCTTCTGTGTCATGTAAAACTTACATTAAATAAATTTGTATGCTTTTGCTTGTGTGCTTTTCCCTTGTGTCTTTTGTTATAAGGGTTTCAGTCATGCTCCTAGCGATGGGTGAACAAAGAAATCTTCTTTTCTCCTTTATACTTTATTTTCTTTTTATAAGAATTCATTTACATTTGTTATGACTTTCAATAAGTTTGGATTTATTTCTACAACTTCATTTGACAATGAAATCTGTCATCTGTTCAAACATTAAGACACTTCAGCTTATACTGCTCACTCCCAACTAATATATTCTTGTTATCAAGTATTTTACTTCTGTTTTGTTTTTCTAACCATGCAAATTAGATGACTTCATAATCATCACTATATCCTAGAGTAAATTTTTGTCCACATTTATCATTTATTTTTGTTCAGTATTACTTATTGCATTTTAGACATATCTTCAGCAATTGTTTCCCAACTTCCTGATGTACAGTTTTTCAAATAACTTTAATGAGTATATGTTGGTTGTAAAGTTTTTGTCTAAAATATGTTTATTTGGGCTGGGTGTGGTGGCTAACACCTGTAATCCCAGCACTTTGGGAGGCTGAGATGGGTGGATCATGAGGTCAAGAGATAGAGACCATCCTGGCCAACATGGTGAAATCCCACTCTACTAAAAATACAAAAATTAGCTGGGCAATTTGGTGTGCACATGTAGTCCCAGCTACTTGGGAGGCTGAGGCAGGAGAATTGCTTGAACCCAGGAGGCAGACGTTGCAGTCAGCTGAGATTGCACCACTGCACTCCAGCCTGGTGACAGAGCGAGACTCTGTCACAAACAAACAAATAAACAAACAAAAGTTTATTTGCCTTTTCTTCTTGAAAGTTAGTTTTGTTAAATTTACAATTATGGATTAACCTTTTTTTTTTTCTAAACACTTTGTGAAGATTTTATTACTCTGATTTCTGGCCTTCCTTGTTACTGGAGTAAAGTTGGCTACAGCTTTGTCTTCCCTTTGGCTGCTTTTAAGATTTTCTCTTTGTCTTTGTTACACTTAAGTTGTGATTACTATGTGTCTTTTTGATGTTTATTTTTATTCATACTGCAGATTTACTGTTTCCCAAGCCAAAACAAAGACACTAATTACGTTAGTGTCCTAAAGTAATATTAAATGTTTAAATGTTCTTACCTAAGTATTTTTTTCCTCTATTTTTTCCCCAATATTTCTGGAACTCCAATTAAAGTGTGTTAAATCTTTTTATACTTTAACTCCCTTCTTCTTTTTTTCTTATTGTGTTTCTTTTCGACTCCTGTACTGAATTCTGAGTTACTTCTTTAGATCTACCTTTTAGTTCATTAATCATCTCTTCAGAGGTGCCTAATTTTCTGCTTAACCCATCCAATATACATTTAATTTTATCTGTTGTATTTTCTAGTTCTAAAACTTCTGTCTTTTCCAAATGTTGCTGGCAATTTCTAATAGTCGCTTCCCCTACCCTTTCATGTTTTCAACTTCTTTTTTCAATTCCTTAAACACGTTAGGTATTTTTTCTTAATTTGTATTCTAAATCTTTTAATTCTAGTGTTTGCATCCTTCAGATATAGACTTTCTTTTTTTTTTTTTTTTTTTTTTTTTTTTGAGACAGAGTCTCACTCAGTCGCCCAGGCTGGAGAGCAGTGGCACGATCTCGGCTCACTGCAAGCTCTGCCTCCTGGGTTCACGCCATTCTCCTGCCTCAGCCTCCCGGGTAGCTGGGACTGCAGGCGCCCACCGCTATGCCCAGCTAATTTTTTTTGTATTTTTTAGTAGAGACGGTGTTTCACCATGTTGGCCAGGATGGTCTCGATCTGCTGACCTCGTGATCTGCCCGTCTTGGCCTCCCAAAGTGCTGGGATTACAGGTGTGAGCCACCGCGCCCGGCCAAAATATAGACTTTCATTTAAAATTCATATAATTATGTCAGTATGTAGCGTACTATTTCTATTTCTAGATCAGGAAAACTAAAGCTAGGAATGCTAAATAATTTACCCATGTCAAAAATTTAATAAATGTCTGGGCAAGTATTTTAGCTCTGATTTGCTTGACCTCAGAAATGCTGTTGGTGTGATCATACTTGAGTCTTCCAGTCACTATCGACTGAGCAGCTAATACATGTACCAGTAGATCTTATACTAGATTCTGAGTGTGTTGAGTGTGGGAATAAGGCTATATTTAATACTATATCCATGCATTTATTAAAAAGCATAGAAAACTGGAGACACTTAATATTTACAAGGTTACATGGCCGATCATTGTCATAGGATCTTGTTATGATCTTCTATTACAGCAGATTTAGTACATTTATAGGATCAGTTAATATTTGGCTCATTAACCCCAGACTGCCTCTGTAGTAGGATGTGAGGGATAATCTTATGGACAATTATGGAATATCCTTGGTATCTTCATTTATATTTAGTTCCATCCTACTGCTTTTAGGTGGTGGTGTTTGTTGGGTCTTTCTGTACCTTTCCTTATTTGGGCTTCTGTGGTAGTTCATTCACTAATGTTAATCTCTCTTTTTTAACCAGTCCATCTTGGACGCTACTGTGTTCGGAATTGGTGGGTTCTTGGTCTGGCTGACTTCAAGAATGAAGCCAGGGACCTTCGTGGTGAGTGTTACAGTTCTTAAAGATGGTGCGTCTGGAGTTTGTTCCTTCAGATGTTCAGATGTGTCTGGAGTTTCTTCCTTCTGGTGGGTTCGTGGTCTTGCTGACAGGAGTGAAGCTGCAGACCTTCGCCGTGTTACAGCTCTTAAAGGCAGCACGTCTGGAGTTGTTCTTTCTTCCCGGTGGGTTCGTGGTCTTGCTGGCTTCAGGAGTGAAGCTCCAAACCTTCGCAGTGAGTGTTACAGCTCATCAAGGCGGTGTGGACTCAACGAGTGAGCAGCAGCAAGATTTATTGTAAAGAGCAAAAGAACAAAGCTTCTACAGTGTGGAAGGAGACCTCAGCGGGTTGCCACCACTGCCCCTGAGGCCTGCTTTTATCCCCTTATCTGACCTCACCCACATCCTGCTGACTGGTCCATTTTACAGAGAGCTGATAGGTCTATTTTACAAAGAGCTGATTGGTCCGTTTTGACAGAGTGCTGATTGGTGCGTTTACAATCCTTGAGCTAGACACAGAGTACTAGACGGAAAAGTTCTCCAAGTCCCCGCTAAACTCAGGGGCCTAGCTGGCTTCACCTAGTGGATCCTGCATGGGGGTTGCGGGTGGAGTTACCTGCCAGTCCCATGCCGTGCACCCGCACTCCTCAGCCCCTGGGTGGTTGATGGGACCCGACACTGCAGAGCAGGGGTCGGGGCTCCTAGGGGAGGTTCGGGCCAGGCGGGAGCCCACCGCGGGGAGGGGGGTGCTGTTCAGGCATGGCAGGCTGCAGGTACGCAGCCCTGCCCTGCAGGGAGGCAGCTGAGGCCCCAGAGAACTTGAGTGCATCCAGCACTGCTGGGGGACCTGGTGCACCCTCTGCAGCTGCTGGCCTGGGTGCTAAGCCCCTCACTGCCCTGGGTCGGTGGTGCCAGCCGGCCACTCCCTGTGAGGGTCCTGCCAAGCTCTCGCCCTCACCCTCCGTAACTCACGCTGGCATGTGAGTGCCGAGTGCAACCCTGGTTCCCGCCGGTGCCTCTTCCTCCACACCCCCCCACAATCACAGGGAGGTGGCTCTGGCCTCCGTCAGCCCAGAGAGGGGCTCCTACAGTGCCTTGGTGGGCTGAAGGGCTCCTCAAGCGCCACCAGAGTGGATGCTGAGGGCGAGGAGGGGCCGAGAGCGAGGGCTGCTAGCAGGTTGTCACCTCTCACTACTGCTGCATTATTCTCTCTAAACTGTAGCTTTTATTGTAAAGCTCCTTGACTCAAAAACTTTCAGTATTATCTCTCTATTGCTTATATTACAATGTCTAAATTATTGCCATTGCCATTCATACCAGTCTTTAGTATAGTTCCGATTTTCTATTTCAAACTTAATTCTCCCTACTCCCTACATAATGACAACAGCTAACACTTATTATGCACTTTCCCTGTGTGTGGCACCATCTTGGGAGCTTGGTATGTATCATGTCATTTAATATTTGCAACAAATCTAGAGATATGTACAATTATCCTTGTTTCACACATGAGGACCCTAAGGCTTAGAGAGCTTAGAAAATGTGCACAAGTTTACACAGCTAATAAGTGCTCAAGATGAGATTTGAATTCAGACAGTCTCACTCCAGAGCTGATGCTATAAATTACCCACTGAACACTGTTACTTACATCCTATTACCCTATTCTAAAACCAAAAGGAATCATTCATTGTGTCCCAAACTTACATTGTACTTTTTTTTTTCCTTATATTTTATTTTTGCCATGCGTCATGAGTCACATGACAAAACCTAACACACACCCAGTTTAAATTTTATTTCTTGCAAATCTTCCCTCATTTTTCAACTCTTAAAATACTACACGTGCCTCTCCTTGTCACAGAAACATTTATTTCAGTTATCTTTGCATGTGCCTTTCCTCCCTGGTTGTAGTTTAGGGATCAGTGTTTCGAAGGTAGATGATAATTTTAGTTGTTTTTCAGCAGCTAGCATGATGTATTACTCCATTTTCGTACCGCTATAAAGATACTACCTGAGACTGGGTAATTTATAAAGAAAGGAGTTTAATTGACTCACAGATCTGCATGGCTGGGGAGGCCTCAGGAAACTTACAATCACAGCATATGGCAAAGGGAAGCAGGCAACGTCTTCAAAAGGCAGCACGAGAGACAGAGGGTGCAGGAAAAACTGCCACTTTTAAATGATCACATCTCATGAGAACTCTCTCACTATCACAAAAACAGTGTAGTGGAAAGCGCCCCTATGATCCAATCACCTCCCAGCAGGCACTCCCTCCACGTGTGAGGATTACAGTTCCAGAAGAGATTTGGGTGGGGACACAGAGTCAAACCATATCACTGGGGATTTGAATCAGCAGAAAGAAGTCTAGACGCTGCTTTTGTCACTTTGTAGGTGGATCATTTTGAGAAAGCTGCTTGGAATGCTGTCCAAGTTTCTTTTTGTTGCAGGACTCTTTCTTAGTTCAGGTAAAGATCGGGTTCTTGTCTGTCCCACGGCCACGAAAATTTAGGCTTGCAGATGGCTTAAAGGGTGAGTGAAGCAGGGTTTTATTGGGAGAAAAGGGAAAAAAGGGGGAAACAAGGACTCTAGCAAGGCCAGAGTCCCTTCATGAGAGGCTTCCCACCAGGCAGTTTGAATCCCAGGTTCCACACAGGAAGAGGCGGGGCCAGGGCATGAACTTCCCTGGCTCCATACAGGAAAAGGTGCTGCAAAGGTCCCGAACTTCCTGAGGCTCCACCTCAGTGGGCAGGTTGGTTGGAGTTTCTCCAGGGACCTCCACTCATTTGGCTGTCTCATTTCCTCGCCTATGAAATGAAGAGGCTGAGCTACCTCACAGGGCTGTAATGAGAGAGCAACAAGGTAATGCAGGTAAATCTGATGGCACGTAAGTGGTGTGTACTCAGTGCTACCTTTTGTTCCAGTCCCACTTAGTTCAAGCAGCAGGCCCTTGTTTATATTGGGTAGGGAGTAAACAAATTGTAAGAGTGAATGAATCTCCATTGAGTCTCTCGTTGACAAACTCCATGAGTGTGTTCTGCTACTGCAGTTTTTGCATGGGATTGTCCTGATGTTTGCTCCTCCGCTCAAATAAAAGCTACCAACCTTGTGGCACATTTTTAAGGCTACCTTACTTTTTCTAGGTGATAGTGGCTCTAATTGGTTCAAGAGATGAACTAATCCTTTCTCTTAAATTAGTTGTCTAATGATTCTTTCTCTGAGGGCAAGTAAGTCTTAATCCATTTCGATGTAGAGACTCCTATAATGTATCATTTGTGGGGAGTTCTCTGTCAGGTTTAAAGGAATTTAATTTGGATACATTGTATTGGCTTTTGTAAAGGACCCTTTAAGAGGGTTATTTTCCTCATGCATATAACTTACACTATTTCCATTTTCATTCTTGTTCTCATGAGCAAATGGCATAGAGTTTGTTGTTTGGATAACTGGAGAGTTGAGAATAGAATTCATCATTACTGAGATTACTTTCAACTTAACAGATGAGAAGTGAAAACTTCTTGCGTTTGTGAGTACCATGTAAAGTGGCTGCAATCAGTAGGTCACAATGGGATCTGCCACAACTATATACAGAATTATCTCTTTCCACTCTGTATCCCTGTCTGTCTTCCTTCTGAGCAAGATTTAGGAAACTTCTCTTGGAGCTCTCCACTTTTGAGAAAATTCAGAGTTCTACATGATGTTTTCCTCATTCTTCCATCTCTAGTTTCATGGAGAAGATGAGAAACAGTTTTTTGGAGTCAACATCTGGTCTCCAAAACAGTGTTTTAAAAAGGTCATTGTAATAGATAGTCTATAAAGTCTTAGTTTTATTCACATATTAATTTTCTGATACTCTTTATTTATTTGACTCTGTTTTAACTCTAAGAACATCTCTTATGAATACCTTGAAGAAAGAACATGAAATTGTCCTTTTGGGTACTTTGTTACAGCCACAAAGTGACTACTCTCTCTGCAAATGTAATCAAGTGAAGCAATTTTTCATACAAAGCAAAATAGAGCTGTTGCTGTAATTACTGTGAAGACACCAAACAAAACAAGGCTAATCACTGGAGGAGAAGACACAGAATGAATTTTGTAAGAAATAGGCCATCTTCCTCAATAGGCAGGTGTGTGTGTATGTGTGTGTGTGTGTGTGTGTGTGTGTGTGTGGTTCCCACCACTCTGGAGAATAGGAATTTTGATGACATTAACAGAGTTTATTAATGATCATTTTAACTAACTCCATCCACCTAATTAAATCATCAGCTACAATTGGTAACAGGGGAGTGTAATTTAAATGGAACTATTCTGACAAAGTAGTTTGCACTACATTCCTAAATATTTAATACTCCCTATGGCTGGATTAACCGGAATATTTAAGGAGCTATTTAGCCAGGTCCACGTCTTTCAAAGGTTATGAACAGACATGTTCTATGCTTTAAAAAAAGACAATCATAAATAAACTTCTACTTAAAATCTTCTGTGATTGGCCATAATGTAGACTGGGAAATTATAATTAAAACCGTTTTATTTCATTGATAAGACAAATACACCCCTAAAGGAAAATCTAGTTATTTTAAGCAATTTATTAGGACTAGAAAGTAGAGTAAAAGCAGAGTAGAATATATACATAATGCATGCACACACACAGACACACACACACATGCAGTTGCATCAAAACATGCCAAAAACTAAATAAGAGACACAAATAGTGTATCATTCAGGAAGTTTGTTTACTGAACATCTACTATGTAACCATGCTACAATAGAGGGTGAGGGTTTGGTTAACAAAATGGAAAAATCTCTATGGCATTATATTAGGGGATGTGTATATTACACACATAATTACAAGTGTAATAAGTGCTGCAAAGAAGAAAAGGAAACTGACAAAATCTTTAACACGGCCTTGCTATCCATTCTAGGTCCTCACAGGAGAAAGAGTCATGTAAAATGATGCCCACCTCCCCAACACCTGCCTTGCTTTTTCTAATCAGTCCATTTGCTAAGTGAGTCCATTTGCTAAGTGATTGGATACAATCTTAGTAATTTTTTGTTTGTGTGCTTTTATCCCTTTAGAGAGGCTTAGATTATATTTCCTCTACGGGCTTATGGAAAACGAAAGTATTGCTATCTCCTGGCACTTAGACAAGAAAAGGGTATGCACATTGGTAATACCTGCTGTCTGCAATTCTCCTTATTTGTTATTGGGATCAGGTTTATAGTTCCTGCAGACCAGGAAGCTCCCACCTCAAATAGACCCTGGTTTCTCATTTACTGGTTATTCCCATTCCTTCTCTGTTTGCAAGCTGGAGCAAAGGAGTTTATTAGGGCAGCTTTTAGGCTCCAGATGGCAGGGAAAGCCTGGGTGTACTTGTAAGAAAGGCAGAGGAGAGAACAGAAAGTTAAAATTTCCTAACACTAAAGACCCCTTGTATTTTGTTGAGAAAATTACCTACTATGTCTCTGCATTATGAACCAGATGTTTTTCTGCTGATTCCTACCAAGGTCAAAGAAAAATAGGCTATACCTCTGTGGTCCTTCAGGATGGCTTTTGTGTGTATATGGCTAAGCATTTGAAATAGGTCTTGTGGATTACCTCAGACAGAAAAGAAAGTGTCAGGCAGGTGAAAAGAGGGGAGCGTTTTACTGGCAGAACAGCATGTTTAAAATTCTTAGGAAATATCATCCTTCAAGATTGGAGAGATGTCCAAAATGGTTAGCAAGGAGAAAGAGTTGTTTCAGATGAGCCTGGGGAAATAAGAAGGATAAACTTTATTTTTTCGTTAGACTGCGTAGAGATTATGAATTTGTGGTTGTCAAAAAAATATCATCCCTGTTGCATTTTTAAAAGTAAACTTGCCCCCCCCCCCTTTTTTTTTTTTTTGAGATGGAGTCTTGCTGTGTTGCCCAGGCTGGAGTGCAGTGGTATCATCTCGGCTCACTGCAACTTCCACTGCCCGAGTTCAAGCAATTTTCCTGTCTCAACTCCCGAGTAGCTGGGAGTACAGGCGTACACCCACCACACCCGGTTAATTTTTGTATTTATAGTAGAGATGGGGTTTCACCATATGGGTCAGGCTGGTCTCCAACTCCTGACCTCTGGTGATCCACCCACCTCGGCTTCCCAAAGTGCTGGGATTACGGGCATGAACCACTGCACCCGGCCAACTTGCACATTTAAAAATACTTTTAGATTTACAGGAAAGTTGCAAGATAGTAGAGAGTTCTGCCCCACACCCAGGTTCCCCTACTATTAACATACTACATTAGAATGGTTCATTTTTCACAATTAATGAACCAATATTAATACATTATTGTTAATTAAATCCATACTTTGTTTAGATTTTCTTAGTTTTTACCTGAATGTCTTTTTTTTTTTTTTTCTGTTCCAGGATCCCATCAGGATGGCACATTGCATTTGGTTGCCGTGTCTCTGTATGCTTTTGTCCGTTCTGGCAGTCTCCTTGCTTTTGATGACTTTGAGAGTTTTGAGGAGTACTGATCAGGTATGTTATAGATTGCCCCTCAGTTGGGATTTGTGTGATGTTTGTCTCGTGATTGGACTAGGTTATGAGTTTTGGGAAGGAAGAGTAGTACAGAGGTAAACTGCCATTCTCATCACACTAAATCAAGGGCACATCCTATCAATAGGACTCATCTGTGTTGATATTAACTGAACATCTGGCTGAAATTGTGTTTGATAGATTACTGTGAAGCTCCTCTTTTTTTGGTCCCTTTCCAAACTGTACCCTTTGGAATGAAGTCCTTATGAACAGCCTACATTTAAGAAGTGGGAGTTATGATCCATTTTGAGGGCAAGGTGTCTAATTAAATTATTTGTAATTCTTTGCATAGAAAATTTGCCTCTTCTCTCTTTTTTTTTTTTTTTCAACTTTATTTTCTTGCTCAGATTGCTTTGGCCATTGGAAACTCTTTCAGGTGGCTTCCGTTTCCCCTTGATGTTACCATTGTGTGTGCATTTATTTTAATATTTTTTGTTTGTTTTTAGCACTTCTTTACCTCCTCGCATTGTAGAATACTTCAGGCTCATCTTGTATCTTCCCTACCCCAGCCTTAGAATCTGTAATTTCTAAGAGGAGCTCTGGTTTCTCTTAATGAAAAATGATGTTAGAAACAAAGATCAGGACTTTAGATTTGCTCATTGCTATGGGGCTGTCATTGCTTCTAGGCCTTCTCAGCTGATGGATTAAGGAAATACATGTGTGTGTAGTAGCTATATATGCACATCTGTAAATGTTCCTACATATGTCCATCTGCATCAACATCAAGCTAAACATGGTTAATACTGATGCCTCCAACTCAATTCCATTACCCCATGATCATTCTAGTCTCTCTTCCATGTTTGAAACCTCTCACTCCAACAGTGAGAAACCTGGCTCCCACCATCTGCTGTCCATTTACTTAATTGTTCAATTCCAATATACATACAGAGTGGTTTCACAGTCATCACTGCTGTTCTTTCCCTCCTGTTTTCTGATCTAGAAGGCTTGCATTTGACAATGGTCTGAGTTGAATCTCCAAATGCCTGCCTCCCTTCTTTCCTTCCTTCTTTCCATCTGTCTGTCTGTCCATGTATCCATCCATCCCTTTTTCCATTTATCCAGTGAATATACATTTTTAGAGCTAAGTGAGCTCATTGACTTTTAGAACAGGGTTGTCAATGGTAGATTTTGGTGGATGAACTAGTACTATTTATTATAGCAGGCTCTCTTAACTAAATTCTATTAACCAATATGCCGCGTTAACCCGTTTTTTCTATTCCCCTTGCGAAATGCACTGTTGGTTACTTTCGGCAGATTGAAGCCTTTCGGTGAGCCAGCTACTCTATCACGTTCATGTTCATCTGTTCCTACCACATGAAATTTGCACAAAATGAGAGATAGTTGTATTTATTTCTAAACCTGTTTGACATTTTTTTCATTTTATTTTGGTTCTGTGATTTAATTAAATATTACACAAACTAATGAAGTTAACCAGTAAAAATTCAGAACTGTTGAATACTTTGGAAACTTTCAAAACAGAGTAAAGATGGCTGTTGATTTGGGGTGGGAAAGATAGTTGTAAAAAATTGAAATTTTTTTTTTTTTTAACTCAGAAAGGTTGTTTGCCAATAATGCTTCTCAAGTGTATTTAAGTTCTCATAGAACTTTAAAAAAGCAAGTGAAGGAAAATTATGGTAATGTGCTAAGGAAGCCATTTATGAAGAGAGAGAATGTGCAACTTTTATTGGTGGTAGACTCAAATCAAAGAAAACGCCTTGGACTTTTACTGAAGACTCACAATTCTTGTACGTTTAAATGTTTTTAAATGTACATTTAAAAAATTAAAAATTTTTTGAAATGTACATTTAAAAATCATTTAAAAATTAACAGCCAGGCCAGGCATAGTGGCTCACGCCCCCGTAATCCTAGCACTTTGGAAGGCCGAGGTGGGCGGATCACCTGAGGTTAGGGGTTTGAGACCAGCTTGGCCAACATGGCGAAACCCTGTCTCTACTACAAATACAAAAATAGCTGGGCATGGTAGTGAGAGCCTGTAATCCGAGCTCCTCAGGAGGCCGAGGCAGGAGAATTGCTTGAACCCAGGAGGCTGAGGTTGCAGTAAGCTGAGATTGTGCCACTGCACTCCAGCCTGGGCTACAGAGTGAGACTCTGTCTTTAAAAAAAAAAAAAAAAAAAAAAAAATTAACAGCCAGGCCTGGTGGCTCACACCTGTAATCCCAGCACTTTGGGAGGTCAAGGTGGGTGGATCATTTGAGGTTAGGAGTTTGAGACCAGCCTGGTCAACATGGTGAAATCCTGCTTCTATTGAAAATACAAAAAAATTAGCTGAATGTGGTGGTGGATGCCTGTATTGCCAGCTACTTGGGAGGCTGAAGCAGGACAATCACTTGAACCTGGCAGGTGGAGGTTGCAGTGAGCCAAGATCACGCCACTGCACTCCAGCTTGGGTGACAGAGCAAGACTGTCTCAAAAACAAACAAAAAATTAACGTTAAAAAACTTCCCACTTTGAGCTGGGCACAGTGGCACCTGCCTGAAGCTGAGGAAGGAGGATCACTTGATCCCAGGCACTCCAGTCTCTAGTGTGCCAGGATCATGTCTATGAATTGCCACTGCACTCTAGTATGGGCAACACAGAGAGATCTTGTTTCTAAAAAACAAAAGGCAACAACAAAAAAGCTCTCTCACTTTGATTGATTTTTCTGTGATAAATCATTTATCCTATCTGCTTTGGAGAAGTAGGGTTCTACTGCATTTCTATTCTTGATGTGTGTTATGACTTTAACAGACTTTTACAGCTTAGTTTGGAAAACTAGTCATGACTAAATATTTGTGTTCAGAGTCCTAAACAACAGGGGTAAACATTTAAGTTAGCAGCACTGGAGCTTGTGCTGGACATCTTACACCTGCCCCTCCCAATCTATTTCCTTTTTTTTTTTTAATTGTTTTCTTTCTTCCTTCCAATCCACTTTCTACCTTTCTCTCCTCTCGGTGCCCAGGAAGCTGGCCTGTAGAAGTGATGTCGGTGGTGACCCCTTGCCTTCTGGCTTTTAGCTGGATTAGCCTAATGTTGTGTCCCTCTAAGAGACTGGGGAGCTGATGAAAATTGAAGTGTGAAGAGAAAATCTGCCAATTTTCTTGTTGCAAGGTCACCTATAGCTAAGTATCTCTCCAACAAAATCACTCTTCCTCTCAAGGCAGATTCCTTTACATGAACCTCTCTTCTTGTAGATTCTGGCAGTTGCTTCCTCTCTTCATTCTTTGACCTAGTGATGGTAACTGCTCCACTGCTTTTAGATTCAGATGACTGCACTATCCCTTTTTCATCTCGACACTCACATTCTGTGGATCAGCCCTTTATGGAGAAACACTCTTCCAATTATTCTGAACACATTCACAGTACATACACTATAGACTGTCTGAAATATAATCTAATGAAAGATAACTACGTTGGAGGGTGGAGGTTGAAAGAACTAGGTTTTTTTGTCCAAATGACATCATTACTTATAGGGTGACCTCAGATAAATTTCTTAACTGTTTTGAATCTCAGTTTCTTCCTATATGAATTCACTAGCCTACCAAACGACTGGAGAGAAGCGTTCTCATATGTGTGAAAGGGGATAAGCAACTATCACCCTCCTAGTTCTACATTCAGGTAGGGAAGTAAAAGGGAACTAGGGTTTGTTGAGCACATGCCAGGCATTATGTTCGACATTCTCACATCAGACTCACAACTGCTCCATGATATATGGTGTTATTCCCATTTCATCAGTCATGAAACTGAGGCTAAGAGCTCCCAGGTTGGTCACACAACTAAACTGTCAGTTTCTTTATCAGACCAATTGCTGGTTCTATCCCCAGTATCCAGCATGTTCAGCAGAGGCAGGTGCTTATGAATGTTTGCAGGAAGAATGGATATGGGAGGAAAGAAAAGGAGGCAGGATTTGGATCCAATTCTGAAGGACTCCAAAACCACCCTGGTGTGGTTAACAAAACATAATTCCTAGTATTAAATAGATGAAACAAAACTCTTTTCAATTTTGTTGTGGACTAAATTATGATCTCTTCTTGTATATTTACTATTATATCTATGTGACTTAGATTTAATGAGTTAATATTTATCAGGAAAACACCTACTGATAGATGGGATGGCACAAAGGTATAGATAGATATTGCCGGAATGTATGAGATCGTAATCCTCCCAGGCTAGAATGCTATTGCCTGTAAAGCACAGAGAATATTGCTGGACCTACTTAGTTATCTTGACTGATAACAACCTTAAATAATAGGCATATACCAATTTTCCTTAGAGACTTATTGACCTATTTTTGTTTAAGCATTTGTGTCTTTTTTGCTGAGGGCTGAGACTGGGAAGTAGGTATGACTTTATTATATCTTATGTGAAATCATGCTTCATTTGTCATGTATATTTAACCCATTTGTATTTCAAAAGCGTTTTTGCTTTAGCATTTTGGAATTTAAATGAATTTGTTACCTTGCACATGTCATTGATTTTCTAAATTTTGTTAATGAACCTTAACTGCCTTCCAAAGCAAGTCAAGTTTTGCAGGCTGTCCTCTCATGACAATCTCTTCATCTGCCTAGATGATCATGATATGGATAATTAAGCTGAGGATCACATTGTTTTCTACTGATAGCACTTCAAGTGGTGATTTGGCTGTTGTTGCTTGTAT